>NC_057843.1:8750000-10000000 GCF_910594005.1 Cervus elaphus | reverse complement strand
TTATGCTTTTGAAAGATTATGCTGAGAAAGGTCTACAGACTTTATCAGATAGCCAAATGGGTTCATGCAAAAACAGGTCTGGCTATCTTTTCTTCTGAACAACATTCCAGGGTTCATTAATCAGCACACGGAACACGAGAAATAATTTTTAACTAGTAAAATGTGCCATGTTAAAACTCTGCACACTGACTAGAAATCTCACACAGGTACCTCCATTCTTGAGAGACAAATTTAAGACCCTAGCAACCGTGGCATCTTGTGCCATTGGTCTGGGGTTCTCTGCTTAGGACTCTAGGCAGACCTGAATTCAGACTCTGCCACATAATTCTAAGCAGAGGGTCCTGAATCCTGCTCCGCTGGTCTCATGGGAAGCTTTCGGGCAAGGCACCTGTCTGAGAGCTGTGACTTCACAGAGCTCACAGGAACAGGCTGTATGACTAACACTACGCCTGCTAATACCTTTGAGAGGGAATCTGTCAGATCATCATGGCTGACACACTGTGTGTGTGTGCATGCATGTGTTCATCAGAACTTCACGGCTGACACACTGTGTGTGTGTGTGAGAGGGAGACAGCATTCGTCAGATCATCATGGCTGACACACCATGTGTGTGTACGTGTGTGTGTGTGTGTTCATCAGAACTTCGTGGCTGACATACTGTGTGTGTGTGAGAGAGAGAGACAGCATTCATCAGATCGTCATGGCTGACATACCATGTGTGTGTATGTGTGTGTGTGTGTGTTCATCAGAACTTCGTGGCTGACATGCTGTGTGTGTGTCTGTGCGTGCACACTCAGTCACTTAGCTGTGCTCGCCTCTGTGCAACCCCAGAGATTAGCCCACCAGGCTCCCCTGTCCATGGGATTTCCCAGGCAAGAATACTAGAGTTGGCTGCCTTGTCCTCCTCCAGGGGATCTTCCTGATCCAAGAATCAAACCCACGTCTTCTGCATGGAGGTGGATTCTTTACCACTGTGCCATGTGGGAAAGCCCCAGCTCTCATCGTTGGAGCTTATTAATGTCTGATTATAAATGACCCAAATGTCTTAGACCAGTTTGTAATACCCGTGATAGACTAAGATGCTCCATGAAGCCTGGGACCAAATTTCTTTCTATGTATCATGGTTCTCCAAGGGTCAATACTATACTGACACACTTACAGGGCATTCAGCAAATAGTTGTTGAATGCATTAACAAATGTAATATCCTTAGGTGTGTATGTGTTTCCTGAAGTCCAGAATGTAATTCCTTTAAAAGAAAAAAAAGCAAGTCTGGACTTCCCTGGTGGTCCAGTGGCTAAGACGCCAAGCTCCCTGCAAGGGGCCTGGGTTCGATCCCTGGTCAGGGACCTAGATCCCACGTGACACAACTAAGAGTCCGCTTAGCCAAATATATATACTTATAGAAAAGTTATGACAAACCCAGGCAGCATATTAAAAAGCAGAGACATCACTTTGCCAACAAAGGTCAATCTAGTCAAAGCTATGGTTTGTCCAATAGTCAGGTATGGATGTGAGAGATGGACCATAAAGAAGGCTGAGCATCAAAGAATTTATGCTTTCCAACTGTGGTGCTAGAGAACTCTTGAGGGTCCCTTGGACTGCTAGGAGATCAAACCAGTCAATCCTAAAGGAGATCAACCTTGAATATTCACTGGAAGGACTGAAGCTGAAGTTCCAATATTTTGGCCACCTGATGCAAAGAGCTGGAATGGAAAAGACCCTGATGCTGGAAAAGATTGAAGGCAAGAGGAGAAGCAAGCAGTAGAAGATGAGATGATTGAATGGCATCACCAACACAATGGACAATGAGTTTGCGTAAACTCTGGAAGACAGTGAAGGACAAGGAAGCCTGGCATGCTGCAGTCCAAGGGGTCACAAAGAGTTAGACAGAACCTGGTGACTGAACAACATAACAAAATATTAAAAAAAAAAAAAAAAAAGAGCAGGTCATACTTATCTTTCCCTTCTCAGGCACCTTGCCAGGGTACCATGTATTAGATACCAATCAATAATTGTTGAATACCCACAGTTTTGCTCTAATCTGAATTTACCAACTATATTTTTCTTTTTTTTTACTTTTCTAAAAGTAATTACATTTTCAAACGTCTAAAGATCAAGAAGAGACTCTTCTGTGAAATCCTACAAAGCAGTAAGAAGCAGTGAGTACAGGTGGCTTTGGAGGGATGAGCTCATGCAGACCTGAGTTCAAGTCCTAGTTCTGCCACTTACTATGTGTTATAACAGCTTCCTGCCTCATTCCTCTTCTGAAAAATCTGAGATAATCATGGTGCCTATATTTTCTGTTTTAAGTGCTTTTACTGAACTTGTAGGTAAAACCCCTGGCAAAGGATCCAACACACTATAAGAAATAATAATGCCTACAAATGCTATTTATCATCAGTGAGAAGATCCCCAAACTAAATTCTCTGTTCACTTCTTATATTTCCAAGAACACTATCCTAGCTGTCTCTGCATTATTTACACGTTCTAAGTGTTCAAAGACCTTGACCACGAAGTTGCTTTGACTATGATAATAATAGCTCTTTGCTCAGAACAAGGAAACCAACTCTGAGAAATATTATGCAAATTGATACTCTTTAGAGGAAACCCACAATGCCTGAAACAAACATCTTGTACTTGCTATCTGGAGGGTTAATAAACCACACTTAGAGTTATAGCTTAAGTCACCTAAGATAACTGCCAATTATCATTGCCAATTAAGAAGCAAAAGGGCATGATTTGTTATTGCTGTTGTTAGCCTGGGCTTCCCTGGTGGCTCAGATGGTAAAGAATCCGCCTGCAATGTGGGAGACCTGGGTTTGACCACTGGGTTGGGAAGATCCCCTAGAGGAGGACATGGTTATTAGTCTAACCTGGCCAATAAGTATGCACCAATGTTGCCTGGAAAAAAATTACTTAAAATATGATGTATTTCAAAGAGTAAAATTTTTATAATGAAAAAATGATCAGAAGAAACAAATCAAGGAATAATAGCACTTACCATCTACTAAGTACCTAACCATGTAGCAGGCATTCAACATAAATAACTCATTTATGCCAATAGCGATCTGGCAAGATCTGTATAATGGTGTCCTCACCTCAATTTTACAGAAAAGGAAACTGAAGCTCAGGGAAGTCATGAAAACTCCCAAAGGCACACCAGTGGTAATGGGAAATCCAGAAGGCAAACCTTAGTCTGAGTCGTTCTCCTCTGATGCCCTTCAACCAACTCTCGCCTTCTCCTACCCTTTCAAGCAGTGATGACGGCTAATTCCACCGATAGCACCTCAGTCCTAGATCCTATCTACTGCTTCTGAGGTGGACAGAATTAAAAATTAATCCCCACTGTGAAGAACAGACCTAACCTGTTCCTAATTTTTAAATTCAGAGTCAGGTTAAAATACAACAGGCCAACTGTAATGTAATACAGAGAACTCGTTTAGTGTACAGGCCGAGGGCAGGCAAAAAGGATGTTCTTAGCGTGGATTTCTCAGAGACCAAAGACCCAGGCTTGTCCTGGACTGCGGCCCCAGAGCAGAGGGGCAGGGGAGTGAGGCATGAGGTGTCAGCCTGCGTCCACGTCAAGCTGGGCTGGGTCCAGTCTGAGTTGGCAGCAGCCAGGGGTGAAGAGTGATTAAAGGCTCTTGGGAGAGTAAGGCCAAGAGGTTCCGAAGCGGCACAGAAGAGGTGTCTGACACAGAGGATAAAGATGAAGTCAGTGTCAGAAAATTCAAGGAAAAACTATGGAAATGGCAAGGCACAAAGTCCAAGTTTAGTGCCAACGTCTGACTCAACCAGTCTCTGTCCCAGTACCCTACTTTTAAGCATCCTTCCTGATAGGAGCAGATAAAAAGACGAACGTATGTGTTCAGTCCTATTAAATCTAGCTTTCAGAGAAAGGACATTCATACAATAGGGTTTTCCTGTAGTACTTACATAACTTAATTAGAATGACTCATGCGAAATTGTACCAAATGTATATTCAATGTCTGGTTCCTCCCATTACATGGCAGTTTCCAAGCCCCTGAAGAACATAGCAGATTACAAGGGCGGCTGACTAGACTAATGACTCAGTGGAAGTAAAAACTGAACAAAGATCTTGCTTACATACAGGGTTTCTGTTGTGGTAACATCTGATGAGAATGAAGTTGAGCAAGCAAGTCTATGACATGTGACCAAAACACCAAGTCTCCCATTTTTCTACATAGAGGAATATGTTAAGTCTGACAAAACAATAAAGGGCAATTATAAGCTACTATGTATCGATTCTCATGGTGGTTTTCATTTCATAGGGTAAAATTTATTTTTTAAAACATTTAAATGGATAAACAAGGTTGTACTGTACAGCACTGTGTGTGTATGTGTATATATCCTGTCATAAACCACAAAGGAGAAGAATATGAAAAAGAATATGAAAAAGAATGACTCACAACTGAGTCATTTTGCTGTACGGAGTAATTAACATATTGTAATTCAACTACATTTCAATAAAAAATAAATTTTTACAAAACATTATTTAAGTGTTTGTTTCATCTAAAAAATAAAGAGAAAAAGATCTGCTTTAACGTAGACTTAGATATACATCAATTATTGCATAAAATTGCTATAAAAATCCCAGTTTGCAAAACAAGGAACTCCAGTGAAAACTGCTTATGTATTACGAAGTCAACTTCCAAAGTCCTGCCAGCTACATAAAAACTGACAGGTATTCTGAAATTTGAATTACTGTACTTATGAGTAAAAATTAAAGTAAAATTAGTCTTGCATTCCTTTTTTCCCTCACAGTGACTACTTTCTGCTGACATCCGAAATCTTGACAGTTATCTATCTTTTTACTTAGGAATATTTTTAAACTTTATTAAAGTTTTTGACATATAAATTTATAATCAAGCAAGCCCACCTTGTTGACAGTAACCAGATATTTGCTTTGTCGAAGATTTCTTGCTTTTTTCCAGATCAATTTTTAAATTTTTTTGAAATACAGTTGATTTACAATGCTTAGTTTCAGATGTACAACAAAAATGATTCGGTTATACATATACATAAATATATATATTCTTTTTAATACATATTCTTTTCCTGCCTTTTCTGTCTCCTTTAAATATCCTGGTAGACACAGGAGTGTCACATAACCCACCCTGTGGAGAACGGACCAATACTGGGAGTCTAACACCCAGAGGAGTTCCTTCTTTTTTTTTTTTAAGATGTTGTTGATGCAAACCATTTTTAAAGTCTTTTTATCAGCCAAGAGCCATGTGGGAGCTTAGCTCCCCGACTGGGAATCGAATCCGCAACCCCTGCATTAGAAGACAAAGTCCTAACCACTGGACCACAGGAAAGTCCTAGGAGCTCCTTCTTGCAAGGCAGAGCAGAGACCACGTCATCAGAACCTGCTCCCCTCAGGCAGTGAAAACTGAGGCCAAAGCCCCTCCAATAGTAAGTTAAACTGGCTTAACTACAGTCAAAATCACATCTAATCTTATCTTCTCTGCATACACTCTAGCAGGACTTTCAGAGCCTGTTCCCGTTCTACAGCATTTTATGAGATGGATGCTAAGGACTTTCCTCTCTCCTCTCAGGGCAACAGGACAATATACATGGCGATAAACATTGTGTTTTTCAGTCTAAAATTATTGTCGGAGCACCTTGGCCTCTGCTAGATCCTAACATATAAAGACACCCATATCCTACAAATCCTTTAAATCAGAAGGGTAATTAGATAGGATTCAATTTCTAAACCAAAGTGATTTAAAAAATAGTTGGAGAGACAAGATAGGTATTTGCAACTAGAGAACAAGGAAGATCCATGTGTCCTAGCTACACACACTGTTCTACTTGAACAGCTGCCCAATCGAACTGGTCCCTGCCCTCGCTATGGCTGCTGGGAATTTCTCTCCATCCTGCCTACCCGTCTCTTTCTATGTCACCACAGCAAAATAGTTCCTCTTCTCTACCCATATCTTCCTTTAACTGTTCAATTACTCCAAGGTGAGGACTCTATGACAAGACAGAGCAAGCCAAAGTGCAGAGAGAAAGAAAAAAGACCCCCTCCTTGCTTCAGGGGACCAGTAAAAGGTGGATGGATAAAAAGACGCAACTGGGAAAGGGGGAGCCCGCAGGAACCTGCTTTTCCAGGTTGTTCACCCACAAAGGGAAGCAGGTGAGATTACTTCATGCCCCTCTAACCTCCAAGTATCCCCAGCTTTCTTCTCGACTGCTCATGCTTTTAGCCCTCTAGCATCTGAATCTTGTTTGAAAGTCTCCCCACTAAAATCTCCAGTCACAACAAAATTCCATCTCAGATCTTCAAATCCTCTTCCCACTGTTCATACAACAAACTCTCTCTACCATGAGTAAGAGAACAATCAGGAAGGCTTAATTAATAGAACCAGAGAATCCCTGGCCTCCTACCCCAAAAGACACAGGGTTAAATTTCTTGGCATTCTAAATTAGAAGTCCAAATTCACAGAATCATTTGCCTAAACGTCTTAGTTAAACAGCATTAAACACTTTAGAAATACCATGGGTTCAGCAGACTTTCGCAGGGACCTAGTGTTGATTCATATGATATTGCTTATGATGGAAAAAATAATTATGTTCTAAAATTTTGGTGAGTGCCTTAGACAATTCTAATTGACCTGAGCTAACACACTGTCCTTTAGAATCAGAGATTCTCAAACTTTTTGGTATCAGAACTCTTTTACACTCTTCAACAACTGAGGATCCTAAAATGCTTCTTTTTACATGGGTTATAGCCTAGAGAAAAAAAAATTTAGTTAGATATTAAAGCCAAGAAACTCTTAAATATGTTATCAATTCATTTAAAATAGCAAGATTACATAAATAACATATTTAAGAAAAAATACTATAAAGCAAAAATATATAAAGATTATTTACTGAAGAGTAGCATCATTTTACACTTTGCAAACAATGTGTTATGATAATTTATAAAGTCGTATCAACAATTATTGAGTTCACATGGTTAAACAATAAACCAACCATGTGAATTCTTTAACTGTTGATATGACTTTATAAATTATCAAGTGTTCAATGTAACTCACTGATTTGGAAAAATATAAAACGACGCTCCTCTTCAGTAAATATATGTTTACAAGTTTATGTATTTTTGTTTCTGAAAATAGCATTTTTTTTTTTAATTGAGCCTAGTGGGCTACAGTCCCTGGGGTCACAAAGAGTTAGACATGACTGAGCACTCACACAAACAATAAACTAAAGAAAAATTGAGAACATAAGATATTCAGTACCAGTACAGAGGTTAAGAGTTTCAAAACTCAAAAGCCTGGGGCCCAGGTCAGGAAAGGACATGTTTGGTGACAGAAGCTGGTAAGGATTTACACCAAGGATTACATGGGAAGGTCTACAGGGACCGGACAAACAACAGAAGTTATTTGCTGCACCCACCAACTGGGGATCTAAACATCTCATGACCTTATCAGGGAGAAAGAGCTCAGTGATGCCAGATTTTCAAGTTGTTTAGGAAAAACTACAAATTTGAATTTTTATGTGAAACTGTTTGATTTTTAGGTATTGAAACTGCAGGCCAAATAAACATCTATATGTAAATGGAGCCTACAACACCCCCAGTCTGCAATATCTGTATATCACAAATAGAACTGTTTAATCTTTGAATAATTCTTCCCAAGGAAATTTATCCCACAGTATGGTCCGAAGATCCCCAGGAAACAGCATACTTAAGATATAATCAATGAAACAGCATTGGAACAGAAGGTTGTTATCAAAACATGAAAAGCAAAACAAAGCAATACAGTGCCATGAGTCAACAGGCGATAGAAAGCCGCACCCAGCATGGTGGGGTGGGTTTGAGATGGCTCATCAGGTCCTACCATTGTCCTGAGAAATACTCTCCATAACACCTAACTCCCAGACTCGCAAATCACCTTTCCAACTACTAACTGGGGCTAACATGAGGATAGGGAGCTTTAGAGAACAAGCACCACAGGACGATAACCAGTCAAGAGACGTTTACGGAGCACTTCTGCCTGCAGAGCACCGCACGAGGCCCAAGGTTTAAGTGATCCCACCTTCAACTGTGACCCCAGTTCACAGCCTCAAAGGGGAGGGGACCCAAAATACAGACAAAACAGCGAAACAGAACGAGAGTTAGAAAACAAGGAGGGGGACGTGCCTGGTGGTCCAGTGGGGAAGACTCCACGCGCCCAATGCAGGGGGCCTGGGTTCAATACCTGGTCCAGGAACTAGATCCCACATACTGCAACTAAGATCCAGCACAGCCAGATAAAAAATAAATACTTTTTTAAAAAAAGGAGAGATGAACATATAAAAGATGTCTCCCAGACACCAACATTTCTTAATTAGTAGAAATAAGAAAAAAAAAAAAAAAAGAAATAAGAAAGGCTCCAAATTCAAAAGACAGATTACAGGATGCACGAGCAAGCTTGAAGGAAGGTTCCAGAAACCAGCTAGAAGGCAATTATGGTCCCAACTAGGGTAACCTCAGAGAGAACAGAAAGGCATGTCAAGGTAAAAATATCTGCAAGAACTGTTGGTGGGAATGTAAACTGATACAGCCACGATGGAAGACGGTATGGAGATTCCTTAAAAAAACTAGGAATGAAACCACCATATGACCCAGCAATCCCACTCCTAGGCATATAGCCTGAGGAAACCAAAGTTGAGAAAGACACATGTATCCCATTGTTCTTTGCAGCACTATTTACAATAGCTAGAACACGGAAGCAATCCAGATGTCCACGGACAGATGAATGGATAAAGAAGTTGTGGTACATATATACAATGGAATATTACTCAGCCATCAAAAGGGGAGTCAGTTCTGATGAGGTGGATGAACCTATTATACAGAGTGAAGTGAGTCAGAAAGAGAAAGATAAATATCGTGTTCTAATGCATATATACGGAATCTAGAAAAATGGCACTGAAGAATTTACTTACAGGGCAGCAATGGAGAAACAGACAGAGAGAGTAGACTTATGGTCATGGAGAGAGGGGAGGAGAGGGTGAGATCTATGGAAAGAGAAACACAGAAACTTACACTACCATATGTAAAATAGAGAGCCAACGGGAATGACTCAGGAAACTCAAACAGGGGCTCTGTGTCAGCCTAGAGGGGTGGGATGGGGAGGGAGATGGAAGAGAGGTTCAAAAGGGAGGGGACGTATGTATACCTATGGCTGATCATGTTGAGGTTTGACAGAAAACAACAAAATTCTGTAAAGCAATTATCCTTCAATTAAAAAAATAAATGAATTTAAAAAAGAAAAATATCTGCAAGAAAAATCAGTATTTGCCATCTGACTAAATAAGTGCACTTATCAACCCATCAACAGAAGGAATGATCCCATGTCTTCAACAATCAAGGAACCAATAAATTAAAAGACATAACCCAGTCTCAACAGGTAGACCATATTTGGATGCCCTTCAAATCAAACTCGGGGGAAAAAACTTTATGAAACAATTGGACATGTGAACACTGACTGAAACTTTGATGCTACTACATAACTACTGTTAATTTTTAAGGTGTAATAATGGCATTTTGGCTATGCTAAAAAAATAATAAAGATATATTAAAATATTTGTGGGTAAATGGGATTTACTTCAAAATAAAATGGGAAAAAGGAAAGAGCTGAAGGAGTGGACAGGACAGGATTAGCGGTGGGCTGATGGCATTGCGGGCTGAGAACCGGCACAGGAGGTTCATTATACTATTACGGCTACTATGGCCGATCTTTTAAATTCTCTGTAACAAAACATCTTTAAAAATTAATGGCAAATACAACTTTCACCTACTTATGTAAATTCTACTTTAGTTTTCCTAAAAGTGGAACAAAAACATTACTGATTTGTCTCATCTGTGGGTCAATACACAAAGATTATCATCACTCTTAATTATTACCCATTCTATAGGATTTTTAAAATTATAAATACATAAAATTAGATTTAATAAAAAGTGAAACTCACCATTACACAAGATTCTTCTTTAACAAATTCTAAGGAAGTAGGATAAAGGGCTCCAGAACACTACACTATTAATTTGCAAAAGAAATCACTTTTCCTTTTAGCTAAAAATCACTCTCATAAGAACAGGCACAACGATCAGAATTAAACAACAGAGCCATTTCAAATCTGAGCCTGCAAAAGTCTAGCCTTACAAAGTCCACAATAATTCAACTTCTCTTTCTGCTTTTCTGTTTTGCTTTGTTTTTTGTTTTACTAGTATGTTTACAGACAAATTATGTGCTAAAAATAATTTAATCACAATTTAACAGAACTAAGACTAAATAAAGGTTATCCTAACTTTTAGCTTGATACTTGGCAAAAAGTTGATGTTCAGCCGCTAAATGGATCACAAGGAGTCCTAAGATACTGTGATATGATACAGCAATCTTTTAGATAGAGTGGTTTCTCATGTCACATTTCCTCATAGATTACTGCTACCTCCATCTTTAAAATGTAAGTCTAGATTCTTACACAAAATGTGCTTTATTAGCAACAACTCCTACACTGATGACTTAGAAAGAGAACCCTAAAAAAAAAAAAAAAGTATTGCCAAATAAAGACAAATTTTAAAAACATCAATAGTGGGACTTCGTAGTTTTTACCTAAGCCTTATTTGTAATTAGATATCTTATCTATTATATCATATGGGATCAGATAATTTTATGCTGAATCCAGAATTCTGGGGAAATTCAAAACATTTAATTCCTATTAGCTATAACTTAATCTAATTAGTAGCCACACACACAAAACTCTGCATCGTCATTATATCCAATGTTAGTAGCTAAGCAGTATTTCAACCACAGGTATAATGACTCTCTTTTCTTGAATTAACAACAACAAAAAAAACTTATTCCTTCTTATTTTTGGACCAATCAAAGCAAAAACAAGATACTTATATAACCAATGACAAGGCTAAGATTTCATAAATTCTACCAGAACAGTCTAATTCTTGTTAAGTTTACTAATCAGCTATCAAACAGTTCACTTGAGCAACCTAAGCTTTTGTTGGTAAAATTGTGAAAAATCTGGGTTTATTGCTATTTGATTCTCTGCTTCTATTAACTATGCAGCGATATGAATTGAACTATACATACTTTATTACCTTTTTAGCTCTTAAGTGTTCCTGATTCATTTTCACAACTATATTCCAAAGTAGTAAATGGTTTGTACACTCAATGTCTGCAGTATTTTTTTAAAAAAGAGGAGGAAGACTCCTCTGAAATTCCTGAGTATGTAGAACACTGTTCTCCTCACTTTACTGACATAATCAGGGTGGACAGACTCCCCCAGGAAGAGCCTCTTTATGAAATTAAAACACACCACATACTATTCTCCAGAGGAATAAACTCTATTTGGGCAGGATTATTAGCCTCACTCAAGTCATTTCACAGCAGAGAGAACAAGCAGGTCTATTGTATATACCATAATTACATTTTGCATGACTTTCTTCAATTAAAATCTTTACTTAAATTAGCATCCATACAGCGGCAGAGAAATTTTTAAAAAGTCATTATCTAATATGACCTAACGATGACTTCTACTAACAAGAAATTAGTCTGAAAATGACTTCATATATTTCAAAGTAATTACTGGCATTAGGCCCTCCCTTCAGTAGTATTACACAATACATTTGTCAGAGAAATGTACAAGTCAACTCCACTTAATTCTGCATCTATCTGATAAGTATTTTTTCTGCATATGTTCTTTCATCTACCAGGAACAGAATACTTTGAACCTCCAAAGAAGGACTGGATATATTTTGCTCATATTAGGTACTCCTTAATTATCTAATAATCTTAACTAAGATCTGGTGTCTGGTAAACAATCAGAAGGAATAAAAATGTTTTAATGACCTTTCTGACAAGAACTGGTTAAGAGCAACATCTCAGACATTCTTTTCACTGGACTGGCCATTATAACCTTCACACTATCAATCTATTATTAGGTTAAACATAACCAAACAGGAAGGAGTGGAAAGCCCCATAGTTATACAAGAACACAAAAAATCTGCATATCTATATGTCATCTATAGCGAACTCCATCCATGTTGGAACATCTCTCCCACATGTACTAAAGAACAAGTCACTTCACAAACCACCACAGGAATCAGCGTTCAGGTTCATTACGATCTTGAGGTCTCACTCTCCAAATGTTTTCTACTTCAGAAAATTCTGGTCTTCAAAATCTTACACTTTGGGGAATTCCCTGGTTGCCTAGTGGTTGGGGCTCTGCGCTTTCATTGCCGCAGGCACGAGTTCCAGCCATGGTGAGGGAACTGGGATCCCACAGGCCACCCAACCAATAACAATAATAAAATCTTACACTTGATGGGGCAGAATAATAAAGAATTATAAAAGAAAGTCTATATACAAATACACACACACACACACACAATAAAGAAAAGAGAGGAAGAAAGAAAGAAGAAAACGGATTAACTGACTAAGGGATTCTCAGTACAATTTAAACTGATTATTCCCTTTTAGTTCTGTTGTTTAAAGCAGCACCTCTGAACAGGCATAGGTCACTGATTCAGTCTCTCAGAGTTGGAAGTCCACTAAAATAATTTTCCTGCCACATTTGCTTGGAATTCACTGCAAACAATAGATGGAGGGGGAGCCTTTTTTTTATTTTGGTTTTTTAAGAGGAAAAAAGGAGGAACAGGGTATTTGATAAAATAGGAACAATTAGCTTTCCTCCCCATGCTAAACCTGTGATATTATTTTTGGCTCCTCTTAATACAATTTTTTTTGCCTTTAAAACTCAGGCATTATGCTTTATGAGTAGTCAAATCTTTTTTGAGTCACATATCTCTCTGACTTTTGACTAGAAAAAGGCATTTGTGGACACACAGTATTGTGCAAGCAACTTCCAAACACACACAGTGAAAATGTAAAGAAATACAAGGGAAAGAGAAAAACCAAATTCAGGAAAAGTTGTTAACTGTGGTGGAGAAGAAAGGCATGCAAACTGGAGACTGTTCACAAAAGGCTTAATTGTACTGGTAATGACGATTTGTTAAGCTGAGTGATGGGTACATAAAAGTGTTTTAATCTTTAAACTTTTTACACATTATATTTTCTAAAAGTTTGCGAAGAAGTACCACTCAACAGAAAAGTATGCTAGAGTCTGAGGTTCCCAAATCAGTAGCCAAGAGCTGAATCAGCCAAGACTGTTAGTTTGGACAGCAGGATGTTCTGTTTTGCTTTTTAATTGTAATCCGAATGCCTTCGGGCAAGGCACGCACCCTCCAATTAGCCCGAGTCACCACCATTTTACAGTGAAGAAGAGTTCTTTGAAAGCCAAAGAAACTGGAATCCTCATAATGTAAAAGACTGCAGCCGCTTTAGAGAAGTCTGACAATTCCTCAAAATGATAAGCAGAGGTACCACAGGACCCAGCAACTCCACTCCTAGACATCTACCTAAGAGAAATGGAAACGTGGTCCACTGAAAGACCTCAACAACTGCTATTCACAACAGCATTATTCACAATAGCCCAAATTATTCACAGATATCCATCAACTGATGAATGGATAAACAAAACAGAATACGATGAAAAATTATTCCCCCCCAAAAAGGAATAGTACTGATAGATACCATAACACGGATAAACCTCAAAAACATTAACCTAAGTAAAAAGAAGCCAATCACAGAGGACTGCAAGGAGATCCAACCAGTCCATCCAAAAGGAGATCAGTCCTGGGTGTTCACTGGAAGGACTGATATTGAAGCTGAAACTCCAATACTTTGACCACCTCAGGCAAAGAGTTGACTCATTTGAAAAGACCCTGATGCTGGGAAAGATTGAAGGCAGGAGGAGAAGGGGACGACTGAGGATCAGATGGCTGGATGGCATCACTGACTCAATGGACATCAGTTTGAGTAAACTCTGGGAGTTGGTGATGGACAGGGAGGCCTGGCGTGCTACAGTCCATGGGGTCGCAGAGTCGGACACGACTGAGCAACTGAACTGAACTGATAGATACTATAACACGGACAAACCTCAAAAACATTAACCTAAGTATAAAGAAGCCAATCACAGAAGACCACAAATTATATTTCATGTATATGAAATGCCCAGAAGAGACAAACCTTGCATATAGAGATAGAGTGTAGATTAACAGGGTGATAAAAGTGTCATAAAATTAGATAATGGTGCTGGTAAACACAATAAAAATCATTGAGCTGTTCACCTTAAAGGGGTGAATTATATGATACGCTTATTATATGTCAAGTAGTTTAAAAATAAACCAAAGACATCCATCCAGTCTAACTTTAGTTCTCAAACTGTGGTCTGAGGACTCCCCAGTGTTTCCTAGAACTTATCAGTGGATCTGAGGTCAAGACTATTTTCATAAAATCCTGAGACATGTGCCCTTTTCACTGTGTTGATATTTGTACTGATGGTGCCAAAGTGACAGCAGATAGTCAGGGAGTCTGGTATGGTCATGTACAGACTGCTATATTTAAAATGGGTAACCAACAAGGACTGACTGAATAGCACGTGGAACTCTGCTCAGGGTTATGTGGCAGTCTGGATGGGAGGAGAGTTTGGGGGAGAATGAATACATATATATGTATGGCTGAGTCCCTCTACTGTTAATTGGCTATTCTCCAAAACAAAAAGTTTAAAAAAAAAACCTGCTGTCACCTTTGGCTCAGTGACACCAAATTATACAGGTTACTTACAGTCAATGTATTCTTTATCTCACCTACTCACAGCAAAAACAAACTTTACTGTATGAATTGTGGGCCAAACTGGGCATTTTGTTTTAACAAACTAGCATTTCTTTTTTTTTTTTTGTTCAGACTAGCATTTCTACTAGAAACAACCATCAATTCCTCTTGGAAAATGCATTCCTATTTCCAAAGTCAAAGAAACATAACTCTCATAACACAACTGTTTTGTAAAGTGAAAGCGGCCACTCTCCATGGGAAATCACACCTCACTCCCTTTGAAAACATTTTTTAACCAGAGTGATCAGTAAAGTCCAGTATGGTGGATAAAGGAGGGAAGGAGGCAAAAGACAGAATATAAAACAGCCTAAGAAACTATTTTGCCCTATCATGGTGACAAGTACTATCATTAGCATTTTATTATAAGAAAGAAGTCTATTAAGTTTTAAGATAATTCAAACAAAACAAGGCTTAAAGATTTTGTTATTTAAAGGAGGACTGTTCTACATAACATCATTATTGTAACTCATGATAAAAGGGACTTAAAGAGCTCCAAAATGCTAAAGATCACACACTGAGAACTAAACTTGCAGAAATCCACTAAGAATAAATAATGAATTAGTCATGTATTAGCCCTAAAACATGATTTGCAAATATGTTGCTAAAGATTTGGGAAACCCCAAGGACCAATCCAGAAAACTAAACTGATTTAGTGCAAAAGGGTAATTCCAAAAACACACTTACTGCACTAGTAATGTAGGCAGTGTGGCTCTGCTGGAGAAAATAAAAAGATCAAATCCATCAGTGTGTATTCAGTACTAAACAGAGAAAAAGAAGATCGTGCTGGAGGACACAGGTATCTCAGTCACTAGGGTGTTTGAGTGCTGTGGAAGGGAAAATCTTCTCTGTACTTAGTAAAACGTCCCTTTGTTCTTACTCTGTGTTCACAAGCAATGTTTTGACCTGGCTTCGCAAGTTAGTTGATACTAAGGAGAAGCCCAGATGACAGGGATTAATATTTTGTTCACTGTAAACATAAAATCAAGGGGCTGATCTCTCTGATGGCATGTGAGTCCCTACGAGCCCCATGAACTCTGGGCAAACTAGATAAAAGTTTCTTTGTTTGCAAAGTTGAAATTCTTCTAGAGCGAGGTGATTTTTTAATAGGCATGTAGACTCAAGTACTGAATATATTTTGGTTTCAAAAATTTTTATCTCCTTTATGAAGTTATAATATAGTTCACAACATACCATGGACACACCTTAAAATACAGGCCATAATAACACCAATTATAACCTTGGATATGCAGATGACAACCACCCTTATGGCAGAATGTGAAGATGAACTAAAGAGCCTCTTGATGAAAGTGAAAGAGGAGAGTGAAAAAGTTGGCTTAAAGCTCAACATTCAGAAAACTAAGATCATGACATCCGGTCCCATCACCTCATGGGAAATAGATGGGGAAACAGTGGCTGACTTTATTTCTTGGGGCTCCAAAATCACTGCAGATGGTGATTGCAGCCATGAAATTAAAAGACGCTTACTCCTTGGAAGGAAAGTTATGACCAACCTAGACAGCATATTAAAAAGAAGAGACATTACTTTGCCAACAAAGGTCCATCTTGTCAAGGCTATGGTTTTTCCAGTGGTCATGTATGGATGTGAGAGTTGGACTGTGAGGAAAGCTGAGCACCGAAGAACGATGCTTTTGAACTGTGGTGTTGGAGAAGACTCTTGAGAGTCCCTTGGACCGCAAGGAGATCCAACCAGTCCATCCTAAAGGAGATCAGTCCTGGGTGTTCACTGGAAGGACTGATGCTGAAGCTGAAACTCCAATACTTTGGCCAGTGAAGAGCTGCCTCATTTGAAAAGACCCTGATGCTGGGAAAGACTGAGGGCAGGAGGAGAAGGGGACGACAGAGGATGAGATGGCTGGATGGCATCACTGACTCAATGGACATGAGTTTGGGTAAACTCTGGGAGTTGGTGATGGACAGGGAGGCCTGGCGTGCTGCGATTCATGGGGTCGCAAAGAGTCAGACACGACTGAGCGGAACTGAGTAACAGAATGGGTAAGAATCAAATAGCTAACTTTTATATAAGATTTACTGCACATCAGGCACTGACACTGCATATTTTAACTCATTTATTCCTCACAACAACCGACAGGCAGGTACTACTATAATCTCCACTTCACTGAGACAGAGGACAATTAAGCCACTTGCTCCACACCACACATGTTAAGTATTGGGTTGGCAAAAAGTTTTGTTTGGGTTTTTCTGTTACACCATATGGGAAAATCTGAACGAAACTTTTGGCCAACCCTACAGTAGAGCTGGAACTTCCCAGGTGACTCCTGCCAATGCAGGAGACATGGGTTCTATCCCTGGGTCAGGAAGATCCCCTGGAGGAGGAAATGGCAACCCGCTCCAGCATTCTTGCCTGGGAAATCCTATGAACAGAGGAGCCTATTGGGCTGTGTATGGTCCATGGGGTCACAAAGAGTAAAACACATAAGCGACTCAATGATCACATCAGTAGAGCTGAGACTCAGTCTGTCTGACTCCAAAGTCAGCATTTCTTAATCTCTGGTTAGCTGTGTACCACCAATTTTCTGAATTTTAAGCATCTTATTTTTCAAAACAGTTTTGAAATTCAATATACAAATGTTTCCCAAATTCCCATGATTAAGCTGTTAAGCTGAAAATTGTCTACCTATTCATTTTTAAAAGGCTTCTATCGCCTTTAATAAGCATAAATATCAAACCATGAAATTTTCAGAAGTTAATGCAAAATTAATCAGAAAAATATACAACTACTGTTTTAAAATGTATACATATTCACTTTCAAAGTATACTAACATAGGTTATTAAGTACACATATAAAATTAGTCACAATTTTAGATTAATAAGATTGGTGGACACTATTCTAAAAAGAAGGATATTGTAGCTTTTAAAGGAAAAATATTAGTTTGAGTCTTTATGACTATTGATTGAAACTGACTCCAACCACTTTTTTTATGTTAGTTTCAAATCCCTGGCGCTTCAGCTGCAAGTATAGCTCCTATAAAACCATAACTTGTTTTACGGGTTAGTCATTCTCCAAACTAGACTGTAATTAATCTTAACTTTGTAATTTGTGCTTTCCCCTACTATCTCTCTTTTAATGAAGCTAACATATACCACCGAACTGCTACATTCCCAAATTTTCATTTTCTCTTTTCACTTTGACATTAAAAGAAAAAGTACTTCTTATGAGGTGGTCTTTTGTCATACTTAGGGCTTCCCTGGTGGCTCAGAGCTTAAAGCGCTTGCCTGCAATGTGGGAGACCCGGGTTCAATCCCTGGGTCGGGAAGATTCCCTGGAGAAGGAAATGGCAACCCACTCCAGTATTCTTGCCTGGAGAATCCCATGGACAGAGGAGCCTGGTGGGCTACAGTCCGTAGGGTCGCAAAGGGTCGGACACAACTGAGCGACTTCACTTCACTTTATCATACTAGTAATGTTCTTGTTTTTAATCTGGGCACCAGTTACAGGACTCTGCTCAACTTATGAAAATTCATCAAGCTACATATACTTTTCTATACATACATGTATACTTCAATAAAGAGCTGTTTTTTAAGAAGCTGTGCTTCCCAGCTTTATCTCACCAAAAGCCATGACGTACCAACCTTGACGGATGTCACTTCTGTTTGTTTTTGAGAGCTGTCACTTCTAAGTCTTTTTTAAATCAGACAGCACTCTACAGTTCTGAGTTAACATTCAATCTGTATTTTCAGCACATGTAAAAAGAGTCATCTAAGATAATCTGTGGAACCAAAAAGTGCTATTTAATTCTTTCACAAACCCCTGAGACTTAAAGATCTCTAAAGGAAAGAAAACATTATTTTATATTCTATGTGCTCCTTTTAGTCTCAAAATTACCTCATCAGTTAGACATCACACACTTGTGGATGGAGCCACAACAATATATTTCCCACCAAAAATGCTTCCCGTAGGTGACACTAATGTTTCTCCTCTTGTTGAAACTGTGTAGAGCTTTATACCAGCCTTCAGCATGAATATGTGACAGAACTGTCATTGTGTGACTGCCAAGGTTACAACATCAAGGATGGGGAAGGAGGGAAGCTCAAGAGAGGGGACATATGTATACATATAGCTGATTCACTTTGTTGTAAAGCAGAAACACAACATCGTAAAGTAATCACACTCCAGTTTAAAAAAAAAACAAAACACAATACTGCTCCCACCTGGCTTTCTCATGCTTTCAGGATACTTGCCTTTGGAACTTGCCACCTGACTGGGAGCAGGTGTTCTGCTCACAGCCCCAGCGACATCTCCAGCTCCAGCTAACAGGTAGCATCAACCACCCGACCCAAGTGACCTGGTGAGCCTTCTGATTGCAGCCCCTCGCCTTCACGTCTTCCTGGTGAACCCTCAACAGCATGGACTGGAGCAAGCCATTCCCCCTGAGCCCTATCTGAATTCCTGAGCCACGCAAACCACGAGATAATGATTACTGGGCTTCCATGATGGTTCAGAGAATCCCCCTGCCAATGCAGGGGACACGGGCGTGATCCCTGATCCAGGAAGATTCCACATGCCGCAGAGCAACTAGGCCCAGGTGCCACAACCACCGAGCCCATGCGCTACAGCTACTGAAGCCCGCGCGCCCTACAGCCTGCACGCCCTACAGCCAGTACCGTACAGCCCGCGCGCCCTTCAGCCCAGTACCCTACAGCCCGCGTGCCCTACAGCCCGCACGCCCTACAGCCCGCGTGCCCCACAGCCAGTACCCTTCAGCCCGCACACCCTACAGCCCGCGCGCCCTACAGCCCAGTACCCTACAGCCCGCCGCCCTACAGCCCACGCGCCCTTCAGCCTGTGCTCTGCAACAAGAGAAGCCACCACAGTGAGAAGCCCACACACCACAACAAAGACCCAGCACAGCCAAAAATAAATAAACCTTAAAAACAAGTACATGATTACTATTCTTTTAAGTCACGAAGCTTTTGAGATCATTTATATGTTACACAGCAATAGAAAATGGAAACACTTTACAAATAAAACACACAGGAAGATAACCATGCCAGCAAGTGGCAAAGGCAGAATTTGAATCGTCAGTCCATATATAAAGCCCCAATTTTTTTCTACCAGAGGGTACTGCCTCCAAGTTTGCTCAGAGTGACCCACATTTCCAAAGAAAACAACAGTACTCAGACTGAAAGCTCTAAGAGCAATATATACTCCCCCAAATTAGTGTTTTCAGTTAACACTCAGGACAGTAGGTCATTCCATTAGCAGGCTCAAAATTCCTGCACCTCTGACTCATCAATATCTTTCCCACCCTAGTAACAGCATCTCCTAGAGATGTTTAAGAAACATCACTATGTCAATAATAATAAACCTCAACATTTACAGAACATTTCACAAAGCACGTTAACGATCACTAATTTGATCTTCAGGAAACCCCCCTATGAAACAGATAAGGCAGGTATCATACAGACAAGGCTCAAAAAAGGTATAACTAACTAACTACAGGGCTTCCCTGGTGGCTCAGGACAGTTCAGTTGCTCAGTCGTGTCTGACTCTTTGCAACGCCACGGACTGCAGCACACCAGGCCTCCCTGTCCATCACCAACTGCCGGAGTTTACTCAAACTCATGTCCATTGAGTGGATGACATCTCATCCTCTGTCGTCCCCTTCTCCCGCCTTCAATCTTTCTCAGCATCAGGGTCTTTTCAAATGAGTCAGTTCTTTGCATCAGGTGGCCAAAGTACTGGAGCTTCAGCTTCAACATCATTCCTTCCAATGAACACCCAGGACTAATCTCCTTTAGGATGGACTGGTTGGATCTCCTTGAAGTCGAAGGGACTCTCAAGAGTCTTCTCCAACACCACAGTTCAAAAGCATCATTCTTCAGCGCTCAGCTTTCTTTTAGTCCAACTCTCACATCCATACATGACCACTGGAAAAACCATAGCCCTGACTAGATGGACCTTTGTTGGCAAAGTAATGTCTCTGCTTTTTAATATGCTGTCTAGGTTGGTCATAACTTTCCTTCCAAGGAGTAAGCGTCTTTTAATTTCATGGCTGCAATCACCATCTGCAGTGATTTTGGAGCCCAAGATAATAAAGTCAGCTACTGTTTCCCCATCTTTTTGCCATGAAGTGATGGGACCAGATGACAGGATCTTAGTTTTCTGAATGTTGAGCTTTAAGCCAATTTTTCACTCTCCTCTTTCACTTTCATCAAGAGGCTCTTTAGTTCCTCTTCACTTTCTGCCATAAGGGTGGTGTCATCTGCATGTCTGAGGTTATTGATATTTCTCCCGGCAATCTTGATTCCAGCTTGTGTTTCCTTCAGCCCAGCATTTCTCATGATATACTCTGCATATAAGTTAAATAAGCAGGGTGACAACATACAGCCTTGACACACTCCTTTTCCTATTTGGAACCAGTCTGTTGGTCCATGTCCAGTTCTAACTGTTGTTCCTGACCTGCATACGGATTTCTCAAGAGGCAGGTCCGGTGGTCAGGTATTCCCATCTCTTTCAGAATTTTCCACAGCTTATTGTGATCCACACAGTGAAAGGAGCTGGCACAGTCAATAAAGCAGAAATAGATGTTTTTCTGGAACTCTCTTGCTTTTTCAATGATCCAGCGGATGTTGGCAATTTGATCTCTGGTTCCTCTGCCTTTTCTAAATCCAGCTTGAACATCTGGAAGCTCACGGTTCACATACTGTTGAAGCCTGGCTTGGAGAATTTTGAGCACTACTTTGCTAGCGTGTGAGATGAGTGCAATTGTGCGGTAGTTTGAGCATTCTTTGGCATTGCCTTTCTTTGGGACTGGAATGAAAACTGACCTTTTCCAGTCCTGTGGCTACTACTGAGTTTTGCAAATTTGCTGGCATATTGAGTGCAGCACTTTCACAGCATCATCTTTTAGGACAGTGGCTCAGTGGTAAAGAAATCTGCCTGCCAATGCAGGAGACGCAGGTTCGATCCCTGGGCTGGGACGATCCCCTGGAGTAGGAAATAGCGACCCATTCCAGTAATCTTGCCTGGGAAATCCCATGGACAGAGGAGTCTGGTGGGCTACAAATCATGGGGTCACAAAAGAGTGGGACACAACTTAGCGACTAAACAGCAACAAACTACCTACAATAAAATAAGTAGGGATTCGATTTCATATTTTCTGACTCCACGTCAAGCGCTCTTTTCAACTCAATTCAACTCACTTGAAAGAACTTTCATGGAGTGCCTTTGGGTGTACTTTCGTAAACAGCACTGTCTCTGCAACTATTCTGAAGCATCTACTTGGCACAAAGCGTCATGGTGGGCACCACACATTCTCCACTTTCAGGAACGGCGCAAAAACATCTCTGATCGCTGATCTCTACAAAAAGCCAGTCTTTCCCCACTCTGATCCACTCTTGACACCGCCATCCAACAATCTTCCTAATTCACTTCCTTAATCACAATTCAAAAACTGTCAAAGATAACTTCCCATAAAAATAGAGGCCAAATCTCATCTGCTTCCAAAGTCTTCTATAAACTGACTCTAACTTACCTGGTAATTTCCCGGCACTTGCTAAGAAAAACCGAGTTAATCTCTTCCTTCCTGTCCATGTTGGCTTTCTTTACAACCTTCCTGCTCTCCCTTTGGTTCATATGATCACTCAAACCCAGAAGTGAGGCTCAAGTATTTCATCCCCAACTCCCGACAGAGAGTCCCTTCCTTCCAAGACCTTAAAATTTACTGTTGAGCTATAATTAATAATTCAAAACAACACACCATAATTAAATTAGGTGGCACAGATTATAGCTCACAGTGACTTTAAGGAGAAGAATCCACCAAGGGCTGCAAGAGAGTCTTCAGGAAGAAAAGAACACTTGAAATGGGTTCTGACTGATAGGCTAGGATAGGAACTGGCAGAAGTAAAATCACCCATGATGAGGAGCAACGGAAAAGCCTTCCCTTCTTCCCATTTACATCTCACCTAAGCCTCCAGCCAATATCGTCTCCTTCAGGAAGCCTTCCTCAGGAACTTCACACTCTAACCAACATTCTCTTCTCTGCGCTTCTAATACCATCACTGTACCACCCATGACACTGAATCAGGCCCTCAGTCCTTCTATATTATATTAACAAACCTTGTCTCACTGATCTGGCAGCAATATGTCCCCACATAGAAAGCACTCAATATTTGTTCAACTGAACTCAGTTCAGCAGCCACTGTTGCCTTCTGTCTTTTAAAAACCCATCGATCATAACACTGGTTCTTAACTTACCGGGCATCGCCTTTGGAAAGGTTGGTATTTACAGGATTGAGAATAACCTTGTTTGCGTCTACATCCACCACACATTTGGTGTGCAAGTCAATTTCTGCAGATTGAAAAAACAAAAAATGAGTCATTTTTGAAGCAGTGTATGTCAGAAAAAGCATTTGACCAAAAAAAAAAAAAAAAAAATCCAACACTCTTTCAGAATAGAAACAGTCAACAAACTAGAAATAGACAGGAACTTCCTCAATTGACCTGATAAAGGGCATCTAAAAAACTTGCAGCTAACTTCACACTTAATGGTAAAAGACTGAACAGCCTACCTACTAGCATCAGAAATAAGACAAGGATATCTATACCTGAAACATTTCCCTGGTGGCTTAGAGGGTAAAGCGTCTGCCTGCAATGCAGGAGACCTGGGTTCGATCCCTGGGTTGGGAAGATCCCCCGGAGAAGGAAATGGCAACCCACTCCAGTACTGTTGCCTGGAAAATCCCATGGACAGAGGAGCCTGGTCAGCTACAGTCCATGAGGTCACAAAGAGTCAGACACGACTGAGAGACGACACGTATACACCAATAAAAAAAAAAAAAGATGAGAAGGATGGCTACTATTGAGCCTATTCAAGGATATACCAGAACTTCTGGTCAGGGCAGTTAAGCAAGAAAAACTAACATAAGGCATCTCAACTGAAAAGAATAAATAAAACTACCTTTATTTGCACAAGATAGGATCTTATATATAGAAAATCCTAAAGAATCCACTAAAAAGCTACTAGAATAAACAGGTTTTGCAAAGTTGTAGGATATACACTCAATACACAAAAATCAGTTGTTTCCATACACCTGCAATAAAAAATCCAGAAATGAAGTTAAGAAAATTTCATTTATAACATTTTTGATTCATTTATATCAAAAAGATTTAAATGTTTAGGTAAAACCTTAAAAGAAGTGCAAAACATATACACTGAAGATTCCAAAATATTGTTGAAAGAAATTAAACACTTAAATAGAAAGAAATTATATTCATGAAGCGAAAGACTTAATCCTGTTAGGATAGCAATAACTCCTCTATACAAAAACTCAAGGCAATCCCTATCAAAATTCCAGTCAACTTTTTTTTTTTCCCCCAAAAGTTAACAAGTTGATCCTAATTCTATGTGGAAATGCACAAGACCTAGAATAGCAAAAAAACCTTGAAGAACAAAATACAAAGACAGCACTTGTCGATTGTAAACTTACTACACAACTACAGGAATCATGGTACTAATAAAACGAGGACAGATACGTGGATCAATGGAACAGAGAGTCCAAAATCAGTCAGATTTACGGCCAAATGACAACAGTGCCAAGAAAATCAATGGGCTAAGTACAGTCATTTCAACAAATGGCGCTAGCACGCCCTCATCAAAATGAAAAACTTCTGTGCTTCAAACGATACCATCAAGGGAGTAAAAAGATAATCTACAGAATTGAGAAAATATTTGTGCATCATCTATCTAATAAGGGACTTGCATCAGAAAATATAAAGAACTCTTACAACTCAATAATTTTAAAATGGGCCAAGACTGGGACTTCCCTGGTAGTCCAGTAATTAAAACTCCATGCTTCTAGGAGGCACGGGTTCAATTCCAGGCTGGGGAACTAAGATCTCACATGCCACATGGAACAGTCAAAATAATAAAACAAAATGGGCAAAGATTTGAACGGACATCTCTCCAAAAAAAATACAAAAATGGCCAATGACCACAAGAAATGACGCTCAACATCATTCATTAGACAATGGGGAAATGCAAATGAAAACCACAAGATCCCACTTCACACCCTCTAGCATAACTAACCAAAAAGACATATAACTAATATAAATACTGTCAGTGACATTGCAGTTTAAAAAAGAACAAATAATAAAAGTGTAAATTGGATCATGTCCAAAAAAAGCCAGGTAAGTATAGGTGAGGACATGGAAAAATTGGAACCTATATACAGTACTGGTGGGAATATAAAATGGTGCAGTCACCTTAGAAAGCAGTCTGGCAGTTCCTAATGGTTACACATAGAATTAGCACATGACCCAACAATTCCTACTTACAGAGATATACCCAGGAGAAACCTATGTCCATACAAAAGTTTATACATAGAAGTTCATAGCAGCATTATTTGGCTATTCATAACAGCTAAAAAGTGTAAACAACCCAAGTGTCCTTCAACTAATGGATGAATAAATGTGGTATATCCATAAAACAGAACACTACAGCAATTAAGTAGGTACTGACACATACAGTGGCAGACTTTATTTTGGGGGCTCCAAAATCACTGTGGATGGTTATTACAGCCATGAAATTAAAAGACACTTACTCCTTGGAAGGAAAGTTATGACTAACCTAAACAGCATACTAAAAAGCAGAGACATTACTTTGCCAACAAAAGTCCATCTAGTCAAGGCTATGGTTTTTCCAATGGTCATGTATGGATGTGAGAGTTGGACTATAAAGAAAGCTGAGTGCTGAAGAATTGATGCTTTTGAACTGTGGTGTTGGAGAAGACTCTTGAGAGTCCCGTGAACTGCAAGGAGATCCAACCAGTCCATCCTAAAGGAGATCAGTCCTGAATATTCACTGGAAGGACTGATGCTGAAGCTGAAACTCCAATACTTTGGCCAGTGAAGAGTTGACTCATTTGAAAAGACCCTGATGCTGGGAAAGATTGAGGGCAGGAGGAGAAGGGGATGACAGAGGATGAGATGGTTAGATGGCATCACCGACTCAATGGTCATGAGTTGGAGTAAACTCTGGGAGTTGGTGATGGACAGGGAGGCCTGGCGTGCTGCGGTTCATGGGGTTGCAAAGAGTCGGACATGACTGAGTGACTGAACTGAACTGATACATACTAAAACACAGATGAAGTTTGTGCTAAGTAAAAGAAGCCAGTCACAAAAGACCACCTATTGTATGATTTTACTTATTTCTAACATTCCGAACAGGCAAACAGAGACAGAAAATAAACTAGTTATTGCCGAGAGCTGAGGCCTGACTGTCGGCGGGCATAAGTGTCTACTGGGGGTGATGAAGACGTACTAAAATTGTGCTCATAGTTTTCACAACTGCATGAGTGCAGTAAAAACGACTGATGTGGCTGAACTGTATGAAATGTGAACTGTATCTTAAAGTTTTGGGGTTTTTTTTAATGTATATAGGCCACATCGTGTTCTCTTATTTTCATATTCCTCTACATTTCTGACCCAAAGTATGAAACAGTTTCTCTTTGCCTTATCTCTACTACACAAAGATATGCTCTAACGAAACAAACTGCCCTCCACTGGAGTCATTTTGTATTTTCCTAAGAACCTTGGCCAAATGTCAATGTCAAACTCATTACAACTTTAGAGTATTTCCACTGCCAGCAAAGAGGATTCATTTTTTGTTTGATTGCTTTAACTTACGTAACTGAGACAAATGAAAAACAAAACAAAAATTTCCTTTCCTGTCCTACCAAAAGTCAACTTTTCTCATATCAGTTATTTTATCAATACATTTGTTTGCAAAGACATAATCTATAAGTACGAAAAATTCAGTGGTCGGGCTTTTAGCCAATACTTTTTTCAGGCAAAGAGAACTGAAAAGAAAACAGAGCTATGTTTTATCCAGGTGTGGAAGACTAACTCCTGAAGGCTTATATTTCACTGTGGTCAACCAATATTAAAGTCTATTTCTAATACTTGTGTTTAAATCCACTCTATACTGTCACAGAAATGCTGCAAGAAAGCCTTAGTCACAACGAAGAAACTTTTCAAGCCCTTATCTTTACTTCTTCCTTTCCTTAGGCCCAGGCTTCCCAGGAGGTCCCAAGGTAAAGAATCTACCTGCCAATGCAGGAGACACAGGTTCAATCCCTGGGTTGGGAAGATTTTCTGGAGAAGAAATTAGCAACCTACTACAGGATTTTGGCCTGGGAAATCCCATGGCCGGAGGAGCCTGGCGGGCTACGGTCCACGGGGTCGCTAAAGAGTTGGACACGACTAAGCGTGCACAAAACGTTCCTTAGCCCCATAGCTCAAGAAAGTTTGCACACATCATACTTTGTTAATACCACCCCTTAATGACCTCTGACCATGCTATATTGGCCAGCCCCATATGTATATATTGTACACAAGTGCATTATCGAGCCTCCGGAAATTGTACTGACTCAGAATCTGCTATCTCACCACCCACCACAAAGCTAGATATTAGTTTCTTGCAAGAATGTCTGGTCTGAGCAAAGGCGCTGCATGTATAGTTCTGTATCAGAAGTGCACATCTTAAAAAAAAAAAAAAAAAGAAGTGCACATCTAGAATGCATGCCTGCAAAGCTGTAAATCAAATACTTTCCCCACGCCCACCAGAGTTTTGCCTTCATTTCAGATGATCTGGAATTGAGAAAGCATTCAAACATTTTCCTTCAATATTTGTAGGCTTTTCTCCTATACTCTTCACAGCTCCTCCATCTTACCCCTCATGACTTCACTAGATACATTAATAATTTGAAAATATTAAATGGCATGATTAAGGAACCAATTCCCAGAAAATCCTTTATAATTCAAAGAACTACCTAATAGCTAATATAGTCAACCTAAACTCATTTTGTCCTAAAGAGGGCAATCCTAAACAAATGTGCCTACATTTAACCCTCTGGAGGTGGCCTTTAAAATTATAAACTATCTTCACTTTTTTATTGCTCAGTTTTTATTATCAAATAAAATTCCCACCCCAATGCTGTTACAAGAAGGTTTTTCACAAGACTGTTTAGAATGTGGGTGGAACATCCAGGACACACACCCAAGCAAATAAAAGCAGTGAAGAGAGTTTAAGGGTCAGATTCTCTGGTCGCTCAGACGGTAAAGAATCTGCCTCCAATGCAGGAGACAGGGGTTCCATCCCTGGGTCGGGAAGATCCCCTGGAGCAGGGAATGGCAACCCACTCTAGTATTCTTGCCTGGAGAACTCCATGGACAGAGGAGCTTGGTGGGCTATAGTCCATGCGGTCGCAAACAGCCAGACATGACTGAGCAACTAACATACACAAAAAATTAAGGGTCAGATATACGAAAAGCATTTTACATCTAAATGTGATCAAAGCTTGAATAAAATTATACTGCTTCAAAATTCTAAATATGACACCTCCATGGAAAACTTCTTGCTCTATACTTCTTAGAAAGCAAAGAAACGGAAAGTGAAGTCGTGTCCAACTCTTCGCGACCACATGGACTGTAGCCTACCAGGCACCTCCATCCATGGGATTTTCCAGGCAAGAGTACTGTAATGGATTGCCACTTCCTTCTCCAGGGGATCTTCCCAACCCAGGGATTAAACCCAAGTCTCCTGCATTGCAGGCAGACGCTTTACCGTCTAAGCCACCAGGGAAGCCCCTTAGAAAGCAAAGCCATGATTAAATCGCAATGCCAAATTTAGGCCTTAAATTTAAGCTGGGTTTTAAAAAAGAAAAAAATTTAAACACCTATCAAAAATCCAAAAGATAAACACCTTCCTCTTAGTCTGGAACAACACTTTGGTTAAAAAGATAAAGACCTAGCTGTTATGCTCTACCTGTGTAAAAATAGCATGAAAGTGAACATGAACACACATGAACAACCATGTTCACAAAGCTAAAAGGTGGAAGCAACCAACTTTCCATCAATGGATGAATGGATAAACAGAATGTGGTATGTGTATATATATGTATGTATATGTGTATATATCTATTTTTTTTTCCCAATGGAAAATGATTCAATCTTTAAAAAGAATGAAATTCTGCTAAAACATGTACAAACCTTGAAGACATAGTGCTAAGAAAAATAAACCAGTCACAAAGGATAAGTTTTGCAGGATTCCACTTGTATGAAGACACTTAGAGTAGTCAAAGTCAGAGATAAAAAGTGTGACGGTAGCTGCCAGGGGTGGGGCTAAAGGGTCCACAGGGAGTTAGTATTTCAAGGGCATGGAGTTTCAGTTCTGCAAGATAAAAAAGTTCTAGAGATGGATGGTGGTGATAGTTCCATAACAATGTTAATGTACTTAATGCCACTGAACTGTACACTTAAAAGTGGTTTAAGATGGTCAATTTTGTATCTATGTTACCACAATAAAAAAAAAGCACTAAATACTCATCATTAGTATAATAAGTAACACATGGACAACAGCTTACTCCCAGGGAAGCATAAAATAATAAGATTGGTATTTAATTAGCACTATGTCTGAAAACCAATAAAAAATGAGAGTGATCTTAGAGTTAAGTAGTGCTGTAAGTTTATGTTATGACTAATCAAATTTTACAGTACTCAGAACCACGAATGCTTTGATGTATCCATGGTCCTTAGAAAAAGACAGACAGAAATTTACTCCACTAACATTGAAGCTCCCATATTATTTTCCAAACAGGATCTTTTTCTAGGTCAAGTTCCTCAAGATGAATAAAATATCAACAGCTGACAATTCAGTTTACTCAGCCAGCAAATTAGTCACCTTATAAAAGTGAACAATAATTTGAAATGAGTCTTTCTGCAATGCATAAATCAGCGATGGCTCTGTCTCCAATGACATCATAGTCAAAGATGGGCAGGGCCTGGAAGACTCCCTTTATATAACTCATGTTCTGTCTGGGGAGATGCATCATTCTCAGAGTGGACAAAATAATTCTGAGTTGTCCATTTATTAATCTGCCTTTCTAATTCTCCAGAAAATTAATAATAATTTTCAGACCAAACCTACTACTCAGAAATACAAATAAACCTCCCTTTATCTATCTATAACTTACTGTTAAATTTACAAGTAAAATTCACAAGTAAAAGGAAGATAGTAAATTATTAATATCTGTAAGAGTCACATCTTAGATTGCAAATTTTGCATGCTTTATATGGTTCTATTTTCAATAATCTGTGTCATAAAGTTAGTATTTTTACACGTCTGGGTATGCTCGTAATATTCATCACTAATATTTCATATATGAAGTGCTTGTTTTCCCAAATGGAATGTAGTAGTCTTATTAGAATAGGAAATAAGACTTATATTCTTTACTATAATTACAAGTGGCTTGGGACCCTTTTGAGGCCCACTGACCCAAGGAGAAAAAAAGGACGTGATGCCAGGGAGACCTGGAGAGCTGCAGTCCACGGGGTCACAAAGAGCTGCACACGGCCAGGCATGAACAACGACCCAAAGAGAAAAAAAAGAATGTGATGCCACAAAGGAAAGAGAGCAAAGAAGTAGTTTGCTTTCTAGTAAGAGATATATAAAATATCCTAATCACTTACTTCTATGTTTTTACCACTGAACATGAGAATCTATGCAATAAACAAAAGATAAAATATAACTGAGTTCTAATACGGCTAAAGAAATGACTGAGGAATGAAGGAAAATACTAGACAAGATGCCTGGTAAGGGGAAGAGAGATGATAATACCAAAACAACTGAAATACTCTTGAGTCTGTTTTCAAGAAACTCATCAACTTCACAGGATTAGAAAGTAGGTCTTTAAAAACTTATAAGGCAAAACCAGAATAAACAAATTTATCTTGAAAAAAGAAGAACAAAGCAGAAAGACCAGTGTCACCAATTTCAAACTTACTACAAAGCTATACTAATCAGACAGCAGGGTACTAACCTAAGAACAGACATATAAATCAATGAAATAGAACTGAGAATCCAGAGATATGCTGTCACATTTATGGTCAACTAATTTTCAACAAGGGTGCCAAGACAATCCAATGGGGAAAATATAGTCATTTCAACAAACGGTGCTAGGACAATTGTGTATCTACATGCAGAAAGATAAAATTGATTTCTTCCTCACCCCTCATTCAAAAGTTAATTCCAGGGGTTTCCTGGTGTCCTACTGGCTAGGATTCCGGGCTTCTGCGGCCAAGGGTCCAGGTTCAATCCCTGGTCAGGGAACTGACATCCCATAAGCCACGCAGTCAAAACAAAAATAAATTTTAAAAACTAACTCCAAACAAATCAAAGACCTAAATAAATGCATGAGCTAAAACTATAAAACTCTTAGAAAATATACACATTAAATTCACATGACTGTGAGTTAGGCACTGGCTTCTTAGAGATCAAATCAAAAGCACAAGCAACAAAAGAAAAAAACAGATAAATTGGACCACATCAAAATGAAAAACTTTTGTGCTTCAAAGGACACCACTGAAAGAATGAAAAGGCAACCCACATGCTCAAGAAAATATCTGCAAATCAAGTATCTGTTACAGGACTGGCATCCAGAATATATAAAGAACTCTAAGAATTCAATAATTTAAAAAAAAGATAAGCCAATTTAAAAAATAAGAATAGGGTTTGAATAGAGATCTCTGAAAATATATACAAAAGGCACATGAAAAGATGCTTAATTAACATTATTAGACATCGGGGATAAGAAAATAAAAAATCATAATGAGACTCCACTTCACACCCATTAGGATGGCAATCAAAAAGAAGGCCGATAAAACTGATGGGGAAGACGTGTAGAAACTGAAACCCTCACATATTGCTGAAGCAGGTGTAAAATGGTGCAGTAACTCTGGAACACCATTGAGCAGTTCCGCAGGAGTTAGCGTTACTACATGACCCAGGAATTCCACTTCTATATTTATACATACTCAAGAGAAAGGAAAATACACAATAACTTATTATTACATTACACAAAAGTTCATGATTCATTAAAAGCCAAAAAATGGAAACAAGCCAGATGCCCATCAACTGAGAATGGGCATCAAAGTGCAGCATATCCATGTCAGAACACTGCTGTGCTGTGCCTAGTCACTCAGTCCTGTCGGATTCTGTGTGACCCCATGGACTGCAGTCCGCCAGTTCCTCAGTCCCTGGGGATTCCCCAGGCAAGGATCCTGGAGTGGGTTTTCCATGCCCTCCTCCAGGGGATCTTCCCAACCCAGGGATTGAACCCAGGTCTCCCACATTCCAGGCGGATTCTTTACCATCTGAGCCATCAGGTAAGCCCCAAAGATTATTATTCAGCCTTAAAAAGGAATGAAGTATTGATTCATGCTACAACATGGGTAAGTCCTAAAGGACTTATGCCAAGGGAAAGGAGTCAGATACAAAAGTCCATAAATTATATGACTCCATTTATATGAATGTCCAGATTAGGGAAATCCAGAGACAAGATGTACATCAGGGGCTGTGGGGAGAGGGGAGGGGATGGAAGTGCGGGTGGATGGAGAGTAACCACTAACTGGAGAGCGTCTCTCGTAGGGATGATAAAAAATGTTCTGGAATCCGGTAGTGGTGATCATTGCACAACTCTGCAAATACACTAAAAGCCACTGAATTATACACTTTTGATAGGTGAATTACATCTCAAAAATAGCTCAGAAGGAATGGTCCCACTACCATCAATGGATGTAAACTATGGTTCAAGTCCCTCAACCACACTTCTAAATAATCACTACTTTGAAGAACCCAGCCAACCCAATTCTCACTCACAATTAATAACCTCACATTCTACCTCATCAAGAAAACTGAACACTCTAGGGCTTTCCCATTGTATAATGATCCTCTCCCCTCTATATTTCAAAAATTCTCCACTCTAATGACTATTTCTCCCTGTTGATAAAAAGGCTCAAACAACTCCCAGACTTGGGTTGGCAGGGAGCGGGGGAGGCCTGTTCCTCATCTCCAGAAGACCATTCTTTACCATGGCTTTCTATACGCCATTTCTTGAAAGAAAACTCCCGTATACTCACTGCCTCCATATGAGCACACACACTGATTTCTCAGCCCACTACCAACCCACCAACAGCAATTCATCCATTCAGTCGAAATTATTCTTTTGCCATTCTTCACCCTGGGCCACCACATTACTTTCACCTGCTTTTCCTTACGCCTGTCTTCTCAGCCTCTGTGACCTCCTCCTTCAGGAACATGCCTTAATTTGGTGTTCTATAAGACCTTCTAAATATAGTAACAACTTCCATGTCTACCCGAATCTCCAGTCCCTTATTTTCAGCCTTCTGTACAACAGCTTTCTCGATCCACCCCTTGGCTGCACCTCAGAACCTAAAACTCAACAAGTCTGTTGCATTTCTTCCAGGCGTACACTACATCTCATCTGAAGATGTAGGTGCAGTGGGTGGTGTGTGATAAGCACTGACTAAATACTGTTGAATGTCTAACAAGAGAGCTCATAACTTCCCATACCTCTACCTTAAAACCTGCTTCTCCCACATTTCTAATCTCAGTTGATGACACCGGCACTCATTCACTTAGTCATCTAAACTGGAAGCTTTGCAATCATCCTATATTTCCTAGGGCTTCCCCTGTGGCTCAGTTGGTAAAGAGTCCACCTGCAATGCAGGAGACCTGGGTTCAATCCCTGGGTTGGGAAGATCCCCTGGAAAAGGGAAAGGCTACCCACTCCAGTATTCCGGCTTAGAGAATTCCACGGACTGTATGAGGTTGCAAAGAGTCGGACACAACTGGCAACTTTCACTATATTTCCTAAATCTTGGCTGCTTTCACACCACCTTGAAATGCAAGGCCACAAAGGGTCTTTGCATCACCCACCTCTCAGGAATGCGGCCCCAGCCAGCAACCTTCAGGACAAACCGCAGGTCTGCTCACCGCTTAAGAGCAATGGGGTTCCCAGCTCAGTGCTCCTCAGATGCAACCCAAACCCAAACCCACTGCCTGCAGAGCATCCGTCTGGACCCCTCCACATCACTCCTGTGGGATTTGCAGGCGAAATCTGACCCCAAAGTCCTGTGTCTTTCACCAGCATCCATCTAGGAGTAACAAGCTCATGTATCAGCTTGTGAGCAAGGTAAAGATGCAGACCTTAATTTCTCTTCCGAGAGCATCTCTGTAACAGTGCCACTGCCCCTTTCAAAAACCTAGACATTTGTGACAACACAGATGGACCCCAAGGAATGTACTGTACTAAGCAAATCAAACACCGTATAGTTTTATTTATATAAAAAAATATAAATATGAAGAATATAAAACAAAACAATCAGGATGGGGAACACATGTACACCCATAGGGGATTCATGTCAATGTATGGCAAAACCCATACGATATTGTAAAGTAAAAAAATAAAGAAATACAACTAAAACAAAAAAAGTCTCACAGACACAGAGGACAGACCAGTGGCTATAGAGAAGAGGGTTGGAGGCTGGCAAAATGGATGAAGGGGGCGAAATTGTTTGGTGACATGGTTACTAGACTTATTGTAGCGATCACTTTTTAAGAGTTAAGTTGTACACCTGGAACTAATATGTTCATACCAATTTTACCTAAAACAAACCTACAGTCATTGCACCCCTTATCCTGTCCTAGATCCCCCCTGAATCTGCCTGGACCTCACTTCGGTAACTTCATTCGGCTCTGCTCCCCACAAACCTCTCAACTTCAGTGAAGCCACCTTCCATCACTCCTCGCATCCCCCACTCGCCACATGCTTCCAGCTTTTCCAAGAAAGCACAGAATTTAAGGGCTGTGGCTCCAGAGTTGAACTGCCCACGTTCCAGTCCTCCGTTCCTCTACTTGGTAATTATGTGATTTGGTGCAAGTAGTAACTTTGTCCAAGTTTCCATTTTCTTGTCTGTAAAATGAGCTATCGTATAAATTCTTCCTAGAATTTTTGGAAAGACTGATCAAAATAATCTAGTTCAGTGCTCTGGATATGTCAGCACAAGGTAACCTCTCTAACTGTTATTTACAAGATACTGTCTGCTTCCTGCTGCTTGAATGTTTACAGCTAACTTCCCCGCTGTTCTTGCAAATATCTGGCTAATTCCACCTTTTGCTAAGCTCAACAACTCATGCTATGCACCCCACTTGACTTGTCTTCCTCCTTGTCAATTGTCTTCAACCCATTACTCATCATTCTCAAGTCCCACCCCCATTTCTTTAATTCATAAGGCACTGCTCGGACTTCCCTGGAGCTCCATGCTTCAAGTGCAGGGGGCAGAGGTTCAAACCCTGGTCAGGGAACTAAGATTCCACACGCCATCTGGCATGGCCAAAAAAAAAAGCACTGTTGCTGACTTGTGTACTATCTTCTTGTGTGTGTGTGTGTGTGTATGTGTGTGTGTGTGTGTGTGAATCCACCTGCCAGTGAAAGAGACGTAAGAGACTCAGGTTGGATCCCTGGGTTTGGAAGATCCTCTAGAGGAGGACACAGCAACCCACTCCAGTATTCTTGTCTAGAGAATCCCATAGACAGAGGAGCCTGGCGGGCCACAGTCCATAGAGTCAAAAAGAGTTGGACACGACTAAAGCAACTTAGTATATATAGCATGCATGGACTGTATCCTTATAACTGACTCACCCTGTGTACCTCTTATTACCAACCAGACAGTAAGTTCTGTTGGTCAAGGATCATGACTTATGCTTCTCATATATCGTGCACATCTTTGAAAATTACGCAAACTCAGGAATGCAGCATCCTGTGAAGATCATCATGTCTGATACGGCAGTAAAAGCACAAGCTTTAATGGCAAAACAGGAGAAATTCAGGCTCCAAAATCCTGCTTTTGTAATTCTGGGCAAGTTACCTAACTTCTCTGAGATTGTGTTCAACAGAAATTCTATAACCACCTTTCAAACTTTTGTTTCAAGAATAATGTATAAAAAGGAATGAACAACAACAAAAAAAGGAATGAACTTTGTAGCTCACAAATAGAAAACTCTCAAAAAGTAGCTATGATTTTTTTCCTCCAATCAACACATGTTAAATTGAATAGGCTAATTCATTAATGCTTGTGTCTATCAGCCACTCTGTCGTGTCTGACTCTTTGTGACCCCACAAGACTGTAGCCCGCCAGGCTCCTCTGTCCATGAAATTCTCCATGCAAGAAGACTGGAGTGGGTAGCCATTTCCTCCTCCAGGGGATCTTCCTGACCCTAGGATTGCAGGCAGATTCTTTAACTTCTGAGCCAATAGCAGCTTTTAAAGATATCAACAGCTTCTGAGAGGTAAAGCCCAATACCAGTTAAGTTGTGGACTTCAAGTCCCTTACACCAGCCAGTTTCACACACTTTCCTAATGAATACACTGCTTCTGCCGGCCAAGCTTTTGAACACAAAGGGAAACTGATCAGCGAGCAGAGATCAATAATAAATACATTTCCACCCAGTAAGCAGCTCAATTCATCTGCTTAACCAATAGTTTTGCCGGTGGCTTCTTCCATCTTCAGAACTTAAGAAATGGAAAAGTTGACACTGGTCACTGTTTTATGGAGGTGTGAGTCAAGGCAGGGGGCTGGGGGGAACGGAGCAGTGGGGAGGAATGGACATCAATGCCAATTCAAACAAATTTTGATTTGATAAACCTGTACTTTCTTCTTCAAAAGCCTCTAATCCAATGAGTATAAATCCCATTTTCAGTCACTGAGTTGACAGTAGAAACAGAAGAATGTTGTGATAGATGTGTCTCATCCTCTATTAGCATATCGAGCAGATGCTAATAGAACAAGAATCTTCTGTTTCAGAAATCTATCAGAAATTTCCATCCACAGTCATCTCTAACTCCAACACCAGTTCTCTCTCTCTGAGAAGGCTTAAGAACCACCAGTGGGTTTGGAGTCAAAAAATACCTTCCTGTTTCAAACATGCTCCCGCCCCACACTGCACCTTGACTTTCCGGGGATCTCCTGTTCTCCCGGACCACCAGGGTCTTCCAACAGTCCTTCCACAGGGACTCCTACAGTCCCAGTTTCGCCTGCCTTTTAAAAAAATTTTTTTTATTGAAGGATAATTGCTTTACAGAATTTTGTTGCTTTCTGTCAAACCTCAACATGAATCAGCCATAGATAAACATATGTCCTCTCCCTTTTGAACCTGCCTCCCTCACCTGTCTTCTGATTCCCACCTGCTCACTTGGTTTTGACTGGTCTCCTTCCTCTTCTGGGGGCTTCATTTTTCACCACGTTGCCCAGCGATGCCCTGAATCAGTTTATCTCACCCAGGCTTTGCAGCCTGCCCTGAGATCTGGCTATCTTTCTAATCATGCATGTGTCTTGAGACCCACACAAAGTTCTATTAATAAAAAGCTGAACGGCGCACATGGCCCGGCCACCCTGAAGCCAGACTTCTGGGCCCCCTGCAACTTGGCCTGACCTTTCTCATCTCACCAGTCTCCGATCCCCCTGACGGAACCCCCCTGCCAGGGAGGAGGGTTATCTTATCTCAACTCTGTGCCTAACCTAGCCTGGCTCACTCCTACCCTTGTGCCTTTGCTCTCAGGCGGTACTTCCTTCTCAAAGAACCAATTTCCCCCTACTCCCCTCTTCTCCCACGGGAAACCGTTCCAACCATAAGCTCCCTCCCTCCACACAGAAGACTTCCCTCATCACCACGCTTTGAAGGATCTCTCTAAATTCCTACATCTCCCTCTCATACACTTGGCATTTAGTCACTAGCAATCTGCTACAGGTTTTTTACCTTTCAATCCTATCTTTTCATATGACAGTCATTTCCTCATGAGCATACAACATTAAGTACACTTTATTTATTTTGTTTGTCTTGGCCATGCCACGCAGCATGCAGGATCTTAGTCCCCTGACCAGGAATCAAACTTGTGCCCACTGCAGAGGAAGTGTGGAGTCCTGACGACTGAACCACCCAGGAAGCCCCCCTGTAAAGCACACTTTAAAAAATATTAATGCTCTAATAGCAGCCAACACCAAGAGAAAGTGTTCAGGAAATAAAATTCCCCCAACAAGAACAACCAATCTCATTTTTTCACATTTCTTTCGAGCCCTTGCCTGTTCCTGTTGGTATTTTTACATAGTAGTATCATGATAGTAGGTCCAACCATACAGTTACACATACTGTTTTACAGTCTGCTTTTTCTAACATAAGGAAGTCTTCCTTTTTAAATGGTTTTGATTTTCATCATTTTTAATGTCTATAAATATCTTATCCACTGAGATATTAGACTGTAATTCACTTAAGCACTGACTTCTACTTGACATTAGTCTTTGTATCTTTCACCATAATGATGATTCTTCTCTGTGACTTTCACTGCATCAAGACTGAAATGCAAACCAAACCCTTGAGAAATCCCTGCTAAAATAAATGTATTGACCATGCTTCCTAACACCCAAAATAACCCATTTCACCGGTTTTTCTTCTTTCTAGCTAAATTTCTAACATAATTTTTGGTTTCATCACACCTCAGCAAATGTACTTCCCAAACAGTTTTTTACCTAGATTTATTTTGATAGTTAATCTCACACATATTTAAGCCACGAGAAGTCCCTTGAGGAAGGCAATAAAATCCCATACTACCTAATATAAGATAGACACCTGGCAGGCATTCAATGAATATTAAATATTTTTTAAGCCATCTACAGTTATAAAACATCAAATTACTGAACAGGAGATGTCGCTGACCTAACTAGTGCCATCAGTCATTCGTGTAAAACTTCGGCTCATTTAATAATTAGATTGGTTAATAATGCATGAACAGGTGTTCCTTACAGTACACAGAACACAACCAGGTTACTTGGTGAGCTGTACACGTCTCAGAGATGACATGCAGAGACGGACAAATAGAACTGCAAACAGAACTCCCAGATCTCGTGACAAAACAAGCTTGACCCCTTTGACTTCAGCTGTTCAAGTTCATACTTCAGAGGAAGAAAAGCGGGAAAAAAAAGTCGTAGTATTGAAACTATGTAGAATTACACAGGCATGTGAATACAAACTGGAATGAAAGTAAGAAAATGAGTGTGAATTGTTATGGTGAAAGAATGTTGGAGACTTCTTCCTTTTTATTTTTTGTTTAAATGTATAATGTTTGTATAATGTTAAAATGTATAACAATAAAAATATTCCCGACAAATGCATATTCATTAACCATTACAATTCTCGCTATTACTGAAGTAGGCCTAAAGCTGAATGTTCAACTAAGTTCCCCAAGCCCACATATAGTTGAGCAAATGCAAAGAAACCAACCATCCACCTTAATACCTAAGCCCAGTCAGACACTGAATCACAGGAAGAACTTACTAGTACACTAGAAACTTCTTGCCAATTTAAGATTTTCCTTAACAGGTAGCTAATGGGATTCCAAGTATCATTCAGAATGATACATGGCAGAAACCAAAACAATATTGTAGAGCAATTATCTTCCAATTAAAAATATTTTTTTAAAAATAGAAGAAATATAAAAGAGAAAAATATTATACAAAAATAAGTAAGTCTTTATAGAATAAAACTACATCGTCCCAGGAACCCATTCTCATCTCATTCTCACTGGTAAAGTCATTTCTGAGATTGCTTCCTGCACTAACCTGCCAAGGGAGAAACAATTATGACGAAAAGTTTACCATTCATCATAATTATATACTATTACTTAATACATTAGTTTTTCCAGAAGTAATAATTGGTCAAATAATTTTTTTCAAAATTACTGGAAAGGGATATGGCTTGGTTTTAGCCTTTTTAAGCAAACTCTACACAGCAGTTTAAAAATCACTGGCTTTAGAATTTCACTCCATTGTATTCCACTAGATCCTCAAGATGTATGTAAATGACTCCTTTAGGACAAAATAGAAATAGAACCACTTGTAATTCTCTACAGCAATCACTGAAAAAAAAAGTCCACGTGCACTCAGGAACTATAAGAGATGGCACTAAATTAAAGAGGCAGTTTACCACAAATAATGCACTTCTATTTAAAGGGTAAAGGATCTATGCATACACTTTAATTTTAAAATGAGTTCAAAAGAATAGCTAACATCTACTCCAAAACTGTAAGTATTATCCTATGCATCCCTTGAAACTCTAATACTGACACTTACAATCAATGTCTAATCAATGACTATGTATAAGTAAAAAGGATAGTACTTCCCCTGGAAAACTGAAATTCAAAGTAGGGGGAGGGGAAGAATGAAGAATTTTAATTGAGAGTTAGCTGCCTCTTTTTAGCACTGACATTTCCCAAGTTTTCTGTGAACAGGAAATTTTTAAAATGTGCTGAAATCACCCTTTCAGAATCAAATCCCAGCTACTTTGCCTTTTCTGTGGCTTAGTGTTTTGCCTTGTTTCTAAATCACTGTGATGGTAATATACTTGAAATGAACTGAAATAAAGCTGCCTGAACTCCTTTAAGACCAGAAGCTTTCGGGAAACTTCCACAGTTCATCTAAGTTCTTTCATTGTGTCAGAGTGTGGAGTTAGTAAGGCCGAGACTGAAGACCCAAAACGTGCACTCTTTGAGAAGGTAAAGTAATTAAGTTCTTAGGGAAAACTTCTTCTGTGTCATCTGACAGCCTTTAGCCGACCAAGCAGGAACAGGAGGAATCACCAACTCAAAAACAGAAAAAATGCCAGTACGCCAACCTGTTGATCTGTGTGTCTCAACATACAGCGAAGACAACCAGAAAGCAAGCCAATTTCTACACAGACCTAAACCACACTGAACTATGAACAAGTAAGTTGTGAAAACGACTTAATGATTCTGTTACTTACACAAATGATTTGCACTGAGAGCCTTACCAATTGAAAAGTCGTCTCCTGGGACTCTAATGATTTCCCCACTAGTATTACCTGGTGTAGGAGGTGTTTTCAATATCTCGTTTAAAGTAATCTGTCCTGTCACGAGCCTAGTTAAGCATTAAAGCCAAGGCCCAGCCCACCTCTTCTGACTTGAGTCGGGTTCTCTCTACTCCATCTGACTCTTTAAAGAGGATTTAAAATGTACTCGGTTTATCTGCTTTCTCTACCCTCCCTGCAGAATTGAGAGAATGCTTGAAAGATACAATTTCACAAGAATCTTGGCACCTAAGCTATTTATTGTTGAGAGATGACGAATATGACTTCAAGCAAAAGCAAAACTTTCTCAACAGTCAAAAAAAAAAAAAAAAAAGCGGGGGGTGGGGTGGGGGCGGGCAACTCCTCTCCCCAAGTTCAATCAAAGTATTTACAAGTCTTTCTGACCGTCCAGGTTAAAAGGGATATTAAAGTTAAACACCAAGAGAAAGGAGTTTTTCTCTAGAGCGCTTTCTCAGGAGTAAGCCCAACTCCCTGCTCTTCTTCCTGCCGCGAGCCACGGGTGAGCGGGGTCTGGACGCCTGGGCCACCGACGTGGGGCCTGGGGGTCCCCGGCTGTCCCGGCCAGGCCGGAGGGCGAGGACCCCCGGGGCGGGGCCGCTCTGACAGCTGGAGGGCCGCGAGCGGGGGCGCGCGGGGCACGGGACCCGGGGCCGGGTGGAGAAGGAGGAAGCGAGCCCGGGGCGCTGGACGCGGGCGCCCTCCTGAAGGGCAGGGAGACCGGAGGGCGAAAGGGCAGCGGGGCGGGAGCACCGGCGGAAGGGCAGCGGGATGGGACGTGGGGCCCGCGGCGCCCCGGGACGCGGTGCCGGCGAGGGGAGGGGCGTCCCGCGCAGGCGGGGCGGGCGCGGAGGACGAGGTTTCGGGGTGCGCTGGCCGCCCCCCTCGCCCGGGCGCAGATTTCAGGGGCGGGGCCGGCCGGACCCCACACGGCGGCCGCGGCCAAGGCAAGGTCGCGCCAGGCACCTGCCGCCTCCGCCGCGGCGGCCCCGGGCTATCTGGGCTCTCACCTCTTCGGTTCATGGGCCGGATCCGGACGGCCACTTTCACTTTGGAGTCTCCCATCCTGCCGCCGCCGAGGTTCTCGCTCGGCTTCCGTCTGCCGCGGCCACCGGGCAACTCTTTGGGGCTGACCGGGCGGGAGGGGGCTACGGGAGAGAGAGGCGTGGCCAGGGCGGGGCCTGTGGGGGCGGGGCCGGCCCGGGGCTCCCGGCGCGCCCCCGCTGCATGACGGGACTTGTAGTCCCCGTCGGTGGTCTTGGGTAGGCCGGCAGAGCTTCGGGCGCGCTTCCCTCTCTGGAGTTTGTAAATTCCCTTCTGCTTCAACACCATCCTCTCCCTTGTGGTTAGTACTGAGACATAAGCTGTCTATGAGCTGATACCTCACCTGAAAACAAACAGTTGAAAAATGGCATTGGCGACCTTGCGACCTCTTTCAGACTCATTTCCTGACAATCTTGTGTTTGATCCCAGGCTCAAATCATCTCCTCTGCCTGGATTGCCCTCCCCACCTTGTTTGCTGAAATCACCCTTGAAGGCAAATCAAAAGTTACCTCTTCCAGAGATCTTCATAAATCCACAGGTTATCCCATACCAGCCACCCCCTGTCCCAGTCAAGACCTTGGGAAATCAGGCATCAAGCTGGGTTCAAATCCACCCTAAACAGTTTCCAGCTGTGTGACCAGACAAGCAATTTGACCACTCTGTGCTTGTCTTTTGCATATTTAAAATGAAGACCATGAGAGTGCCTACTTTATAGGTTCCTAGTCAGGTTCAATGAGTTAATATAGATGAAGCTCTTAAAACTCCCTGGCACATATGTGCTTAGTAAAAGTCATTATTTTGCTCAGTTATAACGTTTATGCTGCAACACTGTCTCTCCTATCTTGTATTTTAAAAACTATATGTTATATGTGTAACCTAGCCTGTAGTAGAGACTCGGTAAACATTTATTACATCAATGAATCAATGAGGTCACACTAAAATGTGGTTTTTGTTAAGCCCTAGCAGAGATGCTACCTGGTGGCCTGTGGGCAAGATGAGGCCTGCAAATATGTCACATCTGGCCCAATGGAATTGGCTAATGCATGAAAATTGGGAAGTTTTTACATGCAATGCTGGGCCTACATTACATATGAGGAATACTGGTAAAAACAGTCACAGTGGCCACCTTTATAAGAGGCAGATCTGCTTGGATGTATTTAAATGATAGAATAGAACTCAGAACAATTTTACAGATGAGTAAACACAGAAAGCTGGCAAGACTTACCCTTGGGTCAACCATCCTATTGTTGGAAGAGCTTCAAAGAGTTGTCCAAAAGTTTAAAAATACCTCTAAGAGATGTTTAGTATAATAAAGAGATATATAGTAGGAGGAAGCATATTCAGTATCCTATGATAAACCATCTCGGAAAATAATAAATATATATGACTGGTTGACTCCACTGTACCGCAGAAATTAACACAACATGAAATGAGCCTGATACAAAAAAGAAAGCAGTGTATGATTGCACTTATTTGAGGTACCTAGAATCATGATTCAGAGACTGAAGGTAGAATAGAGGTTGCTAGGGGCTGAGAGGAAGGGGAATAGGAAGTTAGGGTTTCTGTTTGGGAAGATTAGAAAGGTTCATCAACAACTGAATGGACATGAGTTTGAGCAAACTCTGGGAGATGGTGAAGGACCGCGAAGCCTGGCTTGCTGCTGTCCATGGGGGTTGCAAAGAGTCAGACACAACTGAACGACTGAACAGCAACAGCAGCGGGGACTTCCCTGGAGATCCAGTGATTACGATTCTGTTTCCAAGGCAAGGGGCACAGGTTAGATCTTTGGTTGGGGTGCTAGGATCCCACATGCCATGCAGCATGGCCAAAAAAAAAAGAAGGTTCTACAGATGGATGGTGGTGATAGTTCCACAAGAATGTGAATATATTTTATGCCATTGAACTGAACACCTACAAATGGTTAAAATGGTACCTTTGTTATGTATGTTTTACCACAACTAAAAAAAAATATGTTCTACACCTGAAACTAATATGTTAATTATACCTCAATTTAAAAATAAGGACGGAAAAAGATTAAAAATAGAAAATGCAACCCCAGAGGCACTCTTTATAAGAAAGAAATTCCCTTCTTATAAAGAGTGCCTCTGGGGTGAGATTTCAGAGGATCTTCTCAGCTGGAGAAGCAGTAGGTGTTGGACAAAATCTTTTGATTTTCACAGCCCAGTAAACAAATAAGGAGAACCAATTTAAATTTTCCAACTTTTTAATTTTACTAAGTAGATTCTTTAAAAACTAATGGACCGACAAATTGCTATTTACTATCAGTATCATTCTTAAAAAAAAAAAAAAAAACACAGGTCACATAGAATGTATTTTTATATTGAAATCATTTCCTGGCTAAAAAAACCCTCACTCCTACACTTTTGCCCTTCTTTGGCATTGAAAACGCTTTCCAGGTGGCTCAGTGGTAAAGAAATCTGCCTGAGAATGCAGGAGATGCAGGTTCAAACCCTGGGTCGGGAAGATCCCCTGGAGGAGGAAATGGCAACCCACTCCAGTGTTCTTTCCTGAGAAACACCATGGACAGAGGAACACTGAAAAAACATCGCTGTGGCCCTTGAACTGATTACCAGAGTTTATTCTGGACTAAAACATATTTCCTATTAACCATCTCACAATATGCAAGTTATAACAAATAAAGGTTTGCAATGTGCCGAGGTTCCTGGGCATCCACTGTTCACTTGATATTTCTTTTATCACCTCGTGGTGTGGTATTCCCATCTCTTTAAGAATTTTTCAGTCTGTTGTGATCCACACAGTCAAAGGCTTTGGCGTAGTCAATAAAGCAGAAGTAGATGTTTTTCTGGAATTCTCTCACTTTTTAGATGATGCAGCTGATGGTGGCAATTTGATCTCTGCCTTTTCTAAATCAGCTTGAACATCTTGAAGTTCATGATTCACATACTGTTGAAGCCTAACTTGGAGAATTTTGAGCATTACTTTGTTAGTGTGTGAGATGAGTGCAATTGTGCAGTAGGTAGAGCATTCTTTGGGATTGCCTTTCTTTGGGATTGGAATGAAAATTGACCGTTTCCAGTCCTGTGGCCACTGCTGAGTTTTCCAAATTTACTGGCACATTGAGTGCAGCACTTTCACAGCATCATCTTTTAGGATTTGGAATAGCTCCACTGGAATTCCATTACCTCCACTAGCTTTGTTCATAGTGATGCTTCCTAAGGCATCATTATACTTCCCATTCCAGGATGTCTGGCTCTAGGTGAGTGATCACAAAATCATGGTTATCTGGGTCATGAAGATTTTTTTTAATAAAGTTCTTCTGTGTATTCTTGCCACCTCTTCTTAATATTTCTGCTTCTGTTAGGTCCATACCATTTCTGTCCTTTATTGTGCCCATCTTTGCATGAAATGTTCCCTTGGTATCTCTAATTTTCTTGAAGAGATCTCTAGTCTTTCCCATTCTGTTGTTTTCCTCTATTTCTTTACACTGATCATTGAGGAAGGCTTTCTGATCTCTCCTTGCTGTTCTTTGGAACTCTGCATTCAGATGGGTATATCTTTCCTTTTCTCCTTTGCCTTTCATTTCTCTTCTTCTCACAGGTATTTGTAAGGCCTCCTCAGACAACCATTTTGCCTTTTTGCATTTCTTTTTCTCGGGGATGGTCATGACCACTGCCTCCTGTACAATGTCACAAACCTCCATCCATAGTTCTTTAGGCACTCTATCAGATCTAATCCCTTGAAACTATGTCACTTCCACTGTATAGTCATAAGGGATTTGATTTAGGTCATAACTGAAATGTCTAGTGATTTTCCCTACTTTCTTCAATTTAAGTCTGAATTTCACAATAAGGAGTTCATGATCTGAGTCATAGTCAGCTCCTGGTCTTGTTTTTGCTACTGTATAGAGCTTCTCCATCTTTGGCTGCAAGGAATATAATCAATCTGATTTCAGTATTGATCATCTGGTGATGTCCATGTGTAGAGTCTTCTCTTGTGTTGTTTGAAGAGGGTGTTTGCTATGACCAGTGCGTTCTCTTGGCAAAACTCTATTAGCCTTTGCCCTGCTTCATTCTGTACTCCAAGGCCAAATTTGCCTGTTACTACAGGTATTTTTTTGACTTCCTTCTTTTTCAGTCTAGTCCCCTATAATGAAAAGGACATCTTTTTTGGGTATTAGTTCTAGAAGTTCTTGTAGGTCTTCATAGAACTATTCAACTCAGCTTCTTCAGCATTACCAGTTGGGGCATAGACTTGGGTTACTGTGATATTGAATGGTTTGCCTTGGAAACGAACAGAGATCATTCTATCATTTTTGAGATTGCATCCAAGTACTGCATTTCAGACTCTTGTTGACTTTGAGGGCTATTCCATTTATTCTAAGGGATTCTTGCCCACAGTAGTAGATAAAATGGTCAACTGAGTTAAATTCACCCATTCCAGTCCATTTTAGTTCGCTGATTCCTAAAATGTTGATGTTCACTCTTGCCATTTCCTGTTTGACCGACACTCCAGGGCCTACCGTCTTGTTGGACATGGAACAACAGACTGGTTCCAAATCAGGAAAGGAGTATGTCAAGGCTTTATATTGTCACCCTGCTTATTTAACTTATATGCAGGGCACATCATGAGAAATGCTGGACTGGATGAAGCACAAATTGGAATCAAGATTGCCAGGAGAGATGTCAATAACTTCAGATATACAGGTGACACAGCAGAAAGCAAAGAAGAACTAAAGAGCCTCTTGATGAAAGTGAAAGAGGAAAGTGAAAAAGTTGATTTAAAACTCAACATTCAGAAAACTAAGATCATGGCATCTGGTCCCATCACTTCATGGCAAATAGATGGGGAAACAATAGAAACAGTGACAGACGTTATTTCCTTGGGCTCCAAAATCACTGCAGATGGTGAGTGCAGCCATGAAATTAAAAGACGCTGCTCCTTAGAAAAAAAGCAATGACCAATCTAGCATATTAAAAAGCAGAGACATTACTTTGCCAACAAAGGTCCTTCTAGTCAAAGCTATGGTTTTTCCAATAGTCACATATGGATGTGAGAATTCGACTATAAAGAAAGCTGAGCACCAAAGATGATGCTTTTGAACTGTGGTGTTGGAGAAGACTCTTGAGAGTCCCTTGGACTGCAAGGAGATCCAACCAGTCCATCCTAACAGAAATCAGTCCTGGGTGTTCATTGGAAGGACTGATGCTGAAGCTGAAACTCTAATACTTTGGCCACATGATACAAAGAACTGACCCATTGGAAAAGCCCCTGATGCTGGGAAAGATTGAAGGCTGGAGGAGAAGGGGATGACAGAGGATGAGATGGTTGGATGGCATCACTGACTCGTTGGACATGAGTTTGGTGAAGCTCCGAGTGTTGGTGATGGACAGGGAAGCCCTGCGTGCTGCAGTCCATGGTGTTGCAAAAAAATCGGACACAACTGAGCAACTGAACTGAACTGAGCTGAACTGATCACCTCATAAATTTTCTTTTTAAAAGGCCAGTTCTGATGACAACTTGAATCTAGCTTTTTGAACAGAAACAAGGGAGGCAGAAAAAGAGAAGGCTACCAGTTTCTGCAGAAACACTGTATTTCAATTTAAGCTCAAATTTCCAAGAGGAGAAAGCCCCTGAGGAATTGAAGAGGTGGGGGAATATAACAGGGAAGAGGTGAGGACTCTGTCTAAAGTTTCAAAATCATTTAAATTGTCCTGGAAACATGCGATTGGAAGAAATAACAGAAGCTTCTCAAGGGACTGTAGAGAAACACTCCTAGGAGCTACACTTCCTTTTGACCTCTATTTCACACTCATCTCCCTCTTTTGACTTCTGCAATAAAGGTGAGGCAAGTGCCAGAGACTAGGAATGCCTTTATCTTATCAGGGAAGATCTTCCTGAGATAGAGAGAAAGACTGAGATGCAAGTTACAACCTGCTGCCCAGCCCAGGACCCTGGGGGCTTTCACACCAGGTAACCTGAGAGCTCCCCTCACCTGGCTGAGAGTGCTGTCTCAGACTCCCTACAGAAGAGAGGGAAAGTCAAGGTTCCTCTCTTTTGAACTGAGAAAACTCATATATAAGGCACTCCTGTGGACACTGTCTTGCAAAGCAAGGACTGAAGAACTCAGCTGATATTTATGGGGTAGATGCTGCAGTCAAGACAGTTGAATTTTGGCTGTGTTGAAAAGAAGGGCCCTCGGGTTTTTTGCCCAGACCCTTTGCAGATCTACTTATTCTAAAACAAATTGTTAATTCTACCCAATGCTCTGTGGTGACCTAAATGGTAAGGAAATCTAAAAAAACAAATGGAATATATGACGTGTGTGTGTATGCTCAGTCACTTTAGTCATGTGTAACTCTTTGTGACCCCATGCACTGTAGCCCTCCAGGCTCCTCTGTCCATGGGATTCTCCAGGCAACAGTACTGGAGTGGGTTGCCATGCCCTCCTCCAGGGGATCTTCCCGACCCAGGGATCAAACCCATGTCTCCTGCATCTCCTGCCTTGCAGGCAGATTCTTTACCCACTGAGCTACCTGGGGAGCCTGGATATATGTATACATACGACTGATTCACTTTGCTCTACAGTAGAAGCTAACACAACAATGTAAAGCAACTATACTCCAATAAAAATTTAAAAATAAAGCCAACTTCCAGTTTACCATCTTGTTGCTTTGATCTGCAGTTTCTGGTGGTCCCTGTGCAGATTGAGAAAGACATTGTTCCCTGGAAGACTGTCACTTAATAGAATAAGGAGAACTCGAAAACTGAATGATCACCATGTGCCAGGCACTGTCCTAAGGGTTTACATGTACTAACTCATTAATCCCCACACTAACTCTGTGAAGCAGTGACCACTCCCCTCATCTTACAGAAGGGAAAACTGGACCAGATAAACTTATTGAAGAAGCCACTGTTCTGCTCTCATGCTCTGACCCCAGCTCTACAATACTTTACAGATGAAGTGTCCCCGGGCAGATTGTTCAGCCCGTAGAAATTTGAAACATCTAATTTTTACCATTTTATTTTCCAAAATAGTATCTAAAACCCTATTATAGTTTAAAAAAATAAAGGGGGAACTAGAAGCTACTTTATATATATATATATATATATATTTTTTTTTTTTAAAGGAGGGAATGAGCTAATCTTCATCAGGGTGGGAAAAAAAAAAAACCTTTCCAGAATAATTAAGGATTTCTCTGCATGCCTCGAATTCAGCTTTGCCAAAGCTCTAAGTTTCTCCAATGATAACTGTCTCTTCCTGTCCCTTCTGGTATTCTATGAGCATGGGAGAGTGTCTTTTTCAAGTCTGTCTATCTCCCACACCCAGTACAATCCCTGGTACTTAGTAAGTAGTCACTTGATACATTGGGGCAAAGATATTAACAACTCAGCATGGTGATTAACCACAGACAGGTGAAATGACTTGTCTCAAGTCATCACAGGGCTAGTAAGCTGCAGGGTTGGAATGCAATCACAAATTTTATTCTGAAAATCTGTGCTGCTTCCACAAAGAAGACAATCCCCAAGTGCCCTTGTCTGTGTTTTTCATGTCAGTGCTCTTCCTGCACACACACCATAGCATTTATTTTTCAGATATTTATCAAGTGCTTATTACCAGGTATTGTGCTCAGCACCCCACATCCATGATCTTAGTTTTCACAATGATCCCATGAGGTGTGGTGATATGATTACCGCCTTTGACAGATGGGGAACTGAGACTTCACAGGACGAGTTAACTTGTACACTGGTCTGAGTAAGAGGTTCCTAAATGCAAATTCTGGGTCCCCCTGTGTGCCCTTGCATAGGCCTTGAGACCACGGCCGCCACCTCATCCTGCTTCACATAGCATCTGGTGCTTCCCTGGGTCTCTCAGCCTTTCCTGATGCTTCATCAGCCACCCACTGGCAGGACCACACCTGAATCTTGCCATGATCTAGAGGGTTCCACCTATGAAACTCAATAACTCATCCACGGCCTCAACATCATCCAACATGACTCACTGTCCTACTGCCAAGCGTGAACGCACTGTTTTTAAGCTCCAGCTCCTCAGCTTACCTGCTTCCTCGTACTCAAGCTCCCTCAGGGGCTCGTTTTTCTTACCTGCGTGCATACGAAGTGGCTTCAGTCACGTCCAAGTCTTTGCGACCCTTTGGACTGCAGCCCACCAGGCTCCTCTGTCCATTGGATTTTCCAGGCAAGATTACAAATGCCATGCCCTCCTCCAGGGGATCTTCCCGACCCAGGAATTGAACCCACGTGTCTCAGGTCTGCCTGCATTCTCAGTTGGGTTCTTTACCCCTAGTGCCACCGGGAAATCCCATTTTCTAACATCTCTAGTTTAAACTTCCCTCTCGACTGATCCGTCACCACCACTCATGCCCTCCAAGTTCCCAAACTTAGGTCACTTCCCTTCCCTCGTGGTCCCATACTTGGTCAGTGTCACGCTGTGATTTACAAGAAATACATATTTGGTCACTCAGAGGACCAAAATCTTTGTCTCACATGTATTTGACCTTCATCAGCAATTGCTTTGCTGGCCCATAGACTCCCCAAATCCTTGACATTTTCTAAGGGTTGAGAATGATCTGGGGTGCCTTTCGTTGTGTTAACGAAGCGTCTTTTGGAAAACATCTAAGGGTGGGGGTTGATTACCAATGGAACCAACCTGTGATTAACCTCCAGGAAGGGGGCTTGAGGTGAACTCAATCGCCATGATTGGCCAAGGATTTGTCAACCATGTGTTTGTAACAGAGCCTCCATAAACCCCCTAAAAGGACAGCTTTGGGGCCCATTTTTGAAGTTTCCACTTGGAAACTCTGGGCCCCAAGCTCTATAAGGACAGACACTCCTTTGTCTGAAAAAGTGAAAGGAAGTGTTAATTGTGTCCAGCTGTTTGCAACCCCATGGACGTAGCTTAGCAGGCTCCTCTGTCCATGGATTCTCCAGGCAAGAATCCTGGAGTGAGGTACCATTCCCTTTTCCAGGGGATCTTCCTGACCCAGGGATCAAACCCTGGTCTCCTGCATTGCAGGCAGACTGTTTATCGTCTGAGCCACCAGGGGACCACATCCTCTATACCTCTTCATCCAGCTGCTGATTCCTATTCTTTAATATCTTCTTATAACAAATCTACTGAGTAAATGTGTTGTCCTGAGTTTTGTGAGTCGTTCCAGCAAATGAACTGAACCCAAGGAGGAAGCCATGGGAACTTCTTATCTACAGCCCATTGGTCGGAAGTACAGGTAACAACCTGGACTTGCAATTAGCATCCTGAATTAGGCAGGGTCATTGGAACCCCTAACTCAAAGCCAGAGAATCAGGAGCACAGGTGACAACCTGGGTTTCACCACAGGCATCTGAGGTGGCAGGATGTCTTGTGAGACTGTCTTTTACATGTGGAATCTGATTCTATGTCCAGGTAGATGGTGTCAGAATTGAGTTGAATTCCCAGTCACTGCTGGGGTCCAAGAATCGCTTGTTGGTGTGGGGAGCCCCCCCCCACACACACACGCACACGCACACACACACATGTGCTGGAATTGGGCCCAGAAACCCTGCTGGAGGAAGCACACGCCCAAGCACCTTGGTGCCCACAGAAATCTCTGCTTGTTGCTCTCAGTGTGGCCCTCAGCCCCCTCTCCCATTCCTCCAGGGCCTTTATCATCTTCATCACTTTCCCTCAACCCTGAGTCCACTTCTAGTTACCAGCCTTTCTGCCTCCTCCATAGCCAAGCTCCCCCAGATGATCTACACTCACTGTCTTCCTTCCTCACCTCCCTTAGTCAACCAATTCAATCACGCTGCCAGCCCTTCAGCCCCCTTAGAACCATCCTGTCCAGGTGTACCATCATGCCTCAAATAGCAAAGCCAGCAGAGTGCCTTTCTGTTCTCATCTGACCTGATTTCTCTGTGATATTTAGTATTATTGACCATCCCCTTCTTGTTGGTCCTGCTTTCTATGACATCACTCTGTTCTCCTTCGCTTTCTATGACATCACTCTGTTCTCCTTCTTTTAATCTATTTATTATTTTAGTGAGCTGAGACTTTCCTGGCAGTTCAGTGGTTAAGACTATGTGCTTCCAATTCAAGGGGTGCGGGATAGATCCTTGGTTGGGGAACTAAGATCCCACATGCTGGGTGTTACAGTCAAAAAACATTTTTTTTTAAATTTTTAAAGTATTTTAGTCAACAAACTTCCCTACCTTGTGCTTGGCATTACAGTGTTCGGTGCTTGGGATACAAAGATCAAAAACAGGTGGTAACTCTCCTTAAGGGCTAAGAAGTTTGGTTCAGTTCAGTCACTCAGTCGTGTCTGACTCTTTGCGACCCCATGGACTGCAGCATGCCAGGCTTCCCTGTCCATTACCAACTCCCAAGCTTGCTCAAACTCATGTCCATTAAGTCAGTGATGCCATCCAACCATCTCATCTTTTGTCGTCCCCTTCTCCTCCTGCCTTCAATCTTTCCCAGCATCAGGGTCTTTTCCAATGAGTCAGTTCTTCACATCAGGTAGCCAAAGTATTGGAGTTTCAGCTTCAGCATCAGGCCTTCCAATGAATATTCAGGTCTGATTCCGTTACGATTGACCAATTTGATCTCCTTGCAGTCCAAGGGACGCTCAAGAGTCTTCTCCAACACCACAGTTCAAAAGCATCATTTCTCCAGTGCTCAGCTTTCTTTATGGTCCAACTCTCACATCCATACATGACTACTGAAAAAACTATAGCTTTGACTAGACGGACCTTTGTCGGCAAAGTAATGTCTCTGCTTTTTAATATGCTGTCTAGGTTGGTCATAGCTTTCCTTCCAAGGAGGAAGCATCTTTTAATTTCATGGCTGAAGTCACCATCTGCAGTGATTTTGGAGCCCAAGAAAATAAAGTCTGTCATTGTTTCCCCATCTGTTTACCATGAAGTGATGGGAGCAGATGCCATGATCTTAGTTTTCTGAATGTTGAGTTTTAAGCCAGCGTTTTCACCGTCCTCTTTCACTTTCATCAAGAGGCTGTTTAGTTCCTCTTCTCTTTCTGCCATAAGGGTGGTGTCATCTGCATATCTGAGGTTATTGATATTTCTCCTGGTAATCTTGATCCCAGCTTGTGCTTCATCCAGCCCAGCGTTTCTCATGATGTACTCTGCATGTAAGTTAAATAAGCAGGGTGACAACATACAGCCTTGACGTACTCCTTTCCCGATTTCGAACCAGTCCATTGTTCCATATCTGGTTTTAATTTTTGCTTCTTGACTTGCATACAGATTTCTCAAGAGGCAGGTAAGGTGGTCTGGCATTCCCATCTCTTGAAGAATTTTCCACAGTTTGTTGTGATCCACACAGTCAAAGGCTTTGGCGTAGTCAATAAAGCAGAAGTAGATGTTTTTCTGGAATTCTCTTGCTTTTTCTATGATCCAACGGATGTTGGCAATTTGATCTCTGGTTCCTCTGCCTTTTCTAAATCCAGCTTGAACATCTGGAAGTTTTTGGTTCATGTACTGTTGAAGCCTAACTTGGAGAATTTTGAGCATTACTTTGCTAGCATGTGAGATGAGTTTGGTTAGATTCCTGGAAATTTTGTAACTTCTTCATTTGTTTTGCTGCCTCTTTTGTTTGTTTCTCTGTGTGGGAAACCCCTTTAAGGGCGGTGTGCTGAGAAAAGAGGAGGTTCAGAGGACTGCTTTGGGAGATCATGGGGAGGTCAAAGGTAAGGTTCCTCTGACCATTTCCAGAGCTGCTGGAACAGGGAAAGAGATAAGCCAATAGCTGGAGTAGCAGCTGAGAGATAGAGAAAGCAGGCATGAAAGAAAGGGGACAAAGGACAGAAACACCAATCTGCGTAAGAGCAGCTACAAGAGTATAAATTGCAGGGGACTCCTCTGGCGGCCCAGCAGTTTAGGGGCCCAGGCTCCATCCCTGGTTGGGGAACTAAGATCCCACATGCCACAGCTATGACCCAGCAGAGCCAAAGAAAGAAAGAAATATTTTAAAAAGAAGCTCTGTCTCTAAAAAAAATAAAAATTAATAACTGTAAAAAGCTCCTATGAGTTCCTTGCCATCAAAAGCCATGTCTCTTGTATCTGTTTATTCCATCCCTGTTGCCACATGCCTCTTCTAAGACTTCTGCAGTTCTGGCTTTCAGAGACTCTGCATGACCCCTCCCCCAAAGATACCTCTGGGCAGAAAGCAAGCCTTCCTCCTGGGCAAGGGGTCATGCACTTTGGGGTCATAGAATTAGGTTTCTCCTGAAATCATAAAGCCACAACTCGGGCTCAGGAAACTTAATGGAATTGCTTGGATTGTGAGAGATTTTGACGTTTGGGAGAGTTGTCTTGGGTGCTGAAGGCTGAAGGTATCCCCTGACGTGTGCTCGATAGGGTAGACCCCTCTTTCCCTGGGATTTCATTTGGAATGAGGTAGGGTTTATGAGCCCTAGAGAGCAAGGTATACCTCTGAAACTTGATTACTTAAAAATCAGTTTCCTTTTTTAAAAAGTATCTGCTTATTACTACTTTTTAAATTTATTTGGCTTTACCGGGTCTTAGTTGCAGCATGTGGGATCTAGTTCCCTGACCAGGGATTGAACTCAGGCCCACTGCATTGGGAGCAGAGTCTTAGCCACTGGACCACCAGAGAAGTTCCTAGTTTCCTGCCCCCCCCACCCCCCGCTTCTCTTTGTGCTTAATAAACTTTTAATTTAATTTTTATTTTTACTGGAATATAGTCTTTTTGTAATTTCTTTTAATATATTTATTTATCTAGTCTGTCCTGGGTTTTAGTTGCAGGATGCAGGATCTTTACTTCAGGCATGTGGGATCTAGTTCCCTGCCCAGTAATCGAACCCAGGCCCTCTGCATTGGGAGCATGCAGTCTTAGCCATGGACCACCAGGGGAGTCCCCATATTGGAGTATAGTTGATTTACAATGTTGTGCTAGTTTGGGGTGTACAGCTAAGTGGTTTAGTTATATAGATACATGGTCCCATATATATGCATCTCTTTTCCAGATTCTTTTCCCATAGAAGTTATCACAGAATATTGAGTAGAGTTCCCTGCGCTATACAGTAGGTTCTTGTTGATGATGTTATATACAGTAGCATGTCTGTGTTAATCCCAAACTCCTGATTTATTCCTCCCCCATTAGTAAATTTTCCTTAAATGTATGTGTATTTGACCTATGCTAGGGGGAAGCAAAAGAAGGGACTTTTGACAGAGCTTCAAAAGGGAAGAAATCTGCCTCTGAGGCTGATGTGGTAAAGGCTGTGGGGATGGGGGAAAGACCACAACACAAGTCAATCAGCAGTAAAGATCTGAGACCCCAGGGCTCTCATACCAACCTTACACCCCTGGATTTTACTTCATTGTAGAAGGTGGCATCCCCTTACTTATAGGAGAATGAAATGGCAAACCACTCCAGTATTCTTGCCTGAAAAACTCCATGGACAGAGGAGCCTGGAAGGCTACAGTCCATGGGGTCACTAAGAGTCAGACACAACTGAACAAACACAAAAACATCCCCTTACTTTCCCCTCATGACTTGGGAGGTCCCTCTTACCCTGCACTTTTGCTCACGTTTCTATATTTCCTAGGATGTCCTCCCTTCCTCTGCCAGTTAACTTCTAACCACTCGAACCCTGTTTTCTTCTATAGTCATCCTCTGCTAGTCCTACACATGTTAATGTTCACTTCTGGCTCTGTCCCATATGAGCATCCGTGACACGCTGGTGTGAGTAATGTGTGTGCATGCGAGCTAAGTTGCTTCATGTCTGACTCTTGGCGACCCTATTGTCTGTAGCCTGCCAGCCTCTGTCCATGGAATTCCCCAGGCAAGAATACTGGAGTGGGTTGCCATGTCCTCCTCCAGGGGATCTTCCTGACCTAGAGACTGAACCCGCATCTGTGTAGGTCTGATCTCTGACTATGTGGAGAACCCAGTCATGATGATGTCTTGTCTTTGGTGCCGCTCCAGGTGACAGGCACACAGCCAACTTCATCTGTACCAGGAGACTGGACTATTTCAATTTAAAACACACAGGATGGAAGCGCCAGGAGGCCAGAGGAGGGCTTTACATTCATTATTTTGACTGATATTCCACAGGGACAAGAAATTCCAGGCATAAAATAAGCACAGGTGATGGGCTGGAAGGTCTTTTCAAACATCACATTGCCCTCCTTATTGAGGAAATATAAACCCCTCTTTGGGCTTCCCTGGTGGCTCAGTGGTAAAGAACCTGTCTGCCAACGAGGAGACACCAGTTCGATCCCTGGTCCGGGAAGATCCCACATGCCATGGAGCAACTAAGCCCGGGCGTGCTCCGCAGCCTGAAAACCCACTGAAATGAGAAGCCTGCACTCCACAACTAGACAGTAGCCCCCACTCGCCACAGCTAGAGAAAAGCCTGAGCAATGAGGACCCAGCATAGCAAAAAATAAGTAAATAAAATTATTTTTTAAAAATCCTCCTCATCCCTGACGATCCAGAAGTAAAAAGCCTTCCCCGAACACACAGATTTCACAGTAAACCCCCCCAAAGAGTTCACTCTCCTTATGAGCATAAACTTAACTTCCCTCTTTGTTGAAAAGTGTCTGGAAATACCATCCATACGGAATCTCTTATAAGCCTAGTTCATCTCGATAAATCATTCAGGGCCAAGGTCAGGAGAGGGTATTCTTTTGGTATTATTCCAGGTGGCTGTACAGTTCAGGCCCCATTAATGAACACAAAAGGACATCCGTAAAATATTCTTAGGTTGTAGGACAAATACATCGACTCTGAGGGGACCCACTGCCGAAGGGATGAGATTTGTCAAATCCATGGTTGCAGCCGTCTGCTCCCTTAAACTCAGAGATTTCCACAGCTCATCAACAAATTTGATTTAGAATTTAAAGACTTTTTTTTTTTTTGAAGCCGCAAAAGAAAGTTAGCTGCAGATGAACTATCTTGCCCAGATCTCCCAGCCATAGCTCCAATACTTTGGCCACCTGATGCAAAGAGCAGACTCATTGGAAAAGACCCTGATCCTGGGAAACATTGAGGGCAGGAAGAGAAGAGTGTGACAGAGGATGAGATGATTGGATGGCATCATCAACTCACTGGGCACGAGTTTGAGCAAACTCCTGGAGATGGTGAAGGACAGGGAAGCCTGACGTGCTGCAGTCCATGGAGTTGCAAAGAGCTGGACACGACTGAGCAACTGAACAAAACTCAGTCTGAGGGGCTTCCCCTGTGGCTCAGAGGTAAAGAATCCATCTGCCAATGTAGGATTCACGGGTTCGATTCCTGGGTCAGGAAGATCCCCTGCAGGAGGGCATGGCAACCCACTCCAGTATTCTTGCCTGGAAAACTCCATGGACAGAGGAGCCTGGTGGGTTATAGTCCACAGGGTCGCAGAAGAGTCAGACACGACTGAAGTGACTAAACAACAAGATCAACAACGACCCACCCTGAGAAGCAGCCTGACTTCTCACGGGGAGGGCCATCTGCAGAAAAAGCAAGACCTCCCAGGAGAAATACTGGATGACGTTAGAGTTGGACACACACAAAAAGAAATCCCCCAGAAAAGTACCTGGGGAGGAATCCCTGCTGTGAAAGACTCTCCCCGCTTATTAAAATAGATGGCCAACGGGAATTTGCTGTGTGGCTAGGAAACTCAAACAGGGGCTCTGTATCAACCTAGAAGGGTGGGATGGGGAGGGAGATGGGAGAGAGGTTCAAAAGGGAGGGGATATATGTATACCTATGGCTGATTCATGTTGAGGTTTGACAGAAAACAACAAAATTCTGTAAAGCAATTATCCTTCAATAAAAAAATAAATAAATTTTTTAAAACATCAAAATTTGGTGGCATATGTAATCAATGCAAGGTACTTGCCTGATAAGGAATCATACTCTGTGTTTCCAGGTTAGAATTTACTGGAAAATAATGATGCTGTTCCAGTGGAAGGAAAAAAACTGTCCATCAAATTCCTCCTTGGATACTGTAGGGAATTAAGAAGATCCTGTTCTCCCAGGGAAGCTGTCACATGGGGCAGCTGCAGGTGGCTGAGGTGGAGGCCTGAGCCTCGCTGAGGAGGAGAGAAGGCGCATTCTGAGTCACCCCAGATTCTGATCTAGGAGGTGTCACCTCTGTAAGAAGCATGAAGGCGGGTGGGGGAGGGGAGTGCCAACAATGCTGGCAGGAAGAGAGGGCAGAGGAAATGGCCCCTGGCCAGGATTCACGCCTCTGTGGTATGAGTCTTCTAGACACCTGGCACAAAGCGCTTAAAGTGAAACCCAGGGCAGCTACAGCTGCCCGGGGGCTCCGTAACAGAAGTGTCCTAGAGTTCATTTTTCTGTGCCACTGAGGAAGGCTTTTCTTTCAGCTGGAACTCAGTCTGGAAGCTGTTCTACCCGCTAGAAAACCAGAGGCTATAACCACACACACCCCCCACCGCCCTCCAGGGCCACAGCGCAACTCAGGGGCGGCTGAACAAGGCCCAGGACGGAGCAGGGCAGCTGTGAGCATCTTGCACTTCGGTACCACCTACGGAGGTGCCTTAGAAATAGAGAACGAGGGCTACGTGTAAACATGTAGCTGATTCATTTTGCCCTACGGCAAAAACCAACACAACATTGTATTAATAAGGCAACTATACTCCAACAATGAAATTTTTAAAAAAAATTTTTAAACAAAAAAACTCACAAAAAATCAAATTTTTAAAATGGTTTCAAAAGGAAAAAGGAATAGAGAATGATGTAGCCAGCCTTCATCAGTATAACTTCCAGACTCCAGACACATCCAAGGTTGTGAAAACCTGAAAAACTAAGAGAAGAAAAAGAGGGAATATTTAGCTGGGCTCAAGCGAAAAAAGAAGTCGTCACTAATAGGAAAAGCGCTGAGAAACTTGTTTCAGGTCTGTAGGCAAAACTGGGGTCTCTGCTACACCAGAGCCTTGCTCTCCTTTAAGAAGAAAATAAAAACAGGTAGTTTGGAAAACAAATATCTCTTAAGCATGCCAGAAGAGATCACCAAAAATGGAAAGAAGCAGTAACAAAGTGGAAAGTTTTGGCAATATGCAATAGTAACATAGAACTATAGTCCTAAAGAATACTTATTTAAAAAAAAAAAATGCACAAATAAAGAGACCAATTGAAGGTAACAGGCTATTTCCTAAGAAAGAAATGTGAACACTGCCTGAGATACATAAATGTAATACTTTTTAAACAAAGAGTGAAAATACAATAGGGCTAATTCTACAAATGTTAACCTATATTTAAGAGAAAAGCTCAAAGACATGTTTCTTTTTCTCCCATAGTACCATAGGATACTTTTACTCTTCCCACTTTACACTGAATAGTCACTCAGTCGTGTCTGACTCTTTATGAACCTATGGACTATAATCCCGCCAGTGTGCTCTGTCGATGGAATTTTCCAGGCAAGAATGGAGTGGGTAGCCATTCCCTTCTCCAGGGGATTTTCCTGACCCAGGGATTGAACCTGGGTCTCCTGCATTGCAGGCAGATTCTTTACTGTCTGAGCCACCATGGAAGCCCCAAGTTTTTTTACCTTAGTTTCCTTTTTTCAATAACCCAGAGCCTCTTTCTTTGCTTTTGTGTAGTAACAGAATATACTCAAATGTAAAATTTAGTTGATTCTTACCATGCGCACATGACACAAATGTCTGCTGGCAGTCTTATGTGATGACAACAAGCTAACTATCCTCTCAACAAAAGCATTCGACATAGAATATGTAGGATTTTACTTACTATTAATAGCAGGGTTTTAAACTTGTGGGAATTTGTCTCTAGCTTTCTAAAGATGTTCATCAACTTTGTATTTACAAGCTTGTTTCAGTAGGTCAGCTGATTGTCAATAATGTCCTTTACACCTATAAATTATTCTTAAAATTTTTTTTTTTTTTTGGTCAGTATCAGGTCTTACTTGTAGCACAGGAATATTTTAGTTCCAGCATGTGAACTCTTAGTTTCAGCATGTGGGATCTACTTCCCTGACCAGGGATTGAACCTGGGCCCCCTGCATTAGGAGGATGGAGTCTTAGCCACTGGACCACCAGGGAAGTCCCTATAAATTCATCTTACAGACTGTCCATATCAAAAATGTCCATCATTTGTGAACACTCTAAAACATCTTGAGTGACATCATGAGTTAAATTTCTCTCAGGGAAGAATAATCTTAAAGCATGGATGTAGTCTGAATTTGTGAAATCAAAATTTGATTCCAAATAAGTTATAGCTTTAGGAAAGAAATGAGAAAGTCCAGTTTAATTTGGTAGCCCTTTTTTGGTGACATACTTTCTTCTCTGAGTTCTGAAGCCGTCTTAACTCCACAATATTCGTTATGAAACTTTTTGTCAACCCACACATCACACCAAACAACTCAAGCGGGCTCAGTCCATCCTTGGCTGGGCTCCTTACAGCTTCTTCAAAGATTATCAGATTGATTCTCCTGGTGGCTCAATGGTAAAGAAGCTACCCACCGGTGCAGGAAACACGGGTTTGACCCCAGATCCAGGAAGGTCCCACATGCCTCAGAGCAACTGAGCCTGTGCTCTAGAACCCAGCAGCTGCAAGTCCTGAGACCATGCACCCTGGAGCCCCTGCTCTGAATCAAGAGAAGCCACCACAATGACGAGCCCGAGTACCGCAAGCAGAGAGCAGCCCCTGCTCACCACCCCTGGAGAAAAACCCTCATAGCAGCAAAGATCCAGGCAGCCAGAAAGAAAGAAATAAATAAAATTATTTTTTTAAAAAACCCATCAAACACTTTTGGAGAAACAGCATAGAAATCTCTGCTTTACAGTCCTTTTTCCCTTTTGTATTCCCCTTGTGTTTTCAAATTAGAGGACAGCCTCTTGGCCCTCATTTGGAAAATATAACTTTACGGACAATATTTAAGATCTTTTCTATAGCTAGCAGCAAAGATAGCCTATGTCTAAGACATGTGTCATATGTCTAAGAAAGCGATCTCTTTCCATTTCTAAAAGTCAACTATCTCATTAAGTAATTCTGTAGTTTTCAGGGAACTGAAAAGTGACCACAACTTTCATAATGAAAACCTTAACTTCGCAAGTGAGCAAATCATATTTCGCTCTAGCAGTGTGGTGTATAAGGTATGTAAAACATTCAGTAGGAAAGAGCTTTTTTCATTGTCTTTGGTTTAAAACAAATGTATAGACTGAACCTGTCAAAATTTACATTTGGACTGCTCCCAATAGGCAGATAGATAAGCAAGGTCTAGTTTGCAGTCGAATAATATATCAGCAAGCTTTTGCTTTATGTTTTCTGTAGTTTCATTTAAATCTTCATAAAAATCAAGAACATTTGAGATTCTGTTTTTCACATCAAAGTAACTAAGAATATATTGTTAGACTCACAACCAGTTGCAGATGTGACTGGCGATGGAAGTATAGTCCGATGCCGTACAGAGCAACATTGCATCGGAACCTGGAACATTAGATCCATGAATCAAGGTAAATTAGAAGTTGTCAAACAGGAGATGGCAAGAGTGGACATCTACATTTTAGGAATCAGTGAACTAAAATGGACTGGAATGGGCGAATTTAATTCAGATGACCATTATATCTACTACTGTGGGCAACAATCCCTTAAAAGAAATGGAGTAGCCCTCATAGTCAGCAAGAGCGTCCAAAATGTAGTACTTGGATGCAATCTCAAAAATGACAGAATGATCTCTGTTCGTTTCCAAGGCAAACCATTCAGTATCACAGTAATACAAGTCTATGTCCTAACCAGTAATACTGAAGAAGCTGAAGTTAAACAGTTATATAAAGACCTACAAGACCTTCTAGAACTAACACCGAAAAAAGATGTCCTTTTCATCATGGCGGACTGGAATGCAAAAGTAGGAAGTCGAGATACCTGGAGTAACAGGCAAATTTGGCCTTGGAGTACAGAATGAAGCAGGGCAAAGGCTAACAGAGTTTTGCTGAGAGATTGCACTAGTCATAGAAAACACCATCTTCCAACAACACAAGAGAAGACTCTACACATGGACATCACCAGATGGTCAGTATTGAAATCAGATTGATTATATTCTTTGCAGCCAAAGATGGACAAGCTCTATACAGTCAGTAAAAACAAGACCAGGAGCTGACTGTGGCTTAGATCATGAACTCCTTATTGCCAAATTCAGACTTAAACTGAAGAAAGTAGGAAAAACCACTAGACTATTCAGGTATTACCAAAATCAAATCCCTTACAATTTACTGGAAGTGACAAATAGTTTCAAGGGATTAGATCTGATAGACACAGTCCCTGAAGAACTATGGACAGAAGTTCGTGACATTGTACAAGAAGCGGTGAGCAAAACCAACCCCAAGATAAAGAAAAGGAAAAAGGCAAAATGGTTTTCTGAGGAGGCCTTACAAATAGCTGGGAAAAAAAGAGAAGCTAAAGGCAAAGGAGAAACTGAAAGACATTCCCATTTGAATGCAGAGTTCCAAAGAATAGCAAGAAGAGATAAGACAGCCTTCCTCAGTGATCAATGCAAAGAAATCGAGGAAAACAACAGATTGGGAAAGACTAGAGATCTCTTCAAGAAAATTAGAGATACCAAGGGAAAATTTCATGCAAAGATGGGCACAACAAAGGACAGAAATGGTATGGACCTAACAGAAGCAGAAATATTAAGAAGAGGTGGCAAGAATTCACAAAAGAACTATACAAAAAAAGATCTTCGTGACCCAAAATCATGATGGTGTGATCACATCACCTAGAGCCAGACATCCTAGAATGTGAAGTCAAGTGGGCCTTAGGAAGCATCACTACGAACAAAACTAGTGGAGGTGATGGAACTCCAGCTGAGCTATTTCAAATCCTAAAAGATGATGCTGTGAAAGTGCTGCACTCAAAATGCCAGCAAATTTGGAAAGCTCAGCAGTGTCCACAGGACTGTAAAAGGTCAGTTTTCATTTCAATCCCAAAGGAAGGCAATGCCAACGAATGCTCAAACTATTGCACAATTGCACTCGTCTCACACGCTAGTAAAGTAATGCTCAAAACTCTCCAAGTTAGGCTTCAACAGTATGTGAACCATGAACTTCCAGATGTTGAAGGTGGATTTAGAAAAGGCAGAGGAACCAGGGATCAAATTGCCAACATTTGTTCGATCATAGAAAAAGCAAGAAAATTCCAGAAAAACATCTATTTCTGCTTCATTGATTACGCCAAAGCCTTTGACTGAGTAGATCACAACTGTGGAAAATTCTTCAAGAGATGGGAATATCAGACCACCTTACCTGCCTCCTGAGAAACCTGTATGCAGGTCAAGAAGCAACAGATAGAACTGGACATGGAACAACAGACTGGTTCGAAATTGGGAAAGGAATACATCAAGGCTGTATATTGTCACCCTGCTTATTTTACTTATATGCAGAGTACATCATGAGAAACGGATGAAGCACAAGCTGGAATCAAGATTGCCGGGAGAAACATCAATTACCTCAGATATGCAGATGACACCACCCTTATGGCAGAAAGTGAAGAAGAACTGATGAAAGTGAAAGAGGAGGGTGAAAAAGCTGGCTTAAAACTCAACATTCAGAAAACTAAGATCATGGCAACTGCTCCCATCACTTCATGGTAAATAGATGGGGAAAGAAAGGAAACAGTGAAGACTTGATTTTGGGGGGCTCTAAAATTACTGCAGATGGTGACTGCAGCCATGAAATTAAAAGATGCTTCCTCCTTGGAAGGAAAGCTGTGACCAACCTAGACAGCATATTAAAAAGCAGAGATACTGCTTTGCTGACAAAGGTCCATCTAGTCAAAACTACAGTTTTTCCAGTGGTCATGTATGGATGTGAGAGTTGGACTATAAAGAAAGCTGAGCACCGGAGAACTGATGCTTTTGAACTGTGGTGTTGGAAAAGACTCTTGAGAGTCCCTGGACTGCAAGGAGATCCAACCAGTCCATCCTGAAGGAGATCAGTCCTGGGTGTTCATTGGAAGGACTGATGCTGAAGCTGAAACTCCAATACTTTGGCCACCTCATGTGAAGAGTTGACTCGTTGGAAAAGACCTGATGCTGGGAGGGATTGGGGGCAGGAGGAGAAGGGGATGACAGATGCTGAGATGGCTGGATGGCATCACTAACTTGATGGGCATGAGTTTGAGTAAACTCTGGGAGTTTGTGATGGACAGGGAGGCCTGGCGTGCTGCCATTCATGGGGTCGCAAAGAGTCGGACACAACTGAGCGACTGAACTGAACTGATGGACAGGGAAGCCTCACATGCTGCAGTATGCGGGGTCGCAGAGTGGGACACAGCTGAGCAACTGAACTGATTGAAGAGTATCTTGTTTGTTATTGGGGAGGAAAAAAACTTTTCCTCTACCCTTTTAGATCTGTACCTGCGGCCAGTACATTAAACTGGCCCAAGACCGATTAATAGGAGAAAAGGCACAATTTTTACTTAACATGGGTAGTTAAAGGCACAGGAGTTCACAGAAAAGACGTGAAACTTAAAGAAGCAGTTAGGTTCAGGAGCTTATATACCATTTTTAGAGAGGAAAGGACTTTGGACTTCAAAGGATACAAAATGGTAGGGAAGTGATTAGAAAAATATATGGAGGAATAATTACTTTAGTAAGGCCTGTTTATGCAAAATTTATCTCAGTGTCAGCTCCTTATCTCGTGATAAGAGTGCTCTTCCTGGTAGAAGGGGTTGGTGGTGGGACTCGGAGGAGGAAATTGATCAACCTCAAGGGGAAATTGATGCCTTGCTTTTAGGCATATGGAAGAGGACAGACAGTCCTTCCTGCATCTGCTGTTACTCAAGTGCCTTTAGTGCAAAATAATATACCAATTTTGAGGTGGCCTATCCTGACCGCCTTCATTATTGCTAATGTTACTGTGGTTTAACCCATCACTTGATACACTGTAGAAAGCATAGTGGTTGGTAAGTTCTGCCAGAATTAGCCCTGCATTGTTAGAGGCCAACACATTTGTGATCATGATTTCTTCTTTTGTTTTCCCCAGAGGACACTTTAGTTTTAACCTTTGGATCAGGAAATGAAGCTTTACCGGGTTTAGCAGAGCAATCAAGGAGCAATAGGAGAATGTGTGTTCCCTGGTGTGCTTTTATGCACATGAAGGCAGAAGCAACTCCTGGGGAAAAAAAATTGATTTAGAAGAACTTGCCTACCTCATCCCAGACCTTTAAGATTCAGTCTTCACGTGTGCCTTTACATCCCGTTCTGCATCATGCTCAACTGCACTGCATTTTCTTTTTTTGCTGTGCTAAATCTTCCTTGCTGCACATGAACTTTCTCTAGTTGCTACAAGTGGGGGCTACTCTCTAGATGCGGTGCACGGGCTTCTCCGTGCGGTGACTTCTCTTGTAGCAGAGCGCGGGCTTTAGGCTGTGGGCTGCAGTAGTAGTGGCCCATGGACTTAGCTGCCTCAAGACATATGGGATCTTAGCTCCTGGACCAGGGATCGAACCCATGTCCGCTGCCTTGGCAGGTGGGTTCTTAACCACTAAGCCACCTGAGAAGCCCCCACTGCATTTTCTGCACCTGTTTAGTACACTCCGTTTTGGTCGTTTCACCTCCCTAATCACATACCCATGTCCTTCCATTAGTCATTAAAATGTCGCAGTCTTTTTAGCTGTGACGTCTAAGTCATGTTGGTGCTGGCATTGTAATCTGAACTCTTAGAAAACACGAGCCCAATATCCACAATGCTAAAAATTAAACTAGCATTTGGTACAAGCAAATTCTCAATAGAAACACAGCAAGGGGTGATCCACAGGCCAAGCTGAAGACAGACTGGTAAATATTACAAGGCATTTTAGTTGCACACCTGAGTTATATCACACCCAGTGATGTCACAGTGGATGATCTGCTATGGGAACCGAAAATCATAGTAGCCAACCTCGGAAGTCAGTGACCACAGAAGGCGGGTGATCTATGCCCCGTCCAACTGACACAAAAGGTTTGTTTCAGCCCCTAGGTGGTTTCCTGTCTTCCCTCCATCTTTCACACTCACAACAAAAACCATCCTTTCTCATGTATAATAGTGGGGTTTCCTGGAATGTGGAACTTTAAGTGCTAAAACCACAAGAGGGCAGTCCCTGTGAAAATAACACTTTCAGATATTTCTGGTCGGAAGTATATATTGGTCCACTTTTTCTAGCGAAGTAGCTTAGATGTGAATTTCAAGAACCTTGAACAGAACTTTGAACCAGTCTCTAGGAAATTCATCTTAAGGAGATAAGGAGAGGAGGTCATAAACATTTGTGACTATAGAGAGGCCAACTGGATTTTACTTTTCACATTTAAAAATTGAAAATAGTTTCAGCTTTCAACAATAGGGAAACAGACTGTGATACTGTTTACAGTGAGATGTAGTAATTAAATGCAATCATTAAAATTCATGTTTTGGGAGAATGTTTAATGGTGTGGAAAAGTGCAGTCTAACAATAACTTTGAGGCATTTATAGTACAATTCCATTTTTACCTAAATATGCATTTAATTTGTATATTTATTACACACACACATAAAACTATATAGTAAAAAGAAAAAAAGAAACTAGAACTACCCCAGAGTGGTACTTAAAAAAATTTTTTTTTGGTCTTACCTTGAGGCTTATGGGATCTTAGTTCCCTGACTAGGGATAGAACTCAGGCCCTAGGCCTTGAAAGCACAGAGTCCTTACCACTGAACCACCAGGGAATTCCCAGAATGGTACATTTGAGTGGGAGGGTTATGGCTAATTTTAATTGTTTATTATAATTTTCCCAGTTTTCTGTAGTCAAATTTTTTTCTGATGATTTTTTTCCTATTATAGTATTTATTTAATTAATTTTTTGAATCACATCTTTTAATGGCCAAAAGAATAGCTGTATAAAAATAAGATGGGGAAAAAATTAATTAATTAATTAAAAAAAAAAAGGTGGCGAAGGAAATGGCAACCCAGCATTCTTGCCTGGACTTTTCAGTCCATCATCCAATGCACGCATGTGTGCTCAGTCGTGTCTGACTCTTTGCAACCCCATGGACCGTGGACAAATATTGTCAGACTCAATAAGATTTTTTAAATGGGCCACATCAAAATTTAAAAGGGAAGTATTGTGATTGTTGACAGTCTACTAGGATACCCAATGCATTACCCTCAGGTTCCTAAAACCCATAGAAAGGTAAATTGTGTTGAATAACCCTCCAAACCAGCCCTTCCCCTTACACTGGATTAACCTGTTTCAGACAAGGCTCTTCCTTGTTCAGTGTTCAGCTTATCACCCAGCTGTCTATCAGAAGGGTAAGGGAAAACCAGCCACCCAAAAATCACCAAGATCCAGGGTTGGAGGCTGAGATGGGGTTAGACCTGTAGGAGGAAAGCTAGAGTTTGTAGACGCTCACAAGGTAGGATCTATCAAGGTAGAAATCAGGAGGCAAAGCATCAAATGCCAAAGAAGTCATCAACTCCTACTAGTGTGGGACCAGGGAGGAGCCCAGAACACAGGAGAGTCCAGCCCCAGCCAAGGGGTGAATAGGTCACTCCAAGGCAGAAACTGGTTTTCCATCGAGGATGTTATCAGTAAGCCGTAAACCGGATCCAGAGAATCCAGGAAGCCATGGGTGTGAGTCAAGGTGTGTTTGTGGCCTGATTTGAAGATAGGGCTTATTTGCATCAGAAGGTACCTCTTTACAAATCCTTCAGGGCAGGAGCCTGTGTGACTTGGGCTTATACCAGGCAAACTGGGAACAGGAAAAGCCAGCAAGTACCTGAAAACAGTGTGGTTGCAGGTGAGTTGGCAGGAAGGTTCTACCACGTGTGACAAAGCAGAGGGGGCAAGGGCGCCACTCAACAGACCTACCTGGGGAGTTTTTTTCAATCCCAATATCCAGCCACACCCCAAACAAATTAGATTGGAATTTCTGGGTGTTGGGTGTTGGAATGCTTTAAAAAGCTCCCGGGGGAATCTGAATAGGCAGCCTGGGACTGGCAACCCTGAATTAAAGGTAGGTTCACAGAATTGTTCCCTAGAAGGCTGATTCTGATTGAGTCATTTTCTCGTGACCAACTAGTCATTACAAAACAAGCTTTACAAAAATAGTATTTAAAGAAACATTTATACAATAATAGATATGTTTTTAAAATCAAGATAAATCAATACCTACTAAAGCCAAGGGGTTTGCAGTTTCACCCAACAAGGAAGATTTTGATCTGAGAATGATATGACACAAATGCCAATGTAGGAGGAGTAATTGGACAGTGAAGTGTAGGGTAGGGCCAGTTTAGTACAGCAAATATTTATTAGTGAATTTATGGTCACTAGCATTTATGGAGGCAAGCACTGCAACAGACTTGCTCAATCCTGCCTACAGTCCCATGATGAGGATAGTTTGGGTAACTTGTTGTATGTATTTTTATTTGTTTTTATTATTTTCTTTTGGCCGTGCCATGCAGCATGCGGGATCTTAGTTCTCCAACTAGGAACTGAACCTACGCCGCTTGCATTGGGAGTCTTAATCACTGAACCACCAGGGAGTCCTGGATACTCATTTTACTGATGGAGAATCCAAGGGTGAGAAAGGTTAAGTGACTTGCCCAAAGTCACTGGTGAGTAAAAAGAGAAATGTTAGGATTCGAATCCAGAGCTCCCTTCACAATCACCTATCTGCTACATCTCTCATGTCATGAATGACTGTGCCAGTGTATTCTCTGTAGACACACGATGAATGTCATAGTCCCCGCCTTCAAGACAGGCCAGACAAGTCTAGAAACATCCACCATGATGTGTATAAGTGCTTAATGGTGTTCTGACAACACAAATGGTGCATAGCAAAGTCTGCCTCAATGCTAGAAGAAAACAACAGTAGACTTGTCTCGTTCTTAAAGGAGTGGGGACGAGTGGAAATGGGGAGGTCAGTTAGAAAGTCATAGCAGGGACTTCCCTGGTGGTCCAACGGTTAAGAATCTGACTTGCAAGGCAGGGGACTTGGCATAGTCAGGGAACTAAGATCCCATAATCTTGTTGTTGTTCAGTTGCTCAGTAATGTCCAACTCTTTGCGACCCCATGGACTGTAGCACGCCAGGCTTCCCTGTCCTTCACCATCTCCTGGAGTTTGCTCAAACTCATGTCCATTGAGTCGGTGATGCCATCCAACCATCTCATCCTCTGTCGTCCCTTCTCCTTCTGCCGTCAATCTTTCCCAGCATCAGGGTCTTTTCCAGTGAGTCGGCTCTTCACACCAGGTGGCCAGAGTATTGGAGCTTCAGCTTCAGCATCAGTCCTTGCAATGAATAGTCAGGGTTGATTTCCTTTAGGGTTGACTTGTTTGATCCCCTTGCTGTCCAAGGGACTCTCAAGAGTCTTCTCCAGCCCCAAAGCCTGAAAGCATCAATTCTTCAGTGCTCAGCCTTCTTTATGGTCTAACTCTCACATCCATATATGACTACTGGAAAAACCACAGCTTTGAGTATATGGACTTTTGTTGGCAAAGTGATGTCTCTGCTTTGTAATAAGCAGTATAGGTTTGTTTCCCCACTTCCTGGTTTATCAATAGTCTTTTGTCCTTTGGTGAAAGGGGTGAAGGAGCTCTGTGGTCTCTTTATAACTGCACTAATCCCATTCATGAAGGCTCCACCCTCATGACCTTATCACCTCTCAGAGGTTCCACCTCCTAACACCATTATACTTGGAGTTAGGATTTCAACATATAGATCTGGCAGGGGGCGGGACAGGCACAAACATTCAGTCTATACAAATGAGGCAAGAGAGGTCCCTAGGATGCAAAGCTTAAGGAGGCACCCACTCTCAAGGCTGTCCCCACACTTGTGCTACCCTGAGAGTGGTGCCACCTTAAAGGCTGTCACCCCAGTTTGCCTCACTCTAGGCCCCTTGCTTCCTCACCTAGTTTTGGCCCTGAGGGTCTACTTGGAGAGAGCCCTGCTAAAAGAAGACTCAGGCATTCAATCACCTTGAAATGAAGAAGTCATGGTGAAGTGACTAAGGTGTCAAGCTTAGGTTATCGGGAGAATAACATAGCAGATAACATGAAATAATGATGGGCTATGACAGGATATCAAAGTGGAAACATGCAACCAGCACTTAGAATGCAAGTGGATCTTGTGACTGCTCAAGACGGCGGTTGCTGGTTTGGGAGTCATGGGAATAGATGCAATAGAGTTACTGGAGGTGAGAACAGAAGGCTGAAGACCTCCCACAGGTAGGCTAAGGCTTGCCCAAAGGAAAACAACTTTGCACATGGCTCTTCAAAAACAGGCAGTAATGTTCCCAATAAAGTTACTCCCTAAGGCTTGACAGTGAGTGCCAACAACGGGAACACAAATTATTTAACACCTTTTATACTGTTACTGAGTGTTTCCTGCAATCAACAAACTACTCCTATAAAAGCACTTCCCTATAATTGCTACCAGCATTTATAATTACATTTTAAAAAAGTATTTATTTTCGGCTGTGCTGTATCTTCGATGCTGCATAGGCTTTTCTCTAGTTGTGGCGAGTAGGAGTCACTCTCTAGCAGTGGAACATGGGCTTTTCATCGCAGTGGCTTCTCTTGTTGCGAACCTGGGGCTGTCGGGGTCACAGGCTTCAGTAGTTGTTGTAGCCTGTGGGCTCAGTGGTTGCAATTCCCCGGCTCTAGAGCTTGGACTCAGTAGCTGTGGCATGGGGGCTTAGCTGCTCCTTGACCTGTGTGGTCTTCCCAGATCAGGGATTGAACACACAGCTCCTGCCTTGGTAAGAGGATTCTTTACCAGAGTCACCAGCGAAGTCCTACAGTTACCAATGAGCCCTGAACAACCGGGGCGTTAGTGTCACCAACGCTCTACAGTCAAAAATCCTCATATAAATTGTAGTTGGGCCTCCATATACGTGGTTCCTCTGTATCAAGGGTTGCATATCTGTGCATTCGACCAACCCATATCGAGTGGTATTGGTGGTATCTATTATTGAAAAAAATCCAACAGTAAGTGAACCCAGGCAATTCAAACCCATGTTGTTCAAGGGTCAACTGTATAAACAGTTTTGATAGTGGTTCCCCTCTGATCAAACTGAGCCCAGAATATAGGAGTATCTTAGGGACTTCCCCTGTGGTCCAGTGGTAGAGACTTGGCACTTCCACAGTAGGGTTCAATCCCTGCTTGGGGAACTAAGATCCCACATGCCACATGATGTGGCTAAACAACAACAACAACAACAAAAAACCTAGCTTAAAGACTTTGCAAGTCATGTGATATTCTAAGCTACATATTCAGTAAATGGAAGATGGAAAGCACACGTTTGCTGAACCCCAACTATAAAGTGGACATGACTTAGTTGCTCAGTCATGTCCAGCGATTTGCAGCCCCATGGACTGTAGCCCACCAAGCTACTCTGTCCATGGAATTCTCCAGGCAAGAATACTGGAGTGGGTGGCCATTCCCTTCTCCAGGTAATCTTCCCAATGCAGGGGTTGAACCCGGGTCTCTTGCATTGCAGGCAGATTCTTTACATTTGAGTGACCAGGGAAGCCCAATCACCAGCTATACACCAGGCACTAGTCCCTGCCCTGACATATGCACCATCTCATTTAGATTAATAACAGCCATTAGTACTCTGTCACATCTTTGGTTCAGTCATACTAATAAATTAAAACTCACTGAATGGAATCCCCTGGTGGTCCAGTGGTTAGGACTGCTGTGGCCTGGGTTTGATCCCAGTTGGGGGAACTAAGATCCTGCAAGCTGAGCTGCTCAGTCAATAAAGTCAAAACAAAACAAAAACCCCCAAACAAGCAAACAAACCAAACACTCACTGAAGAAAAACCAGTCCCTGGGAAGGAAAGAGTTAATTTCAAGCCACCTGATCCCTGAATGAGGAACTGAGGTTTCAACACCTTGATGTGGCCTTTCAGGGAATGCAGGTCTGCTCTGTGTTTGAGACAACTCATTAAACAACAGTGAAGTTTGGAATGTAGACACACTCTCGACGGGAGCATGTCTGGGGAGAGGTCAGACTCTTGGAGCCAGACGATGTGACTATCGACACCCCCAGCAAGGGGAACGCCCAGCCCCTTCCAGCTCAGCTGAACAACAGCGGGGTGGCAGAACCTTGGACAGACCCCACCAACGGGGACCCCAGTATGAGACCAGGGTCACCCAGGAGACCTCCTGCCTTCCCACTGTCTTCCTGAATCCTGGGCAGGTGCCTGATCTCGTGAGGCCCCTCTCCAGTGATGGCTGGTCTCAGAGAAGACAGAAATCTGAGGACAGGAGACTTCAGCTCCCTGCAAGGAAGATTTATGTCTGATCCGAAGCGGCACTGAACATAACACTTTCCCAAAAGCTGAAGTTGGTGGTGGCTCAGAAGCGCCACTTGCTTACAGGCAATCTGAGTCCTCCATCTCGTTTATCCTGGGATGGATTCTTGGTGGTGTTGATCTCAAAAATTAGCTTCCCACCCACCTGGTTGAATTACATCTCTTGTGGCTGAGCTCTCCTGGGTGATTTTTCTTTAAAACAGTTTCTGATTGTGGCAAAACACATATAACTCAAATTGAACACACTGCTCTACACGGTCAGGGCTTCCCTGGTGGCTCAGCTGGTAAAGAATTTACCATTTTAACACTTTTAAGAATACAGTTCAACAGCATTAAGTACCAAAAGAAATATTTGTAAGGGATTTTATATCCTGAGCTGTACGAAGGTTTAATCACCTTTGTTCTGTCTAATACCAAAAATGTGGCTGTTGAGAGCCCAAGGTCATTCTAGAATGGAAGAGTCTTACCATGGAAAGGGATTTTTCTGTTTGTTTGTTTTTTGACATCTATGCTATCCTGAGAAAGAAATTCCATTTTTTTGGAGGGGGGAGGATTATATGAAGTATTTACATAGGAACTCACCGATCTCTTAAAAATCTCTTCTCTATTAAGACAGATTTTTATATATATATATATAAGCTTCTTTCTCCAGGCAAGAATACTGGAGTGGGTTGCCATTTCCTTCTCCATTTCCAGAATCCCATGGACAGGGAAGCCTGGAAGGTTATAGTCCATGGGGTCAAAAGAGTTGGACACGACTTAGCAACTAAACCACATAAAATGTTCATCAGTTACAACACAAAGAATGAGCCATAAAGTAAACTGTGGATTTGAGTTAACAACAATGTAATGATATTGGTTCATCAATTGTAATAAATGTGCCACACCAATCCATAATAAACTCTGTGTGTGTGTGTGCATGTGTGTGTGTGTGTGAGGGAGAGGGGTAACATGGGAACACGTCATACTTTCTGCTCAATTTTTCTGTAAATTGCTCTAAAAAATAAGCAGATGGTTAAAGAAAAGACATAACTGAACAAATAATAATTAAAATTAAGATAGCTAATATAGTAATAATAATAAGCATAACAATTGATTCCTAAAATAAATCCTCTTTTTTTCTTTCGGTCATGCCCTGCAGCTTGTGGGTCTTAGTTCCCCAGCCAGGGATTGAACCCGGGCCCTCAGAGTCCTAACTACTGGACTGCCAGGGAATTCCTTCCAAATTCTCTTTGACACAGTCTATCATCCTCAGAGTTTCCAGCTGTGCCCCACCAGGAACTGTTCACCTCTAGCTTTCCAATCTTACCTAAGAGGGAAAGAAAATGTTCAAAAATACTACATTCCTTAAAAAACCTACTTCTGGGGTTAAACTCTCCCTTTCCAAACTGGCATTCCCTCTCCCTCCCATTTAAATATTTCCACTTTAAGCCAGCCCACATTTCACCCTCCTCTCTGAAGTCTCATTAACTCATGCTGCGTTACCATCATTAACACCATCTTCACTATGCCACAGGCTTCCCTGTGATGATATTTATGATCCCTCCCCTCTTTGAAGAAAGTAGTGGTTTCCTGTTTATAGAAGTTCTTAATCCCTTCCCCTCTACACTCTCAACTTGCTGATTCCCTGAATCCTTACAACTGGGTTAGAGACACTCCTGTATCAATTTCTCACTCTTTCTATTTTGAAAAGCAAGCTATTTCCAGCAATCTTCCAAACTAGGTGGCAGACCTGGATTCAAAATGAAATGAAGGTGCTTCCCCGGTGGTCCAGTGGTTAAGATCCCTGCTTCCAGTGCAGGGTATGCGGGTTCAATCCCTGGTCAGGGAACTAAGATTCCACTTGCCTCACACTGCACCCCCAAAATGAAACGCACCTAGCCAAGGCTGGTGTAGTTATGGGCCTGAGACAGTGCACACAGGCAGACCAGCCTGAAAAGGACTTAAGGAATCCAGGGTCAGCAGGGTGGTCACCACACCTGCAGGCAGCTAGGTCAGCCTGGGCCAGCATACAGCATGCGTGCAGGTGAGGTCCAATGCCAGCTAAACCAGGGTCCAAGGTTTCAGACTGGAGGGGCCTCACAAGACCAAGGAGAAATCAAGGCAAATGTTCATAACCCTCCATCCAGCCCTGCCCTGTTTGAAAGAGCTGGTCTGGTTTCACTGCAAGGGCAGATCTTACTATCAAAAGATCACAGACAAGCAAGTGGAATCTGGAGAACGGCTGAAACAGTTGGGTATTTTTCCATCACATCACCTTTCAAGGTTATAAGGCAGCCGTAGGCCAGTACCGGAGGTTTTTCCTGGCTCTGGGCCTCCCCTCTTCAATCTCTGCCCCTCTTTCTACCCCAGTTCTCCCTGACGGGGTCCCCGCTTCCCTCCTGGGACCCAGTGGAACTCTCCTGAACCCCCTCCACAGATCAAAGCAGAATGTCTACAAGAGACATAAACTGTGTCCTCACCAGGTTAACCTTTCATGGCATCGTTTGTCATGTCTTTCATGAGGAAAGACCACATTCCCACCAGGAAGGGGAGAAACAGAGTGAGAAAAGGACAGAAAGCTTGATCTTTGGTTTTGCGCACACTTCAACTAGAAGGTGGGCTTTCCCGGTGGCCCAGACAGTAAAGAATCTCCTGCAGTGTGGGAGACCTGGGTTCGATCCCTGGGTTGGGAAGATCCCTTGGAGGAGGGCATGGCAACCCACTTCAGTATTCTTGCCTGGAGAATCTCCATGGACAGAGGAGCCTGGTGGGCTACAGCCCATGGGGTTCCAAAGAATTGGACACAACTGAATGACTAAGCACTCACAACTAGAACATACCTTTTGGTCCTGAGTGGGGGAGGGCTAGGTGGTACCCTTCCTCCCCTCCCCATACCCCCACCAAGAGCAGGACCCTTTAGGTCCTAAAGAACAGGAAGAATAACAGAAAGTATAGCTTTTCTAGGGCAGACCTGAGCTACATGCTCTAAATCTTTCCTGTGTTTGAGGGGAGAGCTACTGGTCTTCAGGTATCTTTGGGTGAAACTAGGGGTGGGGGAAAGGTCAGTCCAGGACATGATGGGCTAGGTGAGTGGGGGAGCTTGGGAAGATGCTAACTCATCATCACAGCATCTGTGTTTGTAAGTCAGTCACCCCTGGGGCCAGTGAACAGGGCAACCTAACCCACCACCTGGACAAATAACTAGGTCTGTATTGTGCCCATGTAGCTATAGTATTTGATTCTCATATCTCATGTGCATGTGTTTAGTCATTCAATCGTGTCTGACTCTTTGCAACCCCATGGACTGTAGCCCTCCAGGCTCCTCTGTCCATGGGGATTCTCCAGGCAAGAATACTGGAGTGGGTTGCCATGCCCTCCTCCAGGGGATCTTCCCAACCCAGGGATTGAACCCAGGTCTCCTACATTGCAAGCAGATTCTTTACCAGCTGAGCCACAAGGGAAGCTTCATCTCTTATACAACCACTTAAATTATGCACTTCTCATCTGGTCCTATTTTTTGGCCTCACTATGACATTCGGGATCTTAGTTCCCCAACCAGGGATTGAACCTGTGCCTCGCTGGAGCCTTGGCATCTTACCTACTGGACTGCCACAGGAGTGTCTCATCTGATCCTTAAATACTAGTCCATGATTATACTTCTTTTGATTCTTTAAGTATGTAACATACCTATCATTTACTTTCTTGTAAGGAAGTTCTCTTTCTGATACTTTCCAATCATTCTTCAACAGACCCTGATTTCTCAAAAATTTATTTTCACCTAGGCAGGGATTTTATAATAATGCCCTATGTCTAGTTTTTCCTTGTTTTATTGTGAGTAAAATAGAACACTAAGCTATATAATAGTTCCTCTTTTATCTTTTTTAGCCACTCACTTTTGCAGCTGTTTTAGGCTATGTCACCCTAGAGGCTGTTAAAATCAAATGGGGTGATATATATGAAAGTATTTTCAAAGCATGAAGACGCTACTCAAAAAGACTCTTGTTGGCTGTTGTTATTCCAGGTGGCCTTTAAAAGTTGTGGCTTTTTGGCTTTTTATTTTTTCATGACCATACTCATTATTGCTTAGAATTATACAAAACCTAACAAAATCACCTACCCCAAACAGCCATCAAATTTACTGTTTTTCTAATGGTTATTTGTACGTTTTTCATAGGAAGCTTTTTCCTTCTTTGTTTTTCAATTTCTTTTTCTTTTTTTTTAAACTTCGCTTTTTTAAAGAGCACTTTTAGGTTTATAACACAATTGAGAGGAAGGTTACAGAGATTTCTTATATACCCTCTGGCCCTACCCATACAAAGCCTACCCCCTTATCAACACCACTCCCTAGAATGGTGCCTTTTTACCAAAGATAAACCCACATTAGCACATCATAACTGCCTAAAGTCCATCGTTTACCTTAGGACTTACTATTGTTGTTGTTGTTTTTTATTTTAGTATTTCTTTTTCTGGCTGTGCTGGGTCTTCGTTTCAGCAGGCAGGATCTTGTAGATGCAGCAAGAAGGATTTTTGGTTATGGAACGTGGGATTCTAGTTCCCTCCCCTGCATTGGGAGCCAGGAGTCTTAATCTCTGGACCAGCAGGGAAGTCCCAAAGCTCATTTCTTTTTAGCTTTGAGTAATATTCCACTGTCTGGATGTACCAAAATTTATTGATTGATTTATTTACCTTGGTGTCCTTCAGTTTGGGCAATTATGAATGAAGCTGCTATAAAACATCAGTGTGCAGGGTTTTGTGTAGACATGTTTTCAGTTTCTTTGGATAAATACCAAGGAGCACGACTGCTGGATCTGATGGTAAAAGTATGTTTAGCTTTTCTAAGAAACCATCAAACCGTCTTCCGCTGTGGCCGCACCGCTCTGCACTTCCACCAGCAACGAATGAGTTTCTGTAGCTCCACAGCCTCTCCAGAGTTTAGTATTGTCAGTGTCTGGATTTTAATAGGTGTGCAGTGGTGTCTCGCTGTAGTTTTAATTTGCATTTCCCTGATGACATTATGCAGAGCATTTAAATTTTAAAAATATTCTATTTACTTCAAAACATGAATTAAAAATGAATTTGCTGGACACTTAAGTTGCTTCCATATCTTAGCAATTATAAACAATGCTCCCATGAATATTGGGGCACATGTATCTTTTCAAATTAGTGCTTTTTATATACCTCGGAGTGGAATTCCTGGACCATATGGTAACTTACAGTTTTTTGAGAAATCTCCATATTGTTTTCCATAGTGGCTGCACCAATTTACAATTCTACCAGCAGTGTACAAGGGTATCTTTTTGTCCACATCCTTGCCAACATCTGTTATTTGTGTCTTTTCTGAAGATAACCATTCTGACAGGTGTGAGGTGAAAACTCATGATGACTGGTGATGTGGAGAATCTTTTCATGTGTCTATTGGCCATCTCAGAGAAGGCAATGGCACCCCACTCCAGTACTCTTGCCTGGAAAATCCCATGGACGGAGGAGCCTGGTGGGCTGCAGTCCATGGGGTCGCTAGGAGTTGGACACTACTGAGCGACTTCACTTTCACTTTTCACTTTTATGCCTTGGAGAAGGAAATGGCAACCCACTCCAGTGTTCTTGCCTGGAGAATCCCAGGGATGGGGGAGCCTGGTGGGCTGCCGTCTATGGGGTCGCACAGAGTCGGACACGACTGAAGCGACTTAGCAGCAGCAGCAGCATTGGCCATCTGCCTTTCCTCTTTGGAAACATGTCTATTCAGTGCTTCTGTCCATTTAAAAACCGGGTTGTTTGTTTTATTGATGTTGACTTGTATGAGCTGTTTATATATGTTGGATATTAATTCTCTATTAGTCATATCATTTGCAAGTTTTTTCTCCCATTCAGTAGGCTGTCTTTTCCTTTGTCAAGGGTTTCCTCTGCTGTGCAAAGAAAATGAACAGAGAAAGAAGACACAATACGCACGGACACACACACACACACACACACACACACACACACACACACACAATGGAATATTATTCAGTCATAAAAAGCTAAAAAATTTGCCATTTGCAGCACCATGGATGAACTTGGAGTGCGTTATGCTAAAGTGAAATAAGTCAGACAGAGAAATACAGATACTGTATGATATCACTTATATGAGGAATTTTTTTTACAAAACAGGGCTTCCCTTGTGGCTCAGCTGCTAAAGAATCTGCCTGCATGTGGGAGATCTAGGTTTGATCCCTGGGTTGGGAAGATCCCCTGGAGAAGAGAAAGGCTACCCACTCCAGTATTCTGGCCTGGAGAATTCCATGGACTGTATAGTCCATGGGGTCACAAAGAGTCAGACTCTGCGAATTTCAGTTAAAAAAAAAAAAAACTAATGAATACAACAAAAAATTAGCAGACTCACAGATATAGAGAATCAATTAGTGGTTACCAGTGCGGGGGAGGGGTAGGGCAACATAGGAGTCAGGGAGAGGGAGGTACAAACTATTGGAGTAAGACAAACTCAAGGATGTATTGTACAACACGGGGAATACAGCCAAGATTTTGTAGTAACTGTGAATGGAAAGTAACCTTTAAAGCCCTACTAAGAAAAGGAAAAAAATTTTAAATGGAAACAAGGAAAAAAACTTTGAAACTCAAACCTTGAGGAGCATATTCCTAGTGAAAGGTGTGAAAGTGAAAGTGTTAGCCGCTCAGTCGTGTCTGACTCTTTGCAACCCCATGGACTGTAGCCCACCAGGCTTCTCCAGGCAAAAATACTGGAGTGGGTAGCCATTTCTTTCTCCTGGGGATCTTCCCCACCCAGGGATCAAAGCTGGGTCTCCTGCATTGCAGGCAGATTCTTTACCATCTGAGACACCAGGGAAGCCCAGTGGGAGGTATAAGGATGAACCGATAGTACTTAATTCAGATTTATCGGTACATTATCATGTTTTTTATAATAAAAATTTTGTGTTAAAAAAATCAAATTTTTTTCTAATTGCTGCACTGGCCTCTACTTTTCCTTTTTTCCTTCTGTTTTGTAATGTTACAATTTACATCATTTACTCTTTCATCAGCCCCTCATCAATCACAGGGTGAGCCTGTGATGGACAAGCAGGCACCAATTGCAGTTATTTTCTTCTTGACACTGTGTGTTTCTAAAGCGGGTCTCAGTCTCTCATGACTGGGTGCTGAGTTGTTCCCATCCGTGTGGACACCCCATAAATGTAGGTGTGTCATCTAGGGGTCTTAATTACAAGCAATAGACACTGACTAAGCTGATTAAGTAGAAAGGGAGTCTGTTACAAAGATAACTGGGCAATTTTGTTGGAAGGGCTAAAAGATCCAGCCAGGCTTGGCTTCCAGAAGCAATGTCCAAACCACACTGCAAAACTGGTTTGATGAGGACCCCCTACAGGGACAGTCTTGCACTAGATTCTACGGTTGGTACCATCTGAGCCCCAGTCTGCTGGAGGGCTTCTGATTGGCAGAGTTGGATCACATCTGTGCCCTAGTAGCAAGGGATGCTGGGAACGGGAAGTGGATTATTCACAGCATGAGAAACTCCCAGGAAACAGGAAGGGTGTTCAAAAGACGTTGGGTGGCCACAAGTGTGACCAACACTCAAGACAGTGGACATGATGATCCCATCTAGATATGACATCTTGGAAGACCTTATCAGTTTATCTGGCACTCTAGTTCTCCTTTGTTATCCGCATAGTCTAAACCTCTTTCTTGAGAGAGCTTTTGCCTCCTGCCTCTCCTCTCTCATGAGGGTTCATGGACTTCCTAGAACAAGGTTAAAATCTACTGGGACTTCCCTGGTGGTCCAGTAGTTAAGACTTCGCACTCCCAGGGCAGGGGGCCTGGGTTTGATCCCCAGTCAGGGAACTAGATCCCACATACTGCAACTAAGGGTTCACACGCTGCAACTAAGACCCAGTGCAGACAAATAAATAAATAAATATTTTTTAAAAATCTGTTGAAGGACCCTTAAAGAACTGAAAAGTCATGGATCTTCTCTCCAGAAAATACACATGCAAAGTAGATTTCATAGGTAGTTTCAGGAGGTACCTGCGTCCCCCAAAGCCCATGCGTGGGACCCTTGTTTAGAAACTTCTTCCCTCAAAGAGGTCTGTGGCTCAAAAGAAGGCTAAAATCCATAACTGCAAAGTGTTCCACAATTTCTCTCTCATTTACCAGAAGTTGGACTTTCTCTGGGGAATCAGACAGTCCTGGGTTTGCGCCCTGCTGGCTCCACCAGCTTAGCTGTGTGACGCAGGGCAAGTTACGTAAACTGAACATCAGTTCCCTCATCTGCCAACCAGAAATAATAATAATACCAACCCACTAGGTTAGTATGAAGGTTCAACAAGATCTATGTGCAGGGACTTCCCTCATGGTCCAGTGTTAAGACCTCACCTTGCAATGCAGGGGATGTGGGTTTGATCCCTGGTTGAGGAGTTAAGATCCTACATGTCCCAGGGCCAGAAAAAAAAAAACAAAAAAAACAAAAACCAACCATAAAACAGAAGCAATATTGTAATAAATTCAATAAAGATTTTAAAAATGGTGCCCATCAAAAAAAATCTTACAAAGAAAAAAAGATGTATGTGCAAAATACCTGGCTCACAGAAAATGTCCCCATACCAAGTATCTGCTTCCTCCTCTCCATCTTATTACTTTTCTGTACCTTTTATCCCACCTGGTTCTCAGAGATTCTTAGATGGAAAGGACCTCCAAGGTCACCTACTGACGATTATCTACCTTCCTCAGTCTCTCTCCTTATCTCCTTTAAAATGACTGCATAAAGCCCCTCCTGCTCCATCGCTCCTTGCTGGAAGCACTGATGCCCAATGGCGTGGGCTCAGGTATCGCCCCTCTTGGGTGTTGTTCCCATGATCTTCTCTACTCTCCCAGCTATGATGTTGACCTGCAATTCACCCTTCATTCCCTCTGATCAAAAGTTTAATGCTAGGACTTCCCTGGGGGTCCAGTGCCTAAAGACTCCATGCTTCCACTGCGGGAGATGCAGGTTCGATCCCCGGTTGGGGAACTAAGATCCCACACACCTCGAGGCCAAAAAGGAGAGAGAAAGAGAAAGCTTAGGTCTACCATTTCCTTTGACTCTCAGCCTAGACCTGTCACTCTGGCTCCAGAAACAGTTTGATGAGTGTGGGACCCCTCTGTTAGCAGCCACTTGCCTGCCAGTTTTAGATGAAGCAGCTCACCTCTGCATTTTTTTTTTCATTTATTTTTATTAGTTGGAGGCTAATTACTTTACAATATTGTAGTGGTTTTTGCCATACATTGACATGAATCAGCCATGGATTTACATGTGTTCCCCAGCCCGATCCCCCCTCCCGCCTCCCTCCCCATCCCATCCCTCTGGGTTTAAAAGCCACTCAACCACAACTTGCTTTCTATTCTGAAATGCTTGTTGGAAGTCTTCAACACTTCTCCAAGGATGCAAAATATTTTCTTTTCAGAATCTCTTATCTCTCATGGCTTTTTCAAGTTGGACAGGCAGGTGATCTTATTTTATAGGAGGTGAGCAGATCCAACCAGTCCATCCTGAAGGAGATAAGTCCTGGGTGTTCATTGGAAGGACTGATGCTGAAGCTGAAACTCCAATACTTTGGCCACCTCATGCGAAGAGTTGACTTGTTGGAAAAGACCTGATGCTGGGAGGGATTGGGGGCAGGAGGAGAAGGGGACGACAGAGGATGAGATGGCTGGATGGCATCACCGACTCTATGGGCATGAGTTTGAGTAAACTCCGGGAGTTTGTGATGGACAGGGAGGCCTGGCGTGCTGCGATTCTTGGGGTCGTAAAGAGTCGGACATGACTGAGCAACTGAACTGAACTGAACTGGGCATGTGTGCTGCGTGAGTGCTAAGTCACTTCAGTCGTGTCCTTACGGACTGTAGCCTAGGGAGATTCTCCAAGGAAGAATTCTGGGGTGGGTTGCCATTTCCTTCTCCAGGGGATCTTCCCGACACAGGGATCAAATGCATGTCTCACTACGTCTCCTGTGTTGGCAGGAGGGTTCTTTACCACTAGTGCCAACCTGGGAAGCCCGGGTGAGCATGAGGGAAGATTTTTTTTAATATTTATTTATTTATTGGCCGTACGAGGTCTTACTTGTGGCAGGCAGTACCTTTGTTGCGATATGTGGGATCTTTTTTTAGTTGTGGCATGCAGGCTCCAATTCCCCGACCAGGGATTGACCTCACGTCCCTTGCAGAGGAAGCTCAGAGTCTTAATCACTGGACCACATAACATTCATCCATCTTGTAGCCTGTGTCAGAACTTTCTTTTTAAGACTGAATGCTATTTCATTGGCTAGACCATATTAATATTTTGTTTCTGCATTGATCAGTTGATGGACATTTGCATTGTTTCCACCTTTTGGCTATTGTGAATAGTGGTAAAAGTTTATCTGGGTGTGTAAATATCTGTTTGATTTCCTGCTTTCACTTCTTTTCGGTATATACTCTGATAAGGATTTGCTGAATCATAAGGTAACCTTTTTTTTTTTTTTTTTGGCCACACTGCATGACTTTTGGGATTCCCCCACTAGGGACTGAACCTGAGCCCATGGCAGTGAAAGTCCAGACTCCTATCTACTAGGCCCCCAGGGAACTCCCCTGGTAACTATATTTTTAATTTTTTTTTTTTTGAGGAATTGCTATATATACTGTATTTTGAGGAATTGTTTTCCACAGCTGCTGCACCATTCTGCAGTCCCACCAGCAATGCACAAGGGTTCCTCAGCCTTGTTATTTTCTGGTTTTTTTTTTTTCCCTTTAATATCACCCTCCTAATGGCTGCCAAGTGGTATTCCCTTGTAGTTTTGATTTGCATTTCCTAGAGGAATGATGTTGAACATCTTTCCATGTCCTTATCAGCAAATCTTTTGGGAAAAATATCTATTCAAGTCCTTTGCTTATTATTTTGAAAAATTTATTTATTTGTTTTTTTCCGTGCTGGGTCTTCCTTGCTGTGTGGGCTTTTCTCTAGTTGCGGCGTGCAGGCGTCTCCCTGCAGTGGCCTCTCTTATTGTGGGGCACGGGCTCTAGGCACACGGCTTCAGTAGCTTCCGCTCCTGGGCTCCAGTGCACGGGCTTAATAATTGTGGCACATGGACAGTTACTCCAAGGCACGCAGGATCGTCCTGGATCAGGGATCGAACCTGTGTCTCCTATAGAGGGCAGGCAGATTCTTTACCATTGAGCCACCAGGGAAGCCCATTTGCCTATTTTTATTTTTTTTACTTTTTTTTTTCATTTGCCCATTTTTAAATCAGGTTGTCTGTTGTAGTTAAGTTTTGGGAGTTCTTTACACTTTCTGGATATTAACCCCTTGTCAGATAACATGATTGGTATTCCATGAGTAACTTTTTGTTCTGTTGATGTGTCTTTTTAAAAAAATTTCTTTTTAAAATTTACTTTAATTATTTTTGACCACAGTGGCACATGTGGGATCTTAGTTCCCCAACTTGGGATTGAACCAGCACCCTCCGCATTGGAAGTGCAGAGTCTTACCCACCGGACCACCAGGGAAGTCCCTAACTTCAATGCCCCAAAGTTCTACATTTTGATGAAGTCCCATTTATCTATTTTTGTTGTTGTCGTCTCTGCCTTTGATGAAACTGCCAAGAGAGCCTTGCCAAATCCAACATCATGAGGCTTTCTTCCTAAGAAGTTTATAATTTTAGCTCTGACATTTAGGTCTTTGATCCATCTTGAGTTAATTTTTGCCTATAGTATGACGTCAGGGTCCAACCTCTTTCTTTGGCTTATGGAAATCCATTTTTTTCCAGCACTGTTGAAAAACCCCTTTCCACATTGAATGATCTTGGCGCCCTCGTCAAAAATCATTTGACCATATATGGGAGGGTTTATTTTTGGGCCACTGAATGTTTTCGCAAATAAAATGTTATTGAATACATGGCCATGCTATTTCAGTTGAGAACCCAACGTTGGAAGAGCCTGAAGTATTAACTACCTGGCCTTTGACAGAAAAGGTTTGTCAGCCCTTGCTCATCGGAGCGTAAAACCTGCAGAGGTAGAAACACGTGGGAGGGACTTCCTGGGCGGCCAAGTGGGTTACGACTTCCCACTTCCATCACAGGGGGGGTGCGTTCAATGTCTGTTTGCAGAACTAAGATCCCACATGCGGCATGGTGAGGCCAAATGTGAAAGAAAAAAAAAAAAAGAGCTCTTACACAGGTTACAATCCATACCCTGAAGCTTGGGACACTGCTCCTTCGAGGCTCCTCTGGCTTCCAGCTCTGGGTCCATCCAATTGCTCACAACTTCTTACCCTTTAGCCTCACCCGCCTGCCCTTGAGTTCCCTCTGGTTTAAATTCTCTTCCCTTTCCTATCACTTGGGCACTTGGTTAAATGCCCCCTCCTCCAGGAAACCTTCCCTGAATGCTTTGGGCTGAATGAAGTATTCTCTCCTTTCTCACTCTCAAAGGGTCTTGATCTATAGTCTGTTAAACAGAACACACTGTTGTCCTGGTTTGTAACTTACTCTCTCTCCTATAGTCCTGGGGGAGCCAGCAAGGCAGCGCTCAGCAGCCTCAATCCCTTTATAGCTAGCCAAGCCTGGCACACAGTAGGCACGCAAGGTATACAGTGTCTCACTGATCAAACTGAATAATCTTTGTCAAAGCTGGGCCCACTGGTTCACAGGATGGAGCAGTCCTGGTTTATTCAGAGAAAACAAGAGAGGACATCAACAAAAAAAATTTCTTTAAGTTTGGCTGATTTAAAGCTTTCTCTCTTAAAAAAAAAAAAGAAAAAATTTTTTAAGGGATCCCCTGGTGGCTCAGACAGTAAAGGGTCTGCCCTCACGTGGGAGACCTGGGTTTGATCCCTGGGTCAGGAAGATCCCCTGGAGAAGGAAACGGCAACCCACTCCAGCATTTTTTTTTTCACTCCAGTATTCTTGCTTGGAAAATCCCATGGAGGGAGAAGCCTGGCGGGCTACAGCCCATGGGGTCTGAAAGAGTCAGACACGACTGAGTGACTTCATTTTCTCTTTTTTTAAAATTCATTTTTGCCTAAAAATTTAATTGCTGTGACTCATCTAATTACAATAATAAACAATACAGTTTCTTTTTCTTCAAATAATAGCAAAAATACAGTTTTTGCAATGTGCTAAGTAAAATCTAAGGTGCTTTGCATATGTGCTCGGTCGCTCAGTCATGTCCAGCTCTTTGTGACCCTGTGGACTGCAGCCCGCCAGGCTCCTCTGTCCATGGGATTCTCCAGGGAATAATACTGGAGTGGGTTGCCGTTTCCTCCTCTAGGGGATCTTCCCAACCCAGGGATCAAACCCCTGTCTCCCCATTACAGGCAGATTCTTTACCATCTGAGTTACCAGGGAAGATGTGTCCAAACCCCAGGGCCACCAGTCCCAACAGTCAGCCTCAGCTTTCCTCATCCTGAAATGGGGCTGTCAGGACGTCTGAATGGGGCTGCTGTGAGGGTCGAATACAGTAGGGCAGTTGTGAAAGAACCAGAACCACATGTGTTCTGAGGATGGTGGCCAGGGATACGGGTGGGGTGGGCGGGAGGAGGGGGGCATGCATTTGGCTGAATCAGCACTGTTCATTTATTTGGATCCAGGTTTGAGGCTTTATATTCACTGCAGGTTCAACTCTGTCTAATTGGATCTAGGCAGTTGTTGCTGCCTATTTTTTTGTTTGGCTGTGATGCATAGCATGTGGACTCTTAGTTCCAGGACCAGGGATCGAACCCATGCCCCCTACCTTTGAAGTGTTGAGTATTAACCATGGGACCACCAGCGAAGTCCTTGTTGCTACCTTTTTGTACCTGATAAAGTTCTCTGCTCTGTGGTATTGACTGCTTGAATGACAGACTCCCCCCACCCCCCGACATTTTGTTTGTTTAATATTCTTTTCCAGGATGGTTTATCACTGGATATTGAATATAGTTCCCTGTCAAAAGATAGATGTTTAAGTCACCTCCAGAAACCCCTTTCATCCTCTGTATAACACACTCAAACCTCATTCTCTTTTCCACAAGGAATAAACCCTCAGCCACGTCTTACTGATGGCCCCAGGGAACAGGGAGACGGATAGAATCCAGACAAAGCGGGAAACACTTCACCTTCCAGCTCATTGATTCTGTTAGAAATAGGAGCTGAGCTTCTGAAACGTTTCCTTCTCTGTCTCCTCCAATAAAATCAAACTGAATCTCAGATGAACTCAAAGGTGAAGAGTCTGGCTGTAACTCCATCATTCTGTCCGTTACTTTTTCTCTTCCCAGTTTTAGTAATTGAAACGAATTTGAAGGCCATTCAGCCTCATCAGCAGAGCCCAGCTCTCAGCGACCCACCTGAGGAGACACCGCAGTAGCGGAGAGGGAAACGGTAAGGCGGGCGGGCTTCCCTGGAGGCTCAGACGGTGAGGAATCCGCCTGCAACGCCAGAGACCTGAGTTCCGTCCCAGGGCTGGGACGATCCCCTGGAGGAGGGCATGGCAACCCACTCCAGTGTTCTTCCTGGAGAATCCCCAAGGACAGAGGAGCCTGGCGGGCTTCAGTCCCTGGGGTCACAAAGAGTCGGACACGACTGAGCAGCTAAGTACACAGGCAATTACACGACCCTGTGGCCAATATTTTACTGCAGGCAATGGCCTGGGCAACATGCGGCCAGTATTTTACCGGCCCGCAGAGTGGACCTTTGTAATGAAATAGGAGAATATATCTATTTCATTGCAAAGGAATATGCACAATATTCCTTTTCCAATCCTCTGAATTTTGTTGACTATTAAAATCTTAACTTGGGAATTAAACACAGATCATATACAAATGAATACATAGTACATTGCCCATTTCCCCAATACCTTGGGTCACAGACACTGGAAAATTAATACTCTTTACTCCTCAGGAGCTTCTTAGCACATCTGTTTTTAATGCATTGTCATCGTTTCATCAATACCATGTGCCAAGCTCCACACTGGCACTGGAGGAAAAATGACATGTAGCATGAAGTCCCTGACCTCAAGCATATTACAGTCTGGTCAAGATGAGTAGGTTCATCTTGCCTTGAATTGATCTGATGTCTCCTCCCTCTAAGCTTATGTCACCAAAATGTAGGTAGACACAAATTCAGTGGATGCCAAATACCACCGCTCCAACTGTGAAACAATTATCATCGGCCAAGACATGTGATGAGAAAATTCCCTGAGCTAGATAATTTTCTTAACACATATTTAGCACTTCCCAAACATAGGCTAGATTAGAAAGTTCCATCCAAGGAAGGATGCCTGTCCTGCTTTGAAAAGGAAAATGGGATGACCTTACCATGGTGAGAAGGCGGGGCTCCTTTGGCTGAAATTAGGGTTTCTCTAAACCAGAGCCCTTGGGTCCCCAGGGAACAGGAAAGCCATAACGATTCTCAGAATTCTCTTACTTTTCTCCTTTCTCTCTTTCCGTCCCTCCATTGCTTCTTCCTCTCCTTTTTAATTTTCCATATCTTAATAACTCTTCTTGCATTTCTCTGTGAGAAAGCAAACTACTACAAAATGTTTCAGAGGGTGCTGGAGTTTGATGACACTGGTTATCTCAGAGTGATCTGAAACATATGATGGCTATTATTTGTGCCTTTGAAAAGTAAAAGTTGGAAACCCCAGTTGATATTTCTTAATCAATTTCTTTTGGTGAATAAAGCATCTTAAGGGTTAGTCTTTAGAGGACTACTTGGAGATTCTGCTTTAATTTGTGGTAAATGCTGCCCTCCTGTGGACACGTGTGGATATTACAACCTATGAATGAGGCTCCAAGAAAAAAGTTGCTTGATAATTTGTTATTAACTGTCTTCTGCAAAGAGGCCTCTGTTTTTTATTTCATTTTTTTTGGAGGATTCCCTGGGACCCTGAAAAATTCTCCTTATTCTTCTGAACCACTTTCCACATCCCAGGAGCTACAAAATGTCTGCAGTTCTCTGTGTGTGCATGTGTGTGTGTCCAGTTCAGTTCAGTTCAGTTGCGTCCAACTCTTTGCCACCACATTGATCGCAGCACGCCGGGCTTCTCTGGTCATCACTGACTCCCGGAGCTTGCTCAAAGCCATGTCCATTGAGTTGGTGATGCCATCCTACCATCTCATCCTCTGTCGTCCCCTTCTCCTCCTGCCCTCAATCTTGCCCAGCATCAGGGTCTTCTCTGGTGAGTCGGTTCTTTGCATCAGGTGGCCGAAGTACTGAACAGGTGGTGTGTTCAGCAGTCCCACTATTTTGTGACCCCATGCACTATAGCTGGCCAGGTTCTTCTATCCATGGAATTATTCAGGGGAGGATGGTGGAGTGGGTAGCCATTTCCTCCTCCAGGGGATCTTCTAGACACAGGGATCGAATCCATGTCTCTTGTACCTCCTGCATTGGTAGGGGGATTCATTACCACTGTGCCACCTGGGAGGCCCAATTCTCTGGATGATAAGCTACCAACCTAGCTCTTATAACTAGCTCCTGCCCTCTTGCCTGTGTGTGGCCTAGTGACAATTTTCTGTTCAGAAGGCATCTGGGTATCCCATTACCCAGGGCTCCTAACAATTCCACTCATGTCCATCTATTGCTGCTGGGGTGTGAGGAGGAGAGCAAAGGCTATAAAGAGATACAGAGCAACTTCTCTGCGCTATGAAGATCAAGCAGCGAGGTCTGCCGGGCCTCCTCTTTTGCATCACATATTGATCCCTGCATAACATGTGGAGGGCACTTACACAAAACATGTTAGTGAGCAAAAGCCAAGAGAGCATCATTTCTGCCTTAAACAGCAAGGGAAGTGAGGATGAAGCTCTGCGGACACTTTAGATGGAGAAACGAATTAGGCTGAGGTCCTGGCCCTTCCCTAAATTCATGGGGGCTCTGAGAAAGGCTCAGTCCCTCAGTTTCCCAGCTGTAAGCTGAGAATGTTGGATACAGTAGCTTTAGGAACAAATTTAGCTCTACTTTTATATGATTTGTCTGGAATTTTGTCTGGATTTTGTCTGGATAGAAATTTTATAAATTTCTATCCAAAGGTACCTCCTCTGAGGATTTAGTTGTTAGCATATAAATGCCCAGGAAGAGGTCTCGAATGGGCCTTCAAACGTCTGATCGACTGTATCAGTGGTGTGTATTCATTCTCTGTTGTGAAGTACCTCACCCCAAAACCACATGTGTCAAACCCCAGTCTCCACGGGGCAGGATCTGGCCGTGGCTGAGCTGGATGTCCGGTGTCAGACGGAGTTGCCATCTCACCTGCTGGCTCAGCTGGGGGAGGATCCATCTGCTTTCTGCTCCGGTGTGTGGCCGTGGGCAGACCTCAGTTCCTCATGGACTGAAGGACAGACGGCCTCAGCTTCTTCCTGTGGGTGTCTCCACAAGGAGATCCCAACGTGGCAGCTTCCTTCATCAGAATGGAGCAGTGAGAAGAGCCAGAGGCAGGGGAGAGGGAGGGAGAGAGAGAGAGAGGGAGAGAGGGGTGGGTGGGGAGAAGGTGAATCTTTTGTAACCTAATCTCAGAAGCAACATCCCTACACTTTTGCTGTAAGATTTTAAGTGAGTCCCTAGTTTTAGTCCAGTCCCAAGAGGATGGGATAAAACTCAGTGTGGTGGGGAAACCAGGAGACAGTGTTCTCTAGGAGTAATTTCAGAAGCTGCTGATCACACTGTCACTTTAGGAAAGGAAATGCTTTTATACCCCAATACCTAAAATTGGGCTGCTCAGGCCTATCTCCTAGCATGCCTGGTTTTTAATGTGTGATCACAGACTCATTTATATGGGGTGCCAAGCTCCGCACTGGCATTGGAGGAAAAAATGACATATAGTATACAGTCTTGCATGTTAGTATAGTATAGACCTCTCACATGTTACAGTCTGGTCAAGATGATTAGGTTCATCTTGCCTTGAACTGACCTGATGTCTCCTTCCTCTAAGTTTACGTCACCAAAATGTAGGTAGACACAGATTCAGCGGATGCCAAATACCTCTACTCCAATCCCAAAACGATCGTCATTGGCCAAGAACATGTGATGAGAAGCTCGCCTGAGCTAGAAGATTTTCTCAGTGCATAGTTAGCATTTTCCCAACGTAAGCTAGATTAGGAAGATCCATCCCAGGAAGAATGCCTGTCCTACTGTGGAAAGGAAAATGAAATTACACTACCCAGTTTTCATTCCAATACCAAAGAAAGGCAATGCCAAAGAATGCTCAAACTACCGTACAACTGCACTCATCGCACAGGCTAGCAAAGTAGTGCTCAAAATTCTCCAAGCCAGGCTTCAACAGTATGTGTACCATGAACTTCCAGATGTTCAAGCTGATTTTAGAAAAGGCAGAGGAACCAGAGATCAAATTGCCAACATCCGTTGGATCACCAAAAAAGCAAGAAAATTCCAGAAAAACATCTGCTTCTGTAGTGTTATGCCTTCAAAATGTAGGTAGAGACAAATTCAGTGGGTGCCATATACCACCACCGCACCTCCCAAATATTCGTCACCGCCCAAGAACATGTGATGAGAAGACTGCATGGGCTGCAATATTTCTTTAACAAATGTTTAGCACTTCCCCAACACAGGCTAGCTTAGGAAGTTCTACCCAAGGAAGAACGCCTGTCCTACTTTGAAAAGGAAATGGCAGTATGCTACCCTGGGGAGATGGCTGAACCACTCTGGCTAAAATTAGGGTTTTTCAAAGCCAGAGACAATGGATTCCCAGGGAACTGGGGAATCGTAATTGTTCTCGGACTTCTTGTCTTACTTTCCTCCTTCTTTCTCTCCTTCCATCCCTCCATTCTTTCCTTCTCTCTTTCTTTTTAATTATCAGCATTTTATTTTTATTTATTTATTTATTTATAATTATCAGCATTTTATTTATTTATTTTTTTTATCATCATTTTAATAACTGTTCTTACATTTCTCTGTAAGATGACTAATTACAGAGTGTTATTGGAGTTGCTGGAATTTGATAAGACTGGCCATCTCCAAGTGATCTGAAAAATATGATGGCTATTATCTGTGTCCATTAAAATTAAGAATTGGAAAGCCAAGTTGATATTTCTTAATTCAGTTTGGTATAAAAATATCTCAAGTAGTCTTTTAGAGGGCAGCTTTGAAAATTCTGCTTTAAGTCATAGTAAATGATGCCCTCCTGTGGACACATGTGGACACTACAACCTATGAATGAGGCTCCAAGAGAAAAGTTGCTTGGTAACTCGTTATTGAACATCTTCTGCAAAGAGGGCCCTGTTTGTTTTTTTTTAAATTTTCTTTTCCTCGTGAGAATTCCTTGGACCCTGAAAAATTCTCCATCTTCTGAGCCACCTTCATATCCCAGGAACAACAGAATATCTGCAAGTCTCTGGCAGATAAATTACCACGCTAGCTCCCTCCCTCTTGCCTACGTCAGGTTGGTTACAGTTTCCTGTTTAGAAAGCATCCAAGGATCCCATTATCCCGCTGTTAGGAGCCCCAGGGCTCCTAACAATTCCATTCATGTCTGTTTCTTGCTGCTGGGGCGGGAGGTGGAGAGAAAAGGGTGTACAGAGATACTGAGCAACAGTACCTTCATTGTGAACATCAAGGACCAAGTACTGTTGGCCTCCACACTTGCAGCAAATATTCACCACCTCATAAAATGTACAAGACATTTATATAAAACATGCTAGTGCACAAAACCCAAGAACACCTCATCGCTGCCTTAAATAGCAAGGGAAGTGAGGATGAACCCTGTAGACACTTTGGATGGAGAAACAACCTGGGCTGAGGTCCTGGCCCTTCCCACATGTCGTGGAGGCTCTGAGAAAGTCTCAGTCGCTCAGTTTCCCAGCTGTAAAATGAGAGAGTTGGATAATGTTTAGCTCTACTTTTGTATGGTTTTTATTTTCTGGACCTTTCTTGAAATTTCTATTCAAGGGTACCTCTTCTGATGATTTAGTTGTTCCTGTGAAAAGATGTCCAGGAATTGGTCTGAGATGGGCCTTCAAATATCTGATTGCCTGGTGTGTATTCATTTCCTATTGTGAAAGACATTACCCAAACTGAGTGGCTCAAAATAACATGCGTCATCTCCCAGTCTTCATGGGTGAGGATCTGGCTGTGGCTGAGCTGGATGTCAGGTGTCGGACAGAGTTGCCATCTCACCTGCTGGCTCAGCTGGGGGAGGATCCATCTGCTTTCTGCTCGGGTGTGTGGCCGCGGGCAGACCTCAGGTCCTCATGGGCTGAAGGACAGAAGGCCTCAGCTTCTTCCTGTGGGCCTCTCCACAGGGAGATCCCAACGTGGCAGCTTCCTTCATCAGAATGGAGCAGTGAGAAGAGCCAGAGGTGGGGGAGAGGGAGGGTGAGAAGGAGGGTGGGCGGGTGATACTGAAATATGGAAAGAAGGGTCAGGGTGGGGAGCAAACTCAGTCCATTATAACCTAATCAGAAGTGATATCCCATCACTTTGGCTGTAATATTTTGATTAAAGTCAGTCATCCTTTTTTAACCCAGTCCCAAGTTGATGGGATAAAACAGTGTGGTGGGAATACTAGAAGGAAGTGTTCTTTGGGAGTCAACACAGAAGCTGCCAATTATACTGTGTGATTTCATGAAAGAAAATGCCTTTGTATTCCATTTTCTTTCGATGTAAAATGGGGCTGCTCAAGCCTATCTCCTAGCACGTCTTGATTTCTAATGTGTTATCATCAACTCATTTATTCTGTGTGCCAAGTTCTGAATTGGCACTGGAGGAAAAAATGACATATAGTCTAGAGTCCCTGACCTCAAGCATATTCCCACGTGGTCAAGATGATTAAGTCCCTCTGGGCTTCAAAACAATTGTCATTGTCCAGAAGCACGTGAGCCAGAAGATTTCCTTAACATGTATTTAGCACTTCCCCAACACAGACTAGATTAGGAAGCTCCATCCAAGAGAGAGTTCCTGTCATACTTTGAAAAGGAAAATGGGACCACCTTACCCTGGGGAGACGGTTGGACTCCTCTCGCTAAAATGAGGGTTTCTCAAATCCAGGTAGCCTCTGGATACCCTAGGATCTGCCAAGTCATAATGGTGCTTAGATTTCTTTTCTGATTGTTCTTCTTTTTCTATTTCTTTCCTTCCTCCCCTCCATTCTTTCCTTCTCTCTTCTTAAAAATTTTTCAGCATTTTAGTAACTCCTTACATTTCTCTGTGAGAAGACCAATTAAAAACTATTCTGGTGGGGGGCAGGTATATATTTTAACACTGGTCGTCTCAGAGTGATTCGAAACATATGATGGCTCTTATTTGTGCCTTTGAAAAGCAAGAATTGGAAACCCAAGCTGACATTTCTTTATAAATTCAGTTTGGCAGACAAAATATCTCAAGCGGGTTAGTTTTCAGAGGTTGACGTAGGCTATTTGTCTTTAAGTCGTGGTAAATGCTGCCCTCCAGTGGACACATGTAAACATCACAACCTATGAATGCGGCTTCAAAAGAAAAGTTGCCAGCGAACATGTTATTGAATGACTTCTGCAAAGAGGACCCTGTTACTTTTTTTTCTTTTTCAGAATTCCTTGGGACCCTGAAAAATTCTCCTTCGTCTTCTGAAGCATTTTCCACATCCCAGGAGCTGCAGTATATCTGCAAGTCTCTGCAATATTGGTATTGCAATATCTGCAATACCAAAGTAGCTCTTAAAACCAGCTCCCTCCCTCTTGCCTGTGTGTGTGGCCCTGTTACAATATCCTGGTCACAAAGCATCCAGGTATCTCATTATCCCAGGCTCCTAACAATTCCATTCATGTCCATCTACTGCTGCTGGGGAGTGAGGTGGAGAGCAAAGGGTACAAAGAGAGACTGAGCAATTTTTCTCCTTTGTAAAAACGTAGGGCCAAATAATGTTGGGCTTTTAATCTTGCAGGAATATTCATCACTTATAACGTGTAAGGCCATTTATACGAAACATGTCAATTAGCAAACCCCAGGAAGGCATCATTGTTGCCTTAACTAGCAAGAGAAGTGAGATGAAGCCATGTAGATAGACACCTAGATGCAGAAACCAAGCAGGCTGAGGTCCTGGCCCTTCCCAAATGTCATGGGGGCTCTGAGAGAGTCTCAGGCCCTCATTTCCCAGCTGAAAACTGAGAGCGCTGGATAAAGGAGCTTTAAGAACAAGTTTAGCTCGACTTCTGTATGATTTATATTCCCTGGACTTTTCTTGAAATTGCTATTCAGGGGCACCTCCTCTGAGGATTTGGTTGTTCATGTATAAAGATGCCCAGGAAGAGGTCTCAGATGGGCCTTCAAATATCTGATTGCCTGGTATTAGTGGTGAGTATTTGTTCTCTATTTTGATGCACATTACCCAAACGTAGTGGCTGAAAACAACGCGTGTCATCTCCAGGCTCCACAGGTCAGGATCCGGCCGTGACTGAGTGGATGTCAGGCGTCAGACGGGGCTGCCGTCTCATCTGCTGGCTCAGCTGGGGGAGGATCCATCTGCCTTCTGCTCGGGTGTGTGGCCGCGGGCAGACCTCAGGTCCTCATGGGCTGCTGGACGGAAGGCCTCAGCTTCTTCCTGTGGGTGTCTCCACGGGGAGCTCCCAACGTGGCAGCTTCCTTCATCAGAATGGAGCAGCGAGAAGAGCCAGGGGCAGGGGGAGAGGGAGGGAGAGAGAGGGGGAGGGGGAGGAGGGAGAGAGAGAAGGGGGTGGGGGGAGGGGAGGGAGAGAGTGGGGGGGGAGGAACGTTAGTCTTTTGTATCCTAATCTTAGAAGTGACATCCCATCACTTTTGCTGTCTTATTTTGATTAAATTGAGTCACTACTTTTAGCCCAGTCCCAAGGGAAGGGGAGAAAACACAGGGTGGTGGGGAAACCATGAGGTAAGTATCTTTTGTACCTCATTTCCTTTCGTTGTAAAATGGGCCTGCTAGCCACTATGGAGAACAGTGTGGAGATTCCTTAAAAAACTGGAAATAGAACTGCCATACAACCCAGCAATCCCACTCCTGGGCATACACACCGAGGAAACCAGATCTGAAAGAGACACGTGCACCCCAGTGTTCATCGCAACACTGTTTATAATTGCTAGGACATGGAAGCAACCTAGATGCCCATCAGCAGATGAATGGATAAGAAAGCTGTGGTACATATACACTATGGAATATTACTCAGCCATTAAAAAGAATACATTTGAATCAGTTCCAATGAGATGGATGAGACTGGAGCCCATTATACAGAGTGAAGTAAGCCAGAAAGATAAAGACCAATACAGTATACTAACGCATATATATGGAATTTAGAAAGATGGTAATGATAATCCTATATGCAAAACAGAAAAATAGACACAGAAATACAGAACAGACTTTTGGACTCTGTGGGAGAAGGCAAGGGTGGGATGTTTCGAGAGAACAGCATCGAAACATGTATATTATCAAGGGTGAAACAGATGACCAGCCCAGGTTGGATGCATGAGACAAGTGCTCGGGCCTGGTGCACTGGGATGACCCAGAGGAATCGGGTGGAGAGGGAGGTGGGAGGGGGGATCGGGATGGGGGATACATGTAACTCCATGGCTGATTCATGTCAGTGTATGACAAAAACCACCACAATACTGTAAAGTAATTAGCCTCCAATTAAAATAATTAATTAAAAAAATGGGCCTGCTAATGCCTAGCATGGAATCTAGGCCTAATGCTTTGGGAGCAAGGGTCTCAGCCACTGGACTACCGCAGAGGTGTCAGTCTTCATTTTTAATGTGGTATCATTGACTTATTCACACAGTGTGCCAAGGTCTGCACTGGCATTGGAGGAAAAATGACATATAGTACAGAGTCCCAGACTTCATGCAGATTACAGCCTGGTCAAGATGATTAAGTTCTTCTTACCTAGAATTGACCTCACCTCTCCTCCCTCTAAGCTTATGTCACGAAAATATATGCAGACACCAATTCAGCTGAAGCCAAATACCACCCTCCAACTCCATAACCACTGTTATTGGCCAAGAACATGTGATGAGAAGCTTTCATCAGCTGGAAGATTCCTTTAACATGTATTTAGCAGTTCCCCAGCATAAGCTAGGTTAAGAAGCTCCATCCAAAGAAGAATGCCTGTCCTACTTTGAAAACGAAAATGGGACTATCCTATCCTGGGGAAAGGGCTGGACACTTCTGGCTTAAATCAGGGTTTTTCAAAACCAGAGCCTCTGGATTTGCAGACTTCTCTTACTTTTTCCCTTTCTTTTTTTCCTTCCCTCCCTTCATTCCTTCCTTCTCACTTTTTAATTTTCAGCATTTTAATAACTCTTCTTGCATTTCTCTGAGAGAAACCTAAATACAAATTTTATAATTTTTATTTTGTATTTTATAAAATTTTTTTTTAACTGGAATTTTTTAACACTGGTTTTCTCAGAGTGATCTGAAATAAATGATGCCTATTATTTGTGCCCTTTAAAAGCAAAAATTGGAAAGCTGAGTTGATATTTCTTAATAAATTCAGTGTGGCAGACAAAGTGTCTCTTCAGTTTAGTTCAGTTGTTCAGTCGTGTCCAACTCTTTGCGACCCCATGGACTGCAGCACGCCAGGCTTCCCTGTTCGTCACCAACTCCCAGAGCTTACTCAAACTCATGTCCATCGAGTCAGTGATGCCGTCCAACCATCTCATCCTCTGTCATCCCCTTCTCCTCCTGCCCTCAATCTTTCCCAGCATCAGGGTCTTTTCCAGTGAGTCAGTTCTTCACATCAGGTGGCAAAAGTATTGGAGTTTCAGCTTCAGCCTCAGTCCTTCCAATGAACACCCAGGACTCATCTCCCTTAGGATGGACTGGTTGGATCTCCTTGCAGTCCAAGGGACTCTCAAGAGTCTTCTCCAACACCACAGTTCAAAAGCATCAATTCTTTAGCACTCAGCTTTCTTTATAGTCCAACTCTCACATCCATACATGACTACTAGATAAACCATAGCCTTGCCTAGATGGACCTTTGTTGGCAAAGTAATGTCTCTGCTTTTTAATATGCTGTCTAGGTTGCTCACAACTTTCCTGCCAAAGACTAATCTTTTAATTTCACGGCTGAAGTCACAATCTGCAGTGAATTTGGAGCCTAAAAAAATAAAGTCTGCCACTGTTTCCACTGTTTCCCCATCTATTTCCCATGAAGTGATGGGACCAGATGCCATGATCTTAGTTTTCTGAATGTTGAGCTTTAAGCCAACTTTTTCACTTTCCTCTTTCACTTTCATCAAGAGGCTCTTTAGTTCCTCTTCACTTTCTGCCATAAGGGTAGTGTCATCTGCATATCTGAGGTTATTGATATTTCTCCCGGCAATCTTGATTCCAGCTTGTGCTTCTTCCAGCCCAGCGTTTCTCATGATGTACTCTGCATATAAGTTAAATAAGCAGGGTGACAATATACAGCCTTGACGTACTCCTTTTCCTATTTGGAACCAGTCTGTTGGTCCATGTCCAGTTCTAACTGTTGCTTCCTGACCTGCATACAGGTTTCTCAAGAGGCAGGTCAGGTGGTCTGGTATTCCTATCTCTTGAAGAATTTTCCACAGTTTATCATGATCCACACAGTGAAAGGCTTTGGCATAGTCAATAAAGCAGAAATAGATGTTTTTCTGGAACTCTCTTGCTTTTTCAATGATCCAGCGGATGTTGGCAATTTGATCTCTGGTTCCTCTGCCTTTTCTAAATCCAACTTGAACATCCGGAAGCTCATGGCTCATGTACTGTTGAAGCCTGGCTTGGAGAATTTTGAGCATTACTTTACTAGCATGTGAGATGAGTGCAACTGTACAGTAGTTTGAGCATTCTTTGGCATTGCCTTTCTTTGGAATTAGAATGAAAACTGATGTTTTCCAGTCTTGTGGCCACTGCTGTTTTCCAAATTTGCTGGCATATTGAGTGCAGCACTGTCACAGAATCATCTTTTAGGATTTGAAATAGCTCAACTGGAATTCCATCACCTCCACTAGCTTTGTTCATAGTGATGCTTCCTAAGGCCCACTTGACTTCACATTCCAGGATGTCTGGCTCTAGGTGAGTTGCTTTGTGAAGATCTTTTTTGTACAGTTCTTCTGTGTATTCTTGCCACCTCTTCTTAATATCTTCTCCTTCTGTTAGGTCCATACCATTTCTATCCTCTATCGAGCCCATCTTTGCATGAAATGTTCCCTTGGTATCTCTAATTTTCTTGAAGAGATCTCTAGTCTTTGTCATTCTGTTGTTCTCCTCTGTTTCTTTGCACTGATCACTGTGGAAGGCTTTCTTATCTCTCCTTGCTATTCTTTGGAACTCTGCATTCAAGAATGGGTATATCTTTCCTTTTCTCCTTTGCTTTTGGCTTCTCTTCTTTTCACAACTATTTGTAAGGCTTCTCAGACAACCATTTTGCTTTTTTTCATTTCTTTTTCTTAGGAATGGTCTTGATCCCTGTCTCCTTTACAATGTCATGAAACTCCGTCAATATTTCAGGCACTCTTTTCAGATCTAGTCCCTTAAATCTATTCCTCACTTCCACTGTATAATCATAAGGGATTTGATTTAGGTCATACCTGAATGGTCTAGTGGTTTTCCCTACTTTCTTCAATTTAAGTCTGAATTTGGCAATAAGGAGTTCATGATCTGAGCCACAGTCAGCTCCCAGTCTTGTTTTTGCTGACTGTATAGAGCTTCTCCATCTTTGGCTGCAAAGAATACAATCAATCTGATTTTGGTGTTGACCATCTGGTGATGTCCATGTGTAGAGTCTTCTCTTGTGTTGTTAGGAAGAGGGTATTTGCTATGACCAGTGCGTTCTCTTGGCAAAACTCTGAATTAGCCTTTGCCCTGCTTCATTCTGTATTCCAAGGCCAAATTTGCCTGTTACTCCAGGTGTTTCTTCACTTCCTACTTTTGCATTCCAGTCCTCTATAATGAAAAGTACATCTTTGTTGCTTGATAACTTGTTATTGAAAAAAGTTGCTTGATAATTTGTTATTGAATGTCTTCTGTAAAGAGGGTCATTTTTTTCTTTTTCTTTTGAAGATTCCTTGGGACCCTGAAAAATACTCCTTCATCTTCTGAACCACCATCCACATCCCAGGAGCTAAAAACTACCTGCAATTCTCTGGCATCTAAGCTACCAAATATAGTTTATAACTAGGTCCTTCCCTCTCACCTGTGTGTGGCCTGATTACAATTTCCTGTTTAGAAAGCATCCAGGTATCCCATTATCCAGGGCTCTTGAATAGGGCTCAATTCCATGTCCATTTCTTGCCACTGGGGTGGGAGGTGGAGTACAAAGCATATAAAGATATGTTGAGCAACTTCTCTTTATTTGAACATCAAGGACCAAGTACTCTCGGGTTTCCACTCTTACACCAAATATTCATCACTACATAACATGTACGATCCATTTATATAAAATAGGTTAGTGAGCAAATCACAGGTAGCCCTCATTTCTGCCTTAAATAGCAAGGGAGGTGAGGATGAAGCCATCTACACTTTGGGTGTGTAGACATACAAGGCTGAGGTCCTGGCCCTTCCCAGATGTCGTGGGGGCTCTGAGAAAGTCTGCAACCCTCAGTTTCCCAGCTGTAAAATGGGAGAGTTGGATAAAGGAGCTTCAGAACAAAGTTTAGCTTTACTTTTTTATGATATATATTGCCTTTTGACATTTCTTGAAATTTCTCTGTAGAGGTAACTCCTCTGAGGATTAGTTGTTAGTGTATAAAGATGCCCAGGAAGCGGTCTGGGATGGCCCTGTCACACAGCTGATGGCCTCAGATTAACTGTGTGCATTCACTGTCTATTGTTAAACACACTGCTCCAAACTTAGTGGCTGAAAACAACATGTGTCACCTCCCAGTCTTCACGGGTGAGGATCTGGCCGTGACTGAGCTGGATGTCAGGCGTCAGACGGGGCTGCCGTCTCAGCTGCTGGCTCAGCTGGGGGAGGATCCATCTGCTTTCTGCTCAGCTGAGTGGCCGCGGGCAGACCTCAGTTCCTCACGGGCTGAAGGACAGAGGGCTTCAGCTTCTTCCTGTGGGTGTCTCCACCAGGAGCTCCCTACATGACAGCTTCCTTCATCAGAATGGAGCAGTGAGAAGAGCCAGAGGTGGGGGAGAGGGAGGGAGAGAGAGAGAGAGAGGAAGAGGGAGAGGGGTGGTAAGCTAATCTTTTTTAACCTAATCTCAGTAGTGATGTTGCAATACTTTTACTATATTATTTTCACTAAATTCAGTCACTAGTTTTAGCCCAGTCCCTAGTGGATGGGTTAAAACCCAGTGTGGTGGGGATATCAGAGACAGGGTTTTTTGGAATTCATTTCAGAAACTGCCTATCATACTGTGTGACTTCAGGGAAGAAAATGTCTTTGTACCTCATTTTCTTTAGCTGTAAAATGGGATGCTCATGCCTATCTCTTAGCATACCTTGGTTTTTAATGTGTTATCATTGACTTATTTATTCTGTGTTGCAAGCTCTGTACTGGGATTGGAGGAAAAAATGATATATAATACAGAGTCCCAGACATCAAGCATATTACAGTCTGATCAAGTGAATTAAGTTCATTTTGCCTTCAACTGGCTTGATGTTTCCTCCCTCTAAGCTTATGCCACCAAAATATGTGTAGACACAAATTCAGCTGATGCCCAATACCACCACTCCAACTCCACAATGATTGTCATTAGCCAAGAACACATGATGAGAAACCTCCATGAACCAGAAGATTTCCTTAGCTTGTACTTAGCACGTCCCCAGCACAGACTAGATTAGGAGGCTCCATCCAAGGAAGAATGCGTGTCCTACTTTGGAAAGGAAAATGGCATGACACTACCATGGGGAGATGGTTTGATTCCTCCGGCGAAAATTCGGGTTTCTCAAACCAGAGCCTCTGGGTCCCCGGGTAACGGGAATGATACTGGTTCTCAGATTTCTTCTCTTACTCTTCTCTTGTCTTGATTTCCTCCCCTCCCTCCATTCCTGCCTTTCTTAATTTTAAGCATTTTAATAACACCTTTTTTTTCACTTTTAACAATAATGTTTATTATACAAAGCATTATAATTTTCTCAATAGTCTTTACTCATTTATCAACAAACTTTCCACTGTACTCATTTAATAAATCAACAGTGTCAAACTACACTACTTTTCAACCTCAAAGCACTCAACTTCAGTTCAGGTCAGTCAGTTCAGTCGCTCAGTCGTGTCTGACTCTTTGCAACCCCATGAATCACAGCACACCAGGCCTCCCTGTCCATCACCAACTCCCAGAGTTTACCCAAACTCATGACCATCGAGTCGGTGATGCCATCCAGCCATCTCATCCTCTGTCGTCCCCTTCCCCTCCTGCCCCCAATACTCAACTTAGAGACCAACAAAAAAGTGCTTGGAGCACCAAAAGGAAAGAGAATAAAACCTGGAAAGTTCAACTGAGATACTTAGAAGCAGTTAAAGGGGATGGGTTAGGGGAGGAATTAGATTCCCCAGCACCATCAGATTTCCCTCATGGGTCAAAGAGGTTTACAAAAGCAGTTTTAAGACATGAGGTTAGAACTAGGGAATCAGAGGAACCCATACTCTGGGATATTGCAGGTCATCTGAGTTCCTGGGTCGGCAGAAGTAAGAAAAAGAGGGACAGAGACAGTGGGAATGGGGAGCAGAGGAGAGGCAGGACAGACAGGAGGTGAGAAGCACGGAGGGAGAAAGTTGTGCCTAGAAGAAGTAAACTTCGAAACTTGTCATGAATTGGAAAAAGGAAAAGCCACGGTCACAAAGCTGGAAGATGGACTACGGGACAAGAAAGCCTGGAATTTTATACCTTCCAGGAGGTGATGACAAATCCTGAAGCTGCACAGTGGCAGGCAGTGAGGTGCATCTGAGACTAAATCGTCTGTTTTATAAGAGTAAGACACTGGCAACCTTGCTTAACTAATTCTACTCTGTGGATTTAAAAACATTACGTGCCTAGAAGGTAGCCTCCCAGGCAGGTCACAACGCCTAACAGGCAATATAGGAGAGCGCCAAGCCAAGTGGGTCTGTAGAAAACAAAATTCAATTAATGTGACTGTCAAGTGAAGAGACAGCGGATTTCATTGTTCTCCTCAACCTTTTTAGTAATTTCCTAAAGCTAAGCCATTCTGATCACTGAAATAAGCTAGTATTGCCAAATACTGTATAATCAGACAGGTTGACTGTAATCAAACCCAAATTTTTCCTGACCCTTAACTGCCTCTGTGATCTGGGATACAGTTGGCAGCTTGGAAGTTATTGTTACTTTTCAGGGGGGCGGTGCAGGGAGGGAACTGGGGATCAACAATTGCCTAACTATAAGTGTATGTAAACAAAAGAGATGAAACCGGCCAATTAAATTAGCCATTCAGAATCCCTCTTTCCAAAAAGTTATAACCTTGAGACTGATTAAGCAAAACAGGATTCTGCTACTCAGATGCTCTGAGTCTGGGAAGCACCGGCTTTGATGGTAATCCTGATGATAATTCAGTTTTTATTTCGATCTTCTCAGGCTCTTCTGTCAAGACTACTCTGCCCAGCAGGAAAAAGCTTCACACAAACGTGTACCAGAGTTCGGCGTGGTACCTGCCAAGGGGCGTCTCCCCATCCTCTTCAGTTGTCCACTTTCTCTCTTCCTTCTGTTCTTCTTCCTTCAGCCTTTCCTCATCTTTATCGTTGTCCTCATCCCTGCTCTTGTCCTGCTCTTCCAAATCTTTTTTTTTGTCTTTGTCCTTCTTCTTTTGCTCTGAAGCTTTCTTCTTTGCCTTTCTGCTCCCTCCTATAAGCTTCCAGAGCTTCTTTGAACGGGGTAACAAAGCGCTGAAACGCCATCTCCTCCATGGCAGACAGCACATAGCTGGCATTCGGTGTCTTGAGTTTCCCTCCCATCGCGAAGCTGTTGGGACAGGATGCGGCATTCAGCACAAAGACGCTGGCGGCGCGGGGCGTGGAGATGTTGACACCGTCCCGGAGCGCCTCCTTGCTGATGCCGGTGATGATGGCGTTGGGCAGGTTCAGATCCTCAGGCCCCTCCGCCTTGGCCGTGACTGGGGACCGGGCCTGCAGCCTCCGCTTCAGGCTGCCACGGCGTCTGCACTTCCCGCATCGCCACGGTCCGACCCAGCGAGGCTGCTGTCCTGCCCCGCGTGGCCCCAGGAATACCTCTTTCTACATTTCTCTCTGAGAAGGCTAACCACAAAAATCTGGGGTGTTGCTGGAATACCATAACACTGGTTATCTCAGAATGATCTGAAAGATATGCTGGTTCTTACTTGTGCTTTTGAAAAGCAAAAATTGGAAACCCAAGTTGATATTTCCTAATAAATTCAGTTTGGCAGACAGTATCTCAAGTGGTTAGTCTTAGAGGACAGCTTTGGACACGTTGCTTTAAGTCATGGTAAATGCTGTCCTCCTGTGGACACATGTGGACATTACAATCATGAATGAGGTGTGAAGCGCAAAGGTGCTTGAAAACTTGTTATTGAATATCTTCGCCAAAGGGGGTCTGTTTTTTTTTTTTCCTCTTTTCTCTTGAGGGATTTCTTGGGACCCTGAAAATTCTGATTCATCTTCAGAACCACTTTCCACGTCCCAGGAGCTACAAAATATCTGCAATACTCTGGCTTATAACTTACCAAATCTAGCTTTTATAACCACCTCCTTCCCTCTTGCCTACATGTGGCTTGTTTACAGTTTCCTCTTTAGAAAGCAACCAGGTATCCCCATTTTCCAGGGTTCTTAAACAATTCCATTCATGTCTGTTCCTTGCTGCTGGGGCGGGAGGTAGAGAACCAAGGGTATAAAGAGATAAAGAGATATTGTGAACTCTACTCTCTACATTGTGAACTCAAGGAGCAAGTATAGTTGGGCTTCCACTCTTGCAGCAAATAGTCAAAGCTATGACCAACCTAGACAGCATATTATTATTATTATTATTTAGACAGCATAATAAAAAGCAAAGGCATTACTTCACTGACAAAGGTCTATATAGTCAAAGCTATGGTTTTTCTATTAGTCATGTATAGATGTGAGAGTTGAACCATAAAGAAGGCTGAGCACAGAAGAATTGATGCTTTTGAATTGTGGTGTTGGAGAAAACTCTTGAGAGTCCCTTGGACTTCAAGGAGATCAAACCAGTCCATCCTAAAGGAATCAACCCTGAATGTTCATTGGAAGGACTGATGCTGAAGCTGAGGCTCCAATACTTTGGCCACTTGATGCGAAGAGCCGACTAATTGGAAAAGACCCTGATACTGGGAAAGACTGAGGGCAGGAGGAGAAGGGGATGACAGAGGATGAGATGGTTGGATGGCATCACCAACTCGATGGACAGGAGTTTGAGCAAGCTCCAGGAGATAGTGAAGGACCAGGAACCCTGGTGTGCTGCAGTCCATGGGGTTACAAAGAGTTGGACACAACTGAGCAGCAACGGAAACAATAAAACATGTACAAGCTCTTTATACAAAACACACAAGTGCACAAAACCCAAGAAGGCATCACTGTGGCCTTAAATAGCATGAGAAGTGAGGATGAAGTCGTGTAGACAGACACTTGGATGGAGACGCAAACTGGGCTGAGGTCCTGGCCCTTCCCAGATGTCATGGGGACTCTGAGAAAGCCTCAGTCCCTCCGTTTCCCAGAGGTAAAATGAGGAAGTTGGATAAAGGAGCTTCAAGAACAAGTTTAGCTCTACTTTGTATGATTTATATTGTCTGGACCTTCTTGAAACTGCTATTCAGGGGCACCTCCTCTGAGGAGTTAGTTGTTCGTGTATAAAGATGCCCAGGAAGAGGTCTCGGTGGACGTGAAGGTGAAAGTCCCTCAGTCCCGTCCGACTCTGGGTGACCCCGTGGACTATAGTGGTCTCAGGTGGACCTTCAAATAGCTGAGTGCCTCGTTTTTAGTGGCGAGTATTTGTTCTCTATTTTGAACCATATTACCCCAAACTTAATGGCTGAAGACAACGTGTGTCATCTCCCAGTCTCCACAGGTGAGGATCCGGCCGTGACTGAGTGGATGTCAGGCGTCAGACGGGGCTGCCGTCTCATCTGCTGGCTCAGCTGGGGGAGGATCCATCTGCCTTCTGCTCGGGTGTGTGGCCGCGGGCAGACCTCAGTCCCTCATGGGCTGCTGGACGGAAGGCCTCAGCTTCTTCCTGTGGGCCTCTCCACTGGGAGCTCCCAACATGGCAGCTTCCTTCATCAGAATGGAGCAGCGAGAAGAGCCAGAGGCGGGGGGAGAGGGAGGGAGGGAGGGAGAGAGAGGGGGTTGGTGGGGGAGAAAGTTAATCTTCTGTAACCTAATCTCAGAAGTGACATGGCTACACTTTTGCTGTATTATCCTCATTAAATTGAGTCACTAGTTTTAGCCCAGTCCCGGGGGGGTGGGTTAGAACACAGCGTGGTGGGGAAACCAGTGTTCTTTGGGGTTTATTTCAAAAATTGTCATACTGTGTGCCTTCAGAAAAGAATATGCATTTGTGCCTCATTTTCTTTAGGTAGAAACGGGATGCTAATGCCCATCTCATGGGTCTGTGGTAAGAAACAAATGCAGAGTACTGGGAACATAGTAATTAAGAACTCAGTGACCATTACTTTGCATGCATTCCCTATTGGAGGCCTTCCATAACAATAACTGCAGAATTGAATTACCCAGTCTGTTTCATGTTTTCTCCCTCAACAACCTTCTGCTCTCTAAGGAGTAGTAGCAATGGGAAATAATGAAACCACCGTGATTTATCTTATTCTTAAAGTTATAAGTCAAAATAATAATAATCTTTAAGCCACCAAGTATATCCAGGAAAGAGATTAAATAGTCATTGCAGCACTGGTTTCTGTATTTCTCAGCATTATATTCCCAGCACCACAGCATCTGGTTCATGGCAGACACTTGTAAAATATCTCTTGAGTTGTATGCTGTTTTGTTTTATAAATGGTTTCCCAAGGAAACCGGTAAAACATGTTACTTGAACTTAAAGGGACAACAAGTTTCTTGGTACTGCAGTGAGTATTATTAAAAAGAAAAGAATGAAAACATCATTGTCTTATCCTTATTTAAAGTTAGGGGTTTCTCTATGGAACACCAGAAATTTCTGGTCCTTTAAGAAGGAAAGTTCCCAGGGAAGGCCATATCTTTAGGGTAAGGATGGACTGGTCCAACAAGGGATCTGTTTTCCAGGCTTCTACTGGGTGGTAGGGAAACATCAGACAGTGCTAGGACTGGTGGTTCATTCTCTGGACTCTGTAACAGGCAGGAGCAAATACAAATGCAAATCCCCTCTGGGGATAAGAAGCTTTATCTGAGGCTTCAAGTACTTCTATAAATATTTCCTCTAGGACAGTTAGAGCACACGAGATAATGCATGCTAAAGAAGATCAGAACTGTGATTGAGAAGCAGAGAAAACAGCAGGATGAGGGCCACAGAGGCACAGGCTATTGGAACCGTCAGGCACAAGTGAACAACTATACTGACTTATTATGTTTAAACCTACTGCCCTAAGTTCAATTCAGTTCAGTCACTCAGTCATGTCCAACTCTTTGTGACCCCATGGACTGCAGCATGCCAGCTTCCTTGTCCTTCAGCATCTCCCGGAGCTTACTCAAAGTCATTTATTTCCATTGAGTCGGTGATGTCATCCAACCATCTCATCCTCTGTTGTCCCCTTCTCCTCCTGCCTTCAATCTTTCCCAGCATCAAGGTCTTTTCCAATGAGTCAGCTCTTCGTATCAGGTGGCCAAAGTATTGGAACTTCAGCGTCAGCATCAGTCCTTCCAATGAATATTCAGGACTGATTTCCTTTAGGATTGATTGGTTTCATCTCCTTGCGGTTCAGGGGATTCTCAAGAGTCTTCTCCAACACCACAATTCAAAAGCATCAATTCTTTGGTGCTCAGCTTTCTTTATAGTCCAACTCTCACATCTATACATGACTACTGGAAAAACCATAGCCTTGACTAGATGGACCTTTGTTGGCAAGGTAAATGTCTGTGCTTTTTAATATGCTGTCTGGGTTGGTCATAGCTCTTCTTCCAGGGAACAAGTGTCTTAATTTCATGGCTGCAGTCACGATCTGCAGTGATTGTGGATTTCACTACTGCCCTCAGCAGTCCACATATTCATAGGTTCTGAGGCTTAAGATGGAGTGAGCTATGAGATACCACAGGTGGGAAGAGATACACCATGCAAATATTAACCAAAAAGAAGGTCGGTATGGTTTTATTTCTATCAGGCAAGATAAACTTTAAGGAAGAAATAAAAGAAAACCTAAATAAGTGGTTATATATGCTCTGCTTGTCAACAGGAAGACTTAGTTTCATGAAGGTGCCCATTTTCCCTAATTTGATCTATCGATTCAGTACAATCCCAAACAAAGCCTTAGCTGGAGATTTTGTAGACAGACAAGCTGAATCTAAAATTTACATAGCAAAAAACATAGGAAATAAAGTAGTCAAAACAATTTTGAAAAGAAAGAAAAAGGTTGGAAGATGCACATTCCCTGACTTTAAAATTATAGTGAATCTATAGTAATTAGGACAGTGAGGTACTGGTGAAGTAATAAACTGTATATCTATGTGTATGTGAATTAGACTCCCACAGATATGGTCAATCAATGTTTTTAACAAGATTATGAAAGCAGTTCATGGGAGAAAGAATAATCTTTTCAACAAGTAATACTGAACAGTTGGACAGTTTGCAACCCCTCTCCCAGACAAATCACCAACTCCCCCCAAAAGTCTTGACCCATACCTCAGATTTTATACAAAAAATTGACTTAAAATACATCATAGACTTTAATATAAAGCCTTAACTATTAAACTTCTCAAAGGAAACACAGGAGAAAACTTTGTGGCCTTGAATTAAAGAAAATTTTTGGACATGGGCACCAAAAGCATTGTCCTTATAAAAATTATAAATGGGTTTAGATAAAATTAAAAACTGTTTCTCTGTGAAAGATGTTGTTAAGAGAATGAAAAGATAAGCCACATGCTGGGAGAAAATATTTATAAATCACACTGGATGTCAAAGGACTGTATATAGAGCTCTCAAAATTCAACAACAATAAAAAAAACCCACATGTTTAAAATAAGCAAAAGATTTGAACAGATATTGTCAACAAAGATATGTAGATGCAAATAAGCTCATGCAAAGTTGTTCAACATTGATCATTGGGGAAAGGCATATTAAAAGTCCAGTGAGATACTGCTATATACGTAATAGAATGGTTAAAACAAAATATACATGGCTATATTTAAAGTGGATAACCAGCAAGGACCTATTGTATAGCACAGGGAACTCTGCTCAATATTATGAAACAACCTAAAAGAATTTGAAAAAGAAGAAATACAGGTATAACTAAATCACTCTTATGTTCACCTGAAACTGTCACAATATTATTATTCAACTGTAACACAAAATAAGATGTTGACAAAGCAAAGCAAACAAAACCCCAGTAATACCAACAGCTGGTAAGGATGCTGAGTGATGGGAACTCTCACCCATCGCTGGTGGGAATGCAGAATGGTCCAGCCAAATTGGTAACAGTCTGCCCGTTTCTTATGAAGTTAAACATACATTTATCACGTCACCCAATAACTCCAAAGGAGGGAAATAAAATTTCTCTGGGAAACCTGCGTGTAAATGTTTATAGCAGCTTTGTTCCGAACCACTAAAAACCTCGAGTGAACTTGAGTGTTCTTCAACTGGCGAATGGATGAGCAGATTTTGCTACCAGACAGTGGAATACCGCTTAACAACACAAAGAACAAATTACTGATATGCACTTGCCACAACATAGATGAATTTTGAACTAGAGCTGTGTGAAAGAAGCCAGAGTGAAAAGGCTGTATGCTTAATGGTTCTCTTTATGTGCTCTTCTGGAGAAGGGAGAACTGGAGTGACAGAAAACAAAGCAGCGATGGTCAGGGCTATCTACATAGGAACAGAACAAAAGAATTTGGGGGTGATGCGATTGTCCTGTATCTCGATTGCGGTGATGGTCACAGAACTCTATGCATTTCCCAGTAACTCTTAGAACTGTACCCAAAAGAATAAAGTTCACTATTTGTTAAACAAAAACACCTAAGGGGGAAAAAAAAAACACCTAAGGACTTTCAGGCAAAAAGCAAAAGTCATGTCAAAATGATAAAAGATCGATTCATCAGAAAGACTTTTTGATCTCCAAACCTGTATTTACCTAACAACCATTTGCCAAATTTAATTAAAGATAATTTGACAGAATCGTAGGAGAAATAACCAATCTACAATTATCCTGGAAGATTAAAGACCCTTAACTCTCAATAATTGATAGAAGAAGGAGCAAGAGTCACACTGAGCCCAGTAACTGCATAACATTTTTTCTCTTTTTTTAAATTAAAAAAAAATATCTTTTATTTATTTTATTTTTGGCTGTTCTGGGTCTTTGTTGCTGTGCGCGGGCTTTCTCTAGCCGTGGTGAGTGGGGGCTCCTCTCTAGTTGCTACACACAGGCTTCTCCCTGTGGGGGCTTCTCTGGTTGTGGAACACAAGCCCTAGAACTTGGGCTCAATAGCTGTGGTACATGGGCTTAGTTGCCCCATGGCATATGGAATCTTCCTGGGCTAGGGATTGAACCTGTGTCCCCTGCATTGGCCAGCAGATTCCTATCCCCTGGACCACCAGGGAAGTCCCAGAATAACATTTTCTGAGTGCACATTTTATATTTAAAATATTTCACTATGTTCTGGGCTGCAAGTAAATAATTTTGAAGTATCAAAATCATACAATGTTTTTTTTTTTTTTAACAAAATAAGATTATGTTAGAAATCAGTAATAAAAATGTAACAAAGTGTCTCCATGAATTTGGAAATTAAGAAATGTACATCTAAATAATAATGAATGCAAAAGGAAATGATAATGGAATTTTAAAATATTTCAAATTGAACAATAATAAAAACATTACATTTTAAAACTTGTAGCAAAAATAGTACTCAGTGGGAAATTTATAGCTCTTAAAAGGTATATTCTAAAAGAATAAAGACTGAAAAAAATGAGTTTATACTTCTTAACTAATTAAAAATAAAATAAATTATCAAAAGTAAAAAGAAGGAATAGTTATGATAAAAGCAGAAATAAGTGGACTAGAAAATAGAGAGTTTTGATACAGTCAGAAACAGTTCTTCCAAAAAGATTAATAAGTTTGACAGACCTTTGGTGAGACTGATTGAGGAAAACAAGAAAAATGTTACAAACATGCATGAGTGAAAAGGGGACATAAATTAGATATAGTTAAAATGAACGATATAAAGGAAATCAATCCTGAATATTCACTGGAAGGACTGATGCTGAAGCTCCAATTTTGGTCACTTGATGTGAAGAGCCAACTCACTGGAAAAGACTTTGATGCTGGGAAAGATTGAAGGCAGGAGGAGAAGGTATGACAGCGATGAGATGGTTGGATGGCATCACCGACTCAACTGACATGAGTTTGAGCAAACTCCAGGAGATGCTGAAGGACAGGGAAGCCTAGCGTGCTACAGTTCATGGGATTGCAAAGAGTCGGACACAACTGAGCAACTGAATAGCAAGATATTATGAATAATGTTATGCCAAAAATCAGATGAAATGGACAAATTCATGGAGAAAAGCTTTACCAAAACTGAATATTGGCTCTAGAACAAGATTCTGGTTATGGATACACAAGAAATTATATTCTAAAAGTTGTTGAATTGTACACTTAAAATGCCCAAGTTTGATAGTGTGTAAATTATACCTCAATTTGGTTGTTTAAAATGAAAATTAACTCTGGAAGTGAAAACAAACCCCCAAATTCTTATAATCATTGGAAAAATTGAGTTAGTAATGAAAAATCTTCCTGCAAACAAAATTCCAGGCCCAGATGGTTTCACCGAAAGTTCAAACCAATTATTCAAGGAACAAATAATTCCAGTCTTACATAAACTTTTTAGAAAATAGACAAAGAGGCTTATTATTACTCATTTCTGAAGCTGTTATAGCCTTGATAACAAAATCTGACATGGATAGTAGGCAAAAAAACATAGATCAACCTCACAAAAGCAGAAGATATTAAGAAGAGATGGCAAGAACACACAGAAGTATACAAAAAAGATCTTCATGACCCAGATAACCATGATGGTGTCATTCACCTAGAGCCAGACAACCTGGAATGCGAAGTCAAGGGGGCCTTAGGAGGTATCACTATGAACAAAGCTAGTGGAGGTGATGAAATTTCAGTTGAGCTGTTTCAAATCCTAAAAGATGATGCTGTGAAAGTGCTGCATGCAATATGCCAGCAAATTTGGAAATATCAATAACCTCAGATATGCAGATGACCACCCTTATGGCAGAAAGTGAAGAGAAACTAAAGAACCTCTTGATGAAGGTGAAAGAGGAAAGTGAAAAAGCTGGCTAAAAACTCAACATTCGAAAAAACAAAGATCATGGCATCCAGTCCCATCACTGCATTGCAAATAGGTGGGGAAACTATGGAAAGAGTGTCAGACTTTATTTTTTGGGCTCCAAAATCACTGCAGATGGTGACTGCAGCCATGAAATTAAAAGATGCTTGCTTCTTAGAAGAAAAGCTTTAGAAGAAAAGCTATGACAATCCTAGACAGCATATTGAAAAGCAGAGATATTAATTTGCTGACAAAGGTCTGTTTTTAAAAAGCTATGGTTTTTCCATTAGTCAAGTGTGGATGTGAGAGTTGGACCATAAAGAAGGCTGAGCATAGAAGAAATGATGAACTGTGGTGTTGGAGGAGACTCTTGAGAGTCCCTTGGACTGCAAGGAGATCAAACCAGTCAATCCTAAAAGAAATCAATCCTGAATATTCTTTGGAAGACTGATGCTGAAGCTGAAACTCCAATACTTTGGCCACCTGATGCGAAGAACTGACTCACTGGAAAAGACCCTGATGCTGAGAAAGATTGAAGGCAGGAGGAGAATGGGACAACAGAGGACGAGATGGTTGGATGGCATAACCGACTCAATGGACATGAGTTTGAGCGAGCTCCAAAGGTGCTGATGGACAGGGAAGCTGGTGTGCTGCAGTCCATGGGGTCACAAAGAGTCAGACATGACTGAGTGACTGAACAATAACAACAATTTCACATATATACAAAAATTCTAGGCAAAATAAGAGCAAATAGGATCCAGCAATATATAAAAAGGATAATATACTGTCACAAAGTTGGCTTATTCTAGTGGTGGAGAAATAAGTTTTTTTCAGGAAATGGTGTTAGGATGAATAGGTGTCCATTTGGGAAAAAAATTAAGTTGGATTCCTATTTAATGTCCTTTACAATAAAACATTTCTAGGTGGATAAAATAAAGGAAGATTAGTTAGGAGATGTTACAGGAGGGTATTTAATGATCTTGGAATATTTTAAATACTTTTACATGAGACACAAATTTCCTGACCTTATAGTCAGGAAAAGACCATGTTTTTGACTATATAAACATTAGGAATTCCTATTTATCAAGACGTTATAAACAATTTTAAAAGCCACAGAAAAGAAAAATAATATTTGTTTCAGCACATATAATTCATAAAGGACAGGTGTCTGGAACATAAAAAGAACATCTGTAAATCAATAAAAAGTCAGCTTTCCCCAAATAATGAAAACACTTGAATAAAAGGAAATCCAGAAGTCCAATGAACAGATGAAAAACTATTCAACTTTCTTTGTAATCAAGGAAATGCAAATTTAAACCACTGTGAAATACCAGCATATCTTCATGTGTTGGGAGAAATAAAAATGTCCAACAACTATCAAACATTTAAAGAAAAATTAATACCAATCCTTTCCAAACTCTTACAAAAAATTGCAAGAAACCAATAACCCAGAAAATGAAGGAATACTTTATTTTATGGGGCTAATATTATCCTGATGGGGCTTCCCAGGTGGTGCAGTGCTAAAGAATCCACCTGCCAATGCAGGAGACGTGGGTTCAATCCCTGGATCGGGAAGATCTGTGGGAGAAGGAAATGGCAACCCACTCCAGTATTCTTGCCTGGAAAATTCCATGGACAGAGGAGCCTGGTGAGCTACAGTCTATGGGGTCATAAAGAGTCAGACACAACTGAGCCACTGAGCATGCATACACAATTATCTTGGTAGCAAAACCAGAAAAAGACATCACAAGAAAAGAAAACTACAGACCAATCAATGTCATGAACACAGACATAAAAACCCTCAACAAAAGACTAGGAACTAGAACTCAATAATAAGTGAAAAGATTATACACTGGGATCAAATGGGATTTTTCCCAGAAGAGGAAGTTTGGTTTAACATTCAAAAATTAATTAATGTAATGAGATGCATCAGTAGAATAAAGGACAATAATATGGTCATCTGAATGCATGCAGAAAAACATTTCACAAAACTCAGCCCCTCATCACAACAAAAGCACTCAACAAACCAGGAATACAAGGAAAATTCCTCAAGCTGATAAGCGGCATCTATGAAAAACCTATAGCTAACATTATACTTAATGTGAAAGCTTTCCCTCTAACATCAGGAACAAGGCAAAGACTTTCACTTTCACTGTTCTATACTCCATTGTGCTAGAGTTTCTCGACAGGGCAATAATGGAAGAAAATGAAATAAAATGCATATATACTGGTAAGGAAGAAATAAAACTACTTGTATGTGATATGATCTTGTATATAGGAAATTCTAGGGAATCCACTAAAAATCTTTTAGAGCTAATAAGTGAGTTCTACATGGTTGCAGGATACAAAGTCAATATACAATGATCATTTGTATTTCTATTAATATATAGCAGCAATGAGCAAACCAAAATTGAAATTAAGAAAACTTTTCTTTTCAATAGCACCAAAAAAATAGATACGTAAGAATAAATTAACAAAGGCCATGCAAGATATGTATACTGAAAATTACAAAACATTATCGAAAGAAATTAAAGAAGGCCTAAATAAATGGAGACATTCTATGCTCATGAATGAAAAGACTTAATATTGTTAAGATGGCAGTTCTTTCCAAATTGATGTATACATTCAACATAATCACTATCAAAATCCCAGCTGAATTAAAGAAATCAGCAAGCTGATCCTAAAATTCATATGGAAATGCAAGGACACACGACAGCCAAAATGATCTAGATAAAGAAGGACCGAGTTGGACTCACAATTCCTGATTCAAAACTTGCAACAAAACAAAACTTACTATAAAGTGACAGTAATCAAACAGTGTGATACTGGTATAAAGATGGACATATAGATCAATGGAATAGAATTGAGAGCCCAGAAATAAGCGTTCATTACATACAGTTAATTGATTTGTGACAAGAGTGCCAAGATAATTCAATGTAAATAGACATGTAAATAATTACCTACATGGAATAAAACTGGACTCACATCACACACAATATGCAAAAGTTAAATCGAAATAGATAAAAGCTAATTGTAAGAGCTGAACTATTAAATTCTTAGAAGAAAACATAGATGTAAATCTGCGTGGCCTTGGATTACGTGATGGTTTCTTTTTTTTTTTTTTTTACGTGATGGTTTCTTAAATATGATACTAAAAGCACAAGCAATAAAATAAAATATAGGTAAACTGAACATCAAAATGTTAAACTTTTGTGCTTCAAAAAACACCATGAAGAAAGTGAAAACCCATAGTATGGGAGAAAATTTTTGCAAGTCATATATCTGGTAAGGGATATATATATATATATATATATATATATATATATGAGAAGGAAATGGCAACCCACTCCAGTATTTTTGCCTGGAGAATCCTATAGACAGAGGAGCCTGGCAGGCTACTGATCATGGGGTCACGAGAGTTGGACACGACTTAGCGACTAAACTACTACTATATATATATAAAATAATAAAGACAATCCAGTTTTAAAATGGGCACTGGATCTGATAGACATTTCTTCAAAGAAGAGAAACAAATGACCAATAAACACATGAAAAGTTGCTCAACATCATCGGCTATGATGGAGATGCAAATCAAAACAGAAGAAAATATCAAGTCACACCCACTGGAATGGCTATTAAAAAAAAGAAAGATAGCAACAACAAGATGTGGAGAAATTGGAACCACCATAGGCTGCTGGTGAGAATGTAAAATGGTGCGGCTGCTTTGGAAAACTGTCTGGCAGGTCCTTAATAGATTGACCGTAGAATTCCCATATGATCAGGACCTCTGCTCCTGGGTATGTATATACACAAGAGATTGGAACATGTCCTCACAAAAACTTGTAAATCAATGTTCACAGTGGCATTTTCATAATAGCCAAAAAGAGGAAAAACCCTGATGTTCATCAACTGATAAATGAGTAAATAATAATAGTCATACTGGAATATTATTTGGTATAAGAAATGAAATACTAATTCATGCTATGGTGTGAGTGAAGCTTGAACAGTAATGCTTAGTGAAAGATGCCAGTCACAAAGGCCCAGATGATTCTACTTATATGAAATGAAATAAACAGGAAATCTATAGAGAAAGGAAGTAGGAAACCATGTTGTCTAGGGAGTTGTGCGGATGAGCAGTGATGTCTAAGAGGTTTGGGGTTTTGTGGCAATTAAAATATCCTAAAATTTTAAAATATTAATTCTTTTTTAAGTTTTATTGAGGTATTACTGACAAATAAAATTGTAAGGTATTTATTTAAAGCATATATTGTGATGACTTGATATATATATATATATATATATATATATACACACATATAAATGTTCAAAAATTGTGATGACATAAGCACAGCTCTATGAATATACTAAAAACCATCAAATTTTACAGTTTGAAAAGGTGAATTGTGTGGTATGTGAATTATACCCAGTAAAGCTGTTAAAAATAACAAAACAAACAAAAAACCCTTTGACAATACCAGGTGTTAAGGAAGCTATAGAGTAATGGAAACTCTCAGGTGCTCTTCATGGGAGATGCAAGTTAGTATAACCATTTTTGTCTTTACTTTTATTTATTTTCTTTTTTGGCCATGTCTCATAGCTTGCAAGGACCTTAGTTCTCTGACCAGGGGTTGAACCCACACACTTGGAGTAAAAACTGAGTCTTAGCTACTGGACTGCCAGAGAATTGTAACTACTTTGGGAAGATGTTTGGCAGTACTATCTAATAGTAGAAAATATGTATGCCTATGACTCAGTAATTTCATTCCTGTCTATACCCCTAGGGAAAATTGTATACACATGGCCCAGGATACATTTATAAGAATAACAGCATTATTTGTAATAACTCCAACCTGGAAACAACCCAAATATCCATCAGTAGAATTTGTAATTTAATTGTGGTATAGTCCTATGATGGAAACAGATCACGAAAGAGAATGAATGACTTAGAACTATTCTCAGCAAACATGGATGAATCCTAAAACTTAACGTTGAGGGGAAGAAAGAAGACACAAAAAATATAGACAGTTCGTGTACATAAAATTCAAAGCCAGCTCAAACTACAGTTTAGCATTTAGGGGTATATCTGTAGGTAATAGAACATCTTTAAAAATATAAGAAAATGATTATTTCAAAAGTCAGTGTAGTGTTTACCTTCTCGTTGTGGGGAAGAGACACGTGGGGGTTTGGGGACCCCCTTCCTTGACCTGGTGTGATTACATAGCTGTAGGGCTAATGTTGTTCATTAAACTGTACTTTTGTATGTTTTTGTCTTTTTCTGTATGTAATAATATACAATGAAAAAAAGGTCAAAGAAAAGCTTGACAGTTTTGGAACTAACAAAAGGAATATTTTGTTAATATTTTAAACTTACTTAAAATTGATTATTTATAGGTATTTGGAGTGAAGTAGGGGGAATTATATGTGCCTACATATTATGCCGCCCTTGCGACCCAGAAGTTGATATATTGCATTAAAAAGAAAAGAACTCATTACCAGTAGTGTCTGCAGTGGGACTGTATACCGAGGTTCAGGACTGGTTTAGATGAATGGATGCAAGAGAGATCGCAAAGGGTGATATACAGTATAAATTCCTAACCTTTTGAAGCGGGTGTCAAAGAGGGTAATTGGATTCTCTTCAACATGCTTCTTGTTGCTGCTGTCAGATCGAAAGATACCCTGGATCGATGGAGGGGCTGACCCAGGAAGTCAAATCTCATCTCCTTCGGTAACAACAGAAGACACAAATTCTTCCCCAGAGGATCTCAGTCCTGTGCCCAGAATGAAGGTCGCAGCTGATCAACCGGAGTTTGCCATGCAATTTAGGACTAGAGTAGTTTCTAGGTCCCAGTTTTTAAATAATTTACAGTCTGACTGGGGAGACCAAAGGGACATCCCTGAATAGGAATTTTACATTTTGAATTATGTGGTTTTAATTACAAAGGTATTAGAAGGGAAAATATTTGCAGATTTCATGCCAGAAAAACTTACAAATCAATAAGAGAAGTATAACCACCTAATAGAAAAATGGGCAAAGGACCTGAATACGCAGTTCACAGAAAAAAAAAATTCAAATAGAAATAAGCATACGAAAAGTTGCTTACCTTCACTTATCATTTAAGAACTGTAGAGCAAAGTGACAAGGGATTCCTAATCACCTATCAGATTAGCAAACATTTATAGGTTTGAAAATAGCCAGTGTTGGTGAATATGTAGGGAAATAAATATTATTTTTTGCTGGTAGAAAAGTAAATGTATTTGCTGCTGCTAGTATTTACTAAGTCCTAATTAGTATTACTAACCACTGAATTAATATTTACTAATTACATCAGTATAATCTTTTTGAAGAACAGTTGGCAGCATCAACTATTAAAAAGCAAAATCACTTTGACTCAACAATATGAGCACTTGGAATTTAGCTCTTGGATATTCTCTTAAAAGTATGGCAACATAGACAGAGGTTAGAAAGTAGTGACATTAATAGCCTCCATGGAGAAGAACTGGGTGGCTGGAGGCCATGCAGGAAGCATGGAACAGAGATTATAGGAAAGAAGGGGAGGTTTTCACTTTCTATGCTCCTGTACATTGGGATTTTGAATCATGTGGATGTGTTACTCGTGTTTTAAAAAGAAGACTTTAAAAAGGGCCTTCAGTATAAGTTTACTGGGACATTGTAGCAAGAATATAAGTGGAATCATACAGCATTTGTCCTTTTGTAACTAAAGACTCAGCATAATGTCCTCAAGGTTTATCCATGTTGTAGTTTGTGTCAGAATTGTCTTCCTTTTCCAGGCTAAGCAATATTCATATATGTGCTTCCCTGGCAGCCCAATGGTAGAGAATCTGCCTGCCAGGCCAGGAGACCTGGGTTTGATCCCTGGGTCGGGAAGATCCCCGGAGAAAGAAATGGTAACCCACTCCAGTATTCCTGTTAGGAAAATCTCATGGACAGAGGCGCCTGGTGGTCTACAGTCCATGGGGTTACAAAAGAGTTGGATAATACTTAGTAACTATCAACAATATTCATATATATAACACTTTTATTGCTTCTCCCTCTTAGATATTGTGAACAGTGCTGCTATGAACATGGGTGAAAATATCCCTTTGAAACCCAGCTTTCACTTCTTTTGGATATGTACCAGGAAGTGAAATTTCTAGATCATATGATAATTCTATTTTAATTTTTTGAGGACTCACCATACTGTTTTCCATAATTGTTGAACCATTTTATAATCCCACCAATTTCTCTACTTCCTTGCCAACAGTTGATACTATTATTTTTTATAGAAGTCTCATCCTAATGGGTGTACGCTGGTATATCATTATGGTTTTGATTTGCATTTATCAAAAGATCTTTGATAACATCAAATAACATTTAGATGTGATAGGATTGAGATCTGACACTAAACATCTTTTCATGTACAGGCCATTTGTGTAATCATCTTTGGAGAAATGTCTATTCAAGTCTTTGGTCTTACTTTTAATCGGGTTATTTGAATTTTTTGTTGTTGAGTTGTATAAGTTCTTTATATATTCTGGCTATTGGTCTAGGTACTTTCGTCATAAATATCTTTGCCACAAGGATCTTTGCTGCATAACTGATTGACTGTCAGGCGATTTTGCCACACAAGATAAAATAATGAAAAATAAAAGAGGGACATTAAAAAGGACATAGTGAAACATGAGAAATGAGTAACAAAATTAAGAAGTCTTTATTGAAAAATGCAAAATACTTGAATACTTTGAAAATGTGTGTAGATTCATGGCAATGTTGCACAAAGCATGTATTTTATTTTGTGGGTTGTACCTGAGCACTTTTCTTCCAAGTCTTTCATTCATTGTGTTTTACACCTTTTTTGCTTGTTGATCCATTTCCTTGTTCAGCATGGCACTTTTTCTTTTTTGCTAAAATTTCTTCCTTCATTAAGAGAGGTATCAGCTTCTAAATACTGGGATAAATATTTGTAACTGGGCTCTTTGCTGCCTTGTGAAAGCCTCTACACTGTTTTATGCTCTTGGTGTATTGTCACATGCATTGCTAATGCATTTGAATCATTTGAAACCAAAGCGTCAGACCAAAAATCATCAAGCAGTTATTTCATCTTTCACAGCAAAACTGCCTTACGGCCAATTAGTTCTGCAGTCAAAATTTTTGCAGCAAAAATGCTCATGGCGTAGTGAAAATACTGAATTTTGTGTCCGGTGTTTTCAGATACATTATTTGTAAAATTTTCTCCCATTCCCTATCAGACATGTTACTTGCAAATATTTTCTCTCATTCTATGGGTTCCCTTTTCACTCTGTTATTACCGTTTGATTCACAAGAGTTTCGAAGTTTGGATGCAATCCCATTTGTATGTTTTTGCTTTTGTTGCTTATGCTTTTGATGTCATATCCAAGATGTCAGTGCCAAATCCATTGTCGTAAAGATTTCCCCCTATGTTTCTTCTAGGAGATTTGTAATTTTGGGTCTTATGTTGAAATAATACATTGATTTTTTAAAATTCCACAAGTCCACATGAATAAGTGAAACAAAGATAAAAATAAAACTAATGGTGGGAGGAATGTTAGAAAACCATCATTTCTAACCTCCAAAGCAATAGTTAATTCAGGTAAGGATCACTGATGGATAAATACATTTGTTGAGGAATAAGATATTCTCATGGTCTCAAAGTTGTCACTCTTCAGAATTTTATTAATTACCAAGGGTAATTAATTAACAGTGTCTCTTTAGAGTGGAGAGAGCTGGGAGTCATCATCTGGACTCAGGAATTAAATATAGCAACACTAATGATGGGACACCTTGACATTCTGTGTCTCCTGAAGTGATGTAACAAGAGGAACGCAGTATCACTGAGGATGTGCTCTTGTCAAAAACGTTTAACTTGAAACTAGGCATGAGGGAATAATCAGACAAATCCCAAATATGAGCTATTCTGGACAAAGTAGAAGACAACAGATAACCGGCCCATGCTTGTCAAAAAATACCATAATATACTGTAATATTAATATATAAGAATATAATTCTTATTGTTATTATTCAGTCACTCAGTTGTGTCCAACTCTTTGAGACCCCATGGACTGCAGCACGCCAGGCTTCCCTGTCCATCACTATCTCCCAGACTTTGCTCAAAGTCATGTCCATAGAGTTGATGATGCCATCCAACCATCTCATCCTCTGTCACCTCCTTCTCCTCCTGCCCTCCATCTTTCCCAGCATCAGGGTCTTTAATTTTATAGTTATAATTATTTAATAATTATATCAAAAAAGCAAGGAGACTGTTCCAAATTAAAAGAGAGCAGAAAGACATAATAAATGCAATACAGGACATTTGATCTCGGATCAAAATCAAAACAACAGTAACAACTGTAAGAAACATTCTTGGACAACTGCAGTTCCTAGAGTGGTCCCAAGGACATAGTAGGAATCTGATATAATATTTGTTGAATGAATTCCTGATGGTAGTAGTTAGTGGTGGTGGTTTGGGTAGATGGGGCTTTGGCCATAGCTAAATGCCAAGATATATTCTGTGCTGTGCCTAGTCGCTGAGTCATGTCCGACTCTTTGCAACCCCATGGACTGTAGCCCTCCAGGCTACTCTGTCCATGGGGATTCTCCAGGCAAGAATACTGGAGTGGGTTGCCATGCCTTCCTCCAGGGGATCTTCCGAACCCAGGTCTCCCGCATTGCAGGCGGATTATTTACCGTCTGAGCCACCAGGAAGCCCTGTTACTTTTATACTAATACGTAAAATGCAATGAGAAGAAAATGCATTGTTAATAAATGCAGAGAACAACAAGGGAAATTTTGGGTAGAGAACATGTAGCTAGGGTAAGGATGTACGGGAGAAGCCCTGAGACTCCATGCCAGTGATAAGGAGCTAAAGTCAAAAGAACATTAAGTATGAAATGAAAGGAGAGGCATTTCTGGAGGAGGAAGGAATTTCATAGCAAAAAGAAAGAAAATCCAAAAGAAGAAATGGAGGGCATTAAAAAAAAATGCATGAGCCTCTGATGGGGAATGTTGATGATGGGATGGCTGTGCCTGTGTGTGGGGTCCATCAGAAATCTCTGTACCTTCTGCTCAATTTTTAAAATAATTTTATTTATTTATAGCTGGGCTGGGTCTTTGTAGCTGCATGGGCTTTCTGTCATTGTGGCAATCGGGAGCTACTCTTGGTTGCAGTGTGTGGGCTTCTCCTTGCGGTGGCTTCTCTTGCTGCAGATCATGGGCTCTATGGCAGGTGGGCTTCAGTAGTTTCTCCACACGGGCTCCGTAGTCGTGGCTCCCAGGCTCTAGAACACAGGCTCAGTAGTTGTGGAATCAACATGTGGAATCTCCCCAGCCAGGGATTGAATCCTGCATTGGCAGGCAGATTCTTTACCACTGAGCCACCAGAGAAGGCCTGTTCAATTTTTTTATATTAATTTTTATTGAAGTATAGTCGCTTGCCTTCTGCTCAATTTTATAGTGAACCTAAAAGTGCTCTAAAAAAGTAAAGTCTATCAAATAAAAAGTGAGGAAGAAGAAAGGATGGAAGCAGGCAGTGACCTTTTCCTCTCCCTAAAATGTCTCTTCAAAGAAAGCAGCAGCAATTGATGAGCTGTAATTCATTTCTCCACTTGACATTTGGAGATGGTTGGAGAAATCCTGCCATGATCTATCTGGGGGTTGCACGCTTCAGCCGGCCTAATCCCAGATGGCTGGAAGGGGTGGGTTTCTTTCCTTCTGACTTCTGTGCTGAAGATGCCGTTCAGGGGAGGATCCCATGGCCTCGTAAGAACACAAATGGAAAAGTGAGTGAGCTTCCCCAGGAGCAGGAAGGCAATCTGGGTGGAGTCGGGGGTGTGGGGCCCTGATGCAGGGTTTCTCTGGTGACCTGTGCCCCCACTATTGTCACATCTTCAAGGATGTGGACACATGTCCATGCAAATACCATTCCACCTCAGCAGACATCCATCTGGTAAGAGCATGTCCATGTGCCCGTGTGAGGGCTGATCCACAAGATCTGTCCAGCAAAAACAGCAAGCAGGCTCTTCTGAAACCAACCTCTAAGAAGCAAAACGCCTCTCTTGTCTTTCCTGGGGACACCCATTGACCTACAGGTAGTAAGCGTTTCACGCAGAGAGAAGGAATTGGAGGGTTCAGGTTTATCAAGAGGGTTTCTCAGCTGGCTCAGTGGTAAAAAGTCTGCCTGCCAATGCAGGGGACATGAGTTTGATTCCTGGTCCGGGAAGATCCCACAGGCAGTGAAACAACTATTGAGCCTGTGGCTCTAGAGCCCGCGGGCTGCAACTACCGAGGCCCACATGGCCTGTGCTCCTGTGCCCCCCAACAAGAGGAATCACTGCATTGAGAAGCCCGTGCACCGCAAGGGGAGAACCGCCTTGGTTCACAGCAACAAAGACCCAGCACAGCCAAAGATAAATACATACAATTATTTTTTTTAAAGATTCATTAAAGTTTTTCAAGAATGAGAGTGATCAGGGACTTCCATGGGGTTCCTGGTTAAGACTCCATCCTTCCAACGCAAGGGAGTGTTGGTTCAATCCCTGGTCAGGAACTAAGTAAGATCCCATATACTTCGGGTTGTAGCCAAAACAAAAAAAGGAGAGCGATCATGCTTTGTTTTAAAATCTTTCTATATTATTGGCCCCTTTTAGCAATATTTGCAAATATTTATCTATTAGGATCTATAGTCACACTATAGATCCACACTATAGACCAGTATTTTGGTCATCTGATGCAAACAGACACTCATAGGAAAAGTCCCTGATGCTGGGAAAGATTGAGGACAGAAAGAGAAGAGGGTGTCAGAGGATGAGATGGCTGGATGGCATCACCGATGTAATAGACATGAACTTGGGCAAACTCTGGGAGATGGTGAGGGATAGGGAGGCATGGCGTGCTGCATTCCATGGGGTAACAAGCAGTCAGACACGAATGGGCGACTGAACAACAACATAGTCACACTGCCAGATGCCTACCCGCTTTTAAAGAGCTTGAAAAATGCCTGATACCTTGGGAAAAGAAAAAGTCTATCTCCCCAAAATTAAGAGAAAAGAAAAAGCAGTTGTTGAAGTATTCACAAAGTATAACTTTAGATCTATTGAATGAATTATTAAAATTATTATTTTTCAATTTTCATTATATTAAAAAACTATAACCAAGGGGGAAGAAGGGCAAGGAAGGGAAGGAATGGGTTTAGGAAGGAGCTGGGGTTTAGCAGAGGCAAACTAGTATATACAGGATGGATAAACAACGAGGTCCTACTGTGTAGCACAGGGAACGATATTCAATATTCTGTGACAAACTATAATGGAAAAGAATATGAGGAAGGAAATAAACATGTATAACTGAATCACTTTGCTCTACAGAAAACATTAACACAACATTGCAAATCAACTATACTTCAATAAAATTTTTAAAAATAAATTAAAAAGAAAGAAACAAACCTATTTGTGGATTTGATTTTTTTCACTTCACAAGAATTCCGGTATAAACTAAATGATTACTGAGAATTCATATGCAAATTAAATGATTTCCTTGGAGCTAAACAATTTCATAAAAGCAACTTAGAAAAATCCATTTAATATTTTACAGCAAAACTATATTTAATGTTAGTTGGAGGTATATTTTACAATGTTTGGTGTGCTTGGGGTGAGGCTGTAAGAATGGAAACAGTCTATGAAATCTTTTAGAAATTTTATTTATTTATTTATTTAGCCGCACCACGTGGCAGGGAGGATCTTAGTCCCTCAACCAGGAATCAAACCTGTGCCGCCTACAGTGGAAGCCTGAAGTCTCAACCACTGGACCACCAGGGAAGTCCCAAGTCTATGAAATCTTAAAGTGGCAATACATGCAAATATTTACCTATAAGGATATTCATCCCAGTGTGATTTACCCACAAGACTGTTCGTCACAGTGTGCTTTATGATAGTAAATATAAATAACTCAAAACAACCTAACACCCCAGCAAGTGGAGACTAGTTTAACAAATGCTGGTACCACAAAATGGATACTAAGGGATCACTGAAAATGAAGTCGTAGGGAAATATTTAATGATTCAGAAATATATTTGTACTATATTAAAATATAAAACAGTTTGTACAGTATGGTTGATCTTATTTGTAACAGAAAAAAATATCCTCAGAAAAAAGACTGGCAGGAAACATTCCAACACGGTAATGTTAGTGGTTATTTTGGGATGGTAGAATTATGAGTTAAATGTATTTTCTTTTAAAAAATTCTCTATGTTTTCTGCTATGCACATTTATTGGTTCTGGAAAGCAGATAGGTAAGATTTATAAAGATGGGAAAACAGTGATAGATGACAGCTCTTTCTCTGGTAATCAGTAAATTCTAACCCAAGAAGCCTCTGTAGGGGCTTGAGTGGACAGATTGAGTGGAAATTGCCAACATTTGCTTCTCTTATGTCTGAAGTTGAACATCATGGAGCTATCACTTAGAGATAGATTTTTGACTAAATAATAACAACACACACTCATATCACGACCAGTATTTAGAATAAGCCATTTAAAAAATAAATTGAATTTTGCAGCACTTCTGTATCTTCTCCTTCTACTTAGGATAAGATCTTAAACCTTTATCACAACCATGTCCATCTATCTCCCCAACTCTACCCCCATCTCCAGGGTCATCGTTAGCTCCTCACAGGCTCCAGAGTGAGAATCTGTAGCCATAGAAAGATGTTCCTACCACACTGGTGGGAAAAAAGCAAATTATGGTTCAAGTGTGGTTTATTCCCATTTGTGAAGAATGCAGCCACAGTGTCCCCTTTTTTGGGCTTCTCAGGTGGTGTCAGTGGTAAATAACCCTCCTGCCAATGCATGAGACATAATAAATTCGGGTTCAGTCCCTGGGTAGCGAAGATCCCCTGGAGAAGGACATGGCAACCCACTCCAGTATTCTTGCCTGGAGAATCCCATGGACAGAGGAATCTGGCAGGCTACAGTCCATAGGGTCACAAAGGGTCGGACACAGCTGAAGCGACTTAGCCTGCTCACACACATACATGTCCAGAACTTTCTAATAGGATGCACTCAAAATGTTAACAGTGGTTACCCCTGAATGATGTCATTTTGAGCAATTAAAAAAAATGCATGGGGTTTCCCTAGTGGTTTAGGGGTAAAGAATCTGCCTGCCAATGCAGGAGACACGAGTTCCATCCCTGATCCGGGAAGATCCCACATGCCGTGGAGCAACTAAGCCCCTCACCGCAACCACTAAGAGCCATGACTGCTAAGCCCACGGGATGCAACTACTGAAGCCTTCATGCCCTAGAGCCCATTCTCTGCAACAAGAGAAGCTACCGCAATGAGAAGCCTGAGCGCCGCACCTAGAGAGTAGCCTCTGCTCTCTGCAATGAAAGCCCGCAGGCAGCAGTGAAGAACCAGCACTGCCAAAAATATATAAATAAATAAAAGTATTTTAAAGTACATGGCTTGAAACTCTTACAGAAATAAAGCGTCATCTTACAAAATGGATCTGTGACCCTTACATTGTTTTACTCACTCTCATTACTCTCACATCTCTGATGAGAAAGAGCAAATTAGATAAGATTGCAAAGTTACTTTTTAAAGAAGAAAATGGATAGAGATGCTTCTAGGGTAGAAGGGTGAAGTGGGACTCCTGAAATACTGGATTTCATTCTGCGGGCACCTGTGTTTGTTCTCAAGGCTGAAGTGACTGCCGAGCATATATGAGGGGGACAGAGGTATGTTGATTTCCCCCAGGCTAAGGGCTCAGGGTGTCAACACCACCACTGTTGTTCCTTAGGTGGGCACAGGGTCATCTCTCTTTAGGGAAGAATCATAAATGTACCCCAGGGGCCCACCAGCTTGGAGGAGGGTACTGATTTTCAGGCAAAGCACATGGAAAAAGAAAACTACCGTTGAGAGCCGAACATTCAACATTCAGTTTAAAGCATTGTGGGAAATGCTGTAGAAAGATGTTTGACTGGAAGGATCTAGAACCAGAGAGGCTCTGTTCCAAGCCTGCCCCTACCACTCATGAGCTGTGGGATCTTCTCAACATTCTGGACACAGTGATGTACAACTCAGTTCCTGGGTCAGTGAAGGGCTTGCTGGCCCACCTACTGGAAGTGTGATCAGCAGGCTGTCAGCACCCATCAGCCCCTTGGAACTCTGCCCCCACTGCAGAGCCATCTTGCCCAAAGTCCACCCTCCAAGTCCCATGACTGATTGAGAGGAAATATAAAGATTTGTTCATCCCAGCTCAACCTGAGATAACTCTGAAGGGCCACTCTAGCTCCAGAGCTTTCTGTAGTTTGGCTGAGGCCAGCAGTGGGCTGCATCAGAGCTCAACTTCTCCTGTTCACTCTTTTTCCCATCCCCTCTCCCTTCATCCGTGTTGACCTCAGGGGCACTCTCAGCACCATGCTAAACCACCTCTGCTCAAGGGCATGCCTTAAAAAGCATGCTGCCCAATAATCCAGTGTCTGCTTCCCGAGGAGCCCAACCTGGGACAAATAAGTTATTGAATTAACCTGGGCCTCCATTTCTTCATCTATAAAACCCAGGATGACAATATCAGTGCCCACTATCTAAGGCTGAGAATTACAAGAGATCGTGTACGTTAAACGCTTGACACGTGATAGTTACTCAATAAATGGCAACTATTATGACTGCAATTTGAAAAGAAGTAGCCTGACCTTGACCACTCACCATCATCACATTTATCAGATAGTTTAGCCTCAGTGAGAGGGATCTTGAAGAAATGGACATAAGGGAAATCTACATTGGTGGAATACAAAGTTTGGGGCAAGAGATGTTACCAAAGAGGGCAGTGTAAAGAGGGTGCCTCCTCCTAATAAAAGAGTCAGTCCATAGACATCTGGTTTACCAACAAGTCTCTTATGAGTTTGGTCAGCACAGGGCAGCCCTGTAGGGTCTGACCACTTCTCAGCAAACTGACCAAATTGAGGTCCTGGCCTGCCATGCCACGATGGGGAGCTGCAGCTGTGTGTCTTCTGCAAGATGGAAGCACCCTAGACAGTGCATTCCCCCCATGCGTCATACTTGACACCAGGGGTGGTGGCCCACACTTGCAGGCTGTGCACACAGTTGTGTTGTTGTTTAGTTGCTCAGGCCTGTCTGACTCTGTGCAACACCATGGACTGTAGTCCACCAGCCTCCTCTGTCCATGGGATTTCCCAGGCAAGAATACTGGAGTGGGTTGCCATTTCCTTCTCCAGGGGATCTTCCCAGCCCCAGGGATCCATCCCAAGTCTTGGCAGGCAGATTCTTTACCTCTGGGCCACCTGGGAAGCTCCCGTGCACACAGTAGGGCCACATGTGTGAGGCTGGGTCTTCACACCTAACAAGGAAGGGAGGGCAGGTGGACTGTGCTGTTGGCAGAGCATATGCCCTCCCTACTATCACCCCTGTCTTCTGCTGACCTCTGCTCACCCCTACACGTTTCTCGGACTTTGGCATCTGGCTCTTGGTCCTCCCCACCCCCGCGCCTGCCATCCCACTGCGCATGTGCAGCTCAATGCAGAGCAGCGGAGTGATCATGACATTATAGTGACTGGGACTTTTTGTTCCCTGAGTTGTTTTTGTATCTGCCTTGGCTGCATTTTCCCCTCAAAATCTGTGTCCTGGGTATAGATTTGGCTTTGGGAGAGCTGTCCATCTGGATCTATTTGACTGTAAAATGCTGTCTTGTATTTAAAGCTACGGTTGTCCATGATGAAGCGCAGACACGTGGCTGTGGTTTTCTGGTCCAGGAATGGCACAAGCCTCTGAGTCTTAGAAGAATACAGGAGGCATGGGGTCTGCAAAGTCATCTGGTGTTCTTTGACACTTGGTTTGTCCCTGGGCTCTGGCAAGGGAATCTGGGAGCAGCCTTAGGCTGCCAATCTCTTTACACAGAGCCTGGAAATTTTTAGAAATCTTACTTTGAAGATATCATTTAGCTAGCACATAATTTTTCTCATGGTTTATTGACACGCAAAAATGATGTTTACAAGACTCCAAGTTTGGACGAGTGTATATTGATGGTCTCCCATCTGGCATCATTGGGAAATAAGGTAATTCTCTCTCTAAAAAGGTAAAAAATAAAAAATAAATAATTCCATAAATAGAAAAATCACTTTCAAGGTAAATCTTCCTTTAATATAATACATACTTTTCCATCTTTTAAAAAAATTCCTTGCATTATTGAATACTATTTACCAGCCCTTTATATGCATTATTGCATTCAGCCCTTAACATCTCTGCAAAGTGGATATTATCATCATTTAGCCAGTAAGAAAACCCAAAGCTTGGAGAAATTATGTAACTTGGCTAAAATCACAGGTTGGGTGACTGCCAGGATGGAGCTTTGAATCCAATTTCATCCAACTCCAAAACCCACGTGATTGCTACCACACTGTGAAAATGCTCCTACTTTTCTCAAAGTTGGGATTCTAAGCATATTTTTAAACTTTACTGGATGGATTAGAGATGAAATTATAAAAATCAGTGATAATACAGGGCTGAAATACTAACTTAGGCGAGACCCTTGGTTGAGGTAACAAATTCAGTGGTGTTTGCTCAAGCCAAGAAAGAAGGAGTTATTAGATCAGGTGAATTGTAAGATGTGAGGAAAGCATGCACCCAACTCTCAAGAATGAGCTGAGACTTGAGACTTAAACTTATTAGACCTTCTCCAACCCTCGCCTCTGCTTTAGTCTGCGCCTCTGTTTCTGTTTCTCTCTTCTCAGACCGGTTTGAAGGTAGGCAGGCCAGGGTTGGTGCTGTGACTCTTCAATATTATCAGAAGCTAGATACCTCATAACTGCCTGCCTTGCCCCTCTTTTTGCTATTGTTCTCAGAAGGTAGCTGCCGTATCTCCAGACATCAGACTCTTATTCCAGGCTAGAATACAGGAAAGGTTGGGGGCAATAGAGAATTTTCCTTTTTATTCAGGGGAAGCCCCAGTGGACAAGTCACAGATTTCTCCCTACGTTCGAAAAGCTTATAATCCTTCAGGGAAGATAAACATAAACCATTAAAGATTCTTGATAAGAAGATGCCAGAGTACTCAAGAGAGGGACTTCCCTGGTGGTCCAGAGGCTAAGACGCAATGCTTCCAATGTGGGGGCCCTGGGTTCAACCCCTGGTCAGGGAACTAGATCCCACATGCCACAACTAAAGGTTTACATGCCGTAACTAAAGATCCTGCATGCTGCAATGAAGATCAAAGAACTAGCACAGCCACATAAATAAACAAAATGAATATATAAAAAAAAGAGTAGCCAAAAGAAAAAGTGTCTATGTCTGAAAGACGGCCATAAGAATATTTATATAGCTTTATAATAACACCAAACTGCAAACAACCAAAACATACATCAACTGAAGAAAAGACAGGTAAATTGTAGTATATTCATACAATGGGAGATTCCTTAGCAAAATTCCCTCTGCAATCCCTCGCCAAAGCCCCCAAACCATTACCACACGCAACAACATGGATCAGTCTCACAGATGTAAGTTTGGATGAAAGAAGCCGGATACATTCCGTTTACATGAAGTTCAGAAGAAACAATAGAGGGACTTTCCTGGTGGTCCAGTGGCTAAGACTCTCTGCACTCTCGATGCAGGGGCCCGGCTTAAATCCCTGATCAGGGAACTAGATCCCACATGCCTAAAGTAAGAGTTCACATGCTGCAAGTAAGGAGCCCGTGTGGTGCAACTAAGACATGGTGTAGCCAAATATTTTAAGAAAGGAGAAACAATAGAAGTCAGAATAGTGGTTGCCTGTGGAAGGGGGATTACTGATTGAGAGGAGTCATTCTAGGGGACTGGGAATGGTCTGCCCCTTGTTCTGAATGCAGGTGTACACGTATGTAAATTCACCAAGATGTACTCTTATTGTGCTCTCTTTTCTGCTTATATTAGATCTCAATTTTTAAAAAGGTATGTATGGCACCTAAAAGAGAACGTTCAATCTTTTCCAAAACAAACAAACAAGTAGTAAATAACTCAGGAAACTTGTCCTTGGACTTGTTGTTTTCACAGTCAGCTCATGATTGTGTAGCACAGAGGTTCTCAATCCTGGCTGTACACGAGCATCCCTTTCCTTCTATTTTAATTTTGTGAATTTTAATTTGGTTTTTGACATAGGCAATCTATTTACCTGGTTGCATATTCAACAGATTTGAAGAGATAGGTGGCAAAAAGTTGCCCTCTGACCCCAACCCTGCATCCACCAAAAACTTCTTCAGAGACAACCATTGTCGCTAGAATCTTATAAATCCTTCCAGGATATTTTATGCCTAGATAAGTGGAGACATGTGCACATTTTCATCTCCTGAACAAATGTTTCAGTTCAGTTCAATTCCTCAGTCATGTCTGACTCTTTGCGACCCCATGGACTGCAGCACACCAGGCTTCCCTGTCCATCACCAACTCCCAGAGCTTGCTCAAATTCATGTCCATTGAGTTGGTGATGCCATCCAACCATCTCATCCTCTGTCGTCCCCTTCTGCTCCTGCCTTCAATCTTTCCCAGCATCAGGGTCTTTTCCAATGAGTCAGCTCTTCACGTCAGGTAGCCAAAGTATTGGAGTTTCAGCTTCAGCATCAGTCCTTCCAGTGAATATTCAGGTCTAATTCCTTTAGGATTGACCGGTTTGATCTCCTTGCAGTCCAAGGGACTCTCAAGAGTCTTCCCCAACACCACAGTTCAAAAGCATCAATTCTTTGGCTCTCAGCTTTCTTTATAGTCCAACTCTCATACCCATACATGATTACTGGAAAAACCGTAGCCTTGACTAGACGGACCTTTGTTGGCAAAGCAATGTCTCTGCTTTTATATGCTGTCTAGGTTGGTCATAGCTTTCCTTCTAAGGAGCAAGTGTCTTTTAATTTCATGGCTGCAATCACCATCTGCAGTGATTTTGGAGCTCCCCAAAATAAAGTCTGTCATTATTTCTATTGTTTCCCCATCTATTTGCTGTGAAGTGATGGTACTGGATGCCATGATCTTTATTTTCTGAATGTTGAGTTTTAAGCCAACTTTTTCACTCTCCTCTTTCACCTTCATCAAGAGGCTCTTTAATTCTTAGCTTTCTGCCATAAGGGTGGTATCATCTGTGTATCTGAGGTTATTAATATTTCTCCTGGCAATCTTGATTCCAGCTTGTGCTTCATCCAGCCAGACATTTCAAATGAGGTACTCTGCATAGAAGTTAAATAAGCAGGGTGACAATATACAGTCTTGACGTACTCCTTTCCCAATTTTTGAACCAGTCCATTGTTCCATGTTCGGTTCTAACTGTTGCTTCTCGACCTGTATACAGATTTCTCAGGAGGCAGGTCAGGTGGTCTGGTATTCCAATCTCTTGAAGAATTTTCGACAGTTTGTTGTGATCCACACAGTCAGAGACTTTGGTGTAGTCAGTAAAGCAGAAATAGATGTTTTTCTGGACCTATCTTGCTTTTTCTATGATCCGATGGATATTGGCAAATTGACCTCTGGTTCCTCTGCCTTTTCTAAATCTAGCTTGAACATCCGGAATTTCATGGTTCACATACTGTTGAAGCCTGGTTTGGAGAATTTTGAGCATTACTTTGCTAGCGTATGAGATGAGTGCAATTGTGTGGTAATTTGAACATTCTTTGGCATTAGCTTTCTTTGGGATTAGAATGAAAACTGACCTTTTCCAGTCCTGTGGCCACTGCTGAGTTTTCCAGATTTGCTGGCATATGGATTTAAACCAATTTTATTCATATAGCACTCTACTAAGGAGATTTTTTCTTATCAGTATGTTGACAACTTCCTCAGTCTTAAGTTTGCATTGTATTCCAACATGAGGGCTTACTATAATTTGAGTTCTGAGGACTTTAACAAAAATAAACCTATTTATTGCCATGCAGAACCTTTGTCGCTGTGCGGGTTTTTCTCTAGTTGTGGTGAGTGAGGGCTGGAGCTTGTCATCGTGGTGGCTTCTCTTGTCGTGGGACACAGGCTCTAGGGTGCTTGGGCCCCAGTAGTTGCGGCACAGTAGTTGTGGCTCCCAGACTCTAGAGCACAGGCTCGGTAGTTGTGGCTCAGGGGCTTAGCTGCTCCGTGGCGTATGGGATCTTCCCAGATCAGAGGTTGAGCCTGTGTCTCCTGCATTGGCAGGTGGAGTCTTTATCACTGAGCCGCCAGGGAAGCCCTTCCTGAAGACTTCTGAAAAATGCTCATGCCCTGGGTTTTCCCTGGATTTAATGCATTGGAAGTGAATCCTGAGTATGATGTGCAGACAGACGTGGGGAGCACTGGTGTGGCTTACATTTCTCCTTCAACCTATGACAGGAAGGATGCTGGTTTCCTAGAGCTCAGAAAGCTGGCTCAGGGTTTTGGAAAGACAGATAAATTCTTTCCTTCTGATGAACGGAGAGTGTTCCTAGCTAAGACTCTCATTAGCAAGAGACACAGTGGCAGGTAATTGAGAAAAGCTGGCCACGAGCCCTGGACCTGTATACAACGTGAGCAGCATTCTCCAAGTCTACAGACCTCATAGGACTTACCAGGCAGCGAGAACATAAAAGATGGAGGAAGATCTTTCCAGATTCTCTGAGCTGCAGAAAAGCAAGGGATGAGTTTCAAGATGGGTAAATGAAAGATGAAATACTGAGAAAAATAATAATCCAAGTTATACTTATAGTTCCTTGGGCTAAAATATGTCTATGCACTGTCTGAGATTGTCCTCTGAGCTTATCCTTTTCCAGTAGCCAGAGAAGTTGATTACAGGTAGGGTCCAGCCAGGAAAGGTGTTAGAAATTAGAGGGAAAACACTGTCCCAGTATCATAAAAACGTATTGTGTTTTTCAGGCTGAATTCTATGTCGGAATTTTGTTGATAAATCTCAGAAAAATATTCTAGTACTTGAGAAGGGCACTGAACACAGTTAAAGGAATGAGAAAGGAAACAAAGTATTTGGGCTTTTGAATCTGGTAAAACTGGTGGTTGATACACTTATTGGTCATTTTATTTATTTATTCTTCCATTTGAGGCTCTGCTGGGTCTTCGCTGACCTAGTTGTGGCTTGTGGGCTTCTCGTTGTGGCGGCTTCTCTGTCGCAGAGCACAGCCTCCATAGCTGTGGTTCATGGGCTTAGTTGCTCCGTGGCATGTAGAGTCTTCCTGGATCAGGGATTGAACCCATGTCTCCTGCATTGGCAGGTGGATTCTTTACCACTGAGTCACCAGGGAAACCCTGAAACACTTATTTAAAAGCTAAAATCAAATAGATTTCCAGGTTGGAAACAACCCAAATGTCCTTCAGTGGGTGAATGGTTAAACTGTGCTACATCCATACGGTAGCACAGTTTCACTACAGTAGGGATGTCGGTAACTACATTTTATTGCAGAATACTACTCAGTAATAAAAAGAAATAGGCTATTGATATGGATAGTCACTTGGGTGGATCTCATATCTCAAAATGTCACGTGCTGTATGGGTCCATTTATATAACATGCAATAAACAGAATTATAAAGACAGAGAACAGATTTGTGGTTGCCAGGAGTTGCAGGCAGGGCAGGAAGTACTGTAGGTGGGTGTGTAGAAGGGTAGCATGAGGGATCGTTGTGTCAGGGAAACTGTCCTGAGGCTTCACTGTGGGAGCGAACTTACAAATCTACACATGTGATAAAACTGCATAGAACTGAACACACACGTACACACACAAATGATATTCCTGGTTGTGACATCTCACTATGGTCACGCAAAATGACACCATTAGTAAGAGATTGGGTGAAGAGGACATGGACGCACTCTGTACTATTTTTCACCACTGCATGTGGATCTGCAATTATCTCAAAATCTAATTAAAAAAATTAAATAAGCCTAGAATGTTAGTGCTAGAGAAATGTAGAAATGGACAAAGCTATGCTGACATTGATTTTTATCCAATTCAAAAGGGGCAGCTCTTGACCTTTAATATAAGTAGATTTAAAATCAATAGAACTATGTGCCTGTACATACATTGAGTAATAAACTTAAGAAATGTATCCACCTACGAGATGTAAGGGCTTCCCTGATGGCTCAGCGGGAAAGACTCCATCTGCAATGCAGGAAATGCAGGACACAGTGGCTCAATTCCCGGGTCAGGAAGATTCCCTGGAGTAGGAAATGGCAACCTACTCCAGTATTTTTGCCTGGAGAATCCCATGAACAGAGGAGCCTGGCAGGCTACAGTCTATGGGGTTGCAAAAGAGTTGGACACAATTGAGCACACACACAAGAGATGTAGGAGGATAAAGATATAGGCATAACGTGAAAAAGCACGAATGGGTCTCTAGGACACATTAAGACAGTTTGGAAGCTCACCTAACCTTGGAGCTTGACGTCACGTAGTTTCACAACAGGATCACAATGTGACGTGGAGGGACTTAAAAATTACTCCCACAAACATTTGCTGAGCTCTTCCTATGAGGCAGGCACTGTCCCAGGTGCTCTGTGTTGGAAAGGCAGAAGACACAGCCTCCCTTTCCGAAGCTCATTACCCAGAGTTCTTCGGTAACTTTGTACATGTCCCACTGTTCAGGAATTCAATGCTGGTGACATTATTTATGGAACAGAAATGAATGTCATCCTGACAGATATTATTTTTAATGATATACTGATTAATAGTCACACTTGAGGCTATTTTAAAAATGGAAGCAGTCACCATGAAGTGTGATAGGAATTACCCCAAAATAGACCATTTTATCCTCTGTGAATAATTTAGACCCTGGCACTCGGAAAGCAGTGAAGAGTGTGAGAGGATGGTGAAAGAACTGATTGGGAGCTTTCAGAAAGTAGGGCCAGTATCTTATTATCCCTGTATCGCCAAACTTAACAGTTTGTGCTTGGTATGCACCAGGAGCTCAATAAATGCTGAGTTGGCAACCCAGGGGCTCTTTTTGTTTGTTTTATATGAGTTCAGGCCAGAAGGCCACCTGCCATTGATGACTGGAAATCGATTTTGACTGGTGTCAGGATCTGGGATGAGATGTAAAATAAAATAACTGAATGGAGATGCAAAAGGCCATCGGCCCAGGGCTGACTCGCAACTGTACCTAGGAAACGCCTTTGGCAATCAGAGCTCTCAGGTCTGCATAGCTCTGCTACCACCAATTCCACTTTTTTGCTTCTGGGTAAAGGAGCAGAATCCTACCTGCTTGCTCCCTTCCTTTCAAAGGTCATGTGGGGATACAGCTTGATTCACCATTTATTTAACTTTCACATGCAGAGACTAGCCGAGCATCATGAACATTATAAAAATGATACTTAGACTTCCCTAGTGGTCCAGTGCTTAAGAATCCACCTGCCAATGCAGGGGACACCCGTTTGACCCCTGGTCTGGGAAGATCCCACGTGCCACAGAGCAACTAAGCCTATAAGCCACAACTACTGAGCCTGCATTTTAGAGCCTGCAAGCAGCAATTTCTGAAGACTGATCGTCCTAGAGCCTGTGCTCCACAACTAGAGAAGACCCTGCAATAAGAAGCCCATGCACCGTAATGAAGTGTAGCTCCCACTCTCCCCAACTAGAGAAAGCCCTCATAGCAATTAAGACCCAGCACAACCAAAAAGCAAGATAAATTAATAATTTTTTAAAATATACTATGGCAATGGGAAAATATTCTGAATACTTCTTGGTGGTGAGCTTCCCAGAAAGACAATTATTGAAAAGATGTGGGAGAAAATGAACATGATCTTTAGCAAATCTGGGCTTCCCTCATAGCTCAGTTGGTAAAGATCCGCCTGCAATGCAGGAGACCCGGGTTTGATTCCTGGGTTGGGAAGATCCGCTGAAGAAGGGATAGTCTACCCATTCCAATATTCTTGGGCTTCGCTTTTGGCTCAGCTGGTAAAGAATACGCCTGCCATGAGGGAGACCTTGGTTTGATCCCTCGGTTGGGAAGATCCCCTGAAGAAAGGAAAGGCTACCCACTCCAGTATTCTGGCCTGGAGAATTCCATGGACTCCATGGGGTTGCAAAGAGTTGGACATGACTGAGCAACTTTCACTTTCACTTTCGGCCACCAGGGACAACATTTACTTTGCCTTGTAGGGGAAAAATAACAAACAGCTACCAACATGGTAGGTAGCTAGTAGGTAGCTGATGTCAGGATCTGAGATGAGATGTAAGATAAAATAACTGAATGGAGATGCAAAAGGTCATTGGCCCAGGGTTGACTCGAAACTGTACTAGAAAACGCCTTTGGCAATCAGAGTTCTCAGTTTATCTCTGTGGCTTTTTGGGCAGATGCGGGTATTTAGATCAATACTCAAGGACTAAGAAACACGATGTGCTTACTCTTTCGTTGACTGCAACTCTTTATTCATTCTGCCCAACTGGAGTCAGGGAAAGTCTGGGACATGGTAGAGTGGTGATTGTACCACTCAGACATCGAAGTAGAGGGATCATAGTTGACCTGACACCCCTGGTACACCCGGAATCCAGAGCAATATATTTGTGCTGAGTCCATGCTTCCCACTGGGGGGCTGCCAGCCAGTGACTAAGTATGCAAGAATACCAGGGCTTCTCTGACAGGTGGCTTTGCTTGAACCTTGTTGAAACTTCCTTAGATGTTGTGGCAGTCTAGGACGCTTCCATCCAATCCCCTCCTTCCCTCTCTCTTTCATGTGTGGCAAGACTTGCTTCGAGGTCTGACATGGGTCTCCAGCATTTTGGGCTCCCTCCCCATTAGTTCTCCCCATGGGCATAAAAATCTTTGCATGCTTAACCCTTCCTTGATGTTTGCATCTCAGAGGACCTGGACTAACACAAGTGGTATTCAGAGTGGTCTGAGAGAACAAGGGAGAAGCTGGGGATGTGGGCCTGGGTTGCCCACCACCCAACATATGAAGAGGAAGATTAGGAGGTACACTGGAGGTGTACCAGTCTCTGGTACAGTGTGGTAGCTCAACTGCCAAAGATTTCACTGGTGGTTACCTGGGAAATGTCATGGTAGAGGGTTGGGGGGAACACTGTGACAGGTGTGACGATGCAAGAATTTGAAAAATATGGAGGGAACAATGCCTCCAAAGACAATGGAAGTCACTGTTTACTGAAAAGTTGCATTGATGCTCTGCAAAAGGATGAGAGACCTGAGGCCATTAACAAGCAGATAAAGGCTAAGTGCAAGAGTCAGAATGCCTCCATGGTGGTTCACAAAGAGGCCTTGCTACCCAGAGTGGAAAGGCAGAGACACTTGAGCATCAGGCAGAAGACCTCATCATGAGTCACAGCTCCAGAGATGTCAGAATACTCAGCTATGGTGGGCCTGCTTTGCAGAGGACAGGGCCATGGGAAAATCTGTACTGTGTTCTACCCAAATTCATATGTTGAATCATTAATCCCCAAAGTGATTCTATTTGGAGATAAGGCTTTTAGGAGATAATTAAATTTAAATGTGATTATAGGGGTGGGGCCCTAGTCTGATAGGTCTGTGGCCTCATAAGAAGAGGAAGATCTTTCTTTTTCTCTTTGCCACTTCCCTCCTCCATGCCATGTGAGGACACAGCAAGAAGGCAGCCATCTGCAAGCCAATAAGAGAGCTCTTCCCAGAAGCCAAACTGCCTGACACTTTGATCTTGGAGATTTCAGCTTCCAGAACCATGAGAAAACTAATGTCTATTGTTTAAGCAATGCAGTCTGTGGTCTTCTCTTACGGCAGGCCCAGCAGACTGAGACGGTCTGGGTCCTTATAGCTAAGGATGCTCAGAAGTGTATTATTATATCACATACCACACCACCTTCAGACAGTTGGCCTCATAGAATCCTGGAATGGCCTTCTAAGGGAGCAACTGGGGACTTCCCTGGTGGGCCAGTGGCTAAGACTCAGAGCTCCCAATGTAGGGGACCCAGGTTTGATCCTTGGTCAGGGAACTAGATCCCACATTCTGCAACTAAGAGTTCATGTGCCACAACTAAAGATACCACATGCCACAACAAATATGGGAGACCCTGTGTGCTGCAACTAAGAGCAGGCACAGACAAATAAATAAATAAATATTAAAAAAAACAATTAGACTTTCTAAATAAATAAGGGCTTCCCTGGTGGCTCAGAGGTTAAAGTGTCTGCCTGCAATGCGGGAGACCCAGGTTTGATCCCTGGGTTGGGAGGATCCCCTGGAGAAGGAAATGGCAACCCACTCCAGTATTCTTGCCTGGAAAATCCCATGGAGGGAGGAACCTGGTAGGCTACAGTCCATAGGGTTGCAAAGAGTTGGACACGACTGAGCTACTTCACAGCAGCAAAATAAATAAGTAAAGGAGCAACTGAAGTGTCAGCTTACAGGAAGTACTCTGAAAGGATGAGGTACCATCCTCCAGTGCCCAAAGATCTATTTATGGCATTGGGTTCCTAAAAGGAAAAATACATAAGTCTGGAAACTGTGGAATTAAAGAAACTTCAGCTAAAACTGGAGTTGAGATAGACTTGTTGGGGCAGATCTTATGCTCTGTGGTGATTGCTTAGTTGCACACCTGTGTCCGACTCTTTGCAACTCTGTGGGCTGTAGCCCACCAGGCTCTTCTGTCCATGGGATTTCTCAGGGGAGAATACTGGAGCACCTTTCCATTTACTCCTCGAGGGGATCTTCCTGACCCATGGACTGAACTCTCATCTCCTGTGTCTCCTGCATTGCAGGTGGATTCTTTACCTTCCGGCTGAGCCATCCGGAAAGCCTCCATGCCCTGCCATATATCGTTAATTACTCCCCACAGGGAGCAGTGTAGGCCTACGTTGCTGACAGGAAGATTTTACCTACTTTACTCTTTATCAGGAAGAAGAAAATTCTCCACCCCATGACAGTCCGGCCAATCATAGACTGTAGCAGTACAACCAGTGAGAAGCCTCCACACTTTGGCTTCCAGAGTTCTTCCAGTGGATTCTGGTTATTACAGCCCCTCCCAACTCTTCTTTTTTCCTGTTGAAAGGAAGTTCCCCTGCCTTGTTCTCTGGATTCCCCTGTGAGTGAGTGAGTGAAAGTCGCTCAGTCATGTCTGACTCTTTGCGACCCCATGGTCTATACAGTCCATGGAATTCTTCAGGCCAGAATACTGGATTCGGTAGCCTGTCCCTTCTCCAGTGGATCTTCCCAACCCAGGGATCAAACCCCGGTCTCCTGCATTGCAGGCGGATTCTTTACCAGCTGAGCCACAAGGGAAGCCTGGATTCCCCTGTGGTACATCATAATCACATATCTCAAGTGACAATTCCTCTGGGCATTCCCAAGTAAACTTGCTTTTGCTGGTAAAATAAATGGGTATTATATTATTAGAGTTGACATTTTTGGTGTCAGAAGTGGGGTTCAAAGGAGGCAAATCTTGAGAGGTGATAGACCCCCAGAACTGAATGAGGTACTCATACCAAACCCCTGTGCTCATTGCTTCCATGAGTAGCCTCCTGTTTTCAGGTTGGTGGGTCTTCTCTGAGATTTCAAGCTTTGCTCTTTGTGCATTTTGAGTTCTCTGACTTTATTCTGGATCCAGAAAGGCTTTGTCCCTTCAGGGAAAAGAGTTCATCTTTTCTAATTTAAGGTTTTGTCCTTGGTGAGCACTCAGTTGCTTCCTGAAGTGCAAGGTAGTGAGGTTCTCTTTGGAAGATCAGATTAACTGAAATCCAAGAATTTTTGTTTCTAGATTCCTTTTGGGATTTAGACTAGGACTCTAGCAACTTATGTTTTCAGAAAAGTTTAGGAAAATGGGATGCCAGTCATCTAAATGCTCTAAGGGCAGCCCTCCTTTGGGGACTTAGGCTCACTTGACGTTTAAAAACTATGACCTCAAAAAAAAAAAAAAAAAAAACAAAACTATGACCTCCTACATGCACATCTGTAAACTAAGTGGTCTGAACAAACTAAGAGTGATTTTGCATTACAATGGTCATTGTGGAGAACTTTTGATTTCTCCAAATTCATTTTTTCTTAAGATTAAATTGGAGTACTGCAGTTCTAAAATTAAGCTAAATGAATGGTATATTTATTTTCATTGGTATGCAGAAGCTTCCAATTGTGCACAAAAAAAATCTAAAATTGCCTCTTTGCAAGATACCATTTCTACGTTGGCTGGAACAACTAAAAAGCTAAGAAAAGAATAAAATGGCTTCTGAAGCTTCCTCCAAGGGTAGCATGATCAAATGAATTTTGGGAACAGTAAGTTAAACAAAGTGAGTTGAGTTTCTTTATGTTAGGACTTAGCATAAGGCATTGTCTCTAGGACTATGCATTATCTCCCACTTATTCAACTATAGCTCCCTTCCCTTGCATTTTCCCCACAGCATCTCAGGGAACTAGTTTTCTGTGGAACACACTATGGAAATGCTGGCTATGATGGCTTAGAGGACAGAATCCAAACTCCTTGGTCTAGCCATTGAGGTTGTGTTGTCTTGGCTTCAACAGTTGTTGAACCTTATTTTTCTTCCTGAATGCTTTGTTGCAGGAAACTTAAACCTAGTCATTGTGCCTGCCTACTGATGCTGCACTGCTTTTGGGCATTTCATGTTCTTCCTTCTACCTCCGAAGCCCTTTTTCCTCTTCTTCTCTTTTTTAAAGATTTTTTTTTTTTAAATGTGGACCGTTTTTAATGTCTTTATTGAATTTGTTACAATATTGCCTGTGTTTTATGCTTTGTTTTTTTTGGCTGTGAGGCATGTGGGATCTTAATTCCCTGACCAGAGATCAAAACCATGCCCCCTGAACTGGAAGGCAAAGTTTTAACCACTGGACCACCAGGGAAGTGTCTTCCTCTTCTTTATCTATTGAAATGTATCTGCCCTTTCAAGCCCAACTCAGTGCCAACTCAGAGACTTCTGGGAAGTCTCATCTGAAACAACATGCTGTTTTTAACAAATGTGGGGGGGTGCCAAATGGAAGTGGGGGAGTGGGATATATGGGCTTCCCAGGTGGCACAATGGTGAAAAATCTGCCTGCCAAAACAGGAGGCGCAAGAGACGTGGGTTTGATCCCTGGGTCAGGCAGATGCCCTGGAGTACGAAAAGGCAACCTATTCTAGCATTCTTGCCTGGGGAATCCCATGAAGAGAGGAGCCTGGTGGGCTACAGTCCCTGGGGTCACAAAGAGTCAAATTTGGATGAGCATGCACACAGTGGGAGACACAAACTATTTGGTATAAGATAGGCGCAAGGATGTATTGTACAACATGGGGAATATAGCCAATATTTGTAATAACTGTACACAGAAACTAATCTTCAAAAATTGTATAAATTTTTTAAGAAATAAAAAGATCATGATAAAACTACATTATATAAAATTCACCATCATAGCCATTTTTAAGTGCACAGTTCAATGATATTGAGTACACACATATTATTGTATAAGCATCACCACCATCCATAGTACTCTACATCTTATAAAACAGAAACTGTATGCATTAAACAACAACTCCATATTACTCCCCTCAACTCCACCCCCACAGGTAACCGCCATTCTACTCTCAGTCTCTATGAATCTGACCACTATAGGACCTCATAGGAGTAAAATCACACAGTATTTGTCCTTTCTTAACTCATTTGTTTCACTTAGCATAATGTCTTCAAGATTCATCCACATGGTAACACATGTCAGAATTTCGTTCCTTTTTAAGGCTAAGTAATATTCCATTGTATCTTTATACTGTTTTCTTTATTGATTCATTTGTTGATAGATACCTGGGTTGCCTTCACCGTTCGGCTGTTGTGAATAATGCTGCAATGAACATGTGTGTACAAATATGTGTTTGAGACCTTGCTTCCAATTTTTTTGAATTTGTACCCAGCAGTGGGATTGCTAGATCTCATGGTAACTCTATTTTTAGTTTTTTGAGGAAATGCTATACCCTTTTTCACAGTGGCTGTACCGTTTTACATTCTTGAAAATACATGACCTTTTTTACAGTACTCTGTTAGGTATTACTTTCCATTATGCTCTTAGTCACTGATACAAGTCTTTTCGTTCCTGATTATAAGTTCCTAAAAGGTAAGATTCATGTCCAATTTTTCTGTTTCCTCTCAGGTTTCTATATAAGTGTCTTAATATTGTGCTCATAGATATTCTGCCCCTTAATGCTGGTGCCTTACTCGTTATTGAAGGGCTGAATTTATTTTTTTTTAAGCTGTTTTATTTTATTTTTAAGTATTTAGTTGGCTGCACTGAGTCTCAGTTGTGGCATGTGGGATATAGTTCCCCAAGGGATCGAACCCAGGCCTCCTCCATTGGGAGCTCAGAGTCTTAACCACTGGACCACCAGGGAAGTCTCAAAGTGCTGAATTCCTATACATGTCGATATCCTATCAATGATTCACAGGTAGTCACACAAAACAGTCATATCATAGTCTTTCTGCTCTTCATCATGGTAAATGAAGTGTCTACTAAAGGATCTCAAGATGTTGATTTGCACCAAGAATATTGTCCTGATACACTGAAGTGCCCCTAAACGCTGAGCAGAGATGGTACTTTTCCAGTGTTAGCTACTTATTGCATCAGAACAAACTCACCCCACAGACAAATTCACAAAGATGTGCTATGAACTGCATCTCATACATATGCGCTATGTATTGTTCAGTCACTAAGTTGTGTCTGACTGTTTGTGACCCCGTGGACTTCAGCATACCAGGCTTCCCTGTCCTTCACTATCTCCCAGAGTTTGCTCAATGTCATGTTCATTGAGTTGGTGATGCCACCCAACCATCTCATTCTCTGTCCCCCTGTTCTCCTCCTGCCCTCAATCGTTCCCAGCATCAGGGTCTTTTACAATGAGTCAGCTCTTCTCATCAAGCGGACAAAGTACTGGAGCTTCAGCTTCAGCTTCAGTGTCAGTCCTTCCAATGACTATTTCAGAGTTGATTTCCTTTAGGATTAACTGACTTGATCTCCTTGCTGTCCTTGGGACTCTCAAAAGTCTTCTCCAGCACCCCACTCCCAAAATCCATATGTCAAACTTTAATCTCCAATGTGTTGGTGTTTGGAGGTGGGGCTTTTGTGAAGAAATTGGATTTGGATGAAGTCATGGGGGTGGGCCCAAATGATGGGATTGATGCCGTTATAAGGGGATGAAGAGACCAGAGCCATGTGAAGACAGAGGGAGAAGGCACTGTCTGCAGGCAAAGAAGAGGGTCCTCACCAGGAATTAAATTGACTGGCATCTAAACCTGGGACTTCAAGCCTCCAGAACTGTGAGAAATAAATGTCTGTTGTTCAAGCCACTCAGTCCAGGGTATTTGTTGTGTGTGCATGTGTGTATACTCAGTCAGTCGTGTCCAAGTCGTTGCCACCCCATGGACTGTAGCCTGCCAGGCGCCTCTGTCCATGGGGTTTTCCAGGCAAGAATACTGGAGGGGGTTGCCATTTCCTCCTCCAGGGGATCTTCCTGGCCCAGGGATCAAACCCACACCTCCTGCATTGGGAGGCAGATTCTTTACCACTGAGCCACCCGTGAAGCCCGTGGTATTTGTTACAGCAACCCAGATTGACTGAGACAGGATACAAAACTGGAAGTGTTCCAGGTGGCCACTGACCTTGTTCCTCCAAGGTCAGGGTTGGTAACCTTCCTGCTTCCATTCTCATCCTAGAATCTAGCTTCTCTGAGAAATGAAGATGTTGCAAATCTCCATCTCTCCTGCCTGATAAGGAAACAAGATTGAATGGGAAACAGTTCCTCAACTATTTTGGGAAGAAGATGTTCACCCACCCAGAAGGCTGGTCTTTCTGTTTCTTTCTTCCTATTTCTCTCCCATGGTTACTACCCCTCTTTCCTCAGGTTAACATTAACTTGAAAAAACAAGTCAGCTACTTAGAATTTTGAGCAAATGTTAATCACCACCAGCAGTCTCAGTAATCTGCTTTTACTATTTCTCCTGAAGTGGGCAGGCTAATTTAGCTTGTCAGTGGAGGCTTTGTCTGCTATTAACCTCTTCACCTCTTTGTCTTTCTCAAGTCTAGTTGCTTTTGCAGGGTTTAATTGGATTAGGGTTAGGGTCTCAGAGACTTTCAGATCTGGAGCTTTTATTAGATGAGACAGTGGAAAACAGGAGGCATGGGGAGGAGGGCAGTAATTCAATGCCTGGCTCACAGGAGAGAATTAAATCCTGAATTAGTGAGACCTGGGGGCAGGGCCCCTCCATGGGGGTTTCCTTTCGGTCCCAAATTACTCTACTCAAGGCATATGCATTGCTATACCTGAGAGAGGTGAGCATAGGCATTTCTGGCTCTTCTCTCCCTTTTTTTCTAGTGTAGGGAGGAGACAAGAAATATTGGTGGCTTGCTAGGGAGAGAGACAGCACAGTAAGTCATAAGCAGTGCGGTGTTGTGAAAAACACCAAATGTTATACAGTTGGTGAAAAAAAAAAAGTAACGATTTATGGTCTCCACAGAAGCTTCTGTCATAACACTAAACTTGGACTCTGAAGTGTGCTGGGAACTTGTTTGGAGGGTTAGGAGAAAAGGCCAACATTTCAAACCACAGAACTCCAGAGGATGTGATGGACTTGGTGCTGAGGTCTTCCAAGGAAGGGGGATGCAGGAGGGAGATACCAATCTGGTGGGTTGGAATCCAGGAATAAGCTATTCTACTGGAACCTCCATCATACGGGGTGTGCACTGCACAACTTCAGATGCACCATTCACAGGACATTGGCAGTAATACCAGTGATATTACTTGGTCAGGACTCATTTCTAGGCTGCTGTCCCTCCCTCCCTTCTAAGGTTACCATAGGAGCTCCATGTACACACTTAACTCACATTTGACCAATCGGGGTTTCCTATGCTTTTGGTTAAGTTTATTGGTCCAGGGGTAGGCTCTTAAGTTAATCTGAGCTATAAAATATAAAGTCTGGGAAATCCCAATGGCCGTGTTTCTTGTTGTGTAAACCTGGGAAGCAGAGGCTAGTTTGAAGAAAGAGAAGAATTAGATATGTGCAGAGAGGAGCAGATGCTGGAGACATAGAGAAAGATGTCTGAGTCCATGTTTCTAGCTGTCCTTGAGTAACTGGATTCCGTGGAATGATAAATCCCCCTTCATGATTAAGCTGGTTCAAATTGTGCTTCTGTCGCTTGAAATCAGAGTTCTGAATAATATGCTAGAAGTCAGGGTCAGGGTTGTGAGTCTATTGTTCTTCTTAAACCTTTATTTAATTTGTTACAGTATTGCCTCTGTTTCATGTTTTGGATTTTCGGCCATAAGGCATGTGGGATCTTAGCTTCCCGACCAGGGATTGAACCCTCACCCCCTGCATAACGAGTGTGGGGTCTTAACCACTGGACTGCCAGGAAAGCGCTTCCACTGTTGTTCTAAGTCCTTTATCAGATTTGCAGTCGGAGTTCCTCAGAGATGAAGGCTAGCTCTCAGAAATCAGAGGCAGGCGAGATACAGGAAGGTTTTCAGAGACCCAACCAAGGAGGCTGGTTTGAGGATTTAAGCACAAACTGCCAGGAGACAGATGACAATCAGTGGGCATGCAGGTGACCAGAGCAATGACTTGATACCCATCTTAGGACAGAAAGGCTGTACTCAGTGGGTAAGGGACTGCTGCCTCCACTCCATTTGTCAGAACATCCTCAGATTTGCCAACAGAATTGTCACAGCGTTGGCAAAACAACAAATAACCTGATTTAAAAAACGAACTGAGGCCTTGAATAGACATTTTGCTAAAGAAGACATGCAAATGGCTAATAAACACTTGAAAAGATTGTCAACATCACTAATCTTTAGGGGAAATGCAAGTCAAAAATCACAAAGAAGCATCATCATTAGGTTGACTACTAAAAACAAAAAAACAAAACAATCTCCCCCTCCCCCCTTACCCCACCCCACACACCAGAAAATTAGTCTTGGCAAGGATGTAGAAAAAATGAAACTCTTGTGTGTTGTTGCTAGAAATGCAAATGGTGCAACCACTGTGGAAAACAGTATGGAGGGTCTTCAAAAAATTAAAAATAGAATTCCTATGTGCTGTGGACTGAATTGTGTCTCTCTTCAAGTCCTAACTCCCAAGGTAATGGTATTTGGAGATGGCAAATGGTGCTTGGGAGGTGATTATGTTTAGATGAGTGGGGTCATCATGATGGCCCTTATGAGACGAAACCAGAGCCTCCTCTCTGTTTTTCTCTTTGCCACATGAGAACACAGCAAGAAGGCAGCCATCTGCAAGTCAGGAACAGAGCTTTCACTAGAACTCGACCACGCTGGCACCCTGATCTTGGACTTCCAGCCTCCAGAATGGGGAGAAAATAAATTTCTGTTGTTTAAGCCAGCCAGTCTGTGGTATTTTGTTATGGCAGCCTGGGCTGACTAAGACACTATATGATCCAGCAATTCCCACATGCAATCTGGCCCCACACTTTCTTTCTGCTATATTGTCATTATACCTATGCTTTGTTCTGCAAACCCTCCCCATCCCAGGACGATGCTCTTGTTCATCTTACCATTTAGGCTGCTCCCCCCACTCCCAAATTCTACCTCTTGAAATTTCCCTCGTTGTCTTATTGGAAAAGGAGTCTTTTTTATTTGAACTCCTCTGGCATTTTGACTTTTCTCTTGTATGATATCAACCACATTTGGTTTCATTGTAATTATTTAAGTATTTCTTATTTTTTTCTACTGGACTCAAAGATTATGGAGGGCAGGGAAGGAGGGGGCCCTAAGTATCCACAAATTCCTCCTGGCTGATATCAGAGTTTGATGACCAGCAAGATTTCAATAAAATGCTTGCAAATGAATCCAGGAAGCAGAGACTTATAATCAACAGCACAAGAATTAGCACAGGGATAAATTTAGGGTGTCCCTCTCACATCAACCTTCTCCCATATCCAGCGGTCTCTAAATACACGCCCAAGTCAGTCCTGGCTGTGGCCATGTTAGCTCTGTCTGTCCTGCTGCACAGATGTCCCAAGTGAGTGTTTACAAGAATAATCCTCCACAACAGCCTTACTAACCTCACTCCTCACACACATCAGTTCAGTTCAGTTCAGTCGCTTAGTCATGTGACTCTTTGTGACCCCCATGCACTACACACCAGGCTTCCCTGTCTGTCACCAATTCCTGGAGCTTGTGCAAGCTCATGTCCCTTGAGTCGGTGATGCCATCCTACCATCTCACCCTCTGTCACCCCCTTTTCCTCCTGCCTTCAATCTTTCCCTGCATCAGGGTCTTTTATGCACACAGACAAATAATCCTGGAAGACTTCCTAAAGTTACAGTGGGGGAAATCAGGGAGATGCTTCTGGGAAATGGCCCTATCAGTGACAGTGAAACTGCCCCCGAAGAGGCCCTGGAGTTGCTGGGCCTGGGCTCGTTTCACAGGCTGTGTGTGGAGCAAATGACAGCCTGGCAGTCAATCTGGAGTCTGAGGGAGGAGAAGACACTGCTCTCTATTCCCATCTGGGGAGAGAAGGCGCCCTAAAAGCAATGGCTAGTGAGTGCTTATTGAGCACTGACCATATGCCAGGTATTATGCTGAAGCCTGCATTGCCTGATGGGAGAGCCACAAACTACATGTAGCTATGGAGCTCTTGACAGGTGGCTACTGCGATTGAAGAATGGATCTTTGATATAATTTAACCTTAAAAACAAATACTCTAGGGACTTTCCTAGTGGTCCAGTGGTTAAGAATCCACCTGCCAATGCAGCTGACACGGGTTTGATCCCTGGTCCAAGAAGATGCCACATGGGGGAGGCTGGTGGTAAATAAACCCAGCACCACAACTATAGGGCCCACACTCTAGAGCTCATGCTCTGCCACAAAAGAAGCCCCCACGAGGAGAAACCCGCACACCCGGCTAGACAGCAGCCCCGATCTCCCCAACTAGGGAAAGCCGGGCCCAGCAGCCAAGGCCAGCACAGTCAAAAATAAATAAATAAATATTTAATGAAAGAAATCATTTGGAAAACAACAAGTACTCTCTTGGGTTATTAGAAAATACTTTTAAATGGTTGACACTACCTTGGGTGTGTGAATTCGTTCTTCAACTCTAGATTGTAGGAAGTCTAATAGGAAGCAAGTCTTTCTGTTGAAAATTCAGTAACTGAACTGGGTGGCATGGTATGTGTTAGCTACACATCAGATTTTGAAGATGTAGCCTGAATAAAAGAATGTTAGATGTCGCATGAATAGTTTGTACTCTGATTAACATGTTGAAATTATAGTATTTGGGGTTCTATGTATTGGGTTAAATAAAATACATGATTAAAGTCAATGTTATATGTTTCTTTTCACTTTTTAAAATGTGGCTGCCAAAGAGATTTAAGTTTTGTATATATTTGCATTATATTTCTATTGAACAGTGCTAAATGTTTTAAGGGGGATGACAGAGGATTAGATGGTTGAATGGCATCACCGACTCAATGGACGTGAGTTTGAGCAAACTCCAGGAGATAGTGAAGGACAGGGAAGCCTGGCGTGCTGCAGTTCACGGGGTCACAAAGAGTTGGACACAAGTGAGTGACTGAACAATAACAAAATGTTTTTAACGTGCATTATCTAATTTAATCCATAAAACAACTCTATGACGTAGACACCATTATAATCATTACCTTTTTACAAAAGACCCTCAGAGAGATTTAGCAACTTACCCAAAGTCATATACATTAGGCTGTGCTTTCTCTGGGGGCTGGGCCTGGGCCTAGGGGGCCCTCTGTGACTCTGGCCTCTGCTTGGGTGCCAGAATCATGAAGGGTCTCAAATGCAGACTTTTTTGTAATACTTTTGGAAGATGCTCTACAGACAGCATAGGTACAGTAACAGAACTGAAAGCAGGTATTAATCATTTAATTTCAAATTCTTAACTCTAAGCATGTAAAAGACATCACAATTTTGGTAATCCTTGCTTTCGCATTTCTTAATTTTGGAATAGCCTGGGAGCCTCAGGAAATGGAAGGGATGAAATCTCTCCAGAATCCTGAGAGACCCTGATCACATTAAATAATTTTCCTAGCCACCCCAAATGCTAGGGATAGCTTTTCATCAGTCGTATGAGGAGGGATCCAGGAACTGGATAATACAGGTTTATCGAAACAGGGGTGGGTGCAGGCTGGTGGTGGAACCACGCTCCGAACTTCTCGGGCTAGGCTGTTGCTCTTGATTAATCATCCCGACAAAGGCAGCAAGACGCTGAGGCAGAAGGAAAAGAGAGGAAACCCGCAAAAGACTTTCTCCAAGACCAAGTTTTCTAAGAGGCTAGTGGGAACCCAGGAAGGCTCTGGCATGATTCGAATTTACTGGCTTCAAGCTCACTAACAAAAGTCACAGCCCACTCGACTCCTTGCCCTGAAAGAATCTGCTCTGGATCCTGGCTTGGCATTGCAACGTGGCTTCTCCAAGAAAAATGGATGCTATCAGGGTGTCAAGGAGATGATGGAACTCCACTTAGACCAGGGAAGACCGGCTAGGGAGAGGAGAGTGAACAAAAACAACGCAGGGAGGTACCAAAGTCACGTGCTGCATCCTGACGGGCTGAGTCTGTACTTAACCAGCTTTAAGACCGAAGAAAAAGCCCAATGTCAGCGACAGAGGCATCAATAGTTAATGGATGGGGGACATCCCTGGTGGTCCAGTGATTGAGTATCCACCTGCCAATGCAGGGGACATAGGTTCGATCACTGGTCTGGGAAGATTCCATATGCCACGGAGGCCATGCACCACCACGACTAAGCTCGCACTTTAGGGCCTGGGAGCTGCAACTACTGAATCCCACACCTAGAACTGGTGCTCCACAACGAAGACTAGCCCCCAACTGCTGCAACTAGAAAAAGCCTGTGCAAAAGCGATGAAGACCCAGTGCAGCCAAAAATAAAATAAAATTTAAAAAATAGTTAATGGATGGGGAAACTTACATGTCTGGAGCAAGATCCTGGGGCAACACCCCATTGTGTGGGGCAGGCGGTGGGCAGGACATGGCAGCGGTCTTTCCTGGGGTTTGGGAGGGAGAGGTTACCGGCAATGGTGGTAATTGATGTCAGGTGGGCTTGTTGGTTAGCAGGGAAACCAGCAGAGGAGCAAAACCTTCCCCTCCCCTTTGAGGAGCCATCAAGGTGGGGTTGTTCTGACCCAAAGATTAGGACAGTCACCAGCTGGGGCCAGGGCGAGTATGTAGGAAGGCCAGCCATTTGAACAGGGTTTAGGTGAAGCAGGAACGAGCGGAGCAGGGGATGTTCTGAGAGCAAGGGAACAGCCATCTGGGGTAGTCTCATCTTATACTACTTGATTCCCAGATTCACCAGAAACGCCTTAGATTCTACTTTGAGTCACTATAGGGAACTGGGCTCGCTGGGTCACAGCGTCCAATGTTTAATCAAATAATTAAGTGTGACTCTTTATGGAACAGTAAAATCAGAAATCACAATTATGCAAACTGACATGAGCAGACTGGCCTTAAAGGCAGTGGCCTTAACCGAAACTGATAGCATATAATGTGCAGAAGTCACAGGTGTCTCTGTTCAAGGCTCAGGGTGCTCCTACCAGCCTTCAGTAGGGAGAGGAAACCAAAGAGGGTTCACCTGAGGTTCTTTTTTTTATTTGGCAGCACCAGGTCTTAGTTGAATCACTCAGGATCTTTGTTTCAGTATGCAGAATCCTTTAGTTGAGGCACAGAGGATCTAGTTCCCTGACCAGGGATTGAACCTTGGCCCTTTGTATTGGGAGCACCAAGTCTTAGCCACTGGACCACCAGGAAGTCCCCACCTGGGGTTCTTGAAATGTGTTTTCTTATTAACTGTGTCATATAATATGTTAGGGCTTCCCTGGTGGCTCGGTTGTAAAGAATCTGCCTACCAATGCACGAGGCACAGGTTCGATCCCTGGGTTGGGAAGATCTTCTGGAGAAGAAATGGCAACCTATTCCAGTATTCTTGCCTGGGAAATTCCATGGACAGAGAAGGCTGGTGGGCTACAGTCCATGGGGTTGCAATGAGTTGGACACAACTTAGCAACTAAACAACAACAATAACGAATGTTTGGAGCATCAACATGTCTAGAAGGAAGGGGTGTTTTCCTCAAGCAAATGGGGAAGTTGATGCTATTCTCCCCGCTTTTAGACTCATTCACAAGAAACTCCAACCTAGATTCCACTCAGTGCCTCGTCTAAGATGTAAATATCTCTAGGAAATTTGAGACAAAGCAATTCACTTATTTGTGTGATATGGCTTAACTTCACTGCTCTTCTCCTAATACCTCTTGACCATTGAGAATATACATATTTTCATGGGGCTGGGGGGAGGAGAGTAGGAGAGAGAAATTGATATTTATTTATGGCATACCCCAGTCAGGAAGGGTAAATAAATTGATATTTATTTATTTATGGCATACCCCAGTTCCTGGTAAAGAACCTGCCCGCCAATGCAGGAGACGTGATATGGGGGTTTGATCCCTGGGTTGGGAAGATCCCCTGGAGAAGGGCATGGCAACCCAAGTATGGGAGGAACCCAAGTATTCTTGCCAAGAGAATCCCCATAGACAGAGGAGCCTGGCGGGCTACAGTCCATGGGGTCGCAAAGAGTCGGACATGACTGAAGTGACTTGGCTCGCAGGCTTTAGTTGGGAACACCTGGGTTGCAGTGTGAATTGGGGGTGGTGAAGGAAGAGATTTGAGTGTAGGGGTTGTTAGAAAGGAAAACAAGTGCTCGACAAAGAAGGCAAAAGGGCTCAAAGGAGGTTTTTTTTTACACTTTTTTTTGCTGGGCTGGGTCTTCATTGCTTCGTGGGCTTTGCCCTAGCTGAGGAGAGAGGGGGCTACTCTCTAGTTGCGGAGCATGGGCTTCTCACGGCCGTGGCTTCTCTTACTGCTGAACGCAGGGCTCTGGGGCGCTCAGGCTTCAGTGTTGCGGTTCCTGGGCTCTAAAGCACAGGCTCAGTAGTCATGGTGGGATTGTCCCGGGTCAGGGATCAAACCTGTGTCTCCTGCGTTGGCAGGCGATGCTTTACCACTGAGCCACACGGGGAGCCAAGATTTTTTTTTTTTTTTACTCTTTGATTTTACCTGTGGGAATGGGCATGTATGTGGTCTCTCAACCATGCATGAAGTATCTGAAAATCAAGTCCACACATCTGGATGAGTTAAGCAGGGCTGGGGCCAGTGGATAAACCAGAAACAGTTTTCAGCCCCTTCCTTGACAATGAGGCCACTCTATTTCCTGCCCAAGAGGTCTTCATGCATAATTGTAGATTTTTTGCAGCCAAAGAAGGGCAGCTGCTGCTAATTTAATGACATCCAATTTAGGTGGTATTTATTGAGCCTTATGTGGAAGACACCTTCTTAACAATGTCCCAGCCCAACACAACACTCACCCTCATGTTGGCCCAACAAGAAACCTGACCACAGGATTCCCAGGCCAGAATGAAGGCCTCCAACCCCCTCAGCACTGGGGCAATGTGAGGCCTCACCAACACCAGCTGCTCTGACATTTTGCTTTCTCTCAGTTCAGTTCTGATGCTGACACAATGCAGGTTGCTATAGAACTGTTAGAGGTAACTGAAAGAGCCAGCTAGAGCATTTAAAGCATTATTTCAAAATGGGGAAGAAGGGAAAAAAACAGGCAAAGAAGGACCTCGCTGGGAGGGGAGTTTGGGGCAGAATGGATACACGTGTATGTATGGCTGAGTCTCTTTGCTGTTCGCCTGAAACCATCACAGCATTGTTAATCAGCTACACCCCAACAGAAAATAAAAAGTTACAAAATAAATAAGAAGGATCTCCCTGCTTGTCCTTCAGATTTTTTCCTTTTATTTTCCTGTTTCCAGAGCACCCATAAGCGGAAGTGCTCACTTCCAGATATCAATGAATTCTGGGCACACAAATAAAACAAGGTAAAAGACATTTTTTTTTTCTTTAAGGCGATAGCCCCTAATTGTGACCGCTCCGCAAGGTCAGGAAGTGAAGCAGGAGCGGTTTCCAGGGCATCCGTGGGACAGGAGACAAAAGCTTGCCTCTTCATCTCTGAAAAGGGTGCTTTTCCCAAATTGCTTTCTCAAGTTTCCCTCCTCGACATGTGAAATGACAAGGTTCCAGCTCTCTGTGAATCGATGGTGTTATATCTGGGTCCTAAGCTCTCAGGCCGGCCCTGGTTGGGCTCCTGGGGAGGTGAGGGAGGGCCGGGAGAGAGGAGGGGGGAAGAAGGGGAGGCCCCCAGTGTCTTCTTCTCATGGGAACGTGCCGCTCCAAATTCAACTCTATTCAATATCCTGTAATGAACCATAATGGAAAATTTAAAAAAAAAAAAAAAATGGCTCCAGAGAAAGCAAGCCCAGAAGTGGTGAATAGAGGAAGGAAAAACTTAAGATGCGGTTTTTTAAAAAAGTGGGAATTACTGACTTCAAGGGCAAAGAAGAAATCTCCCTCAAAAAGGAGAAAAAAAAAGCCTGAGGGTAACTGCCCCCCTCCCTCCCCCACTGGGCTAAGTGCTGGGACAAACAAACAAGAGGACGGATGTGCCCAGTAAATCATCTTGGGGTGGGGGAGGGGTTTGAATAGAGGCAAGGAAGAAACGCAGAAGCCGGGCCTAGTGTTCGCTGATTCCAGCAGAGGCCGTAAGCAGCAAGGGGCCCGGGCTATGGGCTACATAATTGGCTAACGAATAATAAAGCCAAAATTGGATATTAACAGCAATTAGTTTCTGTAGAGGCACTGGGGAAAAGAACTGTAGAAAACCCCATTGGGCCTTAAACCGAGGCGATGTGAAATTAAACCAGTGTCTCAATTAAATGGGAATAAATATTGCCACATCAATCTGGGGACGTGTGACAGGCTGAAGGGAAGCCCCGGGTGACGATGTCCAGGTGCGTCTCCCCGTGTGTCGCAGGCTATCCGTGCTGTGACCTTTGTCAGGCACCTTCTTCTGCTCCTGACCTGTGTGTGGCCTCTGGTGGTCGACCGGCCCCTTTCCTTGGGCACGCCACCTTGACCGCAGGACTCTGAAGATTATTCTAAGGGACTGATCTGTTAATCCTATGGAGACTTGCATCACTAAGGTTGCACCCGGGTGGGCCCAGCAGCTGAGAAAAAGGAAGTCAATTGAGTTTTCTTAAAAACAGAAACTAGGTCCAGTGTTGGAAGGGCCCTATCTCTTTCTGTCTGGGTCAGAGGGCTGGGGTTTAGAGGGTCCCAGAGCCAGCAAGAGGAAGTCAGACCCACTTCTCAGCCGCGGGGTCCCCTCTGGCGTAGACCTGGAACTGGCAGGAAGGCTGCAAGAGAAATGTATCTTTTTCTTCTGCATTGAGAGTTCTGCTGCTGTTTTGGCTTCTTTAGAGAGGGTTGTGGGGGTGGGGGAAGGAGGGTGTTTAGGGAGGGCCAGGGCGTGTCGCTGGGGGTGGTGGATCGCTGGGCCCTGGGGGAAGAAGCCTGTGCCCTGGGGAGAGGATGAAGGAGGCTGGGTGGGTTTAAAGGGGAGTCCGGAGGATTCCACCCCAAAACCACCCCTCGCCAAAGACTTTAACCCTTGCATTCGGCTGGTGGGAGGCCAAAGGGATGGCTAAGAAGGGCTTTCCAGTCGGGTCCTCTCCCAGCCTGTTGCCAGGTTCCGAGGCTTTCTAGAGTGAGGGATGAGCTGGTGGGCGCCATAGGGCGCGGGGTGGACGAGGAGGAGGCCCGGAAGAGGATGAGGGGAGAGGTATCGAGGGGACCGCACCCTGCCGTCCCAGCGCAAAGGGCAGGCCGGGAATCGCCGGGGAGCTGGGAGGACAGGCTGTCTTCGAATCTGAAGGTATATCCCCGCCCTCCCTTCCTGTCCGGACTCTGTAATCGTCTCTGTTGACCACTGTGTGTCCGTCTGTGAAATGGAGAGCAGAGGTGCGCGGAAAAGGAGCCTCTCCGGGGACTGTCCCACTGGGAGCCGGGGGGAGAGGTTGCTCTGCCCCGCTCCGCTTCTACCTGGATCAGTCCGGAAGCTTCAGGAAATGAGTGTGGACCTAGGTCTTTGGGTCTCCAAGTTACTTGATTTGAGCAAGGGAGAAAAAAAAAAAAAAATCAGTCAGGAAAACAGGAACAAAAAAGGAAAGCAACTCTGTTCATCTTCGCCTGGCTCAATTTAGGGGTCTCAGGGCATGAGCAGAAAAAGCCAAACGTGTTGGCAAGAGGGTCACTGCGAGCCTAGCATGGCGCCACCTCTAGCCTGCAGCTCTTGGAGAGGGACTAACCCTGAATAGTAAGAACGTGGCACGAAGCAGCAAATGGAACCTCCAGCCTCCTAGGTCTCTTTATTTGTGTATGTTTAAGAAATAAATAGATTGGATTTTAGTTTCAAATAAACCTCTCTCCCCCGCTTTAATTTGGAGAAAGTCCCTAGTGATCCACAAGGTTTAATTTTTTGGGTTTATGCAGCCCTGACCCAGGTCCTCATTTTGGGGGGTAACATTTCCATTTTAAGACAAATGGGATTAGAAAATGAAAAGGTGAATCTACTGAGAGTTGCTGACACTTCATTTCTGACCCCTGGAACATTCCTTGCTCTCAATAAAGTCTGATCTTTTTTTTTTTTTTTTTGAGGCCATCTAAATTTGGCGCAGTTCTCTCCAGGCCTCCAGCAGACCCGCAGACAGTGGCTCATAGCAGCACAGGTGGACAGGAATGCATCCCGTTTGAAGTCTTTTTCTTGTTCTATGCCTATATGGGAGATGCAATTATGTATTTTTTATATATATTTAAACTGAAGTCAAATTGATAAGACTTGGCAAAAACACCCAAATAAAAGAATTGTAGATGGGACTTGGAAGAAAACATCTTTATTAGGTATTAAAATTGTCATAATTGTTGACACACTCAGCACCGTGAATCACCCAGGCAAGCCACAAACACAAGCCACCAGCACATCCCTCAGCCCCTACTGACTCACTAAACCCACCCACAGAGTAGCTGAGGAAGGGTGGCTCCATCTGTCCTAGGAAGAAGGCTTTACAGCTGCCCCCGAGGACTCTCTTCTAAGGCTGGAACAAGGGGTGGGGATATTATGTAAGTTCAGTAGAAGGAAAGAGAAAATTATTTCTCTGCAGAGATAGGATAGGTGGATGGATTGCGTGTGTGTGTGTTTGTGTGACTCACAATGGAGTCACTATAAATACTAGCAATGGATATGACTGTGTGAGAAAAATCTCTATATGTGTATATGAGCATATGCCTGCTGAGAAATTACCCCTACTCCCAAATATTTATTTCTCTGGCTAAGGCTCCTTAAGAGCCCACAAAAACTGTCCCTTCTCCCCACCTTGCGGGCAACAGGAATGTAGTGATGATAGTTGGAATTTACCTTTGCCTTTGTTAAAAGTTCAGTTGCTTTTCTGCTTAGAGTTCTGAGCCTGGAGGGTCTCTGGCAGGGGAAAGAAGAATGTTACCAATTTTTCCTTTGATACATTTCTAAATCCATCTTAAAGTATGTGATGCTGACTCCTTGAGAAACCTTTGAGCTGCCATCACGATGAGGACCATAATGATGGTGGTGTGTGTGTGAACGATGGCATGGGTCTTCAGATCATATTCAGTTGGCAAACTGCCTCAAACATGTCCCACATTTTAAAAAAATAATAGTTTTTCTTTCATTTAAGCCATAGGTCGTAATGAGAGGGGCTTCAAATAGGTAGGGGTGAAGATGATGTGGAGAGTTAAAAGAAGACTTCTCTTTCCAATACAGGGGGTATAGGTTCCATCCCTGGTGGGGAGCCAAGATCCCACATGCCTCCCAGCCATAAAAACCAAAACAAAACAAAAGCAGTATTGTAACAAATTCAATAAAGTCTTTAAAAAAAAAAATGCCTTGAAGGAGCAGAAATAGTTAGGTTTCTTACCTAGGTATCGCCAGGCATAAGCAAGCCTCTAACAGAGCCGAAAGGAAGATGCCAGGACTGACCTTTACCCCACACCTCTATCTGGTGCACACAAAAGGGGCCTTGAAATTACCCAGGGGGCAGAGTGGTGTATTCATCGCTGCCATTTCAGCCATTAAAGCCCCTTTACACATTAAAGCCCCAAACACATTTCATAATGAGACCTGGTGAATGCCGGAAAAGCCCCAACAAACCCAGAACACTCCCCCACACATAAGAGCTTTCTGGAACAAGAGTTTACATAAGTAATAAAATAAAGCATGCCCCTCCCTCCTAATGATCGGCAGCAGGAAGCCGGAAGGCCTGGTCCATGGTGCCTGCGGTTTAAACTCTCAGGGAGAAGCGTGTTAGGTTTCCACCTTAGAGGGACATTACTTGGGAAAGGCGTCTGGAGATGCTGGCAGCAGGCACATCAGCAGAGGGCACGGCCACATCTGATGGAATTACAGGGAAGCAATTAGGGAGATAAAGCTCATTTATGTGAACAACTGTGGGGTCGAGGGTTGGTCATCAGAGGCTTAGATCAGCCTCAAAGAACTGTCAGAACAGCCCTCAGAGGAAGGAGAGGAGGGCCAAAGAGGGACTGTTTAGAGGGAGGATTATTTTGAAGGCGGTGGCTGCGGGTGCCTCTTAAGACAACACTGGCTAAGGCTCAGGGGCTAGAGAAGCTGCTTTCTCTTCTGTCCACCAGCCAGGCTGGCCTTCTGGGATCTGAAGGACAGCACTGTGCTTGCAGTTTACATGATGTGGACTGCAGTCTTCTCTCTGCAGGGGGGAGCAGGTTTTGGTGCATTTCTGTCAGACCCAGAGAAGGTTCTGGAAGTGTCTAGATGGGGTGCAGTGAACTTAATCTCACCTGACTCCAGACACTCCCTTAGGAGGGCAAAGGAAGAATCTAAGATACAACAATTACACAATGATTGGCACATAGTAGGTACTAAAAAAATATTCAGGAGGAAATAAGGCTGGGGGTCCATGAATACTAATTGACTGAATGGGAGAGGGTGAGGCTTTGGAGATGAAAGAGCTCCTCAGCAAGTTTCAGTAGAGACACTCTTTTAGGTTTTGCTTACTGTGTCAGGAATCAAATACAATCCTCAGCATCCCTATGGCCTTGGCCTTGTAGAGACAGGCCTCTGCCCAGGGCAGGGGAAAGAAAGGGATGATCAGAGCAGCCTTCGTGGGTGGGAAGATCCAGTTCTTGGCCTCCTTTCCCTGCAGGGACCTGCCCCGCCTCCATTTTCTCCACCTGGAAATTAATGAGTTTAGGTCTCCACCATCCACTGAAGCTCAAGGTGGGGGTGGAGGCGGTTAATACAGAGATGGAGGTGGGATGGGGCTGTGCCTGTGGAGAGCAGGGGGATCCGTAGGACCAACTGCTGCTCTAGGTCTGGTGATGTAGAGACAGGCTGATTTGGGTAGCAGGTTCTTCAGGAGGAGGGCAGGTTAACCCTTTGCATTCCCTGAATGGTCTCTTTCAAAAATAATCTTTCCTCAGACCCCCTCCTGTACACATTCTGGTTTTCCTTCTGTTCAGATGTTTAAAAGGCATGAACCCTCCCTCCTTGGGTCTAGGTAGGTTCCTGCGCCTCTCCCCCTCATCATCTCCCAGATCTCTGCCTACAACTGCAATCACAGCCGCAAAGAGGAAGTGAGTGGCTCCCCAGAGTCCTAGCCAGACTTTCGGCTCTGACAGAGCTTGAGAATGGTCCAGGAGTTTGATGCTTTCCCCCTCTGTATCTCAATGACTTCCTTAAGCCTGTAACTACAGCTCCACAGCAAAGGGGGACAAATCCCTTCCCTACTCCCTCCCAGCGGGGTCCCGTACCCCCACCCCAAGCACAAGCAGAACCCAATATATCTGCAGCCCCAGCCCTGGCACAATCTGCCAGTCTTCTGGATGCCCGGTTATTTGTTTAAAGGGTAAACCAAAAGCTAAAACCAGAGCAAAAACGCAGCCACGAAGGAAGGTATCGACCCGCATACAATGCACCCGGAGCCCAGAGAAAAATCTGCACACGGAAGCACTCCGCAATGCGCTCACAGCCTCCTCCCGCCCCCATCTGTGCTTGCACAGATCTGTGTTTCCGTCACAGAATCAGCTTCTGTTTCTCTGAGTTTGTTTGCATCTCTAAGCCCCTGTCTGTCACAAGCTACACACCTCCCCACCCCAAAGGCTTCGGCTGGGGCAGCCCAGCCGGCGCGAGCCCGCGACCCCCGCCCCCCATCCACCCCCACCCGCTCCCGAAGCCGCGGCGCGGAGCTCTGCGGAGGACGACTGGGCTCTGTGGCTCCTTCCTCGCAGGGCCCTCGCGGACCGACGGGTGCTCAGCCAGCCCCATTCTTGGCATTCACCGCGTGCCTTAATTGTATGGACATTTAAATCAAGGTCCGCTGTGAACACGGAGAGAGAGGCCTTTCTCCTGAGGAAGGAGAGGAGGAAGGAAGGAAAGGTGGAAGAAAGCAGGGGGGCGGTTGGGGAGAAGATGGAATGAGAAAACGGGAAAAACAAGTAAAAAGCGGCGCGCGTGCGTGCGCACTGACAGCGGGGAAAGGCGTGGGGGTGGGGGAGCGCCGGGAGGAAAGGACCACAGCATCCTCTCTACCGCAGCTCCCCCAGTCACACAGACAATGAGATAACAGCGACGTCTTGCAAAGGCTCTTTGTTCTCCCCCATCCTTTCGAATCCAGGCTTTTTCCTGCAAAGCGGAGGGAGTGGTGGGTTGAGGGGTGTGGGTGGAAGTGGGAGACGGAGGGGTGACTCCCCCCGCTTTAATTACCCGGTTCCCCGCGCCCCTTCCCCGCACCTCGCCTCCCCTGTAGCCCCAGACAATGAAAAAAAAAACCCACCAACCCCACCTCGCCTTAACGCAGCAAATCCTACCCACCCACTTCTCCCTCAGCTTTGCCCAGGAAACTGAGGGGGGCCGGGAGGGGGAAGACGAGGGGAAGGAACCCGCAGGGCAGCAGGCGCTCCGCTACCGCCTTTACCTAGCTTGCTGAGTCCAGGCGCAATCCGGCCGGGCGTGCCGCAGGGGCGAGCTGCCGGGGTCCGGGGCCAGAATCTGGGGAATCAGCCTTCCAGAACTCGGTTGCTGCAGTCCTCTCGCTCAGGTCCCAAGTGGTGGAGGGGAAAAAGGAAAAGGGAAAAAAAAAAAAAAGAGGAAAAAGAAAAAAAAAAACCCACCCATAAGACCGAGGCCCATCTGGCCTCTCAACAGCTTTGTCAAGTCTTGCATACGCTAAAATGCTAATGACCTAGATAGCTCATGCAAAATGCAGCAGGGAGGGAGGGAGCGAGGGAGGTGGGAGGGAGGAAGAGAAAGAGTGGGGGGGGGGGGCACAGCGAGGGAGGAGGAGACGCAGGGGAGGGGGGGAGGGAAGAAGGGAGGGAGGAGGCAGAGAGCGAGCGAAGGGGAGAGAGAATATATGTCTTCTAAACACCCCTACCACTCTCCCCACCCCACCCCACCCCACCCCAAACTGTCAACGGGCTTTACCAGGTGAAGGGTGGACACAGATTTAAAAGGTCACTCTTGTCTAATGCGCTGGATCCCTGGGTCCAAAAAAAAGGGGGGGGGGGGAGAGGATCAGAGGATGAGAGTCCCCAAAACCAAAGGGATAATAAGACATTATTTTCAGCCTTTCCCTCTATACCCTCCTCTACCTCTCTCTTCCTTAAGTGTGTACATGGACATACCAATTTTCCATCAATTTCTCAGATCTCCTATCAACAGACACCAGTATTCTCATCCCCAGCAAAAGTCATCCTGTGAACCCAGAGAGGGGTTCAAAGAGACCCCTTCTTTTCGCAACCCTCCTCCACCTAGCCCATCCCCACTCACACTATCCCCTCAGCCCTTCGGCATCATCTCCGGCTTCGACTCTGCTAAGCCTCCTGTTCCACAGTCTCCTCTTCAACGCCCAGATCTCGAGAGGGTGAGGCAGGGAGCAGGAAAGCCAAGTTAAGTCTATCCGATCTCCCACAGTTCCGCTCCCGTACCCAGACAAACCAGCAAATGGAACCCGTCCCCAACAATGACACTGTTCAATCATACCAAGAGGCTAAATAAAATTCGAGTCCCCTCGGAGGTCCGCACGCCCGGCGGACAGAAGATCACTCGTATTCCCGAACCAGCGCTCCTGCGCGTCCCTTCTCGCCGAGCCCAAAGTGCTTTGTCCGGGTCGGGGGGCGGGGGGGAGGTCCACTCAGGTCTTCGTCTTTTTGTTCTTCTTGAGGGACTGGTCTCAGTCCGCAGCGTTCCAACGAAAGGCAGTAGATCTACTGGAATAAAAAGGGATCAAGAAAATGTACATGCACATGAATGAAGGAGGGATGCGGAAAGGCGAAGGATGTCCGCATGTAGGGAGCGGCCGCCAGGGCCCGGCCCTAGTGGCTGCCTTCGCTGGGGAACGGGGCGGGCGGAGAGAAGGCGCTGGTGGTCGCTCTCCCTGGCAGGAGGAAATGATAACCATGATAAGAAACATCATGGTGATGATCATGAGCAGGATAAAAAAAAATTCAGAATCTCCCTTTGGTGAGCCAGAGCATGCGTGCAGGAAGGTCTGCACTGCTGGCGGAGGCGGCGGCCGGGGGGAAGGAGAGGCGAGCCGAGCAGGAGGCAAAGGTTGCGGCGGCAGCACCCTCAGATGAATAATAATAACGCGCAGCGCAAGTTGCGGTTGAGCCTGGAAATCCAGCCCTCCGCGTGAACTCGCGTCGAGCGCGGATTGCAGGGGATGGGGAAGGAGAGGGGGGAGGGGAGGGAGGAGGACGGAGGGGGAGGAGGGGAGAGGAAGGCAGAGAGGGACAGAGAGAATTTGGAACCTTTTCATTTATCCTTACCAAGCCCTAATCTCGCTCGCCGTCCTCTTTGGGTGAGGTCGATCCCCTTTTTAAAAATTGTTATTCCTTTAACGGATTATTCAGCTAAAAGAAGCCACATCTGCTGACTGTACCGAAAACAAGAGGATTAGGAGCCGGTCCACAGAGCCGGGCCCGCAGCCCCCCACCCCCTCTCTGCACCAGCACACGTCATTCTCACTGCCCCCGGGTACCTCCCTCTCCTCCTTGCTTGGGGAGAGCTGTGCCAAGGAAAATGCGGATTTGGGGAAAGTGAGAAGTGGGAGCGCTCGGAAGAGCGGGAAAGCCAAGTCGGGAGGTGGCGATTCGCACCCCCACATTCACACGCGCTTCCGTTTATCCGTTTCTATGCTGGGAGAAGGGGGCGCTTTCGCCGTGCCCACACGGGCGGCACCTGCAGTGGTCCGTGCCCTCCGCCTCCCTCACGTAACCCTGGCCGCACGGGTTCCGGGACCGGCAGCAATCCTACACCCGGCCCCCAGCTCGGCTCCCCGTCCTCCGCCCCGGCGGCCGCCGCCCCGCGGTTGGTCCACCCCCTGTCTCTCTAGCTTTGGCAAATGGAGTAGGGGGCTCAGGGTACCGCACGCCCTCTGCTTCTAACCCTAGGCAGGGGTCGCGGGACGAGGGTTTCCGCCGGCCGCGGCGCGGGCAAGGCCTGGGGCGGGGTGGTTGGGGGTGGGGGGGGCCCTATGGAGGATGAGGTTGACATCACTGCGGAGACCGCGCGGCTGTCCCGCGGCTGCAGCAACCGCAGCGCCTTCGCGCCTCCCCCCTCCCCGCAGCCGGAGCCGGCGTCAGGGCAGGACAGCGGCGGGGGTGGGGAGAGGGGTTGTCATCCGGGGGGAGGGAGTCCCATCCCCGCCCCCCTGCAGTCAAGGTGAACGTGAAGGAGAGCGGGCGCGCGTGCCCGCGCTTCTGGGTACGTGCGCGCGCCCCTCCTGGCTTCCCCCACTTCGCGGCCCGCGGCGCCCTCCAGCCAGCCCGCCAGCCCGCGCCGCCGGGGCCAGATGGACGCCCGAGATTAGAGCGCGCAGAAGTGCGTCCCCACGTCCGGCCGCCACCCGTCCCGCGAACCTTTAGACTCACTTCGGGAGGCGCCTTTTGTTGTGCTGCTGTGCCCGTGTGGAGTGTTTTTCGGGAGCGCTGGGTTAGCTTGGCCTTAAGGAAGGGCTCAGAATGAATCTGCCCGTGAGAAAAAAAACCCAAAGACACCCCCACCCCGACCCCCAACAAGAAACCCAGCGCCAGCAAGGAGGAAACTTCGGTCTTTTCCCGGGAGCCGGTTCAGCAGCCGCGGGAGCCAACCCTCACCCCGGCGATGTCCGCACATGTAGGTCCCATCTGCTTCCCCTACTCCGGCTTTTCTTCTTTGATGACTTTAAAAGAAAAGAAAAGAAAATTCTAAGTGTCCCTCGGGCAGCGCTGGATTCAGAGCAACGAGCGATGGGTAGCAAGAACAAGCCCCTGACAGCTAAAAGCAGCTCCTTAAATCAGATGGCCCGCGCGCGGCGGCCGGGATTGGTCCTGCGGGGTCGCGGCAGATGCGCGCCCACCGCGCGGGCACTGTCCCAATGCGTGGTGACCCTGGGCTCTGCCCGGTTCGCTTCCAGGCCATTTCGGTTCTTGCCAACTATTGGGTATTTGCCCCATTAAAAGAAGAATAGCACAACCTCTTAGCACTGGCTTTTTGCCTCTAACATGTACCACGAGAAGCATAAAAATAAGCAGTTTTTGTAAATTCTAAAAAGCGTAAAGTTTTCTTAAAATCGAGAGAGAGAGACGCAGACAGGGAGAGAAAGAAACAGAGAGGAGCGGAAAAGAATATAAAACACTCCTGTAGTAGATTTCTAATTTCTGAAGACTGTAGTTTGTGGGAAAGAGCCGTCATCTGGGATGTCTCTCCGGGGAAACTTACCATTCTGATAACGTTGCCCGCAAACTAAAATACTTTTCGTGGTGGAAAAACTATATTGGCGGTTGCTTGGCTCAAGACTTCCACCATTTTGATGAGGGTTTTAGATTCAGGACTATGTGTTTCCTATTTACTAAGAATTCCTTTAAGCAAGCAGTTCCTGAAGCCCTGCAACGTGGAGGGATGGGGGCCGAGTTCCAGGTAACACTGACTGAAGGGCTGCGGGACACACTGCTGTTGCCCTTCCCTTGGCTTTCTTAAAGGCCTGGTTTTGTTTCACTTGAGAACGGTTTCAGTGCGGTCCTTCTGAGCCCGTTGCTGCAATGCAGGATATTTGCTCTCTCATCTTGCGGCATGGGGGGAGGGGAGCAGAGAGATGGTTTTGTAACAGGCTCTGCAGGCCTGAGTGGGAACGCCTTAAACGGTGAGCCCTGGTTTTAAAAAGAAAAGGAAAGAGAAGGAAAAACAGAAAGAAAAAGCAGCTGATGCTGAAATAATAGTTAGAGCATATCCCTGGGGCTTTCTCCAACGAGGGGGTCACGAATCCTTTCCCCTCCCCCAGTCACAGATTTCATATCTGTTTTTAAACAGTCTCATCAGATGCTGGGACATTTGTGATGGCTTCTTAAAACCTAAACCCTTGGGCTTAAGAGCTGTCTGTTCTCCTGATCAAACTCACCCCAAATACTAACACGTTAAGAAATTACATTGTAAAACCTCCCCAAATCCGATTGACGGGGCTGTTTGGGGCCCATATGGCTGGACAGCTGTGCAACTCCACGTGAAAAGACACCATTGCCCCTCGGATGGTATAAAGCGGGGGTTCCCCAGAGAGCTCAGACATGACCTAAGTATTAGCTTAGCCTGGGGTGAAGACTGAGTTAAATCTCTCTCTTCTTGGAGGTTAAAATAAAGACAGCAACAAAAATCACAAGAGGTGTACTTTTGAATTCATTGTAAATTGCATGCCTCCCGCTGGTCCCACCAAAGGAAGGAAGAAGACCCTGAGAAATAAACTCTCTTTCCAGCTTACCACAGGCATGATCTTAGGCAAACTGAAGACACAGGAGGTTGGGAAGAAATATATTATTTGTTAGTGACATTTGTGGTTCCCTGTTCAGAGAAGTGGGGTTCTGACCTCAGCCAATGCCTCAGTGTTAACCATAAAGAACGGCCATCAGAGCGCGATTTCCATGGTGAGAAGCTGAAACCTTGCTTTAAAAAGGAAAGCCCATTATGAAATGCAGCCGGATTTAATTTTTAATATGATGGCGGATCCTCTAACGCATTCTTTGCTGGTGTTTGCATTCAGGACGAGTGATTCATCCTGTGGCAGAAATCAAAATAACTCTCTGCAGTACTTTGAAAACGGGCGCCTCGTTTTTAAAAGTGTCCTGAAATAGAATATTCTATAACCTTCAAGTTGTGGTGGCTGGAGAAATTGAATATAAGACTCTGTCCCTACTGAAGTGTGCAGGCTAGATAAGAAACAGGCCTGTTCTTACTTATCTATGTGTGCATTCGTGTGCTGCGTCCTCTTCAGGCCTTAAATATTTTAAAATAAATAAGAGAAAGGAAAAAAAAAATGCTCACGAATCAAACTGGAGAGTGAAATGGGAGAAGAGATACTGGTTAGAGGATTACATTAATAAACTCTGAGTCCAAAGTCAGTCAACATTGTTTTGGAGAAATTATTTCAGTAGTGAAGCTGCATCTTGTGAAAACTTTGTATAGATTTAACAGATACTGAAGTGTTCCTTTAATGTCAGTTCATATCTTTGGAAATAGCCCCAGATAGTTCTGCAGTGACTGTGGCTTTAAAAAAATTAAGCAATTTTGGAGATATTATTTGAGTGGCATAGCTAATGATGGAACCCTGGAGATCATTTGGTTTCTTTCTTACTCGAATAGAAGAGGAAAGCATGGCCTAGAGAGAAGGAAAAATTGCTTCTAGATATCATGTGGATGGTTGGTAGCAAATTCAGTGATAAAGTTAAGAACAAAACCGGTTCATTTTTTGCCTGTATGTTTTTCTCTTATCATATTTGAACTTTAGGTTTTCCTAGGATTTTGTAAGTAACAACCCACTGACCCTAGCAAGTACCTTTTGTGTGTGGGTGGGATTTAATTTTGAAATTCAAGTTTTTCTCTTTAGATTGTCTAGTTTGATGGATATTTCAGAACAAATTTAGGAACACACACACTGCCAACTTCTTGTGGCCCCGGAAGGAAAGGCCAGAGCCACACAAAAGTTTCCGAGCATGTGGTAGAGTGAATTAAGTGCCACAACAGGCCTGGAAGATAATGACATAAAGTCAGAGCTGGAGGTTTTGCAGAAGGACCCCGGGACAGAGGTCTGGCAAACAGCATCCTTTCATAATTATTTTGGAGAAAGGATAAGGCATGTGACAAGTTCCTGATACAGACCTAGTTTATCAGGTGGCAGTTCTGAAGTCGGTTTGTTTTGTTTCTGCATTATTTAATAAATTATTCATAGTGTATAAAAAAAGGGATCTTTGGGGGAAAAACCCCGAAAGTGAAAGAAACTGTGGTGTGGTGAAGATGACCTCTGTGACCTTGGGCGAGTGAGTCACTCTATCATAGAGGATATGAAACCTTCAACAGGAGATACTTGGAGTAGATGATTTCTAAAGTGCTTTCAATACCAATAATGTTTGATTCTGTTGTTTAAAAAACAGAAAATCCACATATTCCCGAGTCTGGAAAGTATTGTTTCCGTTTTAAGATCTACTCTTAGATACCGTTCTTAAGATACCATTCTGGTCCTGAAAAGTTGAACCTAGAAAGCTTTAAGGAGGGTTGTATGTGTGTTTCAATGACATTCATCTGAAAGTACAACGCTCTTTATTCTTGATGACCCTCTGGGTCGGGAGAAGGTCCCTTTAGCAGGTGAAAGCATTTTTCTATTGCTCTTAGAATCCCTTGCCACAGTGGAACTGTCTGCCTGTTTTGCCTTCTCATAAGCAGATCCAAGCTGAGCCCTGTAGCAGATTTAAAAGCCCTTCCCTTCAGCTCCATCCTGACCTAGATTGCCGGATGAAGACTAATGATTCATTTGCAATGCTTATGATGGGCATCCAGGCAGGGTCTTCCCTCCCCCTTGTTCGGAAAGAAACCCTGTTATCCTTATCATCTGATATTACCACAAGTAAATATTTTTGTTCAAATTGCTACATAGGGCATGAGGCTATTTCCTAATGAATTATCTGCCCCAGGGAGATCTATAACTTGCCAGTGCTTCAGGCAATTTTTAGCATGTGTCAGATTGTGTTTGCATTAGAGAATTTGGACTGGTTTTTTTTTTTTTGGTGGTGCAGGCAAACTACAGTTTTTTCTTTCCGTCTTTCTACAGAGATACACAATTCAACATGCCTTTACAAAGAGGAAAGCCTTGTTTGTGTTTAATAAGAGTCTGACAGGAGTACGCACGTAAACAGTGTTCTTATACATAAAGGATCTGGTCGTGGAGAGGAAAGAATGTTGGTATTCATATGCCGGATACTGTTTTAATGCAAACTGGACAAGGCTTTCTTTGAGTTTCATTTCAAGGCAGCTACCCAGTAAGTTATGAAACCAGCGCGTTACCCTTGGAAAAATGGTCCTGACTAATAATGAGATGCCAATTGGTGTGTTCATTACATATACAGATTTGAAGCAGAATTAGTAGAAATTACTGAAATGGAAATCGTGTCAATCACAACTGAGACAGCTGACAAGTCAGAAGGAAAAAAAAAAAGCCAAATGTGATTCATATCTTGTAGGATTCTGTCTGAGGATGATTTAAATAAATTTGGACATTAGGTGGTGACAAGATGAAAATGAAAAATAACATCCAATTGGGCAAAAAGACTGTAGTAGGCCTGGGGGAATGTGAGGGAAAAAAAGGAAAGGGGAAAGGGAAGATCGAGGGGGTCGTTTGGAGGATGGCTTGTTTGTAATGAATGAATGAGTAGATGAAATTTAGAATATTTATTTCCCAGTAGCTGACACTGAGTAGACATTCAACTGTTGTTCATAAAATAAAATCAGTGTCCCTTCTGTGTTGAGCAGCATCAAGCAGGTTATCTGCATAGAAACCCTGCTGGGAGGCCAGGGTATCCGCAGTGAGCAGCGCAGTACAGGCAAAGTCGGTTTACTACCCATCTTTAATTTCCAAATGCGGTACACAGGCGTTTAAAACACTGTATGGGAAACAAAGGGCCGCTGCATGCCAGGCAGCTTCGGGCCAGGCACAGTGTGTTTAGGTGTTTCCTTTATGTGATCTAAATCTCACAGCCTTACTAACCCCATTTTAAAAGAAGAGGTAACTGCTTTCCCGAGCAGTTAAATGACTTTGTCAAGTGCATAAACTGGAATTGGAATCCAGTTAAGATCGGCCTCTAAGACTCCATGCTGCAGGCTTCCCAGAAGAAACAAGAACGACATTATATAATGTAAAGCTGATCCAAAAAAAAAAGAAAAATTGGTAAGCGTTTGTCCTGCTTCCTGTACCAAGTTGGAGCCGGCAGCATGAGACTGACAGAGCAGATGAGAAACACCACTTAAGATAATTTCTCCTGCTAAACTCTGTTGTACACTATGCAAATATGATTGCAAAAGTGGAACATGATCAACACTTTCAGGCTAGTTATCTTTCAAAGATGATACTTGGAGTAATCAGCATAAACTTAGTATACTGTATCCTAAATAATAAAAATGTTGGCCTGCATCATTCTGACATCTGAGTACAACCTACCAAAGCCTATCTGGATGATATGTAGTGATAATAACCTCCATCCAGACAGCATCTTCACAATCACAGCTTTTCGTCACCTGGGGTAGGGTGGGGGAGGGGAGCTGGAAAATAGAAAAGGACTTAGGGGCTCCCAGAGTACCTGGGGGAATTCTTGGGGTGGAGGACTGTGAATCAAGATGAATGTACTTCCATTTGGTTCTGGGAGGTCTCCCGCTTCCTGTCTCCCTCAAGGCAGGCCTGATAAGCAAGAGCCTTGCTCCGCAGAGATGTTTCCTGTTTTCGGTGTGTGACTAGATACCCTGAGCTGGTCCTAAAAAACAACCACCACCACCAAAAAAGAAAGAAAGAAAGAAAGAAAGAAAATTAAGAGGAAAAAGCCAAACACGATTGAAGCAAGTGATGGAAAAGGCAGAAGGTGAAAATAAAAAATAAAATAAATAAAAAAGAGAAAAGGTAGGAGGGAATAAAAAAAGGAATGATGGGAATTTAGTTTTTATGGGATTTGTTTCTCTGTTTAATACATATTTTAAAATTATTGAGCTGCCCCGGAACAGGCAACGATCACATTGCATTTCAAATTCCTTAACTTGTCATATGTCAAAGATATTACAGATCGTTGTTACGATATTACCAAGAGTTCCTTGTCTGGTAAAGCAGCCAGAGGGCCCACAGAATGCTGTCTGCATGGGGTGGGCTACTGGTCTGGGAGCCAGGAGGCCTGGGTTCTTGGTTTGCTGCAGTGACCTTGGACAAGTCACTTTCCCCCGTGGGGGATGCAGGAGGTGGACCTAGGGCTCCAACCTGCATTTGTTCTGGTCCCCACTTCTCAGGGCTCCCTCCTGATGCTTGCAGGATGACGTTCCAATGCTGAAACCGCCACCTCACTACCTTTCTTCTCATGCATGCGTGCATATGGGCATGCTGTCACTGCAGTCGTGTCTGACTCTTTGCAACCCCATGGACTGTAGCCCGTCAGGCTGCTCTGTCCATGGGATTTTCCAGGCAAGAATACTGGAGTGGGTTGCCATTTCCTTCTCCAGCGGATCTTCCCAACCCAGGGATTGAACCCGTGTCTCTTATGTCTCCTGCCTTGGCAGGCAGCTTCTTTATCACTAGCGCCACCTGGGAAGTCCTTCATCTGCTCAGGAGATTTTAGGAACCCCTGAGCCAGTGAAGGATAGCTAGGGAAGACAGAGGAGGCTTTACTGGCATTTCTGAAATTATATCAGGTGTGCGTGGGTCCTTGTCTTCTTCCACCATAGGGGGTGAATTCTGAACAAGCAGGAGTCTGGGGGCCCAGACAGATGCAAGACCACATACCAGCTCCACCACCTACTTGCTCGGTGACTTTGGCTAGTTTTTCACATGCAATATGTGAATGATGATAAGGCAGACCTCACAGGGCTAGTATTTACTGAGAGAAAATCCCGTAAATGCCAGTTTTGGGCTTCACTCTCTGCATTCTCTCTAAAAGGCAGGAGGGGGCCAGTGATGATCTCTGCTCCTCCCATCCCCTGTGCCTCCCCAGTAAAAGAGGAGGCAGGGAAGTGGGCAGGGGAAAATGCCATGGCCCGTGCTGTGAGGTCCACGGCTGGCCCCAATCTGAGCAGAAGGGGGACTTGGGGAGGGTTGAATTCGTGACTCATGTTCTGTAGTTGATCCACCATGCTCTCACTGAACAAGCAATTTGAAAACAACGTATTATGAAATAGGGAGAAACACAGCTATGAACTCCTCCTGAATCCTGGTGGGAACCTTTTGGAATCCTGAGGGTCTCAGAAGCTCCCACGTGGATGGAGCTGGAGCAGGTGGGAGTCATTGCCTTCTTGAGATGACCAGACATCTTGCCGGCCCCCTACCCTCCGCACTGTGTGTGGAGTGGTCAGAGATGGAAGAGAAATTTAGAGCCAGAGGAGTGAAGCACCTTCCCTTGGCTCCCTAGTTATCATTAGGTGACTGGAATCAAAGAGGACAGGGCTTGCACATGTGTCGGGGAGGGGCAGTGGAGGGCACAGACGTGAAGAGGTAGAGTTCTGTGCAGGGGCGGGGTGGGGTGACTGCAGAGCTGGGGACCTGTTTCCTCACTGGGCCTGAGCACACCTCTGGCAGAACAGCAAGCTTCTGAGGGTCTCTTTCAGGCGGGTAATAGCTATACCTACGTCAGAGAGTGGTAATCAGGATAAAATGGCACAGTGTACAATAGATGCTTAACACAATGCCTGTCATAGTACGGGCTCAGTCACATTAGCTGAAGACATTTTTTTAACTAAAAAAAAAAAAAAGGCAGCCATGTTGCTCTTGGCCAAGGAAAACTGTTACTGTTCTTGGCTTTCTTCTTAGTGAAAAAGCCAGGGAAGTTCCCCTTGGTAATGACATCACCATTAATGGCAGAGAAGGCCAATTGTCAGTCCATTTTCCAAGGGTCTAAATGACTCTCTTTCTTTTGGAGACCTGAGTGTTAAAGTTAAGGTCTGTTTTCAAGAAAGAGAGGGGCCTACAATATCTACTTTGTCATCGTTTCACCTGTAGTACTATCTATTAGCAGGAGCACAAGGAGACTTTGAAGACTTTAGCTGGGGATGTGAAGTTCTTTGGGGATATATGAGAGACACAAGATGAAATTTAGGACTTGTGTGATGTGATGGAACAGCACAGACTGAGTGAAAGAGTCAATTTTTAGCATCCTAAGGGAGGCTTTGTAAAAAGACATCTTCTTACATAGCAGGGTCCTAGACCCTTAATTTCTGGCAATGAAAAACCTGAAAACTTCATGAAAATTAGCACCTAAAAATCTTAGATAAGATATATGAATATTCTTTTAACTGCCTAGTAGAGTTTGAAGGAAATAAATACAACTGGACCAGAGATAAAACCTAGCTATATGCTATTCATAAGTGTAGCATCCAAAACATGAAATAAAAAAGCTAAAAGGAGAAAGATGAGAAAAGAAATAGTAGGAAAGAAAACAGACATAGTTTATTAATGTAATATAAAATAGACTTATTTTCATGTAATATAAAATAGACTTGAAGACAGACATTACTAGTGATACAGATGGTCTTCACATGATGAACAATTTAAAAAGGACATTTAAGTAGAAGAATAGTTCTAACATTATATGCCCCTAGAAACATGCTTCAAAATATAAAAACAAAAAGTGAAGCAATTTCAGGGAGAAAACGATGAATTGGAAATGATATGAAAGCTTGCCCAGTCATGTCTGTCTCTGCGACCCCAAGGACTGCAGCCCGCCAGGCTCCACTGTCCATGGAATTTTCCAGGTAAGAATACTGGAGTGGGTTGCCATTTCCTCCTCCAATGGAAGTAATAGTAAGATACTTTAATGTACCTTTCTCCATAACTGATAAAAACAGAAAGGATCATGTAGAAGGTTTGAACAAAACATTCTCAAGCTTGCCCTTATTAATAATTAGAAAAATCACATTCTTTTTGTGTATATGTGGGACACTTAGAAAATCTGATCATGTACTAGCTCAGAAATGAAGTCCCAACAAATGCTGTGATATAATGTCATACAGATTGTATTGTTTGACCACAGTATCATGTAGTGAGAAATCTTAGCAAAAAAAAGAGAAAAATCCACCTGCTTCTCTCCATACATTTGGGGGCGGAGGGAAAGGCATTTCTAAATAACTCACTGCTTCAAGAAGAAATCATATGATAATTAAATAATGAATTAAAATTCTACTTATCAAGATTTCATGTCTTTCAATCACAGAAATGAGTAAAGGATAACACATAGGCTGAAGATGCTTATATTAGTAAAGAAGAAAGACCAAAGATTAATAATCTTTATGTCAAACAGAGGAGGTGAAAAAAAAAAGGAAGAAAAACAGAGTAAGCCCAAAGAAAGAAGAAGAAAAAAAATAATGGAGGAAAAAGTGATGAGAATCAGACTCTAGTGACATCTGGAATAGGTCCATAGCTACTTTACAGTCAAGAAACATCATTCCATTGACAATACCTATCCCTTCTAGGATCGCATAATCTCTCTACCCCCAAAGACCCTTCCCACTGAATCTGCACCATCTTTACAGTGGAGGGACTAAAACCATGTTTTGTTCATCTCTGTAGGCTTTATATCTAGCTTAGGTGCTCAGCAATCCTATTCGATGACTTTTCCTTTGGAGTTATTTATTTACTCTCTTGGCTGGATTGTAAACTCTTTGAGGCTGAAACTAGATCTTTCTCAACTCTGTTCCTCCACAGCCTGTGAGCAAGGACTTGTGAAAAGGAGCCACCCGATATTTAAATGTGTTTGAAGTTGTATTGAATTTGTAGAGAGAGCATTAGCTTATAGGCTGGAAGAGAAATGGAAGGAGGAAGGTGGGGTGATTTCTGATTCGTTCAGACTTGGGAATCTGATCATATTCAGAATAGGCTACTGATGACCTTCAGCACAGAAAGAAATTTCCTGATGCCTGGGCATGATTTTGAGACTTCTTAAGAAACTTAGAAAAAAAAATACTAAACTCTCCATTGGGGAAGGAATACATACCTTTCTGATTCCTGTCTGTGGTGGGGATGAATGAGTGATTAGGGGTAAAATGTTTTAGAGTTGGATGCTACTTAGTTTTAAGTTCCCCTCTTCTTTTATTATGATGGCTAGATACCCATATAAAACTTACCCCTTTGACCATTTTAAACAGTACCGTTCAGTGGCATTAAGTACATTCATAATGCTGAGCAACTGCCACAATTATGTATTCCCAGAACTTTTCCAATAATGATCTCAAACAGAAACTTCATCCCCATTCCCTTTTAACTGTGCAATTTTGCCAGTTTCTTCATCTGAGAATCAGGGCTAATCATATTATCTATTGAATAGGATTACTGTCTGGATTAAATGATGTAATGCATGAAAACTGCTTAGCACAGTGCCTGGCACTGTGTTTCATTGGGTAAGTAGTCAACAAATGTTATTATAGAAAAGGGCAAGGGCAGAGGAAATTCACGTCCTCTAGAGCTGGGAGGGCGACTTGAGGGAAGGATAGTTCAGGAAAGCCTGATGGACAAGGTCTTGATGGGGCTGCTCTAGAATCACACCTGGTGACAAGTACCCTCTCCAGTCTCAAAGCTGTGGGACTAGGGGAGGTTATCTCCAAAACTCCTTCCACCACTAGCGTTGCACCTGGAGTGTGGCGGGAACTCAAGAAACGCACAAATAAGTGAATGAATGAATGAAACATACGCAAACATTTCACTGCTCCCTGGGAAGTAGAACTCACTTAGTTGTCAAGCTATCAATCAGAAGACTGAGGCTCAGAAAAGTAGTGACTTGTTTTCAGATCACACAGTTTGGGGGAGAGTTGCGTTAAAAAAAAAAAAGCCAAAGTTCCTAAGCATATGGTGTAATCTTAACTTGAACCAGAACCCAGAAAAACAGGAGAAAAACCTGAGAAAACCCGAAAGGTCCAGGCAATGCCTAATTTTAGAGGCAAAGTCTCCAAATGTTCGGTGACATTTTCCTGCTCTGACTACATATCTGATCCAGAATGTTGCAGATAATTGCTTTTTGTTTAGGGGAGAACATTTCCTACCATTTCAGGGGCAATGGTCATTCTGGTAAGGAGGACCACAGAAAATAACTATTTTTAAAACCGTAATTCTTGGAAGAACTAGGAATTTTTAAAAGACCCAAAAATAGCCTGCACATTTTCACCTCATCCAGCCTCAGCTTTACTTGTCAGGTATAAATAATAATACTCAAGAAGCAGCAGTGAGAATTAAATGAGATAAAGAATGTCACGATCGCTTTTGCAGTGCCTGGCATGTGGATGCTGTTCAGCAAATATTTGTTCCAAGCAAAGGGAGGTATTATTGATGAAGCATACCCTCCCTTCCTATCAGCAGCCCACTTGACCCTGCTGGGAAGATTTGCTGGTTCTGTAGACACTTTGTTTGCAGTGTGACCCAAAGAATAACCTAGAGGGGGGGAGGTAGCCATTAGGACTGAAGCAATTTGTAGCAAACAAGTGCTGCTTTTTTGCTTTTCTGCCCCAGGCTGCAGTTAGTTGGAAATGGCTTCCCCTGTTTCCTGGAAACATCCAGAAGGGTTTCGGGACGTGAGGGCTGTGCCTGTAGGTTTTCAGTCCATTCTCAGGGACAGAGGTCACTGGGCATAGAGGGGAGTCATCGTATACCCAGACAGAGCGGTGGGAAGACTCCCGTCTTGGGAGCCAGGATGCTGGCTTCTAGACCTGGCCGCTTACTGGCTCTGTGACCTCAGGCAAAGGGCTTCACCTCTCTGAACCTCAGGATCCTCTTCTGTGAACCAAGGGGCTGGGAGTACATGATTTCTGTGTCTCTCTCCATCTCGACCACACTACATTCTATTTATTTATTCTACTCACAGCTTTCCAAGTATTGCTGCTCACTGAAAATATGAATGTCGATACATGTGTACAGTCACACACACACACACACACACACACACACACACACACATCTTCTTACATCCAGAATCGTCACCTAGGGAAGCGCAAAAACCTAACACCCCAGTGAATAGCCACGTTACTCACCACCTTCAGGGTGCCAAAGCCCAGCAGCTTCTGGACTAGGACCTCGTCTTCCTTGTGACCCAGTACTTCTGCTGCCAAATGAGGTAGAAATGCTGCGATCTGATTTCTAACCCCTAGAGCAACTGCTGCTACGGCTGCTGCAGCCGCCCGCCTTTTCGACCATGGATGCAGCAGCAGCAAGAAATGCTGAGCACAGCACATTTCTCAGCACTGGAGGGCGGACTGGCTTGCTGCAGAGGAAGCTGGGTTGCCATTCCTCCAAGGGCTATTTCTGCCCAGTGGGTTTGGGTGGTGGGAGGATATTTACTTTTCAACCTTGCACTCCTCAAAGGGATGACTGTGAAAAACCTTGGCTTTTGCCAAGATCAAGCCTCCCTTGTGGAGTCAGAGTCAGTCATCAGGAGACTGTGATCTTGCTTCCTGCCCCAGACTTGCACTGAGGGATCTTGGTGTTTGTGGATGAGGACGGTGACAGGGTCTTTAAGCATCCTTAAATGCTAGGGGAAAGGCCTGGCTTTTCTTTCTAAAAGGGTAATGTTTCTGTGGGCTGCCAGGGTTCCAGGAGACCTCACTCAGTCTGATAAGATGAGATATGCTTTGTGGTGCTGGCTTTCTTGGCATAATCTTTTGGGAACAGAACAGGGCAGAGCCTGGAACTCATTCGCTATGGGGGTGGAGTTTGCTTATTAATTTCCACAGATGTCTCCCTGAATTCCTCACTCAGCTTTTGGGGTGCCAGTTTCACTGATGGCTAGTCTTTTTTAAAAAACGTTGTTTATTTCTTAACTGGAGGATAACTGCTTTACAATGCTGTGTTGGTTTCTGCCATACATCAACATGGATCAGCCATGGATATATATATGTCGCCTCTCTCTGAGCCTCCCTCCCGCCCCCACCCCATCCCACCCATCCTGGTTGTCACAGAGCACCAAATTGAGCTCCCTGCGTCACACAGCAAATTCCCACTGGCTCTCGTTTTACATATGGCAATGTATATGTTTCCATGCTGCTCTCTCTGTTCCTCCCACCCCCTCCTTCCCCTGCCGTGTTCACAACTCTGTTCTCTGTGTCTGAATCTCTATGGCTGCCCTACAAATAGATTCATCAGTGTCAATGGTGACTAGTCTTTGCTTCCCCATAAATTCTGTAGCTGATGGGCTCTGGGAGTTTTTGCCATCCTGAGTTTCTGCTTTCTCACCTGCAAAATAACACCACCCACAGGGTGATCAGGAAGAATTTACATGATTTACGGCAATGGTCTCCAAATCTTGAGGGTGCTCTCTATCAGGAAAAATTTATTTGCGAGTATACCCCCAGTGTAGGTATGTTTATGTATTTGTAAATTATATAACAGACATGCTATTAGCTAACACCTCAAGTCACAATATACGCTAAAGATGAGGTTCATTACTAATGGTAGTGGATGTTAAATGATATTTCAAATGCTTGTGATAATTTCAAAAAACCTTGGCCAACTTCTTTTTGGATCTGGATAAGTCATCATTATTTTGATTTTCTATTCTGGTTATGAATATGGTTGTAGCATGGTTGATCTCTTATTAGGACCGAAAGTATCAGCTTCACCTTTGCTTATTGTTTGTGTTGTGAGTATTCATCTCCATTTGGGATTTCTTCATGGGAATATTTCTAAACCAAGCATCCACTCTATGCATGTGGGATTAGTTTAAAAATAAGATGGTCTGGATAACAAACAAGGTCCTACTGTCCAGCACAAGGAACTCTGTGTCCCACCAGGCTCCTCTGTCCATGGAATTCTCCAGGCAAGGACACTGGAGTGGGTTGCCATTCCCTTCTCCAGAGGGATCTTCTCAACCCAGGGATTGAACACAGGTCTCCTGCATTGCAGGGACCGGGGAAGCCGCAAGGAACTCTGCTCAATGTTATTTGATAACGTGGATGGGAAGGGAGTTTAGGGGGAGAATGGATACATGTATGTGTATGACGGAGTGCTTTTGCTGATCCCTGAAACTATCATAACACTTTAAATTGGCTATCCACCAATATAAAATAAAAAGTTTTAAAAAACAAAACAACTAAAATGGTTTGCTCTGCAACTCCACTTAACTCTTCCACATATGGAACTCTCACTCTTTCCTCAGGATAACGTGTTTCCAGTAAGTGACACTGGGGCTTCTAAAAGTCATCAAGGTCAATCCATATAACAGATATTAGTAAAAATTAACTTCTTTCTAACATTTCTCTTGTGGCTCAGCTGGTAAAGAATCATCTGCAATGAGGGAAACCTGAGTTCCATCCCTGGGTTGGGAAGATCTTCTGGAGAAGGGAAAGGCTACCCACTCCAGTATTCTGGCCCAGAGAATCCCATGGACTATACAGTCCATTGGGTTGCAAAGAGTCAGACATGACTGAACAGCTTTCACTTTACTTTACTTTTAACTTCTTTCTGACATTTAAGACAAAATAGACGTTCTGATATTATCTCTCCTGCACTTCAGTGAATGGCTCTGCATGTCTCCTGCGTGCATGCTCAGTCACTTCAGTCGTGTCTGAAGCCCCTGTTTGTACCCTTGTTTGGAAATTCCTGAGCTGATGGATGTAAATGTGCTTTGTAAGCTGCCAAGAACAGACTACAGGAAAGCAACAGTGAGGATGCACACTCAGGGAAGAATGTCTTCACACGTAGAACTGTTGTTACCTAAAACTCTAAGGACTTCTGAACACTGTTCCAAGAAGGATGAACCCACTGGTGCTCACCAGTGAGAACAGGCACACCTGGATCTTCTGGACCCCAGCTATGCTTCTTGCACAGAAGCACCTGAGCGTAGATCTCAATTTCTTACTCCTTGGACTAGAGACCTAAGAGAATCCTCTGGGAATTGACTTGTGGACACAGCAGGGGAAAGAGAGGGTGGGAGTGGAGAGAGTAGCATTGAAACATACCCATTACCACATGTAAAACAGCCAGTGGGAAGTTACTCTTATAATATGGGGAGCTCAGCTGAGTGCTCTGTGATGACCTAGAGGGGTGAGGTGGGGCCTGGGATGGAGGTTCAAAGGGAGGGCGTGTGGCTGATTCATGTTGGTATATGGCAGAAACCAACACAACATTATAAATTATTCTCCAGTTAAAAATAAATTTTAAAAATGTTTCATAAATGAAACAAAAAAAGAGAATGCTCTGGAAGAAGGAAGTTTAGGCGGCTACAGGATTATATTCTTTAAGTTTCTGCAGTGTTGGGTTTATTTGTTGCAGCACCTCAAAGTTAACCTTAATTCAATTACTGTGTGTGTGTATGTGTGCTCAGCTATGTCCGACTCTTTGCAACCTCATAGATTGTAGCCTGCCAGACTTCTCTGTCCACGGGATTTTACAGGCAAGAATACTGGAGCAGGTTGATATTTCCTATCCAGGGATCGAACTTGCATCTCTTGTGTTGGCAGGTGGATTCTTTACCACTGCGCCACCCAGGAAGCCCAATCTCATTGGCTAGTGAGAAACAAAGTCTGACCTGAGAATTAGAAGACCTGAATCTTATGTTGTTTTTTTTTTTCCAGGACCTCTTTTTTTTTTTTTTACTTTGAATTTCACCTTTTTTGACCCTAATCTTATCTGTAAAATGAAGGTGTTGGATTAGATCATTTTAAAGGTTTATTCCAACATTAATAATCTGTGTTATCTTCTTTCTTAAAAGTATCTTTTTATGACGCTCTAGCTATATCCAGTGGTGGTTGTATTCGATGAAAATTTCCACCCAAGCAAAAGATTTGGAATGTGACCTCCATCATGACCTCTCTTTTGCTTCTCCTCCTTTCCCTTCTGCCCACACCACCTGTCCTCTATTCCTTCCTGATTCATCTCATCCACCAGCCAGAGAGTAGGTCCAGAAAACCTCAGTCATATCTTTGAGCTTAGCTGCTGCTGTATGCTTCCAGCTGAAATTCCATCTGGAGCTAATGTTTTAGGCCAACTCCCCCTGTGAGAGCCGTCTTTTTTTCCGTTGCGCCTCTCTGCCCTGCACCCCAGGGGTGGTTTGAGCAGAACTGGCCACTGAGGACAAGCACTGTGTTTTTTCTTCCCCAAGTCAGAGCTCTTTTGGAATCAAGATGCTCTTGATAACTCCCTCTGGGAATGTGATTCTGTGCTAGGCACTGTATTCAGAGAGAAGGACCCGGCCTTGCCTTCATGGCACTTACATGCAAACTGTCACTCAGTCAGAAAATGGTTAAGCTTTTTATTTCATGGTGCTTTGAAGTCTAGGAAGTGTGTTTTTATAGTAACTCAATTCAATTCTAAAATAACTCAGTAAGAGACCCCCTGCCAGTCCAGTGGTTAAGACTGCACTTCAGACGTAGAGAAGAGACATGTGGACACAGTGGGAGAAGACAAGGATGGGATGAATAGAGACAGTAGGCTTGACATGTGAAATAGATGGCTAGTGGGAAGTTGCTATATAATACAGGGAGTTCAGCCCTGTATTCTGTGACAACCTAGAGGGGTGGTAAGGGGTATGGGGGGGGGGTCAGAGGGAGGCTCAAGAGGGAGGAGATATATGTATATTTATGGCTGATTCACATTGTTGCAAGGCAGAAACCAACACAATATTGTAAAGCAATTATCCTCCAATTAATTTTAAAAAAATTTAAAAAGGACTGTTTCCAACGCAGGGGCAAGGGTTTGATCCCTGGTCAGGGAACTAAGATCCCTCATGCCACATGGCCAGGCTAAAATAGAATAAAATAGCTCAGTAAGTCTGATATTTTTCTTCTCATGTGACAGGCAATTATCCTAAGAACACATCATAATGGGCAGAATTAGGGCTGGAATCCACACCTTCTAACCACAAAATCTGCACTTTTTTCCTTTTCCCTTTCATTAATCTAATAAATACCTTCTCTAGATCCATGCCTAGATCCTCCAGGCAGGATTCTGAGCACCCATGAAACTTGGCTCATGTGTTGGTGTATAAATAATTGGTTTGTAATATGCCACCCATTCTCCCAACTGGATTGGAAATGCATTGAGAATAGAGTCTGTTTCTCAGCCATCCTTATGATTAAATAAGTCTGGTTTATAAGTTAAGTGTGTTTTTTTTTTCTATAGCACCAAAACCTTTCCCATTGTGTCATGATAATGGTAACAAGGAGCAGCTATCTGTCGAGACAACAAGAAGCTGCTTTTGGGTGTGAAAACCTGGAGGACTCCCCTTTTCTTACTGCCTCCCAGATACCTTTCTTACATGATTAAAAGAAAAAAAATTCAGCTGTTATGGGTCTTTGTTGCCGCATGCAGCTCTCTTTAGTTGCGGCGAGCGGGAGCTATGCTTTGTTGCGGCGTGCCAGCTTCTCTTTGTGATGGCTTCTCTTGTTGGGGAGCATGGGCTCCAGAGAGTAGCAGAGGCTTCAGTAGTTGCAGCGTGCAGACTTCAGGAGCTGTGGTGCATGGGCTTAGATGCCCCACCGCGTGTAAAATCTCCCCAGACTAGGGATCAAATGCATGTCCCCTGCATGGAGGTGGATTCTTAACCACTGGACCACCGGGGAAGTCCCCAAAACACCTTTCTTAAATGGTAGTGTAAACTTTCATTTCAAGGCATGTAAGATTTCAAATTAAGTCCCAGACCAATGCGAATTCACTAGTTTGTGAAAGATTTCTCCCAGACTCTCTTCCAAGATTGGGCTTGGGAAGCAGTTTGTGGAAGATCTGCACTTGAGACAGGGTGAGGAAGAACCACAGAAGGAAAGAATGAGGACATGAAAAGTGGATTCTCAGGAGGTGCATGATCTGACCTGGCTATTTGCCTGGTACTAGTCTTAAACCTTCAAAAAGCACTTTTCTGGGCTTGCAAGAAGCTGGCTTGAGTGGTGAGAGTAAAAGTAAAGGTGGGTATTTAAGGCACTCTGTCCCAGATCTGAAACAAGTAATTCGAGGGCCGCATGACTCCAGAGTGAAATCAGACGCAGAGCCTGGGCATCAGTCTTGCTGCCTCTGCGAGTTCCCTGCGCCAGGCTGTGCTACTTCAGCACCGAAGACAGCGCCTCGGGAGCCCCTTGACACTGAGCTGGGACTCTGTGGCTGTTTACACTGGGGACTTCTGTCTGTTTGATTCAGTGTTCTTGGCAAGCTGTGCTGAAGATTGGGATCTGGGGAAGGCTCAGAATCCTAGGAACTAACCCAGATTCCCGTAAAGTGCATTCTTTGCGATCTCTTTTCTTTTTCCAGCTGCTTGAGGCATTTATCTAATCTTTTCTTCCCCATTCTATCAGAAAGGAAGAAGATGGACTCCTACGCCATCTCTTTCCCCATCCCCATAACTAATCTGGTTCATTCTGGTCTAAGTATGCTCTTTTTTTCCTTGAACCCTTTGCTGTTTTCCATGCAAGAGTTGTCTAAACTACCCTGGATTTTGGGGAAAGCATGGATAGGCACTAAAGTATAACTGACAAGACAGCAGAATGCCTATCTCTTTTCCACTTTCCCAGGTGGTACATGGACATTTTGCAGTGCCTTAGATCAATGGGTATGTTCCCATTAGTAGGGATTTCAGGCTCAATTTCAGGCCAAGGTAGAAGATATTCTCCAAGAATCTTCAGGGTCTCAGAGATGCCACAAAGAATGTGATAAAAGGCACACTGAGGCTGCCCTGGTTATAGATCTAATTCTTCACCAACTGTGAAGATTAGAACAGGTCACTTAACTTCCTGGAGCCTCAGTTTCCTTAAGTATAAAAAGAGGATAACAGCAAAAACCCATCTTAAGTAAAAATTAATGGGATCATTCATGAGAAATCCTGTTGTTAACTGCAGAGTACTACCCAATAATTAATAATAACAGTCCCTGCAAAACCATTGATAGGAAGATATAGGCATTTCTGGTTTCCAAACCCCAATGTGGGCTGCGAGAATATCAAACAATGCCTGTCAGAGAGGCACAGATAGTGATGCCAGGACAATTCAAAAGGACACTTGTCATTCTACCTTGAGTTGGCCATTGTCTGTGAACTTGGCTCTAGTCCCTTCTGTATCTGAATTTTTTTCTTTCATTAACTTAATAAGTCAGGGAACTCACACTGACACCCTCGATTTATCAGACAGTCACAGTGCTTCTGGAAACAGCTAGTGACACATCCCTGCCTCCACCTCACTTCCCACTGGCAGTTACACATCCCAGAATCTGGCAGAAACCTGTGGGTTTTTATTTGTCATTGCCCACATGCTCCCATCCACCCCTCAGCTACCTTCATGTCACTTCCACTCATTGCTGCTACATCTTTTAGATAATTTGACCTTCCGATGGAGTTCCTAAGAAAGATTACTTTGTGTTTTCTCTAAGAGAGGGTAAGCCCTAAGGCTGACTTCACGTCCCCATCTTTTCTAACAGAGCTGCAACTGGGTTCACGTATCCTCCATTCCCCATGCAGCCATGTATCTGCAGAAAGCTGACCTCGCCCCCCAGCTCCAGAGTAAGCCTGACTGTCCTCTCCCCTGTGCCAGTGGTTAGTGCTGTGAGGTCTCTGCAAAAGGCTTCCTTACCTCTAAGAGATGGTGACATGTCTGGATGAGATGCTGAGAACTGTTGCTGCCAAACTGCTACTTGCCTAATATTAAAGCCAACAGCATGGATGACAGAGAAATGAAAAGAACCTAGGTTCTTGGTGACATTGCCATGCTACCGAATCAATCAATTCTGAAGCCTGCATTTCTTCTGGCCTTCCAGTTTCATGAGATAGTCAAGTTCTTTACTGATTGGGCAGGGGTTTCTGTTACTTGCAGCTAAAAGCATTCTTTTCTAATACACTCAGTTGCTGGTCAGGAGATGAGTCTAGGTCATTTGTAAAAGATATAGTGCACACTTGACCTGCTGTTGAGCTCCACAAACAGTATTCCAGATGAATTTACTGAGCTTCTTAAACCAACAGCATTTCACTTGCGCCTGCCAATCTCAGCCACGTGTTTCCAATGATGTAAGCTGGCAGGCATTAGGAGACATATTCTGCGAGTTTATGGATTCTGTTTTCTTAGATATTCAGATTTGTTCTTAATCATAGCTGATTCTATTTCTTCTGGATGCCAAGCCTCATCTTCTAACTCAACTGCTTGATGTAATAGTTTTTTTTTGTTTGAGTAGGAGAGATATCCTCTGGTTACACAGAACAAGGAGCCTACCAGGGAAGGAGATATTTGTCAAGTAGCAAGACTCTTTTCTCCTTAGACGCCAGTTTGGGAGCCCAAGATTCTATATATAAAGGGTTTCTGGAGGCCATATTTGTTAATCTTCCTTGAAGGACCATATTAACAGGGTATCATGCCCACCCTTCTAGGCAAGACTCTTCAGCTGACAATCTGTCAGTTGCAACAATGATTTCTTCTTCTCAGCTCTGTGTATTGTCTGACTCACAGGGATGGTAGAAAGTGGAGGAAGCCATTAAAAAAATTTTTTTTTTTTTGCCATGCCATGCAGCATGAGGGATCTTAGTTCCCTGACCAGGGATGGAACCCACACCCCCTGCATTGGAAGTGTGGAGTTTAAACCACTGGTTCACCATGGAAGTCCTGGAGGAAGCCATTTTTAAAGACTGATTCTTTACACTCATAGATAGATGACTGATGAGCCACTAGATGGAAATTAAGACAGAAAGACAGATGGGAAAATAGGGGGGACACAAGAAGCTGTAAGGAAATTAGTTTCATCCTCCCAACAGATGCACTAATACAACCCGGTCAAAAAATCATATCGAGAGCCTCCCAAGTGCAAGTGTTGTTGAGAAGGGGCACTGAGATACTTTCTCTATCCTTGGGGTTTCATAGTCTAGCTGAAAGATGATATAAACAAGCAAAAAGTTACTTTTAGCTGTAAAACTAGCTGAATAGAAAACAGGAATTAAAAAAAGAAAACAGGAATAATTGTTCTGGACAACAGAGCTATCACAAAAAGATAGACCACTAATTTTTCAATTTTCCAAATGAAATGTATAGGTAACAATTGAGAAGAAAGGGAATTTTGGGCTACAATGACTAAGAAACTATGAAGGATATGAGAATACTTTCAATATCATCCCTATCATAATTACTATGACTACTGCTGCTCTGACAGTAAGATATTCTGTAACTTGAGCATCTACTGTAAAGTGATACTGGACACTTCACTATAGTCACTTAAGTGTCTACATTAGCATTTTAAGGTATTGTCCTCATTTTGTAATAATGAAACTGAGAATTAGATGACTAGGAATTTTAAGAACAGTTTCATTGAGGTGTAGTTCACATACCATACAATTCACTCATTTAAAATATACAATTCAATGCTTTTTAGAATACTCACCATAATGCAACCATCACCACAATTTTTGAACATTTTCATCACTGTAAAAAGAAACCACAAATCCATTAACCCCATTTCTCCCCGGATTCTTGAGACTTTTGCTTAAGAATTAAAAAAAAAAGTCTTTTGGCCACACCCCATGGCATATGGGATCTTAGATCCTTAATCAGGAATCACGTGGTATCTTAGCTCCCCAACCAGGGATCAAACCCACAGTCCCATGCATTGGCAGCATGGAACCTTAGTCAATGGACTACCAGTGAAGTCTGTTGCTTAAGGATTTTGAACTCAAGCCTATTGGGCACTCAAGGATTTGTTAATGCTTGCAACTCTGGCATTAATGGAATATTACTTAGCCTCCCAAGTCCTACTAAGTTTGAGACTAATTCTGACAAGACAAGGAAGTAGATAGTTCAGTTTAAATATGAGGATGAATTCCTGAATGAATGCTTTCTAAATAGTGCCTAGAGTGTTCGATTTTCCAGTGTACTGAGATATTGGAAGTTCTAGAATTGCATTTTTGTCCATTTCTCTCTTCTATGTTTATGTGCTGCCTAAGGCTGAGACTGTTGGAAATTTCAAATAAAATTTCCTTGGCAGTGTGGGCTGAGAGCTGAGAAAGATGATTCATAGATGACTAAACAAACAGTGCTTAACACCCTTGGCCTTACCTTCAAACAAGGAAATTGGTTACTGAATAGCATGCTCTACAAAGGAAAGGACTCTGTCTCTTCTCTCATCCCTGAGTGGCTTAACCAAGTTAGAAATTTCTAACCAAGTTAGAAATTGATCTGTCGGGAGTTCTGAACTCCCAACAGATCCTTCTGTAGGAGAACAGACCAACAAAACTTAAACCATAGAGTGTAAGTATAAAATCCTGGAGGACTGAGACATGGAATCCAGAACTGAATGTTAAAACATCTGAATGCAAGCACTAGGATGTTGAAACATTAAACAAGGACCTGGGCTCATTTTTCTTTTAGTTTAAGGGCTTTAAAATTTTATTTAGTTTCATTGCACTTAAAAAAACCCCTCTGAGTATTCTGTCTTTTGCAGACTCTCTGCGATCCCATTATAGTCCACCAGGCTCCTTTGTCCATGAAATTCTCCAGGCCAGAATACTGGAGTGGGTAGCCTTTCCCTTCTCCAGTGGATCTTCCCAACCCAGGAATCAAACCAGGGTCTCCTGCATTGCAGGTGGATTCTTTACTAACAGCTATCAGGGAAGCCCCTGTATTCTGTCAGGTGCAATATAAGATGAGTAAAGAAAATATATTCTTGTTTCTAGATACAGCGACTCCTAGAAGTTCTCCTGTCCCTGCTCTTTTTTATCTTAGAATGAACTTTCATTTATTTTTAAAATTTATTTTTGATTGGATGATAATTGCTTTACAATATTGTATTGGTTGGGCTTCCCACATGGTGCAGTGGTAAAGAATCTGTCTGCTAATGCAGGAGATGCAAGAGATGTGTGTTTGATCCCTGGGTCGGGAAGATCCCCTGGGTGAGGAAATGTAACCCATTCCAGTATTCTTGCCTGGAGAATTCCGTGGCCAGAGGAGCCTGATGGGTCACAGTCCATGGGTTTGCAAAGAGCCAGACACGACTGAGCCCACAACACAACAACAGCAGCATCCTGTTGGTTTCTGCCACACCTCGACATGAATCAGCTCTAGGCATACACATGAGGATCTGGACCCTTCTGATACCTTATATAAGTAAGATGGAAAGACTATTAAGTAACTTGTCTAAAATCACACAGTTTTTCAGTGGAGGAAGAGCTGAGCTTTAAACCCAAGTCTGTCTGATTCCAAAATGCATGTTCTTTCCACTATGAAAGTGTTAGTCACTCAGTTGTGTCTGACTTTTTGCGACGCCATGGACTGTAGCCCACCAGGTTCCTCTGTCCATGGAATTCTCCTGGCAAGAATACTGGAGTGTGTTGCCATTCCCTTCTCTAGGGAATCTTCCAGACCTAGGGTTCGAACCCGGGTCTCCTGCTTTGCAGGCAGATTCTTTACTGTCTGAATCACCAGGGAAGCCCTCCTTCCACTATACCAATGTGCTAAGAGCAAGTGGTCAGGAAGGAAATCCAAAGACCCAGAAGAGTGAGTGATGAACAAAACATACTCTGAGCATCCTGGAAGGGGTAGAAACTGCTTCTCTCGTGGCCACAGGAAAGGTAGTCCCAATCTCCAGAGGCTATTTTGAAGGTGAGGAGCTGAAGCTTGCTCCTTCCAGTTTGCTTCATCTCTCTGGGCTTCTCTTTGCTCCTCTGGAAGATGCGGGGTAGGTGCTGGAGAGGCGGGGAGGTCAGAACGGGGCTCAGAACAGTAAAGTCCCTCTCATCTCTAATAGTCTCCAAACGTCGCAGCATATTTATTTCTTCATCTTTTAAACTTGATGGGGCAAACCACGGGCCTCACATAAATTCCCACTTTCATGTAACATTGCCAATGGTGTGACATCTTTATCTTCCATGCTGGTAGGAAAAAAATGAAGAGGAACAAGTTCAGACACATGGGCGGGGGCCGTGAGCCTCCCTCTGGTCTCACCCCGCAGAGAACTGCCCCGGTCAATTCTCCGGTTTCTTTTCTGAGGTCCTGCAGAGAAGAATGAGATCATGTCTGAAAAAGGAACTGGGCTTCTTGGAGCAAGAAGCTAAATAACTCCAATGCCTACAAGTGCCATTATCTGGCTTCCATTCCGAATCCTGATTCAAAGACCTGATTGAGTTTATCTTTTAAAAGAACTGGTCAGCTCTTGAATCAAAGAGTTGAGTCCTCTTCTTTCCCTCTTCTGGGTTTTTGAATGGTGTTGAGAGGCCCTACTGCCATGGCAACAGGAGATGTGGAAAACCGAACCTGAAATCGTGGGATGGAAAAGGACCCTGTGGAAAAGCCAGCCTCTGAGGGACAAGAGAGTCCTTATCCTGAAGGTGGATGGGAAGCTGGTCCTTTGTTTCATCCTGACGTTGTCCTCTGTGGCTAAGATTTTAGGCACAAGCGTTGACCGGCTCTGGTGTCATGCAACTCTCAGGCTGAATGCCAGCTCTGTCGCACTGGCTGTGTGACACCCGGCAGGCTGATTAACCTCTCTGAGCCTGTGTGTAGGACTGTCATGTGGATTATATCAGAGGATAAATCACTGGGTGCTTGGCACTTATTAGATGCTCAATAAATAGGAGTCCTTGGGGCCTATTTTAAGTGTTAATTTCTTAGCTCTTGTGCCATGTGCTCTTCTGGCTGCCTCTGAAGATGTGGTTCCATCCATTTGGAAGCATATGGGTAAAATCAAGCTCCTATATGTCAGGCTTACTTAGCTCGGGGAGGATCAGGAAAAACCTGCCTGACATTCTCCTTGTACACCCAGCTCTTCTCTGCTCAAGTAGTGATGATGATGGAGGGGAAAGAAATTTGTAGGCAGAGAAACTGGAACCAGAAAATCTGGATTCCTCCCGCCCTGGCACACACAGACACTCTGGGCCAGTCATTTCCTCTCACTGGCTTTGAACATCTGCTCTGTCACATGGGTTCCTGAAGCCTGTAACCCATTGCCCGAGCCTCCTCCCCTGGGCTACGCCAAATTGGGTGGTGTCTGCCAGGCCAAGTGCAATCTCTAGTTGAATCACCATCTCTCCACAGCTCTGGAAAAGGACAGCCACGTGCAGGGGTGAGGAGGGATGGGTACATAGAAAACCAAAGCTGCTAGACGCCATTGCATCCTCTGCCTCGGGCATTTTGTCAACAGCTGGGCCATTGGTCACCTACTAACAAATCCCCATGAATCAGGAGAGAGGCTAGAGGGACTCAGAAGCTCACTGCATGCATTTGGGCAGGTTGCTCCATCTCACTGGGTCCCAGAGTCCGCATCTGTAAAATGAGACGGTTTGATCCTTTCAACTCTGCTGCTCTGATTATGTGCTTACATGGGAGGATGCTGCCTGGGTTCCGAGGGCCAGGGGGCAGCAGCCAGGAACTCCAAGGTGGGGCTGTCAGTTCTAGCTTCTCCACTGCTAGAAGTCGGCTCAAAGGGAAAGGCAAAGATCATGGCTTGAACTGAGGTTTTCTTTGCCTCTCGTGTGATTTTCTTCGCCTATCTTACAAGCCATGGAGGAAAGAAAGAGCTGATGGGGAGAGGAAGTCTTCAGGAAGCAGGCGTGGTGCATTGAAGGGCCCCCCTCTCCCTTTCTCCTTTAGTATTACTGTATTTTCTCAGTAAATATTTATTGAGCACCTATGGTGAACTCGGTACTTGTTCACATCAGTGTACAAAACACACAAATCCATGTCTTTGTAAAGCATATGCTCTAGTGCAGGGAGACAGACAGTAAAAAATAAAGGTAGAAAATCATATCTTAACAATGTCTTCTTGGTGATAAAGACTAGAAGAGATACGAAATCAAGGTTGTGACTGTGGGGTTTGTAGATAGAGGGCAGTGGTAATAATTAAAATAGTTGATAGATACAGGCTGGCCAAGGGGAGGGCAATATTTAGAATATAACTACATTTAATATCCACAAAATGCTTTTTAATAATGATATTCATTAGTGCTAGTTGTTTGTTAATAATAAATGGGCCATCCTCCGTTCATCCTTTTTCTTTTTCTTTCATGAAGTCTTCGGCAGCTTTGGGGTGTCCCCGGCTGTCCAACTTTTATTCTCTTTGTCTCCCTCCTCTTATGGATGCTCTTGTTTCTTGCCTGGTCACCTGGGATTTTTCCATCTCGAGTCTTCCTCCGGCCTCGCCCCTCCTCCACACCCCTCCCCCCCATCCCGCTCTGCTCTAGCTGCCTGGCCAGCCTGCCCGTTTCAGTCCGATGAGGGCAAACCGACTGGAACAAGCTGGTGGATGGGGGAGAAGACGAGGGGCAAGCCTTTGAGCAGTCAGATCGCATAGCGCGTTCCCCCGCCGCGGCTTGGGCGGAAATTCCGTTCGGCTCGCGTTTTCAAAGTGGTTGCGGCGCTGGGGACTGCAGTTGAGCGGGGAGGGCGCGGGGAGCGGTGATGATCTCCTCTCCTTTCTGAGCAAGAGGGCCACCTGGAGCATAGGCGCTCCACGGCGAACCCCTGCTTCTTCAGACCGAGAGTAAGGGTAATGATGCCAGATTAATCATCATACTAGCTCAGGCTTCTTGTGAGAGATCAGTTTTAAAAGTAGAAGACAGGGCTTTGGTAGGTGCTGTGCTAAATCTCAAGGTATTCTTCCCGATGCCGAGCAGGCGGCTCTGTGCTGGGTTCCCAGGGGAAGAGTGATGAGGAGACCACCTATGACCTCCAGGGGTTTGTGTTTCCCCATGGGGAGGAGCGGAGAGGCGTGCCACTCCCAGTGGCAGAATGCAGGCTGTTTTAAAGCCAGGGGGAAGGTCTGTCCTGGCCGGAGGACGAGTGGCCACCGCTCTAGGTATTGCACTGGAGTAAATGTAACTGTGACCAGTATATGTTCACATTCCAAGGATGACTTGGATTGAAAGCGTACAGTTGAAGGACACGTTTAAATATGGCATGGGCCTCAGTTTCACATAAGGAATTTGGTGACCTGACATATTGGGTAACACTCAGGATGCTGAGCCTGGTGGGGTGAAGGCCAAAGGGCTGAGAATGTTGTTAAGATGCTGGGGATAAGTCCTCTCCCTGCCAGAAGGTTCATGCCTCACTGATGATCTTTACAGATGTTGGTCCTTCCGACTCCTTGGTGAATAGCGTGTATTTTTACAGTCTGTTCCAGCAAAACACTTACAGGCAAGCATGTTTGTCATTTGTTTTTGTTTCTGAATCACCTACTTGTGCTCTGTACCCATTTTCGATTGTTTTATTTGTATATTTTTTCTTTGTTAAGGCATTTAATATATTGTGACTAATACTCTTTTTCTGACTTGCTGCCAATAATTTTTTTCAAGTTTTTTTTGTTGTATTTTTTTCTTATGCCTTTAGGGAGTATAGTTGTGTACAATAAACTGCACATAGTTAAAATGTTCAATTTTGTGAGTTTTGAAATAGGTATAAACCAGTGAAGCCATCATCATAATCAGATTAACATATTTTTATCACCCTTCAAAGAGTTTTCGGACTTCCCTAGTGACTCAGATAGTGAAGAAAGTGAAAACCAAAGTGAAGGTGGCTCAGTCATGTCTGACTCTTTGAGAGCTCATGGACTATACAGTCCATGGAATTCTCCAGGCCAGAATACTAGAGTGGGTAGCCGTTCCCTTCTCCAGGGTATCTTCCCAACCCGGGATCGAACCCATGTCTCCCTCATTGCAGGCGGATTCTTTACCAACTGAGCCACAGGGGAAGCCACAAGGGAAGACAGTAAAGAATCTGCCTGCAGTGCAAGAGACCTGGGTTTGATCCCTGGGTCAGGAAGATTCCCCTGGAGAAGGGAATGGCAACCCACTTCAGTATTCTTGCCTGGAGAATTCCATGGACAGAGGAGCCTGGTGGGCTACAGCCCATGGGGTTAAAAAGAGTAGGACACGACTGAGTGACTACACTTTCACTTTCAAAGAGTTCTCGAGGCCCTTGGTAACCCCTTAGTTCTCTGTCTTCATCCCCAGGCAGCCTCTTGATCCCCTTTCTGCTACTATAAATTAATTTACAATCGCTAGAATTTTATATAAATGAAATTATACAGTATGTGCTCTTTTTCACCTGGCTTCTTTCACTCATTGTAATGATTTGAAGATTCATCCCTGTTGCTGCATGGGTCAAGAGTGTGTTCTTTGTTGCCGAGTAAAGTCCATTGTATGGATATACCACAATTTGTGTATCCATTCACCTGTTGATGGACATTTGGATTGTTTCCAGTTTATGGCTATTAAAAGTTGAGCGTCTGTGAAGATTTCTGTACAAGTCTTTGCATTTCAAGTAGGTTTTGACAGCTGGAGATGAAAATATATTTCAGACAAAAGGTCACAGAGAAGCAAAGGCAAGAGGTGGACAGGGAACAGGGTTGTAGCAGTCTGGGGTAGACGGAATGAAGGCTATTCACTTGGAGAGCAAGGTGAGAAGAGAACAGTTTGGGGGTGGATCTCAAAGGGCTTTGGAGTGTATGCCTTGGGCTTTATTTCATTCTATACATAATGGAGAGCCATAGAATTCTTCATTGAAATATGGTTGTTTTACAGTGTTATGTTAATTTCTGCTGTACAAAAAGGGATTTAGTTGTACGTATATTATACATTTTTTTTTACCATTATGGTTTATTTTTTTTTAAGGCAAGAAAGACACAATTGGAATTCTAGCTCTTCAGACTAACAGCCCCTCAATCTATATTTTGCTGGATGTGTGTGTGTGTGCTAAGTTGCTCAGTCTTGTCTGACTTTGTGCAACCCTATGGACTGTAGCCTACCGAGGTCCTCTGTCCATGGGATTCTCTCTGCGAGAATTCTGGAGTGGGTTGCCATTTCCTTCTTCAGAGGATCTTCCAGAACCAGGAATCAAACCCGTGTCTCTTAAGTCTCATGCATTGGCAGGTGGGTTCCTTACCACTAGCACCACCCAGGAAGCCCATATTTTCCTGAATAGTTAAGCTAAATGGTCAGTTTGCTTTTCATGTTAGCATGGGGAGACATTTTCTTATGCTGAAGTTCAGAACCAGCAGTAGCAGAGTCTCAAGGTCATGGAGGAAAGGAAGGTCCTCATCTCTTATGTTCCCCACTTGTATAAGAAAATAATTCTCTTGAACTCTTCCTTGTCCAGGTATCCCGTAAGTAGTGGGATGTATATACTCTGAAGGAGTTTGTAAAATGTAAAAATGGATTTCTGGTAAATAAATTCAAATTTCTCATTAATTTCTATTAAAAAATTGGAGTTGTATGACTGTAGAAAAATGCCACCTTAGAAAAATCATCCTTATAAAGTGAATTCGTCAGGGTCCCAACAGGAAAAAGGCAACACACTAGAACTGGGTAAGTCAAAGGGACGTGAAAAAAAAAAGAAAAAGCTCTTTACAAAGGTGTGGGGCTGTAGGGTGGCCACAGGAGACAGTGACATAATCAGAAAAGACAAGTGGAGAGAGCGTTACCAGAGCCTGAAGGGAAAGCTTTGTAAAGTCAGCCTCCCTTTGTGGAGGAACGCACACAGCCCGAGATGACCAGAAAAATAAATACTGTGTTCACATCCTTGTCTTTGCCAATGGCTAACCCCAGCTAGAAGCCCGAGATCATGGGAAGTCTTCGATATGGTCCACACAAGCAGAAAGTAGGATGGAGAAGGGTGAGAATACTTTTGGGAGGCATGTGAAATTAACCTGCTCCATCTGCCCCCACCCCTTGCCCCCCACCCCAATCCGCTCTTCATCCTTCACTCTGCTTTGTACCTTGGGACCACCCTTGCCCTCTGGCTTCAGGATGCACCACCTGGAAGAGTGGCAGGGTGTCTGTTTCCCTGGCTTCTTCCTTGCTGCCTTGCTACGGATGGCTGTGACCCTGTACCAAAGGCCACAGCTCCTATGAGGGAGCATCTCTTTATATAGTTACTTTCCTGGAGGCAGCTAATACTTCTTCTCCTTTTGGGTCCAGGAATGGTAATGGGTTCCCAGTGTTTCTAGCCTTGGGGTACCACGCCATCCCTGGTTAGTTTCTTCTTATCCTGACCACTGCTTTATAAATAGTCTCTTATTATTGTCTCTCCTCTTTTACTTGGCTTGAGTTGCCATCCATATCCTGCCAGGACTCTGGTTGATACAGAAGTCAAATACATGTAAAATTCCACTTGGCTGACCTACTCTATCAGGTTGATTTTGTGAACCTGGATGAACTAACAGGCATCTAGAACAGCTGGCTCATTCCATCATCTCTCCTGGCCACTGGAGGCCTCACATCTTCCTGCAGATTGTTCTAGAGCCCCAGGAACTGTTTGCCATTTCAGCCTCCTGCACCTGACTGCTCCATCTTACTTGATCACTGTTGGGAGCCCTTCACTTCCAGCTGGTTTCTTCCACGCCCACACTGGTGCTTCCTTGCATAGAAATGGAGATCCTCAATTCCCCTTTGTTTCATGCCTGTTGCCTCCTCCAGTCCACTCGAGCTTGTGTTGAACAGAGCGGAGACTTTTCCTTACAAGACAGGGGAAGGCGGCCATATTCTAAAATAAGACTTTTTATGATAGTTTCCCCAGTGAGCGTACCAGCTGATAGGAATGTAAGCTGCATTGCTCACGTAGGCTAAAGACCATAGAAGAGGAATAGGTGGGGGGAGCTCCCTAGTGGCCCAGTGGTTAGGACCTGACGTTCTTAGTGCCAGTGCCCTGGGTTCAATTCCTGGTCGAGGAACTAAAATCCCATAAGCTACAAGGCACAGTCCAAAAAAACAAGAAAGAAAAAAAGAGAAACGATGGGCCAGTGGTTGCATACCTGTTCTAATTTATCTTTTGCCAGGTGGCTCCATCTCTGATTCCTATCCTACTTTTCTTAATTGTGCTGAAACATTCCTTGCTGCAGAATTTTTGTTTTCTTTGGATTCTATATGCTTCTCATCCATCTGTCTTTGTTCAGGGGCCCCTGTCTGTGGAGCATTTATTTCCACCCTAATGATACAGAGGAGCCTGGGAGGCTATTGTCCATGGGGTCACAAAGAGTCGGACACGACAGAGCAACAAAGCATGCACACACACAGTGGTGCTAGTATTAGGCTGGTATCCATATGTATAATTAGATATTAATGGCTTATTAATGCATTGGTAAATCCACTAACCTAGTAAGTCATTAATTAAATTAGAGACCGTTTAGCACATGCAGTGGAAATTTATTAGCTTTAGTAAGGTTAGCGCTGAGGAACGTTAGTTTATTGCTGCGGGGTTTTTTAGAACCCTGGCCTTGTTGGCTCTGTAATTTAGCTTGTTATCAGGCAGCCTATATTGTTAGGAAGATAGGCTTTGTAGTAAGAGAAGGTGGTCCTCAAAGCTTGACTCTGCTATTTATTTCTTGTGTGATTTTGGGCAAATGAAGTAGCCACTCTCCACCCTAGTCCCAATGCTGGTCAAAGGGGAATGATTGGAGTATGCATCTTCTAGGTAGATGCTTCCCACATGATATCTGATTATGTGCACAACCCCATGACTCTCTGGTCTCTCCTTGAGTAACAGTACACTTTGCATCTCCTCTATCAGATTGCATGTACCTTGTCTTAAACCCTTTGAGCTGCTACAACAGAACACCATCGACTGGGTGGCTTATTAAAAAAAAAAAATTATTTCTCACTGTTCTAGAGCCTGAGAAGCTCAAAACCAAGTTTTATCAGAAGACTCAGTGTCTGGTGAGAGCCCACTTTCTGGTTCACAGATGGCCATCTTGCTATGTCCTTACAAGGCAGAAAGGGAGAGGGAGTCCTCTGGAGTCTCTTATAAGGACACTAATCCCACTCATGAGGACTCCACCTTCATGACCTAATCACCTCTCCAAGACTCCACCCCCTAAGACCATCAGGCTGAGGGGTAGGTTTCAACATATGAATTTTGGAGGGACACAAACATTCAGTCCAGAACAGACCTCTAGGGCAACTCTGTATTTTTCATGGTGCTTACCATAGGTACTTTTGATTGGTGATTATTGAAAAATGTAGAGTAGTTGCTATTGTTGTTTAGTCACTAAGTCATGTCTGATTCTTTGCAACCCCATGTACTGTAGCCTGCCAGGCTCCTCTGTCCATGGGATTTCCCAGGCAAGAATACAGGAGTGGGTTGCCATTCCCTTCTCCAGGGGATCTTCCTGAACCAGGGATTGAACCCAAGTCTCCTGCATTGGCAGGCAGATTCTGTACCATTGAGCCACCAGGGAAGCCAAAAAGAGTTGCTAACACTTACCGAATGTTTACTACCTGTTAGGCAGTGCTGTCCTGACTCTTTGATGTGGGTGAAAGCTCTGTGAAGGGAGAGGTACTAGTACTCCAGTTTTATAGTTGATAGAATGGAGGTACAGAGAGCATTAATAAATTGACTAAGATTATAAAGATTAAAAAAAAAAATCAGAGTCATGATTAGAACCTAGGAATCTGTTTCTAAAGCCCAGATGCTCTAACTACTGCACTAAACTGACTCCCAGAGAGATCTTTAGTGGAGTTGTGTATCCAGACAAGACAGTCAGGACACAGGGATGGATACAGATGGTCACACAAGATCTCACATTTTTGACATGGGGGGAGGGCTCAACTTGCTGATGTCACTAAGGCGTCTCATTCTTTTGGCTCCAGGGCTGCCTTAATGGCTCACATCTGCATTTGAAGAAGTTGCTACAGATTCCTTCGAGTACGTTTGCTTGTTCTTTTCCTTGCAGTCTGCAAATCTTTCCAGGCTGTTTTATCCCTTATGCTTTTGCAAAACTTCAGAGCTTCAGTTACACAGTGGGACAGAGTGAGTTAAACTAACTGAGTATGTACCTGTAATCTTCTAAGTTTTTGTCAACTTCTAGTCCAGTCCCAGAAGCTGGCCAACTCAAGAGGCAGTGGCCAAAACTATGAGCTGGAGCCTAGATATTGTATTTGGCCTTCTCTGTGGCCAAGGGCTGTGCACAAGGAATTCAACCTCTGGGAACTTCATCACCTATTGGTTTTGGGTTGGCCAAAAAGTCTGTTCAGGTGTTTTCTATACAATGTCATGGAAAAATCCAAACGAACTCTTTGGCCAACCCAATATAATGGAAAGACCTTTTCCAGCTTGCCACTTTGTGATTTCATGTCATTTCTGCCCTACCTGTCAGACTTTGTTCTCCAAACATTTATTTGTGGACTATGTCTTAAGCCCAGCTAAATGTAAGAGAGAGTTGATTTTCTTTTTTACCTTGAAGAACTCCTGGTCTGGTGGACCTAGAGAATTAATATGCTGGAGAGGGGATCATCAGGTGCCAGAACAAGCTGTGTGCTGTGCTTAGTCGTTCAGTCGTATCCGACTCTTTGCAACCCCATGGACTGTAGCCTGCCAGGCTCCTCTGTCCATGGGGATTCTCCAGGAAAGAATACTGGAGTGGGTTGCCATGCCCTCCTCCAGGGGATCTTCCCAACCCACGGATCAAACCCAGGGTTCCCGCATTGGAGGCAGATTCTTTACCATCTGAGTCACCAGGGAAGTCTTGGTGAATAAGCTGAGAGTAACCTGAGGAGCCAGTTAAGAATTCAGATTCCTGGGCTCCACCTCCAATGTACTGAACTAGAGTCTCTGGTTCTTATGCAGAATCAGGTGGAGAGCTCTTGCTGGGCGGCATTTGGACGATGGTGGTGATGGACCACAGATGGGATGCCCAGCAAGAGGTAACTGTTCCGTGGAGGATGGCATTCATCCCTGGACCACCTTCATGTTCTTGGCCATAACTGTGTGAGTCTGCTATATTATTTACTTCATCATTTTCTTTAAATTTATTTGCTTGGAGACCTGATATGTATTTATTGAAAAATGAAAATCTTATGCCAGAAATGGAGGTGTAAATAAATACTGCTTGCCACAATAGAAGGCGACTGTAGAGGGAACATGACGGAGGAAAGAAAAAAAGTTATGCAATGCCAGCTAGGTGCAGCTAAGGGCTCTAGTCCACAGTTTCTCAGCTAAAGTAGGAAATTTGCAAGTGTCAGAGAGATGGGAGTCTGGGCTCAGAAAGAGGAAGCCTGGTCACTGAAACAGAGGTCAGCTTGATGTTCAATTTGATGTCACTGATGCTAAACACTTCAAGGTTGAACAAGAAAAGAGACTTTCAAATTGATTTTCTTGACCTTTCTTGAGAAAACATCTTACATAAAGATCAGTGTGTAAGACAGATTAAAAGCAACAACAACAACAAAATAAAAAACAAAGCAGCCGCTCTGAAAAACGTCAGGGTAGGGGTCCATTCCCTGCTGTGTCAGACCCTAAAGCATTCAGTCTGCACTTTGAGAGGCAGTGGCCTTGGGGAACTATGGGGTTATGGAGGCTGGTGGAGTAAGTGAAGGTTGAGGACCTGGGCACAGTGACAGGATCCTACGATCTTTGTGGCAGCAGGGAGTGAAGGAGGAGCATGGGGGTAGGTAATGGAGAATCGAAAGGCTGGCCATACCTGCGGTGGGGGGAGGGTTATGAGATTTCTGAGCTAGGAGTGAGTTTATATTAGATTTTACTAGTTTCTTTGAGTCTAAGGAGGCAAAAGGACAGTGGTCTCTTCATCTGGAGCACACAGCTGGGTTTATCCTTTGGTCAGGAGGGACAAGGAAATCTCAGCATGGTGATTAAGAAAGGTACATTTGTATTTCAGAGTATTTGCAAAGGCAAAGCTTCCTGGAATTGGGGGTTACCTGTGGCCTGACTCCTGTCCTTGTCACTCTGATGAATCCAGGAATCATCTGAGGCTAGAAAGAAACATCATGTGGTCATTCTCAACACTTCTTGAGAATATTTTATGACAACTATGGAAAGCCTTTTTGATTCTGGAGAAAAGTCTACGGTGAATCAGTGTGCTCATTTTGGGAAGAAAACCAGAGATGACTAAGTTGTAATTCTTATCATGTGAAGGTTAGTCAAGAGAGTAACCAACTCTCATGGATATGCTGGCATCCCACCTAGATACCACCCCCCTTTTGAAGATTTTTTTTTTTGATGTGGGCCACTTTTAAAGCCTGTGTTGAATTTGTTACAGTATTGTTTCTGTTTTTTTATGTTTTGGTTTTTTGACCTTGAGACATGTGGGATCCACCTTGAGGCATACAGGATCTTAGCTTCCCAACCAGAGGTTGAACCCATTGGAAGGTGAAATCTTAACCACTGGGCCTCTAGAGAAGTCCCTAGAGCCCCTTTTGGGGGCTGAAGTTCCCAACCCTGGTCACCAGCAACACTGGCTTTGAAGGGTTCAAGGTTGTGTCTCTTGTTGCAATTGGCTGTGGCAGCAGGTGTCCAAGGTTCCAGTCCCCTCTGGGAGCGACCTGCCCCATGCCTGGCTAATACAGGGACACGAAGGCTGGGCCCCTGGTCTTCACCTTGGGACCACTCCTGAAGGGCCGTCTTAGCTCCAGAGTGCTGTGTAGGCTTGATTGGGGTTTCAGTTGCAGTCTCATCCTGGGTCGGCTCCCACCTTCCTGTGTTCTTGGTGACATCATGATGTGAAACCAGACAATGGAATTAAATAATATTAAGTTTCCAGGAAAGTGGAATTCTCCAGAGGAATAAGGATGTCTCCATGAAATGAAACTGCTCAGAGTCACAGGAGCTTTTCCTAAGCGTCCTATACAGGGTGGCTCTTTCTTGGGGACAAATGATAAAGTCTGAGTCAATAAGGTAATACCTGAATGTGTATGTCTATATATACATTAAATATATTTAATGTGTATATATACATATATGTGTATTATGTGTAATATATATCTGTCAATATTTATAAAATGGGTAACCTCTTTCTCCCAGGTCGTGCTAGTGGTAAAGAACCCAGCTGCCAGTGCAGGAGATGCAAGAGATGCAGGTTTGATCCCTGGGTCGGGAAGATCCCCTGGAGGAGGAAATGACAACCCACTGCAGTATTCTTGTCTGGGAAATCCCATGGACCTGGTGGGCTACGGTCCATGGGGTTGGAAAGAGTTGGATGCTACTGAGCACAGAGCACACAGCACATGTGCACACACACACACATACACACACACACACACACACACACATGTGCACACGCAACCTCTTCCCTAAGCCTCGTGTATAGGGTGGGCTCTTCCTCAGGGACAAATAATAAAGTCTGAGTCAATACAGGTAACCCTTGAATGTATGTACATATATTGTATATAAAATGTGTATATTTTATATAGCACGTACACATTATGTAATGTATATATACTATATATACTATATATTTTATATAGCGTGTGTATATTATATAACGTATATGCACATTCTATATAATGTATATATATTATATATATACACAGTTCGGATATAAAAGTAGCATCCTCATGAGTAGGTGTTCATCTGTGTGTACATCTGTTCCAAACCCAGTTTATATTTCTCCCTGATTTGCTCAGCCTCACCTACCCTCCAGTTCTTGGCTGTCTGATCAACGAAGAACCCCAGCTGCTTCCCCTGTCACCTCGTCTCCTAACACTGCCATCTGTCCCAGCTCCCCAGAGTGACGGCCAGACTTTGGCAAAGCCTCATTGCATCTGCCGTGGTGGTAGCCACCACAGCTCTGGTGCCCAAGGGTGACCAGATGCACCTATGGAGGCTTTGGTTTCAGGGGAAGCCCTAGGTCCCTGCAAGAGACTTGGTTTCCCTAGAGGAGCTGGCTAACATAACTTGCAGGTTTAGGGAGGATGTAATGTCCCATTGGATGAAGTTTGACCACAGGGAGAGACAGGAAGGAAGCAACAAATAAATGACTCTCTTTTTCTCCCCCTCCTAGACTGTTCCGGGTGCCCTGACTCCATATGGTCTTTCTGGAGACTTCCGGTGTGAATGAGCAGCTCGCTGTGTTGTCGGATGAAGTTGAAGCCAGCTTGGTAATTACCACCTTGCATTTGTCTCCATCCATCCCCTCATCTTTTCCCTCCCCTGCCTAACCCTGGTGGTCCTGGGATTGCATTGCTGGTAACGTGTTGACACCTAAGATTTGCTTCAGATGGCTTTCTCTTGGGGACCCACCAAGGCAACGCAGTATCCGAGAGCTTTCCTGTGCATTGAAATGCATATTTTGTATTTCGGTACTGTGTTTAGCATCCAAATATATGAAATGAAATACCAACATGCACCTAACAACTGAGCTGAACATATGTGTCACAACTGAATGTGTGTGTTAACATTTAAACAACAATGGGAAACGGCTAAATTGGTATCCGTAGCTGTGGGGTCCATCCATGTTAAAGTTGGTGCATTAGTTATCTATCACTGCATTATAAGTCACCCCAAAACGTTGTTGTTGTTCAGTTGCTAAGCTGTATCTGACACTTTGTGACCCCATGGACTGCAGCACACCAGGCTCATCTGTCCTCAACTGTCTACCAGAGTTTGCTCAAATTCATGTCTGTTGAGTCGGTGATGCTATCTGACCATCCCATCCTCTGCCACCCCTTCTTTTGCCCTCAACCTTACCCAGCATTAGGGTCTTTTCTAATGAGCTGGCTCTTCGTATCAGGTGGTCAAAGGACTGGAGCTTAAGTTTCAGCAACAGTCCTTCCAATGAATATTCAGGGTTGATTTCCTTTAGGATTGACTAGTTTGATCTCTTTGCAGTCCAAGGAACTCTCAAGACTCTTCTCCAGCACCACAGTTTGAAAGCATCAGTTCTTTAGCGCTCAGCCTCCTTTATGGTCCAACTCTCACATCCATACATGACTACAGGAAAAAACATAGCTTTGACTAGATGGACCTTTGTCAGCAAAGTGATGTCTCTGCTTTCTAATACATGTAGAGCTGCTGAGAACAGCGAATGTTTATTATCTGACAGTTCTAAGTGGGTCAGGAATCTGGGAGCAGCTTAAACAGCAGTTCTGGCTCAAGCTCCCTTAGTATGCAGTCAGGCTGTCAGCTGGGGCTCTGGGTTCAACTGGCGGAGACTCTGCCTTCACCCTCACTCACGCGGCTGTCAGCTGGCCTCAGGTCCTCTCCACGTGTGCCTTTTCGTGGGGCTGCCTCGAGCGTGGCAGCTGCCTTCTTCTGAAGATAGCAGAGACAGCCTCCAAAGGAAGCCATAGTCTTTTTATAGCTAAATCTTGGAAGTGGTGTACCATCATTTCTGCCATATTCTATTCATTTGAAGTGAGTCAATATATACAGCCCACATTCAAAGGGAGTGGATTACACAAACGTGTGAATACCGAGGGTGGGGATGCATGGGGGTTATTTTAGAGGCTACCTACCAACCACATGGGTATACTATTCCAATGGTAACTTACATCAACTGTCTCTGCTGAGTCTCAGAGAAATCCCCTTATGTCTTATTCCAAGAGCCTCTTGGATTTGTTCCGGAAATTTTTCTGATTGAGCTGAATAATTTCTGATGTTTTTGTCTCCAGTTGTGTGGGAGCTGAAAAATCTGTGTTGGTGTTGGTATTTTGGTCAAGCCTGGGAGGAGTGTGGCGCTCATGTAGGAGTGAAAATGGACAGACCCCTGGAATGCCACAGGGACAAGTCACCCTCAAGCGTCCTGAGAGTGGAACCACGAGCCTCAGCCATGAGGACTGGACTCTCCAGGCTGCGTGACCGGTCTCACCTCTGTGTTTGGGAAGCAGAGAATGTCATGCAGCATCTCTCACCCATACCTGCTGCGTCAGTATTGCCGCAGGTACCAAGAGGGATGATGGACAGTTGAATGAAGACAGTCTCTGTCCTCACGGCATTTATTTATATGAGCTTAGAGCTCAGAGTGGGAGTTCAAGGCTACACATGTAAATTTGGGAAGCATCAAGCTGTGGAAACACTTTTCGGCAGTGGTCCTCAACCTTTCTGGCACCAGGGACCACTTTCGTGGAAGACAGTTTTTCCACAGACATGGCAGGGGGTGGTTTGCAGATGATTCAAGTGCATTACATTTATAGTACACTTTATTTCTTTTATTATTACATCAGGTCCACTTCAAATCATCAGGCATTAGATCCTAGAGTCTGGGGATCCCTGCTTTAGGAGAGTGAGTATAGATAGAGTCCAAAGAGGTTGAAGAGAGCCTCCTGGGCACTCCAATATTTAGTGATTAGGAAGGTGTAGAGCTGCCAGCACAGAAGACAGGGAGGTCCCATCTTCTTCGTCCCTAAGCAACCTTTGACCCAGCAGATCAGTGGTTGCCCTGGTTAATTCCTGGTTGTGAAACTGCCTCTGGGTCCTTACAGCGACTCCAGGCTTCCAGACCTGCAGATGAGGATAACCACAGAATAAGGGAGTTCTCGGGCTTCCCTGGGGGCTCAGATGGTAAAGAATCTGCCTGCAGTGCGGGAGACCTGGGTTGGGAAGATCCCTGGAGGAGGACATGGCAAGCCACTCCAATATTCTTGCCTGGAGAATCCCCATGGACAGAGGAGCCTGGTGGGCTACAGTCCATGGGGTCGTAAAGAGCTAGATATGACTGAGCGGCTAAGCACAGCACAAACGAGTTCTCAGCTGCAGGTTTTGTTTCTTTTTTTACATAGGCTTTTTTTTTTTCCCCCAGAGTAGTCTTAGGTTCACAGCAACTGAGCAGGAGTTACCGAGGTTTCCCACAGACTCCCTGCCTCCAGCCCCAGGCATGCCTCCCCTATTATCAACACCCCACTCCAGAGTGTACGCCTGCCATAACTGATGAAAGTACACAGACACATCATTATGCCTCAAAGTCTGGGGAGTTACATTAAGGTTCACTAGGGCTCTTTCTTGGTGGTGTACATTCTGCGGCTTTGGAAAAATGTCTAATGACAGGTAGCCACCGTTATAGTATCGTTCAGAGTACTTTCAGTGCCCTAAAAATCTTTGTTCAGCAGTGTTTTTTAAAACCTCTTTTTAAGAGCAAGGTGGAAGGGGCTGGGGAAGTAAAGGAGCACCATGCTGCTTGTGGCTTCTAGAATAATCCCAGATGGGGTCCTCTGTCTCACTCACAATTGGACCAACGTCTACTGGAGCAGAGTTTCCCGACCCCACGACTGCCCCTGGACACTGGAACCAGCAGCTCTGGCTTTAACCCTGCTCACACTTGCTCCCATTTTTCTGTTCCATCTATAGTGCATGGGAACATTTGTTGACTTCCGAGTCAAGCTATCCATTTTAAGTTTTTCCCTAAGATCATGTTATCTATTAACACTATATAGATGGAGCAGAAAGGTCCGCCAGATTTTGAACTTCTTGCATCATCTTGACTCCAAGTCTTTTTTGGAGTCAGATTTGCTTCCTTTTGGGTGTGAATGATCCCCAAATCTCAGATCCCAAGAATTGAGCCTGATAACAGGCACAGGAGAGCCAAATTTTATTTAGGTTATACCTGAGGCAGGTGATTCCTATGGGTGAGAGAATATTGATTCTTGATTGTGAAATAAGAAAAATAATATCTTATTATGCATCAAGTGTCAATGAAATGATAATGTGGCAGTGTTTCATAAACTGTCAAATGCCCTGTGAATTATAACTGTTACTAAAGAAGGGTCATCAAACAGGGAGGGGGCCCTTTCCATAGATTTGGTTCATGGAAACCTAGTATACCCACTCTACTTTCTTCAAGCAAAGTGCAGTCAGCAGAACTGTGGGTTTTAAAAAAATGCACATTCATTTCTCATTCATCCTTCCTCTAGGCTCTAGTGCTATAACCAGATATAGACCTGAGGCCATGCCAGAATGAAGGAAAAACATGTGGCCAATTTAATCAATTCAATAAAAGCATCCTTTCAAACTGGTCCAGAAATTTGGAGCCCAGAGCTCTAGGTAAATGACTGGCAAAATCTTCTGATTCAACTGATAAGATGTTTTGGGGCTGTGTAGATACTACTTAAGACATCAAAGGTCAAGCAGTAAATGGAGAATCTAATTGGGATTAAACTTGGAGTCCTTAGGTGGTGCCACTCTAGGGTAGAGCCTGGGGAGAGAGAGATGAGTCCTGGAAGGGACACATCCAGTTCATTCCTCTGGGCATTAGTCAGGGAACTCCTTTCTGTGGGTCCCTGTCCGCTGGCTCTTCCCAGATTCATTTTAAATGTCATGGGTGATGGATCACTTCCTGGGGATGCCCTTTCCTTAATGCACCATCCTCCGGGAACTGTTCTTTCCTGTTCTTCTCCATGGAAGTCTCCATTTGGGTCAAGGTCACCCTGGGGATCTCAGCCTATTGAGACCAATCTCTTCTCTTTCCCAGAATCACTTTATGACTAAGACCAAAGGCAGGCTCAGAGGCCCTGCACAGCAGGAAGGAAGCTCAGGAAACATAAGCCAGGACAGTTAGGGGAAAACTGAGACAGGTGGAGAGGGGGATGAAGTGTATTATGTCTACAATGACTATTATTATCATCATGGTCATTTGCATCTCTCATGTAATTTGTTTCTGGCCACTTTGTAATGGTGAGACAGTGGATGCAGACCTCCTAGCATTGGACTTGACACAAGTTGGAGCTCAAGGAAAGTTTTCTTCTCTGTGTGTGTCTTCTTTCAGGCTTCTCTGCATCACTCACAGTGCCTTGAAGGAAGCTGATGCTGCATTCAATCTCTTGACTGAATAGAGGTGCTTCATTCTATTTGACTAAAGCAGCAAGCAAGCTATTCAAAAATGTTTCTCAGTTAAGAGCACTCTTTGTTGAGGAAGGGGAACCATGGCCACGCACATCACTGCCTGGAAGGGTAGCCGGGGCCTGGATGTCTGCAAAGACAAGGACAGCCCTTTCCCCTTCACCTAGAAAGCCACATGAATGTAGTCTTCCTGAATTTCTCAGTGAGTGTTGATAGTTGCTCCCTGCGTTACATATTCATCCACTTACTTCTACCCCTAATTGACTGCCCTAAAAATTTTCACTTAGGACTCAGAACTTTCACTTAGGACTACCCTGGTGGCTCAGGTGGTTAAGTGTCTGCCTACAATGCAGGAGACCCAGGTTCAATCCCTGGGTCTGGAAGATCTCCTGGAGAAGGAAATGGCAACCCACTCCAGTATTCTTGCCTGGAAAATCCCATGGACGGAGGAGCCTAGTAGGCTACAGGCCATGGGGTTGCAAAGAGTCAGATACAACTGAGCAACTTCACTTTCACTTTCAAAAAATTTCCATCAGAGACCTTACAATACCTAGTGGTTAAGCAAGATCCTAACCCCCCTTTTTTCAGAAAGCTGTCTTTCCAGACCTGCTTACTGCTGTTACGGGAAACACTGAAATGACCCACTCTGGCCAGATACCATAGTAACCATCTGCATTAGTTATTTTACAACAGGAGGTCCTCATAAGGAACATGAAACTAACAAGCCACCACCAAGCAGAAGAATTTGGGAAAGGTCAAAAGGAGATACCACATGTCCTACCAACCTCCCAGAATCCTCCCTGGAATCCATCTTGGTTGAGCAATGCCTGTGTCACCAGGAAGGACCCTGAGTCAGAATGATTGGCCAGAGACAACCGGAAACTAATCCCATCACCGTAAAAACCTGAAACTGCAAGCCACATGGGAGAGCAGTCCTGTTGGATTCACTTATCCTCCTGCTCTCCGCTTGGACAATCCTTCCCAACAAAGTCTCTTCCTTTGTCAGTACATGTGTCTCCTTGGATAGTTCATTTCTGAGTGTTAGATAAGAGCCCACTCTTGGGCCCTGGAAGAGGTCCCCCTTCCTGCAACACTGCCACTCCAGGACCTGAGATGTAAAAAACCCTGAAGCTCATGCAGCTGAAAAGACTTACCCAGCTAACTAATCCACAGAGAAGCACAGCTGCAATCAGAACCCCCCCCCCCGCCCAGGGCTCTGGACTGTCCACCCAGTGCTCTTCCTGTTTCACTTTATCTAGTGCCCCTCTTCTTTTAAAAACATGCAACCCATGAAAGGTTCCATTTCTTTGTGTTCTTAAATGATCATTTCTTAAAAAGGGAATGAATCAAGTTAATTTCTAATGAACATAGCATAAATGACATCCCCCAGAGATATGGCCACTTTTCAAGGTCCCCTCTATGGGGTACCTCAGGTACTACACTAGGTTGGACTGTGGTGGGAGGGGGTGTCTTTTGAGTAGGAGGATTCTTCCTGAGGGGTGAGAAGAAGCTGCAGGACACTGGGGAGTTGGCCAAGCATCAGTGGTGGGTGGATGGGCTCCAGATTTGAGAGCCCGGCTTGTTTGTCAGTGGGCTGACAGACAAGTGAAAGTGAAAGTCGCTCAGTTGTGTCCGACTCTTTGCAATCCCAGGAACTATACAATCCATGGAATTCTCCAGGCAAGAATACTGGAGTGGGTAGCCTTTCCCTTCTCCAGGGGATCTTCCCAACCCAGGGACTGAACCTAGGGCTCCTGCATTACAGGCAGATTCTTTACCAGCTGAGCCACAAGGGATGTCCAAGAATACTGGAGTGGGTAGCCTATCCCTTCTCCAGTGGATCTTCCTGACCCAGGAATCAAACCAGGGTCTCCTGCATTGCAGGTGGATTCTTTACCAACTGATCTAGGCAAGGGTGTATCAAAGTTTTTGCCTCATCATAATTTAGGCTGAATAGCCCTCTTGGCTCAGCTGCACTAGTTTGATCTGTTTATTGAAAGTGCAAGTCCCAGAACTGACCTGGTTGAACATTCTTTTTGATCATTCCTTAGGTCCCATCTCTAGAAGTAGGAGTGCCCTGTACAGACCACATTAAGGTGGGACAGGAAGAGCTTGAAACCAGACAGCCCTTGGTTCCCACACTGGCTTTCCTGCCCTATCAGCCAGATTAGCTTAGGAGGGATAATGACACCAGTCTTGAGGGGTTATTGTGGTGTGATTACATGTAATGTATGTCCATACTAGGTATTCCATTGAAGAAGAAAGTGGCTCCCCACTCCAGTATTCTTGTCTGGGAAACCCCATGGACAGAGGAGACTGACAGGCTACAGTCCATGGGGTTGCAAAAGAGTCAGACATGACTGTGCGACTGAGGATGCATGCGCCAGGTATTCCATGGTGATGGCTACTGTTGTCATGAATATTGTTAATTATGTAATCTTGGGCAAGTTACTTAGCCTCTTTGAGATTCTCCTCTGCAAATTAGGGATAATTTTAATTTTATTGCAGTCAAATTTATCAACCTTTTGAAAAAGAAATTGTTTTGTACTCTGAGGCCATGAAGATTCAAGTTTCCTATTACTTTTTTTAAATGGGGTTTTGTTTTTAAAGAATATCTGTTTTTTTTTTAAGGTGTATTTGTTTATATTTTTATTTTTGTCTGCATTGGTCTTCATTGCTGCCAAAGGGCTTTCTCTAGTTGCAGCAAGAGGGACCTACTTTTTTGGAGCACAGGCTCTAGGTGTGTGGGCTCAGGAGTTGTGGTGCCTGGGCTTAGTTGTCCTGAAGCACGTGGGACCTTCCTGGATCAGGGGGTGAACCCATGTCCCCTGGATTGGAAGGCAGATTCTTAATCACTAGACCACCCGTCTGTGCTTAGTTGCTCAGCCATGTCCAACTCTTTACAACCCAAAGGACTGCAGTCCACCAGGCTCCTCTGTCCATGGAGATTCTCCAGGCAAGAATACTGGAATGGGTTGCCATGTCCTTCTCCAGGGGATCTTCCCAACCCATGGGTCAAACCCAGGTCTCCTGCATTGCAGGTGGATTCTTTACAGTCTGAGCCACTAGGGACTCAGACTCCAAGACTACTGGAGTGAGTAACTCAAGAATACTGGAGTGAGACCACCAAGGAAACCCCTTTTTACTTTTATATTGATGTGTACCTTTCTTGTCTTAAAAGTTCTTTATAGATATCAGCATCACTTAGTAACCCAGAGTTTTGCTTGTGTGCCTCCTATGATGACTGTGAAATATCTAGTGCCTGTCCTGGAATGGGCTGTGTCTCTTTGTCCTGTATTCTATGGGAACCATGCCATATAGCTTCATACTATGTCTATGAAATAGGTGTTAGAATTATTCCATTTTATAGGTGAGGAAATTGCCTTATATGATTATGTTTTTTGCATACGGCAGACATGTTAACTTCTGTCTTGCCTCCTTTGACTATAAAAGGTAGAGAAAGCTAAACACTCATTCTCCCAGACTCCTCTGCTGCTAGAAGTGTCATCTGACAGTACTGATCAACCTGAATGAGAATCTCTAAATGCTTCAAGGAAAACCCTTGTTCTCTTAATAAAGCGAACTGTAGTTTCATCCCTTTTCCCTTCTGTCTTTCTGGAATGCAGATGTGATGCCTGGAGCAGGTGCAGTTATCTTGAGACCGTTAGATGACAAAAAACCAACAAGCCAAGGATGGCAGAATGGAAAGATAGACTCAGAATTGCTGGTGGCATCACTGAAGTCTAACCCAGTGCAAAAATAACCATCTACCTCCAGGTGTCAAACTTTAAAATGAAAAAGCTCTACGGACATCTTGGAGGGAGTTGCAAGAGCCCTCCTTAAGCCAAGAGGGGATCACAGAACTTCTTGGCTCTGTCTCAGGGAAGACAGAAAGGGGCAGCTGAGCATATGAGGACATTTGCTTTCTTTGCCTTATTGAGAATTTTGAATGCATTACTAGAACAAGCTCCACAGAGCGACCAGCTTTGAGCTGTCCACCAGGGTGGTGCTGATACTTCACGTCACGCAGCCGAGCTAGTGAGAAAACTGGGTGCTGTGCCTGCAACTGCCACAGCATGGCAGCAGCAAAAAGAGAGGACAAGGCGTGTGTGTGTCTGTGTGTGTCTGTGTGAACATGTGTGTGTCTGTGTGAACGTGTGCATGTCTACCATTCCAGTAATTCATGCCTGACAGCTGGGAGAACTCACTGGCCATGACATGTCCAAATATTCTTTGCTAAGAAGAGAGAACAGGGATCTGGTGGGGATGGAGGGCTAAGCATTCTTGTGGGACCCCAGGTCAACTGTGAAAGAGCTTAACTTATTTTCCAGTCCACTTGGTTCAATGTGGGACACCACAGGGGATCTAGGAAGACTGATCACGTGATTTGGTTCTGCTTTTTCAGGTAAGTGAGGAATAAAATTCTGAAGTATCCCAAGGAACTGTCCCATCAAGGGTCTTCTGGGGCAGTTCTCCTGAGAGCACATCTGGATGTCAGAGATGCCTCCAGGCTTTGATTTTTCTTTTCAGGACTCCAAGAATTAGACGTTTTGCTCAACAGTTTTGCTCTCCTGTCTTGTCACATATTTTTTCCCCTTACCTCTCATCCCTCAGTAAATGGACAATCCTAAGCACTTTCTTTTTTTTTTTTTTTTGCTGATATTAACTACAGAGAAACTGACTTGGATAAAAACAAAACAAAAAACAAACATAGGTCAGTTGCTAAGTTACATGAAGTCTTAAAAGCTTTTGAGAAATAGCTGGTACTGATCTCGGTTGAAATCTAAATGGAACTTGTTTTGACTCCACTTAACCCCTTTCCGACCCTTTTACTGACCCATCTCTTGGATTTCTTTTTCATCCCATGAATTCTTTTTTGATTCACTGGACTGGTGCTTCTGTATCTCCCAACCTCCTCCTTATTCACCCTTCGCCTGTAGGCAGGGGGCATTCTACTTTATAGAAAGTGTGAAGTTCTGAGGTTGATCCTAGATGACTTTTGGGAAGAGGAGTGTCCTTGGTTCTTATCTGCTTATCCTGAGCTCTTTCTTGGAGTCCTATACCGTGCTTATAAATGGATATATCTTTTTATTTGGGAGCTCATGACTTATGCTTGATAACTTAGAGAGTTTTAAAGAAATATATATTTAATTCTGTTTCATTTTTCCTATTATCAAATTACCAAACTTTGCCCACCTTTTATTTTTTGCCTATCTTTCAATTTACCATTCAAGTTCCATCTTTTCTGTGAAGACATTCCAAGAAGTCTAATACAGAAGAACATCTCCCTTCAGCCCTCAGAGTCAGGATACGCAAGATCACTTGATTAAATTGCTTCTCTATTACATTGCTCCCAACCAGAATGTCTCCCTAGCTAATTAGGAATTCACAGATACTCCTCAGGTAATTGTGTTAAGAGGATTTTGAAACGTTCTGGATACTAGCACTATAAATCTTGAGATGAGTAAGAGAAATATTTAATCATAATTTAGGTACAACCCTCAGACTTTTTGTGTTCACTCATCCTTTCTTCTGTTGCCTCCAATATGCTGTCTACTAATCCATCTACTCTTATCAGTCTTCCACCTACTTCACTTGACCCTTGAGGCTTTGATTCTCTTCTAATCACCAAGTTATGTGTTATTATATCTACAGATCCACTTTCCTCAGGGACAGGACTCTTCTTTCCTTTCAAGGGTGGGTTCCCTAGGCTTTCTTTATAGAATTCATTTCTCTGGCACACAGACAAGCTGTCCTCCATTGGATGTCTGTGGGGGTGATTTTCCAATCACGGTCTGTTTGGGAACTTCACCTTCATAGAACTCCAGATTGAACAAAAGCTTCATTAGTGGGTGATTATCTACTTTACAAAGGATTCCTTTAAATAGCAAATTTCCAGAATGGATTTGAAATAGGTTTAATTTAACCCCAGTCCAAATGTATACCCCATTCAATAACACACTGATTATTAAGGATGAGGTACACTTGTGCTTATTTATAGACTAATTGCTTGTTTGTCCTTCTAACCCCCGCTACTTCTTACCTAGTAGAGCACACTTCTTTCAAATTCTTCAAGATTCACTTCTGTGGAAGGGCTATTTTCTGATGAAAAGGAGTGCCTTGGGGAAGACCCAGCTTAGTCCCATTGACATTATTTCCCATGATGAAAGAGAGGAAGTTATCTCTATCAAAGACAACCTCGTCAAGACCTGCAGCCTCTCACGTCTCTTTTCAGATTCTCCGTCTCTGTCTGTCTTTCTTTATATATCTCTCAGCATAGCCGATCAGCAATTTTAAAGTTCACAGTTGATTTTCATCTAGGTATCTGATTCCCCACTACCAAGATAGTGTTCACCTTACACGTGGTGTTTGAAATAAAGAGAGAAAGACTATGGTCTCATTGCCTACACCCATTATCAAAACTAGATTAAAGGAACTTTTCCTCCCTGCTGCTGAAACTTTACCTGAAATTCCACAATAAGCCCCACTGCAACACCTGTGGTTCTAGTGCTATGGCTGTGTCCTTAGGATTCTGGCTAACCTGGTGAGAAATGAAGGTAATTTGAAGAAAAAATTCAGATTGTCTATACAAGTGTTGCCTGAATGTTTCACTTACTGACTGGATATTTCGGATGAGGGTCTATCCATAGGTATTTGTGAAATAACTGTTTCGAAGGGTGGTGTAACAAATCATTACTAAAATCTCCTAACTGGTCTTTCTAAAGTTTTACCTCTCTTTTTCATGAAAATTTCTCCTTTTAGCTATGCATCTCCAACTTTAATTTGCGTATGAATCATCTGAGGAGCTTGTTAAAATGCAGATTCTGATTTAGTACAGTTGGGATGGGAAGGGAGTTTTTTTTTTTTTTAAACTTCTAACAAGCTCCCATGTGATCTTGATGATGCCGACCTGCGGACCACGCTTGGAGGGGTAAGGCTGTATAAACTGCTGGATGAACATTCTAAATGTGAACCTGATCCTGCCACTTTCCTACTTGAAATCCATCCAAAAACTCCATCACTTCCAAAGTTAAACCCCAAATCCTTAGATGACATACAGGTCTTTATCTTCAGCTCCTTGCCTATCTTTCCAGCTTTATGTATCACTCTTCTTGTTTCCAGAACTGGTCATGCACCTCCTCACTTGGGCACAGGTTGTGGACCCCACTGATCTAGCAGACTTCCACCCACCCTTTTAGATTCATCTCATACTTACCTGCTCTAGGAATCCTCATCTGTTCTCTCAAGGCTTCTTAGCTCCTCAATGCTCCCCAAGCACATTGCATGCCAGGAAAGTTCTGTCTACAATTCTTCCTCCCTGTTAGACTGTTAATTCCTATGGGGGCATCATTTTCTCTTCTCTTGATCTCAGACTCCCTATACCCTAGCACACTGTTCAGCACATTTAATAAATACTTGAGTGAAGGTAGACGTGAGTTTGTAGTTTTGTCTTGTTACTTTCATGATCCTTGCTCAGCCAAGGTCAACCTGTCTCTGCTTCTTGTCTGCCAAGCTCTAGGTCTCAGAAATCCGTGTTCAACCCTCTATCTGGGGAGATGAATCTGATGCCTACAAGTCATGTCTAATTCCATAGTCTGAACATTAGCAGCAGTGTAAGTCATTGCCGTTGCTTGGAAAATGCTAGTTAATCAACATGACTTGTCTGGTGCTCAAGGGAAAAAGTCAAACTGTTTTAAAAGCAGCGTTTACCTCAGGTAACTGAATTCTGTTAACCAAGGCAGGAGGTCTCAACCCAGGCTGCCCACTGGAGCCACTTGGGAATCTTTTAAAAAACACTGTTGCCTTGGCCCAACCCCCAGGAATTCTGATTTAATTGGCCTGGAGGTAAGGTGTGGCTTCAAGAGTTTAAAGAACTACCACTAAAAATCACTGTACCAAATTAGGCATCATAACTCTTCTCTTTTTAAAATAAATTTTTATTGGGGTATAGTTGCCCTACAAAATTGTGTTAGCTTTTGCTATATAACAGAGTGAACCAGCCACACACACATACATCCCTCTTTTTTGGATTTCCTTCCCATCTAGGTCAGCAGAGAGCACTGCTGTTAACTCTCCTCTAGAGTGGCCATTTATCTGATGGATTATCCAACCATTGTTCTTCCTCCTTGTTGTTGTTCAGTCACTAAGTTGTTTCCAATTCTTTGTGACTCCGTGGACTGTAGTTAGACTGCATGCCAGACTCCATGGGATTCTCCAGGCAAGAATACTGGAGTGGGTTGCCATTTCCTTCTCCAGGGCATCTTCCTGGACCAGGGATCAAACCTATGTCTCCTGCATTGGCAGGCAGATTCTTTACTACTGAGCCACCAGGGAAGCCCATTGTTCCTCCTTAGAAACTCTTGATGTAAATTTCTTCTTGACATAGTTAGCGAAGGTGATAAAGTTGTTATTTCAGCTTATTCAGTAGCTCTCTCTTATAGTTATGTTCTATGAAGTCTGTAATCTTACTAAGGGGACTTTTGAATTAAAACTCTTGCTCATCAACTCCAATTGACTTTGAATCAGAAAGAGGGGAAATCGGCTTTGAGTTGTTTTATATCAACTATGGAAGTGTTCTCTGGTTATCTCTAGAATGGATACAGGTAAAGAAGAAGTTCAGCTGAGGGCAGGGGTAAAGTTTTTAAGCTTTCCCTGGCTTAATTTGGATGGAGTGATTTCTCTGAAGCATTGTGCAGTTAGAGCCCGAAGATATGATTTTGGAATCAGCTATAATTTTGAAAAATAGCTGTTCATGATATTCCTCCCTTGGCACAGAGAATGAACAAGAAAGCTTATAGAATCAGAGGTGCTTTTATAGTGGGTGGGCTTCCCTGATGGCTCAGATGGTAAAGAACCCACCTGCAAAGCAGGAGACCTGAATTCGATCCCTGGGTTGGGAAGATCCTTTGGAGAATGCTTTTCCTTCAGAGGGGATGGGGTTTTTGTTTCTGTTCTTTTTTTGTTTTGTTTTTTTTGCCACACCACACAGTGTGAGGGATCTTAGTTTCCTGACCAGGGATCAAACCCCGTGCCCGCTGCATCCCTGCATTGGAAGCGGGGAATCTTAACTCTTGGATCACCAGGGAAGTCCCAAGGGGTTGGGTTTTGATGGGATCTGGTCTGAGAAGGTCCCCTTTACCCCTGCTCTCCTATGATCGGCATATATACAGGATCCTGGGAGCTACCATCCCATAAAGGGGAATTTGAAGGCTATCCATAAACAGTAGCCAAGAGCACCCTTGTATGTTTCCTAAGGCTGTAATGCTTTCTGATATCAAACACATTGGTGCAAAAGCTCAGTGTGAGGGATAGGACAAAGGTTGGTGAACTCTTGGTCAACAGTTGGTAGTTTAAAGAAACTCATATAACCTAGTCTGGTTCAAAGGAGGGTTAGCTTTTGGGCTCATATATATTCCCTGATTTCCCACCTCTGACTTATAAAGTTGCCTTCTGAATAAGATCAAGGGTTTTGATGTGGTTTTGACTCAGGCTGATAGCACCTTCATGAACCCAGAAAGAAAGTTGAGATTTTTTTCCTGAGCAGTTTATAGGAAAAATTTAAATGTAACCTCACTAGATATAATTTGCTTGAAAGTAGGGGGTTATTTTGTTCTTTTCCCTATTCTTTTTTTCACCCCTTCCCCTCTTTGCTTTGTATATTATGGATTCTCATAAATGATAGTAAATAAATACAGCTAAAATTTCTGAGCACTTATTAGTTTTTGGCCTCACGGTGTGACACATGGGATCTTAGTACCCCAACCCCATCAATCCTGTGCCACCCCCCCACCAGGCATTGGAAGGGTGGTGTCTTAACTACTGGACCTCCAGGGAATTCCCGCCTGGTATGTCTTAAATGGTCCTAGGAATATCTCAACTAGGGTCATGGGATGGAGAAGGTGATTTGTGGAAATTCAGATTTCTGGGCTTGATTCCCATGAGATTCAGATTCACTTGATTTGGTGTGAGACCCAGTAGTCTTTAGCATCTCAGTCACAAGCTTGTTAGGTTGTTTAGCACAACAACCCAGCCCTCTTGGTGAGTAGGTATCCTCATCTTTGTCTCATGTGACGGCTGTCAGGACACTTTGAACGGTTCAAACCTCATGAGCCCAGAATTTCCGTAGCAACATTAAGCCCTCTACACATCAAGAGGAATTCTTATATAATGCAAATACATTTCACCTCTGTCTCCTATGAGCCAACTAGCTTCACCTGTTTACTGAAGGGGGCCCACCCACCCTCCCTCACTCACATCAGTTTAGTGTATAGTTCACATACAATGAGTGGAAGCTCTTGGAATCTGTCACGTTCCTCCATCACTGTAAACTGTGCTCTTGTTCCTATGCTCAAGTGGGCATTTCCATCAGCCTTAAATATTTATCCTGCATCACTTCGTAAAGGTGTTGGTCCAGATTCTCAGGTAAGGTGAGCTTCTTCCTTTCTGCCAGTCCTAGAAAATGACTTAAGGAAGAATCTGAGACTTGGAGCAATGGAGGGAAACTCTGGAATCCTTTTCTGACCTCCCACCTGCCCTGTGCCTGATGGAGGAGAATGTCTGTAATTGTTTGCTCCGATAGGGGGCGCTCATCCTCTCCAGAGACTGGATACAGCTGGTTGACAGCTGTAGTTATTCCTTAAAAAATACATATTTATATAAATATATAAAATATATAATATATATATGCAGGAGATGTGGCTGTGATCCCTGGATTGGAAAGATCCTCTGGAAAAGAAAAATGCAACCACTCTAGTATTCTTGCCTGGGAAATCTTGCCTGGCGGGCTAGGTTCCATGGGGTCCCAAAGAATCGGACACGACTTAGCAACTAACCAATAACAACCACAACAACGGGCTTAGCTGCTCCTCAGCATGTGTGATCCCTCAGTCAGGGATCAAACTTGCGTCTCCATTGGCAGGTGGATTCGCTACCGCTGAGCCACCTGGGAAGCCCAATTTCTTTCTTTCTTCCTTTTATTATTTTTCATTTGTATTCTTCCCCCCCCATTTGTATTCTTTAAATTGAAGTATAGTTGATTTATTATAATGTTTCAGGTATGAGCAAAGTGATTCAGCTCTACAGATAAACATATCTATTTTTCTGATTCTTTTTCATTATAAGTTATTACAAGATATTGAATATAGTTCCCTGTGCTATAACAGTAGGTCCTTGTTGTTTATTTTACATATAGTATCATGTATCTATTAATCTCCAATTCCTCATTTATCCCTTCCAATGTTGTTTTTCTTATAGATGGCTTTCACCTGCCAGAAATAGAAATGATTCAAAAATAGACAAATATACTTAATAAGTGAAAATTATCACTGCTGCTGCTGCTGCTGCTGCTAAGTCACTTTAGTTGTATCCGACTCTCTGCTACCCCATAGACGGCAGCCCACCAGGTTCCACTGTCCCTGGGATTCTCCAGGCAAGAATACTGGAGTGGGTTGCCATTTCCTCCTCCAATGCATGAAAGTGGAAATTGAAAGTGAAGTCGCTCAGTCGTATCTGACTCTTAGTGACCGCATGGACTGCAGCCTACCAGGCTCCTCCGTCCATGGGATTTTCCAGGCAAGAGTACTGGAGTGGGGTGCCATTGCCTTCTCCAGAAAATTATCACTAGAGACCACCATTTTCTTCTTTTCTTAAATCAAGATATAACTTCTGGTGTTAAGAAAACTTCCCTGTAAAATCAGCAGCTATAGGGGAAATATAGATCTGCATTCTGAGTTTTCTGACTGAGGAGTAAGGCAAGAGCAAACTCAGTTTTCTGAGCCCTGAATTTGATTTTAAGCCCTTTGACGCCATCTGTGTCCTCTTCCTTCCCTCTCCTAAGACATGCCTTGAATCCTTGGAAACCCAGTGGGTATTCACAAGTGAGCTATTAAGAGACTCAAGAAAGCTAAGACGTTGAACCCAGGAACTTGCCAACTTTCTACCATTTTTGATTATAAGAAGATCATTTTGTATGGTCCAATGTACTACTTAGTTTTCCAGATTTGACCCATTTCTTCTCAGGCCTCTCTCAGCTGATCTGTTGAGTACTTCTTTCCCAGAAATGGAATCTTTCCATTTCTAGGGGCTCAGAGAAGTCTTGAGTCCTAGATAGGGAAGTGTGTATGTGTTTGTGTCTGTGTGTGCTCAGCCATGTCTAACTCTTTGCGGCCCCATGGACTGTAGCCAGGTTCCTCTGTCCATGGAATTTTCCAGGCAAGAATGCTGGAATGGGTTGCCATCTCTTACTTCAGGGGATCTTCCTGACCCAGGGATCGAACCCACATCCCTTGCATCTCCTGCACTGGCAGGAGGGTGCTTTACCACTGAGCCACCAGGGAAGCCTGGGTAGAGAAGCGTGGCCTCATCTTATCTCCGCAGCCAAGCTTTTCATAGTTGCTACCAGAACCTAAGTCCATGGACCAACCTTCCCCCCACCCCAGGTATCCATCAAGGAAGAGACTGTTTCATCATTCACAATGGATAAATCATGACTGGCATGTGAACTGTTAAAGAAAAATTATTCATGACACTTGTTGGTGATGATAAGGAAAGCTTTATTCAAAGGGGTTATTACAGTGGGTTTTTTTTTAATTCCACTTATATATTTATTTTTAACACCGAAAACATTTTGTATTGTGGTACAGCTGATTAACTGTGGGGTTTTGCAGGATGAGAGAGAGACTGGGTTCAGCTTTGAAAACAAGAAGAAGTAGAGATTTCTAACCAAGGAGGACAGTTGATGGGGAAGGTCAGTGGGAGGAAAATTACTAAAAGAAAACATCAGGAAGAGCTGGGTTCTTGCTAAACTGAACTAAGAGGGTCATTGCTGAAGGCAGGCTGGGGTGAGCGGATATCACTCAGGGGCTTGGTGGGGACAAGGAAATTTGATCAGATTTTGAAGGTAGGGATTCACTCCAAACTGATGGAGCAGGATTCCTGCTAAAACTGGATCTGTAAGGACAGAGATGGAAGCCCAAGTTTGGGCCTAGCTGAGTGGAGGTCTCAGAGAAACCTGGTTAAATTTGGTCAAAGAGAGAGTCTTTGAGTGTAACTGGGTAACCATGTTTATTGCAGTCAGGGATCCAGGTTCTCTCCCAAGCACGGTTGTGAATTTGCAGCCCGAGCCATCCTGTCTCCTGAATACACTTCTACAGCCACCCCAATACATCTGTTGTTGTTTATTCTCTAAGTCATGTCCTGCCCTTTGCGACACCATGGACTGTAGCCTACCGTGCTCCTCTGTCCACAGGATTTCCCAGGCAAGAGTGCTGGAGTGGGTTATCATTTCCTTTTCCGGGGGATCTTCCCAACCCAGGCATTGAATGCATCTCCTGCATTGGCAGGCGGGTTCTTTACTGCTGAGCCCCCAGGAAAGCCCCCCACCTCAATACATCTACGCTTGACTAAAATCAGGATTTAAATTGGACAATGGTTCAGTGCTTCTTCTGACCTAGAAAAACTGATATATACATATATTTATTGGAGTAGAGAAAGGTTTATTGCAGGGCCAAGCAAGGGGAACTGGTGGCCCATGCCCCAAATCTGATTTTTATTTTCAAACTATTAATGTTTACACAAGACTAGGGGCCAGGGGCTCTGTCCATCTGATGTAAAAATAAATGTTTTTCATCCTAGCAATTGATCGGTTCTGTGAGGGATAAAAATCACAAAGGCTCCTTGAATTTCAGTCAAAAATAGTCAATCTATTGACCCTGGATTAATATATGTGTTTTCTGGAAGGCCAAGAGATGAATTTTCATTGTCATCCCATCTGAAAGAAGGGACATGTCAGTTTCTGCCTGTTGAAGTCTGCCTTCGAAAATTCACGCCTGCCACTGGCCCTCACACTGCAGGACAAGCTGCCAGAGGCTGTCACAGGTTACTGATTCTGTGCTCAGAGATGGCAGCCGGAGAGCCCGAGCCGGGCCGCCCGATGGGAACCTTACCCTCTCTCCTTTGTGGACTTCTGCACACACACAGGGCTGGCACACATGTAGACACAAACACAGAGATCCCCCGCAAACCTACACAGACCCACACTCACACCATGGGCGCTGCCACAGACCCCTGCTGGGCAGGAGGGGAGTCTCACCGGAAAAGCAGTGGAATCCAATCTCAGCTTAATCAATAGACAATCTCTCAAATGGAGTAAGTAAAGGTCTGGGCAGTAGAAGATCTGAATCTCCAGTAGATCTGAATCTGAGTCTATAGTGTGTGACTTCGGGGCAGTAACGTCACCTCTCTGGGTCTCAGTGTTTCTACCTGTACAAGCTGAGTGTTGAAGTAGCACAGTAGTTCTCAAACTTTAATGTGGAGTCCTAACCCAAGGCTGGAGCTCCCCAGGTGGTGCTAGTGGTAAAGAACCCGCCTGCCAAAGCAGGAGATGTAAGAGGTTCAATCCCTGGGTCGAGAAGATTCCCTGCAGAAGAAAATGGCAACACACTTCAATATTCCTGCCTGGAGAATCCCATGGACAGAGGAGCCTGGTGGTCTACAGTCCATGGAGTCTCAAAGAGTTGGATATAAGTGAAGCGACTGAGCCAAGGCCACAAGTGTGAGGCCTTGCCCTAGGGCCACAGAAGCTGAGCCCAGAAAGAAGGTCATCTCCGGAACTGACTGAACCACTTTGTAACTGTTGCCAAAAGCCCCTCTGATTATCACCAGCAGGTTTCCTGATCCCATATTAGTCAAAAATGCCCGCCCCCAGTACTCACCAGTTACCTAACGCCACCCTTTTGGCAGGAATTTTCTCTATCTCGAGGCTATAAAAACTGGCTACTAACCCTGAAAAGCGTTGGCTCTTCCATGAGCCACCCGCTGTTCTAACAGTGTTCTGGTGACTCTCCCCGATCTGTCGGGAGTTGGACCCACTGGGCTCTCAGCGCCCAAGTTATCTCTGCTCTCTGTTCTTAGTAAACTCACTCCTTTCTGCAATATTCCATGTCTAGGAATTGTTTTCCAGCTCACGTTCAGACTGCCACAACATTTAACTCTAGCCCGAATCACCTGGAAGTCTTGTTAAAACAGAGTGCTTGGGCCTCATCCCAGGGTTTTTAACTCAGTCTGGGTGGGGCTCCCTGATTTGCATTTTTAACAAGTTTCTAGGTGATGCTGATCAGGAGGACCACACTGAGAAGTAGAGGAGTAGAGGAACTCTCTTGTTTTTATTAGGTCTGAAAATTTTCAACTCCGGACAGATGTCAGGACTAAATGTAAGTTGTCTCGCTTCTCAACGGAAGCTGATTTTGTCTGCAGGGGCCATTCGGCGAGGTCTAGAGACGTTTTTGATTGTCTTGGAATCAGGATGTGTTGCTCCCGGTGTCTAGTAAGTAGATGCCTGAGATGCTGTTCAACATTTGAAAATGCCCAGGACAGCCCTCACTACAAAGAATTATCTCGTTTAGAATATCACTAGAAAAAGCTGAGGCTCTTTCAAAGATTTTTTTGATGTGGGCCATTTTTAAAGTCTTTATTGAACTTGTTGCGATATTGCTTCCATTTCTAGGTTTTGATTTTTTTGGCTGTGAGGCAGGTGGGATCTCAGCTCCCCGACCAGGGATTGACCCCACACCTGCTGCACTGGGAGGCGAAGTCCCAACCACTGGACTGCTGGATAAGTCCCGAGAAACCCTGCTCTAAGTGATCCAATTGGGCAAAGTTTGGATTTGTATAAAAATGGTGGGTGTTGGAATACACCTCAGGGGAAGACTGATGTTGACTTTTCATTTCCGGGAAGGAAAAGATCCAGGAAGGCATTCTCCGAAGCTAGATTCTGCTCCTTGCTCCTGGACCTCCCTCAAGGATGAGCAAGACAGTGATGCCTCTCAGGAAGCTTGCAGATCTCAAATCCCAGGGCAGCCGTCCAACAAAGCACCAGGGCTGGCTCCCAGCGGGGCATGTTCCCAAAGCAGCATCCATCCGGGATCCGGATCCGACAGACCTTGCTCTAGCTTAGGATGGCATAGGTGTTGATTACACCGTGTTCCCATTCTCTGCTTCCAACCCAGGGGCTAACGAATGAGGGCAGTCCTTGTGGGTTCTGATTAGAGTCTTCACATATCCGTCCCTGAATTTGCAGAATATCATAAGCCAGAAAGACTGTGTGTGTGTGCGTGTGTGTGTGTGTGTGTGGCGAGAACCACATATCCTAACCGTTCCCTATTTCTGCACCTCATCCTGCCAATTACAATCTGCTTGGTGGTGTGAAACTGACAGCCGGCAGCAGTGATGGAGACAGGAGAATGAGGAACAAGGGCTTTGTGCATTCTCAGCTTTAGAGAGAATGTTCAGTGGGGCGGACAGGCATGTAACTGGCAGGTTTAGGAATCAGTAAAAACCAAGAACTGGAAGTCCTAATTTATCGTCTGTTTCAGTACAAGGCTAGACACAGGCTATTTAATATAATGCATTGTTTACAAGTGGAGGAGAGTGGAAGTTATTGATGCATTACAAATGCAGGCAAATGCATCTCATAAGCCAAGGGGTAGGTAATAACAATTGCAGGAGACTAAATTTGACTTTAATCCCCTGAAGAATGGCATGCATACAGCTTAAAATGATAAAAGCTGGAGGGGGTGTGGGGAGAGGGAAAGAGGGAGGGAGGAGATCAAGGGAGACAGAAGGAGACAGAGTGGGTGGGTGGGGGGGGAGAGAGACAGAAAAAGATAGAGAAATGAGAGCTGGCTTTCTCCTGGGATTATGCATTTCTCGATTAGGAAATAGAGTGGAAATTGAAGGAAAGATTTTTTAAAACCTTGTTTGGATAAACAAGCATCACGCTTGGCAGAGTGTTTTGGGTAGCAGGTCTGGCGTCATGGTCAAGCAGCTTGGAGTGGTTTAAAGACCTGCCAATCCCTTAGATAACCCCCAAAGGCAGAAACAGAAAACAAGTCTTCGTTTGATCAGTGCATGTAGGCTGTTCTGTGTCCCCCTCCCAGGGTCATTAGCGCCACAGCCACACTGGCTGGGTGTAAATGAACTTGCCCAGCCTTTGTGGTTAAAACCCGCCACTGTTGACACTTGGTGCCCAATGCTTTGGACGAGGTCCATGTCCCGTGAACGTTGGCTGAGTGGACATGGGGTGATGCAGATGCCCATAAAGAAATGATGTAGCTAGACTCCATGTTTCAGAGTCCCTGCAGGGAATGTGGCTTTGGAGTCAGTAAAATTGAGTCTCCCCCACCCATGTTGGAATCGCCTCTGCAATATTATTGACTGCAGCTGTTGCTGCTTAGTTGGTCAGTTGTGTCTAACTCTTTGAGATCCCATGGACTGTATGTAGCCTGTCAGGCTCCTCTGTCCATGGGATTCTCCAGGCAAGAGCACTGGAGTGGGTTGACATTTCCTTCTCCAGGGGGATCTTTCCGACCCAGGGATTGAACCCACGTCTCCTGCATTTGCAGGCAGATTCTTTACCACAGAGCCATCCAGGAAGCCCGCTATGTGGCAAGCGCTGTGTTAAAACATCCATCTCTCTTTATGCTCATCTCCAACTTAGGATGAAGCAAGCATCATTTATTTTTAAAGATGTGGAGATTGAGGCATGGAGAGTTTTCACAGCTGGTGCTGCTGGGGGAGGCTGGCTCTGTGGGGCATCCTTGTCACTGTTGAGGATGTTCTTCATGCGGACCTGAAGCTGGCCTCCCATTCCCACTCAGCGGTCCCCAAGGGCTAGTGTGCCCAATGCTGGATTTCCATTATCAACACGGTTCACATTTGCCTAGTTTATGGATGTGTTTGCAGTGCACCATCTGCCTTTTCTGGTGATCCAGTGGCAAACAGAGGGAGAAAGAAGGCTGGCACTGAAGATCTTTCTATGAGAGCTTTCTGAGGGTGGAGCCAAGCGCATCCAGCCTGGGTCATGGAGCACAGAGGCCCTGCTCATCACTGCAAGGAGCCACTGTTTGTGGATCAGTCCGGGAGAAACAAATGAACTTACTCTGGAGAGCAAACAGTGGTTCTCAGTGACCCCATCTGTGTGCGTAAGCCGGTTGAATCCTGAAGGGAGCCGGTAATGTCACCTCTCTAGGCAAACCCCAATCTGGTAGGTCCTCAGCAAACATTTGTTGAGTATCTCATCAGACAGCATTCTGGCTGATGGTTGTGCAGCCAGCCCGTGTCCTCAGAAAGGCTGAGCCTGGAAAGAGAAGACATTTTTCATTTGGAAGAATGATCTTGACCACTTGCCTCAGACTTTGGATAATTAGATCTCACCATCTGAAGGACTATTTCCTTGCAGCTGGTTTGTATTTGGGGGCTTTGCGTCTTCTGGGTGTTTGCCCTTGAGGCACGATGGGGCTCATCCCTGGTTTCCTATGGGAACCTGTGGGCAAGTCAGCTCCTCTCTCTGGGATGTGTAAGACTTCCCTGGATGTTTCAAAGAGAGAAGCCGAACTATTCCGTGGTTGGCAAGCCCTGTCCATTTTGATTATTTCCTTTTCTTTCTGAGAGCCAGTTCTTTTTCTGTTTGCTTTTTTTTTTTTTTAATTTATTGGAGTACAGTTGATTTATAATGTTGTGTTAGTTTCTGCTGCCCACCTAAATTAATCATATATATGTATATACACACATATATCCACTCATTTTCGATCCCTGGGTGGGGAAGATCCCCTGGAGAAGGGAATGGCACCCACCCCAGTATTCTTGCCTGGAGAATTCCATGGACAGAGGAGCCTGGTGGGCTATACAGTCCATGGAGTTGCAAAGAGCTGGACACAACTGAACGACCAACACTTTCACCTTTTTATGGGAACATCAGATGTATTTTGTTTCTCTCTTTTTTAAAAATATTTTTTGGCCACATCACACAGCATATGGGATCTTAGTTCCCTGACCCGGGATAGGATCTACCCCCCTTGCCTTGGCAGCATAGAATCTTAACCACTGAACTTCCAGGGAAATCCCCATCATGTGTATTTTGATAAAAATGCTGTTTTATAGACTCAGGGTCCAAACTTGTAATAAGGTTGCTCAGATTGAGATCTAAACCAAATCAGGGGGAATATGTTCTGTTATTTACATACATTTGATCATCAAATACAGTTTCCAACTATGGTAACCCACCCTCAGCCAATCCTTAGAAAGTGAAAATCTATAAAGGCAAAAAAATATGATTTGTTTTTTAAAGCTCATGTATCCCTGAAATGTTTCAGTTCTTAATTGAGTTCTTGATACAATAGAGGTGTTTTACTATAGTCAGAATGCAAGGAGAATCCAGTTTGGCTGGGGACAAATCTGGTAAATTTGTTCTCACACAACAGAGAATGTGAAATGGTCAAAGAATCAAATCTAGCGGACTTCCCTGGTGGTCCAGTGGTTAAGAATCCACCTGCTAATGCAAGGAACACAGGATTGATCCCTGGTCTATGAAGATTCCACATGCTGTGCGGGCAACTAAGCCCATGCGTCAAAACTACTGAGCCTGCGTGCCCTGGAGTCCGCGGTCTCAACAAGGGAAGCCACCGCCATGAAAAGACCATGCGCCGCCAACTGGAGAATAGCTCCACTCGCCACGACTAGAGAAAACCCACTCACAGCAACGAAGACCCAGCACAACCAAATATGAAATAAAGAAATAAAATTTAAAATGTTTAAAAAAAAGAATCAAATCTAGGGCTACTGTGGGCAAGGAGGGTGTGCCAGAAGTAGCAAGCCAGCAATGATTTTGCAGAGGTGGGGAAGAGAAACATTTCTGTGTGGATTTACCAAAATTATTATTCCTATCAAAAGGAGCAAGCTTCTAAATGTCCTATCTTTCTTGAGGATTTTTTTGGGGGCAACCCAGAGGTTTCAGACAGGGGTATTCAGGGAGAGACAGAAAGCCACAGTCATGGAGGAGAAAAAGCCAGTCCCGTGGTGATAAATGGCTGGCAAATAGGCATTCAACAGAGAGCCCTGGCAGAAAAGCAAGCACTCTTCTGTAAGTACAATACCTGAAGACTCTTTAGAAAACCTGAGGCTAAGAGACAGACATTTTCTGAAATTAGTGGTAATGACGCTGATATCAGGAAATAACCATTCCGGCACAGAATGGCCTGGAACAAGAACAGCCTGAGATGCAGAGGATCGGCCGAGCCGGGATCACACGAGAAGAAATTCCCCACAGAACCAGACAAAGGCAGTTCCCGTCACCTTTGAAGAAGGCTTTTCACCTGTTCTCCAATGAGGGGAGATTGGAAGTGAGCATCAGAAGTCTGCTGTACACTTCTTATTGTTGTCCCTTGTAGAATTATATTTACGTTAACTGTACAGGGACCTGTGCAGTCCTTATTCCACGGGTCAGACTCCACTCCATCTTTCTGTTGTCTTCATTAATGCCCCAAGGGAGAGAGCCACTTCAGGTGTCCTTGTACACTGACCAGCTGGAACCTTCTGACTTCTGCGCGTGGAATCTTGGTCCGAGCATGGTCCTCACGGAAGTTGGACTTAGCTCGGAATATTTGTCAGAGTGTGCTGCGCCTCCCCACACCACTGTTTAAAAAATGGCAATTTAGTTGCAATTTCCTGCCTTGATGGATTTCTCTTTTTCTTTTTTATTTTAGACTTTTTTTAAAGTTGTAGTTGATACACAATGTTTTGCCAATCTCTTCCGTATAGCAAAGAGACTCAGTTGTACACATACATACATTCTTTTTTAATATTCTTTTCCATTATGGTTTATCAGAGAATGCTGAGTGATAATTCCTGGTTATTAAAATCCCTGCACAGTGGGACTTTGCTGTTTATCCATCCTAAATGTAATAGTTGGTTCACAGCTCCTGATCCAGCCCTCTCCCTCCTCCACCCCTTGGCAATCCCAGGTCTGTCCTCTATGTCTGTGAGTCTGTTTCTCTTTTGTCTTTGAGTTCATTTGTGTCATGTTTTAGATTCCACATGTAAGTGATATCATATGGTATTCGTCTTTCTCTTTCTGACTTACTTCACTTATGACTCTCTGGCTGTACCCATGTTGCTGCAAATGGCATTCTTTTTATGGCTGAGTCATATTCCATTTGTATACATGTACCACATCTTCTTTATCCATTCATCTGCTGATGGACATTTAAAGTTGTTTCCATGTCTTGGCTATTCTGAAAAGTGCTGCTAATGAACACAGAGGTGCATGTATCATATTGAAGTATAGTTTTGTCTGGGTATTTTCCAGGAGTGGAATTGCTGGATCATATGGTAACTCTATTTTTAGCTTTCTGAGAAACCTCCATACTGTTTTCCATAGTGGCCACACCAATTTACATTTCCACCAACAGTGTAGGAGGGTGGCCTTTCCTTCACAGCTTTTCTAGGATTTGTTGTTTGTGGACTTTTTAATGATGGCCATTCTGACTGGTGTGAGGTGGTATCTCATTGCAGTTTTCATTTGCATTTCTTTAATAATTAGTGATGCTGAGCATCTTTTCCTATGCCTACTGGCCATTTGTATGTCTTCTTTGGAGCTGCCTCAATAGATTTCTGGGGCCCACCATCGTTTTTGTTTTCTCCAGCTATTTCTTAATGCTCCTAGAAATCTCCGGAGATGAATACAGGAGTGGGAAGACATATACTGATCAACCATTTGAGTTCCTCAAATGGTTTTGCTCTTGAATAGAAAGTAAGAAGCGAAAAGGCCAGTAGGTAAGTAATCAGGCTGACACTGAGAAGTGGGTAGAGCCTTCTGCAATGATTATATATGTGTAGGCCTCCCTGATATCTCAGCTGGTAAAGAATCTGCTGCAATGCAGGAGACCCCGATTCAATCCCTGGGTAGGGAAGATCCCCTGGAGAAGGGATGTATGCTGTGCTTAGGAGTTCAGTCGTGTCCGACTCTTTGTGACCCCAGGGACTGCAGCCCACCAGGCTCCTCTGTCCACGGGGATTCTCCACGCAAGAATACTGGAGTGGGTTGCCATGCCCTCCTCCAACGGATCTTCCTGACCCAGGGATCAAACCCAGGTCTCCCACATTGCAGGTGGATTCTTTACCATCTGAGCCACCAGGTAAACCCAATGCAATGATAATGCAGCAGCCTAAACTTGAAAGGGAATGTCTACATCTGGCTGCCTGTCAGCCGCTGGCTCTTGCGGTACAACCCTTGAAGCTCATTAAAGCAATCAGTCTCTTGAGTTGCTAAATCTCCCCTCCCAGTGCTTGTTTACACACCCTGGTACAGAGCAATTGCTTGGCTAAGGGCTGCCCTGTACCAGCCCACGTTCCCCTGTGTCACTGCCTCAGAAGCCAGCATCCTTGGTGGGTTCCCTATATGGATGCACTTGACTTATGTTTCTCCCCCAATTTTTTCTGGGGAGGACAAAGGGTGGGAAACATGAAGACGGATGAGGGTAGGCTCATTTTCCCTGAAGTAAGAACAAGCTGCCTTTTATTTGTTAATTTTTTAATACTTATTCATTTATTTGGCTGTACTGAGTTTTAGTGGCAGCATTCGGGATTTTTAGTGGCAGCATGTGGGATCTAGTTCCCTGACCAGGGATTGAACCCAGGCCCCCTGCATTGGGAGCCCAGAGTCTTAGCCACTGGACCACCAGGCAAGTTCCGCTGCTTTTTATTTTTAGTTAATAGTTCTTTGGCCTGGCTTCTGGAGCAAAATATGGTATTCGTCCATCAAGTTCTGAGTCACCATTGATTTTTCTGGATCATCTCAGGTGGGACCCCTTCCTTAGGCTCTGTTTGGATATCTGTGAATTGGAAAATTCCAGGTCATTTTTCTATATAGTTCTAGGGATATAGAAAAACCAGTAAGGCTGTGTTCTACACGATAAAATAAGTATTGGGGTGGGGGAAGAGTCTAGACTCAACTTTCTGTGATGTTTTCATAGATGCGAAAGGCAACTTGAGAACATTTACACCTCGGCACCTTCTATCACAGGGCTTCCCCGGTGGGTCAGCAGTAAAGAATCTGCCTCTAATGCAGGAGACCCGGGTTTGATCCCTAGGTTGGGAAGATCCCCTGGAGAAGGAAATGGCAACCCATTCCAGTATTCTTGGCTGGGACATCCCATGGACAGAGGAGCCTGGCGGGCTGCAGTTCATGGGGTCGCAAAAGAGTCGGACATGACTTAGTGACTAAAACAGCAACAAACTTCTATCACATATGACAGAACTACAGTACAGATGTGACAGGGGTCCTTAAGGACTCCATGGCTGGCTGACTCCAGGACGCAAAGCCTCCAATTCTGAGGCTCCATGCCCCTCCCCCATTACACTTTGCTCTTTCCCCATTGCCTTTGTTTAAGGTACCTTGTCAATTCTCAAATCTTAGACCTTTAGGCTCCTGGGTGCACCACTCAAAAGAAATCATTCTATGTAGATGTGAATGTAATTAAAGTTGCTTTTCTTAACAATGTGGTAAGATTGACATTTTAGCAGCTTAAGTCCTTTTTTTCCCCCTGACAGATTATTTTCTTTATTCAGATAAAGCCTGTGTTCTATTTTGAATGCTGGGAGAAGGCAGATTTTTTTTTTTTTCATTTAGAGTTTGAGGCAATTAGAGCTACAGATTAATTTCTCACTTGAAGAGGAATGTTTTGTCTTCAGATCTGCACCTGCTCAACCCCCATTTCCAGAGAATTGTGGTAAGTTATAGTACTAAAGAGGAAGAGGAAATACTTAGCAGAGTCAGAGGGAATCACTAATGGCAAATCAATAATGGAGTATTTCAGAACTCTAAGGAGACATAGTGTTATGGAAAATGGTGGGATCATTTAGGTGTGGTTTCACTTGTGTGGGGTTACTGGGAAGAGCCAGAACTGACCATCAAGCATCAAAGAACTATATGTCTTTTGTTGTCTTTGTTTAGCTGCTAAGTCATACCTGACTGTTTTGTGACCCCCGTGGACTATAGCCTGCCAGGTTCCTCTGTCCATGGGACATGTCTCCTGGTTCTTTCCAACAACAAATTCATGTGTGCCCCTTACCTCTCTGTGCCACCCTCAAAAGTGCTTCTCCTTTTATATTTCTGGTCTTTGTTAAGAGTGTCAATGTCCTCAGCTAGCCACGCCAGAAATCTTGGGGCCATCTTTGATGACTCCTTATTCCTTTTTCTCTATCATGGACCAGAGTTGACTTCTTTTTAAAATTATTTATGTACTATTTATTTATTTATGGCTGCACTGGGTCTTCATTGCTGTGCACGGGCTTTCTTTAGCCGCAGTGAGTGGTGGCTGCTCTTCATTGCGGTGTGCAAGCTTCTCACTGCATTGCTTTCTCTTGTGGAGCATGGCTCTAGGCGCTTGGGCTCAGTAGCTGGGGCATGTGGGTTCTAGGGCGTGCAGGCTTCAGAAGTTGCAGCACGCAGGCTCGATAGTTGGGGCTCGAGGGCTCTAGAGCACAGGCTCAGTGGTTGTGGGGCATGTGCCTAGTTGATCCGAGGCATGTGGGATCACCAGGGATTGAACCCGTGTCCCTGTATTGGCAGGCGGATTCTTATCCACTGCACAACCAGGGAAATCCAAGAGTTGGCTTCTTAACCTAGCATCCATTCCTTCCCTCTCCCATTGCTCACAGCCCGCAGATCTCCTTTGAAGAATCACTTCCTTACCTTGTATTTGCTATGCGGTTTGGGTAAAATTTACCCTGCCCCTCACCCAAGGGGTGGGCTCCTGATTAGACTCAGTCAGCATAATTCTGTCTCATGTCACAGAGATCGGCTCAGAGGTCCAAGCTGTTCCGTGTTTGGGCACTTCTTTACCCCAGAGTTTGTTTCCGTTTGATCCAAGTGGAGTAAATGTAGGACTTCTGTTTGAGGGCTGGAGGAAGGAAAACCTGTGTTTTTTTTTTTTTTTTCCTTTGAATGAGGTGGTATGCAAATATGAGGTCTGGAGGAGCCAAGCCCATTTTTCTACCGTGAAGGTCAGCAAGATGATACTGTTGCAGAAACCAGTAATCAAGAAACCAAGCACCACCCTGGGGAGTTGGGGAACTCAGGTTTGTTACCCTGGCAGGCCCAGAGCTCTGAGCCCCAAACAAAGGGGTTGCAGAGTTTTTATAAACCTACTATAGTGGGCAACACGACTGCTAATAGGCTGGTTTAAACCAAGTGGTTTCACGCGCATGGGAACAGCAGTCAAGATGGGGAGGGGGATGCCTGACCTTTACGCAGACAGGCATGATTAAGCAGGTTTGCAGGGTTGGGCAATTGCAAAGAGCAGGACAAGGGTGAGTGAGATAAGCTCCAGTTCCTAGTCCCCACTTTCGGAGACTATGTGACCTACATGATCCAGAGTTTGCAAGGAGCAAGCTGAGTTTAGAGACAGAAGGGGCAGGAGGTTATGTAAAACTTTAACTTTTCCTCTTCAATACAGACCATTTCTCCTGGAGACCAGAGCCAAGGGATGATAGGGATACAGAATTGGAGCCCAGGGTTTGTCTTTTTGTGACTGGTTTATTTCATTTAGCGTGATATCTCAGGATTCATCCATGTTGTAGCACGTGATAGAGTTTCCCTCCTTGTTAAGGCTGAGGAGCTTTCCACTGTGTGTATACATTACCACATTTAGTTTATTTATTCATCGATGGACATTTGGGTTGCTTCTATCGCTTGGCTTTTGTGAATAATGCTGTTATTAACCTGAGTGTGCAAATATCTCTTCAAGATCTTGTTTTGAGTGTTTTGGATGAATTCCCCAAAGTGGAATTGCTGAATCTAAAAATAGTTCTATTTTTGATTTTTAAAGGAAACTCTATGCTGAATTTTCCATCTGACTGCCTCATTTTACAATCCCACCAACAGTGCACAAGAGTTTCATTTTCTCTACATCCTTGCCAACACTTGATATTTTCTATTTTTTTTTTTGATGGTAGCCATTCCAGTGGATGGGTTTCCCACGTGGCTCAGGGGTAAAGAATCTGCCTGCAATGCAGGAGATGTGGGTTCAATCCCTGGGTAGGGAAGATCCCCTGGAGGTGGAAATGGCAAGCCACTCCAATATTATTGTCCAAGAAATCCCTTGGTCAGGGGAGCCTTGTGGGCTATAATCTGTGGGATCGCAAAGAGTTGTACATGACTGAGCGACTAACACTTTCTTTTCTTTCTTTCTCCCCAGGAATATTCTGAAGGAGTTTCTCAAGTAATTCTGATACCCTCCTCCATCTGCATTTCTCACCCCAGGATCACCCCAAAGGAGATCCTGCATCTTCTGTGTCTTTTGTACTTCTGCCCAAATTCTTCCCTATATTCTGATTATATTCAGTCTCTGCCTTTGCTGGTGTTGTTCCAAAATGTTCTTTTCCATATCAACCTTCTGTCACACCCCAGGTCCTCCTGCTCACACCTAGCATACCCCAATGTTCTCTTCTTCACTCTGTCCCCAAATCTTCTTTCCCCCTCAACCCATGGTTAAAATAAAATTCACACCCATCTTGGCTACCACATTAACTTCCACTTTGGGACAGAAACTTGGCCTCGCTATCACTTGTTTACTTGGCTTTCGGTCCTACTAGAGGTGAACTCTTAGAGGACCAGGGCTGTGTGGTTTTCATCTTTAGAGCTTTGCCTGGTACACACGGGGCTCAGTCACTAAGTGAGGGAATACATGCCTGAACACATCAAAGAGAATAAAGTCCAGGAGACACTTTGTAAACCAGAAAGTGCAGCAAAGATGGAAAACATTATTATTTGTTTATTTTATTTATTTATTTATTTGGCTGTGTGGGTTCTTTGATCTTCACTGTGGCATGTGGGATCTAGTTCCCTGACCAGGGATTGAGCTCGGGCCCCCTCCATTGGAAGCATGGAGTCTTAGCCACTGGACCATCAGGGAGGTCCCAGGGTGGAAAACACTGTTACCACTATTTAATAAAATGGAAAAATCTAGAAAGTCTTCAAATTCTACTTCCTTGTGAATGTCTATCTTGATGTTCCCCAAGACAGAACCGATGACTCCTTTCTGGGGACTCTCTCAGGAGGCTGGATTTGATATTTTCTCCCAGGATTCTTTATGAAAATTACAATTCAGGCACCTGTCGCCCTTTAGGAGAGGGGTGGGACACCTGCGTCCTGTGGATCCTGACTCAGACTCACCTCAGTGCTTGGACCATTAATATTAGTGGATTTTCTGCCCTGCTTTTCCCTCAGGGCAATACCTTCATCTGCACCCATCTTCTTTCCTTCTTCAGCCTCAGAGAAAGCAGTAAACCTGTGCTATTTTCCTGTGCCCTTGGGAGTTGAAGATGTGGGTGGATCTAGAGCTTTCCTTAATAGCTGACAGCTAAGGTGTCCACGTGATGGGTAAACACAAGAGGCCACTTTGTCACCCTGGAGAGGACTTTTTGCATGTGGCTTTCTTATCAAAAAAAGAAAAGGAGGAGAAACCAGGGACCAGGGCTGAGAACGAGCAGCACAGAAAATAGAAACTGGGCTGTGTTGAGGAGCAGACTTCCTGAGTAGACGCAGAAACCCCACAAGGATCTGCTGGTGTCTGTGCAGCGCTAGAAGCATCCTTGATGGAGAAAGGCGCCTGGGATCGCCTGGACTTAATCAGATTGGGCAAAACCTTGCGGGAGCAGCCTTTGAGCTGACCTCTGTGTCTAGCCTGAGATTCAGTGCTTGCCTGAGATTAACATGTCTAGTGTTAGGCCCTGTTTATAGTTCTTGCCTGTCCGTGGTGGGGAGGCTGCTGTTTTCCTCCCCGTATAAGATAGAGACCTATATGTGGACTGTGACTAGGTGACCAGCCCAAGGAGGAAGCTGGGGGGAAGGGCCAGGGCTGCAGCCACAAACAAAACTCAAAGCTGGTGGATGGAGCTGGCCAGCGTGACCCAGTATCACAGGATCCTGGGGCAGGAGGAAATCTTAGAGATCACGCGGTGTGTCCTTTACTGTATGAGTACCCTTAGGATGAGGCCTCAGAGAGGTTAAGTGACTTGCCCACGGTCATTCGGATAAGCAGAGCTTCATCGGGATTGCAGGTCTCACAGCTGACAGGCTGGTGCTCTGTCCATAGTACCACAGACTGGGCATTTGGGTAGAAAAGACGGGCTTTATGGAGGTCAAACCAAGGATAGTCCTTCGTCCTCAAGGGACGGGAGCCCAGGGGTGGGTCATGAGAGAAGCTGGTTTGAACCAAGGAGATGTTGAGATGGGGCAGAGAGTAGCTCTTCACTCCAGGCATAGATCGTGTTTGTTTTATCCAGCAGCTTATTGGATCAGTTCTATTCCTACTTGCTAATTGTCTACTTGTCCTATATAAGGCTGACTTCCTCCTTTCCTCTGCCCTTCCCTTCTTTCCTTCTCTTTTTCCTTCCTTCCTTTCTTCTTGCCTCCTATCCTCCTCCCCTCCCTTCCTCCCTCTCTTCCTTCATCCTATATTTTCCCTTCCTCCCTGTCTCTCTCCTTCCCTCCCTCCTTCTTTTTTTCCTGAGCACCACTATCTGGTCAGATGTCATGTACTATTGATCAGAGATGGAAAAGATCCATTTCTGTCTTCCATGAAAACACACAACACAATATAGAGGGGAAGAGATGAGCAGGGGTGGGGTGCTGATGGGGGATTCATCTTTGACCCGAGGGTTCCTCAGGGGTCTCATCGCAAGGAAAAACACTGGTAACTGAGTGAGGTGATGGATGCTAACTAGATTTAATGTGGTGGTTATTTCACAGTATATACAAATATCCAATCACTGTGCTCTATGCCTTAAACTTATAAAATGTTGTATGTCAATTATATCTCAGTGAAACTGAAAACAATTTGTTGATTTAGAAAACTAATGACTCTGATATGAGTTTGCAAAGGCAGCGTACAAAGACTGCCCCCTTGAATTTGGTGTGTTTCCCTTCCTCTCAGCGTAGAAGACAGTGTGGCTGGGATTCCTCAGCCTATATTTCAACCTCCTTCTCTCTAAAGGGCTGATTATTATAGAGTCTGAAAAGCCCAGCACCCTCTCCCTAGACTCCCTTGCAGTTCCACTTCTGATGTGATTTATTTTATTTTTTAAAAGGTTTATCTTATTTATTTATTATTTGTTTGGCTGTGCTGGGTCTTAGCTGTACCTTGAGGGATCTTCCATCTAAGTTGTGGCATGTGGGGTCCAGTTCCCTGACCAGGGATTGGACCCAGGCCCCCTGCATTAGGAGTGTGGAGTCTGGGCCACTGGACCACCAGAGAAATCCCCTGGTGTGATTTAGATCCTACCAACTGGTTACACTGGCGGGAGAGGCACCTTTGGAGGTGGGACGGGCAGGAGGCTGCATTGCAGCAGATGTGTGGTTCTGGATTCAATGGTATATTGACAGCTTTGGGATTTGACCAGGAAGTTCCTGATTGTGGCAGGAGACCTGGCAATCTAGCTCTGTGGTGTGAGTTTGAAAGCTGTTTTAGAAGGTCAGGGTCTCTCTCCAAAGCCCTCTGCCTCTGCTACTATGAGCCGTGAGTATAATTCCTTGCAAATCTCCTTTTATTTGAATCAGTGAAAGTGGATTGTGTTATTGGCAATTTATCTTGGTTAGTACACTTTTGCAGGGGGCATGCATGCGTGTTTGGTGGCTCAGTCATGTCTTTGTGACTCCTTGGACTGTAGCCAGGCAGACTCCTCTGTCCATGGAATTTTCCAGGAGTGGGTTGCCATTTCCTCCTCCAAGGGATCTTCCTGACCCAGGGATCAAATCTGTGTCTCCTGGGTCTCCAGGGACAGATGCCTAAACTTTAGGGAAGGTAGAGTTCATGTCAGCCGATTCTCTTTCTCACTATTGTATCCACATGGAGCAGTTATGAGAGAAACAGACTGCACATCTTCTCAAATAATAGAATCTTACATGTTATTTGAGATAGAGTGTGTGTGTTTTGGTGTTTTTTTTTTAATCCAGTTACCTTGCAATCTGGAACTGGAGAGGAAACAAGAAAGCTAGTAGGAGGCTATGGGGCTGTAAATCTAATGAGAAAGTAACAGAAAGTAGGAGTCAGTTGACCTGTTGGGAGACACAATAGTAAGACACTGCAGGAGGTACTGCGTACTGAATGTGTGTGTACCCCCAGACTCAGATACTGAAGTCGTGATTCCAACAATGCGGATTTTGGAGACGGTCTTTGGGAGGTACTTGGGTTTGGAAGAGATCATCAGTGGAGCCCTCAGACTAGGATTGAAGCCCCTATAAGGGAATGAAGAGACCAGAGCTCATTCTATGCCACATGAATACTCAGTGAGAGGGCAGTCATCTACAAGCCAGGAAGAAGGCTCTCCCCAGACGTCAGATCTGCTGGCACCTTGATCTCGCACTTCCCAGCCTCCAGAGCTGTGAGAAATAAAGGTTTGTTGTTTAAGGCACTCAATCAATATTATGTTTTGTTATAGTAACCCAAGCAGGCTAAGACTGAGGGGTAGCTGATACAGCAGTGAGCCAAACAAAGTTCTTGCCCGGGGCTCACCTTCTAATAGCGGATTACAGACAGAAAACAAAGTGACGATGAACTATGTGATCGTGTGTGCTTAGCTGCTCAGTCTTGTCTGACACTTCATGATCCCGTGGACTGTAGCCAGCCAAGCTCCTCTGTCCAGGGGATTCTCCAGGCAAGAATACTGGAGTGGGTAGCCATTCCCTTCTCTAGAGGGTCTTCCTGATCCATGGATCAAACGCAGGTCTCCTGCACTGGCAGGTGGGTTCTTTATGGGCTGAACCACCAGTGAAGCCCTAAATATGTAATATGTCAGGTCAATTCACTAATGGTTTAGTAGATGCTTGCCTCAATTTTTTTAAAAGAAATTTTTAAGAACCTTCTGGGAAAAAGGTCTACCATTTTGTGACCCCTAATAACCCTAGCACCAGACTCATGGTGAGTCATAGAGAAATGCTTGTCAACTTATAATTTGAGGTGAGCTGGATCTGCATGGCAAGACTCAGCCTCGCTTATGTAACTCCAAATGCCATGAACAATTTGCCTCTTTCTGGGTTGGAAGTAATATTCCTTAGGTCCCTTCTAGCACTAAGAGCTATGGATTTTTTTTTCCTTCTTAACTACCATGATTGTTTTAAAAATCAAATCGTACAAATATAGACCGAACATATATAATGTTTATTTCAAAATGACTTGGTTAAGGAATAGTATCAAAAGGAAAGAGAAGGAATTTTATTAAAATCTTTATAAACATGGTCCCAAGTGTACTGCTCTAATATGTGCAATTAGCCTATATTCTCCCCTTTAAAATGGATTTTTCCCTCCAAACCTACATAAATTTTGCTTTATAGCCTTTTGCCTTCTATATCCATATATCATTAAAACTTTATTGCTTTAATACAAAATTGTACGCTCCTTCTGATTACAATCAAGCAAAATTATGTGTTCACATGGACTAGAGCCAGGAGAGAATAAGCCCTGGCTGAGAACAGTGAGATGCATGGTTGTTCTTTTTTCTCCCTTAGGTGACCCTTGAATGCTATTTTTCAACTTTTGTGCAAGACTAAAATTGACTAGTGATTCAATTTGAAAAAAATGTTTCTCTAAAAAGAGTTTAAAACCCAGGAGAGCAACCCCTCCCAATGGCCTCAGTGAAGGGGTGCCATTGCCTGGGCTTAATGCACCTACAGACTGCAGAAAGGATTTCCTTGCCCCAGGTGCCCAGCCTCTCAGGTCCAGGATCTCAGACTCAGAAGGGCCTCAGAATTTTCTGGAATGGCCTAGTTTGGGAAAGGATTGGGCAGGGAGACCTGGGCAGGCTCAGTGATCAGTTACTGCCATTGAGGCTCCTTTGCACCCCCGTTTATGTTCTCTGGGCTTCCCTGGTGGCTCAGATGGTAAAGAATCTGCCTTCTGCCTTCAGTATAGGAGACCTGGGTTAAATCCCTGGGTTGGGAAAATCCCCTGGAGAAGTGAATGGCTACCCGCTCCAGTATTCTTCCCTGGAGAACTCCATGGACAGAGAAGCCTGGTGGACTGCAGCCTATAGGATCACAAAGGGTCGGACAAAACTGAATGACTGAACAACATAGAATACTCTGGTTGAGGTGACCAGAGAGGTCTCAAACCCAGAAACTCAATGTAGTCACCCACCCTAATCAAATCAACAGGACCTCCTTAGATTTAAAGACAGCATTGCTAGATAAACTTGGACTTACCACTTAAAAAAGAATTCTATTATTAATTCACAGAGCAAGGAGCTTCCAACTTGCTAGGCAAATACACAGTACTAGGCATCCGAGACACACAGGTTTGCAAGGACAGGAAGGCAAGGTCCTCCACTGGAGGTGGGGAGGGAGTAGAGGCTGCTGGTGTATGTTGGGCATTTTTTAAAAATTCTTTTTATGTATTTAATAAATTTCTGTGACTGTTCTAGGTCTTAGTGGGGATCTTAGTTCCCAGACCAGGGATTGAACCTAACTGGGAGCATGCACTGGGCCGCCTGCGTTGGGAGCATGGGACCTTAGCCACTGGACCACCAGGGAAGTTCCTATATTGGTCATTTTTAAGACAAAGTTCCAGAGAGCCAATTCAAAAGCAGACTTACTGGCTTATGCTATGGTCTGAGTGTGTGGCCCCCACATTCATCTGTTGCAATCCTAACCAACCTGGTGATGGTTTTTGGAGGTGGGGCCTTTGGAAGTGATGAGGTAATGAGAGTAGAATCTTCATGAATGGGGTTAATGCCCTTATGTAAGAGCTCCCTCATCCTCCTCAGGAGGACACAGTGAGAAGACTCTGAGGAGGCTGGTTTTCAGGGGACATCAAATCCACCAGCACCTTGATCTTGAACTTTCCAGTGTCTAGATCTGTGGGAAATAAATTTCTATTGTTTATAAACCTCCCAGTTTGTGGTATTCTGTTAAAGCAGCCCAAAGGTACAAAGACAGCCTACATCAATAAAAATCCAGTTCTGCACTCAGCTTGACTGAGGGAGTCTAACAAGTCAACAGACCTGAGTTATTCTGTCTCCAGATCCTGGTCACCTGTGCAGCCTTCACCCTGAAACCCACCCCCCCTCCTCTCAAGGAGCCTCAGGGCTCCAAGGATACATTGTTCTGACTTCCAGGCTCATTCCCTAGGACAACCACTTTTTTCAACCATTCCTGTGTTGGGTTCTTTTAGTTAGTCACTTTTATCTTCTGTAAGACATACAGTGATATGATAATATTGTTGTTGTTTAGTAGCTTAGTAATGTCTGAGCCTTTTGCAACCCCACTGGGAACTTACAGGGAAAGGAATTTTAAGAACCAGTTTTCTTTTGTCAAGTTGACCCACTACAAAGCCACCACACTCTCAGATCTAAAATTCTGCTCAGAAAGATGATGTGAATTATTCAAAGCACAATAATTTTTTAGTGGTAGAACTTAAACTAGAAAGAGGTCTCTTGATTATCAATTCAAGTGCCTTTTAAAAAGTTTTCCCCCTTATTATAGATATATTATTACTTTTTAAAAATTGAGTAACATAGAAAAGTTGGGTGAGATTGAAGATTACTCATAGTTCCATCATTTAAGTTCAATAGTTGCTAATTCCTTTTGTTTTTTTCTATGCATATCTGCTTGTATTTCCATACTTATACATACATACATATTTTCATATGCATTGAAGTCTTTATTAGCATCATAAAACTATTTGTCTAAAAATAGGCATTAAGGATACTTCTTTTTTAAGGAAGAAGGGCTTTTAAATTTTTATTATTTATTTAATTTGGCCAAGCTGCATGTGGGATCTTAGTTCCACAACCAGGGATTAAACCTGTGTCCCCTGCAGTGGAAGCACAGTCTTAACCACTGGACCACCAGGGAAGCCCAAGGATACTTCTAATTTTGTTGCTGTTACAAATACTGCTGAGTATACAAAAAGTGCTGAGTATCTTTGTGTATATATTTTATCCATTTTATCCTTACGAGAAAATCTTCGAGTTGAAAGTAAACACCCTGATATTGCTTTCATCAAAAATTTTACCCATTGACCAGAATATCTGTCTTCCTAAACCTTTGCAACGTTGGATATCATCTTTTAAATATTTTTATTACCAAACTTCATTTTTTTCATTGTTTCAATTTGTATTACTTTGTTTACTTGAGAGGGTGAAAATTTCATCTGAGTTTGTTAATTAATGTGTTTAATTTTGGTGAATTGTTTCTTTATCCACTTGTTAATTGAAGATCTCAATTTTTTTGTGTCATCTTTTACTATGTTAAATGTATTTACTCCTTGTTATTTTGTTTAAAACTTTTCTCTCTAATTTGGTACTCTTAACTAAGTAATAGTCATAACTAGGACAAAACAATGGGCCCCTGGAAGCAGAAGCACTGCCATGCAGAAGGTGGGGACAAACTGACATTTGGAAACATTCTGATCAAGAGTTCTGACTGATGTTTGTTGAGGTTGCTGTTGTGAAGCCCAGATGCGTCATTAGACGTCAAAGGTAACCCCCGAGCAGATTAACAGGGTCAGGTGGGGGCTGGGAACAAGACAGAGGGTGGTGAAGGGCACAGGCTCTGGGGTGCCTTTAAAATCAGGAGAAAGTATTTGATGAGTGGATGTGATGGGAACAGTTGGAGAAAGTGACTCTGATATCTTTGACTTTATAGGCAAGGACTGTCCTCAGATTTTGGAGAAAGCTTCTTTGAAAAAGTTCAGATGACAGATGGATGCAATTTCATTCCCTAGGATGAAGGAAAGCTGCTCAAAAACAAAATTATGACAACTGCATATAAGAGGATCCTAAAAATTTAAACTTGCAGAAAAGAGCCAAAATATTTTGCTTTTTAATGTATGGAGAACAGTGGGAAATGTGTTTGAATAGGGATTTTATTCTGGAATGACGAGTGAATTCTCTACAATTATAGCTTGTAACTATCACATAGCTCATATATATTGCAAATATATATGTTAAGAACAGAAAACATAAATGATTAAGGGGAGGGTATTCCCTTATCTGAAGAAGGCTTTTTTGTCTTGAAGAGGGCTGTTGAGGAGAGAGTTTCTGACTAGGTTTGAAGTAGACAGGATAAGAAAGGGGATTTTACAGAAAGTTACTAGGCTGTGTTTACAGAGGTGAGATTATGTAAATTAGTCAATGATAGTTATTTCAGAAACCACTAAGCACATGCAAGATGATCTAAACTTCAGACAGACCTGAATTCAGATGCCAGTCTGTGTGGCCATATGACTCTAGTAAAGGGTAAACCCTCTGACTACATCACTGAAAACAAGGCTAATAATTCACTTTTTACATATTCTTGGGAAGAACGAATGAGCTACTAGCAAAGTGTCTACCGTAGTGTTAAAAAAAGTTGTCTTATCAAGAAACAGTAACCATAATTCATTAATTATTTTTAAATATACTTTTTGAAGTGAACTTATTTTGAAGCGCTCTGATATGCTGTGATAGGCTGGCTATTCACAGGTACCTGCTCTTGGATTTTTCCCCATTTATATCAATAACCTCAGATATGCAGATGACACCACCCTTATGGCAGAAAGTGAAGAAGAACTAACGAGCCTCTTGATGAAAGTGAAAGAGGAGAGTTTGGGTAAACTCCGGGAGTTGATGATGGACAGGGAGGCCTGGCATGCTGCAGTCCACGGGGTCGCAGAGTCGGACACGACTTAGAGACTGAACTAAACTGAATTGAACTGAATGTATAAATTTTAGTGTCAAGTTGATGCAAGGAAAAATATTTGTTCAAATGGGATCTAACTAATTTGTGAGATACACAGACACATCTGATGTAACAAATAAAATATCTCCTCAAAAAAAAGGGGGGGAATTCACTAAATGTTACTGTAGCCTATGTAAATTTCCTTTAATGTTTCAATAGAAGTGAGTTAATAGTGGTATCCCCTTTTGCTTTTTTATTGTCTGTCAAACTGTACCTTTTGCTAAAGAACTCCAAAACTGAACTGTTTGTGCTGCAGTTCATAAAGGTGGTATCTTCTTTAAGATGCTTTGGGACCTATTTTTAGAAAAAGAAACAAAAGCAAATTCCAAAACTTCTCCTTATGTATGTTAATAGGATTAGAAAGAAAAATTACTGTTTTATCTTGAGATTAAAAGCCAGGATTTTTGTTGTTGTTGTTGTTGTTTAGTCGCTAAGGCATGTCCAGCTCTTTATGACCTCATGAACTACAGCCCACCAGGCTCCTCTATCCATGGAACTTTCTAGGCAAGAATACTGGAGTGGGTTGTCCTTTCCTCCTTCAGTGTATCTTCCTCACCAGGGATCGAACCCTCGTCTCCCCCTTGGCAGGTGGATTCTTTACCACTGAGCCACCTGTGAGACTGAAGCTCTCACTGAGCTTCTAGTGAGATTAAATTTCAGATTAGATTATTTCAGAAATAATTTACAATTATTTCTTTTTAAAAATCTTTACATAGGGGGGGTAAATAAAAAAAAAAATCTTTACATAAAATTTATTTATTTATTAGAGTATGGTTTCTTTACAATGTTGTACAACAAAGTGAATTAGCCATCAGTTTATTTCAGTCGTTTAGTTGTGTCCGACTCTCTGTGACCCCATGGACTGCTGCCCAACAGGCTTCCCTGTCCATCATCAACTCCCAGAGCTTGCTCAAACTCATGTCCATTGAATTGGTGATGCCATCAAACCATCTCTTCTTCTGTTGTTCCTTTCTCCTCCTGCCTTCAATCTTTCCCAGCATCAGGGTCTTTTCAAATGAGTCAGTCCTTTGTATCTGGTGGTCAAAGTATCAGAGTTTTAGCTTCAGCATCAGTCCTTCCAATGAATATTCAGGAATGATTTCCTTTAGATGGACTGGTTGGATCTCCTTGCAGTCCAAGGGACTCTCAAGAGTCTTCTCCAACACCACAGTTCAAAAGCATCAATTCTTCAGCGCTCAGCTTTCTTTATGGTCCAACTCTCACATCCATAAATAACTATTGGAAAAACCATAACTGACTATATGGACCTTTGTCGGCAAAGCCATGTCTCTGCTTTTTAATATGCTGTCTAGGTTTGGTCATAGCTTTTCTCCCAAGGAGCAAGCATCTTTTAATTTCATGGCTGCAGTCACCACCTACAGTGATTTTGGAGTCCAAGAAAATAAAGTCTGTCACTGTTTCCATTGTTTCTCCATCTACTTGCCATGAAATGATGAGCCTAGATGTCATGATCTTCATTTCTTGAATGTTGAGTTTGAAGCCAGCTTTTTCACTTTCCTCTTTCACTTTCATCAAGTGGCTCTTTAGTTCCTCTTCACTTTCTGCCATAAGGGTGGTGTCATCTAAATATCTAAGGTTATTGATATTTCTCCCAGCAATCTTGATTCCAGCTTGTGCTTCATCTAGCCCAGCATTTCACATGATGTACTCTGCATGGAAATTAAAGAAGCAGGGTGACAGTATACACCCTTGACATATTCCTTTCCCAATTTGGAACCAGTCCATTGTTCCATGTCTGGTTCTAACTGTTGCTTCCTGACCTGCATACAAATTTCTCAGGAAGCAGGAAAGATGGTCTGGTATTCCCATCTCTTGAAGAATTTTCCACAGTTTGTTGTGATTCACACAGTCAAAGGCTTTGGCGTATCCATTGAAGCAGAAATAGATGACATGTTTTTCTGGAATTCTCTTGCTCTTTCTATGATCCAATGGATGTTGGCAATTTGATCTCTGGTTTCTCTGCCTTTTCAAAATTCAGCTTGAACATCTGGAAATTCTTGGTTCACATACTGTTGAAGCCTTGCTTGGATAATTTTGAGCATTACTTTGATAGCGTGTGAGATGAGTGCAGTTGTGCAGTAGTTTGAACATTCTGTGAAATTGTCTTTCTTTGGGATAGGAATGTCCTGTGGCCACTGCTGAGTTTTCCAAATTTGCAGGCATTTTAAGTGTAGCACTTTCACAGCATCGTCTTTTAGGATTTGAAGTAGCTTAGCTGGAATTCCATCATCTCCACTAGCTTTGTTCACGGTGATGATTCCCAAGGCCCACTTTACTTAATATTTCAGGATGTCTGGCTCTAGGTGAGTGATCACACCATCATGGTTATCTGAATTATTAAGATCTCCTTTGTATAGTTAGTTCTTCTGTGTATTCTTGCCGCCTTAATATCTTCTCCTTCTGTTAGGTTCATACCATTTCTGTCCTTTATTGAGCCCATCTCTGCATGTAAAGTTCCCTTGATATCTCTAATTTTCTTGAGGAGATCTCTAGTCTTTCTCATTCTATTGTTTTCCTCTATTTCTTTGTAGTGATCACTTAGGAAGGCTTTCTTATCTCTCCTTGCTATTCTTTGGAACTCTGCATCTGGATGAGTATATCTTTCCTTTTCTCCTTTGCTCATAGATGTCATCCCTCATGGCCATTCCTCCCACCCGCCTCCCAAGAAAAGCACAGATTTTAATCTGAATTTTGCCTTCAACCTTGGTGTATAGAAAAGTAAGATGTGATAGTGTGTAACTTTGTACTCTTGAAGGCCTTGTGTGTTTGTTTATTTGTGCCTCATTTCATTTCATAGTTTCACATTTCCTGTCTTTGCTCTGCTGCTTCCCTTACTGGAAATTCCCTTCCTTTGCTTCTCCATCTGGTAAACTCCTACACAAAATCCAAGAGCCAGATGACTTATCACCTGCTCTATGAAACTTTCCCAGTTCACCCAAGGAGAATGAATGCCACCCTTCTGAATGCACAGCTTCCTAATGTATGGCTATCACACTGGATTGTTAGTGAGTGTGTGCTTGCTCAGTCATGTCCTACTCTTTGCAACCCCGTGAACTATAGCCTGCCAGCCTCTGTCCATGGGATGTCCCAGGTAAGAATACTGGAGTGGGTTGCCATTTCCTCTTCCGGGGAATCTTCCCAGCCCAGATATCGAACCCACGTGTCCCAAGTCTCCTGCATTGGCAGGCAGATTCTTCACCACTGAGCCACCTGGAAAATCCTTGGATTGTTAATAGTTTCTGCTAGATTATAAATGCTATGAGGTCTCATTGATTTCTACATTCCCAGCATCTAACACAGAGCCTGCAGAGTATATATGCATGAGGGACTGAAGCCTGAAGCACAGAAAGTCCTTTATGATGAATGGGTGGTTTATACTTCTCTTTGTGTTTCAATATGGAGGGACTTAGAACAGGAGCCCCCAACCTCTAGGATCTAATGCCTGATGATCTGAGGTAGAGCTGATGTAGTAATAATAATAATAGAAATAAGGTGCATAATAAATGTAATACACTTCAGTCATTCCAAAACCAACCTCCTAGTCCATGGAAAAATTGTCTTCCACAAAATTAGCCCCTGGTGCCACAAAGGTTGGGGACCACTGACTTAGAGTAACACTCTGGCTTTCCCTTGCCCCGCTCCCTACCTCACACCTCCTAGGGGAGGAGGTTGATGCCTCTGATCAGCCGATTTTGACTCATCTGATGAGCCAAGGAACTCTGATCTGTTCCTTGGTCAGCCTGTTTTGCAGGCAATCAGACCTGACTGGGTGGATAAGTTTAATTCTGGGGCAAAGTCTGAGGAAGTTCACTGCGGCCCTGAATCTGTACCAGCTGTTATCTGTAATAAGTCTGACGAGTTGATCTGCAGTCTGGCTGACTCCCCATGTGTCTCCGTCTCCATGGGTTTCTGACTTAGGAATGGAAGAAATGCGTTATCTATTGCTCCCCTGCTAAGCCCCCAACGTGTGACATTTGTACAGTGCTTTTCAGTTTACAAAGCACTTCCACATCTATCATTTCAAGGCCTATAAATGAGGTAACGAAGGGCTGTGGGAGTCTGGGGAGCCAGTGATCAATTTCAGTTGGGAAAACCACGTGGAGATGCCTGTTGGTGAGCCTCATTCAGCACAGCTACTGGGCCAGAAGGTTCCTGAACTCTGCCCCTTCCATGTGCTAAGTCACTTCAGCTATGTCCGACTCTTTGCAACCCTATGGTCTGTAGCCTGCCAGGCTCCTTTGTGCATGGGATTCTCCAGGCAAGAATACTGGAATGGGTTGCTGTGCCCTCCTCCAGGGGATCTTCCCAAACCAGGAATCGAACCCATACCTCCAGCGTCTCCTGAATTACAGGCAGGTTCTTAACCAATGAGCCACCTGGGGAAGCCCCTGCCCCTTTCGAGCCCTTACAAAAAGAAGGAAACTGGCAAAGGACACTAGCCCATTTCCAGAGTTTGCCTCATCCAACATCTAGTTTTCTTTTCTGGTCCACTGCACACCTAGAGCATCTTTTCCTGATTTCTGATGTCTATTGGTTATGCATAAAAGATGGTGCTGTGAAAGTGCTGCACTCAATATGTCAGCAAATTTGGAAAGCTCAGCAGTGGCCACAGGACTGGAAATGGTTAGTTTTAATTCCAATCCCAAAGAAAGGCAATCCCAAAGAATGCTCAAGCTACCACACAGTTGCACTTATCTCACACGCTAGTCAAGTAATGCTCAAAATTCTCTAAGCCAGGCTTCAGCAATATGTGAACCGTGAACTTCCAGATGTTCAAGCTGGTTTTAGAAAAGGCAGAGGAACCAGAGATCAAATTGCCAACATCTGCTGGATCATTGAAAAAGCAAGAGAGTTCCAGAAAAACATCTATTTCTGCTTTACTGACTATGCCAAAGCCTTTGACTGTGTGGATCACAATGAACTGTGGAAAATTCTGAAAGAGATGGGCATACCAGACCATCTGACCTGCCTCTTGAGAAACCTGTGTGCAGGTCAGAAAGCAACAGTTAGAACTGGACATGGAACAACAGACTGGTTCCAAATAGGAAAAGGAGTACGTCAAGGCTGTGTATCATCACCCTGCTTATTTAACTTATATGCAGAGTACATCATGAGAAATGGCTGGGCTGGATGAAGCACAAGCTGGAATCAAGATTTCCGGGAGAAATAGCAATAACCTCAGATAGGCAGATGACACCATCCTTATGGTAGAAAGTGAAGAAGAACTAAAGAGCTTCTTGGTGAAAGTGAAAGAGGAGAGTGAAAAAGTTGGCTTAAAGCTCAACATTCAGAAAACTAAGATCATGGCATTTGGTCCCATCCCTTCATGGCAAATAGATGGGAAAACAGTGGAAACAGTGGCAGACTTTATTTTTTGGGGCTCCAAAATCACTGCAGATGGTGACTGCAGCCATGAAATTAGAAGACGCTTACTCCTTGGAAGGAAAGTTATGACCAACCAAGATAGCATAGTAAAAAGCAGAGACATTACTTTGTCAACAAAGGTCCATCTAATCAAGGCTATGGTTTTTCCAGTAGTCATGTATGGATGTGACAGTTGAACTATAAAGAAAGCTGAGCGCTGAAGAATTGATGCTTTTGAACTGTGGTGTTGGGGAAGACTCTTGAGAGTCCCTTGGACTGCAAGGAGATCCAACCAGTCCATCCTAAGGGAGATGAGTCCTGGGTGTTCATTGGAAGGACTGATGTTGAAGCTGAAACTCCAATACTTCGGCCACTTGATGCGAAGAGCTGACTCATTTGAAAAGACCCTGATGCTGGAAAGATTGAGGGCAGGAGGAGAAGTGGACGACAGAGGATGAGATGGTTCGGTGGCATCACCGACTCAATGGACATGAGTTTGGGTAAACTCTGGGAGTTGGTGATGAACAGGGAGGCTTGGTGTGCTGCGGTTCATGGGGTCACAAAGAGTCGGACATGACTGAGCGACTGAACTGAACTGAACTGATTGGTTATGCATTTGTATTCCTGATTCTTACGTCAAGAAGCCCTGACTTCGTCAACCTTTTCAGACATGCTCTTGTGACATGACCTGGCATCCTCTGAGGGTCAGGACCTGAGGATGACTCTCAGATCATGCTCTGTGACTAACGCTCCTTTCCCTATCACATCGCCATAATTCAGGGGGCATGGGACAGCTCTGTGTTCTAACAGTCTATGATCATTGGACTAAATGACTTTGTTCTCAGAGTTATTTTTCCCAATTTTTATTTATCTTTTGGCTTCACCAAATAGTGTGTGGGAATCTTAGTCTCCCGACCAGGGATCAAACCATGCCCCCTGCAATGGAAGTTGGGAATCTTAACCACTGGATGACCAGGGAAGTTCCTGGATGTAATAATTTTAAAGCAACTGGGTCTCTTTCCTCAGTTGCAGCAAAGGCTTCACGACATCAGAAGCATTGTCATTCCTATGATGCACAGCAGATGACTTTGTAGTCACCCTCAGTTCCCTTTGGATGTGGGTCCACTAAAACATCAATGTGAATGTGCTTAAAGGCATTTTGGGAACAAACAGCTTCCACAAAAGTGCCAAATTCTTTTTTTGCATTTTTTAAAAAGCCTTTATTTTATATCAGATTATAGCCGATTAACAATGTTGTGATAGTTTCAGGTGGACAGCAAAGGGACTCAGCCACACATACACATGGATCCATTCTTCCCCCAAATCCTCTCCTATCCAGGCTGCCATATAACATTGGGCAGAGTTCCCTGTGCTATACAGTAGGTCCTTGTTGGTTATCTGTTTTAAATATAGTAGTGTATACCTGTCCATCCCAAACTCCCTAACTATCCCTTCCCCCAGTCCTTCCCCTATCTCCCTGAAAAGTGCCAAATTCTAATTGACATTGTTTTTCAAAGTGTTGGAATATAATTTGAGTTTCAAGGCAAAGGGAAAAAAATTAGAAGTGGAAGTCAAGAAAGGGAATTTGCAAGCAGAAATGAAACGAGTCAATCTAATTTCGAAGCCTGTCCTGAATCAAGGGTAAAATAACAAACAGGACTTAGAAAAAAGAGTTTTTATAAGGAGTTCCACATCTAAAAGATGATAAATGGCACTTGAGAGGAAAAGCCGCATTAGAAAAATTGTCTTGACAATGAACCCTTTCACATGCCTGTAGAACTTGTCTCGTACATCTGCTGTAGCCCACATACCAGTCTGTCCCTGGTAGTAGCTGAAGGGTTATTTTTCTGAGAAAAAATCTGTTTGACTTAGAAGCTAGGAGAAAGGAGAAGGAGTCTCAGAGATTGGAATCCAAATGAGTAATAGAAAAATTCCAAATGCCACCATGACAGGAAAAAGATGAACAAGTCTCTGATCATTGAAAACTCTTCTTATATTGAATTCCATTCTATAGGATCTTCCCCCTAAAATTCTTGGCCTGGATTAACATCATCAAGGTTGATTTAGAATCATGAAAGAGAATGTGACAAAGGAAATTAAATCAGGAAAATGCATTGTTGGGTGAAATTACCTCTGGAGATCAAACCCTTGGATATGCCACACTGGTGGTTCTGAGTGTCTGTACCCTTTCCCTGATACCAATGGGGCGGAAAGAATGAGGAGGGAAAGACTGAATTCAAAGATGGGGGTGTGCAGGTTTGTGTGGGTAGGGAGTAAAGGGCACACACAGGTGGTGTTTGTGTGCACACACCCATGCAGGTGAGCAATGCAGAGTGAAAATCAGAACCTAAATGGTGGGGTGAATAGGTGCGGTCAGGTGATGTTCTGGCCAGAAGTTTTTGCTGCAGTATCTCCTTTCTTTGCTTCATGATTCAATTTTCTTTGTTGGTGACATCCCTTATTCAGAAGAGGTGTGTAAGACATTGCAGTCTTTATAAGTGCCACTTGCAGTTATCACTAAATGATCAGTAATGGCTGCTCACAAACAGGCATTTATGATGAGTACTTCAGTATGAGAAGTTGGACAAAATGATCTTTTGGGCTCTACCCTGTGGATGTAATTGATCTTAGCAAAACTTTAGGCTGAGCTGGAGCACAGAGTGGAGCATTTATTACTTGTCTGGAACTATTTGGAGGAACACATCTTATCTCCTGAACTGGTAAATTCTGGGAAGGCAGAGACGGTTACTTTTTATTCATCTCCGTAGCACTGGGTGCAGGGTGTAGGTAGTCAGTAAACATTGACTGATTAAGATCTTCTAACTCCAGATGCTTATAACACCAGGACACTTGAAGTTGGGTCAGATCAAGGAAGGACTCTAAATAATGATCCTGAAGGGCTGTTGTTGGAGAAGGCAATGTCACCCCACTCCAGTATTCTTGCCTGGAAAATCCCTTGGATGGAGGAGCGTGGTAGGCTGCAGTCCATGGGTTGCTAAGAGTAGGACACGACTGAGCGACTTCACTTTCATTTTTCACTTTCATGCATTGGAGAAGGAAATGGCAACGCACTCCAGTGTTCTTGCCTGGAGAATCCCAGGGACGGGGGAGCCTGGTGGGCTGCCATCTATGGGTCACACAGAGTCGGACGCTACTGAAGTGACTTAGCAGCAAGGGCCATTGTAAAACATAGTAAAAACAGAACAAAAATATTATAGTGCATTAGGTATTCTAAGTAATCCACAAATGATGTAAAGTTTACAAGAGGATGGTTATAGGTTATAGGCAAATACTGTGCCATTTAACACAAGGGATTTGAGCTTCCTGGGATTGTGGTGTCTGTGGGGGTTCTGGAATCCCCACAGATGGTGGCTCAGATTGAGAGGAATCCTCCTGCAGTGCAGGAGACCTGGGTTCAATCCCTGGGTTGGGAAGATCCCATGGAGAAGGGAATAGATAACCAGTATTCTTGTCTGGAAATCCCTTGGACAGAGGAGCTTGGTGGGGCTGTAGTCCATGAGGTCTTAAACAGTCGGGTATGACTGAGCTACTAACACTTTCACACAGATACCAAGGGGCAACTCTATGCATCCTCCTGAAAGTGATGCTATAAATTGAAACATGCTCAAATCTGGATGGAGACGATCAAATTGAGGGGACATCTTTATACTATTACTGGGATCAGGGAAATGGAGAGAGAGAGGAAGTGAGCAAAAAAGGCTCACTCAGTCTAACTGTTAGGGATACATCTCAAAACAAAACAGGCAAAATGTTCTGTTCTCATGGAGCTTGCAGTGTGGAGAAGGAAAACACAGCAAATAAATATTTTATGGTGTGCTAGAAGATGATAAATGCTAGGGAGGAAACCAAGGCAGGGAAAGGGATGGCCAGGAAGGGGATAACAGGATGTGGGATGAGGGATGCAATTTTCAATACAGTGATGAGGGAAGGCCGCAAGGGCAAGGTGATGTTTGAATGAATCCTGAAAGTAGAAAAGGAAGCGAGCTATGCAAATGATTACACAGAATGCATTCCAGGCAGAGGGAGTAGCAGGCACAAAGACTGAGGTCAGAGGCTGGATGGCTTGTTTAAGAAACAGCAAGCAGGGGACTTTCCTGGTGGTTCAGTGGTTAAGAATTCACCTTGTAATGCAGGGGACATGGGTTTGATCCCTGGTTGGGGAACTAAGATCCCATATGTCATGGGATCTTGCACATTCTGGAGCCCACATGGAGCCAGAATGAATGATCCACATGCTGCAACAATGATGCTACATGCTACAACTAAGACCTGATGCAGCCAAATAAGTAAATTTTATTAAATTATTTTATATATTAAAATAATTATTTTATATATTAAATTATAAATTTATTAAGTTTATTTCTTGGGAGAGACCCAAGCCACAGAAACAGAAAAGAAAAGAAACAGCAAGGTGACCAGCATATCTGAAACTGAATGAGCCAGGGAAAGCATAGCAGGAAACGGGGTTAGAAAGGTTATAAGCCAAGGGATGAAAGTGTTAAATTTTATCCAATTCTTTTTTTGCACCTGTGGAATGATTATGTGATTTCTTTTCTCCTTTGATTTCCTAATGTAGAAAATTATGTTTTATATTTGTCTATGTTAAGTGTCGTTACCTTCGTGAAAGTGAAAGGGTTAGTCACTCGTGTCCAACTCTGCAACCCCATGGACTGTAGTCCACCAGGCTCCTCTGTCCATGGGATTCTCCAGGCAAGAATACTGGGGTGGGTGGCCATTCCCTTCTCCAGGGAATCTTCCTGACTCAGGGATCGAATCCAGGTCTCCTGTGTGGAAGGCAGATTCTTTAGAGTCTGAGCTACCACGGAAGCTCTACCTGCCAGGGCTAAGCTAAATTTGATCATGATATGTGACTTTTTAATATAAACTAAATTTAGTTTGGCAATTTTTTTTTTCAGGATGTTTGAATCTATTTTCTTGAGTGAGTGGGGCCTGTCATTTTACTTTTAATACCTCCAAAGTCATACCAGCCCTCATGGAATAGTGGGAAATATTCCCTCGTGGAAAGTGTTCCCTCATTTTTCACGGAAATTGCTAGCTTGGATTTACCCTTGTGTTTGTCAGTTTTCTTGTTTTCATTTCCTTCTTGCATCACAGTCCTCCCTTTTAGGAGCATTTTCTTTCTTCCTAGAATACATGTTTTAGGAGTCCCTTCAGTAAAGCACTGCTGCGACAGAGTATCATACTTCTATTTACTTGAAAATGTCATTATTTTGCTTTCATTTCTGAAAGATAGGTTTTCTGGGCTTATAGTCTTCAATGGACAGTTACTGTTCTCCCAGCACTTTGAAAATAGTATCAAACTTTGACTATGATATGATTCATATCATATCAATTTTGTAAATGAACTAGGAGTAAACACAAAAATGGTCATGAACACAGAACCCACATGATTGAAGTTCTCTGTCACTCCTTGATTCAATTACTTTACCTCCCCAAACAGAAGGCAACTCTCTTGAATCTTGTGTTTACCATCCCTTTACTTAAAAAAAACCCCAGAAGTTGTAGAACGAAGATCAAACAACTGTGAGAATATGGTGATATAACAGAAAATAGGTATTATAAACATTTTCATTGGAAGAAAGAATAATATAGCTGAAAAAATAAAACTAGGAAAGGAAATATGAGAAATGCAATTTTCTTATCTTTCATTACAGACAGTACTGCTTTTGCCTAAAATTAAAACATATACAGATATTTTATTTTTAACTTTTAATTTTTTATTGGAGCAAACCAATGAACAATGTTGTAATAGTTTGAGGTGCACAGTGGAGCAGCTCAGTCATACATATACATGTATCCACTTTTCCCAAAACTCCCCTCCCATCCAGGCTGCCAAATACCATTGAGGAGAGATCCATGCGCTGTACAGTTGGTCCTTGATGGTTATCCTTTGAAAAATAGCAGTGTGTACAAAAACATGTACAGATCTTAGATGACTCCAATCTGTTTTTTCCTTAGAAATTTTTTCTTATAATTTCATAAAATGATACCAAGGGAATATTTCACACAAAGACAAGCACAATAAAGAACAGAAACAGTATGGACCTAACAGAAGCAGAAGATATTAAGAAGAGATGGCAAGAATACACAGAAGAACTAAACAAAAGAGATCTTGATGATGCAGATAACCACCATGGTGTGATCACTCACCTAGAGTCAGACATCCTGGAGTGCAAAGTCAAGTGGGCCTTAGGAAGCATCACTATGAACAAAGCTAGTGGAGGTGATGGAATTCCAGCTGAGCTACTTCAAATCCTAAAAGACGATGCTGTGAAAGTGCTGCACTCAAAATGCCCGCAAATTTGGAAAACTCAGCAGTGGCCACAGGACTGGAAAAGGTCAGTTTTCACTCCAATCCCAAAGAAAGGCAATGCCACAGAATGTTCAAACTACTGCACAATTGCACTCATCTCTCATGCTATCAAAGTAATGCTCAAAATTTTCCAAGCGAGACTTCAACAGTACGTGAACTGAGATTTTCCAGATGTTCAAGCTGGATTTAGAAAAGGCAGAGAAACCAGAGATCAAATTGCCAACATCTGTTGGATCATAGAAAAAGCAAGAGAATCCCAGAAAAACATCTATTTCTGCCTTATTGACTATGCCAAAGCCTTTGACTGTTTGGATCACAACAAACTGTAGAAAATTCTTCAAGAGATGGAAATACCAGACCATCTTTCCTGCCTCCTGAGAAATCTGTATGCAGGTTAGGAAGCAACAGTTAGTACCAGACATGGAAGAATGGACTGGTTCCACATTGGGAAAGGAATATGTCAAGAATGTATATTGTCACCCTGCTTATTTAACTTCTATAGCAGAGGACATCATGTGAAATGCTGGGTTAGATGAAGCATACACTGGAATCAAGATTGCTGGGAGAAATAGCAATAACCTCAGATGTGCAGATGACACCACACTTCTGGCAGAAAGCGAAGAAGAATGAAAGATCTCTTGATGAAAATGAAAGAGGAGAATGAAAAAGTTGGCTTAAAACTCAACATTCAAAAAATGAAGATGATGTCATCTGGTCCCATCACTTCATGGCAAATAGATGGGAAAACAATGGAAACAGTGACAGACTTTATTTTCTTGGACTCCAAAATCACTGCAGATGGTGACTGCAGCCATGAAATTAAAAGAGGCTTGCTTCTTGGAAGAAAAGCTATGACCAACCTAGACAGTATATTAAAAGGCAGAGACATTACTTTGTCATCAAAGAACCCTCTAGTCAAAGCTATGGTTTTTCCAGCTGTCATGTATGGATGTGAGAGTTGGACCATAAAGAAGGTTGAGTGCCAAATAATTGATGCTTTTGAACTGTGGTGTTGGAGAAGACTCTTGAGAATCCTTTGGACTGCAAGGAAATCAAACCAGTCAATCCTAAAAGAAATCAATCCTGAATATTCATTGGAAGGACTGATGCTTAAAGCTGAAGCTCCAAGCCTTGTGATGCAAAGACCCAAATCGTTAGAAATGACCCTGATTATGGGAAAGATTGAAGGCAGGAGGAGAAGGGGATGACAGAGGATGAGATGGTTGGATGGTATCACCGACTAATGGACATGAGTTTGAGCAAGGTCCAGGAGTTGGTGATGGACAGGGAAGCCTGGCGTGCTGCAGTCCATGGGGTTGTAGAGTCAGATACGACTGAGTGACTGAACTGAACTGAACCTAACTGAGTGGTCTAGAAAAATACTTATCTAGACTTCAGCGATTCCCTTAAGTTTCACTTTATTTTCTCATCTTTCTATAAAATTATAGCAAGATTAAATGTAATACTTTTAATAAAAATAAAAGTTATATTATGATCCTATTTTTATGAAAGTATTTCTTCTATGCAGTTTATATATGATGAAGAGCTGCTGGAATGATATGTACTTTGATATTTATAATAATTTAGTTCATGTCTTGGTGTTTGGGTTAAAATGTAGCTTTGTGTATTCTATGTTATTTGAATTCCTTGTTACTTGTATGTATTATTTAAGAAATCATTTCAAAATGCAGCATCAGCAACTTTGCAGGGCATTCCATATCGAGACAACTTCCTCCTCTTCATCTACTCCTGTATTCATGGACTTAACCCTCAGCTTCACTTCTTTTCTTACTCCAGAAACTAGTCAATATATGCAAGCTAATTATAGCTATAGAATTTCATATCCTCAGAATTCTGCCCTGCAGTGTGCTATAGACAGAATGTGATTTGGAAATTCGTACGTTAAAATCCTAACATTTGGTGTGATGGTATTACTAGCTGTGGATTTGGGGAGGTGATTAGGTCACTAGAGTGCAGCCCTCATAAATGGAATTAACATCCTTTGTAAAAGTGACCCCAGAGAAATCCCTAGCCCCTTCCATCATGTGAGGATACAGTGAGAAGATGGATGGCTATGAACCAGGAAGTGGGCTCTTACCAGACATTGAATCTGCCGGCACCTTGATCTTGGACTTCCCACCCTCCAGAACTGTGAGATATTAACATCTGTGGTTTACAGGCCACCCAGTCTGTGGTATTTTCCTTATAGGCAGGTGTCTGGTCTGGCCTGAGCTGGACTTCTAGATGTCATTTTCCTAATCTTGGAGTTTTACATTGTTTTTGCTAAGGTTGGTGATTTTTTTAAAAATTAATTTTTATTGGAGTATAGTTGTTTCATAATGTTGCGATAGTTTCTTCTGTAAAGCAAAGTGAATCAGCTGCATTGAATCACAGAGCACTGGGTAGAGTTCTCTATACTACACGGTAGGTCCTCATTAGTTATCTATTTTATACATAGTAGTGTACAATGTCAATCCAATCTCCCAATTCATCCCACCAAGATTAGTAATTTTAACCTGCGACCATTGTTCTTCTACACAAATCTTTGTTCCTAACTTTGTTTACTTCTTAGGATGAATTCTTAGAGGTAGGGTCAAAGCATGTGGCTTTTTTCTTAATGCTCGTGATTTTATATAGCCAAATTGATTTTCAGAAGGGTTATACTAATTGATGCTTTCACTAGAGGTATTTATAGAAATGCCTCTTTCTTAACTCTCTTGCCAACACCCATCCTGTCTTTGTTTGACATCTGTCCCCATTTGATAATCAAAAATATACTAAATGGCTGTTTTACTTAGCATTTTTATTATTAGTGAGGTTGAATGTTCTTCATATGAGGATTAAATTCTTAAAATTTCCATGGAATTCTGTAAGTGGTCAGAAAACATGATCATATTTATTTTTTAAAATTGTAATTTGGGTGGGAGTATTGCAAATGGGTGGCTGGAGGAGCCTGAGGTCAGGAATGTCAAAGGAGTGATGGGCTGCTGATAGATGATGAAGGCCTAAACCAGGTGGGGAATCCAGAGATCTGACAGCATTCCACTGCCACTTCTGAATTTTCAGGGTTCCTGATTTCCTGTTATTAATACATTTTCCACTTTGAAAAACTAGGACAGTAGCAATGGTGTTGTTCAGTCACTAAGTCTTGTCTAACTCATTGTAACCGCATGGACTGCAGCATGCCAGGCTTCCCTGTCCTTCACCAACTCCTGGAGCTTACTCAGACTCATGTCCATTAAGTCAGTGATGCCATCCAACCATCTCATCCTCTGTCATCCCCTTCTCCTACCTTCAATCTTTCCCATAATTAGGGTCTTTTTAATGAGTTGGCTCTTCACATCAGGTGGACAAAATATTGGAGCTTCAGCTTCAGCATCAGTCCTTTCAATGAATATTCAGGATTGATTTCCTTTAGGATTGACTGGTTTGATCTCCTTGCAGTCTAAGGGACTCTCAAGAGTCTTCTCCAACACCACAGTTCAAAAGCATCAATTCTTTGGCATTCAGCCTTCTTTGTGATCCTACTCTCACATCCATACATGACCACTGGAAAAACCATAGCCTTGACTAGACAGACCTTTGTTGGCAAAGTAATGTCTCCACCTTTTAATATGCTGTCTAGGTTGGTCATAGCTTTTCTTCCAAGGAGCAAGCATCTTTTAATTTCATGGCTGCAGTCACCATCTGCAGTGATTTTGGAGTCCAAGAAAATAAAGTCTGTCACTGTTTCTATTGTTTTCCCATCTATTTGCCATGAAGTGATGCGACCAGATGCCATCATCTTCATTTTTTGAATGTTGAGTTTTAAGTCAACTTTTTCACTCTCCTCTTTCACTTTCATCAAGGGACTCTTTAGTTCCTCTTTGCTTTCTGTCATAAGGGTGGTGTCATCTGCATATCTGAGGTTATTGCTATTTCTCCCAGCAATCTTGATTCCAGCTTGTGCTTCATCTAGCCCAGCATTTCACATGATGTACTCTGCTATAGAAGTTAAATAAGCAGGGTGACAATATACAGCCTTGACATACTCCTTTCCCAATTTGAAACTGTCTGTTGTTCCATGTCTAGTTCTAACTGGTTCTTCTCAACCTGCACACAGATTTCTAAGAAGGCAGGTGAGGTGGTCTGGTATTCCCATCTCTTGAAGAATTTTCCACAGTTTGTTGTGATCCACACAGTCAAAGGCTTTGGTGTACCCATTGAAGCAGAAGTAGATGTTTTTCTGGGATTCTCTTGCTTTTTCTATGATCCAATGGATGTTGGCAATTTGATCTCTGGTTCCTCTGCCTTTTCTAAATCCAGCTTGAAAACCTGGAAGTTCTTGGTTCATATACTGTTGAAGCCAGGTTGGGGAATTTTGAGCACTACTTTGATAGTGTGTGAGATGAGTGCAATTATGCGGTAGTTTGGACATTCTTTGGCATTGCCTTTCTTTGGAATTGGAATGAAAACTGACCTTTTACAATCCTGTGGCCACTGCTGAGTCTCCCAAATTTGCTAGCATATTGAGTGCAGCGTTTTCACAGCATCATCTTTTAGGACTTGAAATAGCTCAGCTGGAATTCCATCACCTCCACTAGCTTTGTTCATAGTGGTGCTTCCTAAGGCTCATTTGACTTCACACTCCAGGATGTCAGGCTCTGGGTGAATGATCACACTATCAAGGTTATCAGGGTTATTAAGATCTCTTTTGTACAGTTCTTCTATGTATTCTTGCCACCTCTTCTTAATATCATCTACTTCTGTTATGTCCATACTGTTCCCATCTTTGCATGAAATGTTCCCTTGGTATCTTTAATTTTCTTGAAGAGATCTCTAGTCTTTCCCATTCTGTTGTTTTCCTCCATTTCTTTGCACTGATCACTTAGGAAGGCTTTCTTATCCCTCCTTGCTCATTATTGGTACTCTACATTCAGATGGGTATATCTTTTCTCCTTTGCCTTTTGCTTCTCTTCTTCTCTCAATTATTTATGAGGCCTCCTCAGACAACCATTTTGCCTTTTTGCATTTCTTTTTCTTGGGGATGGTTTTGATCACCACCTCCTGTACAATGTTATGAACCTCCATCCATAGTTCTTCAGGTATTCTGTCTATAAGATCTAATCCCTTGAATCTATTTGTCATTTCCACTGTATATTGTAAGGATTTGATTTAGGTCATACCTGAATAGTGTAGTGGTTTTCTCTACTTTCTTCAACTTAAGTCTGAATTTGGCAATAAGGTGTTCATGATCTGAGCCACAGTCAGCTCCCAGTCTTGTTTTTGCTGACTGTATAGAGCTTCTCCATCTTCAGCTGCAAATATGTAATTAATCTGATTTCGTCTTTTGGTGTTGACCATCTGGTGATGTCCATGTGTAGAGTCGTCTCTTGTGTTGTTGGAAGACGGTGTTTGCTATGACCAGTGCATTCTCTTGGCAAAACTTTGTGGGCCTTTGCCCTGCTTCAGTTTGTACTCCAAGTCCAAACTTGCCTTTTACTCCAGCTGTCTCATGAGTTCCTATGTTTGCATTCCAGTCCCCTATGATGAAAAGAACATCTTTTTTGGGTGTTAGTTCTAGAAGTTCTTGTAGGTCATCATAGAACCATTTGATTTCAGCTTCTTTGGCATTAGTGATTAGGACGTAGACTTGGATTACTGTGATACTGAATGGTTAGTCTTGGAAACAAACAGAGATCATTCTGTCATTTTTGAGATTGCACCCAAGTACTGCATTTCAGACATTTTTGTTGACAATGAGGGCTACTTCATTTCTTCTAAGGGATTCCAACCCACAGTAGTAGATATAATGGTCATCTGAATTAAGTTCACCCATTCCAGTCCATTTTAGTTCACTGATTTCTAAAATGTTGATGGTCACTCTTGCCATCTCCTCTTTGACCACTTCCAATTTACCTTGATTCATGAACCTAACATTTCAGGAGGTTCCTAAGCAATATTGTTCTTTCAGCATCGGACTTGACTTTCACCACCAGACTCATCCACACTTGGGTTTTGTTTCCACTTTGGCTCAGCTACTTCATTCCTCTGGAGCTATTTCTCCACTCTTCTCCAGTAGCATATTGGTCACCTACCAACCTGGGAGTTCATCTTTCAGTGCCATATCTTTTTGTATTTTCATAGTGTTCATGGGATTCTTAAGGCAAGAATGCTCAAGTGGCTTGCCATTCCCTTCTCCAGTAGACCATGTTTTGTCCGAACGCTCCACTGTGACCTGTCCAGTAGTAATGCTTTGATCCGACTAATCTCATGATGCTCCCAATCTATTTAAATTTGGGGGAGATTTTATTATTCTCCTGAGGGGTCCATTTCTTCACTTCCCATCTACAGAATCAATAACTTGAAAGGAATTTAACTGCAAGATGATGAGTTATGTCCCCCTATGACTTGGCACTGGGGGTAAAGAAACTGCCTGCCAATGCAAGAGACTGTAAGAGATGCAGGTTTGATCCCTGGGTTGGGAAGATCCCCTGGAGGAGTGAATGGCAACCTACTCCAGTATTCTTGCCTGGAAAATCCCATGGACAGAGGAACGTGGCAGGCTACAGTTCATAGAGTTGCACAGAGTTGGACACGACTGAAACATCTTAGCCCAGCATAGCAACACAGCACACAGGACTCCTGCACTGGAAAAATGGAAAAGGATTCTGTAGATCCAAACAAGCTCAAGAAATACATTGATCTGCTACTGGCTTCTGCTAGTATTGGTTAGTCCCTTGGCTTTGACTTTAAACCCCTTCCATGTTACATTTTTAAAACAGGGAAATGAAACACACATAGTCGGGTTTTAGCCAAGGCTAACCCTGATGAAAAAAACGACCAGCCCTCTGTAATTCTGAGCTGAATTGTAATTCTTTGTTCTCTGTAGACTTCAGATAAAAGGATTCATGTGGAATGGTAGATAGCGCAGTTTTAATTTGGATCATCTGGACTTACTGCTGGATTTTACACCAGCCATGCTGAGAGGCGCAGGTCTTTGTTTTCAGCAATTATCAAACTAAGCCTAATTAAACTTGCTTGGCTTTGATGTGCTGTAATGTTTTCCATAATTTTATATTCTGAACCATTTTCCTAAGTCCTTGTTTGAAATCAAGGATAGACTGTGGATTCATTTTCTATCTGTCATGCCATGATTTCATATGTATCTAATCAGGTTTTCAGATGCTTACTTTGGGTTGATAGAATTCAACGTTCTTCTTGTGTTTTTGCAATTTGGATGCATGGGATTGTTTTTAGATAAAATATGCTAATGTACTAAATACAGTAGATACATGTGAAAGGAAAGTGCAAAGATTTTCAATCCTACCAGTTAAATATAGATCTTAAACCATAGAATACACTCTTCTATCTTGTAAAATGCAATTGATTTCCTTTTTCCTTGGTTATTCCTTAAGGGGACTCTTGTTTTTATAAAAAGCTCATTTGGTCCAGTTGACTCCACGTATATTTTGTTTGTGTAGATGAATTAAACAGGGCACTCCATTGTCTGTAACGCATTCACAAGTTGTTCATTACCCACTTAGTGGTGCTTCTATTAGATCTCTTTTGCTTTATGGGTGCTGGCACACAATATGTGAGTGTTCTTTAAAGAGCGTTTTCCTCCACCATCAAATAGAATAATTTAAAGGCACATTTACTTCATTCAGCTAGTACCCTACTTGGGGTTCTTGTTAGTCTCCATGTTCTCCTCTGCTTTTAAAAAGGAGTTAATTGTTCTTATTATTTTACCCTAATTTCCTGTAACTTTTAGCCTATCAGTTGGACTGGGCAAAGACTACAAAAACCTGATCAATTATGTGGCATGAATTCTTCCTTCAGCCTCTATGTGAAGGGAACTTTTGATATGAAGAGCCTTTTAAGCATCTTTGAACAAGGTAATGCTTCTCTCTGAGATGTGTCTTGAAGAAGTATTACTCTTATCTGTTTCTATTAAAAAATGAGGAAAACATAGAGCTAAACTATTATCAATATTAAAAAACCACAGTTTGATAATATTTTTTTAAAACTTTGTGTTGAAATATAATATACATAGAGAAAAGGGCATGTATTGTGAGCACACAGGTCAGTGTATTTTTACAAATTGAACACATTAAAAAAAAAACAAAACAAATTGAACACACTTGTTTTAGCCAGTACTCAGACTGAGAGAATATCACCAGCACCCCCAGGATACTCACATGTTGCTAATCAGTCTTTGATCCCCACCAACTTATGCCTGGACACACACTTTCCTGGTGTCTAACAACATAGCTTGGTTCAGCCTGCTTTTTCTCATTATATATATGAATTATACGGCATGCATCCTTCAATGTCTACCTTCTTTCATCCAACAGTTTATGTGTAGAATTCATCGGAATTGTTGAGTGTTGGTGTAGATGTTCATTCTCATTATTTGTGGTTTTCCATTGTATGACTATACCACAATTTATTTATCCTTTTTACTGTTGAAGGGCAGCTTTATGTGGAGGTGGTGGTGATGAGAAGGCTTGGGAAGAGGGGTCACATGACTTCACCTTTAATACCCTGTACCAGTACTTATTAGCAGAAATTGTAAGCAAGCTAAATAGATTTGGTAGTATCCTCTAAGCGCTTACTCATTCTAGACAGTGAATACCTTGAGGACAGGGACTAACTTTGTTTGCCTTCCTCCTCCCCACTAACCCAGTGCCTCCTACAAAGGTAATTCAGTGAAAGTTGATAGGTTTTAAAACAGCTTCCCCAAATAGAGAAATAATTAAATGCAATTAAGAGGATGTAATGGAGAAGGAAATGGCAACCCACTCCAGTTTTCTTGCCTGGAGAATTCCATGGATGGAGGAGCCTGGCGGGCTACAGTCCATGGGGTTGCAAAGAGTTGGACACAACTGAAGCGACTTAGCACAAGAGGATGTAAACGATGAGACATGAAAAAATAGTGCAGGACTTTCCAGAAGGAGAGCCCACCAAAAGATAGAGAAAGCAGAAGATATAACGTAAAACAGCATAAAACAATACTTATTTATCTTGTTATCACATAAGTGAATTTAATTAAATAGACTTTGTGGGGCTCTAGTAAATCCTCTGGAGAAGGCAATGGCACCCCACTCCAGTACTCTTGCCTGGAAAATCCCATGGACGGAGGAGCCTGGTAGGCTGCAGTCCATGGGGTCACTAAGAGTCGGACACGACTGAGCGACTTCACTTTCAATTTTCACTTTCATGCATTGGAGAAGGAAACGGCAACCCACTCCAGTGTTCTTGCCTGGAGAATCCCAGGGATGGGGGAGCCTGGCGGGCTGCCGTCCATGGGGTCGCACAGTCAGACACAACTGAAGTTTCTTGGCAGTAGCAGCAGTAAATCCTCTGATAAAACATATAAATAAAACGATGGTTGGGTTTGCTGTTTTCTTGCTCACTGCTACACAGTAACTTCCCCTGACCTCCCATCTTTGAATCTTTGATCATTTTAAATGTGTTTTTTTAATTCACATGATTTTTTTTTTAATCCTCAAAGCATCTGAACTGAAGAAAGCAATAATTGTATAAAGTTGATTTTCATCACAGCTATGCAAATGTTTGGTATTTCAACCAGTTTTGCTTTTCTAGTTTGTTTTTTGTATCAGGCTTTACTGTGGATTCTACCAAATCTAGTTTATTTATTTTTTTTGGTGAAACACATGATAACTTCTATTATTTTTTCATTGCTTATATTGACTTGATTGAAGCTGCTCCACAGTCTCAATAATCAGTACACTAGTATGTGAATAATTGTTGCCATGTCCCAGCAAGTGGTAGTAAGATAATTGTAGAACTAATACCAGTGAAATACATAAATTATTCATTGAAGCATCTAGTGCCTGTTTAATGTATTGCTGCATTCTCCTAGCAAAAACATCAAATGCTTTATTGGAGTCTCTCATTTTGATTAAAAAAATTAAGATGACCCATTCTTTCTGACAATTTTTACATCCTATTCTCTTTGAATTTTTTTTCTGGTAACATTAGAAAAAACTATAGTCTATAGAGAATAATCAAACACTGGAAAACACCATCGAACATCATTGAGTAATATTCAAATAATGTAATATTTGGATATCCTAATAAGTACTTCATAGCATTACGTGTTGGCATTGCCATTATTTTTTACCTACTGATGATCATATTTTCATTTATTTATTTTTTTTATGGCTGCTCCATGTGCCATGTGGGATCTTAGTTCCCCAACCAGGGATGGAACCCTTGCCCCCTGCAGTGGAAGAGAAGAGTCTTAACCAGTGAACAACCAGGGAAGTCCTAGCATTGCCAAATGAAGGATTCATTTGTTTCCAAAACTTATTTCTTAGAATACCACTCATAGAACTTACATAATGTGTTCTATACATTCAAACTTAACAATATTCATTTTGTTTGCAAGCATGGTTTACCGTTAATAGCAGACTAGCCCTAGGAGAAACACTTACAACAGGGCAACCACAAGCAGACCCACTGATGACAAATGTGACTTCTTTCCTTCTGCATGTCCTATCCCGGTTCCCAGAAACATCAAAACTGATTGTGGTCGAGCCTAGCTGCTCTTGCTTTTAACTTGGTGTCAATGAGTTGCTTCAAACTGGCACTGTCTGTCTGATGATTGTTAAGCATTAATTCTTACAGGAGAAATCCCATTTTCTTGATTTTTTTAAGAGCCTGCCTACAGTGCAGGAGACCCAGGTTTGATCCCTGGGTTGGGAATATCCCCTGAAGAAGGAAGTGGCAACCCACTCCAATATTCTTGCCTGGAAAATCCTATGGACTGAGGAGCCTGGCAGGCTACAGTCAATGGGGTCACAAAGAGTTGGACACGATTGAGTGACTAACATTTTCACTTCTTAGGATTCAGAAAAAGGGGCCTAATATATTCTCCAGAAGGAGCCCTTCCTAAAGGAAGGCTGGCACACTGGTTGGACCTTAAAACAATGCCTTAGTGTTCATAGCACTGGGATATTTCTGAGCACAGTTGGAATCTCCCTTGGGAGTGGTCCTCTAGGGCAGCTCCTTTGGACTCTGAGTTCCGTGGAAAGAAGGGGCCAAAGTCAGAACACAGGGGGATGTCTTCACTGTGGGTTCTGCAGCATAATATGTTCTAGAACACTGTGGGAACTGCAATGGGAGGTGGGGCTGATCTTTTATGAGCATAAGGAGACAGTACATGGAGTACTGACATTCAGACTCTCTTAGTGAGCCCCAGGGGTAGAGGCAGAAGGGAGAGCTTCATGTGGGCTTGTGAGTAGCTAGGTGTGAAAAGCAAGTGTCTCTCTTGGGTCAGAAAAGCATGAAAATGGTAGCTATCCAATTGGTACTGGAAGAATTGGCTCACTAGAATTATCAAAAACACATGGAAATTCCAAGAAATAACTAAGGAGGCTTTCTTTTTCCCCCAAGATTTTTTTTTTTTTTTTTGGATGTGGATCATTACTAAATTCTTTTTTGAATTTGTTACAGTGTTGCTTCTGGTTTTCTTTTTTTTTTATGTTTTGGTTTTTTGGCCTAGAGGCATGTGGGATCTTAGTTCCCCAACCAGGGATCGAAACTGTACCCCCTGTATTGAACCACTGGATCACCAGAGAAGTCCCACTAAGGAGGTTTTCTGAGACACTGGAAGTTTTATAATAGAAGGTGAGAGAAATATGACTGTGAATATGATCTCTGATCACTCCTGGTATCATCATAGCAATGTGTGACTTGGGAAACTGAAAAGAACAAAACCCTGCATAATGAATGACTAGGACCCTTGGCATACAGAGCTCTCCTATACTTTCACTAACAAAAGACTGTAAGACTTAAAAAAAAAAAGACTGTAAGACTGTAATCAGCAAATGGCTGCCTGTCTCTGTGCTATCATATGTGCTGGGTATAGAAATGCTGGAAAAGGCCATTCATGTTGCTTTGCACAGCCAGAAAAGGATCAGCCACTGCTTTCTCCAAAGGCTTAAGATGAGACTAGCAGCCCTTTGAGTCTTCACAAGAAGTCTATGATAATCTTGAAAGACTTCTGGGAAGCACTGAAAAATGCCCGGGGATATTTGATCAAAGTTTGCTTCCTTTTCAATTTTTTTGGAGTATGGTTATTTTACAATGTTGTGTTATTTTCTACTCTACAACAAAGTGAATCAGCTGTACATATATAGCTGGATTTGGATTTCCTTCCCATTTAGTTGACTGAAATTTTGATTTAAGTTCTTTAAAAAAGTTGAGGCCCATCAAGGATTACGCCACCCAGTCCACCATGTTTTACCTTTGAGTCTGTTTCAGAGCATAAGGCATAGTCTGTACCTTCTGACATCATTAGAACTGCTACCAGAGATGCTGTACATAGTTTAAGCAAGATGATGAACAACAATTTTCAGGAATGATAGCATGATCACCTCATACAAGGCAATGTATGAGTAGTCATGCTGAAATCTTGTGTATGATTTAATTTACCTAAGCAGTGTCTCATAGGCATTCTTCAATATTTCCCCTCCCCATTAATCTTTCAGGCTGCATCAGCCTGAAGAGAAAATGACCAATGGAGGTGACATATTATAAGCCAGAGTATTCAATAGTCAATGACCCAAGCCATTCGTATTCAGATTACTGCAGACAAACACATAGATCTAAGTCTTAAGCAGACATTTCACCACTGCATATGTATGTAAGCCACACACAGAAGAAGGCATGAGAGAGGAAAGCAGTTAAACTCCATGGGGCAGTGGGTGTCTGCTTTAGGCTCCAGTTGCAGTGAAGGAAGAGGGTGGGGTGAAGAGTTTAGGGAGTTTCATGGTGGAAGCAGGGCATAATCTTTGGAAAAATGGCTGCTGCGCAGTGGGGGAGTGTTTCAGGCTGGGCTTGGAATTCGAGGCCATTACCTCATCTAGGGACATGCAGAGGCTGTGCAGAGCGAAGGCCGGGAGTGGAGTCGTTCAGCATTGGAGGGGATTTACCTCCACAGCATTTTCTACATTTCTTAGTTTTGTGAAAGGCAAACAAGGAAAGACATCACAGGAGCAGTAAAAATGCTCTTAATATTTTTGAGGCTCAAAGCTGGTAGAGTGAGTTTTGAGCAATTGTGGATGGCACCTAGGAGAACTTTGAAACCAGAAAGCAAATGGACTATTATGAGACCTGCAGGGAAAGCAGGAAGCAAGACACCTTTGTCCCCCAGATGCCCTAACCAGACCCCAATTCACTATTCCTTCCTTCAATTTCCTCCTCTTGCCTTCAAATGAGTTGTTTCTAGTTTTTTTTTTTTCTCTTAAGACTTATATTGCTATGGACATCTTATACATATTTCTTGGTACATTTGTGCAAGAATTTCTATAAAATGATACCAGATTGTTTTCAAAAGTGATTGAGCTGACATTAAAACCACACACAGTGCATGAATCTTCTGTTAGGTAAAAATGTAAAAGACATGTTCGGGACAAGTGGGAAAATTTGACTATGGAATGAATATTGAGTGATACTGTGAAATTACTATTAATTTTAAAAGTATGAATGGGATTGGAGTTATGTTTGAAAATGTCCTTTCTTTATTCTTTAAGAGCATTTAGGAGTGAAGTGACAAGATATCCAAAAGTTCGTTTTCTTTCTTTTTTAAATTCATTTTTTCAAATTGAAGCGAAGTAATTTTGGGGGGCTTCCCTGGTGGCTCAGATAGTAAAGAATCTTCCTGCAATGAGGGAGACCCAAGTTGAATCCCTGGGTTGGGAAGATTATCTGGAGAAGGGAATGGCAACCCACTCCAGTATTCTTGCCTGGAGAATCCCATGGACAAAGGAGCCATTAACATTGAGCAGAGTTTCCTGTGCTATACAGTAAGTCCTTCTTGGTTATCCATTTTAAATCTAGCAGTGTGTACCTGTCTGTCCCAAACTCCCTAACTACCCCTTCCCCCCACCCTTCCTTCTGGGAGCGATAACACACAGCACCATTTCTAATAGCAAGAACATGATTCTAAAACAACTCAAGTGTTCAACAGTACAACAGTAGATAAATATAGGTTATTCTTTCACCATTTGGTAAAAACTGTACTGTACAAGTACGTCTGTTGACAATGAGAGATGTTTATGGTATTGCTTAGTTAATAAACCATGTTGTAATAGTGCATGTATAATGCAGTCTCATTTGTGTAAAAAATAGATAAATATAAGTGACACTTGAATGAACGTTCACCAAAATATTAACAGTATTTATCTCTGGGTGGCAGAATTATGTATGATTTAAGCATTATTTCTGCTTGTCAACAATTTCTAGTCTTTCTACAAGGAACATGTATTTCTAGTGAAATGAAAAAGAAATATATGTTATATGAAAAAAATTATTTTAGGATATGAATCCCAGTCAGCCGGTTACCTCATAAAACTCTGCAATAAATATTTAACCAATCAGTTCAGGTGCAGAGTCAGCTCCGTTCACAGAAGGAGCCCAAGCTCAGTTATTAATGTCTATGCTTGCTTAGTCGATCGGTTGTGTCCGAATCTTTACGCACCAGGCTCCTCTGTCCATGGGATTTCCCAGGCAAGAATGCTGGAGTGACTTGCTATTTCTTCTTCCAGGATGCTTGGTTACCTACCAGTTTTTAAAGACATATTTTAAAAAATTTTGTTAGAAGTCCACTTCTTTTTCTTCCTGGAATATAGAACAGTAATAAGCAGATAAGGAATGATCAGACCATGAATATGGCATTATTTTACTGCTTCAATTATTGTAAGGGCCAACCTCACTGCAGAGTATGGGATGCATTTAACCCATGGGAAGACATAAACCACCAGAGCTCTCACCTTGAATGGTTGGTCCTGCTCCTGGACATATGGAACAGGTACCAGAGCTTAAACACTTAGATGAATGCTCTTGAAGATGTATGTCCGATGATGTTGTTATTAATCAAAGCCTTTTGGGAGAAGTCTTTTTTTGATCCATAATAACGGCAGTCATTTGGTAAGCACCATGTCTCTGTGACTGCTCTATATGCATTGTTTCTTTTTAACAGTCCTTTAAGATTAGTGATGACCTTAAAAAAAAGAAAAAGAAAAAAAAACGATTAGTGATGACCTGATTTTTACTGAGGAGACAGGCTTGGAGAGGTTAAGCCACTGCGTGCCTGTGTGCTAAGTTGTTTTAGTCACTTCTTACTCTTTGCGACCTTAGGGATCGTAGCTCGCCAGGCTCCTCTGTCCATGGGGATTCTCCAGGCAAGAATACTGGAGTGGGTTGCCATGCCCTCCTCAAGGGGATCTTCCCAACCCAGGGATTGAACCCAAGTCTCTTGCATCTCCTGCATTGGCAGCTGGGTTCTTTACCCCTGGAACCACCTGGGAAAACATTAAGCTACTCACTCAAGGTCAAATAGTAAGTGGCAAAACAGATTTCGGACCCTTTCTTTTTTCCTGGCCTCAAATCAGGTGCAGAAACTTGGTCAAGCTGTTTCTAGATCTACACTAAAAATCTATCTTGTATCTTTATAGCCAAACATGTTTGATCTAAGATATGAGTGCTCAGTTTAATCACCTGCTATGTTCTCCATGTTCTGCTCAGAAAGACTTCAGAGTTGAAGATTTGCCACTTTGGGGTAATAAATAATAGAATGTACATCAGGGGACTTCCCTGGTGGTTCAGAGGTTAGGACTCTGAGCTTCCACTGCAGGGAGCACGGGTTTCATCTCTGGTCAGGGAACTAAGATCTTGCAAGTCACACGGTGCCGCTCTGTGCCCACCCCCGACCCCCTAAATGTACATCAGGTTCTGAAGACCTGAATCTTGGAAGTGTCCCCCGAATGAAACAAAAAACAGCTAATCATCAGAACTGCTGTTTAACCTAAGAAATAGCTGTGAAAGGCATTATGTATTTGAATAATTCCAAGTCTTTTTGTGAAAGACAATTCATTGTTTTCTTTAAAATTCTGTCACCTGAAACTAACGACCTTGTAAAGCAACCACACTTCCATTTAAAAAAAATTTCCGCTCTCTGATTCTGTTACTTTGAGAGTCTGAATGGAGTTTTTAAAAGATCCACAGCTTTATATGTATGTAATCTAGAAAGATGGTACTGATGATCCAATTTGCGGGGCAGCAATGGAGATGCAGACATAGAGAACAGACTTGTGGACCCCCAGGTTGGGGAGGAGAGGGTGGGATGAATGGAGAGAGTAGCATGGAAGCATATGAAGGGAAGTGAAATGAAAGTCGTCCAGTCATGTCCGACTCTTTGCAACCCCATGGACTGTATAGTCCATGGGATTCTCTAGGACAGAATACTGGAGTGGGCAGCCTTTCCCTTCTCCAGGGGATCTTTTCAACCCAGGGATCAACCCAGGTCTCCTGCACTGCACACGGATTCTTTACCAACTGAGCCACAAGTGAAGCCTGGAAGCATATACACTACTTCATATACAGTAGACAGCCTGCGGGGATTTGCTGCATGGCTCTGGGAGCTCAAACCCGGGCTCTGTGACAATCTAGAGGGATGATTTAACAGTAAATATATTTTTTTAAAAAAGAAAAAAATCATCCAGAGACATTTTGAGTCAAAGACATTAGACCTTGTCCCTTAGCATCTGTGTGATCTTGGGCTTGTCATTTACCCGTTCTGAGTCTCAGTTCCACCGCCTTTGAAGCAGGTCTTACACAACTTCGTCATGTTGTTTTGAGGATTAATATTTGGGCACCCAGTCTCTTTTACCTGGCCTATGGAATCATTTTTCATGGAGCACGGGCACCGAGAGTTCCTCCTCCCATAAAGGAGTTTTGATCCTCTATGGCTGATTAAATCACAGAGGTAGTTATCTTTCAATGCAAGTTTTATATATGAAATGAGGTGCCAAGTTAACAGCCCAAGAAAACAGAAGGCTTATGTTTTTCCACATAATAAACTGTGAGGAAATGAGTCAGGCCAGCTTCCCAGCCCCTCTAGGAGCACGATGCGCCTGTAAAATGCCTCGGACATGCAGGGTCTTCTTTAAGACACGGTGTCACTGTGAGTGAGGAGATGCATGCTCCAGGTCATCCCGAAATTTGCTTGAATCTGTAGCTAAACTCTAAAAGGCAGGTCTGTTCATTCAGCACTTGCACAGGAATTCTGTTATGCACCAGCCACTGAGCGTGAAAGGTTCAGAAATAAATAAGACCACCTCCCCCAACAGAATCCTCAATCTGGGAGGTGATAGGGGCACACGCAGACCCTTTTAATTGTCTGTGGCAGAGAAGATAGAAGATTTACCAGGATGTGCTAGGAGTCCAGAGGAGAGATGTTTGACTGATTCACATACGAAGAGTGAGGCTGATCAATGTTATCAACAGCAATACAAACCTTGATGAAGCGCCCAAGTGGGCTTCAAGAACATAACGCAGACATCACATGGGGAGAAAAGGTCCCCATTCCTCCAGAGGGTTAGCCCCATCCCCATAGCCACCTCCCACATGAGTGTCAAAGGAGCTGCTCAGGACTACCCTGGTGGTCCAGTGGTTAAGAATCTGCCTGCCAATGCAGGGGACATGGGTTCGATCCCTGGTTCAGGAAGATCCCACATGCCACGGGACAACCAAGCCCGTGTGAAACAGCTACCGAAGCCTGAGCCCCAGAGGCCGCACTCTGCAACAAGAGAGGCCGCCACCGTGAGCAGTCCACGCACCACAGCGAGAGTGTAGCCTCCATTTGTCACCCCTAAGGAAAGCCTGTGTGCAGCGACAAAGACCCAGCCCAGCCAAAAATAAAGATAAATAGATTAACAAAAGAGGGAGAGCTGCTTAGCCAACACAGGGCAAGGCCTCAGCTTTGGGGATCTGAGGAGGAGAATGAGTGCGTTACTTTCTCTGTCACACCTGCTGTGAGACACACCCTGAAGGGGAAGAGTGAACAAGGCCTGGCCTGCCTTCCAGAAGCTTGCAGTCTAGGCGGGTGGGCTAGTTCCACAGAGCTGCCAGGGCAAATTATAAGCTGGATGACTTAAAAGCGTGGACACGTATTCCCTCACAGTTGTAAAGGCTAAAAGTCCAAACAGTGTGTCTGCAGGGCCATGATCCCTCTCAGACTCTGGGGTGGCCCTTCTTGGCCCTTCTTAGCTTCCAGTGGGGGCAGCCATCCTTGGTGTTCCTTGGCTTGAGCTCCATCACTCCAGCCTGTCTCCCTCATTCCATGGCTTTCTCCCCTGGGTCGTCACACCATCTTCCTATTAGAACACTAGTCCTATTGGATCAAGAGCCCACCTTACTCCAGTAGGACTTTATAACTAATCACATCTGCAATAACCCTATTTCCAAAGGCAGTCGCATTCTGAGATTCTGGGGTTTAGGACCTCAAATAAACCCTTTGGGGCCCACAGTTCAACCTTTAACAGGGAGTGAAGGACCCATAAGTGGGACAGTGTATCAGCACTCCTCCAGCGCCCCGCTTCTCCCTTCCCTCTTTGGGAGGGAGGAGATATATGTATGCGTGTGGTTAATTCACTTTGTTGTACAACAGAAAGTAGCACAACATTGTAAAGCAATTATACTCCAGTGGAAAAAATAGCACTGTTTACCTCTGGAACCTATGTCTTGCACCACCCTCTACTCCAATATGACTTCTCTCCCCTTCCCTCTCCCCACTGGTAGCCACTGGTTTGTTCTTTATATCTGTGAGTCTGCTGCTTTTTTGTTATATTCACTAGTCTGTTGTGTTTGTTGTATTTTTTTAGATTCCACATATAAGTGATAACATACAATATTTTTCTTTCTCCGTCTGAGTAATTTCTCTGAGCCTAATCCCTCCAGGTCTATCCATGTTGTTGCAAATGGCAAAAGTTTGTTCTTTTTAACAACTGAGTAGTATTCCATTATACTATTTGTGTATATATTTGTATATACCACATCGCTTTATCTATTCATCTGTTGATAGATCCTTCCATATTTTGACAACTGTAAATAATGCTGCTATGAACATTGAGGTGCATGTATTTTTTTGAAGTAGTGTTTTTGATTTTTACAAATATATACCCCGGAGTGGAATCACTGGGTCATATGGTAGTGCTCTTTTTAGTTCTTTGAGAGACCACTGTACTGTTTCCATAGTTGGTTGCATCATCTCACCAACAGTGTATAAGAGTTCCTTTTCTCCACATCCTCACCAACATCTGTTATTTGTGTCATTCTGATCGGTGTGAGATGATATCTCATTTCTCTGGTGATTAACAATGTTAAGCACCTTTTCGTGTGCCTGTGGTCATTTGGATGTCTTCTTTGGAAAAAATGTCTACTCTTATCTTCTCCTTATTTTTTAATCAGGTTATTTGTTTTATGATATTGAGTTGTATGAACTGTTTATATAGGTTAGATACTAACCACTTATCAGTAATGTCATTTGCAAATTATTTTCTCCCATTCATAAGGTTGTCTTTTTGTTTTGTCAATTTCTTTCACTATGTGAAAGCTTTTAAGTTTAATTAGGTCCCAAGTGCTTATTTTTGCTTTTATTTCCTTTGGTTTAGGAGACAGATCCAGAAAAATATTGCTATGATTTACATCAAAGAGTGTTCTGATTATGTTTTTCTCTAGGAGTTTTATGGTTTCTGTTCTTGCATTTAGGTCTTTAATCCATTTTGAGTTTATTTTGTATATGGTCTTAGAGAATGTTTTAATATCATCCTTTTATATAAAGCTGTCTAGTTTTCCAGCACCACTTATTGAAAAGACTGTCTTCTCTCTATTTTTCATTCTCGTCTCCTTTGTTATAGGTTAATTGACCATAAGTACATGGGTTTATTTCTGGACTCTCTATTCTGTTCCATTGATCTATATTTCTGATTTTGTGCCAGTACTATACTGTTTTGATTACTGTAGTTTTGTAGCATAGTCTGAAGTCAGGGAGCATGGTTTCCCTCGCTCTTTCTTTCCAAGACTGTTTTGGCTATTCAGAGTCTGTTGTGTTTCTAAATAATTTTAAAATTATCTTTTCCAGTTAGGTGAAAAATGCCCTTGGTATTTTGGTAGGGGTTTCATTGAATCTGTAAATTGCCTCCGGTAGTATGGTCATTTTGACAATGCTAATTCTTCCAACCCAGGAACACTATGTATCTTTCCATCTGTTTGTGTCATTTTCAGCTTATTTCATCAGTTTCTCATAGTTTTCTGAGTAGAAGTCTTTTACCTCTTTAGTTAGGTTTTTTCCTACTTATATATTTAAAACAATTTTGGATTAATGTGATGTATACTTAAGTCTATATATATATATGTATATATATATGTATATATATATATATATATATATATATATATATATAAACTCAGCTTTCTGTTGCTATTCAATTTTTTATTCTAGGTTCTTTGAAGTATAATATACATATAACAATAGTTCCTCGAAATATAGAGCATTTTCATCACCCAAAAATAGTTCCTCCTGCTGCTTTGTAGTCAAGCCTCTTCCCCAGTCCCTGGCCCAAGGCAACTATGATCTGCTTTCTGTTAAAATAATTTATCTCTCCTAGAATTTTGCATAGTTAGAATTATACCGTTTTTAGTTTTTGTGTCTCATTTATTTAACAGAAGCTTTTTGAGACTCATCCATGTTGTATGATTTAATAATATTTCCTTTTTATTTCTAAGTAATAGTTCATTTTATAGCATATGTAATTCATGTATCAACTGGTGGATATTCAGGTTGCTTCCAGTTTGGGGGCTACTATGAGTAATGAGATACATACGTTCATGTACATGTCTTTGTGTGAGTATACATTTTCATTTCTGTTGGGAAAATACAGGGCGACTTCATGGATGGGAACAACGGCCCTCAGAAGGGCTCTGTGCTTGGTTTAATGTTCTGCCTTGCTGACTTGAGGAGTTGTACCACTTTGCACCCCAGTGACAACATACGAGGTTTCCAGTTGCTCTGCGCCTTTATCAGTTCCTGCTGCTTTCTACCACAGTCATCTCTTCAAACCTGTAAATCTAGAGGGGGCATTAGTATGTTGTGAGGGTCTCAATGCTCATCCGTGAACAACCCCCACCCTCTCTGTCTCCTCTGGACTTGGGCTTCCATGACTTAATAAAACACTAAATAAACTGATGGGATAGGAATAGTAGAATTCACAGAATCATGGAGTTTTACATTTATGGTCTTCTCTTTGTTCTCAAGCTGACATTGTTATATAGTCTAATATTAATAGTCATACACTGGGAATTTAGGCACAGGAATGTTTTCTAAACAAATAGACCAAGAGAATTACATTGCTTTTTAAAAAAAAATTTCATTTAATACAATTTTATTTTATTTTTAGCTTTTATCGAAGTAGAGTTGATTTACAATGTTGTGTTGATTTCAGAGGCAGAGCAAAGTGAATCAGTTATACATATACATGTATCCACACTTTTCTTTTCCCATATAAGCCACAGAGCATTGAGTAACATTCCCTGTGCCACAGTAGGTCCTTACTAGTTATCTGTTTTATATAGTAGTGGGTATTTGCAGCTGTTGTTTAATTACTAAGTCGTGTCTGACTCTTTTGCAACCCCATGGACTGTAGCAGCCAGGCTCCTCTGTCGATGAGATTTTCCAGGGAAGAATACTGGAGTGGGCTGCCATTTCCTTCGTTAGGGGATTTTCCTGACCCAGGGATCAAACCCGTGTCTCCTGCATTGGCAGGTAGATTCTTTACCACTGAGCTACCTGGGAAGCCCAGTAGTGGGTATATGTTAATCTCGATCTTCCAATTTATCCCCCATGCCCAACACCCCAGGTGACTGTGATCAACAGAAACAATGGGCAAAGTTATTTGTGTTGTCCTATAAGAATAATGTATGTTTGTCGTATGGCTATTGCCTTTTAATTTAATAAATAAACACAGAGTTAAACAGATAGCCCCTTCTCACACAGAAACTCTCCAACAAAGGAGTCAGCACCAGAGTATTCTTTTGTGACAGAACCATATTCATAAAGAATAAACACTTCCTGAAATCCAAGTGCTTCACATGTAATTCTTCACTCTTATCTAAAAGTCAGCTATCCTGATCAAAAAGAAAACAGATTGATCTGACACTGTGTGCTCTTCAAAAACCACATTTCCTGCAGTCACACTGAGATTTTGTAGGTATTTCCATAAAGCAACCAAAATGTAATTTATAAAACAAGCCGTTTCTTCATAAAAAAAGATGAACTCCTACATTTTCCTCTATTTTCTGTGATTTCTTAAAATACCATACTAGAAATACTTCAGTTCTTCAAGTGTCACTCTAGCTTGCACTTTTGGACACATTTTAAGTGCAGCAAAACTGTTGCAAAATAACAATGAATAAACTTAATAGGTAGGCCCACATGAAGAAAATGCTGTAATTCACTGAGGCAGAAAAAGAAGGAAGAAATGGACAGATCTATCACTTTCATGGATATAAAAACTGAAGATGTCTGTTTTCTCCAATTTATGACATAAAAATGAAAAGATTTCAATCAAAACCCCAAAGAATTTGGGGAACAACTACAAACTTATTAAAAATCTATTGACAAAAATGAATAGGGAGAAGGACCAAAGTAGTTTGAAGAAGAATACTAGCAAGGGAATACTTACCTTATTCAATGTCAAAATATTTTATAAAAAGTGCTTGATCTCATTGAGGAAACTATTCTCTGTTTATCTGACCATGTAGGGTTTAATAAAGACAATAATAACTATTAGAGCAGAAATGTGGTGAAGTATGTACATATTTTTTACTTTTGAGCATTTCAATAAGGGAAATGAGGGTTCTTTCCTCAAATTCATTCCAATACTATCCTTGTGTGGACATCATCTCTTCTTTTAGAATATCTTACTGATTGCCTAAAAGTGACATGGAGCTCTTAGTATTAATAAAAGGGCTTAGTATCTTTCCATTAGTGCATCCCTTATAAAATAATGTGAGGATGTTCTGATTGGTTTCAAGAGCAGATGGATACTGAGAGCATTTAAATGATTGAAAACCAAGTGTGTTGTTGATACCTAGATTAACAGACAGACTTGGTGAATCACAAGAGCTGTGTCCACAAGCATCCTTCATAATTTCTGGATACTCATTTTTGTATTAACTGGAATGAATTTCTTTTAAAATATAATAGGATGGAAGATGAGAGAGGAAAGTTGATTTATTGATAGAAGGAAAATAATTCCTCCCTTAGAAGAATTTGGTAGCTTTTAAATTTAAAGTTCCAGTAAATGAATAGTGTTGATATTTCTTCAGAGTGACCTTGATTGCCATTTGCCCCCAGTGTGAGATGGGCAGAAAAAGATAGAGGTGCATATTTCATAGCTCCATACTGGCCGCTCTCATCTCTCCTCACTTTCCATTTCATCATGCTGGTTGGGTCCAGGGTTTAATGCTCCAAACAAGGCTGAAGATAAGCAGTGACAGCCTCCTATGGATAAGTGTGACTGTGACGTAGCACTTTGACTTCCGGTATGGTAAAGGATCTGCCTACCAATGCAGGAGACATAAGAGACATGGGTTCGACCCCTGGGTTGGGAAGATCCCTTGGAGGAGGAATCGGTAACTCACTCCAGTATTCTTGCCTGGAGAATCCCATGGACAGAGGAGCCTGGCAGGCTATAGTCCATGGGGGTGTAAAGAGTCAGACATGACTGAGCAGATAGGCAGACAGATAGGATATTAATGCAGCTGGACATACACTTGATGGAAAATTTATTTTTAGAATTATCCACAGCATTTTCATGAACCCAGACCTTCACTTCCCTCCAGGTCTCCCCCCACTTGACTCCAAAGTCATTTCCAGGCAGTAGTCTGCAGAAAAAGCGAGGTTGACTTCCTCTTACTCAACCTGCTGGGTGATCTGTAAGTAATCAGGTGTGAATAAGAATGCATGTTTATTCATTTGAAATGTATTTAACACATCTCTCTTAACAAGCGAATATCACAATAGGTCAGGCTCTATCTCATTACCCCTGAGCAAAAAAATGTTATTGGAACACTTTCTGAGTTGAAAGGTTCGAGAAGGTTCTTAAGAGGCTGTGAAATTTTGGTGGAACTTTGGTATTATTTTCTGGTGTTTTGTGTATTCTTGGAGGGAATAGTGCCCATTCCGTGGTGTCCAACGGGGGATAAATGAGCCCAGTGAGGGTCTTCCTGTCTCCACTTCAGTATGGCTATTATATTAAATAACACTTAGACACTGTTCACAAATCAGTTTGCCCCTATTCCCTGAAAATATGGGAACTGCATTGGTTTTTCTAACCTATGCACTCTGCCTGGCACATGATAGGTACTCCATAAACCTTATCTTATTATGTAACTGTAATAATATAATTTCTCTGACTCCATCACCCATAGCCTTCATCATGTTGCTCTTGATATTCATGTATCCTTGGGGTGAAAATCATGAGTATTTCTCTTGGTTTTTTAACACCTACACATTACTTAGGTATCATGTCACCATAACATCATGTCATCATAACATCTCATAAGAGACGTTAAGAAAAAAATGACAGAGTTCGTCTGTGTTGAGGGATGCAGGTAAGTGCCGTTTGGCCATTTGGTGATGTTGTAGTTACAAGTGAAAGCCACCAGATGGCTTAAGGAAATGAGTTTATTTCCAATTGAGATGTTAGCTGAGAAATCTAGGACCAAGAAGTAAAGCATGATTGAAGGCATTCAAAATATTCTCTGTGGTGAACCCCAAATAACTCACAAACCCCTGCTTACTAGTGTCACCTGATTTTGAGAATGGGTATATTGAGGCTCTGAAGTGAGAAACACCAAAGTGTGCATCCTCCTCCCAACGTCTGCAAGCTTTAAAAATTACAGAATAACTACTGAAATTCAATTTAATCCCACAAATATTTATTAAGTGCCTAAGTCCCAATTAGACCCTCTGAGAGGCTGATGGAAGCACATGGCACATGAAACACAGCTCACTCAAGATGGAAAATGTACACGAGACTAGAGGTAAAAATGGACGCTTTTTTCCTCCTTTTGTGCACTACTGCTGGTTATAGTTTCAAGGAGAGATGCTGGTGGAAAATAATTGTGACCTAGAAAATTTTTGCATCTTATCTGTAGGCAGAGTAGGTAAAAGACAAAACAAAAGAAAGCAAAGCAAAACTTGAGAAGACCACATTATTTCTAAATCAAAATGTATTTTATGTGGTGTTTGTATATGAGAACCAGAATTGAAATTTCAGACCCGATTAAAATGTTTTAATGAAGCAATTTAAAAATAAGTCTATATTTAAAAATATCTGAGAGAATGTATGCCAATGATAGAATATGTTCAAGCGGCTGCTTTGTCTCTGGATACTCTGTACTGTGTGATGTTTTTGGAACAAGCACATGTTTATTTATAATTTTGGAGTGTAAAGAATGACATATAAACCTAGTTAAAGAGAATTTCATTCATTTATTTGTCAAATATACTAAGGGGTAGCCACCGTGAGGGAAGCAGAGCTTAAAGTTAGTCTTGAATTAGAGATCTTAATTTCTATTTTTACTCACATTGAGATAGTTAACCTTTCGAGATTATTTAAAAATTATGTCAATCTTCAATGCCTACTTTTGAAGATGTTAATATATTTAAATAAATAATATACTTCAAAATATTTTAAATGCTTGCTTTTTAAAACATGCATTAAAAAGGCTCTTCAGAAATACTCAATATCAGATCATCAAACTACTGAACAAACTTGAAGTAGGTAAAGGAATTCAGCAAATATTTCTGAGGGCACACGCATCTTATAATTATTGGTTAGCAATTTTTAAGTATTTATTTGCTAATGAGAATTGAATAAAAGAAGACCAATAAATAGGGAACCATTCCCTTTTCAAACATAACCTAAAATTGGACAATTAGCTGTTGAAAGCACTGATTTCTTCTGAAGGTGCAGAAAGAATATTTTCTTTCGCTGATAAAGCAGTTTTATCTTCCTATTCAGGTTATGAATAAACCAAAGGAGATAAATATGATAAAGCAGTTTTATCTTCCTATTCAGGTTATGAATAAACCAAAGGAGATAAATATCTAACTTAATGAGGTAGTCCAGTATTTGAAGTTAAAAGAAAAAATTGAACTGGTTAAGACAGTTCACTTTTTTTTTTTTTTTTACCAATCTATAATTCATCTTTGTTGTTCTGATTACAAAAGCGATACATGTATACTGCAGAAAATTCAAAAATAGGAAAGTATAAGGAAAAAAATAAAAATTAACCACGGGCCCATTATAGAGAGAAAACCACTGTCAGCATTTGGGTTACAGGATCACCTCAGTGATATTGTGGGTGGGGTTCCAGACCATCCAATAAAGCACATATTCCACTAAAATGAATCACGTGAATTTTTTGGATTCCCAGTGCATATAAAAGTTATATTTACGCAATACTGCAGTCTACTGAATGTGCAATAGCGTTATGTCTAAAAAAAAGCAATGTTCATGTCTTAATTAAAAATATTGCTAAAAAATGGTAAACATTATATGAGCCTTTAGTGAATTGATAGCTTTTTGCTGGTGGAGGGTGTTGTCTGGATGTTGAAGACTGCTGACTGATCAAGGTGGTGATTGCTGAAGGCTGGGTGGCTGTGGCAACTTCTTAAAATAAGACAAAGAGAAGTCTGCCATATCCATTGACTCTTTCTTTCAGGAGTTTCTCTGTAGCATGCAATGCTGATAGCATTTTACCCACAGTAGAGCTTCCTTCAAAGCTGGAGCCAGTCCTCTCAAACCCTGCTTATCAACTGAATTTATGTCATATTCTAAACCTTTTGTCATCCTTTCAATAATTAAGTTGCCTTCTTATATGGGTGTGGTTTGTGGTGTCCCAAAACAATTACAATAGAAGATCACTGATACACAGATCACCAGAAGCAATATAATAATAATGAAAAATTTTCAAGTACTGCGAGAATCACCAAGTTGGGACGCAGAGATACCAGGTGGAGCAAATGCTGTTGGACGCAGGATTGTCACAAACCTTCAATTAGTAAAAAATGCCATATCTGCCAAATACAATAAAGTGGAACACGGTAAAATGAAATGAAAGTGAAAGTTAACTGCTGAGTCATGTCCGACTCTGTGCGAGCCCATGGGCTATAGCCGCCAGGCTCCTCTGTCCACGGAATTCTCCAGGGAAGAATACTGGAGTGGGTTGCCATTTCCTTCTCCAGAGGATCTTCCTGACTTAGGGATCGAACCCGGGTCTCCCACAATGCTGGTGCATTCTTTACCATGTCAGCCACCAGGGAAGCCCAAAATGAGGTATGATTGTATGTTATTTTGTTCTTTTCCCTCTGATTTTAAATATGACATATATGTAACTGGTTGTTGAGGGAAATCTCACTTTTTTTTCTGGAGTTGGCAAAGAAAACCGAAAGTTTAAGAATTATTGTTGATAACCAATAGCCAAATAAATAAGTTATTTGATAATTAAGCTTTAAAAAGCCTATCTAAGTCAGCTTTAAATTAGGTAACACTGGATTGTTCACTATTCATTCAGCACATAGTTACTGAGACTTTCTGTGTGGCTAGAGGTGTTTTCTGGACTGAGAACCAGACAGTCTTGTTTTTCAAGCCTGGACAACTCGACAATATCACCTTTGGGCTCTGGATGAACCTGATGAACTATCCACCAATGGAGGGTTCTGCCAAATGCAGGTTAAAATGTTGGTGACTCAGTGCATTTAGAGAAGTTGTGACTTCTCTCTCTCCTCTTGCTTCAACTTTACGATGACAAAAACTAAGACATTGTATAACCAGTGAAAGACCACAGAACTAGTTAGTTCAAAATAAGTATTTTAAGTTAGGGGCTGCTGCTGCTGCTAAGTCACTTCAGTCGTGTCCGACTCTGTCCGACCCCATAGACGGCAACCCACCAGGCTCCCCCATCCCTGGGATTCTCCAGGCAAGAACACTGGAGTGGGTTGCCACTTACTTCTCCAATGCATGAAGGTGACAAATGAAAGTGAAGTCGCTCAGTCATGTCCAACTCTGAGCGACCCCACAGACTGCAGCCTACCAGGCTCCTTCGTCCGTGGGATTTTCCAGGCAAGAGTACTGGAGTGGGGTGCCATTGCCTTCTCCATTATAAGTCAGCACTCACTCCTTTTTTGTACTCATTCACTTTGCCATTTATTCATTTAATCTTCAAATCTTTATTGTCTCTCCAAAGGTGGTCCAGGCCTCTCTGCTCATCATTTCTCATAACAAAGACAAAATAATAACAATAACAATAGCTATTAGGCATTAGTGAAAGCCAAAGCCAAGTTGCTCAGTCGTGTCCGTCTCTTTGTGACCCCATGGACTGTAGCCTACCAGGCTCCTCCGTCCTCGGGATTTTCCAGGCCAGAATACTGGAGTGGGTTGCCATTTCCTTCTCCAGGAGATCTTCCCGACCCAGGGATTGAACCTGGGTCTCCCACATTCTAGGCAGACTGTCTGAGTCACCAGGCATTAGGGACTATATTAAGAATTTTCACTTGGATTATGTTGTTTAATGGTTATATAATCTCAGCAAGCACTTAGAGCAGAAAAAATTATGTTGACAAATTACAGCATTCTTTTTAAAAATATTTTTATTGTGGTAAAAGTCACATATTAAAAAACATACTATTTTAACCATATCTAACTGTAGCGTTCAGTGGCAGTAAGTACATTCACATAGTTGTGCAACTCTCACCATCCTCTATCACCCAAATTTTCACCTTCCTAAACTGAAACTCTGGCCTCATTAAATGCTAAGTTCTCAGTCTCCCTGCCCACTCCCCACTCCAACCCTTGCATCTACCAATGTACTTTCTGACTCTGTGAATTTGACTGTTCTGGGTACCTTGTATAAGAGAACCTAGAGACTGTCACACAGAGTGAAGTCAGACAGAAGGAGAAAAACAAATATATCGGCGAACGTATGTGGAATCTAGAAAAACAGTACTGATGGACCTATTTGCAAAGCAGAAACAGAGACACAGACGAGAGAACAAACATATGGACGACAAGGAAGGGAAAAGGGGGTGGGATGAGTTGGGAGGTTGGGAATGAAATATATGCACAATTGAGACTACGTATAAAATAGACAACTAATGAGAACCTGTTGTAGAGCACAGGGTGAAAAACAGAAGGTACAGTCTGTTTGTGGGACACGTATTAAGTTAACCTGAAAAACCACAATATTCTTAATAAACTTTCTGGAGAGTCTGGGTGGGGGAAGTAAATAGGCAGAGAACAGAGGATTTTTAGGACAGTGCCAATACCATATATGACACGATACCATATGTATGGTATTATAGTCATAGATATATGTCATTATGCATCTGTGCTAAGATTCTCCAGTCGTGTCCAACTCTATGTGACCCCAGGGGCTGTAGCCTGCCAGGCTCCTTTGTCCATGGAATTCTCCAGGCAAGAATAATGGAGTGGGTTGCCATGCCCTCCTCTAGGATACGTCATCCTACATTTGTCCAAATCCGTAGAATGTACAACACCAAGAGTGAACCCTACGGTAAACTATGGAGTTTGTGTGATTATGACGCGCTAATGTAAAAATCCTTGGTAAAGAAATATACCATTCTAGACAGTGATGTTGATCATTGTGGCAGTAGTCTATGTTTGTGAGGAAACAGAGGGTGAGTGGGAAATCTCTGTACCTCTCTCTTAATTTTGTTGTAGATCTAAATGTGCTCTTTAAAAACTGTCTTATAAAACATCCTAAAGAGATCTTCTGGGTATTTATAATAGCGAGAACCTGGAAACAATCAAAGTGTCCATCAATGGATGAAAATAGGGCATGTATACACAATGAAATATTATCCAGCCTTTGAAAAGAGAGAAATCCTTTCATTTGCTATAACATGGATGAGCCTGGAGGACATTATGCTAAGTTAAATAAGTCAGACACAGAAGGACAAATACTGCATGACTCCACTTATAAGAGGCACCTAAAATAGTCAAACTCATAGAAACAAAGAACAGAATGGTGTTCCAGGGGTTGAGAGGTGGGGGAAGTGAGATGTTGTTCAATGGGTATGAAGTTTCAGTTACGAAATAGTAATTAGTTCTAGAAATCTGCTGTACAACATAATGCCTGTAGTGAATAACACTGTATTGTGCATTTAAAGATTTATTAAGAAGGTAGATCTCCTGTTAAGTGATCTTACCACATGAAACCAAATCAAAACAAAACAAAGGGAGGCAAGAGAATTTGGGAGATGATGGAAATATCTGTCACCATGATTGTGGTGCTGGTTTCAGAGGTGTTTGCCTATGTCCAAACCCACCAAATTTATCTGTTAAATATGTGCAGCTTTTGGATATCAATTATTCATCTTGATAAAGCTGTTAAAACAAAGTAAACTCTGCTTGCATCCTTTGGGGGACTCTGATGTGCATGTGTACATGCATGTGTCTGTGTGTGTATATGGAGCTTAACTTGTATACTAACTAGAGAACACTTGGATGCAAAATAAGAGATAAGTCAGTCCTACTTGCATCAGGACCCATCAGACATTGAGGAGAAGTGGAAAGAAGGAACTTTTGGAATGATTTTCCCAGTTGGTTCCAGAGATGCTATGACTGATTCATGCATTCATTTGACCAACATTGGCTGAATTCTTACTGTGGCCTTGACACTGAGTAGGCAGTTGGGATTAAAAAAAAAAAAAAAGGACATAACATAACGTCTATTCCTAGAGTTCATGGTCTAGTGGATGAGATGGATTTCCAACAATCACACAAATAAATGTTTAAAATAATTATAGCTAATATTTACTGAGGGCTTCTTATGTGCCAGACATGATTTCAGGCATTTTTCTTGTATTGACTTATGTAATCACCACCAAGAAAAAAAACAAAGCCAAAATAAAAAATCTGAGTTAGGTGCTACTCTTATTATCCCCAGTTATTTTTCTGATAGGAGCTATGAAGGAATGGTTCATACTGATATGAGATCACTCCTTAGGGAAACGAACCTGGCTTGGGGGTGTACCCCAAGCAGACTGAGAAAGGATTGTCACAGGCTGTCCTGCCTTCCAAGGTGGCAGTGAAGTGAAAGTGAAAATGGAAGTCGCTCAGTTGTCTCCATCTTTTTGCAATCCCAAGGAATTCTCTAATTAAAACGAGGTGACCCCTGAGCCCTAGGGAGTCGCAGCCACACAGGGCTGGCAGTGTCAGATGCTCTGATGGGGGCGGCATGAGCGGCATCCGTTGTGATGGGGGGGGCACTGGTGACAGTGGAGGTGAGCACACAGATCACCGGGGACTTTGCCAGGGAAAAAGCTCAAAGTCACCTCTTATTGGTCCTTTCCAAAGGCCACCATGGGTTGGGAAAGTGAGTTATACATCTGAAGGTTTCCTGGCTTATTCTCTGACAGCATCTTTGATGTTTCCTGGTTTCCAAGCATTCAGCTTGTTCCTCTGCTGTCTGCGGAGCCCTGCCCCTCCACTCAAAAGTTTGATTCCCCGTGTGTGTGTGCACAGCCATCTCAGTCGTGTCTGATTCTTTGCGACCCTATGAGCCGTAGTCGACCAGGCTTCTCTGTTAATGGGATTCTCCAGGCAAGAATACTGGAGTGGGTTGCTGTGCCCTCCTCCAGGAGATTTTCCCAACCCAGGTATAAAACCTATGTCTCTTTTGTCTCCCACATTGGCAGGTGGGTTCTTTATCACCAGTGCCACCTGGGAAGCCCACGACAGGGTGGCTAATAGGTGCTTAACAACCAGTAACTACAGTTATTCCTCTGTATCTTCGAGGATATGGCCCAAGCTACCCAGTAGATGCCTGAAACATGGCAAGCATGGAACCCTATCTATGCTGTATTTTTTTCTGTACATACATTCTATGATCAAGCTTAATTTATAGATTAGGTGTAGAAAGAGATGAACAACAATAACTGATAATAAAATAGAACAATTAAGACAATGTACTGTAATACAATTTATGTGAATATGGTGGAGCTTTTGTTCTCAAAACATTATACAGATTTAATGTCTTTTCCATCTTAACTACCCACTTATCACTCACTGTGGCTGTTAACTTTTTTGGCCTGAGGTGTGACAGCAAAACTAGCACGAATTTCTTTTTCCTTCTTCACAGTTTCACAGATAGATTTGTTCTTACTGAAGCTCTTCACAACCTCAGCATATGATTTTTTTTTCTTTATCTTTTCAAAGATTTTTTTTTTTAATGTGGACCATTTTTTAAGTCATTATTGAATTTATTACATTACTGTTTCTGTTTTGGCTTTTTGGTTCTGAGGCGGGTGGATCTCAGCTCCCTGACCAGGGACCAAATCCGTACACCCTGCACCGGAAGGCCAAGTCTCAACCACTGGACCGCCAGGAAAGTCTCGATTAAAGGAAGTACTTTATGGCTGCTCTTTGGCACATCCCAATTGCCAGTTTCACCAATCTTGCCCTTTGGGGCCATTAATAAGTAAAATAAGGTTTACTTGAACTCAAGCAATGAGACACCTCAAAGTTGATCTGATAGCGGAGTAAGTTACTAAGTAACTAATGGATGGGATGTGCGGAACAAAGTGATGATTCATGTGTGTCGTGGGTGGGGGGAGATGGAGAGGGACAGCAAGAGTTCATCACACTGCTCAGTATGGCACGAAAATTAAAACTTATACATTATTTATTTCTGGAATTTTCCATTAAATATTTTCAGACTCAGACTGACTTCAGGAAACTGAAACCCTGGCAAGAGAAACTTCAAAAAACTGTATTATTATTGTGATTTTCTCTTAAAACACAGTAAAATAATCTAAGCAATGAATTAACATGCTTAAGACAGCTCTGAATCTTCTACAGACAGACCATAAATAAGGCACGAGGTTTTAAGTATGCAAACATCAAGTATCATAGTAAGCTTTCTGTTTATTCACTTATAAGGGTGCCTCTTGCCTGCTGAAGTGGATTTCTCTAAAAAGACCAAAAAAAGCTTTATATCAGTTTGAGTCCACCAGGGTGCCCCCAGCAGTTATTCATGGTTTAATAAAGAACAGGGGCAGAGCTGAAATGCCTCTTGGAGGGGACAAAGCTCACCCTTTGCACCATTTAGCTCAGTTGGTAAAGAATCTGCCTGCACTGCAGGAGACCCCGGTTTCGATTCCTGGGTTGGGAAGATCCACTGGAGAAGGGATAGGCTACCCACTCCAGTAATCTTGGGCTTCCCTTGTGGCTCAGCTGGTAAAGAATCCACCTGTGATGGGGGAGACCTGGATTTGATCCCTCGGTTTGGAAGATTCCCCTGGAGAAGGGAAAGGCTAGTATTCTGGCCTGGAGAATTCCATGGACTGTATAGTTCAAGGGATCCCAAAGAGTCAGACACGACTTTGTGACTTTCACTTTCTTTCACTGCACCATTTGTCCTTGAGTTCATCTTCCACACCTGTGACAGCTCTTTTTTCAGCCCTGGGGCATGGACTCCCATGTTCAGTCTTTTGAGGTTCTCTCCAAGGCTTTCCTTACTCTTTTCAAGACAGTATCTGGGTCCTTGGAGAGCTTGGTGTGCTCCTGGTCTCGTGGTGTCCCACTGCCATGTCTCTCGGCTTTGGCCCCTGTCCTAAGCGTGTGCATTGATGTGGTATGGACTCCTGGTCACTGGGCTCCTGCCAGGCTGAGACACAGTTGTTTCTGGATGTCCTTTGGGCATCAGGCAGGCTCCTGCTCCAGATGAGGGAGGGCTTTGCAGTTAAATCTGGTTACATGGTCTCAGCACGGGGCGGGGGGCGGGGGGGCGGGTGGTGCAGCTCCTTATCCTAACTCCAGGCTTCATCTGGGTCATGGGTTCTCTCAGTCCTTCCACATCCCCATGCACCTTGGGAGACCCGGCCATGCTCTTCTGCTTTCTCCACACTCAACCTGATGGTGCAAGGAACTTGTGAGGCTGTCCTCATAGCTTTGGCCCTGCCCTTAGTCATGGCTCCTCCTTGCACACGCACTGCAGAGCGTGCCCTGCTGAAAGGGCCTTCTAAGAATTTATAGTCTTCTTAGAACATGGCTTTCAAACTTTTGTTAAAGAACAGACATGGTCTGGCTCCGCGCTGAACTATTTCTGGATCGTTACATAATAGAAGAAATAAACTTCTTATTTTGTCTACACTGCTGTATTTTGGCTCTTTATTGTACCAAAGAAGATGGTTAGACTGAATCCTAAAGAACATACATTGTTAAAATTCGTTGGAAAATCAGAGCATAATCACAAAAATAACACATCAAAGCAGTGTGTGCCCAATGGGGAATATGGACAAAAAAAGACTCTCAGTGTGGAGAAGCTCAGAAGGGATTAGGAGCAGTTTGAAGAAAAGGAAACTCTAATGATGAAAATGGCATCATTGAAGGCAACAACAGTCATCCTCTCAACAAACCAATCTCAATTCAACTTTTCTCTCATCTATTCTGGTAAATGAGGTAAGAAACTCCTGTTTTATGAAATAAGGTATTTTTCTCTTTTAAAAGGTTTTTTTTTTTTTTTTGTTAAATAATAATAAAAGTAACACAGCTATTGGAACATCTGAGAACTCTGTAAAAATGTAACCATTTCAAACAAGAAGTTTAAAGCAAGAGAAAGCTAGTCAGTCATTACCATGATCAACAACACAACTGCAAACATCGTTTTAATTTTTTCTAGCCTTTCTTCAGTGGGTGCCTAAGGAGAGGTGTATGCATTTATTTATAATGTACACTACATACTATACTAGTAGCTTTGTTGTGCTTTCTTGCTTAACACAATGTAAGTACTTCTTGATGTGAAAAATTCTTCAGTTCTTAATTTTATACAATCAGCCACAAAAAAACAGAAAAAGCAAATCAGCATGTACCAAAACGCAGAAATGAAAAAGAAAACAGACTATTTCCCTTGACAGAAGAATGATCTTACCACCTATAATGGACACCTTGGAGGGTTTTCAGGAAAGGCCTACAGAAAATACTTCCTGTAATCTCATAGCAAAACCAAATAAATAAGAAGAACGGAGGCACACTGCCCAGAACAGAATCCGTATTACAAAATAAACACTTTAATCTAAATTTTAGTTATTTCCTGTCAGGCCATATCCTACAACACAGGAGCGCTGATCCTCCTGCCCTTATGTTACAGACCACATGAAGAAAACAAGGCAACTGAACCTACGTGCAAGGTTGGGTAAAAGCCTCCTCATTTCTGGGGGTGCTAATCTGAAGTTCCTTTCCTCATGAGACTATCTGCCCATTTTGGCATAACATTTGCAGAAAACCAAAATTTCACATATGGAACTCCCCAGTCACCCATCTGCCTCCACCCACCTTATTTTTTGGTTCGAAAATTTGTCACAGAACAAATGTTATGCCCCATGATTTGAAAGTCAAGAATGATCCAATAGCACCCTTAAGTTCACCTGAACTGCGTTAACAAAGTATTAGTATCTCGCTCTTTTCTTCCCCCATGTAAAATGGGGGAAATATATTATGATGATAATCATCAATATATTATATATATGTGTGTGCATATGTGTGTATATATATAAAACCTTATATTATCTTCCCTATAGTCTTAACTTTTTGAAAATTGTGGTTAGTTTTCACTTTGGATAAATAATCCATATTTTGGATTATTAACCATCATATTGGCTCTAGTGGAAGCAGACATAGATGCTAGTTTGAAAGTCAGGTCGTCGCACAGCTTACTGGGCATACCCAGCAATTGGTAAAGAGACTGTGAAAACCATAGTGATTTTAAAGTCCAAGTAGCGGATTATTATTATTATTTTGGCCTCTTCCGCTTCACGTACTTCGCACTGCCATTAGGACACTCGTTCTCCGCCCGGGAACTTTGTACAGAAGGGGAGCAAGAACTCGCAGGTTCCTCCCTGCACAAGCCCGGCTCAGGGCGAGAACACGCCCTCTGTCCTGGCCCTCCCGGCCCGAGGCTGAGTAATAACCTCGGTTCCGGGGCGGCGGCAGCGGCACAACCCGCGGCGCACGTGTCGTCGCTAACCCGCCCGCCAGCCCCGCGTCCAGGGCACGCAGCTCCCGCCGCGCCGCGCCGCGCCCACTCTGCAGCGGCGCCTCTGCTCCCGACAGCCCGGCGGCCCCTTGGCCAGTGGCCCGTCCATGCTCTCGGCCACCAGGACGGCCCGCCAGCTCTTTCACAGCCTCTTTCCGATCTCGAGAATGGGTGACTCCGCCTCCAAGATCGTCAGCCCCCAGGAGGCCTTGCCAGGCCGGAAGGAGCCCATCGTCGTAGCGGGTAAGGACGCGGCCACGCACCGAGGGCGCGGTCCTCGCCTCTGCGCACGCGCATCCTCAGGCCGCCGGAAGGGAGCAGGGGGCCGGCCTCGGAAGGGTCGGCTGCTGGGGGTCTGCGCAGGCGCGGAGGGCGCTGGGAGTGGAGGGCATGAGGGATCGATCCTCTTTCTTTGTTTAGGTTTTCATCCACTAGAACAACGGGAGACACAGTGAAGGGATCTAGTACGTTGATACGGCCCACCTAGACTGTAAATACCCCTCGGCGGCTTCAAACTTCGGGCGGGAAAATCGCTGACCTGCTTTCCGCCCTTTCTCACGGGTGTGCATCCACTTTCCTTTCTTCTCTGCTTTGGCGGCTGGGATTCGGGCCACTTGCTGAGGTGGTGCGGGTTTGTGTTGTCACGGGAGCCATGGAATGATACAGGACGATGTGTATATACTGAGGTTTTGAAATTGTTTCTCACGCCAGTGTTCTGGTTGCAGGAGTTAGCCTCACGCTGCCCTTATCCTCCAGAACTGCCCGATTTCCCCGACTTGGCAGGCGCTTCCCCTGGCCCTGTGCTCCCGATTCTGCACTTGTGTATCAGTCACGCAGAAGAGCTGTGCTTGCCAAACTTAAAAATAATTTCCCAATCGCATACCAATACTTTTGGCGACTCTAATAGAATACATAAAATGTAATAACAGTGAGATGCTAGGAAAACGAAATAAAGTGAATAAAATGAAGGGAGAAATATGAAGTTCTGGAAACTGCTCTAAAAGTTTTGAAAGCTTCACTCTCTGAATTTCTGTCTCAGCACTGTAGAAGGCCGCAGACAGCGCAAGTCCACCAACCGTTTGTTGAGTCACTCGGTCGTATGTGACTGTTTGCGACCGCATGAACTGCAGTACTCGGGGCTTCCTTGTCCTTCACCACATCCCGGAGCTTGCTCACACTCGTAGTTCCTTGAGTTGGTGATGCCATCCAGCCATGTCATCCTCTGTTGTCCCCTTTTCCTCCTGCCACCAACGTGAGGATCATGCTTTGAGAAGGATTACTTCGGTGCATTGCTTCTCAAAGTGCTGTCTTTTAAACAAGCCCTTCCCGTGATACTAATGCATTCAGTAGTTGTGAACCGCTGCCTTCAAGCTGTTGGAGGGTTAAGTGGTGATAAATCTTTCACGGATGGTTTGATGCCAAGATAAATTATACTTTTATAATTTCTTAGGGATTCTTCCATTTTTCTTTTCCGTAAGATTTGTTGAGTATATATAGGAGAAGATGGTTCTGAGTCTGTGCATCGCACACCCTCCTCAGTATGAGAATGGACAAGGTGAAGGTCTTTGTGTTTGTAGTTGTTTGGGAACTGACGCTGTGTGGCCTCATTCACCTACATCAGCAGCTTTATATCCTATGTCCCCCATCACTTCACTTCCAACTCATTAACAGCCTTAAAACGCTTATTTTAGACTCAAATTCAGAGAATGAGTTTCAAAAAAAAAAAAAAAATCCAGATTATCTCTAAACTATATAACCCTATTATCTAAACTTTATCTCGAAAGTGAATTCTCCTTTAACAAACTAGGATTCACAAATGGATATTTAAAGGCAATGCTTCTCAATGCTGAACTTCCCCAACTTGTATGAAGCTTCATTTTTATACACTGGTGTCTTTGGTATGTCCTCCCAGACATCAAAAAACAAACAAGCCTGATCAGATCCCCAAACTGGTTGAAGATTAAAATTGTCCTGAATTTAGTTCTCCTTTATCTTAACCAAAGTCTTCCCAATGGGTTATTTAGTATGTAGATAACACTTTTGGTAAAAGATTAACTAGCATGACAGAAACGAGCCAACAGATTTTTTTTTTTTTTTCCTCTATCCATCTACTAATTCTGACTGCAAAACCTCAAGACCTGGCTCTTCTGCCTTTTTATATAGTCATGCATGCATTGCTATTGCTGGACCAATCAACCAATTTTTTTTTTTTTGGTGTAGGGCTAAGCCTACAATGCACGTCCTTTGTGTTCAGCTGTTGTAACCACCCCCACCCCCCCCAGTTACATTTTAGATAGTGGCTTTCCTGTCTCTACCCCAGGACTGCTGCCTTGACAGGTTGTCAGAGGTTCTGATTGGCCCCAGAAATGGGCAGTGTTACTTCTCAGGTGTGTTTTCAGTGGCTTAAGATTGAAGCTTACAGACTGAATATTACTGCTTTGGAAGTTAAATTCATCTCCAGTCTGTTTAACAGCTCTGCACCTCTCTGTGTTACCTCTGTCTACATCTGTTACTTGCGCCCCTACTCTCTGAAAAGCTCTGTGGCAGGAGCGTCACCTTGTGACTTTAGACAAGCCTGTCTGTGTAGTGTGTTTGGCTGAGTGTTTTTGGCTCAGCCTAGTACAGGTGTGCACTGTTACCAAATACGTTTGGGGTGAAGGGTTATCATCTTAGCTTTAACCCTACCTTCTTGGGGTATTCTTACAGAAATGTACACCCTTTCATAAACTACAGCCTAGTAGTAGATTTCTGCTTCGCAAGAAGGTGAGATTCAACCCTTCAGACTTCTTTAATTTCTCCCAGGCTACCTAAAGGGGATCAAAATATGAATAGGCCTACTTTGGGTGGCTGGTTAGAACTAAGCCTGGCCTAGACTGGCTCATTTGAAGCACACTCTGTTGAGATCAGTGGCAGGCTCTGGGCACCATTGACTGGCAGGGCACACAGGAAGTGGTCTTTTTATGTAGTGGTGGGCTCTTTGTTGCAGTGCCTGGCTACAGAGCAATATTTAGAGAACTTTCGGACGGGGGGAAAAGGGAATTCATGCTTGCTGGACTGAATTGGTGGTCAGTCAATTGCTAGAGAGAGGCAGGAGGCAGAAAGCTTATAATTAAAACCTCAGAGTGCCTCCTGTGTTATTAAAATCTAAGTTTATTATAATAAGAACTGGTATTCAGGGGAGGGATAAATTAGGAGTTTAGGATTAAAATATATACACTACTATAAGTAAGATAAGGTATAGCACAGGAAACTATTCTAAATAGCTTATAATAGCCACCTATAATGGAAAAGAATTGAAGAAAGAATATATCTGTATCTATATTTGAATGTATATATCTGAATCACTTTGCTATACATCTGAAACTTACACAGCATTGTAATCAAACTATATTTCAGTAAAAATTTTTAAAAAATATGAAAAAGCAATCAACAGAAAAAGAGGAACTGATAATATTTTTAGTGAATCAATTATTGTGAAAGCCCAGCTTTTATTTATATGGCTCATTTTTTTCCAGCCGTGTTGGAAATATGGCTAATCTATTTTTTGATCAGGTGTTTGGGATTTGGATATATCATCCAAGAGAATGTTGGCAGCTCCTGTTTAATCTTTGCTTTCTTGCCTGTCTATCCTTAGGTAGTGTTTGCTGTATTTATTGCTGTGATGTCTCTTTGGGGAGAGGAAGAGGTATAGAACACCTGCTAAAGGTTTCTTTAGCTGCTACAGTTCTTCTAAGAACTGTAAATATAAGCACAAAAACAGAACAATGTGAGTAATCCAAAAGGTGGCTCTTTGAAAAAACAATTGTACTGTGACTATCAGCTATCTGATAAAGGAGAAAAGGAATAAAGTACAAATATATGAAATAAGAACTGAAAGAGGGAATAATAGAAATAGAAGAGTTGATGAATCATAGGAGATAAGAGGCTATTTACTCAATTCTTTGAAAATAAATTTGAAAACTTGGATGAAATAGATAACTTTTAGGAAAATATAACTGACCTAAACTGACCCCAGAAAGAGAAAATCTTAAGAGATTGATTTTTCTAGAAGAAATAAAGTTGTCAAAGATTGCCTGCTTTGAATAACTGACCTAAACTGACCCCAGAAAGAGAAAATCTTAAGAGATTGATTTTTCTAGAAGAAATAAAGTTGTCAAAGATTGCCTCCTCTCAAAGCATTATGTCCAATTTTAGAGGTGACTTCTAAATAGTTAAAGAACGTATAATTCCAATAGTATATTTAAACTGAAAGGATTGTCAGATTCTTTTTATGAAACAAGTATAATATTGAAACCAAACCTGATAAATATTGCACTAAAAAGAAAACAAACCATTCTCACTTGTGAATATAGATACAAAACTGCTAAATAAATATTAGTAAGCAGAATCTAGCAATGGGATTTAGTCTTAGAATGCAAGGGTTTGTCAATATTAGGAAATTTATTAACATAGTTTGTTGTGTGTGGCTCAGTCATATCGGCCTCTTTGTGACCCCATGGACTGTAGCCTGCAAGGCTCCTCTGTTCATGGAATTTTCCAGGCAAGAATTCTGGAGTGGGTTGCCATTTCCTACTCCAGGGGATATTCCCCAGCCAGGGATTGAACCCATATTTCTTGCTTTTCCTTCACTGGCAGGTGGATTCTTTACCACGGTGCCACCTGGGAAGCCCTTATTAATATAATTCATCATTTAGTTGGTCTAGGGAGAAAAATGATAGAACTGTTTCCCTAGATGCTGTGAAGTTATTTGACCATATTTAACAACCATTCTTGATAACATTCAGAGATAGCTACTTCCTTAATGTGATAAAACATATCTGCCAACATCATGCTTAATGAAGAAATATTAGAGATTTCCATTTAAGTCCCAGTCAAGAAGGAATGTGGAGGTGCTTAATGCTTGCTTTGCCTAGTGGCAGGTGTGTACTGTTACTAAATTTGTTTGTTCTTAAGGGTCATCATCTTGGCTTTAATCTTACCTTTTTTGTGTTCTTAAAAAATCTCCATCCTTTTATGAACTGTGGCCTGGTAGGTAATTACTTTACAAGAAGTTAAGAGTCAAACCTTCAAATTTCTTTACTGCTTAATTTTTCCAGGGCTGCCTATGTTGTATCAAGTTATGACTGGGCCTGCTTTGGATGATTGTTTATTATTAACATTGTGTTGTAGGTGCTAGTCAATCAGTCAGATAAGACAAGGCAATTAGAGATGTACAGATGGGAAAAGAGAAGGTGAAACTAATGCCATTTGCAGATGATAAGATTACATAACCACAAAATCCAAGAGTTTAATAAGGTATCAATTTATATACTTATTAGACAGAAACCAACAGCTTTACTCTAAACAACCTATTGGAAAATATAATGGAAAAAAACACCCCCTTTGTAATAGCAACCAAAAAAGTTAAAATTTAAGAACAAACTTGGCAAGAAATATGTCCAGCCTTTGTGAAGGAAACATACAGAGGAGCACAAAAAGGAAACTTGAACAAATGGAAGAACATACCAGTTTATTGGATTCGAAGACTAAACAGGAATCATGTATCAGTTGTCCCTAAAGTTAATTTATAAAGGTAACATGATTTGAAGTAAAATACTGATGATATTTTAATTTTGTTCTAGAAATTGATGCATTCATTTAAAAAATTCGTTTGGAAAAATAAACAGGAATAGTTATGGTAACTGTAAAATAAGAACAAAGAGGAACAGTTGGCTCTTAACAGATAGTAAAAGCAAAGCTTAATAATTGAAACAACATGGGACTGTCCATGAACAGATAAGTCAATATACAGAATAGAAAGATCAGAAATTCTTAAAATATGTGTGAAAATATAGTATATGATACAGGTGACATCTTAAATCAGTGAGGAAAAGATGAAATATTCAGTAAATGGTTATGGTACAACTGTGTAGCCATATGGAAAAAACAAAACCAGAAAACCCTCCAAAGTTGGATCCATACTTCACATTCTTAAACCAGGATAAGTTCCAAAAGATATATGTTGATAATAGCTCATGCATATTGAGTGCTTAACTCTATGCCAGACACTGTAGTAATTGATTCACATTTGCTGTTGTTTAGTTGCTAAGTCATGTCTGACTAATGCGTTTAATCTTCACTATGACCCGTGGAGGTGTTAACTGTTTTACCCTCACTTGGAGTGGAAACTGAAGCCCATAGAGTTTTAGGTGACTTATGCAAGGTCACATGGCTAATAAGTGGTGGATCTGGGATATGAATGTAGGCAGTTTGCCTCTAGAGTTTGTGATCTTAACAGTACTATGTGTACTGTTTTTTCATTTAGTTAAATGTAAAGGATGAAATAATTGAAGAATGAGCAAGGGAGAATTCTTTTAGAAAGCAAAGCCTTTCTAACCACGACTTGAAAATCAGAAGACAAAAAAGATGGATAAATTAGATCACGACAGAATAAAAATCTTCTGCAGGCAAAAATTACGGTAAGCAAATTCAAAAAACAAACTGGGGTAAATACTTGCAATTCATATCATAGGTGAAGGACTAATCTCCCTAATATATAGGAAACTTCTAGAAGATAATAAGAAAACAACATCCATTAGAAAAATAGAGGTTATGAGCAGTTCACAGAAAAGGAAGTATAATTTGCTCTTAAACATATAAAAAGATGCTCAACTTCATTCATAATGAGGAGAGTGTAAGTACCATTTTTCATTCTTCAGGTTGGCAAAAATCCAGAACTGATGATACAGTTTGTTGGTAATCCTTAAGGAAAAAGACACCCTCCTCCTTCGCCTGCAAGAATGTAAATTGGCCCAACTCTTACGGAAGGCAATTTGACAATATCTACCCAGAATTTAAATGCATATACCTTTTGACCCAGGAATGCAGTTTCTGAGAATTTATCCTACAGATATACTCACATTCGTGCCAAACGATGACTGTACCAGGTTATTCACTGCAGCTTTGTTTGCAGTCATCAACGATTGGACGTAACCCAAACGCCCATCAATAGGGGCTAGTTAAATAAATTATGGTTCCTCCTCACAATGGAAAATGCAGCTGTAAAAAAGAACATGGAATATCTATGTAGATAGATACAGAGAGATTGCCAAGGTACAGTGTTAGATGGGAAGTACAAGGTCAGAACAGTGTTATATATTAACTTTTTGTGTGAACAGGGAGGAAAATAATAATAGAAACTTTGAAACTTTGGAAGGATAGCTCAGAAAGTAATGGCCACGGAGAGGGCTATGCTGGGAGCTGGTGGTGGAGGGGGGACCCAGCCAGGAGACCTGACTCCGTGCTTTTTAAAAAAAACTTTTGATTCTTATAAATCTGACTGCATTACTGAATTAAATAACTCCGCTTTGCAGATGATCTCCTTCTGATATTTTTAGTCTAATTGACCACCTTTCTATCATCTTTTGTCATCCCTATTTCAAGTTCTGTTTTTTTTTTCCTTCTTTTTAAATTTTGCTCTCTTTTTCATGTCAAGTTCTTTTTTTCTGCCCCAACTTGCTTTTGTAATCAAAATCCACATTTTGGCGTGATTTAAAAATCTAAATTTAGAGGGTGAAATTGGAATAAGTTAATCCAAGTCATTTTACATTTCATAAATATTCATTTTTATTGAAGTGTCAATTGTGGTGGCATCATTTATACAAAGAAAAGATCTTTGGGGACAGATTTCTTCCACTATTATGTAGAAGGCATTATGTGTATTGCTTTTATTTTGAGTGATGTACATAGACTTTTTAGAAGAAAATGATAGAAAACAATTTTCCTTTTAGAAAAAATTTTCCCCAGTGTGTGATTAATTTCTAAATTGTAGGACACAGAACTATTATCTATCCTCTCTGCATCCTGTCTAAAGCTCTTTATTTTCCCCTCTATTTCAGAATCCACAGTACTTCTCTGAAGTCCCTGGGATAGGGGGATTCCAGAGCTCCCACGATCCGACCCTCACCTTCCCAGCTTTTCTTCCCACTGTGCCCCCTCTAGAACAGGCGTCCCCAACCTTTGGGACCTAATGTCTGATGATCTGAGGTGGAGCTGATGTAATAATAGTAGAAATTAAATGCACAATCAATGTACTGTTCTTGACTCACCGTGGAACCATCCCCCCTGCCCCCCTCTGTGGAAAAATTGTCTTCCATGAAACTGGACCCTGGTGCCAGAAAGGTTGGGGACCACTGCTCTAGAACCCCATCTTCTGGTTAGCATGTGGTTCAGTGTTTTGCCTCTGGAAATGTCCAAGTGGGATCCACACTCTAATCTTTTCATTCTGTCGTCTTTGTTAAATGTTTACTAAATGCTTGCTTGGGTGAAATATTGTGTTTTCCACATAGCCTTATCCTGTTTTTCCTCAAAACTTGCCCTGCTTGAATTTGATTTCTCCCATAAACCCATCTGCTTCCCATTTCCAAATTCTTGTACTCAGTTGTGTCCGACTCTTTGTGACCTGTGCTCTGTAGCCCGCCAGGCTCCTCTGTCCATGGGGATTCTCCAGTCAGGAATACTGGTGTGGGTTACCATGCCCTCCTCCAGGGGATCTTCCCAGCCCAGGGACTGAAACCAGGTCTCCCGCATTGTAGGCAGATTCTTTACTGACTGAGCCACTAGGGAAGCCCTAGAGGATTGTATATCCTGCCATAACCCCAACTTACTTCTAAAACCAAACCATTTTCCCTTCAAAACATTGGATGCATATTTTAATTTCCCCATTTCTGTCAGTGGCATTACTCCTATGCTCTTAAGTCTCCCAAACCTTAGCCACATGCATCTTCAATCCTTGCCTCTGTATTTAAACTGGCCCTCCTCCAACAAATCTTGATTGTTCCTTGCCTTCTGTATTAGTCAGGGTTTTCCAGAGAAACAGAACCAATCGTGTGTGTGTGTGTGTGTGTGTGTTTGTGTGTGTGTATGTGTAAAGAGATTTAGTAGGAGGGATTGGCTCACGTGATAATGGAGGCTGAGGAGTTCAAGATCTGTTGTCTGTAAGCTGGAGGCCTAGGATAGCTGGTGATGTAATTCAGTCCAACCCTGAAAGCTGAGAACCAGGGGAGCCCATGGTTCCAGCCTGAGTCCTAAAGCCTGAGAACCAGGAGCACCTGAGGGCCGAAGGAGATGGATGTTCCAGATCAGACAAGGAGAGTGAATTCACCCTTCTTCCACCTTTTTGTTCCAATCTGATGGGACTGGATGAGACACACACCCGACCCCCTTCACCTCCACGCACCATGTTGGTGGGATCACCTTCTTACTCAGTGTATAATTCAAATGTTAGTCTCTTCTGGAAGTACCTTCACAACGTGTTTAACCAGCTACCTGGGCATCCTTTAACCCAGTCAGCTTGGCAGAGGAAACTAACCATCATACTTTCCTGGGTTACTGCTTTAAGTCTTCTCTGTCATGAGCACCACTATCAGGCATCTGTTTAAACCTCAGATTTCTTTCTGTCACTTCTAAGAAAATAAAGATAACTCTGTGTGATCCGGCAATGATTCTGTTCGTCCTGGGGTTAGAAGCCTTCTTTAACTTGCTGCTAATCTCAGTGTTCTTCATCTCTGCTTCCGCCCCTGAGCCTGACTCCTGCTCTTAGTAACTTCCTCCGGGAAGCTGACTTTCTCTGTCACAGCTCATTTCAACCTTCCCAGGCCTTTCAAGGCTACTCTCAGTTCTGCCCCTTCCATGCGGCCTTTGGGGGACTGCTTCAGCATTTATTGCTCTTAGAGTTGGACGTGGAGCTAGGGCCTTGAGGCCCTGTTTTACACTTTTATTCCAGAGTGTCTCTTTAAGGGTGGTGGAGTTGAGTTCCTTCAATGTCTTTGGAGCACAGAGATTGCCACTTTTCTCCCTTGTGTTTCCTTAACTTCTCGCCTGGTTACATGACCAGAACTTGGGGATTACAAGGACCAGGCCACTTGGTCTCTCTGTAACTTCCTCTCTGGATGTCCTGTCGGAATGTTCTTCCCATTTGGCAAGACATTGGACTACTTTGAGCATGATGCTGTTAACATAAACTTATCTTAAAACTTATAAACTTTTTAAGAGTTTATTTGAGCAAAAATTCATTCAAATTGGGCTGCATCCAATCTTGCTGATAGAAAGGAGCTCTGAGGAGCTGTACAAAATGGAAGATTCTTCGAGCCAGAAGGGAGCGGAAACAAAGAAGGTGTGCTAGGCAGGGTGGGTATAGTAAGGTTACTTTCCTCCCGGCATGGCCGGATGTCTGCCATATAGATTACCCAGCTAGTGCCCATCAGGAGATTGCTGATTGACTGGTTCTTAAACCATTTCTCTCCCATCTTTGGGAGAGCCAAAACCATAGATAGCCAGGGTAAGTCTCGATTTGGTGTTACGGGGCTTAGCATGTGCTCAGCTGCTAAGTCGTGTTCAGCTGTCTGGGGCCCCATGGACTGTAGTCTGCCAGGCTTCTCTGTCCATGGGGTTTCCTAGGCAGAAAGACTGGAGTGAATTGCCATTCCCGACCCAGGAATCAAATCCACATCCCCTGCATTTCCTGCATTGGCATGTGGATTCTTTACCACTGAGACACCTGGAAAGCCATGAGGCTTAGCATAAGTGACTCTATTTAGGGCCTATTTTTCGTTTGTTTGTTTTTAAAAACCACCAAATGCTTGGTTTTGCTGTGACCAGAGACTGCCATACCCTTTGAACCAGCTGGGACCTCTTCTGTAAGCTAGGTCTCTTATAAAAGGTTGAATAAGGCTATTGCTCTTGACAGAAAAAAAGATGGTCCCTTACATTTCTGTAGGACTTTTGTAACATTTCATGTGAGCATATCTACAAAGTTTCTCAGCAGGGTGTATTTCTGATCCACTAGCTTGCTGAATAAGTGTGTTAAATTTGCATTATAATACAGCAAAGACTGGTAGTAGTGAAACTGGAAGAAATGCAGGATTACAATATGTTTTGATGAATATATTAGCATTACATTTTTTTAAAAATGAAAAATAAAATTCAGAAACACTGACTGTCTTCCCAGAGCGTGTATATAAAATGAATTCTTTTGAAAATGTTACCATGGTAAGGTAATAACATTAGTGTTGAGTTTTCCTCTGGAATTTTTTTCATATTTTACCTTTAATTTTTTTTAAACTTGTAGTTTACTCTTAGGCAATTTATAGTTTGCTTAGGTCAAACACAATGTGAAAAATTAAAAAGCATTGTTCCCAGGAGGCCCAAAATTATTCTTTGGCCAGCTGAAGAAAATTTGATATTTTAACAGATTTTACCCAGAAGGCGAGAGCCATGAAAATGAAATACTGCAACGGAATTCAGAGCTTTCCAGCTGGAGCAAATGAAACCTCAAGGAAAAAAAATAATCCCAAATGTACTGTAGTTAGCAGATGCAAAGGAAACCACGTTAGGGTTGGCCGAATGGAGCAGCCAGCTTTCAAATAGAGCCCCGGAGAACACGCTGCATGGCTGCAGATCTCCATTTCCTTATCTCTTCCTAAGAACCGATTCATGAAGAGCGACGTCATCTTGCAGGAAGCCCAATGTAGCAAGTCCTGCTGGTCCCTGGGGTTCCTGGCCCACCACTTAGCATTCCTCGCACACCAAACTGTGTGCACTGGCATGAAGCAGCTGCATGGAGCTGTCTGCTCCCCCCGCCACCCCCCCCAACCTAGGCTGCACCTCGCCAGATAACAGCCCTGCTCACCATCTCCTCTCCCTGACAACTGGAGGCAGGTTGCCAGGAAACCGTACCCCCCCTCCGCCCCCCCAGAGGAGACTCTGCACCCAACTGCATCTGCAAGTAAAAGAGGCTGGAGGAGGCCCTTTGCAGATAACTTTATTTTCAGAAATTAAAAAAAATTTTTTTTTCTCTTCTTCAGGATTATGCTCATCCTAAGAAGCTCTGTGGATTTATTTTGATAGGTGGAGTAAAAGAGAATAATTATTTTCTGGTGAAAATTAGAGGTCGGATGAGTGAGATAAAATAGCCGTTTGCTGCAGTATTTTGGGGGGGAAACATACAGGAAGAAGCTATATAAATTTACATAGGAATTTCCAGGGGCAAAATATGAACCAAGGGGTTTCTGTGAATATGATGGAGTTTAAGCTTTAGCTATTTCAGTTCAATAGAAACCAAACCATTATTTTTCTCAAAAAAACGAGACTGGTTAAAGACCTAAAGCCTAGGCTTCTTTTTCTGTATATGTTTGCTTTGCAACCTATAGGGTGGTTGACAAACAAAATTGATATAATTTTAAAAATGAGGATTCTCTATTGTTTGCTGTCTTAGAACGGAACCAAGTGTCTTTGCTCTCAGTCTCTGAGTTTTCTTCCCAGGGAGTCTGAACACAGGCTCTTCTCACTGTTCTGCCGAGTCTGTGCTGAGATGGCTTCTCTTTGCTTCAGGGCCTTTATTAAACCTTAAATTTTTATCCATATTTTTGCTCAAAGTTTGGAAGTTTTTAATCATTTTTATTTTCTTGGGCTCCAAAATCGCTGCAGATGGTGACTGCAGCCATGAAATTAAACAGGCGCGTGCTCCTTGGAAGAAAAGCTATAACAAACTTAGACAGCATATTAAAAAGCAGAGATACTACTCTGCCAACAAAGGTATGTCTAGTCAAAGCTATGGTTTTTATAGTAGTCATGTATGGATATGAGAGTCGGGCCACAAAGGAGGCTGAGTGCTGAAGAATTGATGCTTTTGAACTGTGGTGCTGGAGAAGACTCTTCAACTGAGTGACTGAACAACAACAGCAGCAAATCAGTTTTATCCTCTTCCCTCAATTTCCCAAGTAACCACTGTCCAGAACCAAGGGGGCGTTCTTAATGCCTTTCTTCATATCCGTGAAGTCCTACCTAAACACTCACATTATTTATTGTTGCTATTTTATAAAAGTGGGTCAGTTTGTATTCTCTGCATCTCACTTTTCTGGCTTAATAGTGCATTATGGAAACATCTCCAAGTCAGCTGGTATATCTTAATGTATTCATTTTAACAATAGATTTAATTTTTTGGAGAATATTTTAGGCTTATAGAAAAATCGAGTGAAAAGTACGAGTTCCCATATACACCTGTCCTTCCATCCAGTTTCCCCTACTATTAATATTTTGCTTCACTGTGGTACGTGTTATAATAGACAAGTCATAGCAATACGTTATTATTATCTGAAGTCCATACTTTATGTTAGAGTTCATTCTTTGTGTTTGTACATGCTATGGGTTTTATAAAATGACAGGTATTTACCATTACAGTATCATACAGAATAGTTTCACTGCCCTAAAAATCTGTCTTCCCACCTACTCTTCAGTTCCTCCCTGATGCACTGCTGGCAACCACTGATCTTTTTACTGTCTCCACAATTTTGCCTTTTCAAAAATATCATTTAGTTGGAATCATACAGTGTGCAGCCTTTTCAGATTGACTTCTTTCACTTAGTTAGAAGCATTTAGGGTTTCTCTGTATCTGGACAGCTCATTTCTTTTTAGTGCTGAGTAATATTCCGTTGTATGGATTTATCACAATTTGTTTACCCATTCACCCATTGAAGAGCATCTTGGTTGTGTCTAGGTTTTGGCAGTTATGAATACATTATGGTAAACGTTCTTATGCAAGTTTTTGTGTGAATGTAAGTTTTCAGCTCTTTTGGGATAAATACCATGGAGCACAAATTGCTAGATCTTATTACCATAAGAGTATGTTTAGTTTTGTAAGAAACTGCCAAACCGTGTTCAAAGGTAATTGTACCATTTCACATTCTCTTCAGCAATGAATGAGATTCCTGTTGATTCACATCCTTGTCAGTATTTGGTTTAGTCAAGTGTTTTAGATTTTAGCCATTCTAAAGGTATGAAGTAGTATTTCATTATTATTTTAATTTGGAGTTCCCTAATGACATATGATGGACATCTTTTCACATGCTTATTTACCATCTGTATATCTTCTTTGATGAAATGTCTGTTTATGTCCTTTATCCACTTTTTATTTCCATTTCAGATTTTCTTATTGTTGAGTTTTTTAAAATTCTTTTTATACTTTGGATAGCAGTTCTTTATCAGGTGTGTATTTTGCAAATATTTTCTCTTGGATAGTGGCCTGTCTTCTTATACTCTTGACAATAACTTTTGCAGAGCAGTCATTTTAAATTTTAATGACCCCAACTTACCAATTTTTTCTTTTACATATCATACTTAGTATCTAAAAAATCATTGCCAAATCTAAAGTCACAGGTATTTTCTCAAGTTACTTTCTAGAAGCTTTATAGGTTTGCATTTTAAATTTTGAGTTAATTTTTGTCAAAGATGTAATATCTAGGTCTAGATTTAAGTTATTTTTTTTTGTTGTGAATGTCCAGTTGTTAAGCACCATTCTGAAAAGACTATCTTCGTTCTGTTGTATTGGCTTTCTTCCTTTTCCAAACATCAGTTGACTGTATTTGTGTGGGTCTATTTCTGGGCTCTTTATTCTATTCTGTTGAGCCATTTGTCTATTCTTTCACCAATACCACACTGTCTTAATTATGGTATTTTATGGTAAGTCTTGAAGTTGGGTGGCATCAGTCCTCTGTCTTTGTTCTTCTTCCATATCGTGTTGTCAGCTCTGGCTCTTTTCCCTGTCCATATGATTTTAGAACCATTTTGTCCATATCCACAAAATAAAGAGGCCCTTGATGAAAATGAAAAGAGAAGAGTGAAAAAGTTGGCTTAAAACTCAACATTCAGAACACTAAGATCAAGTCATCTGATCCCATCTCTTCATGACAAATAGATGGGGAAACCGTGGAAACAGTAAGAGACTTTATTTTTTGGGGCTCCAAAATCACTGTAGATGGTGACTGCAGCATGAAATTAAACGGCGCTTGGTCCTTGGAAGGAAAGTTATGACCAACCTTGTTGTTGTTGTTGTTGTTCAGTAGCTTAGTCGTGTCCAACTCTCTGAGACCCCATGGATTGTAGCCCACCAGGCTCCTCTGTCCATGGAATTTTCCAGGCAAGAACACCAGAGTAGGTTGCCATTTCCTTCTCCAGATGACCAACCTAGACAGCATATTAAAAAGCAGAGACATGACTTTGCCAACAAAGGTCTGTCTAGTCAAAGCTATGGTTTTTCCAGCAGTCATGTACGGATGTGAGAGTTGGACTGTGAAGAAATCTGAGCACTGAAGAATTGATGCTTTTGAACTGTGGTGTTGGAGAAGATTCTTGAGAGTCCCTTGGACTGCAAGGAGAGCAAACCAGTCCATCCTAAAGGAAATCAGTACTGAATATTCATTGGAAGGACTGATGCTGAAGCTGAAGCTCCAGTACTTTCTTTGGCCACCTGATGACAAGAATTGACTCATTGGAAAAGACCTTGATGCTGGGAAAGATTAAAGGTGGGAAGACAAGGGGACGACAGAGGATGAGATGATTGGATGGCATCACTGATGCGATGGACCTGAGTTTGAGTAGGCTCCGGGAGTTGGTGATGGACAGGGAAGCCTGGCTTGCTGCAGTCCATGGTGTTGCAAAGAGTTGGACATGACTGAGCGACTGAACTGACTGACTGACAAAATAACTTGCTGGGATTTTGATAGTGTTGAATCTGTAGATCAAGTTGGGAAGACTTTACATCTTGATAGTAATGAGTCTTCCTATCCATGTGCATGAAATATCTCTGCATTTATTTAGATATTCTTTGATTTCTTTCATCAAAATTTTATAGTTTTCCCCATATAGATCTTATACATATTTTGTTACATGTATACCTCAGTACTTAACTTTTTTAGTGCTAATGTGAAAGGTATTATTTTTTTAATTTCAAATTCCAATTGTTCATTGTTGGCATATAAGAAAACATTTGCTTTAGTAAAATTATATCCTGTAATCTTTTTGTTTTTGTTGATTCATTGGGATGTAGACAATCATGTCATCTGCACACAAAGGCATCTTAGTTTCTTCTTCCCCATCTGTATACCTTTTATTTCCTTTTCTTATTGCATTAGCTAGAACTTCCAGTATGATGTTGGGTAGTAGTGGTGAGAGGGGACGTGTGTGTATGTGTGCTAAGTCGCTTCAGTTGTGTCCAACTCTTTGTGACCCTTTGGCATCCTTGCCTTATTCCTGATCTTAGTGGTAAAGCATCTGGTTTCTCACCATTAGTTATCATGTTAGCTTAGGCTTTTTTTACATGTTCTTTATCAGGTTGAGGAAGTTCTCCCCATTCCTAGTTTGCTGAAATTAAATATGGTGTTTTAAATGGTTGCATAATAGCCCTCTGTATGTATGTAGCCCATGGTAAACTGCAGTTTATTAAAATAAGCAAAGTTAAACTCTTGATCAGTTATTACATGTTTGACTTCAGTAGTGCTGTAGATACATTTATTAATCATAGTCTGTTGTGCACATACTGTAAGCACTTATGAATAACTTTCTGGTAAATCTAGTCAAAAGAGATAAAGTTGGTGCCAGGTTATGCAATGCCTCGAAGCCAACCTAAATAAGGGGTTTGGATCAGAATAGAAAATGGACACGATGTAGGTTCTCTGATGATGCATACGAGGGAAAGTCAGAGGTTCAGGTGTGCAGAGGTTTGCCCTCGGTTCATGAAGCATAAACGTCCTGTGGGTCGTGGACGCTTGCTGGTACTGTTTGGATTGGTTTCTGGATACAGCTTGGCAGCCCGGTTATGGAATTGTTTATTCTGGGAACTTAGAGGTCCGTTGACATCTAGAGTTATGACCTGGTTACGTGTAACGAATTGGACCACACAGTTTCAGTACCTTTACTGTAAACTAGAGGTTGGCAGAATACGGTCTGTGGGTCATATTTGGCCTATACTGTGGTCTGTTTTTTTAAATATTAAACTTTTTGTTTTGAGATAATTATAGATTCACACACAGTTGTCAAACAGTAATACAGAGAGATTCTGTATTTTTCTTTTATCCAGTTTCCCCAAAGGTTGCATCTAGGAAATCTGTTGTACACAATTAGGATATTGACAGTGACAGAGTCAATATACAGAACAGTTCTGTCTCAAGGATCCCCTGAGTCGCCTGTTACAGGGCACCTATGGAAGGCGGCACCCACCCCCACCTCCTTCCTCACACCCCATCCCTAACACTTGGCAACCACTAATCTCATTTCTAATTTTATCAAATCAAGACTGTTATTATATAAATGGAATCATACGGCATGTAACTTTTAAGGTTGGCTTTTTTCAATTTATATAATTCCCTGGAGATTCAGCAGAGTTACTGCATGTGTCAGTGTCAATACTTTGTTCCCTTTCACTGTGGGATAGTATCCGGTGGTATGGTATGAATGTACCACAGTTTGTGTAACCATTTACCCACTGAAAGACATATGGATTATTTCCAGTTCTTGGCTATAGTAAATATCTGATAGGACCATTTGTGTACAGTTTTTAAAAGTTTATTTATTTTAATTGTAGGCTAATTACTTTACAATATCATGGTGGTTTTTACCATACATTGACATGAATAAGCCACGGGTGTACATGTGTCCTCCCGTCCTGAACACCCCCTCCCACACTCCCTCCCCATCTCATCCTTCTGGCTTTCAGTGCCCTGTTTCATGCATTGAACTTGGACTGGTCATCTATTTCACATATAGTAATATACATGCTTCATTGTTATTCTCTCAAATCATCCCACCTTTGCCTTCTCACACAGAGTCCAAAAGTCTGTTCTTTATATCTGTGTCTGAAACTGGTCAGCCTTCAGAATGTGTACAGTGTTTATGTGAACATAGTTTTTATTTCTCTAGGGATCAGGGCCCAAGAGTGGAATTGTTGGATCATAGAGTAGTCCCATGTTTAGTTTTATAAGAAAGTGCTAGAGTATTTTCCAGAGTGCTTGTACCATTTTGCATTCACACCAGCAATGTCTGAGTGATTCAGTCTCTGCATCCTCGCCAGCATTTGATGTTATCCCTTTTTTTTTTTTGACTGTACTGTACAGGTTATGGGATCTTAGTTCCCTGAACAGGGACTGAACCTGTGCTCCTTGCATTGGAAGCACAGAGTGTTAACCACTGGACTGACAGAGAAGTCCCTATTATTTTTTATTTTAGCCATTCTGATAGGTGTGTAGTGATGTCTCATTGGTTTAAATTTTCACTTCCCTCATGGCTAAGGATGTTGAACACCTTTTCATGTCGTTTGTATATCCTCTTCAGTGAAATATCTGGTAAAACGTAGACATTTCTATTTGGATTATATGCCTTTATACTGCTCATTTTTGTAAGTTCTTATATATATTCTGAGTATCAGTTCTCTGTCAGATACATGGCTTGCAAATATTTTATCCTATCCCATAGCTTGTTTTTTTTTAATCTTCTTAGTAGAGGCTTTGCAGGTAAAATTTTTCTGTTTTGATGAGTTCCGATTTATTAGTTCTTCATTTTATGGATTATGCTTTTAGTGTTAAGCCTAAGAATTCTGCCTAGCCTTGATCTCAGAGATTCTCTCCTTTTTTTTTTGGTAAAAGTTTTATAGTTTTACATTTTACATTTGAGTCTGTGATCCACTTTGAGTTAATTTTTGTTTAAAGTTTGAGATTTGGTTTGGGGTTCTTTTTTTTTTTTCCCTATGGATATCCAGTTGCTGAAGAACAATTTGTTGAAATCCCATGTTCCAAACCTTAGGGGAAAAGCATTTAGTTTTTCATTGTTAAGTGTGATGGTAGCTGTAGGTTTTTTGTAGATCTTCTTTATTGAGGTGACGTAATTCCACTCTGTTCCTAACTTGCTGAGACTTTTATCATGAATGGGTCTTCCACCACCTGTTTTTGTAAGTAAAGTTTTATTGGAACACAGGTATGCTTATTGGTTTGTCTACAATCTCTGTCTATTTTGACAGTACAACACCAGAACTGAGTACTTGTGACAGGGATCTTTACAGCTCAGTCACTCAATCATGTCTGACTGTTTGTAACCCCATGGACTGCAGCACGCCAGGCTTCCCTGTCCATCACCCAACTCCCAGAGCTTGCTCAGACTCATGTCCATTGAGTCGGTGATGCCATCTAACCATCTCGTCCTCTGTCGTCCCCTTCTCCTCCTGCCGTCATCTTTCCCAGCATCAGGGTCTTTTCCAGTGAGTCAGTTCTTTGCATCAGGTGGCCAAAGTATTGGAGTTTCAGCTTCAGCATCAGTCTTTCCAATGAATGCTCAGGATTGATTTCCTTTAGGATGGACTGGTTGGATCTCCTTGTAGTCCAAGGAACTCTCAAGAGCCTTCTCCAACACCACAGTTCAAAAGCATCAATCAGTTTTCATTCCAATCCCAAAGAAAGGCAATGCCAAAGAATGTTCAAACTACCACACAATTGCACTTATCACACACACTAGCAAAGTAATCCTCAAAATTCTCCAAGTGAGACTTCAACAGTATGTGAACCAAGAACTTCCAGACGTTCAAGCTGGATTTAGAAAAGGCAGAGGGACCAGAGATCAAATTGCCAACATCTGCTGGATCAGAGAAAAAGCAAGAGAGTTCCAGAAAAACATCTACTTCTGCTCTATTGACTATGCCAAAGCCTTTGACTGTGTGGATCACAACAAACTGTGGAAAATTCTTCAAGAGATGGGAATAACAGACCACCTTTCCTCCCTTCTGAGAAATCTGTATGCAGGTCAAGAAGCACCAGTTAGAACTGGACATGGCACAACGGATTGGTTCCAAATTGGGAAAGGAGTATGTCAAGGCTGGTATTTTGTCATCCTGGTTACTTAACTTCTATGCAGAGTACATCATGCAAAATGCCAGGCTGGATGAAGCACAAGCTGGATCGCTTAGGAGAAATATCTCCAATATCTTGTGAGAAATATCAGTTACCTCAGATATGCAGATGGAACCACCCTTATGGCAGAAATAGAAGAGGGACTAAAGAGTCTCTTGATGAAAGTGAAAGAAGAGAGGAAAAAGCTGGCTTAAAACTCAACATTCAAAAAACGAAGATTATGGCATCCGGTCCCATCACTTCATGACAAATAAATGGGGAAACAATGGAAATACTGAGAGACTATTTTCTTGGGCTCCAAAATCACTGCGGATAGTGACTGCAGCCATGAAAATAAAAAGATGCTTGCTCCTTGGAAGAAAAGTGAAGTTGCTCAGTCATGTCCGACTCTTTGTGAGCCAATGGACTGTAGCTTGCCAGGCTCCTCTGTCCATGGGATTTTCCAGGGAATAATACTGGAGTGAGTTTCTATTTCCTTCTCCGGGGTCCTTGGAAGAAAAGCTATGACAAACCTAGACAGCATATGAAAAAGCAGAGGCTTTACTTTGCTGATAAAGGTCCGTCTAGTCAAAGCTATAGTTTTTCTAGTAGTCATGTTTGGATGTGAGAGTTGGACAGGGATCACGTGACCCACAAAGCCTGAAATATTTATTATCTAGCCTTTCATAGAAAAGGTTTTCTGACTGCTACTGTAGTTCACAGTCTTCATTTTGGTTCACCTTTTTTTTTTTTTCCTTTCCCCATCAGAATTCCTCTTATCTCTTGGTATTGTAAGTTTTTTACAAACTCTTAATCACTCCACATGTGCATCTTCAGTTGTCCAAGACTTAGACCATGAGTTGTTGGCAGTGCCCATCTTGAAAGAAGATATGGATGTGTGAAGATCTGGCTGACTTCCAAAGGCCTTCTCTATTGTAAACATGTCTGTATTTCTGTTAATATCAGCGGTAGTATTTTGGGGGGTTCTTAGCCCAGTAACTACTGTTAACTTCTTACCTTGACCATCCACCTGAACAAATTACTTGCATTTCACTGGCCCTTGTTTCCCGCCCAAATTCCTGGATTCTTACTGTCTGTCATCAGCACTGCTGTTTCAGAATGTTTACATGATGGGATGATCCATGATTTTAGTGATCTCTAAAGGGTCCAGACTCTTGAGAGTCCTTTGGACTGCAAGGAGATCAAACTAGTCAATCCTAAAGGAAATCAGTTCTGAATATTCATGGGAAGGACTGATGCTGAAGCTCCAATAGTTTGGCCACCTGATGAGAAGAACTGACTTATTGGAAAAGACCCTGACGCTGGGAAAGATTGAAGGCAGGAGGAGACGGGGACGACAGAGGATGAAATGGTTGGATGTTATCACCGACTAAGGGACATGAGTTTGGGCAAGCTCCGGGAGTTGGTGATGAACAGAGAATACTGGCGTGCTGCAGTCCGTGGGGTCACAAAGAGTCAGACATGACTGAGTCGCTGAACTGAACTGAATGGGTCCAGTGGAGTGCCGTGTTCTAATTTCAGTGACTCTTTACACTGTAGATACATATTTGTTGTGTTTTGTTTTTCTAAGGGGTTTTGAAGTTTTGGCACGTTTGTTGCTTTGGTTGAAAATGAGGACCTGGATAAATGATGCCCCTTAAGTTAGGAAATAAGTGAATGTATTCCTTGGATCACTGAAACCATTGTAGGTTTGTGCTTATAGATTATTAATTGGTAGAGATACTACGTCCTGCATCTCTGCAGACACATTTTGTTTAAACTTGCTTGACCTACTCTCTCCAGAACATACTTTGACCAAAAATACATCTCTTTTTTTTCTCTTCACCTAACTTCCTTTTATCGTTTACCGCCTCCATCCTCAGCAATGTCTTCCCTTACACTCCAACCCATTTGATCCTTGTCTCTTAGAATGCTTAGCATGTTTTCTTTACTATTCATTGAATGTGCAATCTTCTTCTCTGAAGATGTCTTATATTGTTGTCTTATCATTGTTTAAATTTATAATAGCAATTTAGCTTTAATATATGTACATATTTCTTTATAACTGCATTTTTAGTGATGGCTTATTTACTTATTCATATCAAGTAATATACAAATTTGTATAAGTAGTTTACCTATTTGTATAATTCTATGCCTATGTGTGTTTATGTTACATAGCAATTATTAGTTAAGTGAATGAAAGAATGATTGAGCTAATATTCTGTGTAGTATTAAGTTTGGAAGTTGTTCAATAAAGTCCTTTTAGTATGGTGCAGGTCAATACATAGTAATATTAATTGAATCTCAATAAATGGGTATTCACTTTTTAACTTATCTTCCAGCATGAACTATCCATCTTTAGAAATTTGATTATGACTGCTTGTGTGAACCCAATGGCTGAGTTTCCAAATAGTTGTTAGAGGATCTGAGCCCTTAGCTGTCACATTGTAATTTGTGTTTCATATTTATGGGAGAGAAGTCTTTCTACAAATATGTAAAAATATTGAGTAAAGGAAATGGCTCCCACTGTGACAGAAGAAAATATCTTAAAAAAGATCCGTAGTTATCCTTCTTTCCCCAAGGTTGTGTTTTCATAAAAAAGACATTGTTTTATGTTCCAGAATCAAGAGGTGATTTTATGATTTAACACGTTCCACCAAGAACGTTTGTAAGGTTATCAACACCAGCATAACTACTGTAGAGATCACATAGCGATATTAGTCTCTGGATTTATTGAGTTTGTTGTGTTCCTGTGGTATCATTCATAATTTTCTCCCAAGGGCTTCCACTTTCCCCTCTTGACTTAATACCAAGACATGGAAACTCATTTATGCTGCAGCGTACAGTGCTGGGAGATGAACGCCTGTCTGCCATCTCGCTCAAGAGGACTGTCAGGACCATAGGTGGACATTTGCCACCTCACCATCGATAGGCAGTGTTCAGAAATGTATTCTTCAGTGAGCGGTGAGTTGGGAGGGTGGAAAGCACAGGCACGTAACCTCTGGACAGTGACTGAACTTCGTTTCGTGTGCTTACCAGCTACATGACCGTGAATAGATTCGCCTCGGTTTTCTCATTTGTAAAACGGAAACGGTGGCACCTTCCTCAAGTGGATGTATCTGGGAATAGCTGAGATCACGGGGAGAGAACCAAAGAACCAGTGTGATACCTGGCTGCTGGCAGATGCTGCTTTGCAGCGTGAGGTCCCAGTGGAGAGGCTGAGGGAGCGGCTTCCCCGTGTCGTTGCCCCTGTTCTATGACACTGGCCGGCGGTTGTCTCATAAGCATGCTCACCTAGAGAGCCACGGGCGGGTCAGCGAAGCGACCCGGACACAGGCTCCTCGTGACCTCAGACTCACTTCGTTTCCTTCTCTCGGCCCGCTTTCCTTTCAGAAGGATTGACCCTGGATCCACCTGTGGCACAGGGAGGTCCATCATTCCTTACGCCCTGCACCTCTCAGGGTGTATGGCGGACAGCAAGGGGCGTATGTGTGCTGAGCCTCTGTCCTCCCACTCCCTGGAGATGGGTCCTTCCTGACTGCCCACTCCTTTCTCTCGTGGCTGAACTGGTTCGTGGTCAGTGAGCTTAACTCTGACCCTAACCCTGATCTTAGTGTTAACTGTGTTAGTTGCCCGCCAGGCTCCTCTGTCCATGGGATTCTCCAGGCAGAAATACTTCAGTGGGTTGCCATTTCCTCCTCCAGGGCATCTTCCTGACCCATGAGGGTGCCCCTCAGCTCTGGGTTCCTTTTCTAGAGTCCCGAGCCTGGACCCGTGGTTCTCTGCTCCCATGAAGTATACAGCGTCAAAAGGAGAGAGAAGAGAGTCTTGGGATGGGATGTGGTGGAATCCCAAAACTTAAGAGCAAAGGAGGAAGAACCATTATGGATGCATAGAAGAGGCAGTCAGAAAAGAGAAAGGCGCACTCAGGAAACCAGGGGGAGAGCAAACGGGAAAGATGGGGATAGTCAACCAGAACCACTTGCTTTGGTGGGCGTGGGGACGGGAGGGCAGAAACTGGTGGCCGGGGTTGGGTGGTGAGGAAGTGGAGAAAAGGATGGACTCCATCTTCTCTTTCAACAAAGTTGGTTGGAGTGGAAAGCAAATCGGGCAATAGTTAAGTTCAAAAGGGAGATAGTTTATAAAGATGGGAGTGACTCGAGAATGTATACATTCTGAAGGGGGAAGATATGGGAGGATGTTATAGAAAAGAGGTTCATTTAAATTTGCCCTGCTTTTTGTCATTTTACCGGTGGGTTCTTCTCTTCCTGACTAGCCGTCCTTTTGTTTTTCTAATTCATGGTTATTTTGCTGCTCCATTTTCCTTCCTTACTCCTTCCCTTCATCACTGCTTCCTTCACTCGCTCTCCCTCCTTTCTTCTCCTCCTCTCTCTCCTTCTGAGATTTTTTTTCTTCCCCTCCCTTTTTTTTTGGCCACACTACACAGTATATGGGATCTTAGTTCCCCAACCAGTGATGGAACGCACGTCCCACGAGTCTTAACCACTGAACTGCCAGGGAAGCCCCCCATTTTGAGATTTCTGACAACTTGTCTATTAATCGATGTCTTACAGTCCTGTCCTTTTGGATATCACGAGTACAACAAGGGTTCTGGGTATGGCGACTTCTTATTGTCCTTTTAGGAAGAAACTCATATTGTCTGTTGGTCCCAGTCATCCGTCTTCAGCGCTAAATTAATCCTTCCTAATGCTCTTTACATTGCTTACTGCCTGATTTCTTATATGTCAAGCCACATCTCAGGGCATTGTATTCGCCCTGTGCCACTTCTAAGTTTTTCATGCTTAATTCTCTGTAGGTTTTCGGATGCAAGCCCGACCAACTTTGTCAAGAACAGTGGCACAGGAAATGAAACACACAAAATAAATTTTTTTTTTTTTTGGTTTTAGAACTGATACAAAGCCAATGTGGGAAGACTTAGTTACTGCTTTCCAATGAGTGTTTTGTAGTTGTCTTTGTTGGAGGGGGAGAAGAGAGGGCAATGGAGAGGCATCTGCAGTTTTGAAACTTCCTTTCTGTTCTTCTCCTGCCTGCTGCTCCCTTCCCATCTTCTCCCCTCCCTCTTCCTTTCTTCTGCTTTCCTCCTCTTGTCAGCCAATGGGTACTGAATGTCATAAGCCATGGTGGAGACAGGAATGGAAGCCGGCATGTGAGAGATGCTGTGTGTGAGCAGTCTCTGTAGGCATATGCTGCTGACGTCTCCCTGGGTGGGAGTGATGAGGTCGGTGCTGTGTGCTCATCAGGGGTCATGTGGCCCACGCCCCCTTCACGAGGTTCCTCCCAGAGCTAGACTCTCTACTGTGACTGCCCCCGGCCTTTCTGGTTCCCTGGGATGGGATCTGACCCTCCCAGGGCTTGGGTGCCTCTTCTCTGGGCACGGGAGCTGGAAACTGTGCTGACGGGGCAGCCGATCCTGTCACGGGCCCGGGGAGGCCGTGGTTCTGGCTCTCCGCGGCCTCACCCACACGCTCTGAGCCTGGCCCTCCGGGCATGTGGCACATACACATCTAGGTTTCGAGAACCAGGTGAGTGGTAGAACCTGGCTCAGCAGTCTGGTCTGGTTCTTACATTTTTTTTTTCTTTTCTACTAGAAAAATAAAGCTCTCTGTTACAGTAGCATCATCAGTTATAGCTCATCACTAGAAGAGATGACATTTACAGAGGTCCAGGCTCTTGGAACAAACTACCAGCTTTGCTGTTAAGCCCAGCTCTCAGCAACTGTTGCATCATGAAACTTGACCCCCCCTTTTTTTTTTCATACTTCAAGGATGACTTTTACTAGTCTTTTATATTTGGCATTTCCGAAATGAATGATCACAGGGTCCATGGCTTATACAGCAGTTTCCCTGAGCTACCTAAAGCTTTTCTCCTCTTCTGGCTCTTGTCCTGCTCACCAGAACCAAAGTGAGAAGCCATTGCAGCCCTGTGGCATGGCCGCTGGAGGTGGGCGCATGCTTCCTGGGTTTTGGTTGTGCCTCTGTTCGCTGCGTAACTTTGTGTCCTCTACTTACTTCTCTAGCCTCCCATTGGCTTATATATAAAAAGAATTTGGAAGCCAAGCTCCTAGAGGTTCTTTTCCATTCCTGCGGTGACTTAAAGTGCTTTCTTCGTATTTTGCTTAGGATTTTCTCTCTTCCCTTCAGAATGAACCTCCTTCCTTAGGAGCTCATTAACTTCAGCTCTAAACCCTGCATCTTTCTTGCATGGTTGTACTTGCTTTCTTCTCCCTCTTCTTTTCTGCTCTTTTTTTCCCCTGAGGACAAGGCAGAGAAATGTGGTTGTGCTTATGGTTATGATATTTCCTGATAGCTTGTTTCTCAATCTGGAGGAAGTTACTTTGGCAACTGTGAATTCATCTCTCTGCCTCCAAACTAACTTTGTTGTTCAGGGGCCAAGTCGTGTCTGACTCTTCTCAACACCATGGACTGCAGCACACCAGGCTTTCCTGTCCTTCACTATCTCCTGGAGTTTGCCCAGATTCATGCCCATTGAATTGATGATGACATCCAACCATCTCATCCTCTGTCGTCTTCTTCTTCTGTCTCCAATGTTTCCTAGCATTAGAGTCTTTTCCAGTGAGTCAGCTCTTTGCATCAGGTGGCCAGAGTATTGGAGGTTCAAGCATCAGTCCTTGCAAAGAGTATTCAGGGTTGACTTCCTTTGAGATTGACTGGTTTGATCTCCAAGGGACTCTGAAGAGTCTTTTCTAGGACCACAGTTCAAAAGCATCAATTCTTTGGCACTCAGCCTTTTTTATTCCTCCTTATTTTATTTTAATGAGACAGCTTAGTCTTATATACATTTTATCAGCCTCCTCACTCCCCCTCTGGACAGTAACATCTTTAAAGACAAGAACTGTTTCCACTTTATTACTTTGTCCTATACCATATACCAAGGAGCCTTGAACATAGTAGGTATTCAGTAAATATTTACTGAGATAATAGAAGGGTCATTGTAGTGCTCATGGATGATTTAGAAAGTTAATAATCTCTTAAGGAGTTTATAGTTCAGTCAGGAAGATAAAAATAATAAGATGAGAATACTTAAGCCATGAACCTTGTGGCACTGATGAGAAGATGAATTTATCAAGAATTTGGAAGCAGGTACTATTATTTGCATTCTTTGTTGTGTATGGTTTTCTTTTGGACATTCTTGGAGATTAACTTTTCCCCACTATACCTGAATATTTCAAAGTACAGTCGAAGCAGACCCACAGGCATTTTAGAAGTAGAAGCACACTGCGGTTTTTTTTTTTTTTCACTGAGCAAAGTTCTTCCCACACAGACTACACGTGGACCTTGTTCTTTGCAGACTCGGTCCGGTTCCCACCTGTAATCCTGTCTCTGAAATGTGGAATTTGTCTACAGCTTTTCGTTCTGAGGTCTAGTGTCCTCCTAACCGTGGTGCCCAGGTCTTCTGCAGTGCCTGGGTTTGTCCTGTGAGCTCTCGGTCTGAAAAGAGGAGTTAATGGGCTGCAGAGACAGGTTGAGGTTGTGTGCTGGGGAAATGCTTGGGGGAGGTGTCACAACACAGGTGGAAGCCGAAGTGGCCCTGGGGCCCGGTAGGGGCAGTCAGCACAGCGGGAGGCGGCAGCCCCGGTTGGGGTTGTGCGCCGCTCACTGTCAGGAGGGGGTGATCAGGAGGCATCATCAGGATCAGTCTGGGTGAGACCAGGTGTAGGGGCCCTCCTCTGAAGCTGCTGGCGCCCTTTCATGCTCTGAACCCCGCCTAGCTGACTGTGTGACTCACTTGCCCTTGGGGACCTCCTGCTCTTGACTCAAACCCCAGTTCCTAACCCTGGAAGTCCCAAGCCATCCTTGAGATTCCTCTGAATTCTGGAGTGTGTGTGGGGGATGCTTGTATTGTCTCGATTACCACTGCCTCCCGGTTCCTGCATCCCCAAGTATTCTCTTTTTATCACACTGAATTGACCCCGTTAGCCTTTTATCTCCCAGACCCCACACAGCACAAGGGACACGTCGCAGACTGGACTGGAGCTCGGGCCGGAAGCGCTGGAGGGGTTGACTGCGGAGAGCAGAGCCTGTCCACAGCCCCGCTGCCCTGCACCCTCGGCCCCGCTGCCTCCTCCCTGACCCCCCCAACGCAGGGCCGAGCCTGCACCTCTGTTTCCTCTCAGCTCCCACCCCGCTGATGCCTCACTTCTTTCAGCCTCTTTCCAAGAAAATGTAAATCTCACGTGGAACAGACCTAGCGCTTCTCTATAACTTGCCTGCGTGCTCAGTCATGTCTGACTCTTTGCGACCCCATGGACTGTAGCCCGTCAGGCTCTTCTGTCCATGGGATTTCCCAGGCAAGAATACTGGAGTGGGTTACCATTTCCTCCTCCACGGGATCTTCCTGACGCAGGGATCAAATTCACATTACCTGTCTTCTGCATTGCAGATGGATTCTTTACCTGCTGAGACATTGGGGAAGCCCCTCTCTATATGCCTTGAATTCCAGCTAATATCCAGCTCTAAGGGCCTTGTCTAATGTTTCTGAAACATATCAAGTTGTTTTCTCAAAGACCAAAGACTTTTCCTGCGTTGACCTAGGATTAAATTTTGCAATATTGGAGCTTGAACTGGATGGCAAACTAAGTAGGTTTGAGACTGGGAAGAGGGGATGGTAAAGAGCGATTGGGTTTAGAGGGCCCTTCTTTCCACTGAGGGATGTTTGCAAACCTCTCAGTCTTATATGCATTTTATCAGCCTCCCCACTTCCCCCTCTGGACAGTAGCATCTTTGCAGGCAAAGACTGTTTCTGCTTCATTAAATAGTTTATCCGTGTAGCACTTACCAAGGTGCCTTTTAACATAGTAGGTATTCAGTAAATACTTACTGAGCAAATAGATGGGTCAGTGTGGTGCTAATGGAGGAGTTTAAAAATTAATAATCCCTTAAGGAATTTGTAGTTCAGTCAAGAAGACAAAAATAATATAGATGAGAGTAGTTCAGCCATGAACCTTGTGGCACTGATGCGGGGTTGAATTTATCAAGAATTTGGAAGCATGTACTGTTATTTACAGTCTTTGTTGTGTATGTAGTAGTATTTAAATAAAATTCAGACTTCTATCCAGCTTATCACTAAATCAGATACATTTTTTCCAGATTAAAAGCAAAAAGGTAAAGGCATATTTCCAGGGATTTAAAAGGTACATCAAAGACTATGCATTTCATCTTAGTATCAGCAAATGACAATTGAGTTTTAATAAGTTATTTTGAACTTAGTATATCTAAAACTCAGGTTAGTTTTGTTTTCTGGCTAATTATTCTAATGGGGAGATATTTCCACAGAGGTATTAGGATAAAATATTGTTTTTGGATATGTGACACCTTTCCTTGTATTTTTAAAATCTCTTGGGTATTTTAAGGGAAATTTAATCCATTTGATTTTGATCTAAATATAATTTACTCACAATAATGGAGAAATGCTTGATATCCAGAGAAATCTATTGATGCTCTTAAAGCTTTTCCCCTGGGAAATAAGAAATCACATTTTCCCAAACTTACAAAGTTGAATTTTTCTACCTTTTTAATAAAGCCTGAGTTTAGCATCAAACCAGGCAGTCCAGATAAGTTATTTTTGTTCTTAATTTTTTTGAGTCTTTCTTTTTCCATGCATAGAACATTTTCTTTGAGGAGGTTTTCTGACAGTTTTATCTGCTATCTTTTTTTTTTTTCAAACAATGATTTTGGAAGATTTAAGGTAATAAAGCAATTTTGATGTCTATGGATGAATGGTGTCTGTATTCAAGATATTTCAGACCTGTCAGAAGCTAGGAAATGCCATTTGAATGTGTATCTTAATTTTAATTTTAAAACACTTTGTCTGAGAACTGGATACTAGCCCTAAGTGCGTATTTTGAATTTAAAAGGGGGTCGCAAAGAGTCGGACATGACTGAGCGACTGAACTGAACTGAACTAGGCCAAGGTACATCCATATTTCCTACTTTGAAAGACCTGAAATCCATTAAAAAAAAAAAAAGAAAAAGAGGTCACGGTGTTGCTGTTACTTTTGGGAGTGAAATATGGAAGACCTTAAGACAGTGTCAGAGTGTAGGCGGTCTTTAGTGGCAGCCCAGGGCCTGGTGTTTCAGCCACCTGGCCGCTCTGAGATGCCGCTCCTTCAGCACCTCTGTGCTGTCTCTGGGCTCATCCCCACATCCAGGATTGACTTCTTCTGGTGCCTAAGGACGGTGGTGTCCCTAGCCCTTCTCTTTCTGGTGTAGGCTTTGCATCTCTGACTTGAGTCTTAGGCCTGTTTCCCTTCTGCACCGGAAGTCCCTGGCTGGAAGTCTGGGCGGGGGCCCAGCTATTGCTCCACAGCTCTCTACTGCCCTCTGCTGTCCACAGCAAATGGCAATAACCCTTCCAGCCCAGCTGCCCAAGGGACCCGTAGTTGCCTGGGTCATTGCAGTAGTCTTCTGGCCTCTTTTTCCTTTAGTTCAGTAAGCAAATCATAGCCAGGCGAATCTTCCAGAAATATCATTTCACATGAGAGTCAGCTCAGTTGCAATGGTTAAGTTCATAGACTGGAGACAGGTTGCCTGGGTTCAGTCCCAGCTCTGCTGTTTATTAACTGTGTGACCTTGGGCAAGTTGTATGACCTTGGGCAAGTTGGTTAAACTCTGTATGCCTCAGTTTCTTAATCTGAAAATAGGTTGACAGTACCCTTTTGAGGTAGGTATTGTTACTATGAGAATTAAATGAGAAATGTTTAGAACAGTGACTGGCACATAGTAAATGCTAAATAAATATTAATTATTATTATCATCCCTTCTACCCCCCTCCCCTGCTCCCAGGATTTACTGTACTCCTGCATTTTCCACAATGTGGAACTCCTAACACAGTGTGATATTAGACAGTTCAAAGCTCTGGCATAAATGAGACTAAACCACAGAGAGAAAGCTATTCATTTTTTCAGTTGTCTTTGAGCTCTTCCGATTATATCAAGGAAAGTACCAGTTTGGTGCTTGAATGTTGAGTGTTTTTAACCTTTCTCCCTCACTTGTTAAGTCTTTCTTTTTAATAGAGATAGGCTTCTAGCTTAGAGATGGCTTCAGGCTTTGACAATTTAATACACCCATTTTTCCAGTATTTTCTATTTATGGCAAAATGCTAGTTTTCATTATCTAGTTGTGTTATATTCTCCTTTAGAAATGAATCTAGGTAAAACAAGTGAGAATTATGTTAAGCCAATAATAGATAAATCATACTATAATTTTAAATATGGCAAAAATCATAAACGTGGTGCTCAGATACCTGAGGTTTGAGGAAGCCCCACGAGAAGGCACAGGCTTCATGCTTCCATGGTTGCTGGGACCCTTTCTGCTCTCCCCGTGGGTCTCTGTTTCAGCCAGACTGCCCCACCAATTGCTCATTTCTGCCTTGGGTCTTTCCTCAGGACTGCCCTCCAGATCCCACTTTTCTGATGATCATCCATCCTTCAGAGGTTAGTTAAACCTAGCCTCCTCTGTAAGGCCTCCCCAACGCCTTGCTCCCCATCGCTCTGGTCTTTGTCACATTCACTGCCTGTTCCACTTATTGGGCATTCATGTTTTGGTGTGTGATGTCTGTGATGTCCATGTTCTCTTTCTGCCGTTGGAGGAAGGGGGCTGGGAGCTCCTTCAGGGTGGGGACAGTGTCTTAGTCCCTCCTCTGGGGCCTAATACAGTGTCTTGGATGAAGTAAATTGTTGCTACAACACTTTAATTGTTGTGTATCTGTATTGAGGTATCATTTATGTACCATAAAATTCACCTGTTCTGAGTGTATGGTTTGGTGACTTTTAATAAATTGAGGAATCTTAAAACGATCAGTGCAGTTCAATTGGAAACACTTCCCTCACCCCGCAAAGTTCTCTCTTGCTTATTGGCTGTCAATCCCTTCTCCTACCCCAGCCCCACACCACAAATAATCTGCTTTCTGTTCCTGCAGTTTTAGCTTTTTAAATGTATTTTATTGGCATTGGATTGTGCAACATGTAGTCCTGTCTGTCTGCCTTTTCCCCTTTAGCACAGTGTTTCTGAGCTTCATCCGCGTTGTTGAATGTGTTAGTAATTTGTGCCTTTTTATTGTGTAGCAGTGAGAGGTAGACCACAGTGTGTTATCCATTCCCACCTGGCGGACTTCTGGGTAGTCTCCAGCCTTTGTCTGTTAGGAGTAATTCTCCAGTGAGTGTTCACGCCCAGGTCTTTGTGTGGACAAGTTTTCTCGCAGGTAGACTTAGGGGTGGGCATCACTGGTTCCTTCAGTGGGTATAAATTGAACTTCTAAAGAAACTGCCATGGTGTTCACCGTGTTACATTCCCATCACAGTGTATGAGGTTCCAGTTTCCAGCATCCTCACCAGCACCTGGTGTTAATCTTTTTCCTTTTAGCCTTTCTAGTGACTGGTGGAAGATGAATCAAGGGTGACTCTTGGATTGTTGTTTAATGGAGGCTGAGGGAGGAATGAACTTTTCTAAGAGAAATCAAGATTTCTGCTTTGGCCAAGGCGGCTTTGAGGTGCCTATTTATCACTCAGAGAGATTGCTAAGTAGGTAGTGGGATGTATGAGGCCGCTTGTGTTCATTGCATCTTCTTAAGTTCCTTAAGTAATGAAACCTGGAATAGTTGCTTCAGTTTTCTGCACTCTAGATATGTGTCTGATGCTCTGAACAAGTCACATAACTTCCTTTGATGTCAGTTTCCTCATCTATAAAGTAACACCTGTCTTCTTCCAAATGCTGGGTGAGGAGTGAATGCATTAATGAATGTGAAGGTGCTTATTATTATGATTATTATTACTAATACATGAATTTTATTTCATTTTTGTGGCTTCTGACCCCATATTTTGTACATAAGCAAGTGCTCAGTAAATACTGACTTAATGAATGCAGGTAACAACTAAATGTATGATGTTAGAAAAGGGAGAAAGAAGAGAAGTAAGAAAGAAGGAGAAAGAGAGGGGAGGAGAGAGGAAAGAGAGAGTGATATAATTTGGATTGGCTTTAGGAAGGATGGCCATCGCAATTTCACACTCAAGCTTTGTAGACAGACACTTTATTTTTATGTTGTGTACTCCAGGAAGGAACATGGAAGAATTTGGATTTGGGGAGATATTTTTATTTACTTATTTACTTTTTAAAATTAATTTTTGTTGGAGTATAGTTCCTTTACAATGTCATGTTAGTTTCTTCTATACAGCAAAATGAATCAGCCACGCATAGACCTATATGGGGAGATACTTAAATAATAACATCTGTCACATAAAGTGTAGTGTTTGTAGGTGTCTTATCGACAGAGGATGAGATGGCTGGATGGCATCACCGACTCGATGGGCATGAGTTTGAGTAAACTCCGGGAGTATGTGATGGACAGGGAGGCCTGGCGTGCTGCGATTCATGGGGTCTCAAAGAGTCGGACATGACTGAGCAACTGAACTGAACTGAACTATCTTCATACTAGACTTGCAGCTTCTTGAGGCCTGGGGTGATTTCTGATGTGCCTCTGGATCCCCTAGAGCATTAACTTAAGCGTAATATGAACACAAAAAATGTGTATAAAATGATTTGAGTACACTTTTTAAACTTCTCTCTTCATTCTAACTAGAGTGACATGTATTTGACTTTTAGTTGGTGGATAGATGACTCTTCAGCAGCTTATTTCTTTCCTATGTCCATAGGATGTTGTGGACATGCTTCTCTCATAGCTGACAGATGACCTGAAATTGTAATTACCTGTTTACATATCTGCCCTGTGATGGCAGGGGCTTCATGTCCTTGGCACACACCTGGCACAAAGTCATCATTCAGATAATGCTTAAGAGAGTTATTCCTGACCGCATGACTGTATTCAAGACTTAATGAGTGGCTGGAAAAGAAGATCAGATTCATGCTCTTTGGGGTTTCAGATTATAACTCTAAAGATAGAAATCTAGGGAGCAAAAGACAGTAGGTAAATGGTCCAGTAACTCTATTTTCTATCTTGTGGATAAGGTAGATATAATCTGAATATGTTAGGGAGTAGCTCCCCATGACTATCTTAAATCTCAGATGACAGCATTAGCTCATATTGTAAAAATGACTTCTAAGGGCTACAACCTTAGAAGTCATTGTCAAGTTAGCTCGTTAGGGAGTGTTTTCCTGAATTGGCTTAATGTAAAGGATCGGTGGTAAAGAATCCGCCTGTAATGCAGGAGATGCGGGTTCGATCCCTGGGTTGGCAAGATCCACTGGAGAAGGAAATGGCAACCCACTCCACTATTCTTGCCTGCGTAATCCCATGGACAGAGGACCCTGGTGGACCATAGGCCATAAGGTCACAAAGAGTCAGACACAACTAAGCACATATATATACATACAAAGGATATTAAACTTTTTTTTTTTTTTAAGAAAACCTTTGTTTTTTTTTTTTTGCCAAATAAAATCTTATGTGAACCCCAAACATACACATCATAAAAACAGAACTACTCTGGTAGATGCAGGGGTTTTGCCCTAGGACCTTGCCTGCTTATCTTTTCTTTCACCTCTGTGAAGGTCCTGCAGCATCTCCAAGGATCCATGCAAGGAAGTTTGGAAAACCACAGGTTTAGAGGAAGTCTTGCATTTTGACCCTGTATTTCTTCTGCTGCCCTCAATACACTTTGGCTGTCTGTACAAACACTTAACCAAGCTCCTACCTGAAACCGCTAACTTGTGGGTTAGATAAAACTTCTGAGAATCAATGCCTTCTGACTGTACTTTGAGAGTTTGAATCAATAGAAGGTTTTGAGGCCATCAGTGAGTCAGATAAACAGTACACACTGGAAAGACATGTCCCATGTTTATGAATTTGGGGTCTCCTCATCAGTATCCTGTGTGGATGCGGGGAGTAGTGTCCACTGAAGTGGGTAGCTGGGAGGGGGAGGCACAGAGAGGTGGAGGAAAAGCTGAGATTAAAAGGTTGAGTGAGAACATGGATTCGCACCGAGCAGGTCTTGGTAAGCCCTCTGGCATTGGACTGCATGGGAAGAGCTAATGTGTAGTATTTCTTTTAAGAAAGAGGCTGAAAGGGTTTTTGAGGGTTTCCCACGGGGTATAATCATTTATAACACTCAGAAATACTGGAGAGATGAACTGCAGCTTTTTTCTTTTTTGAGATATAATTGACATACCGTAAAATCCACCATTCTGTAGAATACAATCCAGTGGGTTTTAGCTCCCCTGGTGTCTCAGATGGTAAAGAATCTGCCTGCAATGCGGGAAACCCAGGTTCAATCCCTGGGTTGGGAAGATCCCCTGGAGAAGGGAATGGCTACCCACTTCAGTATTCTTGCCTGAGAAAAATTTCATGGACAGAGGGGTCTAGCAGGCTGTAGTCCATGGGGTCTCAAAGAGTCAGACGTGGCAGAGTGACTAGCACTTTAATTTTTCACTCCACACACTGTAAAACCCACCATTCTGCAGTATACAATCCAGTGGGTTTTCGTATATTGACTGTGTTGTGCAACCATCACCACTAATCCCATAGCACGTTCTTTACTCCAAGGGGAAACCTTATACCCGTGAGCAGCCACTCCCTGTTATTCTTGCTGCTCAGCCCCTGGCAACCGCTGGTCTTGTGTCTGTAGACTTGCCTATTCTGGACCTTTCATATACATAGAAACATATAGTATGTGGACTTTTCTGTCTGGCTTCTTTTACTTGGCATACATTTTTCAAAGGCCATCCATATTATAGCATGCATTGCTGTTTCATCCCTTTTTATTGCTGAATAATATTCCACTGTATGGAGAAAACACATTTTGTTTACCCGTTCAACAGTAGATGGCCATTTGGGTTGTTTTAACCTTTTGGCTATTATGAATAATGCTGTTATGAACATTTGTGTACAGTTTTTTTGTGCAGAGATATGTTTTTGATCCACAGTAACAATCTTTGTCTTGTATTGATGCATGTAGATTATTGGTGTTCAAGGTAAAAATTGATATACTTGGATAAATATCTACCATATTTCTCTTTTCTATTTGTTGCCTTGTTTTATATTTCTGTTTTTGTCTTGCGTTTTTTCCTCTGCCTTTTGTCATTTTTTTTCCTTTTGTCATTTTAATTGAGCATTTTGTATGATTCAGTTTTCTTGCCTTTATCAGTATATCAGTTATACAACTAATCCAAATCCAGTTTCAAATAATGTTATACTCCTTCATGGGTAGCGTGCCTTATAATGACAAAATAATCCTAATTAATCCTTCCTGACTCTTGCATCATTGCTGTCATTCATTTTGTTTATATGTAACTGTATATCAGCATATATACATATATGTATGTGTTTTTTTTAGTTGCTAAGTCATGTCCTCCTCTTTTGCAACCCCATGAACTGTAGCTCTGCCAGGCTTCTTTGTCCACATGGTTTCCCAGGCAAGAACACTGGTGTGGGTTGTCATTTCCTTCTCCAGGGGATCTTCCTGACCCAGGGATTCAACCTGAGTCTCCTGAGTCTCTTGCTTGCAGTGGGTTCTTTATTGCTGAGCCATCAGGGAAGCTCCCACATGTATGTATATGCATGAGCATATATAACTGAATACATTATTGCTATCATTTTGAACAGCTGTTATCTGTTTGATCAATTAAAAATAAGAACAATAAAAGTTTTTACCTTCACTTATTCCTTTAGTGCTTTTCTTTTCTTTCTGAAGACCTAGATTTCTAATCATGAAAGGTGTTTGGTTTGTCAGATGCTTTTTCTGTCTTTTGATGCAAGTGGTTTTTGTCCTTTATTAATATAGTATTGATTGATAACATTGATTGATTTTTCTGTGTTGAACCAATCTTGCATTCCTGGTCTAATTCCCACTTGGTCAAGGTTTATGATCCTTTTTATATGTTGCTACATTCAGTTTGTTAATATTTTGTGCAGAAAATTTGCAGCTATATTCATAAGGGATATTGGTATGTGGTTTTCTTACAGTATCTTTGATTTTCTGTCTTGATTTCTAGGCTCTATTTCATTTAGTTCCACTCTCAGTTCAGTTCAGTCACTTGTAACTGACCCTTTGCAACCCCATGGCATGGAAGCAGCATGCCAGGCTTCCCTGTCCATCATCAACTCCATGAACTTGCTCAAACTCATGTGCATTGAATCTGTGATGTGGTCCAACCATACTGTCCTCTGTCGTCCCCTTCTCCTCCTGCCTTCAATCTTCCCCACCATCAGGGTCTTTTCCAATGAGTCAGCACTCGCATGAGGTGGCCAAAGTTGGACCTTCAGCTTTAGCATAGATCCTTCCAATTATTCAAATATTTAGGACTTATTTCCTGTAAGATTGACTGGTTTGATCTCCTTGCAGTCCAAGGGAATCTCAAGAGTCTTCTCCAGCACCACAGTTCAAAAGCATCAGTACTTCAGTGCTCAGCTTTCTTTATGGCCCAACTCTCACATCCATATATAACTATTGGAAAAACCACAACTTTGACTATAAGGACCTTTGTCAGAAAAGTCATGTCTCTGCTTTTTAATATGCTGTCTAGGTTGTCATAGTTTTTCTTCCAAGGAGCAAGCATCTTTTAATTTATGGCTGCAGTCACCATCTACAGTGATTTTGGAGCCCAAGAAAATAAAGTCTGTCATTGTTTCCACTGTTTCCCCATCTATGTGCCATGAAGTGATGGGACCAGATGCCATGATCTTAGTTTTTTGAATGTTGAGTTTTAAACCAGCTTTTTCACTCTCCTCTTTCACTTTTATCAAGAGGCTCTTCAGTTTGTCTTCACTTTCTGCCATAAGGGTGGTGTCATCTGCATATCTGAGGTTATTGATATTTCTTCCAGCAATCTTGATTCCAGCTTGTGGTTCATCTGGCCCAGAATTTCACATGATGTACTCTGCATAGAAGTTAAATAAAGAGGGTGACAATATACAGCCTTGACGTGTTCCTTTACCAATTTGGAACCATTCTGTTGTTCCATGTCTGGTTCTAACTGTTGCTTCTTGACCTGCATACAGGTTTCTCAGGAGGCAGGTAAGGAGGTCTAGTATTCCCATCTCTTGAAGAATTTTCCAGTTTGTTGTGATCCACACAGTCAAAGGCTTTAGCATAGTCAATGAAGAAATAGATGTTTTTCTGGAACTCTCTTGCTTTTTCAATGATCCAACAGATGTTGGCAATTCGATCTCTGGTTCCTCTGCCTTTTCTAAATCCACCTTGAGCATCTGGAAGTTCTTGGTTCATGTACTGTTGAAGCCTAGCTTGGAGAATTTTTGAGTACTACTTTGTTTGTGTGTGAGAGGAGTACAATTGTGTGGTAGTTTGAACATTCCTTGGCATTGTCTTTCTTTAGGATTGGAATGAAAACTCACCTTTTCCAGTTGTGTGGCCACTGCTGAGTTTTCCAAATTTGCTGGCATATTGAGCACAGCACTTTCACAGCATTGTCTTTTAGGATTTGAAATGGCTCAACTGGAATTCCATCACCTCCACTAGTTTTGTCCTAAGGCCCACTTGACTTCACTTTCCAGGATGTCTGGCTCTATGTGAGTGATCACACCATTGTGATTATCTGGGTTGTGAAGATCTTTTTTGTATAGTTCTTCTGTGTATTCTTGACACCTCTTCTTAATATCTTCTGCTTCTGTTAGGTTCATACCATTTCTGTCCTTTATTGTGTCCATCCTTGCATGAAATGTTCCCTTGGTGTCTCTAATATTCTTGAAGAGATCTCTAGTCTTTCCCATTCTATTGTTTTCCTCGATTTCTTTTCATTGATCACTTAGGAAGGCTTTATCGTCTCTCCTTGCTATTATTTGTAACTCTTCATTCAAATTGATATAGCTTTCCTTTTCTCCTTTGCTTTTCACTTCTCTTCTTTTCTCTCCTATTTGTAAGGCCTCCTGAGACAACAATTTTGCCTTTTTGCGTTTTTTTTCTTGGGGTGGTTTTGATCACCACCTCCTATACAATGTTATGAACGTCTGTCCATAGTTCTTCAGGCACTCTGTCTATCAGATCTAATCCCTTGAATCTGTTTGTCACTTCTACTGTATAATCATAAGGGATTTGATTTAGGTCACACCTGAATGGCCTAGTGGTTTTCCCTGCTTTCTTCAATTTAAGTCTGAATTTTGCAGTAAGGAGTTCATGATCTGAGCCACAGTCAGCTCCCGGTCTTGTTTTTGCTGACTGTATAGAACTTCTCCATCTTTGGCTGCAAAGAGTATAATCAGTCTGATTTTGGCATTGACCATCTGGTGATGTCCATGTGTAGAGTTGTCTCTTGTGTTGTTGGAAGAGGGTGTTTGCTATGACTAGTGCATTCTCTTGGCAACACTCTGTTAGTCTTTGCTCTGCTTCATTTTGTATGCCAAGGCCAAACTTGCCTATTCTTCCAGGTACCTCTTGATTTCCTACTTTTTACAGTGTTGTTCACATCTTCTATTTTCTTGCTGAACATTCCACTCTAGTCTTTATATTTCTTTATTGGTTATTCAGGAGCATTATTTAATTTTGATATATTTGTGACTTTCATAATCCTTTTCCCTATTACTGATTCCTACATTTATTCCATTGTGGTTGAAGAAATACTTAGGATGGTTTCAAATCCTTTAAATTTATTGGAGCTTGTTTTAGGGCCTAAACTGTTGTCTGTCCTGAAGATGTTCCTCGTGCACCTGAGAAGAATGTGCATTCTGCTGCTGTTGAGGGCAGTATTCTATAAATGTCTGTTAGGCCTAGTTACTTTATGGTGTTGTTCGAATCTCCTGTTTTCATGCTAATGTTTATCTAGTTATTCTATCCATTATTGAAAGTTGTTTACTGAAGTCTCTGACCATTATTGAATTGTTTATTTGTTGAATTGTCTATTCCTTCATTTATTTCATTTTTTGCTTTATGCATTTTGAACATTTTTGTTTTGCATATATATGTTTATAATGGTTGTATCTTCTTGATTAACTGACCCTTTTATCATTAGAAATTGTCCTTATTTTCTTCTAATAATAATTTTTGTCTTGATGTTTATTCTATCTTATGGTAGTAAATCACTCCAGCTTTCTTTTGGTTGCTGTTTGTGTGGAGTAGGTTTTTTTTATTCTTTTCTTTCAACCTATTTGTTTCTTTGGATCTAAAACATGTCTCTTATAGAGAGATTATAGTTGGATCATTTATTTTTATTCATCCTGCCTACCTCTGTCATTTAATTGGAGCCTTTAGTTTATTTACATTTTATCAAATACTGCCAAGGTTGGATTTACTTTTGCCATTTTGCTATTTTCTATGTATCTGTCTTTTTATGTCTTGTCCTTTCATTACTGCCTTCTTTTGTTTTAAATAAATATTTTTCTATGGTAACATTTTAATTCCATTGTTGTTTTCTTAGTGATTGCTATGGGAATTATAGTTCACATCTTAATTTATAGTGATGCAGTTAAGATTAATACCCACTTAACTTCAGTAATACACAGAAGCTTTTTTCCTGTGTAGCTGTTTGATCCTTCCTTCATTCTATTGCAAATCTTTATACATTATGTGCCTATCAACATAATTTGTAATTATGCTTTATGCTTGTGTCTTCAAAATCAAATAAAAGAAAAAGAGTTACAAACAAAACATATTTCTACTGTCTTTAACATTTGCTTCTGTGGGTTTACCTGTGCTTTTTATTTCTTCATGTGGATTTGAGTTGCTGTCTAGTCTCCTTTCATTGTCACCTGAAGGAGAAGTTCCCTTCGTGTTTCTTATAGGGCAGATCTGCTAACAGTAAACTCTGTTTTTGTTTATGTGGGAATGTCTAATATCTGCTTGAATTTTGAAGAAGAGTTTTGCTGACGGAGTTCTTGGTGGGTGATGGTTTCCTTTCAGCGCTTTTGGTGTCTCATACCACTTGCTTCTGGCCTCCATGGTTTTAACTGATCAATCAGCTGTTGATCTCCTGAAGCCTTCTTTGTTCACTGAGTCCCCTATATATGAACAAATTCCACCCCCAGAGCACATTCATAAGTCCAATTTGCTTGTAAGTCCAACAAAGTTAGCCTTGGTACCCAACTAACACGGTTGGCTGTATAGTACTGTCCTGTTATAGGTTTATATCATCTTTTTGCCTTGCTCTACTCTCTCAATTATTTTCACTTTTGTTTCCATTGTTGGCACCTGGCACTTCTTAGCAGGACCAGCTACATCACTGCTGCTTTTACACTTGCTTTTCTACATCCTGGACTTGAGATAAAGATTCTCTGCTACTTTAGTCCAGTAATAGAGTACACTGAAGTGTGTACAGTGAAGTGCTTAAAGCACTTAAAACACAACTGCTTGTGGAAGATGCATGTGTGTGAACTGACTTATGTAACTGGACATGCAGACACACGTTCCCATCTTTGAAGGTTTGCATCTTGAAGGTCCATATGTAGGGGACTTACTATACCTGAAGAGTCAGTTCTTACTACTTTCAAAATTTTCTCTTTGTCTTTGGTTTCAACAGTTTGATTAGAAATTGCAAATCTACTGTCACCCTGCCCATCAGTCCTTATTTGAAAGGGTAATATGGAACATTTTGGTTACTGCTTTAATTTGTCCCTCAACATATCTCTGTAGCATTTCTCTCATCTGTCGACTGTATGACTTAATAGGATGTTGTTTTGTTTTTCATTACTATATTTCATAGTTTTATAGAATTTCAGAGTGATGTTTATATGATTGATCCCCATAATTCATTCACAATAGATTTGTTGAGCCCCTGCATATGAAAGACTCCTTGCAAGACTTCCAGGTTTCTTAGGTAAGTGACAAATGGTCCTCTCTGTGAGGATGACACATTTGGTTGGTTGAGGACACATACTCAACCAATTATTACACATTTAGAATGAAGGTATACTTAGTATAAGCAGAGTGTTTTGGGAGCACAGAGGAGGAATCACTGATTTTTATATTAGATAGAAAAGCAAAGTAAGTATTATATGGATGAAGCAGTTTAAGACCCTGAGGTTACATAAGTTAGAAGGACTGAGCCAGAGACTAGAGGCTACTGTTCTGGGTTCTTTCTATGAAACCACGTCTAGAGTATTCTGTATTTTGAAACATCAGAGGTAAAAATGGTTTCTTAAATGAAATATGATTTTGTAGACCGTGATGCTGTTGGTGCTGGAATTTGGACGCCGTACCCACAGTTTCCCGTTTTCAAATGTATCACTAGATCCACAAAGGACAGGTATGTGTGTGAAACACAGATGGACTGTTTCGCTCCAGAAGCTGTACATGCAGCAAATAAAAATCAACAGCATTTATTTATACTTATCAGATGATATCAATTTAGTAAGCAAGTGGCTGTGTTGATACTTGAAGTTCAGATTATCAAAAGATGCTTAATTTTATTCCATCAACTCTTTTTTTCCCTTTTGAATTGATATTTGTGTTTTGAAAAGAAATTTTTCTGCCTTTCATGTCCAGTAACATTTTGGATGGGTATAGTTTATATTAGAGTTTCCTTGAACATAGGAATTGCTGATCAATCAGAACTCTGTTCTTTTCCTTTAGGATAAAGCATGACTTATTTGGGCATACAGTTTTAATTTTAATCTGCATGCCTCCTTCTCTGTTCTCCCATGATTCTTTGCAGCAGGGCAAGGGAAAGCAAGCCTTATAAAAAGAAATACAGTATGTGGTGCTTATTAAAGTTACATACATCTCTTCTCACAGGAGAATTTTGATTTACTGCAGGTTGTGCATATGTCGCATATGGACATTTCTAGGGAACAGATTCTTTATCGCTGAACAGTGAATGGCTTCTAGTACTCCATTATTGCTCCGGGAACATGTTAGTAATGATGATGAAAGGTAGGATACCATGAAATCTGTAAGGTGATTTGGCAGAAGTCGATGCTGTTGGTGCCAGGATTGGGGTACCGTACCACAGTTTTCCTGTTTTCAGATGTATTAATTGATCCGCAAAGGACATCTTTTGGAGACAAGAATTCAGACAGGCTGGCACAGGCTGGCCCTCCGCCAAGACTGCTCGGAAGGTTGCCATACTGGGAGCAAAAGAGTGAGAGAGAGAAAGAGAGAGAGAGGGAAGGGAGAGAGAGAGAGGCAGAGGGAGAGCTGAGGAAAGAAAAAAAGGCAAGACTTGGCACAGCTCAGTCAGATCAGCTTCTTTTGTCTGCTTTCTCGGCTTGAGCTTCAGGAAAGAAAACCGTCCTGGGGTACAGAAAACTCAGAACTTTTTGGTTTTCAAACTTAGAAGGCTTTTTAAGTCTCTTGGGCTATTTGAAAGTGTTGGTACATACAATGACGTTTAGGCACCAGTATTAAGGGAAATAAAAGCCTTTTTCAAAATGAAGCTTCCACAGTGTCCATGCATTTGGGAAATACTGTATTTGATTTTTTTTTGCATGTATGATTATACTATGAGAGACAGCATTGACAGTGTAGAAGATGGAAAGGCAAATTTCTAATTAGAGAGACTATTAATTTTCTACAAAATAAACTTTGTTCATCAATACAAACCTGCTTTCAAATCAAATCAGACCTCCTTCGGAATGTGTTCAGAACGTAAGTTTTTAGATTTTATCTTATTTTATTTTTTTCCCATTTGTAGACATTCACTTGTCAAGGAGTGTTTCTAAGATTTTATGCAACCCAGCCAGGAAGTCAGAGTAGAAGTTGTTTTATCCATGTGTTTAAGAAAACGTTTTCTTAAAGCAACAGCTTTTATTTCTGCTGCTTCATGCTGTCCTAAACTACATCCCCCAGCAATGAGTGACAACACTGAAGACCAGAAAGGCAAGCTGAAGACACCAGACTTCGCTTGAAGGGCAAACAAGAAATGTGAGCTTGGTCATTATTTTTGTGTGTGTCTTTGGTCTGAACCAGTTTTTGGAGGTGGGTGGGGAGGTGGGTGGGGAGGTGTCTCTGTCTAAAAGATGTGTGCGATTAGGGAATTCTCATTGTGAGAAGGAAATGATAAAAGGTAATTTTTATGATGTTGGCAGAAATGGCTGGGAATGGCAGAGAATAGCAATTTAAATCTTTTGGATAAGAAGTAGTGAGCTGTGCTTGAGATACTTGGAGAAAAATTCTATTGTGTTTAGTTGATTAGATTGTATAATTAAACGATGACTATAGCCTGCCTCTCTCAAAATGTTTTAAGTGGAAGGAAAATCTAGAAAGTTCATCGATTTTCTTTCCAATACTACCTGGTGTTCTACTTAGATATATGTATGCTTTATATCTGATTTCTTAACAATAAATACTTCCTATTAGGCCTGGGTATGGTTGGATTGTGATAGTTCTGCTCTTAAAAATCAGCATTATTATAGGAAAGGTGCCCTGTAAGGCACGTATTTTTGTCGACCATCCTCATTGTCAGTGAGTGTTCGATTTCTAAAAAAGAGAGTTTGAGTGGTAGGATTAGGTTCTGACTTCCTGTGATAATATATTTTCTTTTACATTTTGTGTACTAAAAGAATACAGGAAATTCATGTATATTCACATAAGTAGTAATCATTTTGGGCAGTATAAGAGATTGCTCCACGAGCCATGCTTTTGTTTTGAGTTTGTCATCATGGATCTGTGAATCCTTTGACAAAAAAAATTTCTTTTTTGTTTGTAGCTTGATATTATTGTGCGCCTTCGATAATCAATTGTTGCAAATGGTTTTTATGGTATTATCATGACACACCAGCAGTGTGAGGATGACATGTAGCACACAAATACAATTTAAAAATATGTGAAATCTAATACAGGTGTTTTGCATAGTCCAGCTTAAATAGTTCCCTCAACTTTTTTTTTTTTTTTAACTCATCAACATTTTGATCTTCATTTTATTGAAATCACTCGATGTTCATGTGGGTTGCCAAAATGACAACCTTTGTTTTCTAAGCTTCTTTATACACCACCTCGCTGATGCTCTAAAATGGACGCCAAGACATAAAAGACATGCTGATAGGCACTGGAAGGGATGTTTGCCTGGCTACCCTCTTCCCTTTTGAACTGATCGCAAGATCATTCATGCCTACACTAAAAACCAACCATATAGGAAACAAAAGGAAAGTTCAGTAAATAAGTTTAAATTAGAGCTACATTTTAATATTGACTGACCGTCTTATTACCGATTTATATTTACTTTCATTTACTTCTTAACCATTTGACATAACCTCTTGTCATTTAGATTTGCTAGATGTATAACTTCTTTTATTTATTGAAGACTTTTATTCTTTTATTTATTTCCCTTTAAGGTAGAATAATTATTTGCTAGGTTATTTCATAACTTCTTTGCGGCGAACTCAGTAAGAACAAACTTACATCCAGACTATTTTATCCAGCTATTTTCTAACAGGATAATAAAAAATAAGTGAATTGAAAAACAAAGATATCAGAACATGCCTTAAAAATAATGAATTTTTCGATAGTGGTAAAGGTACATGTTATAGTGTTTATTAGACTTAAGATTTTATAATAAACATAAGCTGTTATAGCTAATAAAGTTTCTTACTAGTATATTCTCTCTGGCCTACTTGTTACATATCTTAAAATGAAAAAATTTCTGTATTAAGTTGATCCTTCTTAATGGGATATAATAGAGACTTTTTTTTTTTTTTAAAGATGTGTTTACGGAGTGGTGTTGGTTACATTGTCAAATACATTCATTTAGGTTTAACATGGTGCATTCTTCTTTTCTTTCAGACCTTTTATTTTACAAACACGTTGGCATTTAGTTTATAAATTTCCACATTAGTGTTAATATTTCAAATCTTAAAGTGTGTAAATACAAGCGATATGATTGTAAATGAACTTTATCTCAGCATTTATTCATTGTAGTTCGTATTGTGGCATATTTTGAAGGAGATTTATTAAGACAGAAATAGATTAATATTTAACTGCTTCTTGATGCCTGTTATTAAGTCCCATTTAGATATACCTGAACATACACATGCAAAATGCAATAATGGTACTAATACAAACCTCCCAGGGGGCTTTAGTCCAACATTTTATAATTATTCACTCATTTATTCGTTTATTGAACAAATGTTTATTGAGTGCCCGCTCTAGTATGCTAATATCTTATTGATTTGGGGTAACATACATGATTAGAAGAGGGAAGAGATTTAAAATAGAACTACAGAATTCTAAAGAGAAAGTAGCACTACTGTAATGAAATTTATTTCAATAGGTTAAAGTTTTGTTAACTTTTGTTGTACAGTATTTGTGTTGTGTTTGTTTCAAAACAGTCAGGAGATTAGTGGTAGGTCGTCTGGATAGCTCTGAGAGTTTTGCTTTATCATTATTTAGGTTTCTACATCTTATTCACCAAAAATCTTCAGCTGTTCAAGTCTTCTGATGGACATCTAAAATAAGCAATTCAAATATTAAGAGGTGGAAAATTAAATAGGGAGGATAGAACTACCACTCACATGCTAAAATTTATATATGTCCAAGCAGGTGTCACTGAGCCTTCAAAGATGTGGCTGTGATGTAAAAAACAGTGACTTCTTTATGAGGGAATATTTTTCCTTTCCTTTGTTTTTTTTTTTGTGAGAAAGAGGAAGAAGAGGAGGCCAACCCCACATCCATAAGCCAGCATCGTCCTTAGGAAAGAAGTGTGCTAGAGGGCGGTGTACTAAGCCAGCATCGTGCTTAGGAAATAAGCTTGCTAGAGGGCGGTGTACTTTACGTGGACCAATCAGTTCAAGTTCTGCGTTCTCTCGTGTTTCCTTTTGTTTCAGTGTTTGCCTTAGCTTTGTTCACCAACATAAAGACTCTTGGGCACAGTACATCTCTTGACTCTAGACATAGAGGAGCATTTCACCTAGTGGCCTAACATTTCTGACCTGCAGTTGGTCTCTAATATAAAGAGAACCTGGTATAGATTCGTTTTTTGAAAGGAGATAAAAGTCACAGGGCCCAGGGAGCTGAGCTTGGAGGCGTCTGTGGTGGCAGTTGCCTCTGTCCGGGCTGGTAGCCAGTGGAGTGGAGACGAGAAATGTTTCAGCTGTCGATGTGCGCCACGGAAGTCTTCGAGTGAATATTCTCAAAGGTGCTCTGCGCCAGGCACCATGTGGAATGTAGGGGATACGAAGACAGAATTTCTGCCCAGAAGGGTTTCAGGGTCTAGTTGTGGGGAAAGGGAGGATCAGAGTAACTGGCAATTGTATAGGTCATCACAGTTTACCAAAGGCTGTCAGCCATTGCCTCTAATTCCAGCGGCAACGCCTGGCACAGTGGCTGGTTTATAATGGCCACCCAATAAGGATTCCTTGAAGGATCAAACCAAGTTGTGAACCAGTTAATTATCTTCTTCAGTCTTATTGGATTAAGATAGTTTTTCTCCTTCACGGTTGCTTTTGTCCTGAGCCGCTGTTGCTAGTTATGGGTTTAGAGAGGGTGAAGTGTAGGGCCACATTCTCTGTGACCACATCAGAACCCCCGAGTTTGCCAGCGGAGACCACACAGAACAAGGATTTGACCGATTTCACAGTGGCCCTGACCAGCCCTTCCCTCCAGCCGGCCCTCCATCGTCTCGTTCTGTCACTCCTAGTCTCCCCGAAGGATCCCATAACTGTGCCTGACGCCTTGGTGGTGTGGCCTCAGCGTGGAGGAGACCAGCGGTTGTCTAACAAGCTTGAGCCTCTCTGACGAGCCTGGGAAGAAGGCTGAGGGGACTGAGAGAGAGTGCGGTGAGGGAGCACCTGGAGAGCTGAGCGCAGTGCTCAGTGGTTGGCCTCAGTCTGACGGTCACGTCACCAGCCAAATAAGGGTGCAAGTGGGGTCTTGGGGTTAGACTGCAATATCAGAAAGAGCTCGCTTTGAGGGTGGGTGACAGCAACGAAGGGTGGCTGAGGCTAGTTCATGTTGACCAGCATCTTTCTCGGTCTTTCTCCAGGGCTGTTTTGAGGCTCAGGAGAGGGAGGGGCAGGTCAGGACCATTGTGAACTGTTGTGTACTGCCGGGGCATCAGGGGTGGGGGTGCTAAAATTCAGCCTGCCCTTTCCTTCCCAAGCCCTGTGCCTTGGTTGGCTAAAGGAAGGTACAAAGTCACTGCAGGTATGAGCAGTGGCCCTGGAGAGAGAGAGAGAGGGGGCCTGGGTTGAGGCTTAGAATTGGAATTTCAGGAAAGGAGGAAGGTCTGAGGGTCTGGGGTGGGGAGGGCAGCATTCCAATATTTGATCTAGGGGGTCCAGGTGGTGTGTGTGTGGCTCAGTTGTGTCCGAATCTTCGTGACCCCATGGACTGTAGCCCACCAGGCTCCTCTGTCCTTGGTATTTTCCAGGAAAGAATACTGGAGTGGGGTGCCATTTCTTCCCCCAGGTGGGGTAGGAGATGTGATTAGAAGAGTTCCAGAGAACACAGTTGAAAACAGGGAGAGATGAGTATATAGAAATTCTTCTGGTAAAGTGAAAGAAAAGGTTTGGAGAATACTGAACTTGGCAGTTATTCTGACACCCAACAGGTTGTGAATAATAGTAATAGCCCCAGCTGCAAGTAGCCCCGACCAAACAAATCTCTTAGTTTGGTCACTGGTTGTTTTAAGGTTATTTTATTTCTTTAAAGCTTCCCTGGTAGCTCAACTGGTAAAGAATTCACCCGCAACGCAGGAGACGCCAGTTCGATTCCTGGGTCAGGAAGATCCGCTGGAGAAGGGATAGGCTACCCACTCCAGTATTCTTGGGTTTCCCTGGTGGCTCAGCTGCTAAAGAATCTACCTGCAGTGTGGGAGACCTGGGTTTGATCCCTGGGTTGGGAAGATCCCCTGGAGAAGGGAAAGGCTACCCACTCCAGTATTCTGGCCTGGAGTATTCCATGAAGTATTCCATGGGGTTGCAACAAGTTGGAGATGACTTTCTCTTTCTTGTTTTTTATTTCTTTAAAAGAAAGTGTAGAAAAGGAAAAAGGTTACCTGTTTGTGTTCTAATTTCCACAATGTTATAAGAGTTTAAATTCTTTCTTCTGTTTTGCAGTTAGGAATCTCTTGGTCCTATATAATCAGAATACCCATAATGTATGGATGTTGAGGTTTTATGGAACATATTTTGGTATTAGAGTTTGGGTTTTGAAGAATTAGCCCCTCTGTAGTGATGTCATCCTTTTCATCTCATATGTCAAAGCCATTTATATCTTTTTCCGTTAGACACTCTAAGTGATTTTCCCCAACTTGAGAAGATCAGGTTGCTCTCTGACACTCAGGACTGCTTTATCCCAGTGCCTTTGAAAACAGCCCTTTACCATCTTAGGTTAGAGAGAGTGGGCTTCAGAGTCTCACCAGTGTCAGGTTGAATTTTAACTCCATTTTTTACTTGTTGAACTTTGGTCAAGTTATATAAACTTAGTTTCTTCATGTATAAAACAGGGATCATGATACCTTCCTCAAAGATTGTTGGTAGGAGACTAGGGAAATATATACAAAGCTCTTAGCGTAGTGTTTGGTACATAAAAAGTACTCAATGAATGCCAGGTACTGTTTTTTCAAATTGTTGTAAAAATTCGTAACATAAACTTTACCGACTTAACTGTCTTTAAGTGTTCAGTTTGGTGGCATTAAGTATATTCATTTGGTTTTTTTGTGCTATCATCACCATGACCCATCCTCAGACATATTTTCATCTTACAAAACTAAAACTCTGTCCCTATTAAATAACAGCTTCCCATTTCCCCTCCTCCTAGTTCCCCGGCAGCCCCTATTTTAGTTTCTGTCTCTGTGAATTTGACTACTGTAGGTACTGCGTGTAAGTGGTATCAGACTGTATTTGTGACTGGATATTTCACTTAGCATAATGTCCTCAAGGTTCATGCATGCTATAGCACATTTCAGAATGTCCTTTGTTTTTAAGGCTGAATCATATTCCATGGTATTTGTATACAGCACATTCTACCTACCTGTTCGTCTGTCAGTGGACACTTGGGTTGTTCCCACCTCTGGCTATTATAAATAATGCTGCTTTGAGTGTGGGTGTACAAATATTGGGTTGGCCAAAAAGTTTGCTCGAGTGTTTTCATAACATGGGAAAACCCAAATGCATTTTTTGGCCAACCCAATATCCGTATGAATCTCTTCTTTCAATTCTTTTCGTATATGCCCAGAAGTGGAATTGCTGGTCAGAAGGCAGTATGAGCTCTCACAGCAGGTTATGTTTTTGAAAAGCTCGTTGTAAGCGGAAAGCTGTAAGTTGAATTAGACTTTCCAGCATAGATAATGGTAAAATAAAAAGGAAGTTATAGACTTGACTAAAGGCTCCTGATGTCTAGATTTTGTGGAAATAACCCAAACACCACATTCATCATCTGTAAATTATTTTATGTATAAAATTTTGCATGGTGTGTTAATCAGGGCAATACTGTTATCACCACATAAAATAGTATTTGTACATTATCATGGGATAGTCATATTTCTTTTTTAACCAAAGTGGTTTCTTTGCATTCTTGCCATTTCTTTTTTTCTTTTTTAATTTCAATACAGTTGACTTACAATGTTGTGTTAGGTTTTGGTATACAGCATTGTGATTCAGTGTGTGTGTGTGTGGGGGGGGTGTTCTTTTTAAGGTTATTTTCCATTATCGGTTGTTACAAACTACTGACTGAGGTCCCTGTGCTATACAGGAGGAACTTGCTGTTGCATTCTTAGCATTTCTGTTTAGGTATTTTCCTTTGGCCATTCTTTTAGGGAAGGTCTCCTGGCAACAAATCTCTTAATTTTCCTTTATCTGAAAATGTCTTGATGCCCCCCCTTTTTTTTTCCCAAAGGACACTTTTGCTGGGTATAGAGTTCTGGGCCGATAACTTTCCCCCTGCCAGCACTTGGACAAGCACCACTGCCTTCTGCCTCTGTGGTTTCTGATGAGAAACTGCTGTCATTCCAATTGTTTTCCATTCTGTGCAAGATGTTTCTTTCTCCTGACTTTCTTTTGCTTTGTCTCTAGTTTTCAAAGAGTTTGATTATGATGTGTCTTGGCATGGATTTCTTTGGATTTATCCCAGTGTTCACTCATCTTCTTAAATATGGGGGTTTATGTTTTTTTTTTTCCCCCGCTGGATTTGTAAGGTTTTCAGCCATAATTTCTTTGAGTCCATTTTTAGGCCTTTCCTCTTTCTCCTTTTCTTCCAGAACTTGCATGATATGGATGATAGATTTTTGTTGTTGTTGTTATGGTCCTCCGGGTGCTTGACACCAGTCATGGTTTTTTTTTTTTTTTTTAAGTCTGTTCTGTCTTTGTTGTTCATATTGGGTAATTTCTGTTGTTCCTATCTTCGGTTCACTGATTTCTTTCCTCTGTTACCCTCATTCTGCAGTTGAGGCTAGTGAGTTTTAATTTGCATTTTTATCTGCCATTCTTTGCTGAGACTTTCTGTTTTTTCATGTGTTCATTGTGCTTATTGAAACAGTTTTATGATAACTGCTTTAAAATCCTTGTCATAGATAATTCCAGCATCTGTGTCAATTTGGTGTCAGCATCAGTTCACTGTCTTTTCTCATTTGGGTTGAGATTTTTCTTGTTCTTAGTATGATGAGTGGTTGTGATTGTATCTTGGATGTTTGGGGTATTACGTTATGAGACTGTGGATCTTACTTAAATCTCTGTTTTAATAGAACTCCTCTGACCCCCGCCCCTGACTGCAGGGAAGAGGAGACACTTCCTCATTACTAGGAGGTGGGAGTGGAAGTCCAGTTTCCTCACTGGCCTTTCTTTGCAGCTTGGGTGGGAGGGGTGGGGGTGAAGTTCAGGTTTCCCTAGGTGATACTGTTACTCACATTGTTTTGTTTTATACTTGGTAAAATAACCTGAACAGGACTGGAGCTGTATATTGCTTAAAATTTTAGCTTATATTGCTGGTGGTAGTTATGTTTGAAAACTTATTTAATGATATTTAAATTCTCAAATTAGGAACATGGGTCCTATCTAATCACTAGCTTTCTTAAGGTTGGTATGTGTTTACCATGAGCCCATTGAATGAAAGATCATAAGTGAAGAAACAAGATTATAATTTCTAGTTTATTAACTTTGAACATTTATTAGAAATCGTTGTATTTATTCATTCGGCTGTGCTGGGTCTTGGTTACTGCGTGGGCTTCCTCGGGTTGGGGTGAGCTGGGCCTGCTCTCCAGCTGCGGTGCGTGGGCTTCTCGTTGCCGCGGCTCCGCTTGTTGCAGAGCACGGGCTCTGAGAAGCGCAGGCTCCAGTGGCTGCAGCGTGGGGGCTCAGCGGTCGTGACTCCCAGGTTCTAGAGCACAGACTCATCCGAGCTGTGGTGCGTGGGTTTAGTTGCTCCGTGGCCTGTGGGATCTTCCTGGATCAGGGATTGAACCTGAATCTCCTGCACTGGCCAGTTTACCACCGAGCCCCCAGGGAAGTGCTGAACTTTTATTATTAAAAGAAGACAAGCCTGCTGGTGCAAGGTTTCCAATTTTCCCATTAATAACATGCTAGATTTTATCAGACTTTTGTACTTATTTTTAGAAGAGGTCAGTATATTAGGAATAGAATAAATGGGTCTGACTGGGTGGTTTTAAAAATTTCAATGATAAAAATATTTCATTTCATTTACTTACTAACACCTGTGGTTTCAGGTCAATAACACAGATCTTGATGATGATGTGTATGTCTTTAAGTAAGTAAGTCGCTCAGTCGACTCTTTGCGACCCCGTGGACTGTAGCCTACCAGGCTCCTCAGTCCATGGGATTTTCCAGGCAAGGGTACTGGAGTGGGTTGCCATTTCCTCCTCCAGGGGATCTTCCCAACCCAGGGATCGAACCCAGGTCTCCCGCACTGCAGGCAGATGCTTTACCCCTCTGAGCCACCAGGTATATGTATTTAGAGTAATAGATTTTCAGAGTTCTTAACGGTCATCTGAGGTATAGTAATGACAATACTGAATCCCAGGACTAGATCACTTACTAACTAGGTGATCTTGAGAAAATCTCTGGAAATCTGAGGGTTGACTTTTCCTCTCAGAAAAGTGGATGTCACAATATCAAATCAAAAGGTTGTTAAGAACATTAAATGAGGCAATATGACTGAAAGCATATTGAAAGTATTGGTGGAGATGTAGAAGATACAGACATATGAGAACTTTGATGTCCTCATGCAGGAATGTTAACTGGTACTTGTGCTTTGACGAATAACTTGGCAATATTGAGTAATTTGGGCGTCCCTGGTGGCTCAGTCAGTAAAGAGTCTTCCTGCAATGCGGGAGACTGGTTCAATCCCTGGTTTGAAAAGATCCCCTGGAGGAGGAAATGGCAACCCACTCCAGTATTCTTGCCTGGAAAATCCCATGGACAGAGGAGCCTGGTGGGCTACTCCAGTCCATGGGGTCACAAAGAATTGGACACGACTGAGTGACTAACACTTATACCTGTAGTGAGTAATTTGACATATTTGGCAACACAGCCCCATTTCTAGGTAATTCCCCTAGAGACCACAAATAGAAGTCAAGTGCAAGTCGGCCATGATAGCACAGTCAGCCCAAGACAAAAAATTAAATGTCCATCAACAGAAGAAAGGATAAACAGAAGAAAGGATAAAATCATTTATATACATTTTAAATTATGTATAACAATAGATACATTGTTTATGGCTATATATATATATATATATATATATATATATATATATATATATATGCATGCCAAGTCACTTCAGTCGTGTCCAACTCTTTGTGACCCTATGGACCATGGTCCTCCAGGCTCCTCTGTTCATGGGATTCTCTAGGGAAGAATACTGGAGTGGATTGCCATTTCCTTCCCTGGGAATCTTCCTGACCCAGGGATCGAACCCATGTCTCCTGTATTGGCAGGCGGATTCTTTACCACTGAGCCACCTTATGACTGTTGAGAAGTGTTATTTTGCTGTTTGCAGAGCCTCCTCTAAGCTCACCAATAAGACAGGCACGTTGCTATTGAATCAGCAGCTTCACCAGAGAGGGGCTCTCAGACTCTTAGCAAGAATGTTCTGTTGATCTGCTTACACTGATTTTTATACAGTAAATAAACCCGGTGCAATAAGCACTTTCTCCTTTCCCTCACCAGTCCTCTTGCTAACAAAATAACTTAATTGAGAAATTCAAACTGTTGGGGCAAGGGGGATTGAGTTGTGGCAGAGGCTTCTTGTGTATCTTTTGTGGTGCAATCAAGTAGCACTTATTCCCCAACTTTCTGCAGCCATCCCGCCTAAACAAAACCCACCTAATCTCCCAAATCACTTTGCAAAACAAAGGAACACACAGAAGGTCCGAACCCGGAAGACTGGGGGCGGTTGCTGGGCGTTGTGTGTGAGGCACGCCCTCTCCTTTCCCAGCTCCTTGCAATTTAAGTGGAACTGACTGGAGATTGTGTGTGTTTTAAAATCTGCGTGTGGATGTGTGCTCCCAGAGAAAACTTGAATTAGTACAAATTAGTACATAACCAAGTGTAATGCTCTAGATAAAAATTAACAACTGCTAGAAGAGTGGACTTGCAGAATCCAAACCTTAAGGCAAGCCTGGTGGCCTGCACTTGGCATGCTTGCTTTTTTTTTTCTTTCTTTCCATTTTCTTGAGATATAATTGACACATAGCACTGCATCAGTTTAAGGTGTATAGCATAATGATTTGACATATGAACATCATGAAATGATGACCACAGTAAGTTTAGTGAACACCTGCAACCTCATATAGATACAACGTGAAAGAAAAAAAGTTCTTCCCTTGTGATAAGAACTCTTAGGATTTACTCTCTGAACAACTTTCATGTGTAACACTGGCTGAAACTTAGTTGCTCAGCCATGTCTGACCTTTGCGACCCCATGGACTGTAGCCCACCAGGCTCCTCTGTCCATGGGAATTCTCCAGGCAAGAATACTGGAGTGGGTTGCCATGCCCTCCTTCAGGGATCCTCCCAACCCAGGGATCAAATCCAGGTCTCCCTGATTGCAGGCGGATTATTTACCGTCTGCGCCACTAGGGAAGCCCATATGTAACATCATTTCAGTTGAGTTGCTCAGTCGCGTCCAACTGTTTGCGACCCCATGGACTGCAGCACGCCAGGCCTCCTTGTTTACAACTCTCAGAGTTTACTAAAACTCATGTCCATTGAATCAGTAATGCCATCCAACCATCTTATCCTCTGTCGTCCCCTTCTCCTCTCGCCTTCAATCTTTCCCAGCATCAGAGTCTTTTCAAATGAGTCACCTCTTCGCATCAGGTGGCCAAAGTGTTGGAGTTTCAGCTTTAGCATCAGTCCTTCCAATGAACATTCAGGACTGATTTCCTTTAGGATGGACTGGTTGGATCTCCTTGCAGTCCAAGGGACTCCCAAGAGTCTTCTCCAACACCACAGTTCAAAAGCATCAATTCTTTGGCGCTCAGCTTTCTTTATAGTCCAACTCTCACATCCATACATGACTACTGGAAAAACTATAGCTTTGGCTAGACAGACCTTTGTTGGCAAAGTAATGTCTCTGCTTTTTAATATGCTGTCTAGGTTGGCCAAAACTTTCCTTCCAAGGAGTAGGCATCTTTTTAATTTCATGGCTGCAGTCACCATCTGCAGTGATTTTGGAGCCCCCCAAAATAAAGTCAGCCACTATTTCCACTGTTTCTCCATCTATTTGCCATGACGTGATGGGACTGGATGCCATGATCTTTGTTTTCTGAATATTGAGCTTTAGGCCAACTTTTTCACTTTCCTTTTTCGTTTCATCAAGAATCTCTTTAGTTCTTCTTCACTTTCTGCCATAGGGGTGGTGTTATCTGCATATCTGAGGTTATTGATATTTCTCCCAGCAATCTTGATTCCAGCTTGTACTTTATCCAGCCCAGCATTTCTCATGATGTACTCTGCATATGAGTTAAAGAAGCAGGGTGACAATATACAGCGTTGACATACTCCTTTCCCAATTTTGAACCAGTCTGTTGTTCCATGTCCAGTTCTAACTGTTGCTTCCTGACCTGCTTACAGAGTTCTCGAGGCAGGTCAGGTGGTCTGGTATTCCCATCACTTGAATAATTTTCCACAGCTTGTTGTGATCCACAGAGTCAAAGGCTTTGGCATAGTCAATAAAGCAGATGTTTTTCTGGAACTTTCTTGCTTTTTCAATGATCCAGCGGATGTTGGCAATTTGATCTTTGGTTCCTCTGCCTTTTGTAAAACCAACTTGAACATCTGGAAGTTTACGGTTCACGTATTGTTGAAGCCTGGCTTGGAGAATTTTGAGTTTTACTTTGCTAGCATGTGAGATGAGTGCCAACTGTGCAGTAGTTTGAGCATTCTTTGGCATTGCCTTTCTTAGGGATTGGAATGAAAACTGACCATTTCCAGTCCTGTGGCCACTGCTGAGTTTTCCAAATTTGCTGGCATATTGAGTGCAGCACCTTCACAGCATCATCTTTCAGGATTTGAAATAGCTCAACTGGAATTCCATCACCTCCACTATCTTTGTTCGTAGTGATGCTTCCTAAGGTCCACTTGACTTCGCATTCCAGGATGCCTGGCTCTAGGTGAGTGATCACACCATTGTGATTATCTGGGTCGTGAAGATCTTTTTTGTACAGTTCTTTTGTGTTTTCTTGCCACCTCTTCTTAATATCTTCTGCTTCTGTTAGGTCCCTACCATTTCTGTCCTTTATTGAGCCCATCTTTGCATGAAATGTTCCCTTGGTATCTCTAATTTTCTTGAGGAGATCTCTAGTCTTTCCCATTCTGTTGTTTTCCTCTATTTCTTTGCACTGATCACCGAGGAAAGCTTTCTTATCTCTCCTTGCTATTCTTTGGAATTCTGCATTCAAATGGGTATATATTTGCTTTTCTCCTTAGTAACATATGTAACATACATATGTTACATACCATATGTAATATGCAATGGTGTTAATTATATTTAGCATGTTGTACACCACATCCCCAGGACTTAGAACTGGAAGCTTGTACTTTTGACTGCCTTCATTTAGCCTTCTTCCGCCCATCACCTACCCATACCCGCAGACCTGGTCTCTTTCTCTATGACTGACTGATTGTTTTAATAACTGACCTACAGCACTGTGTTAGTTCCTGGTGCACAATGTAGTGATTCGATATTTCTGTGCATTTTCTTTAATTTGTTTTTTTAAAGTTTTTTTTTTTTTTGATGTGAACTATTTTCAAAATCTTAGTTGAAGTTGTTACAATATTGCTTCTGGTTTATGTTTTTGAGTTTTTTGACCACTTCGCTTGTAGCTCAGTCGGTAAAGAATCTGCCTGCAGTGCAGGAGACCTGGGTTCGATTCCTGGGTTGGGAAGATCCCCTGGACAAGGAAATGGCAACCCACTCCAGTATTCTGGCTTGGAGAATCCCATGGACAGAGGAACCTGGCAGGCTACAGTCCATGGGGTTGCAAGAGTCGGATACGACTGAACGACTGAACCACCACCAGGGCTCTATCAAGTCTTCTGCCTCTAGAATCTCTTATTCATTCCATTACTTGGTTCTTGTTTGCTCTGTGATGGGGTCAGTAGGAGGAGAGTAAGTTGGTTCTTTTATATTAGCTCATCCTCTTGGAACTGTGTACTGAGGTTAATTCTCTGCCCTTCATTCATTCATTCAGGCACTCAATTCATCATTCATTTAATATCTGAGTGTCTGTTAGAGCTAGTGTTGAGGACGCAGTAGTGGACAGAATGTAAGCAATCTCTGCCCTCATGGAACCTGTAGTAAAGCGGTGAAGAAAAGACCACAAAAAAGTCAGTTCAATCAAATGTAATGTCAGGTATGCCAGGTGAAGAAGGGCCTGTTTAAAAAGTCTTCTTTCCCGCTTCAGATAAAGGGAGGATCATTAATATCCATGTACTTTAAAGAACATGGACCTCTTTGACTGTAAGACTCTTCTGCCTTTTTAAAATATGACATTGAATATAAACCCATAAAATGAACAAAGACTCCAGGACTTTAGAATCCTGGAGGTCAGTAAATCTGCCTCCTTGTAGCCAGGGCAATGCGAATCTCCTTTCTTAGCCTCCTAAGAAGCAAATCCTGGAGTCTCTGGGCCGTAGTTTCTGTGCGAAACAGCACCTAGCAGGGAGGTGCATGATGAATTGTTTTGTGTGTCTCTGGCTCAGAACCTTCTCCTCACTTAATCTTCTATCTATCCAGATTCCTTTTAATGCTTTGGAACCACAAACTGGTGCTAGTGACCTTTGTTTGGCTTTTTCTGGATGTGTGTTAGGAAAAGGAAAGAAAAAAAAAAAAACAAACCACAAAAACCCAACATGCAGTTTAAATAAAGAAAAATGTGTTTTACTTCCAAGAGAGCTTTTGCCATTTTCTTAATGCTTATTCTTCTTCGGAGAGCTTATTATGGAACACAGTGTGACAGTAGTTTACCATGGTGGATGTGTCTTGTCCGGGCCAGGGGATGAATTAGAGCCCTGATAAAGGCCAGAGGAGCAGGCAGAATTGCACCTAAATTACCCCCAGATAGTTGCCAAGCTATTCTACTTTTTTAAAGACCTCCAGAGAGCATCCCTAATCGCCTCTAGTTTCCCTTTACTGTGTTTAATAACTTGAGCTGTCAAGAACATCTTCCTCGTATTTAACCCAGTTTTCCCTTGCCACAGTTCAATCCCGTTTCTCTTGTTGTCCTTGGTGGTGACAGAATAGCAGGTCATTATCTTCTCGATAGTATCCTTAATGTTCTTGAAAGGCATCAGGGCATTTTCCCTAAGCCTGCACTTCTCCCAGTGAAATAAACACTCCTGTTCCTCCTGGCCACCTCCCCCTCCTCCAGGGTCCTATTTGGAAGTATGGTCTCTGACATTTTGCTCTTAAGTATCTGGTCAAAATAGTCACATTCATTGGTTCTCTGACTCACACCTGGAAGGAGGGACCAGAATGTTTCTTGCCCCTCCTGTTCTTGGTAGTCTATGGATTGTGCCTGCTGGTTTCTCTTTCCACAAAAATGTTTTCTTCTGATTGCTGTTTTGGTCCATTTTGGTTCTCCATTGACTTCATCCTCAGGAAAATATGGTACATCAGTAAAGTTGGCATTATCCTGTTACTGGTGCTCTCCTCCTTCTTGATTCAGTTTAAAAAAAAATTTTTTTAATTAAAATTTTAATTTTATGGCTCTGCTGTGTAGCATGGAGATCTTAGTTCCTCCATCAGGGATTGAACCCTTGCCCCTTGCACTGGAAGTTTGGAGTCCTAACCACTGGACTGTCAGGGAAGTCTCCTGATTCAGTTTTGTAGATGCTGCAAGGGAAGTTGGAACATAGAAACTTTGCTCTGTAAGTGATGAGTGAAGATGTCCTTCCCGTCAGATTCTGTGTGATCCTTACGAGGAAGTGAGATTAATTCACATCTCCCCAGCACTCAACAGAAATGCCCGGCATGTTTTAAACAGATTTCCTGACTGTTGGTTGGTTGCCAAATGAGTTACTGGGAAATTGCCTTCATTCTGTTGCTTTAGGTTTCTGTCTCTGTGTCCCTTCTACCCAAACATAAAAGCAGCTTCTGGCCTTTGCCTGACTGCCGGTGTAGGCAGCCTCCCACTTCAGCTGCCAGGCTTGTAGCAGATGAAATAAAAATCTATTTATAACCGGTCTCTGGTAGATTTCCTCCCTACCTGTGCTAGTGCACCATCAGCAGGTGTGCTGAACAGATGGAGGAGGGTTTTAATTTTTTCGGTTCAATTAGATCAACTCTCCAGGATCAGACCAGTACACTCTCTTCCTCACTTAGTTTCTTCCTCCTGGCATTAAAATTGTTGAGCATTGCAAATACAAATTAAGACCAAGAGGTAGAACAAATATAGTGCCTGCCTTTAAAACAAATTCTTTAACAGAGGGGCCACATTTGACATCAGATGAAAAATCAGTTTTAACCTGTTTCTACCTACTGTTCAATTTTATCATTCTTTAAATAATACTTGGAGTGCTAAAATGCTGGAGTATAAATGCTGCCTTTTCTCTTATGATGTACCTTTAGTATTTGAAATGAACCCATTTTAAAATACATTGTTTTTGAGGTAACAGTTTGTCTCTGGTAGTTCAGTGGATATTACAGAGAATTTTAATGAGGAGCTGAAGATGCTGGTTTCAGGAAGCTCTTTTGATACCTTGTTTCATTCCAGGATCATGGTTTCTGCTAGCCTACAGTCTCAAACAGTTTGCAGGGTGACCCTACCTGGCTCTGAGTTTTACTGTCACCGACCTGTGAAAGATAGGTTGCTGCAGTTTCTGGCTTTATATGTAGATCTTTTCTACTTACTACGCTTGCCCCCAGCAGGTTGTATCCTCTTTTGTTCCAAAGACCCCGGATCTCAGTTTCTCCTTGGCTCTCAGATATGACGCTGGACTGGATGCCTTGTTCAGCAGACTTTACTGAGCTCCTGCCCAGGGCTGTGACATGGCCTCTGGTGAGGCCCTTTGTTGGCCTCGGTTTGTTCCCTGAGCACCATCAAAATTATGTTGTTAATATCCATTGGAATCTGGGGTAAAGCAAGCAAGACTTGACCCATTTCACGATAGGGATCTTAGTTCCCTGACCAGGGACTGAACCCACGCCCCTAGCTTTGGAAGCACAGAGTCTTAACCACTGGACCACCAGGAAAGTTCCTTAGTTCTTAATTATTTCTGGATGAGTTTTTCAAGGATATGCTGTATCCAGATGTGTGGCTCCTTCTCTAGCCTCTGTCCCCTTTTACTGCCCTATTAAGACTGTGGTAAAGACTCCACCGGCAGTGCAGGAGATGCAAGAGACTTGGGTTCGATCCCTGAGTTGGGAAGATCCCCGATGGAGGGCATGGCAACCCATTCTGGTGTTCTTGCCTGGAGTATCCCGTGGACAGAGGAGCCTGGTGGGCTGCAGTCCATGGGGACATGACTGAGCGACCGCACAGCCCAAGGTTTGTACTGGCGATGTCCGGAGCTGAAAAGAGATTCAGATGAGTCATTTTCGCTGCTGGCTAGAAGCGAGGTGAGGAGTTTAGTTAGGAGAAGCTATAGGAACAAGAGCCATTACTTCTCATCTGTCATTCTGATGAGTGCATCTGAAGATTCCCTGTGGTTGTTTTAATGGGAGCTCATATTTGGTGACAATTGAAATGTTATCTGGCAAAATCACTTCCCTGATCCTTCCACGTTCTTTGCAGAACCTGAATGACTGTCTTCATTTCACAATAGCGATCTTGCTTTCTCCCAGCCTGGCTGACCCATGCGATCTTGGGTTATTCCACTGAGCTGTGCTGCTGTGATCTTTTCTTCCTGTACTTTCATCTGCTGACCCTCCTTCTGCCTCGTGGGGTCATATAAAGCAGAATGAAATCCCAACACGTGGCAGCCTTTCACATCCTTGGAAAATGCCCCTCTGTATGTACCATTTATACGTGACATGATGTAGTTACATGGCTTTCCTCTCACCTGCTCTGGTTCAGCTGTCAGCTACCTCTTTATTATAGAGTGGCCTCAGGAGAGCGACGTCTCGTCCAGGTGCAGCGTGACAAGTGCCAAGAAGTCTGGGCCATCCCCGTGCTATTTAGAGGTTAAGCGGGTCTGGTGGCTTCCTGTTTGTTTGGTTTGACTGAACAGAGCCTTGTATCCCCAGCAGGACAGCAGACTTTCTGCTATATGCCGCGCCAGATGGGATGTTTCTGGACTGTGATAGACTCATTCTAATCATCTGGGCCTGGCTTACCGTCACTCCTGGGTGCCCCCAATGTGGCTGTGTGTTTGCGGTATGTGAATGCATAGTGGACAGTGCACATGGGCACTGAATGACAAATTTGGGGCTGTCTGGAATGCCGACGTGGCCTGTGAAAGTGACTCTCCCTCCTACCTCCAGCTCCTACCCTCTTTGGAAGGCCACTCCACTGTCTGTCTCCCTCCCATAGGACCTCTGATCTCATCTCCTTTTAAAGACTGAACAGTAGGATGCTAGGCTCTCAAAGTATGCAAATTAGATCCCCAGATGAACTCTGTTTGTGATTGATATGTCTGCCTTTTCTCTTGTAGTGAGTAGAACTGTCACCGGGAGGGACCATCAGATAGGTTTTGAGGGGATTGTTTTCTTCATAGCATTGATGTATCATCCCTTGTTTCCAAGGGGAAAGCTGTGTGATTGGGTTGAAAGTGTCTGAATGTGGGGATGTTCAGTCTCTCCAGAAGTCCCTGACACATGACAGGCGCTCAGTATGTGTTTGCTAAATGAATGAATGAGGCGGGTGGCCATCCAGTGGCCACCGTTGTTTCAGAAGCTGTTGTGCCACAAGAGCACCAGAATTTCCTCTTTCAGAAATGAGGAAATCCTGATATGTCCTCAGCTGGTGACCATACTTGGTGGGTTCTCGGGTAAGGGTCTCTCAAATCCCTACTGATATGTCAAATCCCCACTCTGTCTTAGGTGAAGCCATCTTGCTCTCAGACAAACAGTTGTCTCATGTAGATTCAGCCATACTTAATTTATGACAAATAATATTCCTTCAACAGATTCTTTTTTGAGTATTTACCATCTCATATGTAGATGAACCATAACTCCAGCCAAACTCCCAATTAAAACTCTTTGAAGGATTCACTAAAATAGATATGAAGTTCAAGTGGAAATAATACATGCATGAGAATAACCAAGATATGTTTGGAGAAAAAAACATATATTTGGGGACAAAAGAACAATAATGATGAAAACTTATGTACCAGTTATTAAAGCATGTTATAAAGTTGGTGAGCAGTGTGGTTTTAGCAATGGAGTAAGCCAGTGGATAGAGAGAGGAGGTGACCCAAGTTCATGTGGGGATTTATTGTAAGACAAAGATGACATTGCATCACCAGAAGTGAAAGGACGGTTGATTTCATAAATGGTGTTGGGGCAACTATATTAAAAACGTCAAGTTATGCCCCTACCGCAAACGTTACAGCCAAACCAATTCGAGATGGGTTAAAATCTATGAGGAAAAACGTGTCCATAGAACATTAGAAGAGAAACTTTGACAGTGAGGTGTGGGCTAGATTTTGTGGAATGGTGGGGAGACCAGAGCTACAGGGAAGAAGGTCACGTGAGGACACTCAGGGAAGATCGGTCATGCTAGAAGGAGGCCAAGTGGAGATGCATGGAGGAGGAGGCCATGCAGAGATGGAGGTAGACATTGATGTGATGCAGCTACATACTGGGGAGCACCAAGGGTTGCCAGGAGCCACCAGAAGCTAGGAAACCTCAAAGGAAGAACCCGTGCCTACAGCCTGCAGGAGGAGCATGGCCCTGCTCTATGATAACTGTGAACTTCAGGCCTCCAGAGCTATGAGAGAATGAATTTGTTTCAGCCCCCAAATTTGTGGTAATTTGTTACTGCAGCCCTAGGAAATGAATACAGTGACGAATCAGATTTGATTTGATGGAGGGAGTAGTCAGAAACATTACTGAGTTTTCTAAAAGATTAATACCAGAAGCTGTGTTTGATTATTCAGTCCTCGGGTAGATAAGAAGTACAATTTCATGGTTAAGGCGGCCTCACAGATCCACATGATGAATCTGAAGAGTCTGGACTGGCCCCAGAGGGGCAGGAACTTTGTCTTAGTCACCACTGTTTCCCCAGCATTTAGAACAGTTAGAACGGAATGTAGCTGACACTCAGCGACTCTGTAATGAATGAATTAATAAATGGAAGATATGTCAAAGTACAATGTGTCCATTTTTAAAGCAATGAAGACACTGATTTGATTAAAAATTAAGCTGTGGGGGACGGTAGGGACAGAATATCTGTAGTTCCTGTAGATCCTGCCTGCTTCTTCAATGTGTAACCACCGGTGATGAGAGGCGGAGGTGTCACTTCAGGCCTCGAGCCCCTGCTGGGACCCAGTACTGCTGAAGTAGTGGCCTGGTGCTCTGCTGTAGGACGCATGGCTTGAAGCTGTGTGTCCGAGAAGGAAGGGACCATCTTTGCAACCAATGACATCAAAACCTAAGTTAGATTACAGTCTTAATGTACCAAAGAATAGTTCACTGATTTCACATATTGAGTAAAAACGTATTCAGTTGACAAGTGTTACTGAGCACTTACTGTCTTCTGAGTAATGTGCTGGGCTCTAGGGTACAGAGATCAAAACTATAGTCCCTGCTCTTAAGGCAGCTACAGGATTTGGGGGACTAGAGGTCAGACAAGTAAACACATAATTTTGATCCAGTGTGATAACATGTTGTTGTTATAAGCCTGGGATTATAACATTGTTATTAAGCCTGTGCCAAGGTGCAACTAGGCATCTTAGAGTTTAGAAGAGATTAAGTTCTATTTGGACTGTAAATGAGGGAAAGGCTTGGACACCTGCAACGTGATTGGTCCATTTACCTCATGGAATAACATGAGGGGTGCTGAAAACACACACCTGCCCCCCCCCCCCCCCCGCCCCGCCCCGCCCACGCCAAAGCTCTGGCTGCATAATGCCTCAAATTGTAAAACTGTACCTTGGACAGTTATTTCTTCATCTTGTGCTTTCCAGGAGGCCTCTTTCAGAATGCAGATTCTTCTCTAGGACTTTGTGAGGCATTCTAACTAGGCATTCCTGCTTGGTTGATAATTGATTTCCCAAGTTGGTTTTGAAAGGAAGAGCCAATGATGAAGGATGGAACACTGGGTAAGCCTAGAGAAGGGATGAAGAAGAGGTTCCCTGGGCCCAGAGAGAGCACTGGGCATTGAAGGATTTAAAACTGCCAGGAAAGAGAAGAGAGTGCCTGGAAGGGGCCCCAAAGAGAGTCTGCAAAATCCAGTGCCTCCCCTTAGGCTGGCTCAGCCCAGCCTTCTTTTCCAGCACCCTGGACAGCTGCAGTGCTCATAGGAGGGGGAGCGTGGGCTGGGCTATCCTGTGAGTAAGTGTAAGCTCATGCCTCTTCTCTTTTCTTCTCTTCTCAGCCAGGAGAAAGAGACTGGCTTTTATAAGTGTGAGTTTCTATATTCTGGGTATTAGAACGAATCTTAGTTATTGGGACCATGTCTTTTATTAATCAGTAGAGTGTCTTGTACGTATGGATAGTCAAGTAGTGCCATTGTGAATAAAATCAACACCTGTACTTGCTCCGTTATCTTCAGATGGAGCAAATATGTTTCAGGCTTTTTGGTGATAGCTGTGACTGTTACTTGCTAGTATTAAAATATTTTAAATTTTGATACCTTGGACTCCCTTTGCTCTGATGAACCAGTTAGAAATGTTGTCAGAGAAAACCTAAATTTCCTCTCATTTTCAGTCATGAATGAATCTCTGATTGCTGTGATGAAGAAAAATCTCAGGCCCTGACTTCCTTGCTTGAATTCACACAAATGTGACATTCCATTTTGATCAGGCGATACCAAAGGCTGCACATAAACAAACACACGAGCGCTTCCTCACTCAGAGGAGAAGTTTAACTTTCATCAGTCCGGAAGGACATGGACACCAAATCAAAGGTGCTTGCAGTGTTTTAGTAGAAGTTCCTGGTGATTTTATTTTTACTGGGTTTTAACTGTCGCCCCAGGCGAAGTTGGTTGGCAGATTTGAGCTTTAACTCTAGCTTTTCTTATCCCTCACTCCTGCATTGGAGGCAGGGTTTTATTTCTTGGTCTGTGTAGCCTTGGCAGGTATAATCTGTTACTGCTGTCTATCCTTGATAACCTGTCACTGCTGTCTATCCTTGGTTATTCGAAAGAGTTTAGAAATAATGACTCTTTTGTTCATTCATTCAGTGAAAAAACAGACTGTATAAACCATGTGCAGTGAACTATGGGAAATGGTAAGAAGAAACAAAAGTATGTAAATCATGAGTCCAGCAATGTGTAAAGGACCCTGGATGACATAAATAATCACAGAAGGCCTAGATTTACCTCAAGTGGTTTATAATCTCACTAAGGAAATACCATAGGCCATATCGTCTCTTTTCAGAGACCCTCAGTGGCTCTCTGTTTTCCCCATGATCAAGTCCAGACTCTTCTGATGAGTCCTTCCACTTCTCTCCGGTCTCACCCCCAGCCATCGTGATATGCTCTCTTCCTCGTGAGCTTCTCCCTACCCTGTGCTTGATTTATCTTTCCACCCTTCCCCCAGATTCCATGATCTTCCCTACCCTTGTGCCTCTGAACCTTCTACTTTCGTTGCTTAGACTACCCTTTTTTATTTTCACTAGCTGGTAAACTTCTACACATTCTTTAAAACCAGCTCCTCTGTTCCTCTTTTGTGAAACTTCATTCTCATTTCCGTCTCTCCCTCCCATGGCAGACTTGGTCACTGGGCTTGTCTCTCGAATGTGTGGGATATAGGACCACTTTAGGTAGAAGTCTGTGGTGCCCAGAATATTGGAAGGCAGCCATCCTCAGCTTTCCTGGCTCAGCCCAGGCTGGTTTGCCCTCCTCTGAAGAGAATCACAGTCTTTATGAAGGCAGATTCTGGAGACCCTTGAGGAGAATATCCTGTTACATAGACCCCTGGAAGCTTCTGTGGGTGTGGAAGACCCAGAGTGTGCCTTGTAGCTCTCATACATTTGCGTCGGCTTATAGTTCATGGTTTGTGTCTTCACAAGCACTCTCCGAGAATGCAGAGTGCATTACAGCCATGAACTCCATGCAGGTCCATTGTCCTGGACATTGTTTCAGGTGTGTTTTACCATTGCTGTATAATTTGTCCTCAAAACACATGTTTTCATAATAAAATATGAATGGGTGTCTGTTGAAGGAAAAAGCTTTCTGATGGTCAGGATGGTGGCAGGACACTCCTGGAGCCTGTTATTTAAGTTCTCATTGGTCACCATCCTTCGCTCCTCGAGGAGGGAGTGAAGGCCGTTTGGCTCACGTGCTTTTCTGTTGCAGCCTTGGAGAATGGTGATTCACCCTACACTTGGGAGTGGTTTGCAGGAGGCTGAATGATTGACATGTGGAGTTACTCTAGCACAGAAAAGCAGGCATGGCAAGGTATTTTCATATGTATTTGGGTCTCTGATAAGCACTCAGGTTACTGAGATAATTAATGCATAGCCTTGCCCTTTTGGAGAGAAACGCATTCAAAGAAATGTGTGAAGAAGTGTTGCGTGCTCTCATAGAATCTCGTGCTTCTTGGCGAGTTCCAGGCTGTCAGTGAAGATTAGCCTTAGGTGTAGGACAGGAGATGTGGTTGAGGGGGCCCAGAATTTGGGCCTTGAGTAAAATACTGAGAACAGTAGATTCTTGCAGTGAGCTCTCTGCAGAGTGGGCAAAAGGACTGTCTTGATCAGAGTCCTGGTATAAATACACTTACAGCAGATAACTGGAGAAAGCTGAATGAGGGTACCATTTACCCATTTGTGGGCAGGATGATTAAAAGAAACCAACAAGGGCTGGTGGAGTGCCCAGGAACTAGCAACAACTTTACCGCTTCTAGACCCAAAGGGGCAAGAGGAGGTAGCAATGAAGAGAATGCAGCTGGGGTTGTTGGGCAGGTTACCCTGCAGGAATGTGGCCTTCAGAAGGGGAACACAACCACTGCCAAATTCTGGCCAGGCAGGGAGAGACAGGGGAATATACTCTCAGCCAATCTCTGTGCTGTGCAACCTCCCAGCAATATCTCCCATTGACCAAACTCAACTAGAAGCTAGGGATCAAGGGAGCCCATTGATGCATAGTCAGTGCAGGACATGAACAGGGTAGAGAAGAGTGGAGAACTGTTCTGGAAAAGCAAACAGAATATCTGGCAGAGGAACTTACTTGACATACATGAACATAATATTCAGCAACACTGAGGCTCTGCTCACGATTGACACAGTGAATCTGTAGTTGTACAGACTGTAAAGAGGAAGGAGATGGGCATTTCAGTGGATGAGCAAGGAGAGCTCTCTTGTCACCTGGAGGAGATGCCACACCAAGACCGGCAGTCTGCCAGTTGGTTTCTGACCCTAGCGCTATGAAATATGTACAGAGGGGTAGTGGCACCAAAGATTAAGGACCCACCTTTTTATTCATAGCTCAGTCACACCAGAAATGCATCTATAACTTTTTGAATAAAGAAGGCTAAGCGCCAGAGAATTGATGCTTTCAAACCGTGGTGCTGCAGACGACTCTTAAGAGTCCCTTGGATAGGAAAGAGATCAAACCAGTCAATCCTAAAGGAAATCAGCCCTGAATATTCATTGGAAGGACTGATGCTGGAGCTCCAATCCTTTGGCCACCTGATGCGAAGAGCTTACTCACTGGAAAAGACCCTAATGCTGGGAAAGATTGTGGGCAGGAGGAGAAGGGAGTGACAGAGGATGAGATGGTTGGATGGCATCATCAACTCCATGGACATGACTTTGAGCAAAGTCCGGGAAATAGTGAAGGACAGGGAAGCCTGGCGTGCTGCAGTCCAGGGGGTCGCAAAGGGTTGGACACACCTGAGTGTCTGAACAACAGCAGCAACTTTGGTTCAGTACATGCCAGGTTAATTCAATTCAATTCAAAACATTTGCTCAACATCTCTGATTTCCTTCAAACCATTCTAGATCTGCTCAGGAGAAGGCATAGAACCTTTTCTCAAGGAGTCAAACTACAGTAGGGGAGATGATAAGGTAAACAAATTGTGTAAGTAAAGCATGATAACTATAAAACAGGACGGCAGAAACTTGACTGATATCTACTTAAGAGACTCACTGGATTCATTTGTAAGCCTTATTCTCTCTTAAAGTATTGTGACTGATGTACTGCTAGACAAAAGCTTTCAGCTGGAAGCCAATATCTTCATGTATCTGTGGACTTCCCTCATTTGTGTGGTTTACGAAGAGTCTACTGTGTTTGATCCCAAACTTTTTTATGTCACTTGTGCTTGTTACTACATTTATGTAATTTAATTACTTATTAGGCAAGTCAGCAAAATATAGATGCAAAAAAGCCTTTAATTTGTATGAAATTAAGTCAAAAATTTTGGATAAACTTAACAAATATTAGTCACTTGAAAAAAATGCGGTTGAAATACGTATGGGTAAGACAGCCCCTCATCTCCTGAACTTGGCAGTGAGGATGATCTTGACAAAGGTAAGTGTGTTCATAGTTGGCACAGTTAAGATAGTGCCTTTTGGGGTTTCTAGATTTTTATGTGAGGTGGGAATGGGCAGTGAAGTGAGGGCGTGGGGGCTTGAGGAGAGTGAAGAAGCTTTGAAATGGGTTATGTGGACTGTGACAAGGAGCTCTTTGGGGCCGTATGGAAAGGTGGCAGCGATGGTCTTCCTGAGGCTGGAGGCCATCCCTTTGTCAGGGCACCAACCTGAATGACCACATGACCTCCTCTAGCAGTGCCCAGGAACTGGTGTTGAAGTGGAGAAATAGATGCTTGTAGCTATCCAGGTGTGGGGTTTTGTGGAGCGGTCGTGTCAGAAGTTTCAAGGGAAAAGAGGGGTGGACGTTGAGGCAAACAGTGATGTAAGCCTTTTGTTGGGAGCTGCCATCTTCCAGTAACTCTCAAAAATGACAGATGCAAAGGGAAAGAGGAGGGGTACCTGCTGTGTGTCCTCTAGGCTTTTTAGGAAACTGGAGTTGCCCGTTTGGCAGCACACATATGTATCAGGAAGTGGAATGACTGCTCTTCAAAAAGGACTGGTCCACAGCTGTTACTATGGAAAAACCAGGAGAGGCTGTGGTGTACTCACCACGCAGCATTGGTGTAAACAGACATGTTAAAGGTGGGGTTATTGCCAAGATGTTAATATACATGTTGAGCATATCAAGTGTCCTGAGAGCCAAGCGAGCATCATGAGATGTTTGAAGGACAGTGACCAGGAAAAGGAGGAAACCAGAGTTCAGCTGAAGCACCAGCCTCCTCTGTCCAGAGAAGCATGGTTTGTGAGAACCAATGGGGAAGAGCCTGAGCTGCTGGAACCTGCCCCGCATGAATGCCTGGCATTCAGAAAGACTTCTGGTCATTTAAAAAAGTGATGAATTGTGATGCACAATCTTATGAGGAATGAACTGGCTCCAGAGGACATGGTGGGGCCAAGGGGATGGAAGGCTTAATGAGGTTAGAGAGCACGTGTGATGAGAGGGGAAGTTCTGGCGTTTGGGGTTGCAGAGATGGAGGGATTTCTGGTCTGGGTGTGGCTGTGGGTGACACGGGTGATATAAGTGAAGTGGCAGTGATGGTTGGTGGAACTGAAGTCATCTAGGAACTAAGAGGCAAGGGAGTTTCAGTGAATTCTTTGCAGATATTGAGAGCACCTCAAATGATGCCAGGATCTGGCATGGAGAGGTAGACGGGGAAACAGTTGACAAAGTTATTGACCATAGGAAACAGTTCCAAGGAGGTCAGTAGGTAAGAGGCATGAACCCCAAAGGGTTTTAAATTTTATTACCTGCATCTCCTGTGTCTCCTGCCTTGCAGGTGGTTTCTTTACTGCTACCATCAGGGAAGCACTCCAGTTAATAAATTTTTAAAAGCTTTTCTTTATTTATTTTTGGCTGAGCTGGGTCTTCCTTGTGGCGAGTGGGCTTCTCTAGTTGTGGCCAGGGATTAGTTGCCCTGAGGCATGTGGGATCTTAGTTCCCCGACCAGGAATCGAACCTGTATCCCCTTCATTGGAAGGTGGATTCTTAACCACTGGACCACCAAGGAAATCCCCCTGAAGGGTTTTCACTAAGGAGGGAATGATGGCTTCACAATTCTGATTTCAAAGTGACAAGTCAGAGCTCTTCTTCTACAATATAAGTGCAAAATTTGTGCTTGTGATTGGGCAAGGTATCTACCCCACTTTGAGCAGGCATGATATTTGCATATCATATATATATGCTCTGATATATGCATGAATCTTACAGAAAATCTAAAAGTGACTTTCATGCCATATTGGAAACTGAGACTCACTTCTTCCCCCCTCTATGATTCTACTTTGACATTAAATAAGTTTTCCTTTAGAAGACATCAGTAAGTAAATAGAACAGAATGTATGGTTAAATAATTAAAATTACTTTCATCATTACAATTATAATATGTCTTGCCATTTCAAACCAAATATCCACTTATCATTCCTGAAATTTTGTGAGAAATCTATTATTCAAGGGTGCAGAGATGATTTTTTTTTTGGTTGAGTTAAACATTTTTATGGATTAGATATGAATTCAGTAAAAATAATTGAATTAAATTGGATGGCATGAATAATTCATGACATGTAATTTCACATCAGTTCTAGCATAAAAATAAAGCTCTTGGTTTATGTGCTTGGAAAATGTATTTTATTATTTAGAAAGGTAGTGAACATTTATTATTTTGGAAGATAATTCACTTTATGATTAAATAGAGATATTAAAGTGTAAGATTGAAAGAGAGCATAAAATTCGGCTAAGGCCTTGATGCAAGTCACCACTTCGGTCTACACACCAGTTGCTGTGTGTTAGTTGTTAGTGATTTCAGAAGATCAGCTTCCATCTTATCCATTGAGCATAAGTCCAGTTTTCGTGCCAGAACATTCTAGGGAGTGTAGAGGCTGTGTATTTCCTTCAAAGAGCAGAGCACACCTTTCTGGTTAGGTCTGTCTTCTGGGGCTGGGTCCGCAGACCCTTGACTGTATGGGAGATGTCCCCTTCCTTCATCCTGCTTCCCAAGGCACAAGCTGAGCACCTCTCCTCTGCTGGTTATATTTTACACCTTTGCCAGAGGGGAGCATGCAGTTTGGCCCCTGCACTGACTCCTGATGCATATGGAGAGCTGGCCTTCTGCGATCTCAATCTGGTGCTGCTGGGGGACAGCTTGTTAGAAAACCTGACCATGGGAGCCCATTCTTCTTAAAGTCGTTAGTTAATGACTTCATTCATTCGTTCAAACACATTTGCCATGTGCTTCCTGTATGTGTAGTTCAGGATACTGGGACCTCTGGTTGAACAAAGCTTGGGAGTTCCTCGCAGGGTTGCACAGGGTGATATGGTGGGGTTGGAACCAGGGAGCAGGGAGGCAGAGATCAAAGTAGATCAAGTAGAAGCTATGACCATGAAACAGTAATTCCCCATAGCCTTCTCCCCTGAGCCCCTGGTGACCTCTGTGTTACCTCTGTCTCTATGACTTTTATCTGTTCTAGGTCGAATCAGTGATTGTAAGTAGAATCATACAGTGTTTGTCCTTTTATGTCTGACATTTATTTCGTTTAGCATAATGTCTTCAAGGTTCAACCCATGTTGTAGGGTGTATTAGAATTTTATTCCTTTGTAAGGCTGAATAATATTCCTTTGTGTGCATATACCACATTTCACTGGATAATCAATCCACTTTTTGAATTTGGTTTAGAGTTTGTGCTTATGCTTAGTGGTCCTTTTACAGGGTAAATTTGTTTCACAAGAGGAGATGTTACTAGACGTCATGTGGAAGGAATGGACAGAGGGAGATGCATCTCTTCCAGGGAATCTTCCCGACTCAGGGATGGAACCCGCATCTCTTTCATCTCCTGCATTGGCAGGCGGGTTCTTTAACTCTAGCACCACCTGAGAAACCCTTCACCCAGGGCAGTGTTTCTCAAACTAGGATGAGTCATCAACCCTTCCATGGTGGGGAAGAGGAGGAAAGCAGATATATACCCCTGTGGATGCATTATTCAGGGGATCTTTAAGAAATTTCTACCTGAATTCCAGTGAGAGTAAAACCTTCACAGAAACATATTCAGGATCATGTGGCATTACTGGAATTGCCATTTCTCATTTTTACTATCTTTTAGTATATCCATCTGTGTGATTCATATTAATTTATAATTCTTACAGCACATAGCTCTTCAGGCTGGTGTGGCTCCCTTTGCTAGAAGCTGAGCTTCGAAAACCAGCTACTCAGCATTCACCTCTCAGCTTGGCTTTGTTATCTGTACAAGTGTATTTTATGAGGGAAGTCCTGCCCCTGGTGATATTCCAAATTTAGGTCAGTCTCCAGAATGGGAAGGGATTACGGTATCATTATCTTTTTCCTTTAGACAATGCTAAAGACCTACTATAAAGATCTTTGCTCTCCAGGTCTTCCTTTTCATCAGAGGTACTGTTCATCACCTCATTCATTCATTTACCCAACATGGACATGCTGAAGTGAATCATATCAGAAGTATGTTATGTTAATTATACATACATGTATTTTTTTCCAGCATAGGAATCAAGGAAGACATTCAGATCTCCTTGGTAAACAAGCAAAACATGAAGCAATGATAACATGTGCTTTTTCTAAGTCTGAATTTTCTCGCTAGTTTGCAAGCTCCCCCACCCCCAAGGGGAGAAGACTGTAACATCCCAATTCTGTTCTGAGCCACCAGAGGGGCTTTGTGACTGATTGACGGGTTTCATCAACCCTAGCTTGTTCCATCTTGTGCCTCTAGATTCTGGCTGCCCAAGACTGGATCTGCAAACAGTCAGACACGAACGTGCTGTCGGTTCTCTCTTGCCGTGGACACTCCTTGGCGTTACTGTTCCTCTCGTCGTTATTATTAGAGGTGAATGGTGGCTTCGTGTGGCATCGTGGAGGCAGAGAGGTAAAGAGAAGTCAGCACAGTTTTGGCGCCAACAGATTGCCCGTCCGCTCCCTCAGAAAACGTGTTTAGCCTTAAAAGAATGAAAATACACACCTGTCTCAGTTGCTGAGAAAATTAAGTGAAATAATATATGTGTAAATAATGAGGTGAAGAAATTGCTGGTGCAATAACTCAAAACAATTTCCTTCATTTGCCGTCCAGCTGATACCCGCCCGCCGCCCCCACCATCTTGGGTCTAGGGGAACCATGAACATGCCAAGAAGCAGAAGTTTGAGGAAAAGAAGGAGAAAGACCACTTTGGATTTTAATAACAAAATTAGAACACAGAATTCACTGAGTGGGACGGTTTGTGCACGTCGGAAAGGGAAGAAATGCTATTAACAGGAGGTTTTAGCTTTTCTCTCCCCGTCCCGCCATCTTTGAGTCCCAGGAAGCTCAAAAAAGCAAAGATAACAGTTATTAGGAGAAAATAAAGACCCTCTGTATTTGTAAATGGCCGAGCTGAATCTGTCCAAACCCGCCCTTACCTGTGAAGGCAGCGCACACCTGGCTGGCTCACAGTTGCCAGTGACCAGTGTCCCTTCCCCTCTCCATGTCTCCCTTCACTTTACTGCCTTATCTCGCTAGTGATCCTGTGTCTATCTAACCCACGACATAGAATATGTAGTCACAATGTGGATTGTAGAATGTGTGTGTCCCCGTTGGTCCACACTCAGAAGCCCGCACCTTCCTCAAGAGAAGCCGGATGGTGGGAATCTTGGGGTGCGTTTCTGGTAGTCACAGTGACTAGGGATGGCTACTGACATTGTTAGGGATGCAGGACCTTCAGCAGAGGTCAGGAAAGCCCCCCCCCCAGCCCTCCCCCCATTGGAAGACCATCCTGCCCCAAGTCTGGCAGCAGACCCTTTGAAAAACACTGCATTTATGGTGTGGGAGGAATCCTCAGCCACTTTACGACCCAGAGACTGTATAATTCGATCACAAAGGATGACAAGTTTTCAGAGGAAGTGAGAGAGCCTGTGCCTTGACCAGTGTATTACTTGGTGATAACACTGACTGCATCTTGATGCCTGTTGTGAAACTCTAGAGTTGTTATATTCTGACCTACATGGGAGTATGATTTCAGATTTTAGGGCCCTGCTCTCACTGTTCTCTTAATATAGAAAGGGGTGAAATAAGGGTTGTTACTGTTGTAGCAACACATATATGTTACTGTTGGATTTTTTTTTTCCCCTAGACATTCTTTCATTGGGCAGACATTAGATGAAAATTGGGTAGGCTTTGTAGACAAGACATTTGACCAGAAAAATAATCTTTGGCGTCACCACACACACACACACAGACAGCAAGCACAAAGAAACTTTGGAGGGCTCTTTGATATGACATAGGGAACCCAACGGTGCCAATAACAGCACAGGGCTCTATCTCGCACAGTGCTTTTGAAGGCATAGAAAGCAAATGACAATTCCAGCAGCAGCCAAGATATATTTTGCAGTGGCTGGAAAGAAACTGGCATTCTTATAGGAGTCCAGGAAATTGTCTTTGAGCCTTTGAAGGCACACAGAAAGCTAATGACACCTCAGAGGAATAGCGCTCTCAGGTTTTAGATGCCACAGATGCCAGCGATGCTAAAGCCGGGATATAAAACCTTTCTTATAGGGCCTTTAAGAATCCTCAGTGTGCTTTTATTAGCAGGCTGAGTGTGTATATAGAAATGTTAATGGTCTGTGCAGCAAACTCAGCTTGTTTTTGCAAACTACAGAACTATAAAAGTTATTCGAAAGGACACTCGCTCTCCTTCCTTCCTTTGTTCTTTTGTTCTCATTTGTGTCTTTCGCTATATAGTAATAGAGCACCTATATGTGCCGGGGGCCATGGACACAAAGGTGAAGACAACGTGGATTCGTCTCTCCAGAGGCTTGCCATCTAATGTAGGAGAAATGTGTGTGTTAATATCTACAAGGGAAGGTGGAAGGTGATAGTGATGCAAATAAAGCACAAATTAAATGGAAATTTAGCCACAGAAGAAATTACTTCTGGCTGATAGGATCAAAGAAAGTGACAGGGAAGAAAGAATGGAAATGGTATTTAACTGTTTTCAAGCACATGTAGGGTTTGGGCAGGTAACAATTAGCTTGCAGGGAGAAAGAAGAGGGTGTTGGTAAAGGAGGGTGCCCCAACCGGTGGAAGAGCCCTGAAGAGGTTAAACAGGAGTGGTGTGAAATGGGGGGCAGCTCAGGAGTGGAGGGGGTCCTGGCTTATCCTGCCGACCATTCAGAAGAGCCTGTATTTGCTGTTATTAATGAATGATTTGGAGTCCTAGCCCTCACTTTCTGATGTGCTGTAGAAATCCCTCTGTGTGTGTTAGTCATTCAGTTGTGTCTGACTCTGCAACTCCATGGACTGTAGCCCGCCAGGCTCCTCTGTCCATGGGATTCTCCAGGCAAGGGTACTGGAGTGGGTTGCCATTTCCTTTTCCTTCCATCTCTAGGGGATCTTCCCAATGCAGGGAACAAACCCAAGTCTCCTGCATTGCAGGCAGATTCTTCACTGTCTGAGCCACCAGGGAAGGCCCAGATGGAGCTTGTTAAAAATTCCAGTGCCCAGGATCCCCTCTGTACCTCACCATTCAGAAGATCCCACGGGTCCCGTGGTCCCTGTGGCCATGGCCGGTGTGGACTCCACAGCCAGCTGCTGGAGTGTCTTGCTGTGTGTGTTTGTGTATGACACAGTGCTGGAACGCCAGAGCAGGAGGGAAACTGAAATTACTTTTCTAAGAAGTACAATCCCCCAATCTCCTCTTAAGCAACTACAATAACATCTCATATTTTATTTAATTTTCTTTTAATGGAAAAACCAGCTATACTAAATGAAACCAAATGATTGGTAAAGAAGATCTGAATGATGTTTATAAGCCTTTTATATGATTTCTTTATTGAGGTTTTTGGTCTCCTAATTGATGAATAAAGGGAAGATGGGGAAGACGGGCATGTGTTATGTTCTGTCAGGGTTCAGAGAGAGTGAAATTATTCCCACCCTGCCAATAAAATTCTCCAGGTTGATTGCTGTTTTTAATTTATCCGAGCAGTGGTTTTCAGTGAAGTGACATTGGTCCTGATCGTTGTGTAAATAGATAGTGTTAGCCAAGGACGTCAAGCCCTCTCCTCAAAGAAATCTGGGTTTTCCGCTTTATCTGACGGTGATGACAGGCGATGCACCGCAGCAGTCCTCCCCGGCCGCCGTCCAGGTTTGTCAGTGGGTTCCCTCTCTGTGGGGTCCTTGACCCTAGTGGAGCCTCCCCCCGCACCCCTAAGCCTAGGATGTGGTGTATGTCGCGTAACCCGCCCAAGTATGAAGCGCGTTCTGACAATCAGTAAGCCCCACATTTGTGTCCGAAACACCGAGGGCTGCTGTTTGAACACCTTGACTTGAAGGTCCCTGCTGCCCGGCGGTCCAGCCCTCCCGGCCCTGCTGACACCCCAGACAAGACACCTCTGTGCGCTGAAAGGCCCCCCCACAGTCCTGTGAGTGTGTGATAGCAGTAAGCATGCTAGTTCTTTACTGAGTGCCGGTTTTTCTGAGGTTGAGCTCAGGCCAGAAAGATTAACTGGCTTCCCCGAGCTCAGAAAGTCAACAGGTGGCAGAGTCGGTCCACTCAGATGTATCTTTAGACTTTTCCATCTGGATGGATCCCTCAGGGGAACGAGGTCTCGGCCATTTACTCTCTGCCACATGGGCGAGAGTGCTAGAAGTCTCCACACCAGGCCTGGCCTCACACACACTAGCGTGGTCTGGTCTCAGGGAAGGAAAGCCAGGCTGGCTGTGATGTTTTGGGAAGATGTGTCTGGTCCCTGGTCCGCATCAGTCAGACCTACATGCTGAATCCTGTTTTGCGTGGACTGTGTGGGGGAGGCGGTGAGGGCGGTTGAAGGGGAGGGAGTTTCTGTGGATGGACCGGGGGCTCAGTGCTGTCCATTCCGTTCCGGCTCAGTGTGGCCTTAGACCATGCGGAGAGGTTCTTAGTATAGATGTGTTTTAGGAACGAGCCCAGGCACCGGGACTCCCCACTCAGGGAGGCTCTGGGTCCACAGCCAGACCCTGCTCTGCTTGCGTTGACACTTGAGTGCCAAGGAAGGTCCTAGCCATGGGCATGACCGGGTCCTGGCGTTCTCCCCTCTGACTCTCAGAAAAGATGTGTTAAAGACACACTGTGCTGGGGTCAGCTAGCCCAGGCTCAGACCTGGGCTTTACTGTGTTCTAACCAGTCAGCCTTGAACCTAGCCAGACCTCTGTTTTATTGTCCCTAAAGGAGGACAAAAATTCCTAAGTTCTAGGATTTTCATTAGGCTTCAGTGAGAAAACTGATGCAAAGTAGGAAGCACACAGTCTGGCACATGGTGAGTGCTCGGGGAATGGTGATGGCTGTTGTCACTGTGATTCCTTGAGGCTGAGAATACATATCCTCTCCCATAAATCCACCTCTTTGGATTCCGTCTGAAAAGAACGTATGTGATGGTGAATTATAAAATGTCTTTGCCGCGCCATCTGGTTTCCCACATTCACTCTTCTACTCTCTTTACCTTCCCATTGTTCAGTTACAGGTGAGCTTCTCAGATGCCCAGGTGCAAATCTGTGCAAACCTGTTGCCCTACAAGAAAACCAGAAATAGAAGAGCTTACCACTTCCTGTTGGTCACCAGTTAGAAAACCCAGCACAGCACTTTAAATTTTTCAGTGTTGAGCTCCTGTGTAGTCAGCATTCAAATTGGAGATAAATTAGTTTCATGCCTAACTAGTTGGTACAAAAAGGGAACTAAAAAAAACTTTGTACAGTTTTGAAAGATTGCTTTCCATTTACAGTTATTGCATATATCGGCTTTGGTCCTCACATTGTATAGTACATCCTTGGGCCTGTCTTACACCCAGTGGTTAGTACCTCAGCCCCCACCCCTAGGGAGACCTCCCCTCCCACTGATAACCACTGGTTTGCTCTCTCTCTCTGTGAGTCGGCTTCTCTCAAAAAGGGAATTTTATTTGCCGCCCTTGCTGGCCTCGCTCTCAAGTACAGGTGACGGAGTGACGTATCTATATCTGTGTCACACACTCCAAGGCACTGTCAGGGCTTGTTCTGGCTCAGGGACCCTTTTCTAAGACACTTAGTTTTGGGCACAATCTCTGGTCTAAATTTACTCCGTGGCCCATGGCCGTTTCCTGGACAGTGGGTCCGAGCTCTAAAGCCGGTGGTCCAGGAGCAGCCCGCTGTTTTAGGGAGAAGTGTTGAGACGGGTAGGCTTTTCCCGTGACAGAAGAGAAAACCAAGCGCTTGGTTGAAATATGTCTGTGATGAACCTGCTTTAACTTTTGTTTAAAAATGTCATTACATGTTCTGTTCAAATGTTTTACAAGCTGTGTTCTGACTACAATGGAGGCTTTCTAAGAAATCAATTCCCAAGAACTCTTGCTGGAATATTCTGTATCCAGGGCTATAAAAGTTAGAGCTGTTGCCAAGGAAACCAGCGGAGGAATTTAAATGTATAAATCTCACTATTATATTTAAATTTCATGGAACATCTGACCCAAGCTTTACTTTGAGGTGAGGAGGAAAACAAAGTAGAAATTATAACAAAGACTCATGAGATGGGCACCATCATTTATTTTTAAAAAACTGTCTGCCATCAGTGTTTATATTTTACTCTTTTAATAAGCAATTCTGGTTTTCTTCTTACAAAGGTCCTAGGTACACTATACCTGCAGAGGCAGCCTGCCTTTCACCCCAAGTCCTCAGTGAAGGGGGTTTCCGTCGCTGGGGGTGGCTTACCTTCAGAGAAAGGCACAGTGATGAGGAAGAAGTAGTTCTCCTGTGTTTTTACCATTGAGGCCAAAATTGCTAGGGTGACAGGAGAAATTCCACCATTTTACTTGATGTAATTTTTTTTTTTTTTGCCAGTTCCGTTCTACCTAAAATGCTTTTTTGGACTCTTAAACTACTAGATAGAAAGAAGCAATTTTCTTGTGCTGAGAAATGATCAGAGCCTTTCCAGGGAATAGGAGACACAGGAAATGGGGGTTTGCTCCCTGGGTCGGGAAGATCCCCTGGCGGAGGGCAAGGCAACCCACTCCACTATTCTTGCCTGGAGAATCCCATGGACAAGCAGCCTGGCAGGCTCCAGTCCATAGGGTCACAAAGAGTCAGACACAACTGAACCAGCAGCAATGCTCAGGATTGCATTAGTTAATACTGAGACATGACTCATGCCGAATATCATCCACTTGACCCTTGGATGACTCAGGGCTCGGGGGTTCAGACCCTGCGTGTGACTGAATGTCCATGTCTTACTGTACAGTCAGTACTCCATACCTGCAGGTCCACGTCTGTGAAATCAACCAAGCAGCCATGGAGTGTGTAGTACTGTAGTTCTATTTAGTGGAAAAAGTCCATGTATAAGGCGACCTGCACAACGCAAACCCGTGCTGCTCACTCTGTTAGGAATTTGATAGGCATTATTGCACTTACATGTATACTGTGAGAAGACAGAGGTGTGGTTCGTTATCCCGAGCATGAAAAGGCACAGCAGTTGAATATGAGATGTCAGCAATGTTTTCAGCATCAGCGTGTGCCCCATGAGTGAACCATATGAAATTGCTGTTTTGTGAGCAGAAAGAGTCAAATATGGGCAGTTTCATGTGGCTCCACACAGCACGGGTGTGTGTTTGTGTATCCCCACCTGGCAGACACAGGTCTCAGATTTCCTTGGGGATATATCTGACGTTTCACAGGCATGAAAACATGTGGAATTTCCCACAAATGTACAACTAGCCCCACAGGAAAGAAAAACTGTTAAAGGTTCTCTCTGATAATCACAGATCTGAAGACCCAGAAAGTTCCCAGGGTTTGTGTGTGGGGCCGGCCTGGTTTTAGAGAAGCAGGTCCCCGGGAGGTGAGGAGACGTGCCCGTCCACTCTCATGGGTGCATTGGGGCCGAGTGTGAGGCGGGGACACAGGCCCGTACTCCATCTGTAACACCTGCTCCGCCTTCTACTATTGATTGTCAGTTACAGGGCATCAAAGGTAATGTTGCAGATGATGTCTCCACCCTAGAAGTCAGCTCCCTGTGACTGGCTGTACCCGGCAGAGAGTTCTCAGCAGTAGGCTGTCCTGTAGTGCTGAGACAGGGATGGGGAGGGAGGTCGATGTCCTGTGTGGAGGTGGCAGAGGGTGTCAGCCGATGGTCAGGTGAGCAGGGGGCAGCCAACTCAGAGCAGAGCCCTTCTGGGGGTACAGTGAGATGGACCGTGTGCAGATAAGTAACCCATGATGATTTGTGTTGGCCTGAGAGGAAATCCACTTCCATATCTAATCCCTGTTAAATACTGAGGGTATACGCTTAACAAGCAAGACGTGTCTTGTCCACTATGACTTTGAGTGGCTTAGTAACTCATCAGTGGTAGCTTCTTCACTGTGACCCCAGCTACAGGAAATAGCATTTCTGCTATTTCTCATCTCTATGTCTCACTTTTACCCAAAAGTTTATTTTTAAAAAATTGGTTTTCTGTATTTGTGTACAAATAAATTGTTTTATGGTTTTGTTTAATTTTGGGGGCTTCCCTGGTGGCTCTTGGGCTCCAAAATCACTGCACAGGGTGACTTCAGCCATGAAATTAAAATATGCTTGTTCCTTGGAAGAAAAGCTATGGCCCACCTAGACAACATATTAAAAAGCAGAAACATTACTTTGCCAACAAAGGTCCGTCTAGTCAAAGCTATGGTTTTTCCAGTAGTTGTGTGTGGATGTGAGAGTTGGACCATAAAGAAAGCTGAACACCAATTGAATAAGAATACACATCAAGACTATCAACAATCCACTTCTGAGAGTCACTCTCTAAGATTCTAAGTTTAGGAACAGAAATTTATATTTTTATTAACCCATGTTTTCAAGATATTCAGAGTCTGATATTATGAATGATATTAGTGTAAAGACAAACTAATCAATAAGTAACACTGAAAAATGTTAATAAAACTATTATTGTAAGAGTATAAGTATATATAAAAAAAAAGAAAGCTGAGCACCAAAGAATTGATGCTTTTGAACTGTGGTGTTGGAGAAGACTCTTGAGAGTCCCTTGGACTGCAAGAAGATCAATCGATCCTAAAGGACATCAGTACTGAATATTCATTGGAAGGACTGATGCTGAAGCTGATGCTCCAAAACTTTGGCCACCTGATGCGAAGAACTGATTTGCTGGAAAAGACACTGATGCTGGGAAAGATTGAAGGTAGGAGGAGAAGGGGATGACAGAGAATGAGATTGTTGGATGACATCACTGATTCGATGGACATGAATTTGGGCAAGCTCCGGGAGGTGGTGATGGACAGGAAGGCCTGGCCTGCTGCAGTCCATGGGGTTACAAAGAGTCGGACACGGCTGAGAGACTGAACTGAACTGGTGGCTCAGATGGTAAAGAATCTGCCTGCAAAGCAGGAGTCCCAGGTTCGATCCCTGCGTCGGCAAGATCCCCTGGAGAAGGGAATGGCAACCCACTCCAATATTCTTGTCTGGAGAATTCCATGGACAGAGGAGCTGGGCAGGCTACAGTCCATGGGGTCACAAAGAGTCAGACACGACTGAGTGACTAACATTTTCACACACTTTAATTTAGGAGCTTTGAAGTGCCTGCCATTTTTCATGGCAGTCGTTTGAAAGATCCTTTTGACATTCAGAAGTTAACTGCCTTCTTTGAGAGCCAAAAAATACACACTTGGAATCAGCATTAAAAAAAAAAAATCCATGCCTGTTTCATCATAAAAGGATTGTGGTGTACTAAGAAATGAATTCCTCAGTGGTCAATGCAAAGAAATAGAGGAAAACAATAGAATGGGAAAGACTAGAGATCTCTTCAAGAAAACTAGAGCTACCAAGGGAACATTTCATGCAAAGAAGGGCACGATAGAAAGGACAGAAATGGTATGGACCTAGCAGAAGTAGAAGATATTAAGAAGAGGTGGCAAGAATACATTGAAGAACTATACAAAAAAGATCTTTATGACCCAGATAACCACAAGGGTATAATCACTCACCTAGAGCCAGACATCCTGGAATGCGAAGTCAAGTGGGCCTTAGGAAGCATCACTATGAACAAAGCTAGTGGAGGTGATGGAATTCCAGTTGAGCTATTTCAAGTCCTAAAAGATGATTCTGTGAAAGTGCTGCACTCAATATGCCAGCAAATCTGAAAAACTTAGCAGTGGCCACAGGACTGGGAAAGATCAGTTTTCATTCCAATCCCAAAGAAAAGCAATGCCAAAGAATGTTCAAACTGCTGCACAATTGCACTCATCTCACACACTAGCAAAGTAATACTCAAAATTCTCCAAGCCACGCTTCAATAGTATGTGAACTGTGGACTTCCAGATGGTCAAGCTAGATTTAGAAAAGGCAGAGGAACCAGAGATCGAATTGCCAATATCTGCTGGATCATCGAAAAAGCAAGAGAGTTCCAGAAAAACATCCACTTCTGCTTTATTGACTACACCAAAGCCTTTGACTAGGCGGATCACAACAAACTGTGGAAAATTGTTCAAGAGATGGGTATACCAGAGCACCTTACCTGCCTCCTGAGAAATCTGTATGCAGGTCAAGAAGCAACAGTTAGAACTGGACATGGAACAACAGACTGGTTCCAAATTGGGAAGGGAGTACATCAAGGCTGTATATTGTCACCCTGCTTATTTAACTTCTATGCAGAGTACATCATGTGAAATGCTGGACTGGAGGAAGCACAAGCTGGAATCGAGATTGCCGGAAGAAATATCACTAACCTCAGATATGCAGATGACACCACACTTATGGCAGAAAGAGAAGAGGAACTAAAGAACCTCTTGGTGAAAGTGAAAGAGGAGAGTGAAAAAAAACTGGCTTAAAATTCAACATTCAAAAAACTAAGATCATGGCATCTGGTCCTATCACTTCATGGCAAATAGATGGGGAAACAATGGAAATAGTGACAGACTTTATTTTCTTGGGCTCCAAAATCACTGCAGATGGTGATTGCAGCCATGAAATTAAAAGAGGCTTGCTCCTTGGAAGAAAAGCTATGACCAACCTAGGCAACATATTCAAAAGCAGAGGCATTACTTTGCTGACACAGGTCCGTCTAGTCAGTTATAGTTTTTCCAGTAGTCGTGTGTGGATGTGCGAGTTGGGTTGTAAAGAAAGCTGAGCACCGAAGAATTGATGCTTTTAAACTGTGGTGTTGGAGAAAACTTTTGAGAGTCCCTTGGACTGCAAGGAGATCAAACCAGTCAAACCTACAGGAAATCCTAAAGGAAATCAGTCCTGAATGTTCATTGGAAGAACTCATGCTGAAGCTGAAGCTTCAATACTTTGGTCACCTGATGTGAAGAACTGACTGACTGGAAAAGTCCCTTATGCTGGGAAAGGGACTTGAAGGCAGGAGGAGAAGGGGATGACAGAGGATGAATTGGTTGGATGGCATCACCGATTTGATGGACATGAGTTTGGGCAAGCTCTGGGAGTGGGTGGTAGACAGGGAGGCCTGGCATGCTGCAGTCCATGCAGTTGCAAAGAGTCAGACAGGACTGAGTGACTGAACTGAACTGAGGAAATAAATTCAGTAAAACTCATCTCATCATAAATGAGGTAAGCCATTAGAGTGAACTGACCATCAGCTTAATAGGAATCATTCATGTAATAATTCATGTAACAATAACAGTTAAGGCAGTGGTCTTCAGTCTTTTTCAGTGGTAAAAAAAAATCCACCTGTAATGCAGGAGATGCAATGTTTGATCCCTGGGTTGGGAACATCATCTGGAGAAGGAAATGGCAACCCACTCCAGGATTCTTGCCTGGAGAATCCCACGGACAGAGGAGCCTGGCAGGCTGCAGTCCATGGGGTCACAAAGAGTCAGACATGACTGAAGTGACTGAGTGGAGGACGCAGCACAGCATAAAGTGGGAAAGCTCTTTTCTCAGTGGACATCTCGAAACCCTGGGCTTAAAACAGACAGAAGCTGAGCGGTGGTGGGGGAGGTGGAAGGATCCCAGAGTCTGGGCAGTAGAGCTTGCTCTGCACCTCTCCTCCCTAGCTGGTCTCCTTCTCAGAACCTTGAAAACCATCATGCTAAGGCATACATTACCTACATACAGTAATCCTTTAAGTGAGCATAAGTGTTGTCATTTTCCAGGCATGTTTTTATATATCACTTTATTTGACTCTAGAGAATAGACAGCAAAGCCAGTCTTACCCCATTGTCCTATTTTTCATCAAAGGAAATTGAGGATCAGAGAGGTTAGTAAAAGATACAGTGCAGGGTTTGGAATGTAGTTCTTCTGACTCTCAGTTTAGGGTTCATTTCACTGAATCATAGGGTTGTCTATGGACAAAATAAAAATCCAGGCTTCCTTGAGCTGGTGAACCTCCTTCTAGAAGATTTTGTTCTGTTCTTCTTGTCGTTCAGTCGCTCAGTTGTATCCAACTCTGTGACCCCATGGACTGCAGCATACCAGGCTTCCCTGTCCTTCCTGTCTCCCAGAGTTTGCTTAAACTCTTATTTTATTCTGTGGTGGATGGTCAGCAGAGGATGTTCAGGCTGGGACAACTGGACTACAGCACTTCTCATTGTAGGTAGAAGGAAAAGATTTTGAAAATGGACCTCTCTTTTAGAGTTCATTCACTGACGTGGCCTGATTTCGTAAATGCACAAGATGCTTGGTAACGAGGAGCTTGAGGCCCGAAGGCTCTGGAGCTTCAGGACAGAGTGTGGAAGTCACAGCGAAGGGAGAGAGAGAAGGTAGCCAAGCTGACACTTCTGCAGCTTCAGAGATGAGCATTCCTGGCTGAGGGAACACATGCAGCCCACCAATTTTCAAAATACCGCCTTTGTTCCTTTTTTCAGGATAAAATTTAAAGGCTGCTTTCATGTTTCTACTTCTCAAATATGTCAGTTTTTTCAATGACAGCCTTTCATTCAATATAGTAGGTAATCTGAATTATAAGAATATTGTATAGTTCCCCCCTGGGACTAAATTAAGCTATATGCATCTTGAATGGAATAAAAGGCTCCAAAAACATTTTCTTCCCCTCCTGAATCATTCTTGGAAAAAGAGAGTTTGCTCGCCCCTGATCTATTTCATAATATTATCTGGGTAAAAGCCACTTTGCAGAAAACACACGTACCTGAATGCAATGATGCTAGCATAGAATTCAGCCCAAAGGGTGGAAAATTTAGTGAGAAAGGTTTTGGTTCGACCTGAGAGCAGCAGCAGCAAAGTCACAACAGCAGAGCTAGTCGCCAGAGACAGGCGGGCTTGTGGTCCCGTCTCCCCATCCCTGGAGACATGCAGAGACTGCACTGCCAGCCCCACATCAGTGAGGCGTTAGACCGCTCGGGTCTTTTGAGGTCCAAGATTCTATTGCTTTATTATTTGATTGCACTTATCACTTCAGAGGGTTTCCCCAGTGCCTCAGCAGATAAAGAATCCGCCTGCAGTGCTGGAGATGTGGGTTCGATCCCTGGGTCGGGATGAGCCCCTGGAGGAGGAAATGGCAACCCACTCCAGTATCCTTGCCTGGGAAATCCCACGGACAGAGGAACCTGATGGGCTACAGTCCATGGGGGTCGGAAAGAGTTGGACACGGCTGAGCGACTGAGCACTCACATCACTTCAGAATGAGTGCTTTGACTTTCTTGCATTTGAGTAGATGATGCTGAAGAATACTTAGGCTTGAGTTTCTTATGTTTCATGAATTTCTCACTTTTGAAATTTTTATCAGAAAGAATCTGAGAACATTATGATGTTAATTGGGCCAGGTTTGCTAATATATTTTAAGAGCATATAATCTGTGAGTTAAAAAAAAATCACCTGAATATTGGATGATAAAACAATAGCCTACATACTTTTTCTTTCAAAATACTACTTACAAGTCTTGGAATGACACTGTTGTTGACAAATGTGTCCTCATAGTAGGTAGTAGAGAGGGGTGCTGAAAGTTATGTAAATTCCCTGTATTTTCTATTATTTGCATAAGTTTTCAAAGATTTTCTATTTTTATTTTTGATTCATTTTCAGATTTCAGGTATTTTTCCCAAATGTTTAGTTTTTAACTTTCTTTATCAGCATTAGTCCTTAATGGTCTGTAATAAGTTCATTTTTTCAATGTAATAAGGGCACAATATTGTAAACAACAATAAAATGAACAACAAAGAGCCTCTAACCGAACTCTTTTGTAATACGCATAATTTTTCAATTTATCTATTTTATACTTTGAATTTTCTTGCAGCAGAGGTAGAGAGCACTTTTTCTACCTTAAGTCACTGATCCATGGAAAGAATGAATCAAGCTCTACTAAGTAAAGAGAAACTTAATTTCTTTGAGAGAAATACATTCTACTCTGCCTTAAAAAATAGGAGCAGGAAACATAAAACTCTATTTTAATAAATGCTAGAGATAAAAATTAAGAGAGATGGAGGATGAATATAGGAAAGAGATCATAGAAACACACACACACACATGAAGGTAAAAATGAAGACCTGGGAGCACACACACACACACACACACACACACACGCACACACACATACACACACACACACACACAAACACACAAAGGTAAAAAGACCTCAAGTGAGAATTGGACACAAAATGGAACAGACACTGAAAAATGAATGTCCAGGGACCTATGCAGGGCTGGCAACCTGGAATCTCTCGTGGAGGCCAGGCAAGCAGTGATGTCACATAACGTGGTGGTTTGGTCGCTAAGTCGTGTCTGGCTCTTTGCCACCTCATGGACTGTAGCCTACCGGGTGCCTCTGTCCATGGGATTTTCCCAGCAAGAATACTGGAGTGGGTTGCCACTTCCTCCTCCAGGGGATCTCCCCGACTCAGGGATGGAACCCACGTGTCCTGTTTCTCCTGCATTGCAAGTGGGTTCTTTACCACTGAATCACATCAGAAGAGGTGGGCAAATGTGGGAATTGTGGAGCGCCTGTCCTGGTTGAAGACACTCAAATCGAAAAAAACCCAAAACACTAGGAAATCCTTCTGTCACCTGCTGGCCACCAAGTTAGACCCCGGGCTTATGAACACCCACAGAAATGAGAGCTAACGTTTACTGAGGGCCTACTCTGTGCCAGGCCTTGTTCCGTGTGCCTTACTTTTAATAACCATGATCCTCCTAACATCCTTGGAGGCACATATTACTGTCGTTATTCCCATTTCATTGGTGAGGAAACTGAGGCACCAAGAGGTTATGGGACCTTCATAACTGGTCCTCGGAGGAGCTAAAGTTTGAACCCAAGGAGTTGGGCTGCAGAGAGGACTTTGGGCACAAAGGAAAATCCACACAGAGACTGGCACTGGCACTCAGGTAGGCCCAGCCATCAGCCCTGTCCCTTCACCTGCCTCTTAGATGTGCAGACTTGAAAATGGCAGAGACAGAGGAAGCACCTTGGAGAACACGCAGGAGTCTTGAGCTGGGCTCTCATGGGATAACCTCCCAAGCTTCTGACTTTTGCTGTGCGCATAATTTGTATCATGTTTGTTTTACCTTAATTAAAAACACTTTATTGCTTAAAAATGCCAACTTAAAGTGACCAGCACTGTTGTCTACCTACTAAAGGTGTATAAATAAATGGGGCCAGGGTAAAGGAGTCACTCCCAGCAAATGCCTCCTTTTTAAATGAAAAAAGTGTGTTTTATTTGTGTGCCTGTTTTGATGTGGTGGAAACTTATAAGTGACTGCATTTGTCAGAGACAATACAAACTTGGCGCCATTTTTTTTTCTTTTTCTGTGGATGAAAATGGCCTTCCAGAAGGACTGTCGTGGCTGTGTGTGTCCAGCACGCGGGACACGCTCAATAAGTGTTGAGTATTCAAACCACGAAGGCAAGCAGTTCTTTGACAACAGACACCATCTCGATTTTCAGGATGTATGTGTATGTGTGCATGCATGTGCGCTCAGTCGTGACCAACTCTTTGCGACCCCATGGGCTGTAGCCCGGCAGGCTACAGTCTCTGTCCATGAAATTTTCCAGGCAAGAATACTGGAGTGGGTTGCCATTTCCTTCTCCAGTATTTACGTGCAGTGTTTACTAATTGTAGCAGAAACTTCTTGAGTTAGGCAGGGTAGGTGTTGCTATTCCCATGTACAGATGAGGAAACCAAGACCCTTGGGGCCAAGGGACTTGACCAGGGCTCACAGGTGGCAAGTGATCCAGCTGGAACCCGAGGGCTCTGCCTCTAAATCCATGTTCCTTTCACGAGACCCCACTACCCTTCCATGATTTAAATTGAAAGCTATGGCTAAATCTCCAGGAAAATGTGTTTTATTCTAGAGTTGCAGCATTTCTGAAAAATGTGAAGCTCTGATTTTTTCCCCCTGTCTTGAAAAGAAGAATATTAAATGTCTGCAGTGTTTAAATGTCCATGACCCCCTTTCAACCTTTAACCCCTTTTAAGAGGATGTTTGCGAGGATGATTTCTCTGTTTGTTTTTAATGTCTCATTTTTTTTCCCCTCTGCAGTTGAAAGAGAGCATAGAATATGATATTTTAATGCTGAAGATTTTTTCCAAGGCTGTTTGATAAAATGTGTTTTATAAAAGGTTCACCACCAAAGTCAATGGCAATAATAGCCACAAGAGTTTTAAAGAGATAGGGACCAATGCAAATTTTTCTATCACACAATTCTGAAATAATTTCGAGTAGCTTTTGGAAAGCACCATTATTTTAAAACTCTGTTCTTATTTTTCAAAATCTTAATGGCGAGACTTCCCTGGCAGTCCAGTGGTTAAGACCCCGCCTTCCAGTGCAGGGGGTGCAGGTTCAATCCATGGTTGGGGATCCCACAAAACTTGGGGCTCCAAAACCAAAACATAAAACAGAAGCAGTATTGGAACAAATTCAGTAAAGATTTTAAAAATGGTCCACATAAAAAAAAATCTTAGAAATCTTAATTGAAAATTAAGCATCATGAGGACAAAGGAAATATCTTCTTTCCCAACCCCCACTCTGCTCCTTCATTTGTTCCTCTCCCTGTAAATTCAGAGAACTTTGTTATTTGGAGTGAGAGGTGAATATTGTACTGGGACAGGCTTCAACTCCTCCCACTCCCTAAATCAAAGAATTAAGCATTATTTTCTCAAAAGAATGATATGAAAGGAAGATTCCCTTTGCCATAATTTTGTTTTGTCCTCTTCTTTCAGGAGAGAGAGGGACTGAAATGTGCTGAATTTTTTGGCTACATCTCTGGCGCGTACATATTTATCTCTCATATTATCCGAGACCAGCTGAAGAGGGAGTGTTTAGAAAGAAAGAGAGGAAAGCTAATACATGTTGAAAGTAAGATGCTTGCATCTTAATTTTAAGAGAACACAGAAGGCCAAATGCTTTCAGAAAAGGGCCCCTTCATGGAGTAATTTGCCTGGTATGGCATCACAGTTTGTTGTATAATTTCAGCCCTGTTACTATGGAAACCTGCTTTAGTGTAGCAGTGACTGTTAATCAGGATTTGTCGTTATTCCCCTTTCATCACAAGGCTCTATATCCTTATGGATTAAATCACAGTTCTCATTGACAATGGCATAGATCAAACATTATTGCCACACATAAAACCTGGGGCTGCTCCCTGTCATTTCCTCCCATCACTAGGAGCCATGCATGCCAGCTGAAGTCTTAACTTTTACAAGGAAATCAAGGCTCTTCTCAGCTCATCTGCTATCTGCCCTCATGACAGAATGCCGGGGAGCTGAGGAAGAGGGCCACTTTCATGTAAACCCACCCTATGACCACGGGAAAGGCGAGCATCGTCTCATGTCTTCCCAAACTTGCATCTGCGGGTGCAGATCTGGGCAAGAAGTTGTTTCAGGGCAACCACTGACTTCTTTAGTCCTGTTCCTGTGTTTGCCCTTCGTCAGGCATTTCCCTGAACTCTGAGGAGCAGCACGCTTGCCCTTTCCTTGGTGAGGATTTTCTGGAGTTCTAGCTGCGGCCTTGCCCTAGGAAGACTATCAGGGCGGGGACCCCAGTTTGGTGGTACACCCCTGAGAGCCCTGTGGGGCTCTGGCTGTTCAGTGGTACACCCTAGAAAGCCCCGTGGGGCTGCCGAGTGCCCTCTGCCCTTCCCATTTTGGAGAGTTGGATGAAGACCTTGTCTGAATGGGGATGTTCACAGCCCCAGAGTACCGGACTTGGGAGTGCTAGATGGCTCCCACCTCTGGGAAAGCCAGCTTGCAGGAATACGGGAATGGCAGAGCCTGAGCCAGGCCTTGTCTGGCTTCAGGGCCCTCACCAGCCTCCGTGTGCCTTCTGGTTGCTAGCTGATTTGTTTGAGAGCAAGAACCTTTAAACTCTGCTGGTTCCCATCAGCCTCCGGAGCCAGTGTGCCAGGGTTCCATTTCTAACCCTCCCACTTACTAACTGTGTGGTCTTGGCAAGCTATTTAACCTCTCTGAACTTCCCGTGTAAAATGAGGTTAATAATAGCACCTACCCCATGGTCATGAAGAATAAATAAACCAGTGTTTGTAAGATGCTCAGACTAGCGACTGGCACCTCACGAATGCTGAATAGGTGTTTGTTTGCACATAAATAGAAAAGAAACATCATGCTTACGTGTATTCAAAATATATTCCAGATCAGATTATCCAGATATTAGTAAGGTGTGGAAAACAGCGTTCCCCTCCCCCCTGCACTCATCCCCTCCTCTTCCCGCGCCCCTGCTTTCTCTCCTTCATCTCTGCAATGTGCCCAGCCCCCTAGTATAATTCCGATTGGCTAAATTAATTCTGTAGCATCCTGCTGTGAATAATTATGTTGATCCAGTGTGTATTCTGATGCCTTTTTTTTTTCCCTTAGCCTAAATTATAATGTGACAATTGCGGCTCACAGCTGGCTCATCAGAGGTGGGCAGTTTGGGAATTGGCGCATCTGAATACGCTTCTCTGTTAACCCTCTGCCTTGATTGCTTAAGACAAGACATATGTAAACCCCATGATTATTGCCATTTGTTTGGACTTTGCAAAGACTCTGCCTTCAAACATAAAGCTGCTGGGTTTGTTTTGGGGGAGGGGGGCCTGGAGACCTCCCCTCCCCTCTTCCCCTCCCCCCTCCCTTTCAGACAATAAATAGCTGTCAGGCTTATGTCAAGGATGAAATTATAGGTGCACATGAGGCCTTGATTACATTGTTTTGGAGAGATTGCTATTAGCATACTGAAATGAAGTCTAATTTTTCACTGACGGAGCTGAGTCAAAACTCCAGTGACAGAGGCCTGGCAGACAGTGTGAGGGAAAAAGGGTCCCGTCTGAGCCCCTTGTTCCACATGGGGGTGGCGGCAGGGGCTGGGGGGGAGTGGCGCTTCTCCTTATCGAACCAAACAATAAACACAAAATAGTTGATACGAAACACATCTCATTGGAAAAGAAAGACTGACTGATCGAGGATGAAATAACATGTTGGGGTTGGATAAGGTCCTCTGTGAAGTTACCCTGTGTTATTTTCAAGTGTATTTAATCCATGTTAAGGCAGAGTTGAGATGTGCAAGTCAGCCAGTGTTTTAGCTGAAGAATGTACTGTCTTGATTTTTTGCTTTGCTTGCTGCCTGCATGATTCATTTCCTCCTGCCACTTTCCCCTCGCACACATTCTCTGAACACGAATGCTTGTGATTCCCGTATTTGCAGGGCGAGCGTATGGGTGCTACTTCTGCTGTTTATCCATTCTGATGATGCGAACATGCAACTTTTCATTTTCAAAACCCTTTATTTAAAGAAAAATTCTTTGCATGTGGTTTCCTTGGCTTGTTTGAAGGACTTGTGCCTCATCAGAGGATAGATTGATACTTATATGTGTTTTAGGATCACTGTCCCTGCTCAACTGTGGTGCAAATTTAAGAATCACACACACACATACACTGCATGGTTGTGCATGCATGCAGCTGAGTGTATGTGTGTGTGCGTAGAGAGATTTTGGCATTGTAAGCAACTAGAAAGGCTGTTCCATACCACTGTTTCATTATTATTTTTATTAAAGGGAAAGAAATGGACATTTAGTGTGGGTGAGAGAGAGAAGAGAGTGTTCTTCAGTTTGAAATCTTGTGACAGTGGAGAAAACGTGTGGACTGACCATATTTTTATTTATTTGGAATATATATTTTAAGTACCTGTCAAGTGCAAGACACTGTGCTGTAATTATTACTGTGGGGCTTCAGAGGTGGATTAGAAATGGTTCCCGTGGTTCCAGAACATGTGGTCTACATAGGAAGAGCACACTTTGCCCGCCAAACTCTACTGGAGCCAAGAATAGTGGGGTTGCAGGGGAAGAACCGGGGTTCACTTTGCTACTTGCTGTCTAGGCGATGCCACAGTAAATGGAGAAAGAGGAGGAATCACCGAAGGTTTAATAGAGGAGGTTGTATTAGAAGTGCAGGAGGGAATTTTATACAGAGAAACAGAATAAAAACCTCCCAAGCAGAGTGAAACTTGTAACCTGGTGACAGGTCTGGTTTGGCTGGAGGTTCCCACCCTGGTTATGCTTTTGCGTTCCTGGAGAACTAGTAATCATGCCTGAACATGGATGGGCCTAGAGATGATCATACTAAATGAAACATACTAAGATTACACTACATAAGACAAAGACAAATACCATGTGATATCACTTATATGGGGAATCTAAAATCTGACACAAATGAACTTATTTATGACACAGAAATAGACTCACAGACATAGAGACATTTATGGTTAGAGAACGGGAAAGGAAAGGTGGGGCAGGGAAAAACTGGGAATTTGGGATGAACAGATACACACCACTATATATAAAACAGACAGACAATTAGAACCTACTGTATAGCACAGGGAATCCTATTTAATATCTTATTTAATATCTTGTAATAACCTGTAATGGGCTTTCCAGGTGGCCCTGTTGCTAAAGAACCAGCCTGCCAGTGCAGGTAGACTTAAGAGACACGGATTCGATCCCTGGGTTGGGAAGATCTCCTGGAAGAGGGCATGGCAACCCACTCCCATGGTCTGTAGAATCCCATGGACAGAGGAGCCTGGCAGGCTGCAGTCTATAGGGTCACAAAGAGTCGGACACAACTGAAGCGACTTAGCACGCATGCACGCTATAACCTACAATGGAAAAGAATCTGAAAAAGGATATGTATATATGTATTTTAAAAAACGACTGCTGCCTGAAATCTCCAGAGACAGAAAGTAGATTAGAAGATGCCTAGGGCGGAGTGAACTGGTGGAGAAAGGGAGTGATTACTGATGGGTAGTGGGTCTTGTCTTGGGTGATGAAAGTGTCCTCAATTTGAGATGGTGATGCTTACACAAATCTGTGGATGTACTAAAAAACACTGAGCTGTGTACTTTAAATAGATCAGTCATGCAGTATGTGAATTAGAGCTCCTTGAAGTTACTATAAAAAGTGACTGCAGTCCGGTGCCCATGCCAGGCCAATGAGATGAGAAACTCGGGTGTGGCGGGTCCTCAGGTGGCTGCAGCATCAGGGCCCCCTGCGCTACCACACAGGGTGGACCGAGGAGCCACAGGCGTGCCGGCCGGAAGGCGGGTGGGCTGCATCTCAGTCTTGGCGCAGGTCCTGCTGAAAGGCTTGTGCTCCTACTGGCCAAAGGGAACCATTGATGGATTTAAAGTAGGGCCTTGGTGACTTTAGTGGTCTTTAAAAAGCCACTCATATGTGTATGAGGGCTTCCCAGGTGGGGCTAGTGGTAAAGAACCCAGCTGCCAATGCAAGTGGACGTAAGAGACATGGGTTCGACCCCTGGGTTGGGAAGATCCCCTGCAGGAGGACACGACAACCCACTCCAGTATTCTTGCCTGGAGAATCCCACGGACAGAGGAGCCTGGTGGGCTATGGTCCATGGGGGCGCAAAGAGTCGGAAGCCACTGAAGCAACTTAGCATGCATGCATAGGTGTGTGAAGGATGGTTTCTGGAAGACGAGAGCCAGCTGAGACTGTTTTAGCTTGCCAGCAAAGATGCACAGTGGCCCTCAGCCGGTGCAGATGGGGGTGGGCAGTAAGGAGGGAGAGGAAGAGACAGTAGGAGAGACACGGCAAGACCAGAGCTCTTGCTGGGCCTGCTGGCTGCCTGGCTGAGGGGGATGATAAGGTGGGGAGGCTGTGTTTCTGGAGGGACTGGGAAGAGAGGCCAGACAAGGAGGTAGGGGTGCAGGGAGGGGAAGGCTTGAGAGAGGACACACAGAGCTTTGCACAGGCTGGACTCGAGGCATGCGTGTCCATCCACAAGCAGTGCTCTGCGCAGGGTGGAGCATGTGGCTGCGGGCCCAGAGAAGAGGCTGATCGCAGACAGCTGGGAGTCTGCAGCCAGGGGCCTCATGCCACCTGCTTCCACAGGGGCTCACTCACCTGACCGTGGGCAGGAGGACCCAGCTCCTCACCACATGAGCTGCCTGCTGTCCTCCCAGGATAGCCGCTGGCTGCCTGCAGAGTGAGTGACCTGCGATTAAGCAAGCTGAGGTAGAAGTCAGTCAGTGCTTTTCGTGACCTGGTCTTAGAGTGACACTCCATTTCTCCAGGATGCTTTTGTTCACACAGACCAGCTGTAATGAAGGGTCAGAGGGACCACAGGAGGTATGAACCAGGGGCCACTAGGGGCACTCCTGGCCTGGCTCCCACACCCTGATTCCCAGCACGGTGCTGGCAGTGGTCAAAGGAACAGTGTGGTCACCAACACTAAAAAGTGTGTGATGAGAAGGGTGCTCAGGTGTCAGGCAGCTACAAACTCATTGCAGGGATGCCTACGCTGCCTAGGGGCACCCCTGTGTGCAGAGGCAGGAAAGGAAAATGAACATGGTCCTCTCTGCCACACCTGGAAGTTTAGTGTCCCCCATATCTGGAGGGCCAGCAGGTCAGGGTTGTCCCCAATGCCCAGCCGTGACACACACCTCTGAAGAGAGGAAAAATAACTTTGGAGAAACAAGAAAAGGTAGTACTGATAAGTTTTCCCATCATCTGAAGTATCGCTGCCTACTGGTCTGTTTTGTTGCATTGAAAGTGACTGCCTCGTGCCTCAGACAATAAAGAATCTGCCTGCAATGCGGGAGACGCGGGTTCGATCCCTGGGTGGCTAAGATCCCCTGGAGGAAGGCATGGCAACCCACTCCAGTGTTCTTGCCTGGAGAATCCCATGGACAGAGGAGCCCGGTGGGCTACAGTCCATGGGGTCACAAAGAGTCGGACACCACTGAGCAACTAAAGAAAAAAAAAGTGACTCCCGTTAGATACACCATCATTGCGGCTGCCAGGAAGGGCTGCATGAGTGATCCCAGGCTGACATCAGATCTGAGCCCAGTGAACGAGGGGGAGCGTGGACAGAGTGAATCTTTTCAGCTCTGCAGCATACTCAATTTTATCCCATGAAGCTGGAAAGGGGGGGTCTTTTTCAAATAAGGGTGACCGATTGATTTCTGGGGACACAGGAATGAGATGAGTGCTGTTAAATGGCATGGCCTCTGATCCGTTAAAAAGTATGTGAACATTTATCCCCCAGTGAAATTCACCCTATTTTAATTTTTGCATCAGAGCTGAAGAGTTTGCTTCTATTTAGAAATGAAAAATGTTGTTTTAAAAATGAAGGATAGGAATTTATTTGTATTTAAAAAGTAATAGTTCTAAATGGAGAAGGGGTTCTAAATGGAGAAGGGAGAAAGATAAGAGTGGGTTTCAGAGAGAAGGGACTTAGTGCAGTGAAGAGTTGGGGGCTGGGGGTGGGGAGTGGTGTCCAGGGGTGCATTCGTCCATGATAAATTGTTGTTCACCTCTGTCCTGCATGCCCTGCTAGGCCCCCAGGTCCCCTTGGTTAATGAAAGGAGGTCTCACCTTCACCACCCCATCAATACCTCTCTAGTACTTGCTGATTTCCTTTTCTTTTTTTATGAAGAGAGAGGAAGGCTCAGAAGCCTTGGGTGGGCTAACACTTTAATGACATTGGTTTTCATTGTATTTATGATGGAGTTACTATTTTTTTCTGTAGTCATTGAGACTGGGCTTCCATTTCTGGTGTTGGTGTGGCATTTTCTCTCTGGAAGGTAAATGCATATACATCTTGGAAATGGTTTACGTGAAAGATAACCGGGTAATACAGTGGACAGAAATCGTGAAGGTGGTAGTGAAATGACTGAAATTTAGGAAACACCACCTTAGAGCATGTCAGTTTGGCTTCATTCATTGAGTCACAGACAGGTTGTCCCAGGTGTCTCCGGCTGCCGCAGCAAAATAGTGTAGACTGGGAGGCTTCCACGACAGATACTGGCTCCCCACAACTCTGGACGCGGGGAAGTCCAAGATCAGGGTGCCGTTGTGGTCTGGTTCGTGGTGAGGGCTCTTTCTCGGTGTGCAGATGGCCGCCTTCTCGCTGCGTCCTCACACAGTTCTAGAATGAGCTTCGTTCTCCTCCTCTTCTATAAAGACACTCAGCCCATCATGGGGGCCCCACGCTCAGGACCTCATCAAAACCAAATCACCCCCCAAAGGCCTTGCAAACTAACACCATCACACAGTGGGGTTGGGTCTTCAACATATGGACTTGGGGGAACTCAGAGATCAGTTGTAGCATGATGCGTTGCGGAATGTTCGTATTGTGGGAAATGGCGCTCTGTAAGAAGTGCCGGGATTGGTGTCATCACATCTTGGGTGTGTGGAGCTGACAGATCATTCAGCCTCACTTTCCACATCTCTAAAATGGTGTTCAGGACTATTCTGAGGCACAAATGAAGCAACGTTTGTGTAGCTTAGATCACTTCAGGCTGGTAAAATGCCCTTCTATTAAACTTGTTCTTTTCTCATGTATGCAAGATGACTATTAGAATAAACTATATTTTTATTAGAGAGTTTGGAAAATATTAAAAGATACATCTTAGATCTAAAATCTAAATCTGAAATACATATAGCCATATTTTAGTTTTGTTATCTTGATTTTCAGATGATATTATTGATCTTCAGATCTCACTCCTTTTCATGTCAATTAAGAAAGAGTTAGTCCCTTCCTTCTGCCGACTCCTGGCTTTTCCTATAGTTCACTTTCCAGGTCAGTCCATGTTCCCCCCGCCCCCCGCCCCCCCTGCACCCCTGCAGTCTTTAACTTTATTAAATGAGGAATTTAACCTAGGAACTTACTCCCGTTTGCTCATTTGTTTTTTTTTTTTTATGTTGGAGAAGCAGTGAGTCCAGGACTGGGGCATTGCTGAAATTGTGTGTGTGCACCCTGGGGTGCTGTGGCTGACCACACGGCCGGCCGCCCTCCTTCCGCTTGTGGAGGAGCCCACTGGGCACTGGTTGGCACCTGTTAGTGGAGTCACTCCTTTCTCCCAGCACAGCAGCCCTTGCGCCCTCCGCACCGAGTGGGGTGAGGCGGCCCTGGGGGCAGGGTCGGGGCAGTTTCTCTGGTAGCATCTGGCTGCCCTTCAGGAGACACAGGACTAAAGCTTCTCCAGTGCTCAGGAGTTGGCGGGGGCCGAGGGTGGCGGAGGGGCGTTGTGCCTACACCACCACGTTCCTGGACCCTACCAGGTATTTCTGGAACCAAGTGGATGAAGGTGACAGGCAGGGTCTCATAGGAGACCTCAGTCTGTAACAGTGATTTTGTTGATGGACAGACAGGGAGGATGTTAAAACTGAGCCCATAAGATTCATGATTGTTTCTCATGAATCGGGGATTTTATTTATTGATGTATTTTGCTAAGGAGAACAGTTAAAAAAAAAAACACACTGAGGTTTTTGCCACCTTCTTCTGACATTTTACTCAGCCCACTGCTAAGTGCTGTGTTTTTCTACCAAAAGTAGTTAAACCAACATGGGAGGCTTTCCTGCTCTTGGACTGTGATAGTCTGCCAGGCTGGGGAAACAGCAGCCTAATGATACAGGAAGGCTTTAATGCACAAGTTCGGTTTGATACCGTGGGAATGTTGAGAGCCAGCTGAAATGCAGAAAGAGAAGCTTTCTGAGTGACGGGTCGGCAAAGAGGGAGAGGTGGAGCTCGATGTGGCTTTTAGGATGTCCACGGCTTCTCTAAGCTCTTTTCAGATCCAAGCACGTGGATGACACAGAGATGTTGCTGATTACATCTGTGAAGGAACTGAAACAGCGCAACCAGCTCGGAGCAAAGACCAAAGCAACTTTAGAGAGAAAATCAGTCTGTCATATTTATACAAATATGTGCACTTCAATGATAATTACCATAGTCATTGTTTACTATTGCTACACTATATTAATTATCTATTCAATGATAATTAAATACAGAATTCTAAGCATCATCCCCAGACAAATTACCTTTTATCAATTGAAACAAACCAATTAAAAATTTCAAAGTGCAACCATGTAATCAACATCTTAATACATGTTAATTATGACCAAAATTTCAATTAATGTGTTAATATATGACCTTAGATCTCCAGAAACAAACAACAAAAAAGCAGCCTCACATAGCAATTATGGTCTAGTTTGACTGACAGATATCTGTGAGTTTGTTTTTGCGTCTGGTTTGGTAATTTGACTTATATCAGAAAAGCCAGCCTCTTCTCTTCTCTATTCTGAAACCGCTGCATAAAAAGCTCGCAGGGTTTGAAAACACAACTCTCTTCTCTTCAGCGTCTACGTCCTGCCTTCCTGCACTGCACCATCAGTTGTGTCTCTTTCGAGCCTGGTTCCAGCTGCTCCACGAACCTGCAGAGGCACTAGCACAAGCTGCGATCTCTTAATTTTGTAGATGGGTAAGGTGAGGAATGAGGCGTCCCTGGTGGCAAAGTGATAAAAGAACCCACCTGCCAATGCAGGAGACTCGGGTTCGATCCCTGAGCCGGGAAGATTCATGGGAGAAGGAAATGGCAATCTGCTGTAGTATTTTTGTCTGGGAAACCCAATGGACAGAGGAACCTGGTGGGCTACAGTCCATTGGGTTGCAAAAGACTTGGACACGACTGAGCAACTGGACAACAAGGTGAGGAATGGACAGGTTCATGCTGCTGCCTGAAAGTGCTGGTGTAGGGGCTGTCTGAGGGCCTCCTCAGTCTATGCCCTGACAAGTAATGCTGAAGAAGCTGAAGCTGAGTGGTTCTATGAAGACCTACAAGACCTTCTAGAACTAACACCCAAAAAAGATGTCCTTTTCATTATAGGGGATTGGAATGCAAAAGTAGGAAGTCAAGGCATATCTGGAGTAACAGGCAAATTTGGCCTTGGAGTACAGAATGAAGCTGTATAAAAAGCTCTGAGAAGGCCTTACAAATAGCTGAGAAAAGAAGTAAAAGGCAAAGGAGAAAAGGAAAGATATACCCATTTGAATGCAGAGTTCCAAAGAATAGCAAGGAGAGATAAGAAAGACCACTGCAAAGAAATAGAGGAAAACAATAGAATGGGAAAAACTAGAGATCTCTTCCAGAAAATTAGAGATACTAAGGGAACATTTCATGCAAAGGTGGGCTGAATAAAGGACGGAAATGGTCTGGACCTAACAGAAGCAGAAGATATTAAGAAGAGGTGGCAAGAAAACCCAGAAGATAAACAAAAAAGATCTTCACGACCCAGATAATCACGATGGTGTGATCACTCACCTAGAGCCAGACATCCTGGAATGCGAAGTCAAGTGGGTCTTGGGAAGCATCACTATGAACAAAGCTAGTGGAGGTGATGGAATTCCAGTTGAGCTATTTCAAATCCTGAAAGATGATGGTGTGAAAGTGCTGCACTCAATATGCCAGCAAATTTGGAAAACTCAGCAGTGTCCACAGGACTGGAAAAGGTCTGTTTTCATTCCAATCCCAAAGAAAGGCAATGCTAAAGAATGCTTAAACTACCATACAATTGCATTCATCTCACACGCTAGCAAACAGTACATGAACTGTGAACTTCCAGATGTTCAAGCTGGTTTTAGAAAAGGCAGAGGAACCAGAGATCAAATTGTCAACATTTGCTAGATCATCAAAAAAAGCAAGAGAGTTCCAGAAAAATATCTACTTCTGCTTTATTTATTACACCAAAGCCTTTGTGTTTGTGGATCATAAAAAGCTGTCTAAAATTCTTCAAGAGATGGGAATACCAGACCACCTGAACTGCCTCCTGAGAAATCTGTATGCAGGTCAAGAAGCAACAGTTAGAGCTGGACATGGAACAACAGACTGGTTCCAAATGGGGAAAGGAGTATGTCAAGGCTGTATATTGTCACCCTGCTTATTTAACTTATATGCAGAGTACATCATGAAAAATGCTGGACTGGATGAAGCACAAGCTGGAATCAAGATTGCTGGGAGAAATATCACAAACCTCAGATATGCAGATGACACCACACTTATGGCAGAAAGCAAAGAAGAACTAAAGAGCCTCTTGATGAAAGTGAAAAAGGAGAGTGAAAAAGTTGGCTTAAAGCTCAACATTCAGAAAACCAAGATCATGGCATCTGGTCCCATCACTTCATGGCAAATAGATGGGGAAACAATGGAAACAGTGAGAGATTAATTTTTGGGGCTTCAAAATCACTGTAGATGGTGACTGCAGCCATGAAATTTAAAGGCACTTACTCCTTGGAAGAAAAGCTATGACCAACCTAGACAGCATATTAAAAAGCAGAGACATTACTTTGCCAACAAAGGTCCATCTTGTCAAAGCTATGGTTTTTCCAGTAGTCATGTATGGTTGTGAGAGTTGGACTATAAAGTAGCTGAGCGCCAAAGAACTGATGCTTTTGAACTGTGGTGTTGGAGAAGACTCTTGAGAGTCCCTTGGACTGCAAGGACATCCAACCAGTCCATCCTGGAGGAGATCAGTCCTGAAGATTCATTGGAAGGACTGATGCTGAAGCTGAAATTCCAATACTTTGGCCACCTGATGTGAAGAACTGACTCATTTGAAAAGACCCTGATGCTGGGAAAGATTGAGGGCAGGAGGAGAAGGGGACGACAGAGGATGAGATGGTTGGATAGTATCACCGACTCAGTGGACATGAGTTTGAGTAAACTCCAGGAGTTGGTGATGGACAGGGAGGCCTGGCATGCTGCAGTCCATGGGGTTGCAGAGAGTCGGACACGACTGAGCGACTGGACTGAACTGAGCTGACAGCGGCCGTCAGAGAGCCCTGGCCAGTGTGTTCACACATGGGGTTGCCGGGCCGTGGGGATGAGACATGGTGGGAATTCATCACTTGCTCTTTGTTCCCATTGGGAACCATCTTGAGCAGGATTAGAGGAGGGAGGACTCAGGCATGTCTGCTTGTGAGGGTGTCAAGAAGGGCCTCAGGGAGGAGACGTAGTGAATGGAAAGGATTTAGACATTGGGGGTGAAGAACATTCTAGCAGAAGAGTTGTGTCAGAATACAAGTTTGACTAAAATTTACAGTCATTGGAAGAAAAACAGTGATGAGTTCACCTGGGAGGATGAATACATCAATCTTTATTTATTTATTTATTTTTAAACATTTATTTATTTTTGCTGTGCCAAGTCTTGGCTCTGGCACATGGGACCTTCGATCTTTGTTGCAGCACCTGGGGTCTTTAGCTGTGGCATATGAACCTCTTAGTTGCCGCAGGTGGGATCTAGTTCCCTGACCAGGAATTGAACCTGGGCCTCCTGAACTGGGAATGCAGTGTCTTAGCCCCTGTACCACCGAAGAAATAGCCAAATATATCCATCGTATTTCTTTTTCAGCAAATGCCACCTGATAAGAAGGCCTGAGGTCAAGGATAGGGCCATTTAAAAAGTTACCTGACCTTCTCATCTGACTTAAAATGTTTCACAACCACATAGCATCAATGTTCCATCACTTGACCCTTGTATCCTTGGTATGGCCAGTTTATTGTAAGACTCTAGTTGATTCAAAAGAAAACTGGGGGTGCTTCTAAAATACTTCTTTATTTTAGCATGTACATACTTCTTCTCTGAAACATGGCTCACTTAACTGCACTGGCAATTTTATTGTGTGCCGTAAATTGTGAGCATATTTTTTGTGTATTGAAGTGGAAAATCCCCTTGGAAATCCAGCAAATTGGACTTCAGCCTGAATAGGACAGATGAAGAATAGAACTCACTGTGTGTAAATAAATGTGTATATGTGTGTGTATAAAATGTTATATATATATATATTAATATATACATACACATATATAAATACATGTGTATCCATATGTGTATATAAATAAAATAAATAAAATTGGATTGAGTCATAAATGTATAAATATGTCAAATATAAAATCTATTAGAGAAGGAGTTTGTTTTTATGACTCAGAAGGGAGGTGTAATAAAGAAGTATTTTTAAGACCAGGAACTAGTGTGTGTCAGTTTCTTTGTGCTCAGTTCCTCATCTTCTGAAACGAAGACGAGACACTGGATTTGAATCATAAGGCTGTAAAGGATGCTGGGGTGAACTTATTTCAGGCTGAATATTTAGAAACATCGGCAAAGTCAGCAGCTGGATATCTGAGTGGATTGGGGAATCATCAAAACAAATATTCCTCTTCAGTTTTTCAGATTCTGTGGATCTCCTGCCGAGTACAGAAGAATCTTTAAAAAAATTAATAGATCATGCTGTCTGTACATTCTAAAGGAGGTTGTTAAAAATGACTGGAGGAGCATGAATACCCATGTTCATTGCAGCATTATTCACTGTGGCCAAACAGTGGAAATGATCAGGTGTCCATTGAACAGGTGGACGGATAAACAAAATGTGGTCTGTACATACAGGGGTATATTATTCAGTCTTGAAAAGGAAGGACGTGTTGATGTAGACTACAGCATGGATGAACTGTGAGGACCTTGTTGCTCAGTGAAGTAAGCCAGTCCCTAAAGGACAAATACTGGATGATTCTACTTTTTTTTTTCTTCTGTGGAGTACCCAGAAGAGTCAAATCCACAGAGACAGAAAGTAGGAAGAGGCTTCCCAGCGGCTGGGAGAAAGGAGGAATGGGGGATGAGTGTTCACTGGGCCAGAGTTTCAGCTGTAAAGATGAGAACGTTTTGGAGACTGGTGGTGGAGACGGTTGCACAACAGTGTGAATGTGCTGAGTGCCACTGCACTGACACTTAGAAAATGGTCAGGGTGGTGCATTTTATGTTATATGTGTTTTATCTCAGTTTGAAAAATCAGCAGGACATTTTATGCAGGACCTGAGAAGGCAGAAGCCCGAGAAGGTGGCGTGGCTAGACTGTTGTCTGGGATGGAAGTGCCCATAAGTCACGAGGTGTGGAAAGATGCACTGGGTCTTTCTTCCAGTAAAGCAATTCTTTCCACCACATTCTTCCACCTTCATTTCCACCACCCCACCTCCGAGTAATGCATCCCGGCTTTCACCTCTTCATTTACCCATCAGTCTCGACTCCCTCGTGTTTAGTCTTTTCTTCACCCTCAGAGAGCACTCACACAAGTATCTTTCTTCTGCATCAGGCTTCTAGGCTCTTTTTCACTTTTTAAGGCACAAGACTGAAAGTTGGGTAGACATGTAGTGACGATTTTTTTTGGCTGAGCATTAGGGTTTTGATGTTGGTCACTTCCCAAGGCGACAGCAGCTGGTACCACCACCAGTGAGGACATCACCCACTGTCAGAAGACATGACATGCACTGGCTGCTTTTCCTCGCTGAAGAGTGTGTTATTGTTGCTAAATAAATCTGCTTCTGGAAGAAGCAAGTGAAACAGACTTAGAAAAAAAGTTCGAGAAAGGGCATGCAATTGGTTTTTGAGTCTTGGTATTTGAATCTCAATCTAGATAAAATTCATTTTATTTAAGATCAAGGTTTTAGGATGTTTCTTGTTGGTATCATTAATTAAAAATTATGTTAACACCATATGGAAGGAACACAGCCGTGGTGTTTTGACCATTTACATGTAGGTAGTCAATGGCTTGTGGGCTTCTCTGGTGGCTCAGTGGTAAAGAATCTGCCTGCTGATGCAGGAGATGCAGGTGTGATCCCTGGGTCAGGAATATACCCCAGAGGAGGAAATGGCAACCCATTCCAGTATTCTTGCCTGGGAAATCCCATGGACAGAGGAACCTGGCAGGCTACAGACCATGGGGTCACAAAAGAGTCAGACATGACTTAGTGACTAAACAACAGCTATGGTTTTGTCCTAAGAATTCTGTACTTTCAGAGATAGTCATGGAAAAGAGGAAGTAACAGTCTGGGATCCTCAACAGATGTCGTAGGTTTTATTTGTTGAAAATAGAACACAAGGAGGAATAAGACCTGATCTTGAGAAATGAGAAATGCTTAGAACCAAGCCATTGACTAAATGTGTATGGGCAGGGACACTTGCTTTCCAGCCTTGCAGAGGAGTAGCTGTCTTACCAAGGTCACAGAAGATGTGACCATGCAATTAAAAGCACTAGTTACTGAGGTGCTACCAAAATCTGCTTCAGTATGATGTAAACCTCAAGGCCATATTTGTGTTTTATAGGAACAAGAGATTTCCATTTTAAATAGAACAGTTTCATTTATTTCTTGTGAAAGAATGTTAAAGCATGAATCAGACTTATTAATTCTTTGAAGGTCATCTTAGGAAAATTACTTACATATTGAAAAACATTTTAATTTTTTTCTTGGAAATAGCAATGTATTGTTTTGATGGAAATTGGAACCATGGTCCTTAAAAGCTCTGTAATGTTGACTAGTTTAACATTACCTATTTAAATATCACAGGTCCTCTAAAAGTTAATGTGAAAGCTAATTTTCATAGTTTGATTATTACGTGTATATATGTATTGGTATTATCTTGAATTCACATGTTGAGAGAACAGACTAATTTTATGATTAGCAGAATCACCGAAGAGATCTTTTTATTCTAAGTTTGCCAGAGAGTCCATTATTTGAAGAATTCTGTCCATAGTAGATGTAGTTTAATGACGAAAGGACTTCTGTTGGTAGAGATACTGGTGATGAAATTCTGAAAACATGTGTCTATTTAAGAGAGAGCAAATAAGTAAAGGTATTGATGTGTTGGAAACCAGAAATTCTGTCACAGATGAGGGAGTAACACACATATGGAGAAGACGAAATGTAAGGAAGGCCCTCAAGGTATTGGATTTGAGTTGAAAGTATCAGTATGGACTCATGTTAGACAGACAGTCCTCCCCTCCTACCCCCAAGCCCACACACAGCTATAGCTACTGAGAGAGCCTAGAAGCCACGTCATGCCCGTAGTAATGAGCAACTCAGTGCCTGGGTATTGGTTTCTAAATTCTATATTCCACTAAAAGAATTCACTGAGCTATTTGGTTGTGTCAGAAGCAAGGAAGTGCTGAAGGCCTAGTGAGGTAATGTCAAAGGACCAGCTGAACGGGACTCTCAGGACCCAAACTTGGGAACATCTCAGTATTCAAAAATGTTTTGATGGCCATGGATTATAACAGATTACGTTTTTTTAGAAACCACGAGTTAGCAGTGATGAGAGAGGTACAGGAAGCTGAGAGTTGGGAGATGCTCTACTTAGAGGAAGGTTAGCTGATAAATATAGAAGGAATTGAAGATAATAGAATTGTTTTCAATAGAATTGAAAACAATCATTGTTTTGTAACACCAGTATCATCACTGACTCAGGATGGATACTGACACTTCTGGGAGAAAGGTTGATGTCGAAGAACAGAGTGTTCTCATGTCCTCCATGGAGTCCTTAAGAGAACAATGTGCCTTTGACACAGAGAGATCGGTGGTTAGCACCTTAACTAAACTGACGTCAGGCTTGACATCACAGATCATGAGCCCCTGATGTGTTGGAGTGGGGGCACACAGCTTCCGCAAGATTGGTCTGCACCCCATTGACTATTTAATGTCCTGAAGGACAGAGGGAAATGGAGAAGCTGTATTAGATTAGAGAGACTGAAGGGAAATAACAGCCCACTGAAGTGAGTGAAACTTAGTTGGATTCTGAATCAGAAGAAGCCAAATAGCTCTAAAGGTCATTTTTGAGATAATGGGGGAAATGTTGGATGATCATAGTAATGTTCAGTTTCTTAAAGTTGTATTTAGATGGGAGAAGGTCCTTGTTCTTGAAGGATGAATGGTGAAGTAAAGAGGGTGAAATTTCATGATGTCTTAAGCTCAGTTTTGGAAAGTTTAGCAAAAGGAAAACATATATATATTTATACATATATATTCATATCATAGGAAGACAGCCAGAGACCTAGAGAGACAAAGAGAGAGGCTGAGGGGAGAGGAGGATTGTCAGAATGTGAACAGCTGATGAATCTGGGCGAGGAGTATGTGAATGTTTAGTGTACTGTCAGTTCAGCATTTCTGTAGGCTTGAAATTTTTCAAAATAAAAAAATTAATTAAAAACAAATGAAAAAGGATACTATATATATATATATACACACACTCTTTATATAGGTTTATAGATATAGTATATATATACTTTTTTCCATATAGAAACAAAGATTTGGTAGTGGAGTGCATGTGCTGTTACTTTAGTCTTTGTCTGACTCTTTGTGACCCCATGGACTGTAGCTCTCCCAGGCTCCTCTGTCCATGGGATTCTCCAGGCAAGAATACTGGAGTGGGTTTTTCCCATGTCCTCCTTCAAGGGATCTCCCCAGCCCAGGGACTGAACTCATGTCTGTTATGCCTCTTACATGGACAGATGGGTTCTTTACAACTAGTGCCCCCTGGGAAGCTCTGCTACCAGAGTATGAAAGTGTCATGATTTCCAATGAGACAAGTATGATTTTTCTCCACCACTCCCACCATGGAAATGTGATTGCTACTGCATTCACATTTGAGCAGTGGTAATGGAGTGGAATTTTCTAGTGATTCAGTTGTCCTTAATTTCTTTGGGCTATCAATAAATTTAGTTTCTTATAAATTAGAAGATTCTTTATATATTAGTTCACAGCGGATTTTTTACATTTTCCCCAGTGAATTATGGTTAGTAAAGTAACAAGGGAACTAGTAGTAATGTCATCTGTCATTTATTGAGCACCTGCTATGTGCTTGGAAATGTGCTGTTTTTTTTTTTTTTTTTTTTTTTTTACTTCACTTGTCTCCATTCTTGTCTGATTGATATCTCAGTTGGCACACTTTCAAAGAATTTTTAAAAAGGTCAGTGTGGTAGAGATAAGGTTTGGGGGTAGAAATGAGAAAGAGGGCTTGGGAGGAAAGTGATGGGAGAGTCTGCAGAGAGAGGCAGGGCTAGCCTATTCAGGTTCTGTGAGCCATCTCAGAAGTTTCAGCTAAATTACAAGGGCAAGTGAAAGTTCTTGTAGGGTTTTGCTTTTTCACTTCAAAAATTTAATAGCTGTTCTCTAATATCATCAAATATTAGAGTCAGTGTCAGTTTTCCCTCCTTTATAGTTTGTTCAAATCAGGATCTGAAGAAGGTTCTTACATTGCAATTGGTTAATTTCTCTCTCCCTTCCTTTTAATAACAGATCTATTGAGATCTGTTATTCATATACCATGCTGCTGCTGCTGTTGCTAAGTCGCTTCAGTTGTGTCCGACTCTGTGCGACCCCATAGACAGCAGCCCACCAGGCTCCTCCATCCCTGGGATTCTCCAGGCAAGAACACTGGAATGGGTTGCCATTTCCTTCTGCAATGCATGAAAGTGAAAAGTGAAGGTGAAGTTACTCAGTCATGTCCGACTCCTAGCGACCCCATGGACTACAGCCCATCAGGCTCCTCTGTCCATGGGATTTTCCAGGCAAGAGTACTGGAGTGGGGTGCCATTTCCATATACCATACAATTCACCTATTTAAAGTGTGCAATGCAGCAATTTTTAGTACAGTCACACAGTTGTACAAGCATCACCACGGTCAGTTTTAGAACATTTTCCACCACCCCCTGTCCCTGTCAGCAGTCATTCCTCATTTCCTCTCAAACCTCTCCTAGTCCTAGGCAAACACAGGTCTACTTTCTGTCACTGTGGATTTGTTTGCTGTGGACATTTCGTATAAATGAAATCACATGTGGTCTTTTGGCTTCTTTCACTTAGCGTACATTTTCAGGGCTTGTTCATGTTGCAGCATCTGTCACTGCATCACTCCTTCTCATTGCTGAGTAATATTCCATTGTGTGGATGTACTACATTTTATTTATTCATTCCTCAGCTGATGGACATTTGGGTTGTTCTGTTTTTCATCTATAAAGAATAATGCTAGCCTTTGACAAAATTCAACATCCTTTTATGATTAAAACTCTCCAGAAAGCATTAATAGAAGGAACATACCTCAACATAATAAAAGCTATATATGACAAACCCACAGCAAGCAAGTAAAAAATTGAAAGCATTTCCCCTGAAATCAGGAACAAGACAAGGGTGCCCACTCTCACCACTACTATTCAACATAGTTTTGGAAGTTTTGGCCACAGCAATCAGAGCAGAAAAAGAAGTAAGGAATCCAGATAGGAAAAGAAGAAGTGAAACTCTCGCTGTTTGCAGATGAGATGATCCTCTACATAGAAAACCCTAAAGACTCTACCAGAAAATTGCTAGAGCTAATCAACGAATATAGTAAAGTTGCAGGATATAAAATTAACACACAGAAATCCCTAGCATTCCTATACACTAACAATGAGAAAACAGAAAGAGAAATTAAGGAAACAATACCATTCATCATTGCAACAACAAGAATAAAATACTTAGTAGTATATCTACCTAAAGAAACAAAGGACCTATACATAGAAAACTATAAAACACTGATGAAAGAAATCAAAGAGGACACAAACAGATGGAGAAACATACCGTGTTCATGGATTGGAAGAATCAATATTGTCAAAATGGCTATACTACCCAAAGCAATCTATAGATTCAGTGCAATCCCTATCAAGCTACCAAGGGTATTTTTCACAGATCTGGAACAAATAATTTCACAATTTGTATGGAAATACAAAAAACCTCGAATAGCCAAAGTAATCTTGAGAAAGAAGAATGGAACTGGAGGAATCAACCTGCCTGACTTCAGACTATACTACAAAGCCACAGTCATCAAGACAGTATGGTACTGGCACAAAGACAGAAAGATAGATCAATGGAACAGAATAGAAAGCCCAGAGATAAATCCATGTACCTATGGACACCTTATCTTTGACAAAGGAGGCAAGAATAAACAATGGAAAAAAGACAACCTCTTTAACAAGTGGTGCTGGGAAAACTGGTCAACCACTTGTAAAAGAATGAAGCTAGAACACCTTCTAACACCATACACAAAAATAAACTCAAAATGGATTAAAGATCTAAGTGTAAGACCAGAAACTATAAAACTCCTAGAGGAGAACATAGGCAAAACACTCTCCGACATAAATCACAGCAGGATCCTCCATGACCCACCTCCCAGAATATTGGAAATAAAAGCAAAAATAAACAAATGGGACCTAATGAAACTTAAAAGCTTTTGCACAACAAAGGAAACTATAAGCAAGATGAAAAGACAGCCCTCAGATTGGGAGACAATAATAGCAAACAAAGCAACAGACAAAGGATTAATCTCAAAAATATACAAGCAACTCCTGAAGCTCAATTCCAGAAAAATAAATAACCCAATCAAAAAATGGGCCAAAGAACTAAACAGACATTTCTCTAAAGAAGACATACAGATGGCTAACAAACACATGAAAAGATGCTCAACATCACTCATTATCAGAGAAATGCAAATCAAAACCACAATGAGGTACCATTACACGCCAGTCAGGATGGCTGCTATCCAAAAGTCTACAAGCAATAAATGCTGGAGAGGGTGTGGAGAAAAGGGAACCCTCTTACACTGTTGGTGGGAATGCAAACTAGTCCAGCTGCTATGGAGAACAGTGTGGAGATTTCTTAAAAAACTGGAAATAGAACTGCCATATGACCCAGCAATCCCACTCCTGGGCATACACACCGAGGAAACCAGATCTGAAAGAGACACATGTACCCCAATGTTCATCGCAGCACTGTTTATAATAGCCAGGACATGGAAGCAACCTAGATGCCCATCAGCAGACGAATGGATAAGGAAGCTGTGGTACATATATACCATGGAATATTACTCAGCCATTAAAAAGAATTCATTTGAATCAGCTCTAATGAGATGGATGAAACTGGAGTCCATTATACAGAGTGAAGTAAGCCAGAAAGATAAAGAACATTACAGAATACTAACACATATATATGGAATTTAGAAAGATGATAACGATAACCCTATATGCAAAACAGAAAAAGAGACACAGATGTACAGAACAGACTTTTGGACTCTGTGGGAGAAGGCGAGGATGGGATGTTTCGAGAGAACAGCATTGAAACATGTATATTATCTATAGTGAAACGGATCACCAGCCCAGGTTGGATGCATGAGACAAGTACTCAGGGCTGGTGCACTGGGAAGACCCAGAGGAATCGGGTGGAGAGGGAGGTGGGAGGGGGGATCGGGATGGGGAATACATGTAACTCCATGGCTGATTCATGTCAGTGTATGACAAAAACCACTACAATATTGTAAAGTAATTAGCCTCCAACTAATAAAAATAAATGGAAAAACAAAACAAAACAAACAAACAAAAAGAATAATGCTGCTGCAGCCACTTGTATATAAGTTTTCATGTCTTAAAGTTGTTTTAATTTCTCTTGGGTGAGTATCTTGGAATGGAATTTCTGGGTCATGTGGTGATTTTCTGTTTATTTACCTTTTGCCAGACTATTTCCCTGCACCATTTTACAATCCCACCAGCAGTGTATTCTGTCAGCAGAGGGGTTCAATTTCTCCACATCCTTCCCAACATTTGTTATTATCTTTCTCTCTCTCTGTTTTTTTTTTTTTTTTTTTGGCCATGCCACACAGCATGCAGAATCTTCCCAGACCAGGGATCAAACGTGCACCCACTGCAGTGGAAGCATGGTGTCTTAACCACTGGACCAGCGAGGAAGTCCATATCTGTCTTTTTTAAAGCCGTCTAGTGGGTGTGAAGTGGCAGCTCGCTGTAATTTTGGTTTGCATTTCCCTGATGGTTCCTCAGAAGGTTTTACCTGGTAGAATGGCACCTTCTGAGATTTAAACTAGAAGCTCATTCTTACTGTGTCATAGAGGATGGGTGAGGGATGTATAGGAGATAAACAGGTGAAATAAGCTAGGGGACAGACCAAGCTAGTGGGAGTGAGGAAGGTGACAAGGAGATGGATTCCAGGGCTAAGAGATACAGGAATTTGGGAGTGACTGGATGTAGAGGGTGGGGAATGGTTGCAACTGGATTTCTTGCCTGGGCAATGGGGTGGAGTGTGATGGAATTCACTGATGTCTTGGACAGAGCCTCGTGGAGAGGGGAACATGTTTAGATTTGAGTTTGAGGTAATGGGCTTCCTTGGTGATTCAGTGATAGAGAATCTGCCTGCAATGCAGGAGACACAGGTTCAGTCCCAGAGTCGGAAAGATCCCCTGGAGAAGGGAATGGCTACCCACTCCAGTATTCCTACCTGGAGAATTCCACGGACAGAAGAGCCTGGCGGGCTACAGTCCATGGGGTCGCAAGGAGTTGGACACGACTGAGTTTCTAACACTTTCGCTTTCTGAGGTGACGGTGGTTATTGTCGGGAGGGCAGATCAGGAGAGAAGTCCAGGCTGGATGTATGCACTAGAGGATTATTGTCTATCAGAGGTAATTCAAGATGGGGAGTCGGGGTGTGGACTGAGACGTCAGGCCATGGGGACAAGGAGTTCAAGGGAAGATCTGAGCCATGGATAGGGGGCACATTCCCACCCCTGCGGGTGGGGAGCTGTGTCGGTCCCGCGTGCGGCACGCTCCCTACAGGAAAGGAGTGTGAGGAAGATGACAGGGCCAGCTCTCTGGTCCTTTTCCTCCTCCCTCGTCACCAGGCCAGAGGTAGTTTCAGGCTGGCATGGGGTCAGTCCAGGTGAGATGACCTCTACATCCTTTCCAGGGGTCACATGCAAGAATCGGGGAAAGAGCTCCAAACTTTCTGTCCTGGGGGTTGTGTGGAGGGACCCTGATGGATTTCTAGAGTCCAGTTGCTTTCCCCTTCTAAAAACGCATAGAAGTGCTAGTCTCTCAGTACAGAATATGGTGAAAGAACCGCCTTTCCTTCAGTTCACTGAAATCTGTTCCAGGATGAATCTCTGTCAAAGTTTTCTAGTGAGTAGACTTGTGTGTGTGTTATGCTGGTGGAGTGATGGGAGAGAGGTCGCCTCTTGTAGGCAGAATTTGACTGGCATTATCTCTTGCAGTATTATTTCCAGAAGAAAAAAAATCTTGTTAACATGCTGTTTGGATTTAACTGATGATGGGTGGACAATATTTCAAGAAGAGGTTCACTGATGAAAACTGCCTCTGAATACTTTTAAAAAAGTTTTTTCAAGAGATACATTCTTTGTGTGAAGGATATTAATTGTTAACAGACATCTTATAATTTAAATTTGTTAAATTGTAAAGTTTCCCTTGGTTTTTCCCCAGGAAGACACCTTTATAACTTGAAATCTTTCAAAATCCTTTTGAAACATGAGTTACTATAATTCTGAGTGGCATGTTGAAATCACTACTTTTGTTTTCTTTCTTTGCTGTTTGTCAATTGAAATGTGCAAAGAAGTCCATTTGAAATTCTCTTTGGACCACTTAATTCAACTTCATCATGGAGGAAGTGGGATGAGAATAATATCAAACAAGCCCAATAGGTGACCAGAAATACAGTTGTAGCAAATCCACGGCTCATCGTTAAAATGGCTTTATTTTTCCATTTCATGAATTCAGCCAGGGAAGGTCCTTTTTTAGCTAAAACCCTAGACCATCTTTCTGTGCAGGGTTAGTTAGAAAGGATGGGCAAATAGATTTTAGCTGTTAAAAGTGTGAATCCGAGAAGTCACTTGAATTCCAAATAAATGAATTTATAAATTCATTTACATCCTAGAATAAATGGAAGTAATTATGACTGCATTAGTGCGGCATTAATTAACATTGCTAATTCTTTGTATGCAATTATGTCAAATAATAACACTCATAAAATGTAAATATCAAATGAATAAGAGCGGTGCCTCCCTTCTCTTCTTTACGCCGCCGAGTCACAGCGTCAGATGATGAACGCGAAATATCATCAAGCTTCCAGACACCTACTTTCTAAACACAGGCTGTGTGAATTCTAATGAAAACATGAATTCCGCGGTATAAATTTTCTCTGCTGCGTGGTTCAGTCAGGGGCTGCCCAGTAAGCCAGTAATTCCATTCCTCTGAGCATTGCTGAGAATATTTATATAATTAAATATCATCTGTTTCCCCATTTAATTCCTGGTGGTTTTTCTTCTCCCCCCCGCCCCCCAGCTTTTTCTTCTTTTTTTTCTTTTTGCTGTTTCCTTGGGCAGGAATGGCCACAGCTCTGATGGATTATCTTCATTAGCTACTTGGGGTGATGAGTCCCTGAGTGAAGCTGAACTTGATTTACCGCATTCGAAAGCTGAACCTCTCTCGGAAGCTCTAAGTAGGGCAGGTTTTATGCAGCCTTTACGCTGGTGTGTTTGAAGAAGAGGAAAAAAAAAAATCAAGGTTTTCTTTTAGAAAACAATTTGGGGATGTATTTTGGTCTCCTGGGAGAGTTTCCTTTTACATGATATCACCAAACTGCTGATGTTGAAAATGTTTTTAGATAAAGCAAAGATGAATGAAGAGCATGGTGTTCTACTGAGAAGAGCACGGGGGGCCTGGGCTCTGAGTCTGGGGGCCCTGCTGACGTGAGACGCAGATTCTTGGGTCTCAGGAAGCTGGGGAACTGGATTGGCTGCTCTCCAAGGCTCCTTCCGTCCAAGAACCCAGCTCCCGGGCAGATCACTCAGTCTCCCTAAGCCGCAGGTTTTGCATCTTGGAAATGGGGACACACTGCTTGTTACAGTTTACTCCCTCGTTAGAGGTTGGCTGTGAGGATTGAATAGAAGGATGTGCCGACAGCAACCGCGCAGCGTCTGGCCTCCAGACGGAGGAGTGGTCCGCTGTGGACCAGGGTCCTCATTCTTCCCATAGCTCTGAGCCCAAGCTCTGGTTCATTTTTGGAAAGGGCTAGAACTGGCAGAACTGAGGCTTTGGGGCTTTGATGTGTGATCTTGAGCGCATTCTACTATCGTTAGTGGGTATTTGACAATCCGCCTGCCAGTGCAGGAGACGCCAGGAGAGATGTGGGTTCGATCCCTGAGTCAGGAAGATCCCCTGGAGTACGGGAATGGGAACCTGCTCCAGTATTCTTGCCTGGGAAATCCTGTGGACAGAGGAGCCCGGCGGGCTACACCCACGGGGTGGCAGAGTCAGACATGAATGAGTGACGCAGTAGCAGTGGCAACACCCAGGGGTGTCAACATTGCTACTCCTTTAATTCATAGGTAGTTTGCTTTCTGTGAGGGTCTAGGTTCTGCTGTGAGGTGCTTGCTTTGGGGCTGGCTGCGTGCTGGTCCGAGGGACAAGCCAGCTCCCCTGAGGTTGGGCAGAGGGGCTTTTATTGAAGGCTTTGGCCAATTGTGGCAAAGGGGCAATCTGGAGGAGAAGTCTGTAGCGAAGATGCTTGGCCTAAAGAACCAAATACAAGATAAGACAGACCAAGAAAACAGTCTTCTTTTATACCTGCAGACCTGGACCCAGTAGCCTTAATCTCCCGGTGGGTTGAGAATGCAAGGTATATTCCAGCATGTGAATTATCCATTCCTAGCCCCGAGGCTTCCGTCACGCCAGGAAGAGGGGTCTCTTGGCGCTGCTGCCATGTCATTGGCTGCAGAATGTTCCCGTTATTTCTGTGGCTGCACCCTGCCCTTCTTTCCCCAGAGACCTTGGGGAAGAGGAGGGAGATGGAAGGCAATGACCTGGAGGTGGGATTTTGTGTGGGCACAGGGGCTTCTGAAGAACAGGAAAGAAGGAATGCAGAATTCGGTAGCCTCCTCAGTCAGGGCCACTTGCAAATAGCAGTAGTACAAGGGGCAGGAACGGCCTCCAGAGAGCCGGGCTGAGAACCTGTGTGAGAGCACGGATGCACCCGCAAAGTGAAGGCAGTGATAACAGCAAGAGTGGCCTGTATATATTGACCGAATCCTGTGTTTCAGGCATTGTTCTAAGTACTTTCTATACACCATCTCATTGACTTGCAGCTTTCTGTGGGTAGGTACTAACATCATTCCTGTTTGTAAATGGGAAAAGTGAGGCTCAGAGAGGTATAGTGACTTGCTCAAGGTCTCACAGATTGGGAACCAGGACTCAAAGGCAGGCACTCTGATCCGAGCTTTCTCTCTCTTAACCATGGCTGAGATGTGTGTTGTGAGAGCTCCAGAGTGACACGGTGCCTTATGTGCTAAGAACCTAGGGTGGATCTTTCGTGGTTCTTTAACTTCTCCTGGGGAATCTCTGTTTTTTCTTGGATATAATAATACCCAGGCTTCCTCCCAGTGGCTCAGTGGTAAAGAATCCTACTGCAATGCAGGAGACACAGGTTCAGTCCCTCGGTCGGGAAGATCCCATGGAGGAGGAAATGGTAATCCACTCCAGTATTCTTGCTGGGAAATCTCTTGGACAGAGGAGCCTGACAGGCCGCAGTCCATGGGGTCACAAAAGAGTCAGACGTCAGCTGAGCACACGCACCCATGGGGAGAGGACTGGGTGATGCGAAGTCAGCCTTACAATAGCTTCAGGAGAGTGGCAGGGCCAAATCCCTCGACTCCTGGTTCTCAGGCCTTTCCACTCTCCCCTTTCTCCTCCTCTCCTTACCATCCTCTTCCAGCATCGCCCTTGCCTGTCAGCCCCCCTCTCTCAGGCAAGGAATTAAAACGTTTTGTCTGGAAATAAGCAGACTTGACAAACACGGCCGGGGCTCCCGCCGCAGCTGTGTTCAGCGTATTTAGATGCCGGCAACGCCGGCTTTAACATGGAGATTGGTGTCCAAAGGCACCTGATATCGCTCTGTCCATTTCCATTGTGCCCACCATCACGTGGAAACCAATCAAATAATGATCTTGGGAATGAAATATTCAACGTACAGTGTTATTAACATATAAAAGACTTACGGGCAAATCACTTTTAAGTATGACAGGGCTTCAAAATGTGTTTCATTTGAGCATAGGAAGGAAGGTTTTGGGGGTTGTTTATCAGCAGTACCATGAGGAAGGCTTATTTTTTCCCTTTAAATCTGGATGAATATGCATGTGTGCGCTGCATGATAATAACAATCACGCAGCCAGGAGATTAGCTGGGCTCCTGCTCCAGTGATTCTTGCATGCAAATGCGGACAACGCAGAGGCGGCGAGGGAGGCGCAGGCAGCACCCCCCACTTGTCTGCTCCCCAGCCTTCGTGTTGTCTCCAAGGTGTGTGTCAGCAATGGCTGAACATGGCAAAGTCACAAGGCTGCACAGCGGGAAACTTGCACAGGTGCCAATCCACTTCGTCTTGTTGTGAGACATACCAACAGAAGAGCACATGAAATTTAATGAGTAATTATGGATACCCATGCCACCACCTCATCCCCCAAGAAACAGAACGTTGCCAGTGCTCTAGAAGAGCCCCGTATGTACCCTGATGTTGTTTAAGAAAACTTGGACAGGCGCATAGGTGGCCATGAATGGAAAAACTGTTAAGACTTGGCAATGCCACTTCTTGACCAAAAGATAGTTCCTTTCTTTTTCTTTAGAAGGTCTTTAGGAGGCAGTAGGAAGTCTGGAACCCAACTATGGGTTGGAATCTCACCTCTGGGACCTTGAGCAAGACCCTCATGCTCCTTGTGCCTTAGTTTTCCTATCTGTAAAATTGCAGATAATGAGAAAGTACCTATTTCATGGCATTGTTGTGAGGATCAAGTGTGTTAACACATGTAAAATGCTCAGAACAGTGTCAGGTGCATATATATTTATAGCTACTGTTGTTCCTACTTTGATTAATTGTCTTGGTTCTGTATATTTGTATAATTCTATGGGAATTGTCAGTCTGGCAAATAATATTAACACATCAGATTTCTGTGTCCTTCTGGTCCATCTACGTCACCAGGGTGAGGTCACCCCAAGCCAGGTCAGGTGTCACTGGGTAGGTCTCAGGCAAATACGTTGTTTCTCCCTTCACTCCCATGTAGAACATTGCAGCTGGGCACAACAATAATGTTTGAGAGAATTCTAGAGCACGAATGTGATTGTTGGGAAATAGGGAGATACCGAGAAAACTCGATATTGATTGAATATCTAAACAGTGCTATTTAACCCTGGAGAGGAAAAAAAAGAGATCCCTGTAAGGTAAGGTATTTTTAGTTCATTTTACAATTAGGAAATGAAATTCAGAGAAGTGAAGCAACTTGCTGGTATCACATAGCTAGGAAGTGGTTCAGCAGGGATTCGACATGCATCTGTTTTCAAAGACTTAAGGGATCTTAAGCTCATTCAGTTCAACCTCCCACCCTTGCAGGAGTACTTTCTTCCATATACGTGCAAAGCGATAACCCAGGTTTTGCCTGAATAAATCATAAATTTAGAAGAGCATGACATTATGCTAAGTATGTATCAGTACACCTGATTTATTGTTTCCTGTCACAGGAAAGGCTAATTGACTTTAAGTCATGTATAGCTCGATATTCATGATCAAAAGAAGTACAAAGTAACTTATTAATCACTATGTGGTATGGGCAGGATGTAAGGTAGAAGCAAATAAAGAGTATGTTGTAAGTATACTTTGCATTTATATAATTTTTTTCATAACCTTCTCTAGTGATGCTAAGAGTTATCTCTCTTACCCAGATGCTAAATTGAGACATAAGCCATAGCAACCTACTAGGGCTTCAAAATGATATTAGAGAAGACAGTGGTGGAATCCTGGGTCTGTGTGGCTGTCGTTGGAGACCAGTGTATTTATTCCCTCACTTCTTTATTATTCTAACTGCTTAACGGAAGAACTTATACAATAGGAAGACTGGCAAAAACTTTATCACACTCATCAACTGGCATTACTATATTAATTGCATCTCTTTGCTTCAACAAGGAAGTTAGTAGAAAGATTGATTTAGCTGTGTGTGTACCCTCTGATTTTCATTGATTTTTCAGTTTTCTGTGTTAGTGCCACTGTAGTTTATGAGAGTTTGCTTAATTCAGAAACATACTCTACGAAAATAATTCAAAATGAAGGAGGAACCTAAATGGGAAACTTAAAACCATCAGGTTTCTTGAAGAAAACTTGCGTGACCTTGAGTTAGGCAAATAATTCTTAGACAAAACACAGAAGTCACAAACTATATAAAAAACAAAAACAAAACAAAACACTGAAAGGCCAAATTGGACTTCATAGAAATTTTTAAAAAATATGTTCTTCAAAAGAAATTAAGAAAATGAAAAGACAAATCTTGCATATATTTATTCCTAATCTCTTCATTTTGTCTGGTGCTATTTTAAATGGTACCTTAAAATCTTCTTCAGTTTCTAACTGCTCGTTGTTAGTGCATAAAATTAACTTGATTTTTTTTCTGTTGACTTTGTACCTTGGAGGCCTGTTAAACTCACTTATTGGTTCTAGTAACTTTTTTGCCTATTTCTTGGTGTTTTCCACATAGGCCATTCTGTCTTCTATGAATAAGGATTTCTTCTTTGCCAGTCTAAATGCATTTCATTTCTTTTCCTTACCTTATCACCCTGGCTAGGATCTCCAGTATGATGTTAAGTAGGAATGGTAGAGTGGATAGCCTCACCTGGTTCAAGATTTTAGGGGAAAATTATTTACCATTAAGAATGATGCTGGCTTGCTAGCATCTAGTTAGGTCTTCTGCCATATACTTTTACTTTAGACATTTCAATAGAGATGTTGAAACCTCTTAAGTGACTTTCTACTGAATCTTTAACAGTTTTCTGATAGATAGTGAAAGGGAAAGGCTGGACCAGATGTAGTCTAGTTAGAAAAAGCTTCTATTTGGGAGTCAGTTTTACTTTATTTTAGAAATACTTGATCTTGCTCTCCAGTAGGCCAGTGCAGGCATATTCTCTCCAGTGTGTCCTTGTTTTTTCCTCTTTCTTCTCCCTGGGCCTGAAAAAGACCTCAAGAGCTAACATTTTATGAGTGTTACTACAATTTAAACCTTAGTTTTTGAAAATAGAACTTTAAGAAAATGAATAGTGCTCTACATTTCCTTGTATTTGTGACAAGAATTCATATCAGCTTTTAACCCTCTGGTTTCTGTGAGAGAAAACAAGCACCTTGTATTTTTGTTGATAAGACACCAAGTAGCTGTTGTTAATGAGTAAAACTGTAGGAAGAAATATACTTTTTAATTTGTCAGCACTGTTCTTTCCCCAGTGACTAAATTGCTGCACATTTGACAGCACTGGCAGCAACAGCAAACTACTGATATGGAATCATCCAGTTAATTAAATAAAGATTATATTACTGGAAAAAGCTAAATCATCAGCTCAACCTTGTGAAAACACTTTAAAAATCATCTTAAAAATGTCTTTGCAATTTGTTTAGCTTGTAGTAGAATTTGTGCAAAGTACCAATCATTGTAATAGCATTATAGTTCTGTTAGCAACTACTTGAAATGAGAAAGTGTTTATTTTACCTGTTGTTTAGACTTTGCCAAGGCGTTTCTTTTATAATGTTGTAAGGTGTTGATGTGATTCTTCTTAGAAGAGACAACGCAGTACCTGAAGTCTAAAGTAGGCAATGGAATCAGAGGAATTTAAGTTCTGGGCTGGGGTTATATAGATGATGTCCTAAATATAATGATAGTAGCAGCAGTAGTAGTAATGAGAATAATAATAAAGCTGAGAAACTCCTTCCCAGATTTCCACTTGGACCAGGGAGTACCCTCCAAAGTGGGTGGGGTCAGATTTAGGGACATACATTTCTTCCATGCGAGTGTCTGAGAAGAAGGTGACAGGGTGAAAGGCAGTGGGACTTGGGGGGAGGGGTGGCTGGAGTGACAGTCCCCCTGCATGGGAGATGATGCTAGGCTACTGAAGGAGCTCATGGGTTTCAGAAGAGCCAAGGAATGAGTTTTAGGAGTGTTCAGAAGGTACTGGTTGAGGCTGGAGGAACAGAATAGGCAAGAATGAGGTGGACTCTGAAACCTGAGGCAGAGAGTTCAATTCTGGTCATTTGGCAGGGGTGGGGAGATGGGGAAAGAGGGAAAAGAAAAGAATGACATGAAACTCGTAGCTTGGACCACTGCTTGGCTGGTAAGATATTACCTGAGAGGCAGGGGTTAGGAAATGTGCCAATTAAAGAACCAGTTGGTAGAGGGAATTAAGGCCCACTTGAATGCAAAGTCAATATGCACTCAATATGCCAGCAAATTTGGAAAACTCAGCAGTGGCCACAGGACTGGAAAAGGTCAGTTTTCATTCCAATCCCAAAGAAGGACAATGGCAAAGAATGTTCAAACTACCACCCAATTGCACTCATCTTACACGCTAGCAAAGTAATGCTCAAAATTCTCTAAGCCAGGCTTCAACAGTACGTGAACCCTGAACTTTCAGATGTTCAAGCTGGATTTAGAAAAGGCAGAGGAACCAGAGATCAAATTGCCAACACCTGTTGGATCATCAAAAAAGCAAGAGAATTCCAGAAAAACATCTACTTCTGCTTTATTGATTACGCCAAAGCATTTTACTATATAGATCACAACAAACTGTGGAAAATTCTTAAAGAGATGGGAATACCAGACCACCTGACCTGCCTCCTGAGAAATCTGTACGCAGGTCAAGAAGTAACAGTTAGAACTGGACATGGAACAACAGAGTGGTTCCAAATGGGGAAAGGAGTACATCAAGGCTGTATATTGTCACCCTGCTTATTTAACTTATATGCAGAGTACATCATGCGAAGTGCCGGGCTGGATGAAGCACAAGCTGGAATCAAGATTGCCGGGAGAAATATCAATAACCTCAGATATGCAGATGACACCACCCTTATGCCAGAAAGTGAAGAGAAACTAAAGAGCCTCTTGGTGAAAGTGAAAGAGGAGAGTGAAAAAGCTGGCTTAAAACTAAACATTCAGAAAACTAAGATCATGGCATCTGGTCCCATCACTTCATGGGAAATAGATGGGGAAACAGTGGAAACAGTGACAGACTTTATTTTTTTTTTGCTCCAAAATCGCTGCAGGTATTGACTATAGCCATGAAATTAAGAGATGTTTGCTCCTTGGGAGAAAAGTTATGACCAACCTAGACAGCATAATAAAAAGCAGAGACATTACTTTGCTGACAAATGTCCCTCTAGTCAAAGCTATGGTTTTTCCAGTAGTCATGTATGGATGTGAGAGTTGGACTATAAAGGAAGCTGAGCACCGAAGAATTGATGCTTTTGAACTGTGGTGTTGGAGAAGACTCTTGAGGGTCTCTCGGATAGCAAGGAGATCAAAATCAGTCCATCCTAAAGAAAATCCATCCTGAATATTCATTGGAATGGCTGATGCTGAATCTGAAGTTCCAATACTTTGGCCATCTGATGTGAAGAGCTGATATTGGAAAAGACCCTAATGCTGGGAAAGATTGAAGGCAGGAGGAGAAGGGGATGACAGAGGATGAGATGGTTGCATGGCATCACCAACTCGATGGACATGAGTTTGAGCAAGCCTCGGGAGTTGGTGATGGGTAGGGAAGCCTGGCGTGCTACAGTCCATGGGGTTGCAAAGAGTTGGATACGACTGAGTGACTGAACTTAATTGGACTGGTAGAGGGAATAGAGGATAGACTAAAACTCAGGCTAAGGAGGCAAAAGAAATAGCCCAATTGGTATTGAGAATAGACATTAGAATGACCTTCTAGAAGAGAAGCTAGGGCCAGGGTATTTCCTGACAAGAAGTGGTTCACCAGAGAGGGGACGCCAAGGAGCCTTCGAGGAATGGAGTTATGTTTCACTCAGGCAAAGAGGTCAAGCAGCAAAAGACTCTGGCTGCCTGTACTCACCTCCTTAAGTGGATGGAATCTTTTGCTCATTCATCAGGCCGTATATATCAAACACTGATCTCTTTGCTCATTAATCAGGCCATACATGCCAAGTACCTATCTCTTGTTCCAGGCGTAGTTGCTGCGGTGCCAAGAGGATTAAAAGAGTCTCCAGGTTGTGTGTGAGAAGGGGACAGACTGAATAGTTAATTACAAATAGAATACTAAGTGGAAATTACCCCAACAAAGAAAGGAGTAAAGGAAAGTGACATTTGAGTCGAATCTCTAAAGAGTTTGGAAGGTGCAGGGGAGAGGGGAAGGGGAAAAAGCATTCTAGGCAGAAATAACGTGTGTAGAAGCACATGGACGGTAGCCCGCCAGGCTTCTCTGTCCATGGGATTTCCCAGGCAAGAATACCTGGGTTTCCCAGGCAAGAAATGGGTTGCCATTTCCTTCTTCTGGGGATCTTCCCAACCCGGGGATGGAACCTGAGTCTCCTACATTGGTAGGCAGATTCTTTACCACTGAGCCACCTGGGAAGCCAAAAGAGCATAGTACTTATGGAAATAAATGAGCATGGAGGGAGAGTTACTTCTTTCTCTCAGCAAACGCTGTCCCTCATGAGCTCTTTTTTTCCTCAGTGTAGTCTTCCTTGGTACAAACTATTTAATTTAAAATATTAGTAACTGTTGTTCATGTATGTAGTTTTCAGCTTTGCAGAGACAAGGCAATTAAAGGCCAGGGCACCTACTGAGCTGAAGGTTCTCTGCGCTTGATTATTTGTAGTCTGTATTCTCTGCTCCATGAGACATTAAACATGGTACCAGCAATCTCACCCAAAGTTACTTTGAAATCAGGAAGTCACTGGGGTGAAGAATCTGAGAGTGTAGACTAGACTGGTTGAAATGGCCACTGTCATGGTTTATCTTGGTCCAGTAAAGAGAGGGGTCATTTTCAGTAGTTGTCACCTTTCTTCTCCCGACAAGTAGTCTGTCTCTGTCCCTAAACTTGAAAGAATCAGCCTCTTCTGGCTGGTTCCAGGCATTGCCCACACTTGGAGGCCACAGCAGCTCTCCAGCATCTCCCTGACACTTGAAACTGAGCCCTTCTTAGGCCCCACGCCCAGGAATCTTTCCGCTTGTCTCTCTTCTGGGCTTGGAGCCAGGCTCAGCTTTTCAAGATGCTGTCTTCCAAATCCTGCCTTGATTAACTCAGTCTGCAGCCCCTTCTTTGTCACTGTTTTCTTGTCACTCTTTTAGTTTTTCCTGCAGTCATCTGTGTTCGTAGTCTGTCTCATCTTAGGCATTTGCATTTGCAAATGGCTACATTTCCATTTAGCTCTCGGGAGGCAGCTTGTGTCCAGAAAGCAGCACACCTGGACCACACAGAAAACTGAGGGACCCGGGCTAGTCTGCCCACGGGGTCATGGGTGCGGTCGTCTGGGCTCCACATCCACACCTGTAGAGGATCAGTCTGGGCAGAGTTTTTAAGATAGGCACTCCCAGCCCTACGGTCATCTACAAGAGGTTTCAGGGAAGGGACTTGGGAGCGGCCAGAGCCCTCTGCATATTACTAAAGGGGATATGGGTACTTGTTAATGGATGCGTTGGTGAGGGTGTGTGGAGGGGTGGAAGTAGGGAGCTTGTGCCCAGCCCTGCATGAGGGGAGAGGGTGTGAGGGAATGCAGATGGTGGAGCTTACGGTAGCAACTAGAAAAGGGAAAGCAGGCCAAGTAGTCCCAAGCAGCGCACGGGGCACGTGGATGAGAAAAGCGATGACTAGGACTCCGGATGGCAGAAACCCAGACTGACCAGTAGCAACCGGTATGTTTCCAGCCATTCCTTCCCGTGGCTCTTCCTTCTTGGATCTGATGACCTTGTTGTGGTTCTCCTTCTTGTCCCTGATGATTGCTTCTTCTCCGGACACCTTCCCAGCTCACTTCAACCCATTACCCCCCTTTCTTGGACTCAGACCCCAGCCCAAAGTCCAGCTTCCCCTGCGGGAGCTCACCCAGCCTCCTAGCTTTAATTATTACCTGTGTGGCCACACACGCCCAAATCTTTGTCTGCATTCTTGCCCTCTCATTTAATCCTGCTCCCCATTTGCATTGCCTCTTGGACATGTCCAGTGGCTGTCCCGCTGTCGTCTCTGACTCAGTGTCGTGGACTCAGACATCTTCTTGGAGGAGTCCAATTAAGTGACCTCTAAGGTCTCTTCCAGCTCTGAATTCCTGTGGCTTATGGAAAAAAACAAACTCATCATCTTCACCTCTTTAAATAGCATTTTCTTCTGTTTCCAGGTAGACTTCAGCTATTTCTGGTGTTACCTGTCTCTTCACTGCCTTGTTGATCTTGCATCAAGCTCTTCCCCTTGGGTCCACGTGGTCACCACTGCTTCTGAGTTTGTTGCTAAACACCTGACCTCTGACTCACCTGATCTTCTGTGACCCACCCTGTCAGCCTCAGTGCCCATCAACACTGCTTCTACCAGTCGTGTGACTGGGACTTCTCTCCTATTTAGCCCTTTGTTCTCCAGATTTTTTGCACTTACCTGGCTCTTCTCCAGCCACGCCAGATTGCCTTCCACACTGTAGAAGCTCTGCATTCAAGATGCCACGATGCACACCTTCCTAGCCTATATTGATCATCCTGTTTTTTCCTTTGATCTTCTAGAACTGATCATTTCTGCTACACAATTTAACACTAACCATATACGTTTAGTGTTTTCTTTTTCAAATATTTTCTCCAACTTGAACATACACTGTTATCAAATCACAATGATCGAATATTTTTCTTGTCTTTCCCCCTAATGCCAAGAATGTGAAATAGGCTCAACAAATGGGGGTTAGTTGATAAATGATCACTGAGAGTCTGCACTGAAGGAAAATTTTAGTCTAATGAGCTTAAAACTCTGAGTGGAAAGTCTAGTCAAATATACCCTCCTCCATTTGAGGATGGTTAAGCCTGGTGTGCTGCGATTCATGGGGTCTCAAAGAGTCAGACATGACTGAGTGACTGAACTGAACTGAAGGTGACTATCTTGAATCTCTTTTCCCCTTTCCCTCCTACGCTTCTCCCATCTTCCTGCCGATGCCAGTAGGTCTCTTTGTCATCAATCTCATGTCCTTCCCACTCAAATTAGAATATGTTTCTAGTAATTAAGTTACTCCCCTGCTTAAAAACCAAATGTCGACAAGATACAGTCTAGCTCTCTGTTACGATGTTTGAAACCTTCCATGATCTGGCTCCTGCCTGCCCACTTTCTTGGACCCAACCTCGTACTTCTTGCCCAGCCATGCTTAGCAATGATCCACCCTCCACTGTGGTTTCATCACTGTGCACACTTGGCACCTTCTGCCTGGAATATTGGTAGTCCCTTTCTTCACTTGGCTTAATGCCTGTCCCTTTGGAGACTCATCCCTGGCAGTCATTCCTTCTAGAATCCTTCCACGGCTCCATCTACTCTGGGTTAGCTGCAGCAGTAAAGTAACACCCTGATGTGGTCCAGTTTCACCCTGTGTATACATTTCTGCCAAACAGGTACCATGTTGTGTTACGATAGTTGGCGTACTGACTAATCTCCCTAACAGTCCTAAAGCTTCTGGTGTCTCATTAATGTTTGTATCCCCAGCACCTAGCCTGAAACCTTAGTGATTGGAGAAGCTGTTCAGTGAATACCTGTTTCTACTTTTCATGTTGAAGATGTTTGGTCCCATTCAGATTCAGTCCTCTACTTAGGCAAGCACTGTAACTCATGCTTGGAGGTCCTTCAAACTGGTCATGTATTCAAGGAGGCATTTTGCTTTCTCCTTTAATCTAGGTAGACACCACTCTGTCTCACATTTTTAATATTTACTTCTGGATTTATCACTCTATCAAGTTTATTTATGTTTGGTTCATCCCTTACAATGGATGGAGCAGAATGGGATAAGGCAGCAGCATTTCTTCCATCCCTTTTAAACTCTTATCAGCATTTTGTTATTCACGTATAGCTTTGCCTGAGTCATCAGTATTGGGCTAATGGACTGGAACGGCCCAAGTTGAACGGTAATTACTTACTCTGTTGCTGATAGCCCAGATGAGAATAGGACTTATTAGATCTGTAATAATGGAAATCTGTGTTTAATGCAGATCTTTTAAGCAGTTTGAAACGATCTCAAATTCATCTCTCTTTGCCATATGTTAAAATGTCACATTATGGTTTTAAAATTCAGGATGAGAACTGAAGTTTCAGAAGAAACTGTGGAAAAGTTCTCAAATCTGTCCTTTCTAAAATCAGAAGCATTTGTTCATCTCACATCAAGCCTCCACGGAGAGGCAGAGCTGTCTGTGCAGTACCCCAAAAGGGGAGTGCTCCCAGGAAGCAGATGGCCTCTTTCACCGGGACCCAGGAATAGACAGGGTAGAGGGGAAGCAGGTGTGGAGGCCCCTGGGGGCCCCTGGGGGGTCCCTGGGGGCCTTTCTAGAGGCGTAAGACTGGACTTCAGCGGATGAACCCAAGTCGAGGGCTCCTTAGGCTCAGAGGTCAAGGTGGGCCCCGCATCTGAATGCTCACCCTTGAGCCATTAGGCGGTCTCTTATGTCAGCTGTGGCATACCTTAGCATTTCCACCAGCCCTGCCTGATGTCTTCTTTCTCCTTTTTATGAGAGGAAGAAAGTTAGAAGAAATCTGACTCAGGAAACTGCCGTGACTGGTGCTTAGTAATCATGGCCCACCCTCCTCATTGTGCAGACCTGAAGACCAGATCAAGGAACCTTAATAGCTCACCCGAGGGCCCGTGTCATGAGCGCTGCAGTAGGGGTGGAGGCAGAACCGAGCGCTCACTCAGGGGTCCCACCTTCACTTTTAGGAGTATGTTCCTACAGGGTCATTGGACCAGCCCAGCCGCTGTGTTTTCAAGTTATTTCCACTAAACCACATCCTTCTTCTTGACTGGGAAATGGCCTACATAATTTAATTTCCTCTCTTAGAATAGAGTCTTGTCTGGAGATTTATTAATGGGAGCTGTAACTCACCGAATTTTATAAATGAAGCAGGGTCTTGAAAGATCTCTTGTTTCTCAGCAGAGATCTTAAGAGTGAGAAATGGTTCTGCAGACTCAGATGCAGCTTTTTCTCTTTGGTTCAGTGAGTCTCATGCTTCTTTGCAAACAGTAAATGTCCTGAGTGGTGTCATTATATTGTTGGAGAGCTTGGTGCTGGTCAATTGCACCAAGCATCTACCTCTTCCAATTTTGAAAATGTCACAGCTTTCCTGTGAAAGACAAGCTGATGCTAATTCTCTAGTGAGGGATTGCCTTGGCTCCTATGACTCTATTATATATATCATCAACTTGATAGACCTGATATAACTGGCAAGGTACTCTGATGGATGTTGTGGGGGATAAAAAATAGGATTCTCTGGACTCAGGGTGCTTGTATATACTATTAATATATTTATTTGTGTACTTATCTTTCTTTCTTTTTAAAATACTTATTTTTGGCTGCATCTGGTCTTAGTTGCTGCATGCAGGATCTTCACTGCTGCTTGCAGGCTTCTCTCTAGTTGTGGGAAACAGGCATGTGGGATCTTAGTTCCCCAACAAGGGATCGAACCTGCATCTCCTGCATTGAAAGGCGGATTCTTAACCACTGGACCCCTGGGGAAGTCTCTTTTCTTTTTACTCTTGAATTTTGATACTTTTTTGTTGGTAAGTTTTTTTGAGTTCAGTGAGCCTGCCAGGTGCATGAAAGGTGGAATGAAAGTGTTAGTCGCTCAATCGTGTCTGACTCTTTGCGACCCCGTGAACTCTAGCCTGCCAGGCTCCTCTGTCCATGGGATTCTCCTGGCAAGAATACTGCAGTGGGTAGCCATTCCCTTCTGCAGAGGATCTTCTGGACCCAGGGATCAGATTGGGGTCTCCCACATTGCAGAAGGGTTCTTCACCGTTGAGCCACCAGAGAAGCCCTTGCTAGGTGCATGTTGCTTTACGGATGTTAGCAACTCCTACTTTGGGAGAAAATAGTCACCTTTTAGTACTTTCCCCAATAACTTTAAAACAGTGTTATGTGATATATTGTCATTGACTTAAAAGTTGCTCATATGTATTTGCCACATAATGTGGTAACACAATATGAAAAAATAGGGAAATTTGAGGACTTTTTGGTAACAAAGTTCTCAGCTTTTATCTGATATTTGTTGATGAACAACAGCAGTACTCTATGAACAGCCCTGAAATTTCTTAAAAACAGTCTTGTAAAGAAGACAAGCTATGGAAACCTCGGATGCTTAGTTGAAAGTCCAAGTTACTTGTATAGTATCTTCCTCATTTGAGGATGTCTGTCTATGTCTGAGGTCCATGATGGTTTTTAAGAACTAGAAGGAGTCTCCTGGGTCCCCAGTTGAGAAAATAGAAGTAAAGAGGAAAAGAGACTTCTCCAGAATCACTTAGAACTAGAGAACCTGGGTCTTCTCACCTCTGGACCTGCATCCTTTCTACCACACCACCCACTTCTTTTATTCCAGAAAAATAAACAAATATTTTACATCTGATCACCTTCTAATGAGTACATCTATTCCCGAGACTGGCAAACTTTGTGATTCTATCAGAGCAGGCAATCTTATTTGTAAAGAGGCTGGCTAATTATCTGTGACATTTTAAATGTCTGCATTGTCCTTGAGCTAAGAGTATGAAATCAGAAGACTCAGGGGTGTATATACTTCCTGATAGATTTCACTTAGTTTAGCACACTCTGACAGTAAAAACAAATCTTAGCTGTTCAATGACAAAAACATTGCAACTGGGAAAGTAATTTTAAAAACCTGTTAACTGTATTATTGCTAATTTGGTATCACAGGAACTACCAGAGTTGTCAGTATGGCTGTGAAGATATGATAGACATATTTTGTCTAAGAAAAATGAGAAAAGCAGATATTCACTTTGCATTGGCATCGATGACAGTAGTGGTCATTTTTGTAAACTTAGGTTTTATTTCTTCAGTTGCAATTTAAAGTAACCCAGGTGGAAAAGAAGGCTATTATGTTGAAGGATTGGAAGCTCTTGATTTTATCAAGGATTAGAACTAAGTTGAGATACTGTGGGATGTTTTACTAGATAAAGAGACAGGGGAGATGACTGCCATCTGTGATTTGAGAAGACCCACCGCCCAGACCTGCTGCCCAATAAAAAGAGTCCTCCACTAAGGCTTTTGTTTTCTGGTAATTCTGTTTTCTGTTTTTACTGGAAGGATGTATCTCTTATTAATAGTACTTACACCTGGTTACACCTGGATGTCCTGTTGATTCAGGGGTATTGTTATTGCTGCTGTTTAGTTGCTAAGTCATGTCCGACTCTTCGCGATCCTGTGGACCGTAGCCTGCCGGGCTCCTCTGTCCATGGGATTTCTAGGTGAGAATACTGGAGTCGATTGCTATTTCCTGCTCCAGGAGATCTTCCTGACCCAGGGATCAAATCCCTGTCTCCTGCATGACAGGTGGATTCTTTTACCGTTGAGCCGCCTGGGGAGCCCTGCAGGGACTTTAGAAAGAACTAAAACCCCTTTTCCATCCTAAGTTCCCCCTTGGCCGTACCTGGTTCAGTTTGGTGACTGTAGTGGGTCTTCCTCCCCACCCCCACCCCGCCTTGATCATGGCTGCCACCCAGGTGAGCAGTATCCTTGGATAAATTGAGAAAAAATTATTATTTTGGCCTCTGTGGTATTTTTATTTTTATAAAATGATTATTATTTTTGCCTGTATGGTGATGTGGTGATAAGAAAGATCTCCATTTATTTTTTAAAATATTTTTTATTTTTTAAAATATAGCAACATTTTCAAATTTGAATCAATCAAATTTATCGTAGGAGTATACACCATATATGGTGTATACTGAATAGATGGCAAGGACAGAAGCCCAGGGGTTTCGCCTCGCTAACTGTGGGACTCTTGGTTCTGGGAGGTGGTCTCTTCCTCTTTCTGGTAGAGGGATGGGAATGAGTGGTGTCTATGGTTACCTTCAGCTCATACAAGCTCTCATTTATAATTATAGCGCTTGCTGCATCTGTGCATTTCAGTCCTTCTGAAAAGAAAGAAGGTTTTGTCTTCAAATGGTACATCTATTTTTGTTTAATGGATGGCTACTGCGTGGTTCTGGCATGCTCCTGTCTCGCTTTCTTCTCTGTAGACATTCCTGGTTTCTAGGCCAGGCCTGACTACGTCACCCAGCTGATGAGACACATCAGTAACGTGGGCTTTGGAGTTGAACACACCTAAATTTAAGTTCTGGTTCTAAATCCCAGTTGGGCTAGTTTTCTCACATGTGAAATGGAGATGAGGTTGACTTTGTGGGTTGCTGTGAGATATTGAGGGTAAAGCCCTTACTTGCACAGAGCTTGGTTCCTGCCCATGCCTGCCTCATTCTCTATTCCCCTTCTCCCAAGTACAGGTTTCTCTGTGCAGAGATATGAAACATTAAGTTGTATATCACTGGTTCTACTGTCTTTTTATGGCTCAGCTCTTTTAGATTCCACATAAAATGATATGAAGATTGTATTTATATTTAAGACAATGACTGTCTTATCAGGTTGGGCTGCTGTAACAAAATACCATAGACTGAGTAAATTAAATAAAAGACATTTATTCTCATAGTTCTGGAGGCTGGGACGTCCAAGATCAGGTGCTGGCAGATTGGGTTCCCAGTGAGGATCTCTACTTGACTTATAGACAGCCACCTTCTCATTGTGCCCTCTCATGGAAGAGAGTAGGCTCTCAACCTTTTTCCCTCCTGTTATAAGGATACTAATTCCATCATGGGGCCCTCACCCTTGTGATCTCATCTAAACCTACTTACTTCCCAAAGCTCCCACCTCCAAATACCATTGCATTGGGGATTAAGGCTTCAACATATGAATTTGAGGGGAAACACAAATTTGTTGTATAGACACAAAGTTGTCTGTAACAACTCACAGGTTGCTCAGTAAAGAATAGACGGGGGTGGGGGAGCCTACAGTTGTTTTTCTAGCAGAGGTAGTTAGCTGCAATAGCTGGGTAGTGATGGAGCTGATAATGTGTGATTATTAAGTCAGTGGGACTTCTTGACATCCGGTGGAGTTCGTCTCTCTGCATGATCAGTGCCCGAGGGGCCCTGCCTCTGTCCTGCGGGTCATGCTTCTCCATGGGAATAGCCTTCTGTCTTTTCCCATCTGTATTGGCCTGACAATATGGTTGGTGTTCAGTTTGTGTTAAAGGGTGGGTGAGGGGAGATTAATGGGCTTCCCAGGTGGCGCTAGTGGTAAAGAAGTCACCAGGAGTAAAGAACTCCTGCCAATGCAGGAGACGTAAAAGACACAGGTTTGGGTTGATCCTTGGGTCGAGAAGATCCCCTGGAGGAGGGCGTGGCAACCCACTCCAATATTCTTGCCTGGAGAAACCCATGGACAGAGGAGCCTGGCGGGCTGCAGTCCATGGGGTTGCAAAGAGTCAGACAGGGCTGAAACGACTTAACATGCATGCGTGTATGGAAGGGAGATTAACATAAGAAACTACTTTCTCTTCTCCTCAAAATATGGATACATAGGTGAAATACAAGGAGGAGGGGAGAGGAGTTGCAGTTCTCTGGGCACATGATTCCATCTGCAACTTCACAGCTCTTTTCTCGGCTCCTGCCCTCAGACTTCTTGAGACTGAGGCATGGACAGGGAGGTGATTGAGAGGCTTTCATGACTTTCCTGCTATGGCACGTAAGTTAGGCTTCCTGGTTGCGGACCCCAATTCCAGGTGATCCTTCATAGATATATAGAATTCTGTAAGAACATCCAGAGCGAGAGGCAGAGATGCAGCCCGTCAAGGCCACAGACAGAAATAGTGCTATGTGCATTAGTTACTTATGGTCATATAATAAATTGTTACGAAGCCCAGTGGCTCAGAGCGGCACACATCCGTCATCATGGGTTTTATGCGTCAGGAATGTAGCGCAGCTTTGCTGTATCTTCCGCTTCAGCTTCTCTCCTGAGGCTGCACAAGACATTGGCCAAGACTGAGGTCTTGTCTGAAGGCTCAACTGGGGAAGGATCTGCCTTCAAACTCACTGATGCGCTGGTTGGCAGTTCCTCAAGGGTTGCTGGACTCAGGGCCTCAGTGCCTTGCTTGATTTGCCTGGAAGCTGCCCTCAGCACTCTTGCTGGGTTGGTCTCTCCAGCCTCGCAGCTTGCTTCACCAGAACACGCAATAGAGAGTCTAGCCAGACGGAAGGCACAGTCCTTTGTAACTTCATCACAGAAGTGTCATCTCCTCAATGTTGCCATGTTCTGTTGGATAGAAGCAAGTTACTCAGAGAGAAGGGATTACACAAAGACATGAATGCCAGGAGGTGAGGCTCTTTGGGGCCACCCTAGAAGCTGCCTGCCACAGCTGTATATCATGGCTTCATTCAGTATATTAGAGCAGAAAGGACCTTAGTGATCATCCTGGACCCTCCTCATTATTTTTCCTTTTTTAATATCTATTTATTTTTAATCAGAGGATAATTGCTTTACAGAATTGTGTTGGTTTCTGCCCTATATCAACCTGACCTCCTCATTTTTATAGGTGAGGATAGTGAAGTGATTTACTTAGGGCCATCGCTACTCTGAGGCAGAGCTGGCACTTCTGACTTTCCTCCCCGTGAACTGTAAGTGGGCTGTATTTAACCTGCCAAGAGCTGGCAGGGTGCGATTTTGAAGTTTGCAGTTTCAGCCTCAAGGAGTTCTATTCTTCTGCATATGTGTGCTGCCACTACATGGTGGCCCCAGGCCTGAATCTGAGTGGGATGTAAATGGCACGCCTTGGACTTTGTTTGAAACCCAGGGCAGAGAGGCTTTGCCTAAGCATATCCAGCTTAATTTCTATGCTTTACCTCCCCTTTACATCATCAGGTCTTTAAAACAACATGCACCGTGATGCAATTAGCCGTCTCACCTGTTTTTAACATTTCCCTCCTAGACTCATGTCATGCTATAGACCACCATGTTAAGAACCGCCAGTTCTATTGTTTATCTTGAATCTTAACTCTCTGCTTGCTCTTAACTCTTGAACCTGCTTGGCTGTCTAGACTTGGCATTATGTTGGCCCCTTTTTCTTGGCTGTGTGTTATTTTGGGCTGTTGTCACAGGAGGATGTAGGAGGCAATGGAGACAGGTTAGTTATGCTCAGGACTCAGATTGCATGAGACAGACCTGAGGCATGTCACCTGGAACTTCCAGGACCAAATGTGAGTGATTGGTCAGACAGTGGGATGTTCAGAAAATGGCTGCGGTGCTCCCTGGGATCTACTCTTGAGAGCCAGGATCCTACAGTGAAGAAGTCAGAATAGTGCCTGGGAGTCTTCTGAAGCATTAGTCACCTCAGACCAAAAATCTGGGAGCGTGACACAGTAGCAATCAAGGCAGAAGCAGTTTAAAATATAAAAGTTCAATAACATAATAAAATAGCAATGCAAGCAAGAGCCAGAGCCAGACCAATTCATTCTTTAATTTTGTCCCCAAGATTTTTTTCCCTTTTCTTTAATTTTTATTCTTCAGTGGAAGCTCAGACATAGATGTAGAGGCCTTGTATTTTTTCATGCCAAATGGAGAGGAAGGTGTAGCATCAGAGAAGGCAAAGCTGAGCCTGGTGCTTTTGCAATTGGTAGTGTTGTGGTGGTGGTGGTGGTGTTGGCGATGTTGGTGTTGGTTGAGGTATTGGTGGTGGTGATTGTGGTGGAAGTGTTATTGCTGGTGGTGGTGGTAATGGTGATGGTACTGATGATGGTGGTAGAGGTGTTCCTGGTGGTGGTGGAGCTGGTGGTGGCGATGGTGGTGGTAGAGGTGTTGTTGCTAGTGGTGGTGCTGGTGGTGGTGGTGGTAATGGTGGTGGTAATAGTGATGGTGGTGGTGGAGGTGTTGTTGCTGGTGGTGAAGATGGTGGTGGTGATGGTGGTGGTGGAGGTGATGGTGGTGGTGGAGGTTTTGTTGCTGGTGGTGATGGTGATGGTGGTGGTGGCGGTGATGGTGGTGGTGGAGGTGTTGCTGCTGGTGGTGGTGGAGATGGTGGCGGTGATGGTGGTGGTGGAGGTGTTGTTGCTGGTGGTGGTGGAGGTGGTGGTGGTGATGGTGGTGGTGGAGGTGTTGCTGCTGGTGGTGGTGGAGATGGTGGCGGTGATGGTGGTGGTGGAGGTGTTGCTGCTGGTGGTGGTGGAGATGGTGGCGGTGATGGTGGTGGTGGAGGTGTTGCTGCTGGTGGTGGTGGAGATGGTGGTGGTGATGGTGGTGGTGGAGGTGTTGTTGCTGGTGGTGGTGGAGGTGGTGGTGATGGTAGTAACACTAGTAATGCTGGTGCTGGTGGAGTTTCAGTTCCCTCACTGCTCTGAAATACTTCCAACTTCTAGACCCCACCACACCCTCCTTAGAGATTTATAGACTCCAAACCTCTTTCCATGATCTAGAAGGAGTCAGTTTCCCCCCTGGAAACAGTACACCTTGAAAACTACATTCCCTCTAGGTGTGGAAGATTTGCTTACTACGTTATATTTAGTGAAAATAGCAGAGAAGCCCTCATCTCTTTCAGGCTGGGATTAAATGGCTTGGTTTACATTGGATTCTAGGTTGTTGTTTCTTTAATACTTCTTTTCCCATGCCAATTCTTTTAGAAACTGGCAAGAGTCATTGAAGATGAAGATCTATATAAAGAAACATTGGGATCCTTAGATTTGTCTGATGCTTTAAGCTTACCACATCCATCTTCCCATCCGTTTTCACTTGACCCACTTAACAGCCTTAGCAGGCAAGTAGAGCAGGCATGATCCAAATTTGATGGCTGTGGAGCTCTAGATTCAGAAAAGGTAGGTGATATGTCAAAGGACATACATAGCTGTAGGCCATACAACTCAAAATTGTAGGCAGCCAGGATTACTACCTGGGCCTTCCCCTTCAAATCCTGTACTCAAATCACATGGAAAATAGCCAGATTTTATCACCCAGCTTGTGAAAGAAGAGAAAGCAAGGGTGAACCAAGGGAAAGACGGTAAACGATGCTGAATAAAACATGAGGATAATAGTTTGTGTATGTAGCCTGATTTTTATTGCAGGACTAAGACCTGCTTTTTGAGCCTTCTTTGCTTGTGCCTTCTGCTTTTTGTAAATATTCCCGACATTTCCCATGACATCCTCTACCTGCAGGCTGCTGTTCTCATCTGCATGGCCCTTGCTTCTCTTTCATCTCTGGAGACTGTCTGTGCCCTTAGTGAATGGGAATCCCCCTGTGGACAATTGGTGATTGAGGGGGGACAGCTGGCTACAAGGGCTGGTTCATCAGTATGCGTCGTGATCAAGTCCTGCCAGTTATTAGAATTCATTATAAATTACTCAGAATCCAGGAATCTCATTTCATTCTTACTCAGCAGCTGGAACAGGCTACCAGCTGTGGCTCTGGGGTATCCCCTAAGGACTTCACCTAAGCATGGGGGGGAAAATAGGTCGAATGAACTGATGCTGACTGGATGGGGTCAGCAGGGATGCCTGTTTCTGCCTTAGAATAGACGCTCTGCAGATGCCATGTTTCTCTTGTTGTTTAGTCGCTCAGTGTTGTTGCCAGCTCTTTGTGACCCCATGGACTGTGTAGCCCACCAGGCTCCTCTGTTCATGGGATTCTCCAGGAAAAAATACTGGAGTGGGTTGCCATTTCCTTCTCCAAGAGATCTTCTTGGCCCAGGGATTGACCTTAACGTTTCCTGCATCGGCAGGCAGATTCTTTACCACTGAGCCAGCAGATGCCGTGGAGGGAATTAGAATTGTGGATACAGTTTAGTTTTTGGCCTCTGATGGACCTGGGAACACTCCAGTGTGTCTTTGAGGGTGATTGGAGAGAAGGAACAGAGAAGGGAGAGAACTAAACAAAGGGAGACTGAGAAGAGTTGTACATGCCAGCTTTTCCATCAAAATCTGACCTCTGATTGCCTTTTCCGTTTCAGCTGCTGTGACACTTTTCACTGAATCCTAGATGATGGCCCGAAGTGACCATTCCTCCTTACTCCTAGACCACTTACTCCTCTGGACCTTTGAACCCTGTGTTCTTTCAACTACAGACATTTCCTTTTTTTTCGCCCACTTTCCACTTGTGGACACCTACTAATCTTTTAAGGCTCAGCCCCAGCAGGCCAGGTACTTTGATGTGGATCATCCCATCACAATTCTAGACATGATTTCCATTCACTTCTTTTTTTCAGATAAGGAAATTGAAGCTCAGAAGTCTTATGTGACTTGCTCAAAGGCATGGTTCTGGTGGGGAGTGGAGTCCTCTGGCCACGGCTTTTCCACATAATACTGTCCTTGTGTCTTACTGGTGCTCCCCTTCCTCATGATATAATTCTCTACTGGCCCTGACTCAGTGGTGAGGTCAGCCACGTTTGACTTCTGTTCTCCTGGCCCTTCGTCATGTAGCCTTTTCCCTGTATATCTACCTCTTAATTAAGGAAGGGTAAGACCATGACTTCACATCTGGTCCTCAGATGCTCTGCCTCTTAGAGCTTTGAACTAGGACAAAGGTTGGAAAACTTTTCTACGGAGCTGTGAGTGGTAAATACAGGGCCTGCAGGCCATACAGTCTCTGTCACAGCTCCTCTCTGCTATTGCAGAGTGAAAGCAGCCATAGGCAACAAAACAACGAATGAGTGTGGCTGTGTGCCAATAAAACTTTATTTAATGACACTCAGTTTTGAATTTCATGTCAGTAATTTGCATGTGTCACAAAATTTTTTTCTTCTTGGTTTTTTTCAATCATTAAAAAAAACAACAAACTACTCTTGGCTCATGAAACTGAAAGTGCTAGTCACTCAGTTGTGTCTGACTCTTTGTGACCCCATGGACTGTAGCCCACCAGGCTGCTCTGTCCATGGAATTCTCTAGGCAAGAATACTGGGGTGGATTGATTTTCCCTTCTCCAGGGGATCTTCCTGACCCAGGTTTCAACCTGGGTCTCCTGCATTGCAGGCAGAATCTTTACCCTCTGAGCCACCAGGGAAGCCATGGGTCGCCCAGAAATAGATGGCAGGCTTGGGCTGGTGGGCTTTAGGTTGTCAGCTCTTGTTCTGGAACTAATTGGGTAGCAATCATTCATATTCCAGTAAAATTGTCACTGTGTCACTTCCTCCGGAAGCACTGACAGTGTAAGCCTTTAGCTTCAGGTAAAAGGATTTGTCACCTCCTGAAAGGATTTTGGGCAGCTGTGGTTATGATGGTGGTGGGCTGGGAGAGGTGGTGCCACGGCATAGATTCCTCCACGTAAAATAAGGTCAGTCCTGCTTTGGTCCTCTTGTCTCCTCAGTGAAAATGTTAGATTTAAATCCTAAATGTTATTTATCTTTGAGCTTTGTATAGCGGAAAAGGTTTTGCTTTGGTTTTTGTGTAAATCCCAGACTTAGATCTTTTTCTGTGAGCTGTCATCAGCCATTGTAATTGTTGATCTTATAAATTCATGCTTTTTAGTGCTGGCAGAAGGATTGCTTTTGTTTCTGAACAGTTTCATGACATGTTTCATTCAGTAGGGAACTTGCATTGAATTTCAACTTCAGCTATGTTTTTCATCTCAACTGGATTTGTAAGATGAGCAATTGCCCATTATGCTACAGAGGAGTGCTTTGGAATCTTTTTGGTGTCAAAAAAAAAAAAAAAGTAATCAATAAGACCAATGTTAAGTAGCTTCCTCTAGGAGTTTCATGATTTCAGGTCTTACATTCAGATCATTAATGCATTTTGAGTTGATTTGTATGTATGGCATAAAATAAGGATCCTGTATCATTCTTTTGCATATGACTATGTCCAGTTTTCCCAGTAACATTTGTTGAAGCTGTCCTTTGCTTAGTATATATTCTTGACTCCTTTTCTGTGAATTATTTGACCACACGTGTATGAGTTTATTTCTAGGCTCTCTGTTCTGTTCCATTGACCTATGTGTCTGTTTTTATGCCAGTATCATACAGTTTTGATTATGGTAGCTTTGTAGTATACTTTTAAAGCAGAACATGTATGCCTCCTGCTTTTTTGTTTTTATTCAAGATTGCCTTGGCCATTTAGGGTTTTGGTGGTTTCCACTAAAATTTTAGGATTATTTATTCTATTTCTGTGAAAAATGCCTTTAGAATTTTGAGAGGGTTGTATTGAATCTGTAGATTGCTTTTGATACTATGGACATTTCAGCAATATTAATTTTTCCATTCCATGATCATGGAATATCTTCCCATTTATTTGTGTCTTCTTCCTTTTCTTTCATCAGTGTCTTAAAGTTTTCAGTGCATGGGTTTTGTTTTGGCTATTTTTAAGTCTTTTGACTTGCCATATAAATTTGAGAATTAACTTGCCAACTTCTACAAAAGCTTCCTGAGGTGTTCATCAACATTTGTTGAACTGTAGATTAATTTGGGGAGAATTGACATCTTAAGGATGATTAAAAATATTTATTATTTTTGAGCCTGTGCCCATAAAGGGTGATTTGTTTGTAATTTTCTGTGTCTCTGTCTGGTTTTGTTTTCGTGGTAATGCTAAAACCGTAAAATCAGCTGTGAAACTTCCCTTCTCCTCTGTTTCTTTTCTTGTAACCATTTTATAAAAATGGAAGCATAGTTAATTTACAATATTGTTTTAGTTTCAGGTGTATCTTCTCTGTTTTTGAAGGAATTTATGTAGGATTGGTATTGTCTCTTCCTTAAATGTATCTAGAATTTCAATCCACAAACATCTGTTTCTTCATTTATTTAGGTATTGTTGAATTTTCTCAATGTTTCATGATACAGATTTGATACCTATTTTGTTAAAAATCTCCCTAAGTATTTCATTCTATTTGATGCTATTGTAAATAATATTACTTTTCTCATTCTATTTATTTGTTGTAACTGCATCTGTTCAGTTCAGTTCAGTTGCTCAGTCATGTCTGACTCTTTGCAACCCCATGGACTGCAGCACGCCAGGCCTCCCTATCCATCACCAACTCCCGGAATTTACTCAAACTCATGTCCATTGAGTCGGTGATGCCATCCAGCCATTTCATCGTCTATCGTCCATCCCCTTCTCCTTCCACCGTCAATCTTTTTCAGCATCAGTGTCTTTTCCAATGAGTCAGTTCTTTGCATCAGGTGGCCAAATATTGGAGTTTCAGCTTCAGCACCAGTCCTTCCAAAGAATATTCAGGACTGATTTCCTTTAGGATGGACTGGTTGGATCTCCTTGCAGTCCAAGGCACTCTCAAGAATCTTCCCCAACACCACAGTTCAAAAGCATTAATTCTTCAGTGCTCAGCTTTCCTTATGGTCTAACTCTCACATCCATACATGACTCCTGGAAAAACCATAGCTTTGACTAGATGGATCTTTGTTGGCAAAGTAATGTCTCTGCATTTTAATATGCTGTCTAGGTTGGTCATAACTTTTCTTCCAAGGAGTAAGCATCTTTTAATTTCATGGCTGCAGTCACCATCTGCAGTGATTTTGGAGCCCCCCAAAATAAAGTCTGCCGGTGTTTCCACTGTTTCTCCATCTATTTGCCATGAAGTGATGGGACTGGATGCCATGATCCTTGTTTTCTGAATGTTGAGCTTTAAGACATCTTTTTCACATTCCTCTTTCACTTTCATCAAGAGGCTCTTTAGTTCTTCTTCACCTTCTGCCATAAGGGTGGTGTTATCTGCATATCTGAGGTTAGTGATATTTCTCCTGGAAATCTTGATTCCAACTTATGCTTCATCCAGTCCAGTGTTTCTCATGGTATACTCTGCTTATAAATTAAATAAGTAGGGTGACAATATATAGCCTTAAATACTCCTTTCCCTATTTGGAACCAGTCTGTTGTTCCATGTCCAGTTCTAACTGTTGCTTCCTGACCTGCATACAGATTTCTCAAGAGGCAGGTCAGGTGGTCTGGTATTCCCATCTCTTTAAGAATTTTTCTGTTTGTTGTGATCCACACAGTCAAAGGCTTTGGCATAGTCAATAAAGCAGAAGTAGATGTTTTTCTGGAATTCTCTTGCTTTTTTAATGATCCAACAGATGTTGGCAATTTGATCTCTGGTTCCTCTGCCTTTTGTAAAACCAACTTGAACATCTGGAATTTTACAGTTCACGTATTGTTGAAGCCTGGCTTGGAGAATTTTGAGTTTTACTTTGCTAACGTGTGAGATGAGTGCAATTGTGCGGTAGTGTGAGCATTCTTTGACATTGCCTTTCTTTGGGATTGGAATGAAAACTGACCTTTTCCAGTCCTGTGGCCACTGCTGAGTTTTCCAAATTTGCTGGCATATTGAGTGCAGCACTTTCACAGCATCGTCTTTTAGGATTTGCAGCTATATAGAAATAGTTTATTTTTGACATTGCCCTAGTACTCTGTAATCTTGATAAAACTTAATTGTTAATACAAAAAAGTTTCTTGATAGATTCCCTGGGGTTTTTAATTTACATAATCACATGATTGGCATATACAGATAGTTTTTTCTTCTTTTTTTCCTTTTGGCATGCTAGATATTCTTGTAGATATTCTTTATCAAGCTATTTTCCTAATTTACTGAGAAATTTAAAAAATCATGAATAGGTACTGAGTTATGTCAGATGCTTTTTTAGCTTCTGTTGAGATGATAATTTTTTCCCCTGTTCGTTAGTATGATAAATTACATTGCACTTTTTGATTGTTAAAACAACTTTCAGTTCCTTAGATGAATCTCATTTGGCCATGATTATTGTACGTTTAAAATATATTCCTGAACTTAATGTTTATTAAAAATATTTATTACATTTGAACCTATGTTCATAAAGGGTGATTTGTCTATAGTTTTCAGTGTCTTTGTCTGGTTTTGTTATCACGGTAATGCTAAACTCGTAAAATCAGCTGTGAAACTTCCCTTCTCCTCTGTTTCTTCTTTTGTAACCATTTTTTTTAAAGTGGAAGCATAGTTAATTCACAATATTGTTTTAGTTTCAGGTGTATCTTCTCTATTTTTGAAGGAATTTATGTAGCATTGGTATTCGCTCTTCCTTAAATGTATCTCGAATTTCCTAATGAAGCTATGAGCCTGGAGTTTTATTTCAGATTTTTCCATTTCTTTTATGGTTTTGGTAATTTACAGCTTTCAAGATTTGTTACTAATTTATTGCTTCTCAGCTCTGAACTCATCATTCTGAATATACTCCATGTTAAAAGAATTTCTGTAGTGTTTCTCCTGTGCTGTGAGCATGGTGTTGTTTCGGTAGAGGGCGCTGGGGAGACTTTGTGAGAGGAGTCTCTCTTGCTGTTTCAGTTGTGGCTGGTGGTGGTGGTGTGGATACTTCCAGAGGAGCCTGCCCCACCCACCGGCCCAGAACTCAGTTCTGTGACCTTACAGCCTTGGCCTGGTGGTAACTTTTCTGCAGCCCTCTTGACAGGGAAACCAGATTCAGTCTGCCTCTTAGAGTCCCTGCAGATGCTCAGAGTCCCCCGTGTGCCTGGATCCCGCTGTGCACTCACAGCTCGGGGTTCTTATCGCCTGCATTCTGGAAGACAGCCTGTTGTTTGCCCCGCATCTCCAGATTGGCTCTGGCCTACAAGCCAGTGAACCGTACTATCCAGTAGCTTAACTGCACCTTCTCCAGGGAGGTTTGAAGCCTTCTAAGTCTGTCCTTCTTTAGGTATCCTCAGTCCACAGACAGCATAGAGTTTCCTTAGATTATATAGTTACTTCTAAAATTATGGTTAATATTCTCTATGTTAGACTTCTGCTGTCTGACCTGCTGTGTGGTTTCTGTCTCCTTGATTGGACCAGACTGCTACACAGGAATTGCTTATAAGCACTATTTGGGTTGAGATTTTAGTGATCTGTGGATTTTGTCCTCATGTCGAGAAGGGTAGGAAACATTGCCATGTATTTAGCTGGTATTTTTCCTCCTTCCCTCACTTACCCCACTCCCCTTGTGCTTTAATCTGAGATTTAACAAAAAAGTGACAAGGAATACCAAGAGTGTGGTGAGTGATATTTCTGTAAGAACTGAAATTTGGTGAACAATGAGCCAGGAACATGGTTTCCTACATCACGGCAATGACCAGCTCAAGCTTAACCCTTCTAGTGTCTTACGGTAGTTAGCAGAGATGTTTGGAATTTCTTAACACATGGTAAACACAGGATATAATAGGATCTTGCTATTTGGCTGCTTAGAGTAGTCTTAAGCTGCTATGGATGAAGTGTCCAAGGCTTGTAGAAAAACCAAGTTTAATATCAGCAACAATTTTGATTTTTAGCTTATATTTTGATTCTCATATAAAAGGGGGAAAACTGTATTTCTTATAGATAAAAATAATCCAGTTGTCTTTTTACTTCCATCTAGTCAAAGAGAAAAGCCCCCAACTCAACTACACAACCAATCAACCAAACAAAACACCATTAAAATAGAGAAGATTTTCTCCATTGCTGTTAAGGCCTTTGGCATGAATTTAAATTTAGCTTCCCTGGGAATTTTGGAAAAACATTTTTCTTCATTGTTTTTGTTAGCCCTATGAGGCAAAGATATAACTTCCCCAAACAAAGCAGCAGGAAAAGCAGCTAACAATCCTCTGGATAATGCAAATGAATAAAAATTGCCAGAATTATTGCAGAAGTGCTGAAAGCCTTACTCTGGTATTTTATACACTATTCCTAGACTTCAGTAGTTCAGGAATACCTGCTTTAGCAGTCCCAGCACACTGGAGAAGAAGTTGGTGGAAAAATAAAATTACATAGGGGTAGTCTCTAGTTAGAAACGGATCATTTGCCAGCGGTTGACTTGTAAATCAGTTAGACCGGAAATGCCTTTTTCCTTTACAAAATATACTCTAAGTCCTCTGTGTGCATGTGTGCTCAGTTGCTGTAAATTCTATACAGCTTTATAAAAGATGGTTTGAGTTCCTGCCATATGTCAGTAGTTTTCCTTTGCTAAAAACTATATTATTTCCCCTTTACTAGAACATGTTAATGGTTGTCTATTGCTGTATAACCAATTATCTCCAAATGTAGCAGCTTAAAAGCAAAATCATATATGATCTCATATTTTTTTTGGATGGGAGGAGGTTAGGAAATCTGGGTGTAGCTTAGCTGGGTGGCCCTGGATCCAGGTCTTATGAGGCTAGAATCAGGATGTCAGCTGGGCTGCATCTTCTGAAGGCTCTTTGTGGGGAGCATCCGTGCTATAGCTCAGCAGTCTCAACCTTTTGGGCACCAGGGACTGGTTTGGTGGGGGACAATATTTCCATGGGTTGGGGCGGTGGTGGGGTGTGTGGTTTTGGGATGATTCTCGTAAGGAGCGTGTAACCTAGATCCCTCGCATGAGCAGTTCACCGTAGGGTTTGCGCTCCTATGAGAATCTAAGGCCACTGCTGATCTGACAGAAGATGGAGTTTAGTCTGTAATGCAAGTGATGGCAATTGGTCGTAAGTACAAATGAAGCTTTGCTTGCTTGCCCACTGCTCACCTCCTGTTATGTGGCCTGGTTCCTAACTGGCCAGAGACCACTATCTGTCTGTGGCGTGAGGCCCTGCTCACTGAGGCCTACCATCAAATGAGCTTGAGAGCAGTCCTTTCCCGGTCAAGTCATCAGATGAGACTGCAGCCCCAGACAGCATCTTGACTTCAGCTTGTAGGAGACCCTGAACCAGAACTACCCAGCTTTACATTCTCACCTGCAATGAGGCCACTGAATTTAAAATGTACTTGGCATTTGAATGGTGAATTTCTTCCTCTTTGGGGGAAGAAATCTGCTTTATTCAGTGATGAATAAAGTGGAGATTTCTTTCTACTGTGAAGTTAGTAGCTGGGCAGGTTGAGAAGGTAGGGAAATATATTCTGTTCTCTATCTGTAGCTTACAGCCAACTTGGCTGGTGTGAAGGGGTGTGTTCTGGGTGTCATAGGGTAGAACTTAGAGTATATTTTCGTGTTGGGACAGTATCTCATGCATGGTGGTTAGAATCCTAGAAAGAGTTATATCTGAAACTCTTACAGGTTGAGCAGGCTCTTGTGGGCTAGCTTACCACCATTTACAACAGCATGTTCATGAGAAAATGGATTCTGTGTCCCAGATGTCCATCTCTTAAACATGCTTTTGAAATGTGACTCGTTTTAAAGTTGGGGACTTGCCTGTATTTCATTAGCTCCTCTCTAGCTACTTTCCTCACGGTAGTTTACATTTTGAGCTATCAGCCTTTTGGGAAGATAAAGTGACAGAAAATAGAGATGACTATAATTTACTCCTAGCACTAAGAGCCTGGCAGGCCTATCAAGGTATAATTTTATTCAAAATCAGACTTTCTGTTGGGCCTGCATTGAAGTCCCTTTAGAGTTGAGTTTTACCAGGTCACATTCATCTCCTTTTGTAGAATTCTAGAGTCTTAATCAGGTACTTCCAAAATCACTCAATCAGATTTAGTATATGAGAATGTACCAAAATGAGAATTACTCTTGGTCTGCCTTATATCCCCCTACTCCCAGCTCGTGTCTCTGTGGAAGCTGATGGCCTTCCAACTGGCAGAGACCATCATTTGGGCCCTGGGAGGGCCCAGTGGAAAGCTGCTTGCCTTGACCATGCACGTGCTTGATATTTTCAAACACGACACTCATTTAATTCAGCAATGCTCCAGCCAGTTGTTAGAGAATTCATCCCAGAGTCAACCCATCACTTAAATATGTAAGGGTCTGCTTGAGCACATATTCAAGGAAGAAAACCCAGTAGGCTCTGCTCTGGCCCTGGTGCTCTCTGCCCCTTTATTCAGTCAGGGGACCAGAAGAGCGTTTGAAGAGCCACTCTTGTCCCCACTCGGCTTCCCTGAGTTAGAAGTTCAGTTTTTTGTCACTCTTTCATGGTAGACAAGTATACAAAAACACCATAAAATGACTTCCTGTATCATCTGTAGAACTGTCGTTGGAGATTTTGTCTGTCATATTTCCTAATGTGAGTATCAGGCATCCCTCAATCATGTGACCAAGCCTGCTCTCTCAGAACGAGGGTCCATCTTCAAAGTGGATGAGCTACGATGCTATTGCTCTAATAAGAGTGGGATTAAAACTTTTTTTTTTCACTGCTTTTGGGAAACCAGTGGAGACCTTCATAGTAAAATCTTGATTTATCTTTCTTTTGAGGGAAATATAGAACATTTCCATCAGTTTTAAAATTATGAATGATGAGCTTAATCTCTATTCAGTCAATCTAAAATAGATTTTAAAATAGCCTTTTCTTCTGTTGTGGAGAAAAGTTACAAGGACAAGAGAAACAGACAGGATGGGAGACAGGCAGGAGAGAGGGGCAGAGAAATAATATATGTATATATTATATTATTTTAATATGCATTTTATATATATATACATATATATATAAAATTCCAGAATGGCAAAGTACTACTGATGTACCAGTCTGTTTTCTTCCTTCCCACCTTCCTTTCTTCCCTTCCTCCCTCCCTCTTTCTTTCCTGTAAAATAAAGAAAAGGTAAACCTAGAAATAGGGCTTCCCAGATGGCACATTGGTAAAGAATCCGCCTGCTAAGGCAGGAGACGTGGGTTCGATCCCTGGGTCGGGCAGATCCCATGGAGGTGGAAATGGCAACCCACTGCAGTCTTCTTGCCTGGAGAATTCCCGTGGACGGAGGACCTTGGCGGGCTACATACAGTCCATGGGGTCACAAAGAGTTGGAGATGACTAAGCGTGCACACACACACACACACACACACACAAACCTAGAAATACCTTTTATTTTATTTTAAGATAAATAATATTTTAATCCCATCTAAAATTTGCAGTGGTTGATCCTCCTAAAATCCTTTTCCTTTTGAAAGGAGGATAATCAACCTACTGCTTTGGAGAAGGCAGATGGAAACAAGTGGAATCACCTCTGGCATTTGTCCTGAGCCTGGATAAAATGTAAACATGGGGCTGAGCTGATCTGATTTCAGGGGCTGCTTGCTTACCACTGGCTGCTGTTGCATCTCAGGTGTGCCCTCAGCCCCAGGAAGAAGCTCCCAGGCTGCAGGGGTCATCACGGGTAGCAAAGGCTGGGGACATTTAAAATGTCTTTTGTTTCTGTTTTCAAGCAAGTAATGCATCCCATGGAGCAAAATTCAGAAGGTAAAAATAGGGTATTAAAAAAATAAATTGTAGCATATTATGCACATTATCTTACCTGTTGATTTCCCCCCCAATTAATGATGCCTTTTGTGGATAATTTCATGTCTTAACCTATAGAATTACTTCATTCTTTATAATGGGTGCATATTATTCCACATGCTGGACTATTTTGTGTAAAAGGTTAGTGCCAATTTCTTTACTCACAATCCTGAAATAACTATCTTTGTACATGAGCAAAATGTATTGTAGGAGCTAATGGGTGATGAATCTGTTTAATGGTCAGCGTTAATGTTGCATCTCCTTATCAATGTTTTATTCCCCTCAGACTATTTTATCTCTTTCTCCTTACCTCTGACATCAGCAATCATTTAATAGATTGAAAATGTATTGATTTCAATGGAAGCCAAATTGACACACATGTTCCTATCCATGACCATTCCTCTTTCTTTCTAATTAAGCTCCCAGATTTAGCTGTATCTCCTTCATTTTTAATGTCAAAGGATAGTTGAGAAAAGTTCCCTGTAAGGCTTGTAACAACATATTCCATTTTTTTGGTTAGGAGCTTCCACTTAGAAGTGAAGTCCTAATTCGTTTTCCTGAAACAACAGTCACAGGAAGCAAACTGGTCTGGCCTTACCCCGGTGCAGGCTTGCTTGGTGTGCTCAGGGGGGCTTTGCAGGGGAAAGATTGGTGCTGGTCTGGAACAGATTGCAAGGGGAGGTCCGTCCCATCAGGCTCAGCTGAGCAAAGAGCCCGGACATTTATCACTGTCACAGGGGGTGGAGGTGGGGGTGGGGACAGAGGCGTCACTGGACCAGTCCGGCCCATCAGAGACCTTACAGCAGACGCTGTGCCACCCGGGGGCAATGTGCGTCCTGCTTGAGGCCACTGCCAGGGTCACAGGAAAGGAGGAAGCCGACCGCTGATTGCTCGGGCGCTTTGCTCCAGACAGGCACAGCCTCTTCTCAGGGTGGTGTATACAGCTGCATGCAAGAGCCGATTCAGCAGTCTCAGTGGCAGACGCGGAGGATCCGAAGTGATGCTAGATGCTGACGAGGAGATGAGCACACACCTCTGTGAGGCTCGTGCTTTAATTCCATTCCCAGGCCTGGGATGCTCTGTACCACGCTGGTTATTTTCACATGGGGAACTGACCCTGGTAAACGCAAGCTGGGGACACCAAGTCTCTGAAGGGCGATTTTTTTTTAACTTTTTATTTTGTATTGGGGTATAGCCGATTAACAAACAAATGTTTTGATAGTTTCAGGTGAGCAGTGAAGGAACTCATTCTTACATATACGTATATCCATCCTCCCCCAAACTCCCCTCCCCTCCAGCCTGTGAAGGGCAACATTTTAAAAAACAATACTAAAAAGTATGATTTCTGTGTGATCCTCTATAGATACATTTGACATCCATCTTTGAAATCTACTTTAGGATCAATAACAAGCATCCCTTAGAAATCATTTTGGTGTACAGCCACATTTTTAAATACAACTGTTTTCAGCACTGTTATTCATGAAGATGTCGCATTCATCAAACTGACATATAGATCTTAACCCTTCAAGTAACCTTATTTTAAATGGAATTTCTCATCTCAAGATTGTCTAATTTGGGTGGTCATTAGGAATTACTTGTGTTAAGTGGGGCAGGGAGATTTCACAAAAATCAGGTGAAGATTTTTCCATCGATGAATATCACATGCTTATCATAGATGCCTAAGTTGACATGGTTCTTACATGTGGCAATTAATAACAGTATTACATGAGTGAAATGGAGTTCTAAAAATGAAATGAACGACGACGGAATGCTTTTCTTGGGATAAAGTAGCATGAATCGGGAACTCATGCTTGTCTGAGAATCGTGGGGTAACAGGATGCATCAGGAGCTGTAGGCAGTGCTGCTAACACAGGAGATTTGTGTAGATGGTCTGCAGCCCTAACAAGTGGGGCAGGGTCTTGGCTGGTCAGTGAAGAATGAATAGAAGGCAGCACTGTCTACCCTATATGACACGAACAGCAAAGCCAGTGCCTGGCACATAAGCTGTGTTCAGTCATTTTTTCTGAACTGTAATGTTATTTGGACAGAATATAGATCCTTGTGCCTTGACTTGGTGGAGCAGATATGCCCCCCAAGTCCCTCCACCAGCCTTCCTTCCTCATTGCCCTGCACGCCTGCCTTCCTGGGTCCATGAGCCCCAGGGCCCTGCACATCAGAGGGGGTGTAATAGGGCAGCCTTGCTACTGGGCTGGGTTGGTCCTGAAGTTCCTGAGCATCACCAGTGGCACTCAACATGCAGGGGGCCTTGGGTTCAGGAACAGGCAAGAGTTCGAGGTACTCTGGAACCCTGGAAAGAAAAGGATCCTTACGTGATCAAGCAGCAAGCAATCCGCTCATCGGTTCTTCTCATTTAAGAGAGTTTCTCTTGTTTCTCTTGCTCTTTTCTCCTCCTCAAAGAAAACAGAGGAACAGGGTTCAAAGGAAAATGTTTAGATTTGTTCAACTTGAAAATCTAGGTAAGATCTAGATTTCTTTTTTCTTACTGTTCCCCGCTTAACTGTTTATATTATTACTATTTTCTGATGCCATCACAAAGAAAAACTACTTATGATCATACTTTTAAAATTACTATGTAATATTCCATCTGAGGACTGTGTCACAGTTTACTTCATTGTCTCCCTTTTTTTTTTATGGTTTTTCATCCTTATAAACAATTCTGCTGTGATTTGTTGTTGTTCATGTGCTCAGTCGTGTCTGACTCTTTGCGACCCCATGGACTATACCCCACCAGGCTCCTCTGTCCGTGGGATTCTCTAGGCAAGCATCCTGGAGTGGGTTGCCATTTTCTTCTCCAGAAGATCTCCAGGGGATCTTCCCGACCCAGAGATCGAACCCGTGTCTCCTGCATTGGCAGGTGAATTCTTTACCACTGAGTCCCCAGAGAAGCCCTTGTTTGGAAACCTGTGCCTCAGTGCTGATTGTTTCCTAAGGTAGAAATAGTTTGCTTGCCACAGATGAGCTTTGTCATGGCTCAGATGACCGAGAGTAACATAGGACACAGCTCAGTGACTCAGCAGCAACAGAGGGTGTATGTGAGTTGGGTTTTGTGGGGTGAATAACATGACGGGGGGGCTGACACCCCTAGGTGGTCTGCAGCCCTGAGGCTTTAGTCCAGTCCAGGGATGGTTCTGGGCCCAGCAGTGGGCCTGGACTGCCAGGACCGTGGCTGCAGTTATAGGACTCTTCAATTAGCTGGTGTTGCCAAGATTACCTGCCTGGAGAGGCTTGACCCTTTAGGAGAATCTGGGGGCCTACTCTCCACCCCCCACTAAATGCTTTGCCATTTACCTTATAAATCCATGCCCTCCCCGCCCAGAAGATAGAAATTTTAGCTCTCAACTTGAGCACAGGATATAGCACTAATCCCCAGGTAGTTTGTGTCTGTATTTGCATTATTGCAAGTATGCGATTGAAGAGTTTCACTGTATTTTTTGTCAAGGAAGAAGACAGTCATAAAGTCTGAAGTGCATTAGACATTCATAAAACAAAACAAAACAAGAAACAGAGTCAGTATCATCTTCTAAAGCTTTTGAACGTGTCCCCCCCGGCCCCCCCACACCAAATCCCCTTCAGAATCTCTCCGAGAGTTGACTTTGACCCAGTCTTGCTCTAATTAACCTCCCTGCTCCTCAAGCACTGGGCTTTCAAGATAAATGGAAATCTATTCCTCGTCCTCACACGCCCTTGACTGAGGACACGTCACGGCCATCAGCCCAGGTCGTCCCCCTGGAGTGCGGCGCTTTGGAACGTGCGCCCACAGCGCCCAGCCAGGCAGATGGGAGGCACCCGCCTGCTGGGCCGGGCAGCAGATGTCCTTGTCAGACGGACAGACCCCTCCTGTCTCCGGCTCTGCTGGTGATCGATACTCAGTGCCCAATCAATGAGAGATGGCTCTGTTTAGTCCGTTTGATTGTTTCTGTGGTGAAATGTGCCACCACTTTTGAAAAAAAAATTATAAATGCTCTTTAAAAAATATTTTTAATTATAAATGCTCCTCACCCTCCAATCTCATTTGACCTTTAGAATATGTTTCAGCAGTCTCAGGTTCTTTGGCTCCCGAGTACTTGCCTCAGCAGAGTGTCAATGGGAAACTGCCCTTGGTCTGCAGGACTAGAACTGCCCTCGCTTGGTTTTTAACACCTCCCCTGTTCTCTCCTCCTGGAATGGAAAGTAGCACACAGTATCTATTCTTTTATCCATAAAGCTGTGTAGAGTCTGGAGGCTTTCAAAGAGTCTTTTTAAAAATTGCAATGGGTTATGTAGAAATGAGAAGGAAAATGGCTTCTTTCTTTGTACCATCTTTGTGGTTTATTCACTGAGACCAGGAATAGCAGAATGATTTCATCACACATGGCTTTCCTAAGGAATAAGAGACTCTGTGGGGTGCTAAGTCCAGACAAGATTTTGTGGTCATAGTCAGGGGTTGTGAAAGTGTGCTGTGATTGATTAATGATGTCTGCTGTGGACATGGAAGTGGAGGAGAGGTAAATGTGTGCCATGTATTTGCCATTCCTGACTCAGATCTTGTATAAAGCAAAGTCCACATGTAGATGCTGATACTAGCCTAACGGTTGTGTGTATTTTGTGCCAGGCACTCTTCTCAGTGCCTTACATATTTGATTCTCAAAGCAACCCATGAGGTAGGTGCAGATAAGGAAATGGAAGCACAGAGAGGCTGAGTTGCTAAGCCAAGGTCATACAAGTAGACAGTGGGAGAGCCGAGAGTCAGGGTCAGGCGGTTTTATCCTGGAGTCCAGGTCCTTAGCCCTGGATTCTGTACTCTTTCTCCTTGGCTAATGCTGTGTCTTTGCTCTCCAGGGAATGCTGTAAGGCTCAACTGTGGTTCAGAAAAAGATGCAAAATCAAGTTTAGAGCCTTGTTACCTTTGGGCCACAGGCTCTAGAATGAAAGATAAGACAGAGTCCCGGAGAGCCTTGGCAGTGAGGAGGGAGTTGCGCATGAACTTCTTCCTTCCCCTCTGGGCAGCATTTCCAGTCTTTCCACTTCTGCCTTCTCAGGTGGGAGAAGGTTGGAAGGGAAGATTGGAAGGGAAGAGGAATGGTGTTTAGGGACTGGAACAGAGGAATTCCTTGGTCTCCAGGCCATCTGACTGGGGAGACTTTCTGAGTGGCCTTTTTCAATGATCTTTTGTGTATAAGGGACACGTGTGTGTGTGTAGAGATACATCAGTGTATCAAATAGTAATCTTTCATAATGGCTAAAGAGGGACATTTTAGTACTTTAGTAGTTTGTTTCCCTTCATTAATGTAGCAACTGTTCATTAAACACCTATGTTGGGTCTTACAGTGTGCGGAAACTGTGGAAACAGTGAACCCATATGAGCCCTGCCTTCTCTGAGCTTGTAGTCTGCTCGCTGAAATAATGACTTAAGTGTCAGGTGCAGCTCTGACTGTAGTGGAGGGAATGAGGGGCTGAGGTGGCCAGACCACATGGGTTTTTGAAGTTCATTGAAGAGTTCTGATTTCCGCCTATGAGCAGTGGGAAGCTATGGAAAGTGGGGGAGAGGGTCAGGGACTTTCTGTTATATAATCAGTTAAAAGATAATTGTGGTGACACTGGGAAGAATGATTGAGAGGGGATATGGGAGAGCTGGAGGTGCTTGTAGGGGTCCAGGGCAAACAGGCCGTAAGAGTTGGGACGAGGGTGGTTTGGGTAGTGAAGGGAAGAAGTGAGAGGATTCTAAAGATACCTGAAAGGCAAAATTAGCCAGATTTGGTGATGGATTAGGTATGCATACCAAGGGAGAGAGAGTGGGCAAGGATGCCCTGAAAGTAGGAGGATGTGGTCCTATTCCCAGGGATAGGGATGCTAGAAGAGGGTCAGTTTTGGTGAGGAAGGTCATCCTGTATTGGAAGTGCTTTTGAGCTGTCCCTGAGGAGATGTCAAATAAGCCACAGTGTTTATGGAAACCATGTAGTGTTTTGGCTGGCTATACGTATGTCCTATTGGACTGTCCTGGGAAACTAAGTGCTACAGAAAAAAATTTAGAAATCTACAATTTAGTTGACTTAAAAAAATTCAAACAAACATATTTTCATCTGGGAATTAAGAATCTAACAATGACAAAGACAACTGATAGTGATAAATATCTTGCATAATATTCATAGTTCTTTTTGTTTTTGCATATTTCTCTGCCAGTCTCTTCCCACAAGCATTCATATTTTTGTTAGCTGTCATCATAGTCTGCATTCAGTATGTAATAGCATTGTTTTTACTTACTGTTATCCCAAATATTTTTTCACATTTCTATTTCTCTCTCAAATTCTGTGTTTAGTATAAATAAAGTTAAAAAAATGTTACATGATATTCCATGCTTGTGATAAATTATGAGTGATAATTTTCTAAGCTGTTTCTCTGTTTTTGGATATTTAATTGATTTAAAGATTTCTTTATTATTTATACGTGAGTAAATATCATTATGTCTACCACCTGTTTTTTTTTTTTTTCTCTTGCATTTTTCTTTAAATTCTCATGAGTGAGATTAGTGGGTTAGCTTTCGAATGGGATTACAGCTCTTTGATATATGTTTTAATACCTCTGACAGGGACTCTGGGCTCCTAACTATAGAATAGAGCTGTGACTTCCTCGTGGAGCCTCACCACCTTCCTTTGGGTTCAGTAACCAATGGTCCCACCATCGTCTGAGCGCTGTCCAGGGTACCACGGCCACCTGTGACCTTACTCCTTGCATCTGCTGGAGGTGCCAGTTACTGCCTCGAGGCTGTAAGGCTTGTAAGCCAGGTTCAGCCTGATTCCTCCTCTTCACCCAGTTCTTCTGTCCTTCAAATAGTACCACCATTGCTTAGGAACCCATGGGGTCCCCTGAAATGATGGAATAGAGGAAGGAATGGACTAATCTAGACTGAGCCTTATTAGCCTCCAGGTTCTAAAAGATGCTGTGGTGCTGTGGAGGCTGCCTAGGGGTCTCGTGGGTTTGGATGGGAGTCTCAAGACCTTTTATGATCAGGTGCCTGCCTATCAATCTCTCCTTAAGTGCTGCTGCTTCTCAACGCATCACCTTTACTGTGCCTGGACTGGTCTCTCCTCTGGCCCAGGACAATGTCTTGGTTGCATCGACTCCTGGCTCTCACTCGAGTTGCTGCCTCACCCTCTGCCTTTCTATGTCCTACTCCTCCTTTTAGACTTGACACTAATTATAATTTCCCCAGGTTCCTGGCTCCACCTTGCAGCTGGCTGTCCCTCTGCTGCAAACTCTTCCAGTACCTTTAGTCCCCACTCCAGGACTTAGCACATCATTGTAAGCTTGCCTTTGAAATTTTATCTCTTGAAGATAATTGTACACTCCTCGAGGGCAGGAATCATGTCAGTCTCTGCCCAACTCTGCCAAATCCCTCAGTACCCAGCTTTGGTACTGAGCCCTGTGCCAGAGTTCAGTAAATCTAATGTGACCCATTAGATCGAAATATCCATGCACCCTGATGCAGTGTCAAAGTGTTTTCAATGTAAATGTCCGTATTCCAAAATTGCTGAGGATCAAATTAGGCTACTCGTAGATGAGCCATACTCAGATCCTCTGTTACCTGGTTTTGGTTTGGGAGCTATGAGAATAAGTTAAGGCTGAAAAAACATAAGCCGGTCACTTTTTATTTCTAAGTCCTTGACATGCACTCAGGTGGAAGGAGGACTGGTGGAGGTGATGAGGTTGGATGAAGGGTAGTAAGAAGCACTGAAATGAAGGTCTGTCTGGTCTTTAAGAAGACAAGTGTCATTGGCCCCTGAAACGGTGCTTGACTTGTGAAATGATGCTGTCTGCAGTGTTACCCTGTTGTCTTTTTATTATCATTATTATTTTAGTACTTATCATTTATTTGGTTGCGTTGGGTTTTAGTTGCAGCATGCCTTTGTTGTGTCATGCGGGGTCCTTTGTTGTAGTGCACAGACTCTCTAGTTGCGGCGCACAGGCTTCATTGCGCCTCCGCATGTGGGATCCTAGTTCTGCAACCAGGGATCTCACCTGCATCCCCTGCTTGGCAAGGCAAATTCTTAACCATTGGACCACTGAGGAAGTCCCTACCCTGTAGTCTTTCCAGCTTACTTCTGACCATCAGCAGTCCTCAGGGAAAGCCACCGCAGTTCACCCTGGAGCCCCAAGCTCCCTTTGTTTTCCAGGGCATGGCCTGGCACAGAGGGACCCTCTGGCCGGGAGTCGGGAGCTTCTAGGCTGGGCTGGCTCTGCCACCCCCAGCCGCACAGCTCTGCACATGGCTCAGGCCTGGGGGTGCTCACTGGTGAAATGCCCTGCCTGAATGAGGCCATCTCTGGGCTTTTGTGTAACTGAGATTAAAAAAATAATAATAATTGAAACTCTCTTAAGAGGGTGAACTTTAGTGCTGTTTCTAACTAAAAATGAGAAATAGGCTCTCTGACACATTTAATGACATGTGTTAGTATGTGTGTAGAACTTTACACTTAACTTGATTTTCTTTCTTTCTTTCTTTCTTTTTTTCTAGCCAAACATCATGTCAATGGCAACAGAACAGTTGAACCTTTCCCAGAGGGAACACAGATGGCTCTATTTGGTAAGATATCAATTCTGAAAGAAAACCCAAATTGTGTGCAAAGACTCGTGCCAAATTTCTGAGTTTTAGCAAGTGTCCTCGGGGCTTCAAAATCTGGGCTCTTCTAGATATTTACAAGTTGTTACAGCCAAAAAATTATCGAGTTCTTAGTATTTCTGGGATCAGAAAAGCTTATTCTATAGAATTTAGTATGCTTTCCTTCCTCACTTTGCAAGTCAAATATCAAACTGTATATTTACTATTCTTATGTCCACACTCTGAATTAACCTGATAATTTAGGAGTTGAATTTTTCTTTCCTAAGAAAGATTTTTTTCCATATACACATTTACATATATATGTGCATGCTCAGTCACTTCAGTCGTGTCCAACTCTTTGCGACCCCTTGGACTGTCCATGGAATTCTCTAGGCAAGAATACTGGAGTTGGTTGCCATTCCCTTCTCCAGGGGGTCTTCCTGAACCTAGATCTCCTGAGTTGCAAACAGATTCTTTACTGTCTGAGTCACCGGGGAAGCCTATATGTATATATACACATACTATACATATATATATATATACACACACATACATACGTATATGTACAAAAGCTGGGGTTCAAACAGCTTTGAGATGTCATTCCCCAGAGAGCAATCTAATTGGACGGTCTCTTTTTCCTCCATTATGAATTGAGCATATTCCTGTTTTTTGTTTGTTTGTTTCTCTGGTTCCTTCCCCTTAGCCTTTAGACACATTCTCTGATTTCTTTCATCCTAAAGCTCTCAATTCCCCTGACTTCACACCCCCCTCCAGCTTCCATCTCCCCTCTGGTCCTGGTGGAAGTCTCCTGCAAGGGCTTTTGATGTAAAATTGCTTTAAGCACTGAAGTGTCTTTGAGCCAGAAATTAGCCTCCTGACAACAGAGTCTCTCAATTAGCATATTCAGGATAAAATGTTTCCCTAATCCCAGAGTTAGTCATCACTGATGATTAACCCTGGAGAGTTATGAAACAGGGACCCACTTCTGCCCAGGTGTTTGTAAATCTTGCTCTGTGTGGGCTGTCACCTTTTAAAATATACTGGTCAGTAATTAGAAGTTATTATGCCCAGAAATTTAAGTGGAGCATCTGGTTTTTGTAGAAAAAAGCATTTGTTGTTGTTCAGTCACTAAGTTGTGTCTGACTCTTTTCAACCACATGGACTGGAGCACGCCAGGCTCCCCTGTCCTTCACTATCTCCTGGAGTTTGCTCAAATTCACATCTACTGAGTCAGTGATGCTATCTAACCATTTAATCCTCTGTCGCCCCCTTCTCCTTTTGCCTTCAGTCTTCGCAGAAGAAGGGAAAGAGTCGGCTCCAGTGAGTCATCTCTTTGTGTCAGGTGGCCAGAATATTGGAGGTTTAACTTCAGCATCAGTCCTTCCAATGAATATTCAGGGTTGAGGTTTTTTTTAGGATTGACTGATTTGATCTCTTTGCGTTAATTATTACTATAAGATGTGTGCTCACTATTTGATTAGTTAAGTTTCCTCTGAGAAATTATGTTCAATGATGGCATTTTTACTCAAGTTATAGGCCAAGCTGAGTGTCTGTTACCAGGGGACGACAAGAGTCATATAATTGTTCAAAGGGTTCTTTTGGTGTCTTTTAGCTTTGTGAACCCCCAGAAACTAGGTTCCATGTCATACTGGGAAATGTGAAATGAGACTGACTGGGCACAGATTTCCTCCTGTCCTGATATTTTAGGAAAGACTCTTTCCCAAAGGATTGATGATGTTGTTGGCCACATAATTGAAAATATCAGTGCATAAAGCTCTGTAGCAAGATTATTATTACTCTAAGTTTGTGAAAGGTTTGCTTTAGAGTGACTTTCCTAAAAATCCTAACCCAAGGCCTTCATTGTTTGACTGGGCAAGCAACTCCCCGTCTCCCAGCCTCAGTTTTCTCAGCCGTGAAATGGGGAGGCTGATGGTCTGAGACTCTCCCCTTGGCTTCTGCATCTTCCATAGTCAGGGCTATAGGCTCATCTGGCTGCAGGCTGCCCTGGGAAGCCCTCTGTGAATGGCCAAGGGGTGTGCTTTTAAAAGAAACAAATTGTGTACCTAACCTCTACCAGTGCAGAATTATACAGATTGTAAACCAGAATAACATCCCCTGACATCTGAGGACTTGTGCTTTGTTAGAACTGCAGTTTGCCTCTTCCAGGTGCTTAAATGAAGGCCCCTGCTTTGGTTAACTGCACACAGACATTTGATATTTGTGCTTTCAAAACTATCCTCTCTTGATATAGCTTGTCCACCTGGCCTGCGCTGGGGAGTGGATGGGTTTTGGGGTGGGGATCTGTCATTCAGGTTATTTATAGTTGTACTGAAAAAGTAAGACTAACCAGCTTCTTGACACATCTTGGGCATTTAGTCCTCACAGTACCTTGTAAAGCTGGTCGGAGTGCACAGTCCCCTTCTCAGAGAGGTAATATGATTTATCACAAGTCCCTCAGCCAGAGAGATGATGGAGCTCGAATGTGAGCCTGGGTCTGACTGACCGGAAGTCCACACTCTTTTCCCCACGTCCCCGGACACTTGACTCTGGTTACAGGAGCTCTGGGAGAGTCTGGTAGAGTCAGAATTGCCTTTCGGCTAGATCATCTGTGCACAAAAGCATGAATTCCAGCCAAGTCAATTTAGCAAATTGATTTGTGAATTTCTGTGCATTTCCAGAGTGCTCTGAAGTACTCTTGAGACACAGCTTTTGCCGGGAAAACACCGCTTGGAGTGACATCTCCTACTATTTATCATTTTCCCCCATCTGATCTTAGTAGCAGGCATTAATGCGCAGGAGAATGTCTGACATCGACTTGCCTGTGAGGTCACCAAAGCAACAGTGGCACTGTGTATGCGTCCAAACTCATTCTTCAGCCTGGGAAGGCTTTAGTATTTTATGCCAAGAGAGTATCAGCTATTCCCATTTCATTATCTATCAGTTAATCATTTGAATGTACCTTACGGAATGCTGTCTAAATAGAAACTTTTAAATTTAATCCACTCTGAAGGTGCACTCCCATTAGCATTTAGCTTAGGATGGCTGATGTAAGGAAGGGTACAGTGAGGGTCAAGGGCAGGCTTCATTCTAAGAAATGTATGAATGTGTTATTATATCAAGTGACCAGATAATGTATGGACAGTTCCTTAAAAGCTGTTTTTGGCACTCAGTCTTCAAAGATTATTTTTAAGACAGGACGTTCATTTTTTTCCGGCTCTCTTTCGTGGCCCAGTTAGTTTTCCCCTTGTCTCGTTTTTCTGTGATCACTGTCCTTTAACTTTTCCACGGCTCTTTTCTTTCCTCTGCACTTTAGGACGATGATAATGAAGGTAATAGTCCTGCTCTCCCGGTGGGCTTCTCCTTGTCTGTGTCTGTTGCTCCCTTTCAAGTCAGTGGGAGCCCCCTTTTCACAGGCCGGAGAAGTGGACCCGAACATTTTGCAATTACTGAGTGTCTTTGTTCCTGGCGGCTGAGTGCCCAGTGGCAGCCAGCCCTTTGATCACACCACAGCCCTGTGAAGGGGGCATCACTGGGCGCTTTTAGAGCCGGAAAAACTGAGGCACCCAGAGATGAAAGAGGTCTGGTCAAGTAAAGGCAGTGCTTCCGCTGGCATGAGGACGTCCACGTGATGGCTGCCCACACGCTGTGCCTGGCTTTGAAGGGTCCTCCCCAGCTCTCCGTGTCTTAACAAAAGTGAGCAGAGGGCCCCTCCACCCAGGCAAAGGGCACGAGCCCCTGCCTGTCTGCAGTGGTCATTCTCAAGCATGGATCAGCCATTCACTTTATTAAAGGTGCTCCATCATCAGGAAGAGTTATCATTTCCAAATAAGATAGGAATTCATTGAGAAGCGTGCAGAGAAATCAGGGGTTGGGGCGCCAGGCTTAACATGTGAAGAGTTTTAGTGCAATCTGAAAAAGTGAGATACAGATTTTTAAAACTTTTGAGTTCAGTACTTGATCATAACACTTATTATCCAAACCCAGATACTTTTTTTTTAAGAGTGAAAAGGGTGCTGTTAAAAAATGTTATGTATTTTAAACTTTTTATTGGAATGTAGTGGCTTCATAATATTGTGTTATTTTCTGCTGTATAGCACAGTGAATCAGCCACATGTACACATATATCCCCGCTTTTTGGGACTTCCTTCCTGTTTATGTCACCATAGAGCGCTGAGTAGAGTTCCCTGAGCTATACACACATACACATACACACACGGGAGAATCCTAATGAGAGTGTGTATTATAAGCGATTGTGCCGAGAATAATAAATACACATTGATTAAAGTTGCATTGAAAAGTAATAAACTGAGAGATATAAAAGGAAATAAAGAAAGATTCCAATGCAGTAGCCTTACCTTATGTACCATATAGCATCAATACCAGGAGTTACATTAACTTCTAAGATTTTACTCAGTATACCTGGCTATTGTTATATTCTTTCTAAATGACTTGAAATGTTAGTTCATATTTATACCTGGCTGTTGTTATATTCTTTTGACTGACCTGAAATTCATAGTTAATTCATATTTATACCTGGCTCATAGCACTTAAGTAAGAGATGGGGAATTATCCGATCATACCTTTGCAGTTCTAATCATGTACTAGTACTGTCCAATGGGGCTTCCCTGGTGGCCCAGTGGATAAGGAATCTGCCTGCAATGCTGGAGACACAGGGGATGCGGGTTTGATCCCTGGGTCAGGAAGATCTCCTGGAGGAGGACGTGGCAACCCACTCCAGCATTCTTGCTTGGAGAATCCTGTGGACGGAGGAGCCTGGTGGGCTACAGTCCCTGGTGTTGCAGAGAGTCGTACATAACTGAGCAACTAACACACACTGTCCAGTGAGGTAGGGTGATGAGCTCTTCATCAGTAGAGGTATTCAAATGAGAAATCGATTCTACCTAGTCTGGAAGTGGAAGTAAATGACTTTTAAGAGGTTTTCTTCTCAATTAATGAGAATTGTCTTTGTTTCAGAGTGTTAAACCATTTTGAAAAAAATTGCTTCTAACTGTAAATTTTTGATGCTGTCATTTGGAAACCCCCATCCAGGCAGTTTGGTGAGAGGTAAAAATTCTGCAGTGAGAGGCTGTAGTGGCCAGGAAATGATTGATACCAAATAGCAACAGCAGAAGTAGCTCAGTGAATTCACAAGGTTATTGTGGGTTTTAGGCTCCCACTAGCCTGGCAGATCAACATGCAGAAAACTAAGATCATGGCATCTGGTCCCATCAGTTCATGGCAAATAGATGGGGAAGCAGTGGAAACAGTGACAGACTTTATTTTGGGGGGCTCCAAAGTCACTGCAGATGGTGACTGCAGCCATGAAATTAGAAGATACTTGTTCGTTGGAAGAAAAGATGTGACCAACCTCAGTTCAGTTCAGTCGCTCAGTCGTGTCCGACTCTTGGCGACCCCATGAATCACAGCACACCAGGCCTTCCTGTCCATCACCAACTCCTGGAGTCTACCCAAACCCACGCCCATTGAGTCGGTGATGCCATCCAGCCATCTCATCCTCTGGTCGTCCCCTTCTCCTCCTGCCCCAATCCCTCCCAGCATCAGGGTCTTTTCTAATGAATCAACTCTTCACATGAGGTGGCCAAAGTACTGGAGTTTCAGCTTCAGCATCAGTCCTTCCAACCTAGACAGCATATTAAAAAGCAGAGACATTACTTTGCCAACAAAGGTCCGTCTAGTCAAAGCTATGGTTTTTCCAGTAGTCATGTATGGATGTGAGGGTTGGACTATAAAGAAAGCTGAGTGCCGAAGAATTGATGCTTTTGAACTGTGGTGTTGGAGAAGACTCTTGAGAGTCCCTTGGACTGCAAGGAGATCCAACCAGTCCATCTTAAAGGAGATCAGTCCTGAATATTCCCTGGAAGGACTGATGTTGAAGCTGAAACTCCAATACGTTGGTCACCTGATGCGAAGAACTGACTCATTTGAAACAACCCTGATGCTGGGAAGGACTGAAGGAAAGAGGAGAAGTGGATGACAGAGGATGAGATGGTTGGATGGCATCACCGACTGCATGGACATGAGTTTGAGCAAACTCTGGGAGATGGTGATGGGCAGGGAGGCCTGGCGTGCTGCAGTCTGTGGGGTCACAAAGAGTCGGATACGACTGAGCTGAACTGCACTGATCCTGGCAGAGACAGCTCTGGGAACTCAAACTACTACAAAACCTATTCTCTGTGTCATAGCCTTTTGGTCTCTTTAAACAAGAGGAAGCAAAGGACAACCCAAGACATCATGTGAATGTACTGTGATCTTGTTACAGTTCTCTGTTTCTAGCCACAGAGCCAAGAATTTGCTAAACTCTTTCCCAACTAGCTGTGTGGGAGGCCTGATCCCAGAGCAGGGGCCAGTGGCTGTCAGAGGCCCATAGACATGCCCCACCCCGGGGGACACACCTTCTGTAGAGGAAGAGCTCATTGTTTGTAAGGTGAACCAATCATAAGATATCTGCACCCCCCTCCCCACCCCGACTTGAATCAGGGGTGATTTTTGAAACAGCCACAGTTATTTTGTCTCCTGGCCAAGAACACAGCATTGAAAGCAGCAGGCAATATGTCAGACTTCAAAGGAAAAATATATTGGTGTCTCATTGGCCAGGATCCAACATTATGTTGGTAAATAATCAAATCCCGGTGTGGCATATTTCTCCCTGAACCTTGACTGAAAACTATGGAAGACCATTCTGTGAGCTGCGGAGCGGCAGTCACTCATTCCAAGAAAAAGGCCAGAAAGAATGACTTTGAAATGTGTTTATAATTAACTAAACAATCTAAATTCACAAGACGGTTAGAACAGCAGGCTGCTCACTGGTGCGAACTTCTGAAGTGAGGAGGCACTTGGGGAAGCCAAAATAGGCCTTCCCCGCAGGGTAATCTGAAGCACCTTTAAGGGACATGTAGCTGGTCATGTGGAGACATGCTTTAAGACACATTTTATTTTATGCATCTTTTGCATATGTGTAATGATCTGAGCTTTCATTTCCTTTTTGAGTGTGGAAGGGTCTAATAACAAGGGCAAGGCGGGGAGAGACTTTTCAAAGTCCCATGATGAAAATTCCTTTTGTTGTGTGTGGCACGGCCCAGGATTGTCCTGGTCCTGGTCCAGAAGGCACAGATGTGGTATCAGAGACCCCCGTCCTGGGGTGGGGAGGGTGAGAGCATGGCAGCTTGAGGTGGGTGGGGATTTCTGTGTCCAGAGAAAGCAACTTCACCCTTGATAGGAAGCAGTGGGTCAAATAGTGTCTGATAAAGTAACCCTTGACTGGTCTGGAGATTGTGTATCCATCAACCCCAACCACGTGGAACGCTTGTAAGAACGAGAAAGTAAGCACACCCTCCCGCCAAAAGTTGCAGAGAAGTCCATGAAGAATTCAGAATTCACAGACATCTTTGGAGTTAGGTGATGGGCTTCCCCGATAGCTCAGATGGTCAAGAATCCGCCTGCAGTGCAGGAGACCTGGATTTGATGCCTGGGTGGGGAAGATCCCCTGGAGCAGGGAATGGCGACCCACTCCAGTATTCTTGCCTGGAGAATCCCATGGACAGAGGAGCCTGGCGGGCTACAGTCCATGAGGTCACAAAGAGTCGGACCCGACTGAGTGACTGAGCTTGAGCACTATTATTTCTTTCAGTGGAGTTTTAAAAAATATTCAAGTTTTCATTCTTTATTATGAAAAATCTCAACCATGTGTAAAAGTAGACTAACATAGTGAAGCCTCACTAACTCAGCTTCAGCAGTTATCACTCAGGCTAATGTGCTTCATCTCTGTTCCTATTCACTCTCTCTTCTCCACCCCAGGTAATTTTGCAGCAGATCTCAGGTATCATATCATTTCATCCAGGAACAGTTAGGCACGTATCTCTTTTTAAGAGTGGATTTTAAGAAAACATACCACAATGCCATTAGTGTAGTGAAGTTGCTCAGTCGTGTCCGACTCTTTGCAACCCCATGGACTGTAGCCTACCAGGCTCCTCCATCCATGGGATTTTCCAGGCAAGAGCACTGCCATTATCATACCTCAAAAAATAGTTCCATAATATCATCAAATATCCCATGAGTGCGTATTTCTACTCTTGTCTCATAAATGTTTCTTCAAACCATCCCTTAGAATCAAGATCCAAATAGAGTCCATATACTGTAATTGATTTAGTCTCTTTTAGTCTATAAATCCACCCTTCTATTTTTCCTTATAATTTATTTGTTTAAAACTCTAGATCATTTATTCTGGTACTATCTCCTTCAGCCTGGATTGCATGAACATGTTTGTAAAGCCTCTGTATTTTCTGCAAATCAGAAATTAGAAGACTGATCAGAATCCATAGGTGGGGTGTGAAACCATCCAGCAGGCGTTGAATATCTGGTTCTCTCTCTTGGTGAAGTCAGCACCCCCTAATGATCATTGTCTTGATCTGTTACATTATTAGAAGCTGCAAGATGGTGGTATTTAAATTCTTGCATTTCCCTTTATTTATGGCCTACGATATTTCTTTCTTTTTTCTTTTAAATTTATGGCCTAGAATATTTCTAAAAAAAGAAACTTCTCTTTATCAATAATTTGGTTACCTAGACCTCCAGTTGATTAGGAAAGCAACTTCATTTTTATCCCTATGTTTACTGTTTTGCTCCATGTATCTGAACATGGATTAAATGTATATTCATGAGTCAGAAGCATGTATAAGTATAGTTGCTTAAGTCAAAAGTGATTTAACAAGTGATGGAAACCTCTTTAATTGGACTGAATGACCATTTTCACTTGGGCATTTAATCAACTTATTAAAATTTGTAACCATTTGGTCAAACATTTGAAAATATAATCACAGTAGACAGATTGCCTCAACAGATTTGGGTAAAACAAAGTAACAGGCACGTGGTCAGGTGGCAGAAGGTTATGTCTCCAGAAAAACTGGATCTGAGGGCCCACCATCTTCTCTCCAGTTCTTGCCCCAGATCTTGTGACCAGATGCTCCCGGGCATGTCCCAGTCCTGAACTTCCACAGCCCAGGGTGTAAAATCAACTCCAGAGAGGGCCTGGGGTCTTGGGGCCGGCTTGCTTCTAGAGGTGACATGCTTTCAGAATATCAAAATGATGAAAATGTATGAGGATCCAAGAAGTGACAAAGCCTTCCCAGGAATGCTGCCCACTGCACAGACTAACAGCTGGGCTCTCTCACCTGGAGCTCCTTTTCATGTTTTTGGCTTAATATGTGACTGTGTTGGAGGTAACGGGAGACATGTTTATCAGAGTGCATTTGCTCTGCTTTCCAGTTTTCACAGACAGAGTAGGTAACACTGTCTGTGGTTCTCACTGCCAAACGTTTTGAAATTCAAGAAGGGGAGCTATTTACTGACTCATTTTTTGTCTCATTTCATTTTTATTATTTACCATTTAATATGCTTTTTGGTAAGTTGTCTTAAATTCTTCTTTTGGAGTAATGCTGTGTATAAGTAAAGTAAATAAAAGTAAAGTAATTCCTATGAATGAAATTTCTTATGCCCAATGCAACAGTTTTTTGTTTGTTTGTTTGTTTTTTTTAAGGGCAAGAAAATATAGCACAGGGAGCTTAGCCAGTACTCTGTGATGACCTAGAAGGGTAGGATGGGAGGTGGGCGGGAGGGAGGTCCAAGAGGGTATATATATACATATGTGTATGTGTATTGCTGATTCATGTTGTCATACAACAGTAACTAACACAATATTGTAAAACCATTATGTGTGTGTGCTAGTGGTTCAGTCGTGTCCAACTCTTTGTGACCCTATGGACTGTAGCCTGCTGGGCTCCCCTGTCCATGGAATTTTCCGGGCAAGAATACTGGAGTGGGTAGCCATGCCCTTCTTAAGGGGATCTTCCTGACTCAGGAATTGAACCCAGGTTTCCTGCATTGCAGGCAGATTCTTTACCATCTGAGCCACTGAAGAGCATCCAAATATGGCTCTGGGCAGAACCTGGAGGGAACACAGTTCTTGAAATAAGGGAAACAAAGGTGGTAAGCACCACACTGAACCAACTTTTCCCTGAGGGCACTTCCAAAAGTTCACAGTTGCTTATTTAAAAGAGTAAGAGCAAGCAGGCAAATAGAAAGTGTTTCCTACTAGGCTGAAGGGGCAGAGTCTAAGGGCGGCTAGAGTACCTGTAAGTCAATGGGAAACATTCCATAAGGAAGGAGTAGTAGAAACAAACAAAAGAGATTAGTAGTTAAAGGAAAAAAGTCAATAGAAACAGACCCAGAGATGAGTCCGATGTTTAAATTAGCAGATAAGGACCTAGAATAGATACTATAAATACATGAAGCAATTTACAGGAAAAAGATGGGCAGAGTGGGGTAATAGAGTAATATCAACAGAGAAATGTAAACTATAAAAAATGAAATAGAATTTCTAGGAATGAAAAACACAACATCTGAAACTTAAAGAGCTATTACTGGATTATCTTAACAGGAGATTGGACTTTACATTAGAAGTGATCAGTAAACTTTAAGAGAAGTCCATAGAAATTATCTACACAAAGGGACAGAGAGAGAAAATAATTTTACAAAATGAAGAGAGCCTTGGTGATTATGAGACCATGTCAGTTGGTCTAATGTATGTGTAATTGGAGTGTCAGAAGGAGCCCAGAGAGAGATACTGGGGCAGAAATACATTTTTGAGGAAGTAATAGCCTAAATTTGATGAAATATTATTGGGAGGTAGTCAAGATAAATGCCAAAACTGGAGGGTCAAATGCAAGGTTCAAATCAGGACCAAGGAATAAAGTTTTTCGTGGTCATGAAGACTTAGTGATGGAACAACAACAACAAAGGTTAATAAACATAGATGAATATACAATGGGGAAGATCTGTTTTTCTCAAAGGCCACCCGTGTTCCCACTTTACACTCTTAACTCCTTTTAGAAGGCATTGTTCCTCCCTCTCTGGTTCCATGGTGACAGTGTGTTGAGATGGACTCAGACCTGGGTTCAGATCCTAGCTCTATTTCTCACTAGGAAATCATTACAGTCTGTATCCTGGAATCATCATTTATTAAATGAAAATAATGATAAATTTCTCACAAGGCAGGTCTCAATGGTATAGACTGTGCATTTTATAGGGTCACAAGGGTCACAGTAGGCACTCAACAGATAATAATTTCTTTCTTCTGCTAAACTTATCCTCATTGTGGTTAGCTGGCATCACTACCCACCCAGTTAGCTGGATTAAGGAAATTGTGCTTTATCTTAAGAGCAACAAGAACCATAGATATGATTTTCCCCAACTGTCCTCCCAGCTGTACCATACCATTCCTTCTTGATGAAGTGGAATGATCCAGGCTGACCTCAGCCTCCCGTTAATGTTTTTCTGTTTCTCAGGAAAGATAAAAAGAGGGTCCCATTGTACTTTGTGGTTGCAGATTATCTGGGCAGCCTTTCAGGAAAATTCTTTCATCTGGAATTTCTTTTCCGCCTCCACATGTCCTACATTTTCTCTTAGGATTCAGCTAGAACTGAAGGCCTTCTGCTGTGTTAATCAGCACCCACTGGCAAATGTCGTGTTCATTTGTTCACTGAAATTCCATCAATCTCTCACCCACTGTAGAAGGGAAAACAGAATTGCAAGTGCCTAGAGAAGGCAGGGCCCATGACAGACATATCTAGGAAACAGAGAAATACTAAAGGATGCTTCCTAGGAAAACTGAATGCTTTTTTTTTTTTCCTTAAGGCTTTCTTTTCTTTGCCCCAGGCGAGCTGTTGAACATATTTGTCAGGCCCTGATAAAATAGACCTCCGATTCTAACCTGGCTTGGTCTTCAGCCTTGTGCATTTGAGTTTGTTACAATGCTTGGATTTGTTACAATACTTGAATTTGCTACAAGAGCCTGCTTCTCCTGAATTGAGGTGCTGCTGTCCATCCCTCACTGATTTTCCTCTAATCCAGCTAGCAACCACTTGCTTTCAAGCAGCTGGGAGGACCATGATGCTTCCGATGAGCTGGTTTGGTGAAGCCTGTAGGCTTTCCAGTGCTGGCATGGCCAGGTCATCCTGTCCAGGGCAGCACTGCCTCATCAGCCCATTCCTGGGGAGTGGCTGAGGCTCCACTGTCCTTGAAGGGGCCCAGACACACTGTTCACACTCTGAGGAAAGCTCCTGTGAGCAGATTCGGAAATATGTGTAATGAGGAGCAGATGGGGATGCTTGTAATCAGCTACAAGAGGAGGTTCATGGAGTTACCAGAGCCTTCAGATGGCCAAAGGGTTGAAAAGTTGTCCTGAGGGAGAGGGGCTAAATTTGTCCTGTATGACCTCACAGGAGAGGATCAGAGCGAAAGAGGGAGCACTCTAGGGTTTTGGCTCAGTGGAGGAAAGAGCTTCCTAAATGTCGTTAGATCTGCAGGGTTGGACTGGACTGCTTCAAGGTTAATGGCAGTTCAACTGTTTGCCATTTTGCTGAGGAATGTTTTGATAATATTAATAGCAGGGTCTTGGGACTTCCCTGGTGGTCCAGTGGTTAAGACTTCGCTTTCCAATGCAGGGGTTTCAGGTTCTATCCCTGGTCAGAGAGCTAAGATCCCACATGCCTTGGGGCTAAAAAAAACCCACAACATAAAACAGAAGCAGTATTGTAACAAATTCAATAAAGACTTTAAAAATAGTCTGCATCAAAAAAAAAAAAAAAAATACTAGCAAGGCCTTTAAGCTACGTGAGAGATCAGGTCCCTTACAACCTTGGAATTCTCATTCTTGAATCCTCTTCGTGAATAAAGATCTACTGCTCTTCAGAGGCTATTCCCAGGGTAGAGGGTGAAACAGAGCAACATGTATAAAGACCTAGGAGCTGCGTTCATCATGGAACAGCTGCACAGTGTGACGTATGTGTCTATATGGACATGTTTTAAATTTGGGGAGAGACTGCAAAGACTACTTAATAAATTTAAAGCAGTGTTAGGAATGACGTGGGCAGAAGGTAATTAACTGTCACCAAACGCTGATAATATCAATCAGATTCTGATTGCTGTATGGTTTCTTTTCTAGCAGAAGGTGTGTTAAAATTGTATAGTTTTCAAGTAAAAGTTGTGATAAGTAAAGCATCTTACTGAGTTATTTAATATGATGTGTGTGTGTGTGTGTGTTCAGTCTCTCAGTTGAATCCAACTCTTTGTGACCTCGAGGACTGTAGCTGGCCAGGCTCCTCTGTCCATGGGATTCTCTAGGCAAGAATACTGGAGCGGGCTGCCATGCCCTCCTTCAGGGGATTCCGAGATTAACAGGCAGGAAGGCCAGGGGTCTCCAAAGGGAGGAAATAGGCTGCAAGTGTCTCTTAAAATTCTGTGTTGCTATGATGACACCTGGTTCCACCTGAACTTAACTTTTCTCAAACCTTGAGCTAACCAATGCATTTTTCTTATGGAAATGTCTTTTTTTTTTAAGCTGCGTTAATGAAACTATGTATTTGCTTTGGAATTTGCCTTTCTTCAAAATGGTTCCACCTAAGACTAACTTTTGGCTGATAATAGCTCAACAAACCAGTATTGATATCAATTGTTTTATGGCTGGGGGATGACACACCTCGGGCCATCCTATCTCAAAAATGCACTTTGTGGGAGAGGGGCCTGGTGAAACTCCCTCAGCTTTGAGGGGTGTCCCTTATCTGATTAGTAACTTTCTAACAGACAGAAAACAGCTTGCTAAAACTAGCAGGGGGGCACTCTCCTGCCCCGCTTCTGACGTCGATGTCAGAAATTTTCTCTGTCCCTTTTTACACTTTAATAAAACTCTGCTATACAAAAGCTCTTGAGTGATCAAGCCTGGTCCCTGGTCCCGAAGTTAAATCTTCTTTGGAGATCACGAATCCGACACCGTTGACCGTAAGCTATCAGGATCTTCCCAATCCAAGGATTGATCCTGAGTCTCCTGTGGCTCCTGCATTGCAGGCAGATTCTGTTCCACTGCACCATCTGGCAAGTCCCAAGATTCTTACATGTTACCTACTCATGATTCTAAAGAAGACAAAGGACAAATTGGAAAGTGTCTGTGACGGAAATGCACTTGCAAGCGGTAGGTGGGATGAGGGAGCAAAGCGAGGTAGGAGGACAGCTGAAGCAGCAGCAGCTGGTCGGAACTAGGATGGTGGCGGCAAAGGGGTGACAGTGAGGGGCTGGACACCGGGAAGCTGCTGAGGCTGGGACAAGGGAAGGGAAGGATAGCGGCGACTCCCAGATTTCCTGTTAAGGGTCTAGGAAAATGCCAGTGTCGTTAAAGCAGAGACATCGAAACAAGACGCTGGCTTGGTTGGTCAATTAAGTATTAGATGTTTTGAATTCAAGATGTCAGGGGGCCTTCCAGGTGGAGATAACACGGCAGGGAGTTGGAAATGCATCTTTCTAAAGCTTTCTTAGCTGGGTGGTCAGGGGTTAGACCTATGGGTTCAGAGCTATTCCCAAATAGATGATACGTGGTTTGAACCGTATAGAAAAAGGCTGCTTTAAAGGCATAAAAAGGCAAGTGTAAATGTGGACCTTACAGCAAGTTAAAACAGGCAAAGTGACCTGTGAGCGTGAGCTGTCAAACCGTAAAGCAGCTGCGGAAGAGGGGGAGCCTGTGATCTCAGGAGTGGGATGGCCGTGTCGCTCTTGCTGTCCTGGCTGACTTTCTGAGATCCTGCTCCTGGAGGCAGCCCTGGAAAGGACTGGGAACATGGCTCTGTCCTGAGTAATGTCTAACAGTAGGGAAAAGAGCTGGAAGAGAGGGAGCATTTGGATAAAATGTGAAAGAAACATGGGTCACTACACATGTACATTTTTTTAAGAGATATAATTTCTATTTATTTATTTGGCTGCATCAGGGCTTAGTTACGGCGTGTGGGATTTTCTGTTGTGGTGCTTGGACTCCAGTTGTGGCCCTCAGGCTCAGCAGCTGCAATGCACAGGCGTAGTTGCTCCACGGCATGTGGGATCTCCCCAGACCAGGGATTGAACCCGTGTCCCTGCATCGGCAGGTGAATTCTTTACCACTGGACCATCAGGAAAGTCCCAAAGATAAAATATTCTTTAAAGAGTCATTTTGTTATATTCTGTAAATGACACCTCTTATGCTCCAAGACTCCAAGGTTCACCTGTCTCAACAGATTTCAAAAGAACTCAATAAAGACCATGTTCTCTAAGTGCAATGCCAAAAATGAAGACAGTGTAAAAAACAGGCCATATGTTTGAAAGCTAAATTTTATACCCTTAAGTAATCCTGAGTTAGAAGGAAATAACTTGGAAATTATAAAATATCTAGAAAAGAGTGACGAGGAAAGTACCACATATTTAAGTATGTGGGATGCATCTAAAGCAAAACTCAGAGGAAAATGTACAGCTTTAAAGACGTTTATCAGAAAACAAGAACCCTTGAAAATAAACAACCTAAGTATTCATATCAAGAAACTAGGAAAGGAACAGACTAAAAGTAAACTGTATAAAAAGATAATTGTAAAGAAAGAGCAGATGTAGAAAACTAAAAAAGAAAGGGAGGAATCACTGAAAGCCATATTTTTTTCTGTGATGAAAATGTCTAAAAACAGAAATAGAAATAGGACCACTTGAATAAACTCATAGCAGTGAAACAATTAAAGTTTTTCCTAATGCCTCCCCTCTCCTCTCCAAAGACAGAAGGTCTAGGTGGTTCAGAAAGGTTTATTATAGCTCCAAGGACCAAATACATTTTTCTAATGCAGTGTTAAATAGGAGAAAAAAGAAAGAAGTGTTAGCAATCCATTTTATGAGGCCAGTATAACCTTGATTCTAATTGTGGACAAGGTAGTACAAGGAAATAAAATTATGACCTATCTTTCTTACAAACATAAATGAAAACGCTGAAGTAAAATATTAGTAAAAGTGTTTCCTTCATATTAAAATACATTATGAATAGTTAAGGTTTATTGAAGGATGGTTCAGAAAAACTTATACATGTGATATATTACCTTCAGAGATTAAAAGATTTGGAATCTCTATGATCATCTCAAAAGGATGCAAGCATTGTTAAAACTCAAAACTTATTCATGGCATAAAGCTCTTTACAACTCAGAATGGAAGGAAACATTCCTAACCTGAAAAAGGATATCTGCCGAAAACCTGTAGCAAACCTCATCCTTATTGGAGCATTCTCACTAACATTAGGATGAAACAAGGCTCTTTACTATCACCCGCATTATTCAGCCTTGTGTGGAAGGTCCTAGCCAATGCAATAGGATGAGATAAAAGAAGGAAAATAATGATTGGACAGGGAGTTACAAAATTGTCATTTGTATGAAATACTATATAGATAATCAAAGAGAACATGGCGTAAAACCATTAGAACTAGGAAGAGAATTCTCTAAGTTTTCCGAGTGTGTGGAAAGCAAACTAAGATCAGTGGGTTTTATATCTCCCAGCTCTAACCAATAAAAAAGCATAATCGAAAGTTTATAGCAGTGACACAAATCATAAGATACACAGAACTATATGTAATAAAAATATATAAGACCTTTATGGAGAAAACAGTAAGATGGTATTAAAGGACATCCAAGAAGACCTGAATAAAGGACAGCTGTATTATGTTTGTTGACAGACAGAGTCAAGAACAGCAAAGGAAATTTTGAAGACGTGTGAGATAAGACTTGCTCTACCAAATTATTATGCCTCATTAAAATTCAGGTGATTGCAACCCCTGATCTTTCCCTACAAACCTGCCCCACCCACACTGTTCTCTACTCAAACCAATACTCTTAGAATCATCCTTGCCTCTCTGTTTCTCTCAAACCCTGCTGTCAGGAAATCCTTTTGGTTCTACAAAATGTATCCCAAATCTGATCATGACATGTGTCTGCTCTCTGGTGTAAACCAGCATTATCTGTCACTTGGATTACAGCAATAGTTTCCTAACCGTCCCTGCTTCTCTGCTCGGTCCACTCCCGCCTGTTCTCAGCAGAGAAGAGCCAGAGTGAACCTTGTAAAACATGAGTTAGGTAATTTCCCTCTCCTGCACAAAACTTAGCCATGGTTAACCATTTCTTTCAGAGTAAAGTCCAAAGTCCTTACAGTAGCCCCCAAGACCCTGTGTGATCCAGCTTACTGCTTTATAGCTTACTGCTTCTGCCAACTCCGCCGTCATCCTGGCTTCTCTCCTGCCACTTCAGACATTGCAGGCTGTTCTTAGTGCCTTTGTGGTGATGCTGTTCTATTCCAAGAACATCCCATGCCCCAGAAAACGGAGTGGGTGACCTCTTCACTGCATTCAAGTCTTTGTTGCCGTTACTACGTCTTTGAGGTCCACCCCAAAACCTTGTTTAACATTGCACCTTCCCCAGCACTCCTGATCCGTCTGACCCTGTTCTGCTTTTCTTTTCTTTTTTTAAATAGCTCCTTACTTCTAACTTGCTATATCACATGCTTATTTATTATTTATGCTGTATATTATCTGTCTTTTGCCACTAGAGTATAAGCACTGTAAAAGTTAGGATCTTTGTTTCATTCACTCATGTATTCCAAGTGCCTAGAGTACTTCTTGGCACCTGGTGGGCAATGAATAAACATTTGTTGAATACATGAATGAAGACCAGTGTGTTATTGGTACAGAAATAGACAAATGAATGGAACATAATATATAGCTCAGAACAAGATCACTCAAAATGACATAGGATAGAGATGACATTAGAGATAAATGAGGAAATAATAGATTATTTAATAAATAATAATTTATTTTGGATACTTGGTTATCCATGTAGAAGGATGCAGTTCCAAGAGGGACGTTTATAGTGATGAGTGTCCACATTGAAGGAAAAGAAAGATCTCAAGTAAACAGCCTTCCTTTATACTTTAAGGATTTAGAAAAAGAATAATCTAAGACCAAAGTTATCAGAAGGAAGGCAATAATAAAGATCAGAGCAGAAGTAAATGAAATCAAGAGTAGAAAGACAACAGAAAAGAATAATTGAAACAAAGAGTTGGTTTCTTGAAAGTGAAAACAAAATTGACAAACTTTTAGCTAGACTAACCAAGAATAGAGGAGAGCGGGTTCAAATAAACGAAACTATAAATGAAAGAGGAGACGTTACAACTGATGCCACAGATATGGAGAAAAGGGAACCCTGGGGCCCTGTTGGTGGGAGTATAAGTTGGTACAGCCATTTTGGAAAGCAGTGTGGAAGTTCCTCAGAAATTAGAAATAGAACTACCGTATAATCAACTAGTCCACTTCTGAGTTATATATCTGAAGAAAATGAAGTCACTGTCTTAAAGAGATATCTCTACTCCTGTGTTCATTTCAGTATTATCCATGATAGCCAGGAGATGGAAACAACCTAAATGGTTATCAACAGGTTAATGGATAAAACGGTGTGTTACTGATGTGTGTGTTAAATATATACACAAACATAATGGAATAATTATTACGATTATAATAGTAATTATAAAAACCATAAAAAGCCATGAAAAGCAGGAATTCTGCCATTTGTGACAACACGCTAGACCTTTCAGGCGTTATCCTAAATGAAATAAGTCATACAGAGAAAGACAAATACTGTATAATTTCACTTACATTGGAATCTAAAGAAAGAGCCAAGTTCATCAGAACAAAGAGTACAATTGTGGTTTCCAGAGTTTGGGAGTACAAACTTCTAGTGATGAGTAAATTCTGGGGATCTAATATTCCCCATGGTGACTATAGCTAATAATACTATACTTTATAATTGAAAGTTACTAAGAGAGTAGGTTTTAAATATTCTCACTACAAAAAATTGGAATTGTGTGAGGTGATAAATGTGTAACTGACCTTACTGTTTTAATTATTTCACAGTATGTTTGTGTGTCAAGTATGTGATGACATTCTATACAGTAAACTTACATGTCATATGTCAATTATATACCAATAAAGCTGGAAAAACTTTTAAAAAGTTAAAAATATACCATAGTACCACCCGTAGTTTTGCCAAAGGATGAAATCTGAGTGTGGATCACACCTCTGGATCCAGCAGGAAATTTGCAGGAAACGTTGAGGATAGAGGAACAGGTTGAATTGCACCAGGAGAACGCAATTGGCAAAATCTACACTGTGGGAAATTCTGCAGGTCAAGCGGCTCGTGTTTTCTTCAATGGATAAATTAAAGGATTAGAATGGAGTGGGAGCCTGTCCACTGAAAAAATTTTAAAGACATAATCAGATTTTTAAAATGAGCAGGACCAAACTGTAGTATCAGGGTGGATACCTTGAATGATAAAATGATAAAAGAAGCATCAGTAAGTAAATACTATAAAATTCAGACAATAGCTAGCTTTGGGGGAAGAAAGAGAGTTGTGACTTAGGTGTGATGTAAGGGTTTCCTGGGGTGGATGGCAAAGTTCTAAATCTTGACCTGAGTGGTGATTACTAGACTGTTCGAGTATAATAATGCACTGAGTTATGCATTTGTTGCATGTGGTTTTTCTGTATCTGGTTTATTTATAATAAAAGATTAAAATATAAAATATTGTAAGTAAAACATATTTTAGATGATATTCATGTTGCTTACTAGACCCACAAATTCTGAGACATTCTGCCATAAATCAACCTTTCTTTGTTTAAACACATACATACTCAGGCAAATAAAAGAATGCTTAGGTTATACTGGAAGCCATTAGATAAAACATCTGATTGCTTCAAGGAGTTTTATTCTTACAGTCACCCCTATCCTAAGTTAAATACCTTTATAGAAATATCAACATTGGTTATATACCCTGAGACATTATTTCAGCCACACCCCTCTTGGAGACCTTTGCCCAGGTGGAGCTAGTTCATTCTCCTTGCTATCAGAGTTCTTTTCTTGATCCCCAATAAACGGAAAGGGGGGAGATAAATATTTCTCTACCTTCAGTAAATTTTTGTTTGGGCATTTTTTTCTGGGCGCCTGATGACCTCAGCTAGCGATCAGAAGTTGTTTTGTGAAGTTTGCTCTGCGTTCAGTTATTCTTTTGATGAATTTGTAGGAGAGAAAGTGGTCTCCCTGTCCTACTCCTCCACCATCTTGGCTCCTCTTGTTTGGGCATTTTAAGTTTTATAAATCTGTGTCATGAGGATGTAGTGAAGATGCAGGAGATTTAGACTCTGGGGCCATAGACAAGAAGACTGTAGACAGTGACCAGGGTAAGCTGGCTGCTAAAATAGCCCGTTATATACCGTGTGTAGGCTTCCCTCGTGGCTCAGCGGTAAAGAACCCGCCTGCAAGGAGACATGGGTTCGATCCCTCTCCTGGGAAGATTTCCTAGAGAAGGAAATGGCAACCAACTCCAGTATTCTTGCCTGGAGAACCCCATGGAGCCTGGAGGGCTACAGTCCATGGGGTCACAAAAGAGCTGGACATGACCTAGCGGCTGAACAACAGCAAGGTGTGGAGCGTGGAGGACACTGAAGTGTGTGCAGCGCTCTTTGGCACCATCACTGTTAGTCGCTGTGAGATACAGAAATATTTCACCCAGTGACCCCCAAAGACTACCAAACTTCAGAGGCGAAGGTGCCTTCAGCTTGCACACTGCCAATCTCCTGGCTGGCTTTGTGGCCTTTTCTGTGCAGTAATACTGCCCAGCTCCTTTGTTCACCCGTCCTTCTCCAGAGATTCCCTGTCATCATTCCCGTGAGGGATCATTTTATGTGTCAACTTGGCCTGGCTATGGGATGCCCAGAAAACCGGTAAAGCGTCATTTCTGGATGTGTCTATGAGGGCTTCTGCAAGAGCTTAGTGTTTGAGTCGTTACATGGAATAGATCAACCTCACCAGCGTGAGTGGGCATCGTCCAGTCCATTGAGGGGCTGCATAGAACAAAATAGGAGATGGAGGGTGAATTCACTCTGTCTGAGCTGGGATACCCATCTCCTCTTGCCCTCAAACATCAGTGCTCCTGGTTATCAGCTTTCAAACTTAGACTGGGATTCGCATCATTGGATTCCTTGACTCTCAGACTTACAGGTTTGGACAAAGATTATGGTACTGCCTTTCCTGGGCCTCTAGCTTGCAGATTGTAGCTCATGGGACTTCCTTGCCTCCATAAATTAGGATCCAATTCCTCATAACAAATCTCTCTCTGTAGATCTGTTTAAATCCTGTTTGTTCTGTTTCTTCAGAAAACTCTGACTAGTTTAGTCCCCTCATCTCAGGAATGCAATGAAATAAAATTAATAGTGAATCCTTGTTCCAGAGACTTGAGGATGGTCAATTTTTAGGAGTAAATACCTAGTCACAGTCACTCCTGCATTATAGGCAGATTCTTTACTGTCTGAACCACCAAGGAAGCCCAGTTACATTCACTAGTAGCAAACAATTCACTTTTGTTTTTGTGAAAACAAAATGATATTTAGTGGTGTGTAACTCGAACAATGCAGATGCTTATTTTTTCTTTGAATTGTTTGCTTTCCTTTTTAAAAGGTATGTGTTTTTAAAGTAATGTGAACCTATTATATAAAAACTTGAAAAATAAAAAAGTTTGTATATTCTCACCACTGTAATATAATCATGATTATGATTTTTTGTATTTCTTTCTAGTCTATCTTGGTATGAATATTTTTTCATAGTTATAATAAGAACATGCCTATAATTGTCTTTTTCCCCTTTTAAATTTAGCTTTGGGTTAATTATGATGCAATTATATACATATTTCCATATTGCATTGTTACCACAACAGCAACTTTTTACTACATTAAATTTCATCATTTGGCTCTATCATATTTTTTAACTTAGCCTATTTCTGGTTAGTACGTTTCCCATCACATTTGAGCAAGTATGTTTCTGTATAATGTATAACATCACGCACATTTGTTTTTGGTTGGTGTTGCTCTGAATTCTTAAAGTAGAATATTAACAAGTGTCAAGAATTTCACTAAACTTTTAATTTTTCTTTTAGCTCTGTCATCAAATCTAACAGATCTAGTGATTGTTAAAGTAGGAGGCATATATTAATTTGATAACTGTTGTTCTACCCAGTATTTTAATTATATATGACTTAATAAAGCCAGATAAAACTTGAGGAAGGCAGTAATCTTGTTTACATCTAGAAATTGACCACAGAATAGTTGTGGAAGTTTAGAAATTCATGGTAGAAAAAGGAAGGTTCTTTATCTGGAGACAAGGAAATGTAATACAACATTTTAGATGAGTGTAAGCATGTGCATTCTTGGGAGATAGGTCTTAGTTTTCATCATATATTCAAAGGAATCTAATACCTAACCACTGGTGTGAGCACATGTGTGCTAGCTGAGTGGAAAACCACTTTTGTGCCTTTATTTGTTAGTCTCTTTCCCTGTCTTCCTCTGTCTCTTTCTTTATTTATCATATTCAGTAATTGAACTCAGAAAAATGTTCTTTTTGGTGAGCAGTGATTTATCACATGAAATTTTCTGCTGCTAAGTCACTTCAGTCGTGTCCGACTCTGTGTGACCCCATAGACGGCAGCCCACCAGGCTCCAGCGTCCCTGGGATTCTCCAGGCAAGAACACTGGAGTGGGTTGCCATTTCCTCCTCCAATGCATGAAAGTGAAAAGTGAAAGTGAAGTTGCTCAGTCGTGTCCGACTCTCAGCGACCCCAAGGACTGCAGCCTACCAGGCTCCTCCGTCCATGGGATTTTCCAGGCAAGAGTACTGGAGTGGGATGCCATTGCCAAATTTTCTAATGAATTAAAAAAAATTTTCAAACTGAACACATATGTGAAATTGTTAATCAAATACTGTGTCAATCTGTTTTGATCTGGGGGATGTCTTCCCATTTAAATCAGTAATTTAGTGTTACCTTCCTTTGTTAGGATTTTTAAAGAAAGCCTGACCAGGATACTTATCATTAAATAAATTTCTACTGTTGCTACAACTTATTATGTTTTGACAAGTTCATAATGAACTGAGTGTGGAAATCATTCATCAAATGCAGTTATCCTCTTGCTATATTATTTCAAAAGGTGTAACTTTACAAGCTATTAAAATTTGAGGTTTTTAAAAATTTTTACACTACTAAAGCAAGAGGATGAGATGATTAGAAAGCATCACTGACTCAGTGGACATGAATTTGAACAGACTTGGGGAGGACAGAGGAGCCTGGTGTGCTGCAGTGCGTGGGGTCGAAAAGAGTCATACATAACTTAATGACTGAACAACAATAAGAAAGCAAAGAGACATTCTGTGAAAATAACCTTAAATAAAATTCTTTTCAGATGTTAAAAGCTCTGCTTCTTTAAAAGGTAAAATCTTACTCATGTTTGGTTACCAGATTACAAGAAGAACTTTTTCCTAGTGTGACAGGGCGCCTGATTTGCAACGACTGCCTTGTTTTTATAAAGGACTAACCAGTATCCTGTTTTTCTTAGGAATGGGCTGTTTCTGGGGAGCTGAAAGGAAATTCTGGAACCTGAAAGGTGTATATTCAACTCAAGTTGGTTATGCAGGAGGCTATACTCCCAATCCTACTTATAAAGAAGTCTGCTCAGGTAGGAAGACTTTCTGGACTTATCTTTGCTGGCAGGTGACAGGATCTTCAAAATGGAAATAAATTTTTTGGGTGTTTTTTCAGTTTTGTCTTGCCCATTTCTATAAATATACTTGCTGACCTTTCACTTTATGTTTTTAGAAAACAATAGACTTCATACAGAATGTGCCATGTAGCTTTTCTTGCAGAAAAATCACCCTGAAACGTAATCTCTAAAATGATCATTTGTTACCTTGTGATTCTGTGGGTCAGCAATTTAGACTAAGTTCAGCTGGATGGTCCTTCTGCTGACTTCATCTGGGTTCGTTCATGGGACTGCCGTCGACTGTTGGGTTCCTTGGGGGGCTAATTGGTCATCAGTGGCTTCATCATATATCTGGCAATTGCTGCCGCCGTCACCTTTTCTTGCCCAGGGTACTGAGGATGATGAGTATGTCTTCAGCACACTGGCCTGGGTAAATTCACGTGATGGTGGATGCAGAGATGAGGAGCGGTGAGAGAGAACAAGCACCATTCTGCTAGTACTTTCCACGTTTCTGTGTCACACTTACTACGGTCCCATTGACCACAGCAGGTCACATGGTCTAGCCTGGAGTCTGTGTGTTTACAGGGAGATGTGAAGAAATTCGGGACCATTACCCCATCATTCTATCACCTGCGACAAGTATGTCATCTACCAGACTTCTTTCTTGAGGGAAAAACACTAAAAATCAGGCTGTAATGAGGGACTGGTAAACTGTGGCTTGCAGGCTAAATTCTGTCTGCTGTCTGTTTATATAAGTAAAATTTTTGTAAAACCCAGTCATTTGCTCTTTGTTTATGTTATCTGTGAATGTTTTCATGCCACAGTCTCAGAGTTGAGTGGATGCCTCTGAGACTGTATGGCCTGTGAAACCTAAAATGCTTATGATCTTGCCCTTTACAGAAAAATATTTGCTGACCTGGATAGGCAGTTGCTTCCATGACATATTCTATCTCAATTACCAAATTATCTTTCTGGAATTTGTTTTGTTTTATTGTTTCTGGCCTTCGAAGTTTTTTTTTTTACCTTTCTGCCAGCTCCAGGAGCATTTAAAACATACTATTTTTCTATTTTTAAACTTTTATTTTTCATTTTTAAAATAAAAATGGTATATATTTAAGATGTAGATATAAGATGTAAGATGTAAGGCGTGATACTTTGGTATGCATAGTGAAGTTATTCTAATAATCAAGCTAATTAACATACCCATCTCCTCACGAACTTTTTTTATGTGTGATGAGAACACCTTTGATCCACTCTCTTAGACGATTCCAAGTGTATAATACCGTGTTAAGTACAGTCACCACACTGTACACTGTATCTCTAGAACTAATTCATTTTACATAAAGGAAAGTTTGTATCCTTTGACCAACATCTCCCCATTTCCCTGGTGGCCACCATTCTACTCTGCTTCTGTGAGTTCAGTGTTTTTAGATCCCACTTCTAAGTGAAATAGTACACTATTTGTTTTTTCTGTGTCTAGCTTATTTTGCTTAGCATAATGTCCTGCAGGTTCATCCATGTTATTGCACATGGCAGGATTTTCTTCATTTTTAGGCTGAATTGTGTTCCATTGTGTATGTGCCACGTCTTCTTTTTCCCTTCACTGACAAATACTTAAGATTGTTTCTATACCTTGGCCATTTCGAATAATGCTGCAGTGAGTATGGGAACCCAAGTGTCTCTTTAAGACATGGATTTCTCTATCTTTGTATATGTACCCAGAAGAGAGGTCATTGAATTGTATAATAGTTCTGTTTTGAAATTTTTGAGGCACATCTATACTGTAAAACACATTTAAAAAATATATTTTATTTATTATCTTAAACAGTTCTTAATAGAGTTTATCTAGCATATAGTCCATCACATTGACAGAAGTAGGATTTTTAAAAATATGTAAATAGTTTCATGGTTTAAAAATAAAGGTTCACTTCGGATATTTTTCAATAATATTTGGATATTTTTCAATAATAAATACTACTACACGGTCTAAGGTTGGTTGAATCGTCAGATGTGGAGGAACCAGGAATAAAAAAAAAAAAAAAAGAAAAAGAAAAAAATAAAATAAAGGTTCACATTGGTATTATCTGTGGAGGGCCCTCTCAGCTCTTTAAGGGCACTGAGGATGAGGCAGGGAGGAACTGGAGTGTAGGAATTTGCTCAATAATGAGCATGTTGATTTGTTTGCTACAATATGAATTCTGGTTTTGAAGTGAGATTTTAACTGTGCAACAGTGAAAATATCATCAAAATATTCCTATTCTTATTTTTCTTCCTTCTGGAGAAGAAGTGAAATATTCTGATTGATGTTGAGAATATGGAATATCAGACAAATATGTTAATGGTTAATCCTTTTTTTCCCTTTGCTTCTGTTTCAAAATGAAACAGCTTATGCAGAACTATAAATAGAGAGATTCAGATGAACCCTGGAGATTGCCCAGGTGTATCCTCTTAAGTCTTAGGAATGGAAATGAATATATTCCTTCCTATAATTGCAGACACAACTTAATAGCTTAAGAGAAAAGGTTGCTAAGATAACATCCAGATATCTACTGCTTATATTGTTACTCTCTACCAGCAAAATGTTAATCATCAGTTAGAATATTGTGGTTGCTGTTTGCTCAGACTCTCTCCAATTAAGTTCTTCACCATAAGAACAACATGATAATTGCCCTTTGTTGATTCCTCTGTGTGCCAGACACCATTAAGTAGCTTGTGCTCAGTCATGTCCAACTCTTTGTGACCCCATGGACTGTAGCCCTCCAGGCTCCTCTGTCCATGGGATTTCCCAGGCAAGAATATTTGAGTGGGCTGCCATTTCCTCCGCCAGGGGATCTTCCCGACCCCCCCATATGGGATTGAACCCATATCTCCTGAGTCTCCTGCATGGCAGGCAGGTTCTTTACCCCTGAGCCACTGGCCAAACAGTGTACAAGCGCTTTTTTCATCTTTGCTTTTTTTTCCATCCAGTCTTTCAAACAGCCCCATGAAGGGTCTCAGTTTCTATTTTTTACAAAGGAGTGTTGAGGCTCAGAGAAAATAAGTGACTTATCCAGGGTCATATCTCCCGACCTTTAGCTCTCAGCTCAAAACTTATGCCATTGACCGTGGTGTAAGTCACCCAGCTGTCATCATGGCCCAGCCATTCTCCATTCACCTATTCATGCTTCCCTCCTCCCCACGTTTTCTTTCATGTATATTGTTGAGCCTTTTGGTATGCTTTTTCATGATTACTGTAAGGAAAATAGCAAACAGTCTTTTGGGTCTTTCTGATGTTTGCAAGGAAAAAGGAAAAAAATCCCTTTTAAGATATAGTTCATGCCGACATCTGGCACGTTAGAGGCCTGTAGCAATGGTGAAATACAGAAATCACGGAAGTTATAAAGAACTCTCTATTTGATGTGAACACTACCTGCTAAGTTAGTGGTGGCATCTGGAAGCATGGTTGTCATGGAAACTTGTTCCTGATTGGAAAAAGATAGTTACAGGGTCTTTTCCAGACACAGAAGGAGAGATGATTTCTCTCCCCAGGCTTTTTGTTGTTGTTGTTGTTCTGATCATGAAAGAGAAAAACAAAAAGGCCTAGAGAGGCTGTGATGGAAAGGTCTGTCTGGCCCAGAAGTGATGGAGCCTACAGATCTGTGGGAATAGCAGGGAAGGAAAACAAGCAAGGTCCCCAGCTAGAGTAATTATGGTAACCAGCTAATTAAAGGTTTTTGACCAAGGAGAGGGATGGGGGAAACAGAAAACAGGTTGTACTGGTTGGGCCTCCCCACTGGGGCCTGGGGTGCTCAAAGCTTTGTTGAACAAGTCAGCCCTGGATGGGTCTGCCTTGCAGGAGAGAAAAACTCAGGCTCTGATAAGATGTATAATCATTGCTTAGGTTTCATGTGAGAGAAATACTAGTCTGTGCTCTGGTATTTGCATTTATGTCAAATGCTTACTCTTGTGTTTGCAGTTAGGCTTGTAAGACATTGGTCACAACCAGGAGTCTTTTTAAAGGTATTCCTTCCTCCCTCCCTCCCTCCCTTTCTTCTTTCCTTCCAGAAAAGAAGCCTAAGGACCTGGATTGTGTGCCAACCTCCTTCCCTCACAGAGCAGGACACCTGAGTCTGAGGTGCCATTAGATTTCTTGGGGCAGATTCCAGAATTACAGGGCTCACACTCAGGAAGGGGTTCTCAAAACCCACAGAGTTAGCTCCCATTCCCTTCTGCCGTGAGTGATCACCTGGGAGGTGTTTCCAGGAGTCAGAGCTTGTGTCCGAGCTTCCATGAGTATTGTCTTGTTGAACAGATCAGTGATCACAAACCATGCAACCAGAACCACTTTATGAAGTTGGTCATCCCCGCTTGCTAGCGGGTATGCACGTGAGTGTGAAAGCAAGTATGTACCCAGACAGGCTGTATATTTATGTCTGACTGGTGGGTTTCTGTGTGGCTATTGATGGCCCAGCAATTCAGAAACCTGAACTGGAATTGTGCCTAGGCACGTGGAAAAGACCTGTGACTTCTAGTAAGAGCCAGGAGAGGAGGTGGTCCCCATGGGGACATTCATTAATGACTCCCCAGTGGGTCTATTACATGTTGGGTGATGTGTGTGCATCTAAAGCCTGACACACGTAGAAGATCCTTGTGGAATACAGTTCCTCGGGCATTTTGCAAAGTTGCCTGTTAGGAATGAAGTGTAACCTGTAACGCATCAGAGCTGAGATAGGCAGTCTCTTAGAAGAGAGCTTGGCTTCTGGGTTTTCAGAACCTCCGAGTAACCTGATGGCTGGCCTGGGAAAGGGGAGGTCCTGCTGCCTCCCACCCCACATAGGTTGCTCTGTAAGGTTTGGCTGCTGGACAGGCTCCCAGAGCCTGACACCATGACACTTTTAAGCTCTATCACTAAGTCCACTTGTTCTGATCAACACTCTATAGAAACTTCTTATCTTTTGTCCTCCTGTTGAGGATATTTACAGGAAGAAAGAGCAAGGAGACAAGGCCAGCCAGATAGTTCTAACACTCATTTCCAATTCAATAAGATGCTATCCTGAGATGTATGTATCAGTCTATTATCAGTTTAGTCTACACAGGTCATTCTCTCCACATTGGATTAACCTTGTTAAATTCAGTGTAGAAATGGAATTTGGCCTTCGAAGCTGAGAGTCAGGAGCCTGGTTGCCATGATTTTCCAAAGGCTGTGGTTCCCTCATTTCCTTACAGATCCCCTGTCTCTCACATTTGTCCATCATTTCATTTAAACCTGTTTTAAGAGTGACCACCCTCCTGTAATAGGCACTAAGCTTCCCTTTCTCAGATTCATCAATTAGCACTGGAGCTCAGAGACTGAGAAACTTGCATCTGCCAGGTGGTTTTTTTTTTTATCTATATTTATTTATTTTATTTGTCTTTATTTAGCTGCACCAGGTCTTAGTTGTGCCCCTCAGGATCTTTAGTTGTGGCACGTGGGAGTTTAGTTCCCTGACTGGGGATCAAACCCGGCTCCCCAGAATTGGAAGTGTAGAGTCTTAGCCACTGGACCACCAGGGAAGTCCTTGCCAGATTTTTTTTTCCTTTTTTTTTTTCCGTTTATTTTTATTATTTGGAGGCTAATTACTTTACAATATTGTAGTGGTTTTTGTCATACATTGACATGAATCAGCCATGGAGTTACATGTGTTCCCCATCCTGATCCCCCCTCCCACCTCCCTCTCCACCCGATTCCTCTGGGTCTTCCCAGTGCACCAGGCCCGAGCACTTGTCTCATGCATCCAACCTGGGCTGGTGATCTGTTTCACCATAGATAACATACATGTTTCGATGCTGTTCTTTCGAAACATCTCACCCTTGTCTTCTCCCATAGAGTCCAAAAGTCTGTTCTGTACATCTGTGTCTCTCTTTCTGTTTTGCATATAGGGTTATCATTACCATCTTTCTAGATTCCACATATATGTGTTAGTATACTGTAATGGTCTTTATCTTTCTGGCTTACTTCACTCTGTATAATGGGCTCCAGTTTCATCCATCTCATTAGAACTGATTCAAATGAATTCTTTTTAATGGCTGAGTAATATTCCATGGTGTATATGTACCACAGCTTCCTTATCCATTCGTCTGCTGTTGGGCATCTATTCTAAACAGTGCTGCGATGAACATTGGGGTGTACGTGTCTCTCTCAGATCTGGTTTCCTCGGTGTGTATGCCCAGAAGTGGTATTGCTGGGTCATATGGCAGTTCTATTTCCAGTTTTTTAAGAAATCTCCACACTGTTCTCCATAGCACTTGCCAGATATTTTAAGCCTGAATTCTGAGTCCTCCGAGAGCTGGTCACCACCAGCTCCTGCACCAAGAACCCAGTCTCAGCTTGGATGCAGGGTAGCATTGCTTAGAGCCACTGTTAGGCTACTGTTGCTCATTTGTCAGATCTGTCTCTAAGAGATGTCCTGAAAAGTCTTAGTGGCCATCATGCTGTTCCTAAAATGATTTCCAAGGATTCATTCATTCACATGGTGTTCCTTAACTGCTGAGTATATGCCTGGCACTGGAGAACCCATAAAAGCCTGGCAGGGCACAGCCAGGAGGAGCCTCAATTTCGTGTCGGCTTTCTTTTATGAATTAAACTCACCATTGATTGGGAATGTACTGTATATGCAAGACTTTGTACTAGGTACTCTGTATCATTGTATGTGAAACAGAGTTGAAAAATGCTAGTACCTGTCTGCCAGAATTCTTTCTCTGTAGTCAGATGAAAGCTTGATCTTTCACATTTAAAGAGTTGTGCTGACCCTGGTTTTAGACACACACACATACACAAACACACACATGCATACTCACACAGATCGCACACTTGTTATGCAAACCAACTGATTAACTGGCATGCTGTTGCTTTCCTACGTTGATTTTAGAAGTAATTGGGCCATTCAGTGTCTTGAATACCCTGATAGAGAATTATCCTTACATTTTATAATCACAACGACACAGATGAAAATATGAAAAGACATTCTGCCATGGATAAGCATTCTGGGTTAATTTCAGTGCATTAGCCTAATACACAAATAACCCCATTTCTGGCAAGAAAACCCAGGATGTTCATTCACTGGGTAATATCTTTTCGTATTTTGCTTACAGATGTTCAGAACAATTCCATGTTCATTAGTCTATTCAAAAGCTTTTAGAAATCTGCACAGCCAAGTGGCACCAAACCCAGAAGCCTGAAAGGGGCTGTACAACTTTCTCTCGTAAGAGAGATCTACACAGTCACCACGGAAACTCAGAGGCCCAGACACTTTTCTTTATCATCAGAAGACTCTGGTGGATTTTCACGCAGTGCATTTGGTAGAAGACTTGAGCAAGAGCCGGGGCTTGGGAGGAGCAGAGATTGGGAGGATCCTGTCACCTCCCACTGTGATGTCCATGCCAAAGCCATATTACTCTTTGTCCTCCAAGAGTTGCCTCTCTTATAAAATGGGGGTATTGCTGATTTATGAAGCCCATAGAGTTATGGTGAGGTTCTTATTTGAAAATAAAATCTTGTCATATTGGGAGTAGCAAATCCAGGACATACGCTTTCTGTGACTCCAGTTCTTGGGCATATTAAAGGTAAAAGCAGTGGGTCAGGAAGCATCACTTGGCAGGGTCATGGGCTCAGCACACGGAATGCGCGCATGACATGGCAAACAAAAGCCGATGTCTTCTTTTCCTCTTCTGTGTTCCCCTCTCTAAATGCAGATCCTGGTTTCCTCCATGCTTAAGAGCTCTAACAAAGCACTGAGTAATTTCCCCACTAATAGAAGAAACTCAATATACTTTTTTAGTTCGACTTAATTTCTGAAGTGTTTGGGTGGATGTACATGTCTGTGTATCTTGCGTGAGATTAATGACCCCATTCTTTTCCAAGGTAGTAATGAGTTCTGTTATTAGCAGATTTTACCAAGCAACATGAAACTCTTTCTTAATTCCTTGCAGACTACATTAAGTCTCTCGTTAGTGCATAGTTAAGTCCTATTGTACTCTTCTCAGTGTCAGTCAAGGTAAATTACTAAGTTATTGACATATCCCTGAAAATGCAAGAATTCTGCTCTTCAAGTTCTTGCTATAAGCAATTTGATCACTTTCTGCTCCTCTTATGTTAGACGTAATATTAACCTTGAACTTGTAGTAGGCAGGATGAAAATGCTTACCTCTCTCAAACCACCAGGCAGAAAGCAAACCCTGAGGTTGGGGTCCTGTGACTCCTAGTTATAACCCCTAGGACCAAATACAGCCTGCCCACTCATCATGCCCTTTTTAAGTGAGGATGGGAATCAAGATTTCAGAGTGGATGTGGCTGTTGAGTTTGAAAATGTTAAGATTTCGAGAGATCATTATTTTTTGTCAACTAAGTCCTGGTTATCATTTCAGTGAGGCTAGATTTAGTTTTAAAAAATCGAGTAAGCGCTGGGATGTTTTTAACAGTCAGTTCTTACGTTACTGGATGCTCTTGGGGCTGAGTCCAGGAGCAACCAGGAGCAGAGCTGAGGGTGTGACGGCAAAGCCCACCGGAGCCTCTCTTGTTAACCCGTGTGCCGGCATCTCTCATTTCCCTCAGCCTTAGAACAAAAAAGAAGTCATCGACCAGTGGGTGTTACTGCCTCGCCCTCTTTCAGAGCTTCCCTAGGTCTGGTTTCCGATCTGGGGAGTGGACCTGCAGGGCCTGTGGAGTTGGGAACAGCCTGCAAATTGATTTTGTCCACCAAGCCGGTCCCGAAGACCTCACGAACCATCTCTCTCACGTCTACTCCTGACCTTCAGTCTGTGAGAGAGATGACGTTGTGAAGATGAATGGCACATTCATGCACTCTTTTTTTTTTTTCAATTATTTTTATTAGTTGGAGGCTAATTACTTCGCAACATTGCAGTGGGTTTTGTCATACACTGACATGAATCAGCCATGGAGTTACATGTATTCCCCATCCCGATTCCCCCTCCCATCTCCCCCCCCCCCACCCGATTCCCCTGGGACATTCATGCACTCTTACTGAACTCGGGGAAGCTTTTGGTCTCCACAGCATGCTCTTCACCCCTGGCTTCCGGAACCAGAGCGCCTGAACCTGGGCAGAGGCTTGACCAAGTCACGTGGTCTCTCGGGCTGACACAGCCGTGGGGCCACCGTGCTAACAGGCTGTCCAAGGTTCCCGGGGTTGGAACAAAATAGACCTGAGCACCCTTCGCTAGAGATGCTTCGAGTTTGCTACAATAATTCAGTCCAGCGTTAGGCACCACAGAGGAGGAGGAAGATATTTCTATAGCTTCAAAGGCTGACAGCTGGCAAGCACCAAGACAGGAGGCAACACAAGACCTCGGCTCCTCAGGTCCATGACCTTCCCTCCTTGCTGTGTTTCGCGGCCAAGGACTCCTCTGTATTATTTTCTGTTGTTTGCCATTTACGAGGAGAGTTGATGAATGAATTTTGATGCTTTATAGATTTTCTGAAGATATTGTATGTTCAGTATATTCTTCTTATGTCCTTGATGTTTTCATTTTCTCTAGCTTGTTTGACTTTTCCATCACCTCTCTCCTTGAGCAGCTTAATTCACGGTTGGGAACAGGTGTGGTGGTCAAAGGTCAATAGACCGACAAACTCCAAGTAGTTACATGTGTCAGTATTTCGGCATATCTGATATAAAATTTGAATAGGCCATTTAGATGGAAAATAAATGAGAAGGAACAATAGTAAAAACATTATACTCACTCAGCACTAGAAATAGATTGTTCTTTCATTATTTTGTGATTATATTCTCAGAGATTTAGGAGGGAGATGAAGAGGAATTTGCTATAGCAAGCAGTTCTTAAAACATAGTTGCACTTGTCTCATGCATCCAACCTGGACTGGCAATCTGTTTCACACTTGATAATATACATGTTTCGATGCTGTTCTCTCAGGTCATCCCACCCTCGCCTTCTCCCATAGAGTCCAAATGTCTGTTCTATACATCTGTGTCTCTTCTTCTGTCTTGCATATAGGGTTATCGTTACCATCTTTCTAAATTCCATATATATGCATTAGTATACTGTATTGGTGTTTATCTTTCTGGCTTACTTCACAAGTGCTTGGGGCTGGTGCACTGGGATGACCCAGAGGGATGGGATGTGGAGCGAGGTGGGAGGGGGGTTCAGGATGGGGAACACATGTAAATCCATAGCTGATTCATGTCAATGTATGGCAAAAACCACTACAATATTGTAAAGTAATTAGCCTCCAACTAATAAAAATAAATGAAAAAAAATTGCAAAAGGAATTGATGAATATACTTGCATCATTATTTTCAAATCACATCTAATGGAGTCGTAATGTAGTATGAGGAAAAAACCTTGGGGGGGGCGTTGAGCTGCTCAAGGAATTTTATGTAATGCTTTGGGTCTTAATTACTTCATAATGACTGACAATTTTTAAAACTTGAGAATGAGGTTTCTTTTTTCTTGGTTTTTTTTTTCTTTTGGTCTGAGTGACATCAGAAATAAATATCTGGGTCAGTGGTTGCCCCATCTGCCAGGTTCAAACTGCAAGGGACTCTTATGAAAACACGGGTGCCCATTGTGCAAGCGAATCGCCGAGTCGAAACTGGGCAGCATCAGGAGAGGTCACCGCTGTGTGCCAGGCCAGCCTTGGATCTGCTGGGGCCTCGTCAGCATGAGAGGCAGTCACAGGTCACTGAGTCCCCTCAGCCGTGGGCCAGGCTCTGCTTCATAACCCCTCGTCTCTGATGCATGGAATTGCAGGGTCCGTTGGGGGCGCTGAGAGGCAGAGCGGACCCCAGTCTCTTCACTCTGCACTTGGGAGCCAGCGCCCTGCTCTGTGGCAAAGACTTTCTGAGGAGAATGCTCACCCACAGCAGGGTCGGACCCTCTTATCTGTAGTTGTCTCCTTCCTCTTCTCATCATATTCTCTCCCTACTTCTCCTTCCCTTCCTTATTTTTCTCTCTCTTCCCTCTAGTTAATGATAGGATGGATGCTTTTTTTACTCCAGTACTATTAATGTTACAATAGTCCTAAAAAAAGTCACAAGAACTAGTAACTTATTTGGTGCCTGTCTTGGCTTTAAGACAGTTTATAACATAAAATTCTCAACGGATATTATTATAATTGTTGTTGTTCAGTCACTCAGTCATGTCCCACTCTTTGCGACCCTGTGGATTGCAGCACGCCAGGCTTCCCTGTCCTTCACCATCCCCTGGAGCTTGCTCAAACTCACGTCCATTGAGTTGATGATGCCATCCCACCATCTCGTCCTCTGTCATCTCCTTCTCATCCTGCCTTCTATCTTTCCCAGCATCAGGGTCTTTTCCAATGAGTCGGCTCTTCGCATCAGGTGACCAAAGTATTATTATGATAGTAGCTTATACTATTCCTGGCTTATAAGATCTGCCCCAGGTTTCCAGTGACTGAGCTTTGTCACAGGTCTGTGAATAGGGTAGCATTGTCGCTCTTGCCTGTGGAGGTGCCAAGCCCTCTGGAGCAGAAAGTCACTCATAATGTCACCCGCTAGTCAGAGGTCCCGCCTTCTCTTTTGATGGCATTTCCTTGGAAGAAAACAGAGTTTGTTTTTCAGACCATCTCCTTCTAAGCTTTTTCTTTATCCATTTCCAATAAATGCATTTTCACACACCTTTCTTGAGCATTTTAGGATACTTCAGCATATATTAAGCGAGGAAGTTCTTGTAGGAATAGAGTTTAGCAAATGGTTTATTTAAAAATTTCTGATAGTCTGAAACTATTTAGGTGAACTTGACCTATAGAAACATGGATTTTCTTTTTCTTTTCATTGAGCATATCTTAGAGGTCATCTGTTGCGGTGATGGGTAGAGCTTTTGATAAGCATTCAGATATGTTCTTCTCTTGAAAATTTTGCATAGAGGTCTATTATTAAAACACGGTGTCCAAGATAAATACCCTGATTAGTGGGGGGAGGGGGTGGGCTCCCTCTACACAAGGGTTTCCCAGGTGACTCAGTGGTATAAAGAACCTGCCTGCCAATGCAGTAGATGTGAGTTCAGTCCTTGGGTTGGGAAGATTCCCTGGAGAAGGAAATGGCAACCCACTCCAGTATTCTTGCATGGAAATCCCTTGGACAGAGGAGCCTGCAGGCTACAGTCCTTGGGGCTACAGAGAGCTGGACACGACTGAGCGACTGAGCACGCATCCCTCAACACTGTCCTTGTTCTTTAAGTCAGGAAGGTGCTTCCTTGGGGCCAAGTCGGAGAGAAGTTGAGGAACAGGGGAAGCTTCACTCTGGGCTGATACATACACTGAAAAGGCGAGGACCTCCCAACCACATTATACACTAGAGGAGAAGACCTCCTGATACTTTATGCACTAGGGAAGAAGACCTCTTGACCACATCTCACATGAGAGGGAGCTCCCCTTTCTGACCGCATTATACACTCTTGCCACTAGAAGTCACAGAGTTCCTGGGGTCGTCAGGGAGACCATCCAGAGATAAAGTGCTGGAACACGTTCGAATGGGGCCTGTTGTTCTCTGCCTTCTCAGAAATGTACTTAGGTGCTGAGATGTCTCCAGGAGCCTTAAGTGTAGACATTGTTGTGTGAGTTCTGAGGCTTCTGGCAGAGGCCCAGGGCCTCCAGTTTCTTCCAATCATTTGTTTTTGTCCATTTGTGCAGTTTCAGCTCTGGTGCCCCAAGCATATTGACTTTAAAGCCTTCCCTCCCCTTCTCCTTCTTGGAGGTAAGAAACTGTTGGCTACTGTTGTACCCAGTCCGCTGAGTGCACACCTGCCTGGCTGCTGAAGGGGAGGTTGACAGAAACTCATAGGGGCCTGAACTTGCGTATCTTTGTGCACAAGGGGAAAAAAAGAAAAATCTGTCACCTTGTTTAAGGTTTGTTGGTTTGTGTCTGGTGACTTGAAACTGCTCCAGGGAAAACCATCTGTCCACCTTGGAGAATCAGGTTATAAACTGACTAAGCCACTTACTGGGGGTGCAGGTGAGGTCAGCATGGGAAAAAGCTATCTGTTTTTGGCGCTTGGGGCTCTAACAGTTTTTAATTAATAAACTTTATTTTTTAGAGAACTTTTAGGTTCACAGCAAAATTAAGAGGAAGGTACCCGTATACACTCTGCTCCCACCCCATGGCTTCCCCCTTGTTACCACCCCCCTCCATATAGTACATTTGTCACCATTGAGGAGCCTACACTGACACGTCCCTGTTACCCAGAGTCCACAGTTTACATTAGGGTTTACCCTTGGTGTTGTCCATGCTGTGAGTTTGGACAGAGGTACACGTGTATCCACCACTGTAGTGTCACACAGAGTGTTTCTTATCTTCCATTCTCTGACTTTGCAAATTGTGGCTGCTGCTCCCCTGGGTTTTCCTCTTTGAGTTTGTAGCTTTGCTCTGCTCCCTGGCGTTCCTGGCATTGGTGCTTCGGGCTCTGCCTGCCTCCCCCTTACCTCGTGCATGGATGGGTGGCTCTGTTGCTCATGGTTCTGCTTTGTTACACTCAGATAACCTCCACACAGAAGCTTCAGAAAGCAGTGGCAGGGGTGGGGCTAGACCTGTTTCCCTGAGATTGTGTAAGATTCGGAGGTTCAGGTAAAGAAAAAGACAACCTCGTTGCTTCGGCTTGTTTCCATATGTGGATTGGACACAAACACTGCTGAGACAAAGGGGACACCATAGGATCTATCAGAATAGATGGCAAGGAAATGGGAGCAGTCAGCGGCTCTGTGTAGGTGAGTCATTGATGAATGGGGAACACTCTAATTTGGACCAGTTGCAGCAGATTAAAAGCTCTACTTGTCAGTGAAGAATCACACGTGACCAACGAGCGAAAGCTACATAGGGCCTCTGTGCCTCGGCCAAGTGTACAGGGCACAGAATTCCAGTTAGTGGTAAAAATGAAGTAAGTTGCATGTAGCCCAAGATCCATGGAATGGAGAACCGGCAGCATTTCCTTAGCTCCTTGGGGAGGGGAGTGGAGGGGGGAGGAGGGGACGGGGAGAGGGAGAACACCTCACAGCACTAGCAGCACGTGTTCATAAGCAAGGCAGCTCCTAACGTGGATGGGCACAGATGGGCTGGTCACATAGCCTGGAGTTAGGGCAACAGATGGACAGTGCATCACATGAATTGGATACCCAGGAACCGCAGTGTCTGCTGGGAAATCCAGGGATGCAGCTGGTTGACCCAGTGACACCATACCTGGGCAGAGGTATAAGTCGGGTGCCCGTGGTCTGAAAGGGAAGTGAATAGCCCTGTGCACTGGTGGGGAGAAAAATGAGATCCAGTAAGAATACAGGAAAACCCATCATTGGCATGTGTGTTTAAAAAGTGTTCTTTGTAAGAGGACTGACTGTCTTTTGTTTATCTTTGCAAGACCTGGCCTTATTATGTCACTTCCAAATGTTGTGATCATATGATATTCAGAGCACTGGAAGGGGAAATAATACTTGGGTATTTGATATATATATGCACAATATATTTGAAATAAACTTTCTTAACATTGAATTTTTACTCTAAGCACAAACTGAAAAACTAATTTCTTGAAAAGAATGATAGAATGTGGTTCAGTTTTCAAAATACAGTATAAGATGTAGAAAAGATGAAGCCTTCATTTAAAAACCAAATAATGTTAAACTAAAGCAAAAATAACTCTATGTGACTCCTCTTAAGTCACTTTAATAGGGTGTCACAGTACCTATAGTCAGCTCTGATGGTACTGATAACTTTTCCATTTGATGATAAAAATGAATGAAATGGCATGTTTTTAAGCTGCTACATACTCAGCCTTTTTATATACATTCAGTAAGTGTATGCATTCATGTTTGGGTCTCCGTTGAAGGCATTTAAATATTAAACACCCACTCTTGTGTCAGATACAGTGGGAGGCAGGAGAGATTAGTTTTTGTTTTCATGAAAGTACACGTACAAGGAAGCCTGATGGATGGGCCAAGGGTACAGTCTCAGATATCACGTCCAAGGAAATAAAGCGGGAATAATGTGAGAGGCCAAAGGAGAGGGTCCCAGGAGCTCAGTTAAATAGAGAGATGGGCTGATGTGTTGAAGAGATTGAAGTAAGAGCCGAATGGGGAAATGGGGGTCAGGCCAGTCCTCAGAGGAAGAGGAATCTTTAAACCCAGCTCTGAGAGTATGCTGCCGCTGGTGCTGGCGTGAGTGGGGATTGAGTGAGTCAGCGGCGGCTGCTGGGATCAGGTCATGGCAGACTGAGTGTTTTGATTCAGGAAACCTAGAACATGGAGCACTGGTGCTTACGTTTCACCTGTGGCTGATTGGATGGAAAGTCTGAATGTCCTGCTGGTGTTTACCCAGTTAAGTCCTGCGTGTCTGAGAGGCCAACCCATAGTCCAGAATCAGACCCGCTGCTCAGGTGCCAAGTGGCTGGTGGAGGAGAGCTTGACCTTCCACCAGCTGGTGAAGACAGAAGAGGAGGCAAAGGGCACAGGCTGGTCTGGGGCAACCACACAGAGTCAAGGTTGATTCTTGGCTCTGGGGTACACTGGATGGTGATTCGGGCAGGACAGGGACATCACCAGGGCCTTCTGGGTGGGTGTCAGCTCGGGGCCTTCCCTGTCTTCCAGGTCTTTAGGCTGATTGAAAGGCCCTGAGATCATCACAAACTGTGATGACTTCTGGATTGAGTGCCCCTGGTGCAACCAAGCTGACAGAACGGGAAGGGCTTGTGGAGTCATCTCTTTTCACACAGTGGGAAGTGAAAACTCAAAAGGCCACTGTCAGACTGTGTGCAGCACTGACGTGGTCAGGACCCGAGTCTTGTTTTTATATAACTGATGTATAGTAGAATACACATACTAAAGCATACAGTTTGGTATGTTTTAACATTTGTAGACACCGTAAAACCATCACCACATTGAACGTATCCATCACCCTCAAAGTTTCCCCATGCACCTTTGTAATTCTCCTTTCCTGCCTTCTTTGTGCCCCCTTGCCCCCTGCCACCCAACCACCAGGACCCCAACCCCCCATGCCCAGGCGACCTCTGATCTGCTTTCTCAGATTTCTAGATAAATTTGCATTTTGTAAAATTCTGTATGGAATCATATGCATATGATTATCATACATCTGGCTTCCTTCATTCAACATAACTGTACTGAGATTCATTGTTTTTTTTTTTTTTTATTTTTCAATAGTTTGTTCCTTTGTATCGCTGAATAGTATTCTGTTGTGTATATACCATGAGTTCACCTGTTGGTTAGTATTTGTTTCAGTTGGGCTATTACAGATAACACTGCCATGAACATTCATTGCAAGTCTTTGTGTGGACGTATGCCTTTATTTCCTTTGGGTAAATACCCAGAAATGGAATGACTCAGCCCCAAGGTGTGTGTGTGCGTGTGATGTGTGCCCAGTCACTCTGTGTCCGACTCTTTGAGACCCCGTGGACCGTAACCCACCAGGTTCCTCTGTCCATGGGGCGTGGGAGGTGTGTATTTAACTTCTTAAGACATTGCCAGGATGTTTTCCTCAATGGCTGTACAATTTTACATTCTTTCTGGTTGTGTGTGAGAGTTCCAGTCCCTCCACATTTTCACCAACACTTGGTGTGGTCAGTCTTTTCAATTTGAGTCATTCTAATAGATGTGCAGTGATGTAACTCTGTGCTTTCCACATGCTTTTCTCTAAAGACTAAAACATATTGAGTATTTCTTAAGGTGCTTACTTGTGATCTGTACGTCTTTCATAAAATTGTCTGCTCATATCTTTCATATATTTTTATTGGATTATTTTCTAATTTTAGAGTTTTGAGAGTTCTTTGTATATTATGATTACCAGTACTTTATCAGATATATGATTTACAGATGTTTTCTCTGAGTCAGAGGCTTGTCTTTGCATTCTTTTAACAGTATCTTTCAAAGATTAGAAGTTTTAAATTTTGATGAGGGCCAGTGTATCAATTTATTATCTGATGGATTTTCCTCTTAGATATGACACTGTGTCTAAGAAGTCTCTGCTTAACCCACATTCACAAAGATTTTCCCCTATTTTTATTCTAGAAGTTGTATACTTTGACATGTACGTTTAGGTCTATGATCCCTTTTGAATGAATTTTTGTTTATGCTGCAAGAACCCCACAGTCTTGACAAGTGTGCAATATAGTAAAAGGCATGTGGTCTCATTATCCATATTTGGTTATAAGAATTTTCTACCAGTGCCATCATGTTTCAATGCAAAGGTTAGCCATACATTAAATATGCATCATTCAAAAAACACCCCACTAAAACACATTGCCCAGCTTTCATAACACATTTGACAAAAGAATAATAAGGTCATTAAGGGCAATCAGTGTTTTGTTATATTCTTGATTATGTTCTTGATTATAGTTAGTTGTATATCTTGATATGAACGTATCTGGAGTAAGAAGTAAGCCTCGTCCCTCTTACTGGGGACCAACATTGTCCTGGACTCAAGTTTAAAACCTTGACAACAGCATTGATTACACATTGTTTATCTGTCCCCCTCCTGTTGCAGTGATTATGGCACTTGAGAATTCCTAGAGAGGATGCAGTGCTCAATCACGCAATTATGTCCCAAATAGTGTGGGCGCTCTTGCTGCCGTTCAGAGGAACAGCGCAAAGAGAAGTTTGTTTGGGTTCTTATTGTGGACATCCCGTGGGAGGGGAGGCTGCCGTGGCTGAAGAGAGCAGCTCAGAGATGGAAGCAGTTGATTTGGAGACTGAATGGGGCCACATGGGGATATCAAGGGCTTTGTTGTGCTTGTCTTGTAATTACGGGAGTAATTAGCACCATTCCATTGACCATGGTATATAAGTGTATGACTCAAGTTCCACAGCACAGGACTGGAGCTGATCATTTCAGCCCTGGGGATTCTTCATGGGCCCTCGTATTCTGCCTTTCATATATGTGCCCCTAACCCCTGGGATGTAATTTCTTTCTGAAAAGAAATACAAAAGGGGCTGTTGGGTTTGAGGTTGGCAGATGGAAGGTGTTTGTGTTCTGAGAGACCCTTACATCTGCTGGGGACCAGGAGTAAGTCAGTGTTAGCATCTCCTAATACCACTCTTCTTCTCTGCCAAACAAGGAGAGGAGGACCTTTGAGTGTCCTCTTGGGCTTGCTGAGAGAATGTGCTCTCCACCTGTACCGTATTCCTGTGAGTAGGTAGGGGCCATATGTGTGCTTTCAGCTTTTCCTACAGAAAAAAAAATTATTTGCAGTTTTCTTTTGGAGGCACCGTGAGAACCACCCCCAAACCCAGGCCCTGAGGCTAGGCTGGCTCACCCTCCACCTCCCGTTCCCCTTTATTTCCCTGTTGCACGTACCCTATCACAATGATGGTTTTTCTCCCTGCCTGGAGTAGGGGTTTCTTTAAGGCCCATGATCTCTAAATTATCTTTATAAGCTCAGTGCCATTTAGTAAATGTTTGTTGAATCAGCAGCTAAATAGGTAAATAGGAAGATGAGCAGGACATTCCGGTTTTAAAGGAACTCATTGCCTATAACGCAGGAGATGGACGTGTATATGAGTGCTTGCCGCCCACTGTTCGGACTGCAGCAGCACTTCATTGATTTATTTTTAAACAAAATGGAACCTCTTCATTCTCATCTGACAAAATAGCTTCTGTTGACACTCAAGACATTTGGGTGGACAGTATGTAGCTGAGAAATGGTTTCTAAAAAGAGGAGAAGAGATGAAGGGAGACATTCTTCATATGTCTCTTATGTCTGTGGCGCCTCCCTCCCCACTCCCTAGGTTAGGTTAGCCCCTGCCTCCAGCCCACTGTGTATTCTCACAGCCCTGCGATTCTCTTTCTGACACGTTGTTTGTTCACTGTGTGCCTCGGCAGCTGTCTTGTTCACTGCTCTGGCCTTGTCATCTTTTGTTGTTGTTGTTTAGTCACTAAGTCATGTCTGACTCTTTGAGATCTCATGGGCTGTAGCCCACCAGGCTTCTCTGTCCATGGGATTTCCCAGGCAAGAATCCTGGGCTGGGTTGCCATTTCCTTCTCCAGTGGATCTTTCTGACCCAGGGACCGAACCTACGTCTCCTGCATTCTTTACCACTGTGTGTGCATGCTTGGTCACTTCAGTCATATCCAACTCTTTGCAGTCCTGTGGGGTATAGCTCACAAGACTCCTCTGTGCATGGGATTCTCCAGGCAAGAATGCTGGAGTGGGTTGTCATGCCCTCCTCTAGGGGATCTTCCCCACCCAAGATTCGAACTCACGTCTGCCTTCGTCTCCTGCCCTGCAGGCGGGTTCTTTACCCCCTGAGCCGCCTGGGAAGCCCTCTTTACCTCTGAGCCTAGTTCATATAGTAAACTCTGCAATTGCTGTTGAATAATTGAGTACATGTGCAAAAATGTTCTGCACCATAAAGAATGGAAAAAAACAAAACAAAACACAACCAACCCTGATGTCAACAATTGTAGGCCATGACTTCTTTTATACCCATCTTGGGCTTTCAATCTGGCTCTGTGACCCAGGATTTGCTCTGAGCAGGACCATGGGCTGATCTTCTCTGCAGGTCACAGTGAACTATTTAGTGGATCTCCAGATACCACGCTGAGCTGACCTATTGAGGAGAAATATTTCATGTCAGCCTCCTGGAATCCAGGTACAATTGAACTTCTTTTTGTTATTTCACGACTATGTAGCAGAAGCCCTTTCCCACCTCTGGGGACCCTTATCTTTACCTTTCCGGGAAAGACGCAGCTTTAAACGCCACGGCACAGGCAGAGACGGCAAACCCCATGCACACTCGCAGGTGCTCTGCGTTTCCGCGCGTTCATTTGTCTCCAGGTTTGAATGCTTCTCCAGCGTCTTTATTGGCAGCTGAAAATAGAGGTCTAGCCAATGTAGATGCATTGTTACCACAAAATGCAATTTGCTGTCACACGTTGTGTTCAGATAATGGAAAAGAGTAGAATTCATCCAAACAATTGTGCTCGAACAATTGTGCTCAAAGCAGTGATGCCACAGAATGAGCCATGCTTGGTTTTTCTGAATCATTTAAATGGTTTCATTGTAAGACAGCCCTTTGTCAACTATTTTCCAGTGGGAAAATAAAGGCTCAAAGGAATTTCTTTTCTTAAAGAAACAGAACTTTGAGCAGAATCAGGACTACGTCAGGCTATATGACCATTTATGAAAAAAAGAAGCATGTTACCGATGACAGGATCACTTTTCTAAAGTTGGAACAGCGTTGTTAATTCTTGTTGGCTGGATGCTTCAGGCATAGACTAGTGTGGACCACAGGAAAGTGTTACCTGTGGGGAAGCAGGGGCACAGTGACAAAAAGCATGGGATTTGGAGGCAAAAGACATGGCTATCAGCTTTGCTGCTCCCACTTGCTCTCTATGTGATCATGGAAAGATGATCTTTACAGCTACCTTGTGGGTTTGTTATGAGTTTCAAAGAAGACGACTCACATGTATAGAGTATTGTTTGAACAGTGGAGGAGAGAAATTTTTTCATTACTATAGAAGTAGTATATTCTTTTTAAAAATTTTGTTTTAATTGAAGGATAACTGCTTTACAATATTGGTTTAGTTTCTGTCGTACTTCAAAGTGAATTAGCTGTAGGTATATTGGAGAAGACGCTTGAGAGTCCCTTGGACTGCAAGGAGATCCAACCAGTCCATCCTAAAGGAGATCAGTCCTGGGTGTTCATTGGAAGGACTGATGCTGAAGCTGAAACTCCAGTACTTTGGCCACGTCATGTGAAGAGTTGACTCATTGGAAAAGACCCTGATGTTGGGAGGGATTGGGAGCAGGAGGAGAAGGGGACGACAGAGGATGAGATGGCTGGATGGCATCAACTCGATGGACATGAGTTTGAGTAAACTCTGGGAGTTGGTGATGGACAGGGAGGCCTGGCGTGCTGCGATTCATGGGGTCACAAAGAGTCGGACACGACTGAGCGACTGACCTGACCTGAACTGATACCTGTGTCCCTGCCCTCCTGAACCTCCCCCCCCACCCTTTCCCACCCTTCTGGGCAGTTGCAGAGCCCCTGCTTGAGTTTCCTAAGTCACACAGCTAGTTTTCATTGGCTCTCTCTTTACACACGTTGGTCTATAGTCTTCCAGGCTGTTCTCTCCATTCGTCTCAACCGCTCCTTCCTGCCCCATCCTCTGTCCATAAGTCTGTGCTCTGCGCCTGCGTCTCCATTGCTGCCCTGCAGACGGGTTCATCAGTGCCATCTTTCTAGATTCCATATATGTGTTTTAATATATGATATTTGTTCTCCTGTGAACTGGAAAACTTGACATTCAAGCTTCACGTTGGAGGTTTGGTCTTTCTTTTCTTTTTCTATTTTTTGGCCGCACCTCACAGAATGTGGGATCTTATTAATAGTTCCCCAACCAGGGGTTGAACCTATGCCCACTGCAGTGGAAGAGTGGTATCTTAACCACTGAACTGTCAGGGAATTCCCTGGTCTTCCTTAAATTTGATATTATCAGAAAAAAATGGCTTATTTTTTTGTTATGTATATATCTTTGGAAGTTTTACTTGTATAGCAGATTCTAAAATAAGCATCCACCTATCAATAACTATTTTTGCTTCAAGGTGATTCTGAGTTGCAAAAGTCGAAATAAAAGGCACTAGATATCCTTTGGTAGAGGGCCATGTTTCTATTTGTTTTCCATAGAAAGATAACAAGTAATAACAAGTATGTCTCTCTCTTTTTTTTAAGAAAACACATAGAAAAAATAATGTATAACTTACCCATTGCCTTATCCGTGTAATGGAAATTTTAACCCAAGTTTAATTAGAAAAATGATAAAGAGAGTTTTGCTAATTAAAGACTGGCAGTTGGAAGCCTGTCTCACAACAGATTCATGCTTTAAGACCTAGCTCAAATACAGATTCTGTAGTAAAGCCTCCACATGTCTATTTTATGTCGATTTATAAGCCCATGTTTTAGTCTAAGCTGTTAAGTCCCTTAACACAGAGGTTGCATCTTACTTGTCTCCCAATCACTAGAGACTAATCTAGGAGCTGGTATGAAACAGATATCCAGCACATGTCTGCTGAGTGAATTGATGCAGGAGTGACTGCTTGTGCTCTGCGGTAGACTTGGGAGAAACTCCGCAAGTTAGAAAGAACCAAATTTTAACGCTAAAAATTTAACTGTGACTCTAGTCAGAGAATGGGTTTTAGGATTGATATAAGTAACCATGAAGGATGCTGGCCTATTCAACAGTAGTTTAAATAAAAGCAAAATTATCAACTTCATTCCTATTTTTTTTTGCCTGTGCCCTCAGCATGTAGGATCTTAGTTCCCTGACCAGGGATCAAACCCCTGCCCCCTGCACTGGGAGCGTGGAGTCTTAAACACTGGACCAGCAGGGAAGTCCTCAAAGTCATTCTTAAAGACAATTTGTGTACAGATTTGAGATTACAGATATGACCAAGTTATTAGTCAACAGAATCTGTTTGTCTGTTGTTTTAGTCTAAGTTATGGTGAGCTATCTTACCAGATTTTATATGAATATGGTTAAAAAGCAAAATAAATCAAAATAAAAATCAAAGTAATATTCCTTTTCTTTATTCTACTCTACCTTAAATCCCACTCCCCCGGAGTCTGTACCTTATTTTGGCTGTTTCTTCTACTCCACAGATTAAAATAGGAATTTGTACACTCAAACCTTGCTTTCCTGCAGTTTGCCTTATTGTACTTTGCAGATACTGCGTTTCTTACAGACAGAACATTTGTGGCAGTCCTGCGGCAAGCTAGTCTGCTGGCGCCTTTTTCCAACAGCTTTTGCCCACTTAGTGTCTCTGTATCACATTTTGGTAGTTCTTGCATTATTTCAGACTTTTCCATCATCATCATCATCACTGTAATAATATTTGCTATGGTGATCTGTGATCTTTGGCATTACAATTGTTCTGGGGCACCGTGAGCCATGTCCATCCAAGATGGCAAACTTAATAAATGTTGTGTGTGCTCTGAATGCTTCACCAATCAACCAGTCCCTGTCTCTCTCCCTCTCCTTGGACTTCCCTGTTCTCTGAGACGCACAATATTGAAACTAGGCCAAGTAACTGGAATTACTTGGAGCACAACCTGATAAAGAGAATTGGGGGCTGATGGCATGATCCTGGAGCCAGGGCCAGTTGGATTTAGCGGCTTCCTGTCTATGGATGCACCCTCAGTGAGCCTTGTGAGAGGAAGCTGTGCATTATTTGAAACTTTTTCTTCATCATCATCGTCATTATTATTATATTTGCTGTGGTGATCTGTGATCAGTGATCTTTGATGTTACTATTGTAATTGTTCTGTAAGTGTCTCTTCCATGCTCCCGGGTGGCAGGGTTTCAAATCATGGCATCTGGCAAAGAAGGGTATTAAACCTCCACTGTCACCAAGTGGTAGGGAAGGGTGACTTTGGAGCTAAGAGGCACCGGCTTACTAACTGCTACTTCTATCAAATCCAGAAGCCTTTCAACATACTATTGTGGTTAAATTCCAAGTGCTCAGTCAGAGGCCTGGGTGTGTGTGGTGGGGAATGGGAGCATATTGTTTTCCAAATAAAGACCTGCCACACGAAGTACAAAGTCATTATTGCATGTTGCTCAAAGGGAATAAGACTAGTGAAAGGGCCAGAGAGGCAGATTTTGGCAGATTCTTTGAGGAACTCAGACGCTTTTCTCCAAATGTTACAGTTATCTTGTTACTGAGAATGATGAAACACAGGCTAGGGTGATCCTCAGTGAAGTTGTGGGGGTTAACCCAGGATAGGGGGTGGAGTCAGACCATCCCCAAGGACTGCTCCAATCTGGAGAAGCCATGAGCTTTTCAGGAATACCTGAAGTGTGTGTGTTGTGTGAGGTGTGCCTATCTATTGTGTGGTATTGTGTGTGTACCCACGTACCCCCACTTACTTACCATCGGAGTGTTATCCATCCATCTGGCAATCCATCCATCTCTTCTGAGTTGCTTTAAAACTCAATGAAATTATTTCACTCAATTGAAAGTCATGTTATTTGGACCAACATTTATTGGTTTGCTTCTTAGGGCTATTACAATAATATTGGAATTAATTGACATTACATATAAATGTGTTATTTTCATTTGATTTGACTATTAGAATAAATTTTAATTGCTGTCTTTTCTATTCCAAATGTCCTTTTTTCTAAAAATTTCTTGTAATATGCCAAAAAGCAGGAGTAATATCAGCAGAATATTACTGTCATCAGAATAAAAGCACATATACCCGAAGCACTAAGATGAGAAAACACAACATATTGTACCATAAGGGCTTCCCAGGTGGCACGTGTGGTAAAGAACCCACCTGCCAATGCAGGAGACACAAGAGACACAGGTTCGATCCCTGGGTTGGGAAGATCCCATGGAGCAGGGCATGGCAACCCACTCCAGTATTCTTGGCTGGGGAACCCATGGAGAGAGGAGCCTGGCGGGCTGTACAGCCCATGGGGTCTCAAATAGTCAGACATGAGTGAAGCGACTTAGCATGCATGCATGTATTGTACAATAAACCAAGTGATTCTAAGGTAATTCCACACTAAAGTTTCAGAAATGGAGCCTACAGCTGTCTAAGTGGAGGAGCTGGGATCAGGACCAAGGTCACTGTTGTCCCCGAGGGTGTCTTTTTCTTAGTTCAGGCCTGGTCTCATGATTTTACTGTTTGAAATTGGATGTGTTTTCCTTTCCAACATGTGGGACTTGTAAAAAGTTGGAGAGCTATGACAAATGCAATCATGAAAAACTGTTCCTTGGTAGAGGCTCTTCTTTGTTCAGTAGCAAAACAAGTAGTAATGACGATAGTAATAGGAGTGAGGGACAGAAAGTGAAAGTGTTAGTCACTCAGTCGTGTCTGACTCTTTGTGACCCCATGGACTGTAGCTGGCCAGGCTCCTCTGTCCATGGGATTCTCCAGGTAAGAATACTGGAGTGGGTTGCTTTTCCCTTCTCCTGGGGATCTTCCCAACCCAGGGATCAAACCCAGGTCTTTTGCATTGCAGGCAGACTCTACCATTTGAGCCACCTGGGAAGCCTGTGAGGGGCCGAACTAATTTTCAAACCCAGGCATACTGGTCCCAGAATCCCAGCTCCTACCGTGCAGTGGCATCTCCTCTCTCGATGGAAAATGTGTACGTGTGAGGGACGTTTGGAGTTGGTCAGCTCTGCTGTTTGCAAACCATATAACACTGGACTGGGACCTGATTCGATTCATAAAGAAAGGAGGGTCCAGTGAATAAAGTGAGTTGCCCAGCATCACAGCCCGAGTTGCATATCTGGGATTAGAAATTAGACCTCTTAATTCACAGTCTAGAACTTGGGTTTTGTTTATTTGTTTTTGAACTACTTTTTCATTTAGTTGCATAGAAAATCGTTCAGATAATTGCCCAGGAAAATCAAATCCCCCTGTGGCAGACCCATTCTCAAGAGTTTAGCCCCTTCTGACCATCAGATGCTCCAGCAGCCTTTCTCTGTGGGTGCCTGTCCAGCCCCATGTCTGGGTCAGCGCAGCCACCATGTCTGTGGAGGAGTGTGTGTAGGATGCCCTCCACCGTGGTGCCTAGGGACCAGCCTTTTTCTAATCGCCCAAAGGAGTGGCTCCTGACTGCTTCCTGCAGCAGCTGCCGGGGGCTCAGTGGCCGGGGGCACACTCGCAGTGAGTGCATGCCACCCCATCCCGACAGGGAGAGCTGGTTAATCACATAGAATCGGCTAACAGTGGGCCGCCTTGTGATTGTTATGGGCCCTTTCAATTTCTTGCAGTTTCCTTTGTCTCAGCAGTTTTGGTTGCATCCTGAAAACTGTCAAGCTTCCTTGTTTCTGTAAGGACTTGACAATTCTGGCCTCACAATGCAGCTTAAATTGGACCAGCTGCTGCCTCAATGGAGCAGTCTGCCCATCTCGAAGGCATTAAGCCCAAAATTATTTTGAAAATTGAAGCCTTTGACTTGCTCTGGATTAATGTGATTAAGTCGGGCTTGCTTTAATTGGTAGCCATCTCTTCCTTTATTAATAACATCTCATCAATTGGAGCAGCACGTATGTACGCAAGACAACAGAAAGTTAGGTTGATTGCAGTTTGTCTGTAAAGAACAGTCTTTCATGTTTCAGTAGCAACTGATATGAGACTTCAGTTGTGGGCAGATTTAGATCTGCTTGTTATTCTTAATTTTTTATGGAAACTTAATAAGCAAATGAGCCCTCCCTCCCTCCCTGCCTTTGTCCTCATGCCCCTGAGGTCGACATTTGATTTACAGCTCCCTTTAAGTAATAAAGGAAGGATCTTTTTTTCATTTGAATTGTATCAGCTGGTGAAATCTGGAAGAAATCTCCTTCAGGGTTAAGGAAAGTAGAATTAAAAGGGATTTGATTTTTTTTTCTCTGTGTAATTGAAAGTGTATAACTAGTACGATGATTAAAAATAATCTGTTAGCTTTGCTGAATAACAAAGTATATTCCTCATTACTTGAGACCTAGATTTTTATAATAACAGTGGTGGGTGATAGAAGAAGAAATTAAGGGCAGTGTTTTAAAAATGTCTTTAATAATTTTTTTAAGCTCAATGAAATTATTCTTATGAAATGTATCCTGGCCCACTTAAGACAGTCCAAATTCTAGGTCACATCTCTGTCCTCACAGTATAATTTAGCTAGTTGAAAGTACAGTTCAAGTATTTTTCTGAGGTTAAGTTTGGTTATCCTTCTGTGCTATCAGAGCCAAAGAACTCAGGTCTGGGAGTCAGAAAACCTGGAGTCATTCCATTTTTTTTTCTTTCCCTCACAAAAAAGCTATGTTATGTCGGGAAAGTGACTCCACCTCCCTGTGCCTCACTCAGTCCTGTGGCCACATTGCCTGCCAGGGAAGCCAGAAAATCCAATAGAGGTGGGCTTCTGAAGATGAGGAGGTACGTTTGTTTCTGGTGAAGAGCCTGCAGGATCTACTGCAGTCTGTGAGTTGCTTTCAGCTCTACCTTCCTGCAGTTTTTTTAGGAACTTCTGGAAGAAGGTGCTGAAATGGTTATCATTTGAGAGTGCAGCTCTTTGTGGAGACCTAGACATCTCAGGTGTTTTTTTTTAAAGTTGATTTCAACGGACCTAATAAGCTTCTCCAACCCCCTCTTCTGACTTGTTTGACTTCTGGCTTAGTCTTTGAACATTATTGGAGCTCTGACTCTTGGACTGGCAACCATTTCGGTAACATTATGGTGGCCTTGTGGAGCATGCTTAGCAACCAGAATAGATTTTTGCCTTGAAGTAAAATTAAACAGGGCTTCCCTTGTAGCTCAGATAATAAAGAATCTGCCTACAAGGCGGGAGATCCGGGTTCGATCCCTGAGTCAGGAAGATTCCCTGGAGAAGGAAATGGCATCCCATTCCAGTATTCTTGCCTGGAGAATCCCATGGACAGAGGAGCCTAGTGGGCTACAGTCCAGGGGGTCACAAAGAGTCGGCTATGACTGAGCAACTAACACAGAATTAAGCACATTTTTTCCTTTGGTGGTTGAGATTTTTGTATTTTTAAACGTAGGGCATGTAAGCCATTGATTATGTGGGAATCCTGCTGTTGTTTTTCATCATATTTCCTACCATAATTTTTTCCAGACTCAGCTACTAAATGGCTACATGTTCTGGGGTATCTGTTTGAGCCTCTGTAACTTCATTAGTAAAAGTGGGGATACTAATTCTCACCTTAATGGATGGGCGATAATTAAAGAGTGCATTTGTAGACGTCTTCTGTATAAACCACTCAGTGTAACCCTGTTAAAGGAATTAATTAATATACAACAGCTGGCTTCCCAGACGTGCGTGATGGGTAAAAATAGAAAGGAGCATGAGCATTCATTTAGAAATACAGATCTTCAGAGGTTTAAGGAATCAGTCATATGAAAACTGCTTCCCACAGAGAACTCCGTTTAACTGAGTTTAACTCCTCTTTGGGGCAGCCTTCCCTGACTCCACAAGTTTGGGCTCAGTGTTCCCCTGCCCCATATGCCCTTATTCCACCCTGTACATGCCCTCCTACTGAGCACTCATCCGCTGTATCATTACTGAGATTTACCTCTCTGAACCCCTCTGACTCTCTCACTACATCGTGCTTTCTATTTTCTGCTGTATCTGGGTCTAGCTAGGTCAAAACACACAAAATTGCCATTTATAGTTAAAAAAAAATTTGTTGTTATTTAGTCGTTAAGTCATGCCCAACTCTGTGACCCCATGGACTGTAGCTCACTAGGCTCCTCTGTCCATGGGATTTCCCAGACAAGAATACTGGAGTGGGTTGCTATATCCTTCTCCAGGGGATCTTCCTGACCCAGGGATCAAACCTGCATCTTCTGCATTGACAGGAGAATTCTTTGCCACTGAGCCACCAAGGAAGCCTCCCCCTAGAAGGTTAGATATTAGCAATTTTGTATGTTTGAACCCAATACATAGGAGGCATGAGATATTTTGTTGGCTGCTGAGTGATGTGTGACACCCGGATGGGAGATCCATACTACCTGGAGTCTCATGCTGCTGGTTTTTCCAATAGTCATGATTGGATGTGAGAGTTGGACTATAAAGAAAGCTGAGCGCTGAAGAAATTATGCTTTTGAGCTGTGGTGTTGGAGAAGACTCTTGAGAGTCCCTTGGACTGCAAGGAGATCCAACCAGTCAATCCTAATGGAAATCAGTCCTGAATATTCATTGGAAGGACTGATGCTGAAGCTGAAACTCCAGTACGTTGGCCACCTGATGCAAAGAAGTGACTCATTTGAAAAGACCCTGATGCTGTGAAAGATTGAAGGCGGGAGAAGAGGATGAGATGGTTGGATGGCATCACCGACTCGATGGACATGAGTTTGAGCAAGCTCTGGGAGTTGGTGATGGACAGGGAGGCCTGGTGCGCTGTAATCCATGGGGTCACAAAGAGTCGGACACAACTGAGCAACTGAACTGAACTGAATCAAGGATATAATCCCTAGTGTGTTTCTTTAGCTGTTTCACATACTGTAATGACTCAGATTCTCAGGTGAACAGGTTCCTTTCCTTAAGCTAGCATTTGGTTCATTGTGTATCACTCACAGTGCCAAATAGTTGTGGATAAATGCTTGCCTCTTAATATTTTTAGATTTGTCTCGAAGCTGCTTGATTTAAATTATGGTCTTTATGACTCCTAATTGAGAAATGTTAAGCGATTTAGCCATAATCCTGGAGTCTTTGACAGAATTAGTATTTGCACTCTGTGGCTAGTCTATTTCCATGATGGCATGGTTGCCTTAGGCTTGTTAAGAATGTCAGGATGATTTGACAGTGTTTTCTTGCTCTAGGCTTTGTGTGTGTGTGTCATCAGGTTTCATGGGAAGAAACACCAAATTTGGAATCAGACCTGGTTTCAGATCCAGTTATACCATTTATAGACGTGTGACCTTGGCACAGAAGTTTAACTTTTTGCTATTTCGTTTGCTTCATTTGTAAAATGCCTGTTTCACATAATTGTTGTAAGGATTTAATGAGATCCAATATGCAGATTATTTAGGAGAATTTTAGGGGCAAGTAGCAGAAATCTCAACTAAAATTGGCTTAAAAAATAGGAGCATGTATTCTTTCTCATAACTAGAAGTCAGAAAGTTCCAGGGTAATTAATTCAGTGGCTCAAAAAAAAAAAAAAATCATCAAGAATTCAGGTTCTTTCTCTCTTTCTACTCTGCCATTCTCAGCTTTGGAAACATCCCTCGTTGGTCCTGGATGACTGCCACAATTTCATGCATCAAGTCTTTAATTTCAGGATTCACTGGCAGGAAAAGGGGGTTCATGCTCCATTTTTGTGTCCTTTTTGTAAGAAGAGGAGTTTCCTAGAAGTGCTTCAGAAGACATATGAAGACAGAAATTCAGTTCAGTTCAGTCACTCAGTCATGTCCCACTCTTTGCGACCCCATGAACCACAGCACGCCAGGTCTCCCTGTCCATCACCAACTCCTGGAGTCCACCCAAACCCATGTCCATTGAGTTGGTGATACCATCCAACCATCTCGTCCTCTATCGTCCCCTTCTACTCCTGACCTCAGTCTTTCCCAGCATCAGGGTCTTTTCCAGTGAGTCAGCTCTTTGCATCAGGTGGCCAAAGTATTGGAGTTTCAGCTTCAGCATCAGTCCTTCCAATGAACACCCAGGACTGATCTCCTTTAGGATGGACTGGTTGGATCTCCTCGCAGTCCGAGGGACTCTCAAGAGTCTTCTCCAACACCACAGTTCAAAAGCATCAATTCAGCCCCTTAAATCTCTTTAGCTGGAATTACTTCACATGCCTGTGCATAGACCAGTCACTGAAAAGAGGAATACGATGGCCACAGAGAGTTTGAATAGTCAAAACTTACACCTGGTTAAGTCTGGGGGACCCAGCATGCCGGCAGTTGCCTGACCACCTGACTCCTAAGGTGACTTGGTTATTCAATAAGTAAGGAAAAAGCGAGAGGCAGATGGTTTTCAGAGAGACCCCCAACAGTGTGTGCAATACCATGGACCAATGCTTGGCTACCGATAAAATATGACAAGTGCAAGTTTAGGGTTATAATATTTAACTAGGTGGTTCATTACCACCTTGCATGTGTGCTGTATCGTGTCTGACTCCTTGCGACTCCATGGACTGTAGCCTGCCAGACTCCTCTGTCCATGAAATTTTCCAGGCAAGAATACTGGAGTGGGTTGCCGTTTCCTCCTCTGGGGGTCTTCCTGACCCAGAGGTTGAAGCCGTGTCTCCTGCTTTGGCAGGCAGGTTCTTTGCCATTGCGCCACCTGGGAAGCCCCCAACTGGGTGTATGTTTAAAACTCCAGATGCGTTCTTTTCGTGTGGCTTCATTTCATACACACATACATCAAAGTTCTTGTTCCTTAATCTTAGTCATTTGAAGGTCTATGTCTAAAAATAATCTCTATAAAAATAGAACTTTAAGAATGCAGCAGGATTTTAATACTTAGGGACATCCATTTGGATAAAACATGTGCTCTCTGGGGCTTTTCAATAAGAATAAACAAGCGGCTGTATAGATGTTTAGACATTCCATTCAATTACCATACAAAAGTGAGCATGAAACAGAAACAAGATAAAACCTTTGTCATCTTAAAGGCTGGACTCATGAGAGAAGTGTTGGCTGTAAGATGATCAGATTTCTCTTACTCATTATTGTGAACTTGATATAAGATATGATTGGCTAATAGGGGAATAGATTTTAGAAAAATGTTTCTAAGTTTTTATATACGTATTTTTACTTTCTGAAGGAAAAAAAAAATCATTAAAAAAATCATGACTTTGTTTTACTGTAAAAAGAAAAAGTCCATAAAGCCACACCTATAAATCAAACCTGTGACTCATACATGTTAGCCCTCTTTGTCAGTCTTTCCTGTCACCAAAGAATAAATTATGTGCATTGTTAAAACACATGCATGTTATACGAAAATTCTTCCAGCACTTGTTGAGTGCCTCTCTATGGTAGTTGTCAGTGTGAGTGCTGTGAGTGGTACGGAGGTCCTTAGGACATAAGTGAAAGTGAAAGTCCCTCAGTCGTGTCCAACTTTTTGCGACTATGGACTATACAGTCCAAGGAATTCTCCAGACCAGAATACTGGAGTGGGTAGCCTATCCCTTCTCCAGGGGATCTGCCCAACTCAGGGATCAAACCCAGGTCTCCCGCATTGCAGGCAGATTCTTTACCAGTTGAGCCACAAGGGAAGCCCAAGAATACTGGAGTGGGTCGCCTATCCCTTCTCCAGTGGATCTTCTTGACCCAGGAATCGAACCAGGGTCTCCTGCACTGCAGGCAGATTCTTTACCAGCTGAGCCACCAGGGAAACCTTGGGACATAACTGTATTGTAATCCAAGAAGCTTGTCATCCAATTGGAGAAGGGAATGGCAACCCACTCCAGTGTTCTTGCCTGAAGAATCCCATGGACAGAGGAGCCTGGTGGGCTACAGTCCATGGGTTCGCAAGGAGTTGGACACAACTGAGTGACTATCACTCATCATCCAGTAGAGCAGAGAAGATAATTCTAATACAAGGTGGTAAGTGCTCAGGGCCCCAGGACTGATCCAGGTAAGGAGCTCTGAGAACTCAGAGGAGCCAGAGGGGATTTCTGGCTGGGACTCAGAATGGTGTCATTCAGGAGCTTCTGACCCTGGGCAGATGAAAGAGCCAGGAAGGAAGGTGAGTCCAGATTGAAGCCCCTGAGTGTATATCTGAGGAAAGTGTTAGGACAGGGTAGCCTTGGAGGAGAAGTGGAGGGAAAAGCTAGCAGGAAAGGAACATTGAGGGAAAATCTTGGAGAACACCTGGCTAATTTAACACCTGCTCCTGGAATCTGGAAGGTGTACGGACTGGTGTGTAATTCCTGCCTGTGTTGTTTTAAAGGCTAATAAGGATGTGGCAGGAGCTGCCTGGCTGACAAAGGAAAGAAGACATAGCCAGCCTGGGGTCTACTGAGGCTTCCTCCATCATGGGGCAAAAGTGTGTGCTGTCCCAAATTGGACCCCGTGCTAAGGAGCAGCCTGGGATCTTTCACAGAGTACCTCTCCCATGAGAACCATGTGGCGGGGCCAAGGGGCTCCCACAGAGAAAATCTATGGGGAGGATTGCTGGAAGCCTAGGGGTCAGGGAGCAGGGAGGGCAGTTAGTTGTAAGTAACCAGCTGGAACAGATGGGGAGAGGCCCTCCCCACCTCCAGAGAGCAGTGGCCAGAAGTTCTCAAAGGGAGGGTCTCCCAGAAACTCACAGAATTACTCAGTGAGGTTTAATTACCCACCTACCACATACAGAGGTAATTCTCATAGCAGATACATTGATTTCCTAGGGCCACCATAATAAAATACATCATATGGGTGGCATAAACAACAAAAGGCTATTGTGTTTAACTTCCTAACAGAGACCCTTTATGACTCATTGAACAACCTTTGGGTTTTATTATTTACAAGCTTCTGAAGAGTAGCTTTTAACAGAATAGGGAGAAAGAGGTTTGAATCATGGCCTCTGTAATGAAAATGATTATTTTCAGTTCTAGATCGACACAGTATAACTTAAAAAAATGTCATAGACTGGTGATCAACTTGTTTATGTGTATGTATAATTAAATGCCTAGGAGAGGTGTTTGGAATAACTTGGTCTTAAGTGAAAAATAAAAGTTAGTATCCATAGTCTCTTTTAATAAAATCAGGTATAAGGCTGATGTTCTAGGGACATTATAAGTGTTCTTTTTTAAAAAATGTATTAAATATATGACCCATGAAAGGGGTTAAATAAAATAAATTTAAGTTATAAAACCTAAGAATAAAAGGAACCCACCACTCAGCTTAAGAACTAGAACTTTACCAATTGTGTGGGTGCCCTTGGCTTGCTTCCCCTCTCCCCCATTACATTCCCAGGCCTTCTTTTCAGCATTGTCTAAGGTGTGAACAATGGTGTTTATTATGCCTTTGCTTTTTGGGGTAGTTTTGCCACATGTTTGTGTGTCCTGAAAGTGAAGTCGCTCAGTCATGTCCAACTCTTTGCAACCCCATGGAGTGTAGCCTACCAGGCTTCTCCATCCATGGGATTCTGCAGGCAAGAATACTAGCGTGGGTTGCCATTTCCTTCTTCAGGGAATCTTCCCGACCCAGAGATTGAACCCGGGTCTCCTGCTTTGCAGGCAGACGCTTTACCCTCTGAGACGCCAGGGAAGCCCCAAGTGTGTCCTGAAGCAATGTATTATTTAGTTTTTGCCTATTTAGACCATTTTATAAGTGGTATCATACTGTATGGATTCTTGCAGGAATTATTTTTCTCAGTCAGCAGTGTGTTCCTGAGATTCATCTCTATTGAGCCACACAGCTGTAGGTCAGCACTGCTTTTCTGCCAATGGTATGGCGTTGTATGGCCATGTATTTTTTTCATTTTCCTATAGCTGGGCATTGGGTTGTTGACATTATTTTCCTGTTGTAAACAGTGCTGCTTTGTACACCCTTGCATGTCTCTGGATACCTGTGTGTAAGAGCCTCTCTAGGCTCCTTCTGGAATTTTGAAGAAAACTGTAGTTTTTTATTTCAAAGCAGGATGGGCCTATTTCAAGGTATACATTGTTTGCCAATTCTGTAAGTATGAAATGGCATCTTGTGATTTTAATTTGCATTTTCTTGATTACTAATGCGATAGGAGTAACTCTCATATGTTTGTTGACTGTATTTCTCTTCTGTGAAATGCCTATTTAGATCTTTTGCTAATTATCCTATTGAGACTTTTGTTTTTTTCCTTCCTGATTTTAAGGAATTCTTGATATATTTTGGATGCTAATCCTTTGACAGTTATATGTACAACAAATGTTTTTCTTGCCTTTGATGGCTTTAAAAAAATTCTTTATTGTGTCTTTTGGTGAGAAGTTTTAAATTTTAATGTGGTTGAATTTATTAAACTTTTTCTTTATGGTTTGTGCATTTTGTGTCGTATGTAGATTAATCCAGGATCACTAATTATCTTCCTCTCTGTTGACAATAAAAATAATAAAGGAGTTTTGCCTTTTACATTAAAATCTTTAATGTAAATAGAATTGGTTTTTGTTTGTTATGTAAGGATCTGATTTTATTTTTGTTTTTATGAATAATTCAGTGTTCCGGGGATCTTATGATATAATGTAACTTCTGTCATATAGTAAGTTTTCATACTTGCATAGGTCTCTTTCTAGGCTCATTGCTTCATTCCTTAGCTCTATTTATCCATCACTGTACCAATGAACTATCTTAATTATTAATTAAAAAATTGGTAAGACAAATCTTTTCATCTAGATTTTGAGTAGAGTCTTCGCTATTCTTAGCCTTTTGCTGAATTTTCATGAAAACTTCCTGGTCATGTTTTTGATTACATTTTGTGATAAACCCAAGTTAGACATGAAGTTTTAGTTTTTAAATATATTGCTAGGTTCACCCTGATGTTAATTTTGGTTTGGAGTTTGTGTCTTGATTCATGAATGAGATTAGCCTATAATTTTCTATTGTTCTTGTCTGATTTTAGTAACAAGTTATACCAGCCTCACAGAATGTGTTAGGAAGTGTTCACCTTTTTTCTATTAAGAATTTGTAAAAGATTTGTAAAATCTGTTTCTTGACTGTTCTATGGAATTTGCCTTTAAAGCCCTTTCAGGCATCATGTTTCCCTTTAGGTAAGATTTTTTTTTGTTTTTAAACTAACAATCCTGTTTTTAAACCATTACTGAAGAGAATTCAGTCTTTCTCTTTCTTTGTGGGTCAGTTTTGGAAAGTTACATTTTCTAAAAAATTTAAAAATATGAGGTTACTACAATGTTTTTCTCATCTTTTAAGTGTTTGCTGCATCAGTAGATAGGGTCTCTTTTTATTTGTAATAGAATGTATATGTGCTTTCTTTTTTTTTTTCATGTTTCATTAGCTTATGCTTCTCTCTTTTACCTCCTTTCTTCAAATATCTGTGTTATTCTGTAGTTCTCTTTCTGACTTGTTGCTTTGTTCATTGATATTTTTACCTTTTGCTCCTTCCTCATAATATAATTGAGTTAAAGTTATAAATACCCATCAAAGAACCACTTTTGATGCCTCCCAATAGTTCTGATAGTAGTATTTTCTTTATACTTTGGTTTTAAGTATTTAAAATTTTTAATTGTGATGTCTTCTTTTTGAATTATGTATTTTTAAAATTACTTTTTGATACTGATGTCTGTTAGCCTTGAGTCAGAAAAGCCTTTGTAACCCTCATGCATTGCTGGAGGGAAGGTACAGTCCCTTTTGAATACAGCCTGGCAGTTTCTCAAAAGATTAAACATAGAGTTACTACATAACCTAGCAGTCTTGCCCCTAGACCTATACTCAAGAGAAATGCCAGTGTATGTTCCCATAAAGTTTATGTATGAATGCTCATGGCAGCAATATGTGGCTATTTATAATAGCAAAAAACTGGAAACAGCTCAAATGCCCATCAGTGAATGCATAAATAAAATGTGATACATACATATAATGGAATATTATTTGGCGATAAAAAAGAATAAAATACGGATACATTTAACAACATGACTGACTTTGAAAACGTTATCCTGAGTGAAAGAAGCTAGCCCCAGAAGAACACATAGTGTATGGCTCCATGTATTTGAAATGTCCAGAACATAGAAATCTAGAGAGACAGAAATAGACAGATCATTGGTTGCCTAGGACTGGAGGGGTTGGAGGTTTGGGAGGATAGGAGTTAGAAGGTGTGGAGTTTCTGGTTGGAGTCATGAAAATCCTTTCAAATTGATTGTGTTGATGGATGCCCAACTCTGTGAATTTGCGAAAACACATCGAACTGTATGCTTTATCTGGCTGAATTGTGTAGTATGATGTGGATTTTCATCTCGATGAAACTGCTACCAAAGAAAACTGCGTTTTCTACTGAAATCACCGATAAATTATAATAGTTCTAAAGGGCTTCCCTTGTGGCTCAGCTGGTAAAGAATCCCCCTGCAGCGTTGGAGACCTGGGTTCAATCCCTGGGTTGGGAAAATCTCCTGGAGAAGGGAAAGGTTACCCACTCCAGTATTCTGGCCTAGAGAATTCCATGGACTGTATAGTCCATGGGGTCACAAAGAGTTGGACATGACTGAGCGACTTTCACTTTTCACTTAATTTTTACATTTGTATGTGTCAATTCTCATTCTCTCTCCTCTCCCTCCATCTCTCCCCCTTCTTCTTCTTCTTCTTCTTCTTCTTCCTCCTCTCTCCCATTGGAAATGTTGACTTATTTATCAAAAAGGATCAACTTAATGAAAATTAATGGGGAACATTGATATGAACACAGTTTTCCAGTTTACACCCCTAGAGATAATCGTATACTGAGAGACAGAGATGGTGCAACCTTGAGAATCTGATGGTACTGACCATTTAGCGCAAAGGGCATAGACTCTATGATTCTGAGTAAGCAGAATCTTAAAACAATACAAGCACAGTGACCGTAGGAGCAAGTAGGCTGTATGTAACACCCCTTAGAAAATGCCATAGATGAGAAATGGTCCTTAAGGGATGAGGTCTGGCATGTGCCATGGGGGAGAATGGTGTCAGATCTACACAATGATGGGTTGCATGGAGAGGCTGCTTTGGGGAGGATCTCACTTTATTCTCTGTTCCAGAAACCCTGACCCCACCCTGCCTGTGAAGTGGGAACTTGCTTTGTAAAGGGGCACTGATCAAGAAGATGGCCATTGTCGAGCTGGGAGCCAAACATCTGAAGCTTATAACCGAGCACAATGGCCAAGGCTTCTTATCCACATTTCTAATTATATTCTTTCCTGCTTTTAGATAAAGGGACAAAGAAATCTGGGACTGACTTTCAGGGTTTTCAGGCTGCTCTGAAGTGTTCCTTTTTAAAGTACAGGGATGTAGTTTTGTTTAACAGCGGTGCTGTGAGCGGGGTGTGTCCTCCAAGACTGTCCTCTTGTGTACAATAGCACGTCGATGTCAGAGATGCATTAGGGGATGAAGTAATTCATTTGTTCTTTCTAATGAATAGTCATAATTTACAATTTGTACTAATCAAAAACCTTTCATCCACAAAAACCCAACAAGCTTTGCAAACATTATCCTCTCACCAACCTCTGTAGTAAGTGTCTTGCAAGTACAATTATCCCTAATTTGCAGAAGGGCCAGGATAGAGAACATAGCGCAGAAATAGTTATTGATGTATCTTCAGCTCGAAATTTATATTTTGAAAGTCACTTTGAACTTATTTTCATGAGTTATTTCAGTGCCCAGGGAATATGATTTATCCTGACCCACATAATGAATATCTACCAAGCTGGAAACTTACAAAGTTCACGTGTCCAGATGTGTTTGATATTAACAAACTTGGAGGAACTCATACTTTGCAGCCACTTGGGAGACAGGTGCCCACTCAGTGCCCACTGGCGTCCAGCTCAGTCGTCTCTGGAGGCCGGTTGTGTCTTCATGTTGTGAGGCAGCGGGGTGGCGTCGCCTGATGCAAAGCCTTCTCGTCTGTTCTCTGATCACCGAGAGATGGGGAAGGCAGATGAGGGTAAGCCCAGAAGAGTCCTCTTAATCACTGTCTCTGCCTCCAGACTATATTGCCACCAAAACACCCCACACAGGGCTGTAAAGTTAATCTTGAAATAACACAGTCTTAGCAACTCACTTTGTCGTGTCACAAAATTTGTACTCGTGGTCCTTGAATTCAGACTTCTCCATTAAAAAATGTACAAAAGCACCTTGCTGCCATCTCTCTCATCACCTCCTCTCTATTGTTTGTTGAGGAGAAGACTTGGATATAATTTGATTAACGTCCCACCCCACCTGACCCCCCCCCCCCCCACACACACAAAACTGAGGTCAGAGCTGACCCTTAGAAAACAGATAGAACTTGTGTGCTGCTTTTGTAGATAAAATGAGGGGAAATTCCATTCTTGGGCCCAGGAACTTTCTTAAAGCTAGCCCAGAGGACTTCCTTGAAAGCTCAGTCAATTCAGATGACAGATGCAGACACCTCGTATGTATGTATGTTCACCTTATGTACTGCACAAAGGCTTCTGCTCGCAGGCGTGCACGCACATACACACTGCTTTCTCTTTGTTCGGTGAAGCCTTCTTACGGGAGTTTCTGTTCCAATCATGTACCATGCGAGATGCATCCAGGCATTCATTCTCTTAGGGTCCAGTGACACCCAGGGCATCTTACATTCTGTCATAAAGACGCACACCAGCACCTGCTGACTTCAGAGCCCCCTCCGTGTTTCTCAGGATTACTAGGATCCTGTGGTGCTTGGACTGCTGAAGCCGCCCCTTCATGTGGATTACCTGAGTGGTTGGACAGCATGTTTCCCAGGTTGCAATAGGACCCTAGGTTCCAGTTAGAATTAGTATAGTAGAAGTGTCTTATCCACTGCTTTTCTTGGAGGATGATTAGTTATTTAGGAAAATTGGTTAAAGAGAGGGTGAATCTTTTTTTTTTTTTTTCAAAAAGGTTTACAGAAACCTTAAATTTTTTCTTAGCTAAATGTATCTTGTGCCGGCCTTTAGATTTGGGGTCCCTGTCTTCCCTTCAGTTGTGGGTCCTCTCTTGTCTCCTTTTCCTAGGACAGTTGGGGTGGGGAAGAGTGCACCCTAGACTGGGGCTAGACTCTTGACTCTGTATTCACTGCTCTGTGCCTCACTGCCCTCATCTTTAAAATGGGTATATTAATAGTGCCTCCATTATGGGCTTGCAGGAGGATTAGATAAGTTAATATGTGTGAACCGTGCCTCATACCGAGTAAGCTCTCAGTGACCACCATTGTTATTATTATTCATGATTTCTAGAGTTGCCTTCTTTCAAATCAGATGAGAGCTTTAAGGACAAGTGGGAGCAATCTGAGCACGGCATTTACCTGGATTGTGATGCTTTCCTCCCCAGTCTTGTTTTTCTCTTTAATTATGGCAAAATATACATAAAATTTACCAAGTGAACTATTTTTAAGGCAAGAAAGCTGAGACTCAGAGAAGTCGTGTGATTCATTCCAATCAAATAGTCTGACTGCAGTGTCAGTGCCGTGGGCACAGGGTCTCAGCGCTTCACTGCTGAAGCTGCTTGTTTTTTTTCCTGGAGGCATGTTTCTGGGCTCCTAAGTTAATTACTGGCTGTCGCCAAAGACCTGCTAATCAAGACTAAAAGATTCCCGGCATCAATCAGCTTCCAGCTGAATCTGGATGTACAGGTAGCCATTGGCAGCCATCATTTAGGGGTCACCATTAGCCCCGTGTTTATGGGAAAGAGCATGAGATCATGGAGCCTGGCCTCAAACCTACTCTGCTCTGCCACCTCCTGAGTGACCTTAATTCAGCACGTAATTTGACCTCACAGAGTCTCAGTCCTCTCATTTGTAAAATGGACGGAATGAAACATGGAGTTACTGTGAAGACTTCCTAGTGTTTCATGATCTATGAAACTATTGCCATCATCTCCCACACTTTCTGAGGAACCATTCACCTTAAAGTGTAAAAAGTCCAGGGCAGAGTTTGGGTTAATGTGGAACAGGCTCCCTCAAGTTCCAAATTAGGACTCTGGTGTTAGTTACTATAGGAATCTCTATGGGACATACACCCTTTTAATGTGATGTGCTTGGTATTTGTGTACAGGATTCGTGAATTTTTTTTTGCCCAAGGCCTTGTTTCCCATAATAGGTTAAAATAACTTTAGGCAAAAGTAGTCTAGATAATGGAGAAGGCAATGGCGACCCACTCCAGTACTCTTGCCTGGAAAATCCCATGGACAGAGGAGCCTGGTGGGCTGCAGTCCACGGGGTCGCGAAGAGTAAGACACGACTGAGTGACTTCACTTTCACTTTTCACTTTCATGCATTGGAGAAAGAAATGGCAACCCACTCCAGTGTTCTTGCCTGGAGAATCCCAGGGATGGAGGAGCCTAGTAGGCTGCCATCTATAGGGTAGCACAGAGTCGGACACAACTGATGCGACCTAGCAGCAGCAGCAGCAGTCTAGATAAATGTTCCCCGTGTTTCTTTTGTATTACCAGGATGTCTGACACATGTGAAGTTGCCAAGAATGAGAGAGGCCTCAAGGTCCAGGGAGGCTGTGTGAGAGCTTGGTATTAAGAGTACTGGCGTCTTCCCTGACTCTTCAAGGCTGACTCTGGTGCTCCTCCCATGTGCTCCTGTAGATCTGAGAACAGCCTGATCCTAGCAGTAAATGCTTCATCCTGTACACTCCCATTTACATGTTCCTCTGCCCTCCTGGACTATGTACTCCTCTAGGCCAGGAACCATGTTATTCATTGTTGTTTTAGCTGCACCCCAAAGAGTGCCCAGAGCCCATGCTAACTTCTCCATAAATACTTGTTGAATGAATTCCATCTCTGGTGGTCCTATTTCAAGCCTCATCCAGAAGTGGAAACAAGGCTGTTGGTGGGGATGTAAATTGTGCAGCTACTGTGAAAAACAGTATGAAGTTTCCTCAAAAAATAAAAGGTAGCCCTACTGTATGGTTAAGCAATTCCACTCCTGGCTGTTTATCTGAAGAAAATGAAAATATGAGTTCAGAAAGAAACATGCACCCTCATATTTGTTGCAGCAGCATTTTCAATAGGAACAACCTAAGTGTCCATTGATGGATGAATGGATAAAGAAAATGTGGTATACATATACAGTAGAATATTATTCCGTTATTAAAAAGAATGAAGTCTTTCTATTTGCAACACTTCTACCTTGGATAGACCTTGAGGGCATTATGCTATGCAAAATAAGTCATAGAAAGACAAATGTCATATGATCTCACTTATATGTGGAATCTTAAAGCCACCAAAAAAGCAAAATAAGCTCATAGATTTAGAGAATAGAATGGTAGTGGCTGCCCGAGGCAGGGGTGGGGTGTGAGAGAAGTGAGTGAAGACAAGAAAAAAAACAAAACTGGTGGCTCAGTGGTTAAGAGTCTGCCTGCAGTGCAGGAGATGCAGGAGATGTGGGTTCGATCCCTAGGTCAGGAAGATCCTCTGGAGTAGGAAAAGCAACACACTTCAGTATTCTTGCCTGGAAAATCCCATGGACAGAGAAGCCTGGCGGGCTATAGTTCATGAGGTTGCAAAGAGTCAGACACAACTTAGCAACTAAACAACACAACAACATTTCTAAAACCTTCTAGTTACCAATATGATAGTTTCTAATAGTGATACCAAATGGAGAGAGACCTGAGACAATATTTAAAGCAATTGAAGGAAAAATCATGTGTTTGAACATGATTGACAATTTATTGAAAGTAGTTTTATGTTTGTTCACTCTTAAGGAGAAAGTTACGCAGTACAGATCTAGTGCTTGGTGAGAAAGTGAAGGAAAGCAGGAGAGCGGGTGCTGAGGGAAAGCAGTTCTTTCAGGCAGGTTTCAATGTAATCAGTTTCAGTATAAATATCAAAGTGTATGTCTCATGCACTTCTCTCTGAGGAAAAAAAGCAACTATAATGTTGTTTGTATGCAAAATGAATAGGCAGTTATTATCTTTGGATGACTCAAAGTACCTCTTCTGGAAATTCTGCATATATGGTGGGAGCTAGCAATGTTGAGCTTCAAATAGGGGTGCCTTTTTTCATCCATGTTATTATGAGTGAGAGCAGTTTTAGAATATGAAAAAATACCTGACTTGATTTTTTTTCCATTTATTTTTATTAGTTGGAGGCTAATTACCCTATAATACTGCAGTGGGTTTTGTCATACATTGACATGATCAGCCATGGAGTTACATGTATTCCCCATCCCGATCCCCCCTCCCACCTCCCTGTCTACCTGATCCCAGTGCACCAGGCAGGCCCGAGCACTTGTCTCATGCATCCAACCTGGGCTGGTGATCTGTTTCACCCTAGATAATATACATGTTTCGATGCTGTTCTCTCAAAACATCCCACCCTCGCCTTCTCCCACAGAGTCCAAAAGTCTGTTCTTTACATCTGTGTCTCTTTTTCTGTTTTGTATATAGGGTTATCATTACCATCTTTCTAAATTCCATATATATGTGTTAGTATGCTGTAATGTTCTTTATCTTTCTGGCTTACTTCACTCTGTATAATGGGCTCCAGTTTCATCCATCTCATTAGAACTGATTCAAATGAATTCTTTTTAATGGCTGAGTAACATTCCATGGTGTATATGTACCACAGCTTCCTTATCCATTCGTCTGCTGATGGGCATCTAGGTTGCTTCCATGTCCTGGCTATTATAAACAGTGTTGCGATGAACATTGGGGTGCACGTGTCTCTTTCAGATCTGGTTTCCTCGGTGTGTATGCCCAGAAGTGGGATTGCTGGGTCATATGGCAGTTCTATTCCCAGTTTTTTAAGAAATCTCCACACTGTTCTCCATAGTGGCTGTATTAGTTTGCATTCCCACCAACAGTGTAAGAGGGTTCCCTTTTCTCCACACCCTCTCCAGCATTTATTGCTTGTAGACTTTTGGATAGCAGCCATCCTGACTGGCGTGTAATGGTACCTCATTGTGGTTTTGATTTGCATTTCTCTGATAATGAGTGATGTTGAGCATCTTTTCATGTATTTGTTAGCCATCTGTATGTCTTCTTTGGAGAAATGTCTGTTTAGTTCTTTGGCCCATTTTTTGATTGGGTCATTTATTTTTCTGGAATTGAGCTGCAGGAGTTGCTTGTATATTTTTGAGATTAATCCTTTGTCTGTTGCTTTGTTTGCTATTATTTTCTCCCAATCTAAGGGCTGTCTTTTCACCTTGCTTATAGTTTCCTTTGTTGTGCAAAAGCTTTTAAGTTTCATTAGGTCCCATTTGTTTATTTTTGCTTTTATTTCCAGTATTCTGGGAGGTGGGTCATAGAGGACCCTGCTGTGATTTATGTCGGAGAGTGTTTTGCCTATGTTCTCCTCTAGGAGTTTTATAGTTTCTGGTCTTACATTTAGATCTTTAATCCATTTTGAGTTTATTTTTGTGTATGGTGTTAGAAAGTGTTCTAGTTTCATTCTTTTACAAGTGTTTGACCAGTTTTCCCAGCACCACTTGTTAAAGAGGTTGTCTTTTTTCCATTGCATATCCTTGCCTCCTTTGTTGAAGATAAGGTGTCCCAAAATTCAACACCCATTTATGATTAAAACTCTCCAGAAAACAGTAATAGAAGGAACATACCTCAACATAATAAAAGCTATATATGACAAACCCACGGCAAGCATTACCCTCAATGGTGAAAAATTGAAAGCATTTCCCCTGAAATCAGGAACAAGACAAGGGTGCCCACTCTCACCACTACTATTCCACATAGTTTTGGAAGTTTTGGCCACAGCAATCAGAGCAGAAAAAGAAGTAAAAGGAATCCAGATTGGAAAAGAAGAAGTGAAACTCTCGCTGTTTGCAGATGACATGATCCTCTACATAGAAAACCCTAAAGACTCTACCAGAAAATTACTAGAGCTAATCAACGAATATAGTAAAGTTGCAGGATATAAAATTAACACACAGAAATCCCTTGCATTCCTATACACTGACTTGATTTTAATGACCCCTTCTGTTATCATGATTTCAGGGATTCTCTAGCTGTCTTTTCACTCTGATTTAAATCTGCCCTAGTCAGTTTATCCAAAGAAACCTATCTTTTCTTGGAGAGCAGTCCATATTGTTCTGTTTGTATTAACTCAGATCCTGAATGTTCGAAAGCTTCCGGCTTTGCATAGTGAAGTTCTATTTTGACACATCTCATTCTTAGTAGTGCTACCCAAGGCGAGTTTGTGTGCCTGACACATAGTAAGGTCAAAAAACTGAAGCATCAAATTTTGGAGCAAAGAAAGATTTATTGCAGAGCCATGCAAGGACAATGGGTAGCTCATGCCTCCCAAACACTGAACTCCCCAAAGGGTTTCAGCAAAGCATTTTTAAAGGCAAGGTGGTGGGAGACGTGACTAGTTGTTGCGAATAAACTTCTTGGTGTTGGAATCCCTTGTTCTTGCAACTGACCATATAGGTCAGGTTGCAATGTTCCTGCAAACTTCCAAGAAGACATTATCTGCAAGTTTTTGCCTCTATATGAAGGGAAACGTGTTACACCTTTAAAGGTCAGAGCCTTGAGAATGGGCTGTATATTTCAGGCTATAGGCAACAATCTTAGTTTGCAGCAAAAGCAATAGAATACAAAGATTAAAATGAAAGAAACAGAGCTAATATGATGTCACATTTGTTCTTCCCTATTACAGTAGTATCTGAATACGGAAAGACTAGTATTTGATTACTACAGTCAGTTCCCAGAGTGCTTCCCCCTTTTATGTCTGTTATTTAGTGCTTTCAGCCACACTCCCAGATTGATGGGACAGGTGTTATTTCCCCCATTTTGCGATGAGAAACTTGTGACTAGAAGAGATTAACCAGCTTCTCTGGCAGGCGATGCCTTCAAATTCAGGTCTTCTGATTTCAGAGTCAGTGCCCAGTTTCCTACTCCTCAATATCCTAAACCTTAAGCCTTCTCAAGAATCGTTGTGGAGGAATTAGTAGACCCCAGAAGGCACAGCCTGGACCTGATAGTAGAGGGAGGGAGGTCTGACTCAATAACGACAGGATTCCAACGAAGGCAGGGACTACTTTGTGAAATTCATATACTCTGTCACTCGAAATGGTCATTTGGATGTTGCAATGGGGTAAAACACAATATTGCATTAGGCTAGGTGACCTTTTGTGTCCCTTACAATTCTGAGACTTTGTTAAAACAAAATCACCTGTCTGATTTCCTCTCCCTTGTTGTAGCCACATGTATCAAATGCCCAATTTCATGGTTCCCTTTCCCAGCTTTCCCTCAAAAGTACCTGTCAGGCTATGTGAGGGTACATACATATGCCCAGGCCTGACCCCGGACCTCCTGTATCAGAATTCCAGCATGGGTGGGATGTGGAGTGTGGGGTGTGAGAGTATTTTTCCAAAAGTTCCGTGTGATTCTAAGGTATAGGGTTGTGAACCACTCTTCTGAGTAGCCCACTAATAACAAGATACAAGCAGGCCTCACTCTGGGCTTTTGGGTGGAATTTGGCAGCTTCAAGGAATCATAGTTTCTCAGCATGCAATACCATTTTTAGTATTAATCAAGCCATTGAATAGCACTGTGTTTTCTCTTGGCTGTAAGGATACTGTGATCTCCACTTGGCAGGTTAGCTTTGCTGACATCTCATAATGCCTGCCTCTCCCCTGGTGGGTGGGAGTTGGTGCCAGTCTAGGAAATAGGCATTGATCAACTCAATCACATAGGTCCTTCCATAAGCTTCCTGTTCTGGAAAAAAAAATAAAAACAGTTCAAAGAGGGTGAAGGCCAGCCTCTACAATCAGCAAAAATATTTGTTGCTCAGTTGTGTTTGATTCTTTGTGATCCCAAGGACTGTAGCCCACCAGGATCCTCTGTCCATGGATTTCTCCAGGCAAGAATGCTGGAGTGGGTAGTCATTCCCTTCTCCAGGGGCTCTTCCCAATCCAGGGGTCAAGCCGTGGTCTCCTGCATTGCTAGCAGATTCCTTACCACCTGAGCCACCAGGGAAGCACCTATGATCAGCAGGTTGGATACGGAAACTGGTGAGCCGCTCACTCCTAGACTCGTTACCTCCTAGTTAGGTTTGTAGCATTAAGAAACCTCAGGTAGCATGAAAAACTAATGGTTATAGCTTATTGTCTTCCTGAGGAATTTTCTTGATAAAGTACTCAACTGTGTTTGTAGCACTGCTCTGAGAGAATGATCTCTGAAGGATTACACACCTCCCACCATGTCTCCCCATGGTGGACCAGGAAAAAATTACAATTGCTCTAACAGTATTTTTTTTTCTACTTTTCAATCAATAGGATGCTTTTTAAAGCTTACATTTCTCTTTGGACACTTTAAGTGACTGATGAGACAAAAGGGAAAAAAAAAGCCAAGATAAAATGACAGTAGAGACACTCCTCAAGTCCTGTAATGAACTCCACAGGGCATCCAATTTTGATGTATTAGGGATTTTTTTATATAATGAGTACATTGTTGGAAATCACATTTTGTATCTGCAGGAGCTAGAGATGAAACTGAGCTGACATCTTACCTCTTTGTAGTTAATTAGCAAGAGGAAAGTAGTGGTTTGAATCTTGTATGGTAAAGGGAGGTATTAGTCATCCACTGCCCCCCTTTCCCCTTCAACCACCTGGGTCTTTTTCTGTGCTCTTTGATTTGGTTTGACGGTTTGGATTGGTCTTGTTGGCTGGGAAAGATGAGGGGAATTGAAGAACTGTTATTATTTAATGAAAAAATAACTGTAGCTCACTTCTCCCCTCCATCTTGCCTGTAGGATAAATAAAATAGATCGGGTCTTTTTCCTCCAAATAGCAGTTCTTTACCTGGACTCAGATGATAAGCAGTACCGGTACCGGAAGAGTCTTTAGTTATCACTGAGTTAACATTTGCCACCATTGAATCCCTAGCACTTGGTACAGTACTGGAACTTAGCTAGTATTCAGGAAATATTTATTAATTAATGAGGAAACGAAACACTGTGTTGACCCACACAGCAAGGTATTCACTTGCATTCATGGTATCTGATCACTTTCTCCAGGTAATGTTGTTGTTATTCAGCCACTAAGTCTTGTTGGACTCTTTGCAGCCCCAAGGACTGCAGCCCGCCAGGCTCCCCTGTCCTTCACCATTTCCCAGAGTTTGCTCAAACTCATCCTACCTACTATGCTTGCTCCTGGGCATCATGCCTCTTCTCAGGGTCTCATACTCAGGGAGGGCTTTGTGGAGGAAGCAGCACCTAAGAGGACCTTGAGAGCAGGAGAGGGCTTGGATTGCAGATAACTGGAGGGAGTGCTCTGTGGGCTTCACATGGGGGCAGCAGGATCTGGGGGTGGAGGTGGGGTGTGGAGTGCCTGGGTCAGGAAAATGGCATGGGGAAATGAAGTTAGCATACCCCCAGCTATGGAGAAAGAGACCTGGTGGCCAGGTGGGGCTCCGGAGGGCAGAGGACAGCTGTGGGGGAGGCAGCAGGGGGGAGTGCCTTCCGCCCGGGCCACATTCTGGTCAGTGGCCTGGAGGCAAGCCCGGTGCTAACTGTGTGACCACTCGTCACCGCTGCCCGCCGACCTGCAGGCACATGGCTCTGGCCAGAGAGCGGGGCCTCCCACGCTCCCAGCCCAGGGCCCAGGGGGCTTCTGCTCATCTCGGTTCAGGCAGCTCCGTGCTGCCTGCACCAACTGTGATGGACAGAGGTTCTTATGGGAAGGAAATTGTCACAACCATAGCACGGCTGTGTCGTTGTTGTTCAGTTGCTCAGTTGTGTCCGACTCTGCAGCCCCATGGACTGCAGCACACCAGGCTTCCCTGGTCATCATCTCCCAAAGTCTGCTCAAACCCATGTCCATTGAGTCGGTGATGCCATCCAACCATCTCATCCTCTGTCATCCCCTTGTCCTGCTGCCCTCAATCTTTCCCAGCATCAGTCTTTTCCAACGAGTTGGCTCTTTGTATCAAGTGGCCAAACTATTGGAGCTTCAGCATCGGTCCTTCCGATGAACGTTGAGGGTTGGTTTCCTTTAGGATTGACTGGTTTGATCTCCTTGCTGTCCAGAGATTCTCAAGAGTCTTCTCCAGTGCCACGGTTGGCGGTATGGTAGGACACAGCTTCTCCAGAAAGACGAGATCACAGCCTCAGCTTGTGCTCCTAGAGCCCAGCTTCAAGAACTTTCTTTTTACCCGAATTGACCACTCTTTCACTGTCATTTTATTCCTGATTATAAAGTGGGGAATCACGCTTGAAAATCACAGTCTTCCTCCACCACCCTACACATGATCAAAAGAGTGAGCATCTGGGTTCTTCATGATGTAGAAAAATGCCAGACCTCCATCCCCATTAGGGCCAGAATGTGCCAGCTGGGACTGCATCTCAATACCTGGGTGAGTGGTTGTAGACACTTGACCGATGTTTCTGTTAGTGAAACAGATAAATAAAATCAGATTTATCCACCTGCAGAGATACATGTTTTCTTCTGCAGTTTAATCCTTATGAAACTCAGAAAGGTAGCGGCACTAGAAGCCTCCTGTGTATAGAGAGCTGGCCTCTTCCCCAGAACTTCCCTACATGTGACCTTGTTCAGTCTTTATGACTTTTCTGTCACAGAGATTATATTTATTCTCATCTAAAATACTAAGAGACCTGGGATCACAGTCCAAAGAGTGTTGAACTGCTTGTGAAAAATGTGGTTTAAGTTATTGCTTGTGACTTTGATTCTTATTCTAAGAGTTCAACTTCTAATAAGACATAGAGACTTAGACTCCTGTGTGCCAGGTGCTATTCTGACTCCCCATTGTGCAGATGAGAAACTGAGGCAGTGAGTGGCGAAGTAGATAAAGGGCCTTCGATAGCAGGTGTGGCCCCCCCACATGAGGCGGGGAGCTGGGATTTGGGCCACCTTTCTCCTCCCTCCCGGGGCACACAGCGGCCAGGTAGCAGTGTGCATCTCACCAGAGCCCGACGCTGCCCCCTGCTACCGCCGCCTGCCTCCTCTGCGTCTCACCAGCTCCCCGCCTCTTTTCCGGTCTCGTCTTCTGGAGAGGCCACCTCTCTGCTTTCTCTTCTCCTCACCAGCCGCCAGTAGTGACAATTCATGGGGCAGACCTGGAAGAGTTGAAGATAGTGTTTTCCCTGTGGGATGGAAAGCAGTCACATGAGACTTTCAGAACTGGCTGACTTATCTTGGGGTTCTCTTTAAACACACCTGGTTCTGTGCATGACTTGGCTCCCACAAAGCTCTGGCTGACTCCAGGTGTGTGATTTTTCTGTTCCTGGAGCACTCCCATGTTGTAAGGAGTAACTGTCCATAGTCTACCCCTTGGTATTCCTTCACCTCCCTTTGCAATCACGAGGTAAAGCGACAAGGGGATATGCTCAGAGAAGACATTTGTCCTTTGCATTTTTCCTCTCAAGGTACTTTGAACGACAACATTAAAGCCCCTATAATACTACTGTGAATTGTTAACAAGCACATTTGCACATCACATCTGTCATGCTATTTGCACGATGTTATGTGAAGAAATGACTCAAAGTATTTTAAAGATATAGCCTTTCATCTTTGGAAGCACCAGAAAGTATTTGCAGATTGGTCTTGGGAATCAAATTAGACTAGCACATTGGTGAGTTCTTGGAGGCATGGGCATTTCTGTAAGTGGTTGCTGGCCCCCTTAATCCTTTTGATCATTTGCACTGTGTATTTTTAAACAGGCTCTTGTACTTTGGAGAAATAAAATAAAGAAACTTAAAGGTGAGTTTGACAAGGGCTTCTCCACACTGTTTGTCAATGCAGATAGATCCTGAATTTTAATAGCAGTAGTTTCTTTTAAACAGCCAAGGCTCTTTAAACCTCTCTACAAATAGTGTCAGTGCTCAGATTATGTCTGAAAGTGTTTGCTGATGAGGGGAAATCTTTCTTGACCCTATATTGCAACCATGAAAGAAGACCCTAATCCTGGAAAATAGTCTTGACCACCTGGATGCCAGTTATCCCCACAGCTGTGGGCCACTTCCTGTGTGACATTTGCTGTCATTGATGACTTCCGGTGACATTCAGGAGCCGTTTTGGAGTCATAGAATGAGCCAGACTTTCTACCTTCAGTTGAAACGTGGTTGGCTCCTCACTGGATCCTGCCGTTTACAGGCTGCAGGATGTTATGTGAGAAAACTTGTGGTGAGGCCTTGGTTTCCTCATCTGTAAAATGGGGATGACATCCCTGTTGTGAAATTGTTGGGAGCAACATCTGTGCACCCGTATTCATAGCAGCATTATTCACAGTAGCCTAAAAGCGGAAGCAGCCCAAGTGTCCATTGACAGATAGGTAGATAAACCAAATGTGGTCCGTCTGTGCAATGAATGACGTGTTATTCAGCCTTTAAAAAGGACATTCTGACACAGGCTTCAACATGGATGAATCTTCAGGACATTCTGCTGAGTGAAGTAAGCCAATCACGAGAGGAAAAATAAAATATGATTCCACTGACATGGGGTTTAGAGGAGTCAATTCACCAAGACAGAAGTAGAATGGCAGTCTACTGGGACTGGGAAAAGAGAAAATTGGAAAGTTAGTTTTTAATGAATATAAAGTTTCAGTTTTGCAGGATTAAAAGAATTCTGGAGGTAAATGATGGTGATGGTAGCTCAATGATGTGGCTCTACTTAATGCCACTGAATTTTACACTTAAAAATAGTTAAGATAGTAAATTTTGGAAAGTGTGGTTTTTTTTTTTATCTCAGTAGAGAAAAACTGGGGCAAAAAGTATGAGCATGAACAACATCCAGTAGGTACAGTGCCTCCTATATTATCAGTGTTCGGTGACTAGTAACAGCCTTTACTAGGACTTGGAGTTGTAATGCGTGATTCCATGATTTCGCACCATGCGGCGGTGCCACGGTTGGTGGGCTTCTTTTTGCTGGACTTCCGGATTTCTTATGGTACTTCACCACTGCATTAATAGTAATGACGGAACGAGTCTTTGTGTTTGTGTGTGTCTTTTCTTTTCTTTGGGTTTATATCTATGAGGTTGATTTCCTGGGTCTCTGTTAATCAAGGTGAATTAATCTCTGAGGCTCTCGCTTCGTACGCCCGTGGGGTTTCAGAAGGGTGCTGTCGTCCTCACTGTCACCACCCAAGTAAGGCTGCCAGCCTCAGGTGTCCTCATCAGCACTAGGCATGATTTTAAGCAGTTTTACAAAATGAAATGAGTAAGAGATGGACAATTCAAGGTGCACTCATTTGCTTTTATCTGATCACTGAAACTGTTGAGATCTTTTCATGCCTTGATCTACATTTATTTTTTTCAACGTGTGTTGCCTGTTTACATCTTTTGCCTATATTTCTAGTGTGGTTTCAGTGCTTTTCATTTTTTTAAGTAATTTTTATTTATTTTTAAATTTTATTGGATTATAGTTGTTTTACAGTGCTGTGTTCGTTTCTGCTGTAGAGCTATATGTTTACACGTGTTTGTGTTAGTTGCTCAGGCATGTCCGACTCTTTGTGACCCCATGGACTGTAGCCTGCCGGTCTCCTCTGTCTATGGACTTCTCCAGGCAAGAATACTGGAGTGGGTAGCCATTCCCTTCTCCAGGGGATCTTCTCGACCCAGGGAGAAAACCCAGATCAACTGCATTTTGCAGGCAGATTCTTTACCATCTGAGCCACCAGGAAAGCCCCTTAAGTTGATGTATATCCCCTTTTTCTGGATTTCCTTCTCATTTAGGTCACTACAGAGCATTGAGTAGAGTTCCCTGTGCTATGCAGTAGGTTCTCATTAGTTATCTGTTTCAATGTTTTTCTTATCTAATATATTTTGTCACATTTGTAACACTTGTCATTTTTAATATTCAATTTTACTAGTTATGTAGTTAAATCATCATTCATTTAAACATTTCAAAACACAAAATAGTAAGATTTTTAAAGTAGATCAAAAATGGTTTTACAATAACATGGTTATTATTCTTAATGAATCTTCTTCCCATAATCCCCCTGTCATTCTTTTCTTGTGTATTAGCATAAAATCTGTTTAGATGTTAATTTACATGACTATGGTATTTGAATTAAAATTATGTAGACTGACCAATTAAGAATAAAATATTAATAACCCAATATAAAGAAGGCATAACAAAATTAGAGAAAATAAAAGATTAAAATTATTAATAAGCATGACATTTTACCTCACTACTAATTAAATTCATTAAAAATAAAATGACAGGCTACTATTAGTATCTTCCATCTATAAATTGGTAGGGATTAAAAACACTGTGATGATAACTGAGACTGACCCTCAGATATGCTGCCAAAGGGGAGAGAAAATTGGCTCAACTTTAAGTTTCATGACTAGCAAGAAACTTAAAAATGTTTATAAACATTGACTTAGAAAATTCACTTATATAACTGAGGCTAGTGAGTGAGTGAAGTCACTCAGTCATGTCCGACTCTTCTGTGACCCCATGGACTGTAGCCCACTAGGCTTCTCCATCCATGGGGTTTTCCAGGCAAGAATACTGGAGTGGGTTGCCATTTCCTTCTCCAGGGGATCTTCCCCACCCAGGGAGGCAGCCTCAAAAATGGAGAAAAAATTTACATTCATAGATAAAAATAGGATTCAGTACAAATGCCCAATGATAGAGAATAATTGAATAAGTAATAACACAGTCATCTTTGGAGTGTTAAGTATTTATTATGTATGTATAAATGGTATTTACTAAAAATTTCAGTGATAGGGGAAAACACTCACAGTGTGCTTTTAAGTGGAAAAGGCATGATGCAGTGATTATAGTAAAATAAGTTGTGTGTCACAGTGTGTATATGTGTATGTTTTGTGTTTGTATGTGTCTCGTGCATATCTAGAAAGAAATGCATAAAAAATACTGAAAGTACTTATCTGGTAGGAGTATGGATGATTTTTATTTTCTTTTTTATATTTATGCACATGTTCTGAGCTTCATTCTATTTACAAATCATTGTTTCTACAATCAGAAATATATTTTACTGTTAAGGAAGACTAAGGATGATGAGTAAATCTCTCTCCTTTACTGGATTCATGTTCACTTTGCTCTCATTGCTTAAATACATTGAACAGAATCCTAGACAAGGAGTCTGAAGGTGTGTTTTCAGGTTATGGTGCAGAAATTTACTAGCTCTATGACACTGGGCAAATCTAACTTGTATGTGCTGTTGTTGTTTAGTTGCTAAGTTGTTTGACTCTTTGAAACCCCATGGACTGTAGCCTACCAGGTTCCTCTGTCCGTGGGATTTTTCCAGCAAGAATACTGGAGTGGGTTGCCCTTTCCTTCTCTAGAGGATCTTCCCAACCCAGGAATCAAACCCACATTTCCTGTGTCTCCTGCATTGGCAGGCAGATTCTTTACCACTGAGCCACCTTAACTTGTAAAATGGGGATTTCTACCTTCCCTGCGTGTACCATTGGAAGGTTGTAAGAATTCAGGTGAAAATACCAACATAGACAAAAAAAACTTGGCAAACTATGATGCAAAGGATTCCTGAAACCACTGTGAGGTTTGATAATTTCTTAGGACTCACAGAACTCAAAAGCTGTTATCACCACAGTTACAGCTGGTTACAGGAAAAAGATACAGATCAAAGTCAGCTAAAGGAAAAGTCACACAGGGCAGTCTGGAAGGGTTCAGGGCAAAGCATCTGTGTCGTCTCCCTCTTGGTCTCCGTGTGTGACACCATGCAGAGTATTGCCACCCAGGAATCCTGGTGGTGGCCCAAACGTTGGTGTCCAGAGTCTTTACTGGGGCTTCATTACATAGGTGTGATTGATCGATTGCCCACATGGTTGAACTCAGGTTCTAGGTCAACCGATACCATGTTACCCAAAGCCCCCTCCCTCAGTCACATGGTTGGCCTTTCTGGCATAGCAGCCTCTACCCTAACCCTACCCTAAGATTAAGTGTGGCCAGTCTCCACCCTAACAGCGTTAGTGTGGCAGCCCCTCTGTAAATAAAGACACTTTTATCAGGTATGACCCTGATTACCTACCAGAGTCAAGGCAAAGGCCAGATACCTGTTTTCAGTTCAGTTCAGTCGCTCAGTCATGTCCGACTCTTTGCGACCCCATGAATCGCAGCACGCCAGGCCTCCCTGTCCATCACCAACTCCCAGAGTTTACTCAAACTCATGTCCATTGAGTTGGTGATGCCATCCAACCATCTCATCCTCTGTCGTCCCCTTCTCCTTCTGCCTTTAATCTTTCCCAGCATCAGGGTCTTTTCAGATGAGTCAGCTCTTCACATCAGGTGGCCAAAGTATTGGAGTTTCAGCTTCAACATCAGTCCTTCCAATGAACATCCGGGACTGATCTCCTTTAGGATGGACTGGTTTGATCTCCTTGCAGTCCAAGGGACTCTCAAGAGTCTCCTACAACACCTCAGTTCAAAAGCATCAATTCTTCGGCACTCAGGTTTCTTTGTAGTCCAACTCTCACATCCACACATGACTACTGGAAAAACTATAGCCTTGACTAGACAGACCTTTGTTGGCAAAGTAATGTCTCTGCTTTTTACTATGCTGTCTAGGTTGGTCATAACTTTCCTTCCAAGGAGTAAGCATCTTTTAATTTCATTTTGGACCAGGCTAAAGTCCTCACTAGGACTTTAGGGGGTGCCGGTGGTAAAGAATCCACTTGCCAGTGCAGGAGATACAAGAGTTGAGGGTTCCATCCCTGGGCTGGGAAGATCCCCTGGAGTAGGAAATGGCAACCCACTTCAGTATGTGACCAAAAGAGATGGAAAACAATTTTATGGAGGGGTCTATTATTTACTGGGCTTCCCAGGTGGTGCTAGTGGTAAAGAACCCGTCTGCCAGTGCGGAGACATAAGAGACACAGGTTTGATCCCTGGGTCAGAAAGATCCCCTGGAGGAGGGCACGACAACCCACTCCAGTATCCTTGCCTAGAGAATCCAATGGACAGAGGAGCCTGGCAGGCTGCAGTCCATGGGGTCACAAAGAGTCGGACACGACTGAAGCAACTTAGCACACTATTATTTACTATGTTATAACTGAAATAAGAGAGGATAGGATTTCCACAGGTACAAGTGTTAATGCAAATACATTTTTCCCTGACCCACAGAACCTTGGAGACCACCTTTGAGAAGGGAATGTGCTAACAGGGGTGCTGCAGAGAGACATTTGCTGCTCGGGCCTGGTGCACTGGGAAGACCCAGAGGAATCGGGTGGAGAGGGAGGTGGGAGGGGGGATCGGGATGGGGAATACGTGTAAATCTATTGCTGATTCATGTCAATGTATGACAAAACCCACTGAAAAAATAAATAAATTAATTAATTAATTTTAAAAAAAAAAAAGAGAGAGAGACATTTGCTACAGTCGTTGTTCACCGCAGAGATGAATCAGGCTGGGGAACCACTTACTGTCCCACCGGGTATAGGAGCCTGACCCTCTTCTCAAATATGTCTCTCTGTTAGCAAATTTATCTAATGTGAGTGAGTTATAAGCCTGTTTTTTCACAGGTTCCTCTTATCTGGCACCGTCTCCCTCTGTAGTGCAGCTGAGCTTGCTACGTACAGCGAGGGGGAGATGATAAAAATAAACTGGCTCATTTCCCTTTGCAGAGTTTCAAATCTCTAGCACCATGTCAGGTTGGATCCATAAGGTTTCCTAAGAGTGAGATTAGAAAAAGGAAAACCCAAGTTTATTTTCTCATGAAATTAAAAAAAAAAATTAGAGCACTATGAAGAGAAAGAATCCTCCTCAGAACACTTGCTCGAGGACAACCGCGTGCTTTTATGGAAAAAGAACCAGTGGCAGAGACTCAGAACGAAAGTGTTCAAATACAATTGCCTTCAGAGGGAAGAATTTCAGCCTTTGTCTGGGGGGTTTTTGGGAAACAAATAACTTGTCATAAATCGATGTTGTCAGTAAGTTGGGGTTGTATGTTCTCTCTCTTTCAAGGAAGAACTGGCCACGCAGAAGTAGTCCGGGTGGTGTACCAGCCAGAACGCATCAGCTTTGAGGAACTGCTCAAGGTCTTCTGGGAGAATCATGACCCGACCCAAGGTAGATGAGTGAGCCAGTATTTAATTATCTTACTAATTACAGCTGGGATAATTAGTGTTTGAGCTGCACGGAAGAGATGAACCTTGAAATCACACAGGAGCTCAAGAATATGATTGCAGACATTTATTGACGGAGAAGGGGAGGGGCTGGGGAAAGGAGGGCGAGAGAATAAAGGCGCAGCCCCCATCTGCGCCCCTCCCTCTGTTACAGCTGTCAGGGGTGGGAAAATTCCCACAGAGAAAGACGCCAGACAATAGAGATTCGTTCACCTTTGATTATTGCATTATTCCTCCTTAATGCAGTCTTTTGTCTACAAAATTAAAGTGTCTTTCTAGCAGCTCCAAAGTTTTCCTGATTTATGGTTCCTTTATTTCCCTGAATTTAGCCTTTCTCATCTTTTGACGTTATCAGCCTTTTTTTTTTTCCCTTTAAATGTCTGAGGGTGATAAAAAAAACCAAAACATAAAGGTAAAATGCAATATGCAATGGGTTCACAATGTTTGGGTTATTTAAATATTTATTTTGTCTTCTTTGGAATTTACTATATGGAGATATTAATATATTTGGGCTGTAAACAATGGTGGCCAGGAATTTTATTTGAATGCACACACAAGCGAATATCTCATGTTGGCAAATATCATTGTAATATCCAATAATGGAGTGGTTTCCAGACTTCACCTTATCAGCCTTACAAACACTGCTTTGCCAGTGTAATGATCTGATATTATGAGTCTTATGAACTGAAGAGTCCTATATGTACGATATGATTTTCACAAACCCTGTTCATTTAGCAGGCTTCCCTGGCGGCTCCGATGGTAATGAATCTGCCTGCAATGCAGGAGACTGGTGTTCAATCCCTGGGTCAGAAATGGCTATCCACTCCAGTATTCTCACCTGGAGAATTCATAACCTACATCTAACTAGGCTGAGAATTCTGTTGGCTTTAACAAAATATTTAGGCTTCCCAGCTGGCACAGAGGTGAAAGAACTTGATTGCCGATGCAAGAGACGTAGGTTCAATTCCTGGTTAGGAAAATCCCCTGGAGAAGGAAATGGCAAGTCTCTCCAGTATTCTTGCCTAGAAAATCCCATGGACAGAGGAACCTGGCAGGCTACAGTCCTTGGAGTCGCAAAAGATAGCAATTGGTCTATTTAATGAAAATATTTTCCCTTTGGTGTCAAGTCTTGTGGGAGTGGGTGTGTGGTGTTGGCTCTTTCCTGAAGAATGGATGTGTTTTTCCAAACTTGCATTGTGTTTTGGGGTGGAACCTTACCGAGACCCTAGCAACCCCAGCGCCAGGTTGGTAAGTCCTGAGTCCTGAGGCCAGGGTGATTTCCCAGAGGGCAGAGGTCAGAGCTACGGCAAGAACAGCAACATAATCAGCAAAGGAGCCAGGGTCAGGCAGGTCCAGGATGCAGCTCATCCAGCAGGGTGACTGAAGGTGGGAATGAGGCCAGGAGCAGGTTCTCCATGACTGTCAAGTCTGGTTGACGTGGGGGGATGAGTCCCTGGTGGAGAAGCAGTGAGATGAGGGGCAGGGGAGGTATAGGACTGTTAAGGGCAAGAGTACCGTCATCAGAAGGTTCAGATGCCACCCTGGTTTGGACTGCCGCACTGTCACATCATATAAGAATGGCAGGCCTGATGGCTTAGACTTCTGTGGCTCAATGAGAAACTGATTGGTGAGCTCCATAAAGAAGGGGGGTGACGGCCAGGATCATTCTGAGGAGCCTTTGATTCAGAGGCAGCAGCTGTTCAGCCTCTTGCTCAAAGCCAAGGGTCAAGGCGGGATGCTGGGGGCTCCAGAGTTCTAAGTGGAGACACCTTTCAGGAGCCCAGGTGAGCCTGAAGTCATGGAGCAGACAGGCTCTATGCAGGCCCACAAGGCTGGGTCTGTGGCCTTGGCCTGGCCACCCGTGTCCTGATAGAACCACCTTGTTCTTGTCCTCTGCAACATTTTAAAGAAGGTGAAGTCTGCCATCTACTTCTCTCTCCTTACTCCTCTTAATGTCTTACCCATTTTATCATTTTTGGGGGACAGGGATGTGAACCATTTTTAATGGTCTTTATTGAATTTGTTACAATCTTGTTTCCATTATATGTTTGGGTTTTTTGGCCCCGAGGCATGTGGGATCTTGGCTCCCCGAACAGGGATTGAACCCGCAGCCCCTGAATTGGAAGGTGAAGTCTTAACCACTGGACCACCAGGGAAGTCCCTACCCATTCTATCACATCTTTACTAGCACACCTCAGATCACTAATTCTCACCCCTGAATCTCAGGGGAATTCCACCTGCAAAAGCATTTTATTAGAACCTGTTGTTCTCCCCATCCCATGGATCAGATTGGTCTCAACGTTGGAAATTCTTGGTTTGCTATGGGTATGAATTTGCTAGGGCTGCCATCATAAAGTATCACAGCCTGGGTGGCTTAACCAACAGAAATGAACTTTCTCACAGTCCTGGAGGCTCGGAGCCTAAGTTGAAGGCACTGGCAGGGTTGGCTTCCTGTGGCTCATCAGTAGCTGTCTTCTCCTCATCTAGCCTTCCCTCTGTGTGTGTCTGTGTCCTAATCTCTTTGTATAAGATCACCAGTCAGATTGGATTAGGGCCCACCCAGATGACCTCCTTTAATCTTAATCAGTAAAGACTCTGTCCCCAGATTGCACTCAGCACTGGAGATTAGAGCTTCAACATGTAAATCATGAGAGGAGGTGGGACGCACTTTAGCCCATAGCACTGTCTGATAATGCAGTATTTAATAGGTTGATGTGCTAGTTTTCAGAGGTACTTTTTTTTCCTGACAGGGTGTTCATAGGCTTATAAACTGAAAGAGACTAGAGATCATCTGTTCCAACCTCAGCTTCAATTCTATGAGTCAGAAGATGAAATTGCTCATGGTGGGGGTCACAGACAATGGGATTGGAATACTGAGTGACCTATTCTTACACTAATATTTTGGACAAATTATGCATGTAGGAGGAGAGTTTTTCTACCCTTGTGTATACTTGTTTCTGCTTAGAGTAGTGCTTCATGCAGTGTACACAGTCATGCATTGAATCCCAAGGTATCTGATCTTCCCGCATTTATATTAGAATTATTTTTTAGATAGTTTGGTGTAATGGGTCATGGTAAGAATCTTTTTCTGCCTTGTAGGGTTTCCTTATGGCCCTTCTGGAAATAGGACCAATGGAAAGATCATGTGATTTAGGCCTGCTCAGTCACAGTATCTTTTCCTGTTGTCACCAATGTTCGACCCAAACAATAGGCATGTGACTCCGGCAGAACCAACTAGAGTCTTTCCCTGGGAGTGTTGTATGTTGTCACTTGGCTATGGGTGTGGGTTATTCCCCACACAGAGCACCTGACCATGTGGCCCCCAAACTTCCCCAGGCTCCAGACACCATGGCAGAGCCTGACATTTAGATCTGGGTTCTGGCCCCAGTTGGACCTCTTCCTAACCTCGCAACCTTGGCCAAGACACTTAATCTGAAACTCTGTTTTCTCATCTACAGAAAGGGAATAATAATGTCTATCCTGCCCACTTCTTGGGTTGTCATAGGAATGAAATGAAACCATGTGAAAATCACTTGAAAGAACCATGGTCAAAAACCAGGGTCAAGAACCCTGCAGGTGGTGGCATTGTAGCTGTGTCCTTCTCAACACAATACATTGTCACCAGAGTTATTTATTTATTTTTGTTTCTTTGATTTCTGTGGGGAACTATTTACTGTCTGCCTACTACAGTGTGGGTTTTCTACCATGGAAGTTCTTTTGTACTTCCTGCTAGCTGGAAAGATTTCAGCGTTGCTTGCGTTCTCATTTTGTGATGAAACTGCTAGTGGTGATAGTGATGAGGTTGATAGACAGAAAGCTTATCTTTGCTGCTGATACAGCCCTCAGAAGAACCAGATAAAGTCCCAGCCTCTCGTGCGTGCTCTGCATCCCCGCACCTCATATGCTCTGTGCATGAATTCCATCATTTTGGCCCTCTTGTTTCTGCATAGGAATGCAAGTCCCAGACCCTGAACCTTGGGCCAAACCACAAACACACAAGTACACAATGTGGAGACTCAGCTTTGCCTTACTTGATTGCATAAACCTGACTTCTCTATTCCAACCTGTTTCCCCTCCATCTTGAGGGAAAGGACAGCACATTTATGAAGTATCCGTTATGGCCCAGTCTCAGTGCTAGATGCTTTATACCTATTATTTCACTTAACGCCTACCATAACCTGATGAACTGGGGTTTACTGTCTTCGCTTAACAGAAGAGGAGAAATGAAATTCCAAAATACTGACAGTCTTGCTTGATGTTGTTGGCAGTATTTGAACACAGCTCTGACCAAAGCCCAAATCTGTTTTCTTTCTCCTATACTGGAGGGATCCATGCTTCTTGATGAGGAGGACCTTTTCTAAGGCTAAGCATTGTTCAGGATCCCTCATGTAACATAGCTGTGCCCCTAACAACCTTTTTAAAGCAAATATATGAAGATGCTACTACAAATTTAGTCATGCTGTAAATTGAATGCCCCTTTTATTAACCAGCACCATGTCAGCTACCTCTGCAAAATGGAAATGCTCCCATGCATAATGTGCCCGACAGTCACTAGGCCACACCTGCTGCCCAGCTGGATGTCTGGACCTCTGGTAGTAGCTCCAGACCTTCCCAGGGACTAGGGCACTGATGGGGAACTCCTCCGGTGCACTACCAAGGGATCAGTAGCCTCTCCGCAGAGGCCTCCTGGCTGAGACTGTGAACTGAACCAATACCAGTGTCCCCATTTCTAAAGGATCGGAATTTCTGGGTGTGCAGCCACCAACAAGAACTAAATTTCGCAGACTCTGAATGACTAAGTATAGCCACATGTCCAAACCCAGACTAGAAGAGCATGAGGACAAGTGATAGTGTGAACTTCCGGGTTAAGTGCGCTTAGAGGAAGGGCAGATGACGTCAACTTCCCAGTCTGGTGCACTTAGAGGAAAGGCAGATGATGTCAGCTTCTGGGTCCAGTGCACACAGAGGAAAGGCCATTCTCTTCTCCTTTCTCCCTTCTCACATACTGCCTGTGGTTGCAGTGATGACTGTCTTGGACCACAGGGATGGGGGCCTCACCCGTGTAATTGAGGACCTACAGGATAGAAGGTTCCAGAGTCAGTACCCCAGGCTGGACTCTTTATGCAAGATCTGTCTTCTCTAAGCTACTGTTACTTTGGTTTATTTTAGGCCTTTTTTTTCTTTTTTTCTCCTACAACAGCTGGACTAATCCTTACTAAAATAGCTTTCAATATAAGCTGGTGATGAACTCCCAGTCACTCCTCTGAAGATCTTAATTAAAATGTGTCCTTAATTAAAACGTCTTTAATCAAATCTGTTAAGAGTATGGACTCTAGGGTTAGAGGATATGGCTTTAACCAGTCCTGCCACACGCTGTCTGTGTGGCCCACTCACCGCCTCTCTTCTCTGTGCCTGACCACCAGGTCCCAGCTCTCGTTGCTCTCATCTGGCCGCCACGCCAGCCTCCACCTGGCCTTACCCTTTCCTGACCGAGTGCCCACAGTGACCTGTCAGAAGCACCAAAGGGAAGTCTGTCCCTCTCCTGACTTCTCTTTGTGATGACATACACACTCTTCAGGCTTCCCCGGTGCCTCAGTGGCAAAGAATCCGCCTGTAATGCAGAAGCTGCAGGTTTGATCCCCGGGTCTGGGAGATGCCCTGGAAGAGAGCATGGCAATGCGCATCAGGATTCTTGCCTGGAGAATCCCATAGACAGAGGAGCCTGGTGGACTACAGTCCACGGGTTCCCAAAGAGTTTGACACGACTGAGCGACTAACCCTTTTGGAAAGTAAGCTTCATATTAAATAATTTTTCACTGAACAGCTGGATGAATGAACCTCAGTTTTCCCATCTGTACAATGGTTGTTCTCCCATCGATGGTGTCAGGATGTATTAAGGAATGTAGTCTGTTGTACAGAGCCCAGCACTGGGTACAGAAGAATGACATCGGATATAATAGCCACCATCCTCATCCTGCCCATGTCCTAAAGAGCCATTTCACCAGCTCCCATCCATCTGCCTTGCTTTCTCTTGAACCCCAGTACTTCTCATTTTTTTTTTTCTCTCTCATTTCCCCCATCTCATGTTCTGAATACCCTTGATCATCCCTTATACTTGGTTCATACCTTTTGTCCTCAATCAGCATTCCTTTTCCTCCCATGCCCACCCTCCACCCTCCCACAGGGAGCTCCCAGTTGTCCTCAGGAGCTTCATCTGTCTGCCCTCATGGGCCACATTGTCTCTGGTGTTGGTTTCATGGAGTCCTGGGACCACATACCCTAGCTTGCTGCCTTCCCCTCAGAGCCAACAGTAGGGAGTTGATGTGGTTTCACAGCTTGTGGTTGGAACTAGAGGCCCCAAGGACTCTTCTCCGTTCAGTGCCCATGGAGCACACATTCCCCGCTCCCAGCCCACTCTCACGCTCCTTGTGCTGCATTGTTCAAGGTGCGTGGTTCCCGGGAGGCCCCGGAAAGTCGGGAGTGGGGCTGGTCCACTGCATCTTCAGCAGGTTTGCTTCATAGCCTCTCTCCAGGTGCACCAAGGAGAAGCCAGTGCCCTGTGCTGTCTACTGAGGAACGTTAATTGGAGAGAAAAAAAAAAAATCCCCTGTGTTTTCTCAACAAATTGCCATTTAAGTGCTGGTGCTTATATATTTGAACTTGCCAAATTAATATCTGAACTTCATTGTGCTGACCCTTTTAAGTTAGTTTTTTGAAAATAAGTCTCCGGTTTTGAAGGACTATCCCTTTTTTAGCCCACGTACAAGGAATCTATCATCTGCAAATAATTAGACAGTGGGAATTATATTGTATTGCTAATGAGCAGATGTGCATGCTTATAGTGGAGGAACAGCTGCACACAGACAAAATGCAAAAACAACCCAAACCCAGCATTATGAATTCTGAAAGCGACTGCATTCTTTTAAGAATTTCAGAAACAGGAAAAAAAAAAAAAGAAAGAAACAAAGAATTTAACTGATACTTTTCTTTATTAATTGTTCTTTCAGTTGTACTTTTCCTTGCATAACAGTATCACACATGGACATAGTATCTTTGCTACTTGCAAATGTGCTATTTGCACTTTCAAATCCCTCTCTCATATAATACTATAGAGCTTATATTTAACATTTTTCCTCTGCCCTTCCTAGTGCTTTAGGGTTTGCTGCCTACAGACTCAATGACAGACTCCTACTGTGTGTTTACTCTGGGCTGGGCATTGTGCTAGGTTCTTAATGTGCATGTGATCCCATTTGATCCTTAAATAACCCAAGAGTAGGCAGTCTTAGACCCATTTTACAGATGAACAGATGGGCCCAGGGAGGTGAAATGATTTGCCATGAGCCAGTTCGTACATTATTGTCAGAGCTGGGATTTGGACCTACCAGTTCAATTTCACATCTTGTGTTACTTCCATTGTATGGTATATGGTCATACATTGTCACAGATGCTGTGGACTGACAGAAGACACAACTGCACCCGAACCTGCAACAGCCGCACATCATCCAATGAAGAGTATCTGTCCTCGTGAGCACCTTGTAATAGCTCTTACAGTTTTGTAATCCTTTTGAGGATTTTCAGTATGAAAAAGTTCAAGTAGACTTTTTTTAGACTATAAATTAAAATTTGTTTGTAATAGATAGTGTGGTAGCAGTGTGTGTGTGTATGTGTGTGTGCGCGTGCAAACGCTCAGTCATGTCTGGCTCTCTGTAGCCCCGTGGACTGTAGCCCTCCAGCTCCTATGTCCATGGGATTTCTGAGGCAAGAATACTGAAGTGGAGTGGGTTGCCATTTTCTTCGCCAGGGGATCTTCCTGACCCGCGTCTCTTGAGTCTCCTGCATTGGCAGGCGGATTCGTTACCACTGACACCACCTGGGAAGCCCAGAAGAGTTTAGGAATGCTACTGTCTTTTGTCAGCCTTTACAAAGGGCACATATCTGAGAATTTCCCTTGAAAGATGTGATTAGATCAGTGAATTCAAATAGACTTTTGCCAAGAAGAATTCCACGTATCTTAGATTGGAGTGGTTAGGTCATTTAAACTTGGCTGATCAGTTCCTGAAGTAATGTAAAATCCGTAAGAAGAAATGAAGTCAGAAGAATTAATTCACATAAAAGAATATTAAATTAGATAAGAGGAAAAATTAGAAACAATAACATTGGCAGAAGCTAGAATTTCCAGGTTCTTAAATGGCAGACTAAGCTATTTGGATGAGCTATCTCATCAAAAGCCACTCAACATGTTGGACAAGATATAAAAAACATACTAAAAGCATCACATCAAAACACAATGAAATTATTATGAATTACCATGTTAAAATTGAAGGGAAAACAGAAATCTAGACAGGTAAGCAGGGGACTAAAACCCCTTTGCTCTAGGAAGTTTGCCAGTTCCAGAAGAGTTGAGTCTTGAAGGCCTTATTAATCAAACTACAATGAGATGTCCCCTCACACCTGTCAGAATAGCTAACATCAGAAAGTCTACAAATAACAAATGTTGGCTAGGATTTGGGGAAAAGGAAACCCTTCTTCACTCTTGGTAGGAATGTAAATTGGGGCAGTCACTAAGGAAAACAGTATGCAAGTTCCTCAAAAAACTAAAAATAGACCTGCCATATGATCTAGCAATTCCACTCTTGTATATATACCCCCCCAAAAAAAGAAAATTGAAAACATTAACTTGAAAAGATACATGCACCCAAGTTTTCATAGCAGCATTGTTTACAGTAGCCAAGATATGGAAGTAACCCAAGTGTCCATCAACAGATGAATGGAAAGAGAAGTGTGTGTGTGTGTGTGTGTGTGTGTGTGTACAATGGAATATTACTCAGTCATAAAAAGTATATGCTTCCATTTGCAACAGTGTGGATGGACCTAGAGCATATTATGTTTAGTGAAATAAATCAGAGAAAGACAAATGCTCTATGTTGTCACTTATATGTGGAATCTAAAAAATAACACAAACAAATGTGTGTAACAAAACAGAAACAGACTTGCTAATGTAGAGAACAAATTAGTGCTTACTAGTGGGGAGAGGGGAGGAGGGGGGCAAGATAGGGGTAGAAAGTTAAAGTACAAACTACTAGGTATAAAATAAATAAGTGGAGGTTATCTACAACCCCCAGTCCCAACCTCATGGGCCACCTAGCCTGTCAGCCTTTACAAAGGGCACATATCTGAGAATTTCCTGAGACATTCCTGAGATATTCACATATCTGAGAAATTCCTGAGAATACCACATATCTGAGGTAGGTGAAGTTTCTGAAAACCAAGTGAAGCCCCAGGGCGAGCTTAACATGTAGGCTGTAAGTAAATAATAAAACCTGCCAGCTTCCTCGCCAAGAACTCCAGGCAAATTTGTGCTGAAATTCCATGTAAAACGAATGCATATTCTACCTCCTAGTCCCCGCTGCACTGTCCAGGTCACTCACCGCCAAGTTCTGGCTTTGACTCAAGGTCAGTAGTTGAAACCACAGTGACAAAGAGTCAGCTAACTTTTGCAGAAGCAAGAGCAAGTGCAGACACCCTAAGTTGCTAAGTCATGTCTGATTCTGTGATCCTGTGGACTGCACCGTGAGTGGAAGAGCGGAGGCTCCTCTGTCCTCCACCGCTTTCTAGAGTTTGCTCAGATTCATGTCCATTGAGTCGGTGGTGCTATTTAACCGTCTCATCCTCTGCTGGCCCCTTTTCCTTCAGTCTTCCCCAGTATCAGAGTCTTTTGAATACAATCAAATGTCAAATAGCCTGAAACCGTGGATAATAATGTATGACTGTGGGACAACTTCCTAGTGTTAAGAAGTAAGCACCAGGGCGAGCAGAGGGATGGTGGCAGAACCTGTGGCTAGGTGGGAAGCTCACCCTCTGGGAGGAAGGGAAGCAGGGACCACTGCTGCCAAGGAGTGAGGAGACTCCTGGAGGCCAAGGGTCAGGCCAGCGCTGTCTCCTCCAGCAGCGGACACCGCAGAGATGGTGCAGCCGGTGGGTGCACCAGCCTCCAAAGGCGACCCTGTGCACAGGTGGCAGTGTAGAAGCCAAGATGGGAGCTTCCAGAAGTACTTTCAGAAAAATAAGAGTGAACCTCAGTACGCAAACACAGGGAACTGAAAAACCACAGTAAGCCTTGTTACTGAGTTTGAGAGGAGAAGAGACTGCAATTATACACTTAACAAGTTCTTTCCATATCTGGACCCCTGCCTGTCTGTGATGAGTTGTCCTCAGATGGAGAAACTGAGTCCTAAAAGGTTGCAACATTGTTGAAGTTATGCAAAGAAGTAGTGTATGGCTTATCTAGGAGGTAAAGATGGCAATGGCTTCTGTTTGGTTGGCACCCTCTTGAAGAGAAATACTTTGGCTCAGCTTAAGATCAAGCCCTGAGCCTTTGGAATGGGAGCACTGACTCCAAGACCCTAGACTACCAGAGAACTAACCCTGCTGCTGCTGCTGCTAAGTCACCTCAGTCATGTCCGACTCTGTGCGACCCCATAGACGGCGGCCCACCAGGCTCCCCCATCCCTGGGACTCCCCAGGCAAGAACACTGGAGTGGGTTGCCATTTCCTTCTCCAATGCATGAAAGTGAAAAGTGAAAGTGAAGTCGCTCAGTCATGTCCAACTCCCAGCGACCCCGTGGACTACAGCCTACCAGGCTCCTCCGTCCATGGAATCCTCCAAGCAAGAGTACTGGAGTGGGCTGCCATTGCCCTCTCCAGAACTAACCCTAGGGAGTATCAAATAGTGAGAAATCACACCAACGAAACCACTTGAATACAGGACCCAGCATCACCCAACCATCAGTAGCACCCTGTGCAGGACGCCTCATCTAAGCAAAAATCAAAGCAAAAATACAAACCCAATCATCAGCAGACAGGATTACCACCTCACTCACTCTTGCCCATCAGAGGAAAAACAAAGAAACAAACAAACAAAAACTCAGCAGAAATCTCACCATATACAAAGCTTACACAAACCACTGGACCAACCTGAGGAGAGCAGAAACCAAAAGGAAGAAAGAATTCAACCTTCTTCAAGGAAAGAATTCAACTTTCCTTGAAGCCTGGGAAAAAGAGACCTCAAACACAATAAGTTAAAAAAGTAGTGAAAAGGTAGAGAAATACTGCACAGATGAAGGAACAAACTAGAAACACAGAAGTCCAAGTAAGTGAAGAGGAAACAGGCAAACTACCCGAAAAAGAGTTCAGAATGATGATGGCAAAGATGGTCAAAAACCTTGAAAACAAAGTGGAGGAAACGCAAGAATCAGTTAACAAAGACCTAGAAGAATTAAAGAATAAACATATAGAGATGAACAGCACAATTACTGAAATTAAAAATACTCTAGAAGCAATCAATAGGATATCTGAAGCAGAAGAACAAATCAGTGAGCTGGAAGATAAAGTGGTGGACATAACTTCTGAAGAACAGAATAAAGTAAAAAGAATGAAAAGGACTGAGGATAGTCTCAGAGACCTCTGAGACAATATCAAACACACCAAAATTCAAATTGTAGGGGTCCCAGAAGAAGAAGAGAAAAAGAAAGGGTATGAGAAAATTTTTGAAGTGATTATAGTTGAAAATTTTCCCAGCACGGAAAAGGAAAAGGTCAATCAAGTCCAAGAGTCACAAAGAGTCCCATGCAGGATAAACCCAAGGAGAAACACACCAAGACACATACTAATCAAACTAACAAAGACTAAACTCAAAGAAAGTATTAAAAACACCAAGGAGAAGCAACAAGGGAAACCCCATACACTTAACAGCTGATCTTTCAGCAGAAACTCTGCAGGCCAGAAGGGAATGGCAGGATATATTTAAAGAAAGGGAAAAATCTACAGCCAAGATTACTGTACCTGGCAAGGATCTCATTCAAAATTGACAGAGAAGTAAAAAGCTTTTCAGACAAGCAAAAGTTAAGAGAATTCAGTACCATCAAACCAGCTTTACAACAAATGTTAAAGGGACTTACATAGTCAAGAAATACCAGAGAAGAAAAAAGGTCTACAAAATCAACCCCAAATAATTGAGAAAATGGCAATAGGAACATATACGTCAATAATTACTTTAAATGTAAATGGATTAAATACTCCAACCAAAAGATAGACTGGCTGAATGGATACAAAAACAAGACCAATATATATGCTGTATACAAGAAACTCACTTCAGACCTCAAGACACATATAGACTGAAAGTGAGAGGATGGAAAAATATATTCCATGCAAATGGGAAGCTAAAGAAAGCTGGCATAGCAATCTTCATATCAGACAAAATAGACCTTAAAGAAGATTACAAGAAATAAGGAAGGACACTACATAATGATCAAGGGATCAGTCCAAGAGGAAGACATACAATTATAAATATCTATGCACCCAACATAGGAGCACCTCAATACATAAGACAAACACTAACAGACATAAAAGAAATTGACAGTAACACAATAATAGTAGGAGACTTTAACACCCCACTCACACCAATGGACAGATCATCAAAGCAGAAAATTAATAAGGAAACACAAGTCTTAATGATTCATTAGATGAGATGGATCTCATTGATATCTTCAGGACATCCCATCCAAATACAGAATACACCTTCTTCTCAAGTGCACATGGAACATTCTCCAGGCTAGACCACATCTTAGGTCACAAATTAAACCTCAGTAAATTTAAGAAAATTGAAATTGTATCAGGCATCTTCTCCAACCATAATGCTGTGAGACTAGATATCAATTACAAGGAAAAAACTGTAAGAAACACAAACATGGAGATTAAACAACATGTTTTTAAATAACCAACAGGTTACTGAAGAAATCAAAAGGGAAATAAAAAAAATTCTAGAAACAAATAGCAGTGAAAACACAACGACTCAAAACCTATGGGATGCACCAAAATCCCTCTAAGAGGGAAGTTTATAGTAATACAATCCTACCTCAAGAAACAAGAAAAACATTGAATAGACAAACTAACTCTACACCTAAAACAACTAGGAAAAAAAAAGAACATTTCTATATACTAACAATGAAAAATCAGAAAGAGCAATTAAGGAATCAATCCCATTCACCATTGCAATGAAAACAATTAAATATCTAGGAATAAACTTACCTAAGGAGACAAATGAACTGTACACAGAAAATTATAAGACACTGATGAAAGAAATCAAATGACATAAACAGATGAAGAGATATTTCATGTTCCTGGGCAGGAAGAATCAATATTGTGAAAATGATTATGCTTCCAAATGCAATCTACAGATTCAATGTGATCCCTATCAAATTGCCAATGGCATTTTTAACAGAACTAGAACAAAAACTTTCACAATTCATGTGGAAACACAAAAGACCCCAGATAGCCAAAGCAGTCTTGAGAAAGAACAATGGAGTTGGAGGAATCAACCTTCCTGACTTCAGATTAGACTACAAAGCTACAGTCATCAAGACAGTATGGTACTGGCACAAAAACAGAAATATATACCAATGGAACAAGATAAAAAGCCCAGAAATAAACCCATGCACCTATGGGTACCTTATTTTTGACAAAGGAGGCAAGAATATACAGTGGGGCAAAGACAGCCTCTTCAATAAATGGTGCTGGGAAAACTGGACTGTTCCATGTAAAAGAATGATATTTGAACACTTCATAATACCATATACAAAGATAAACTCAAAAGGGATTAAAGACCTCGATGTAAGATCAGAAACTATAAAAGTCTTAGAGGAAAACATAGGCAGAACACTTGATGACATACATCAAAGAAAGATCCTCTATGACCCACCTCCTAGAGTAATGGAAATAAAAGCAAAAGTAAACAAGTGGGACCCGATTAAACTTAAAAGCTTTTGCACAGCAAAGGAAACTATAAGCAAGGTGAAAAGACAACCCTCAGAATGGGAGAAAATAATAGCAAATGAAACAAGTGACAAAGGATTAATTTCCGGAACATACAAGCAGCTCATAGACAACTCTTTACCAGAAAAACAAACTACCCAATCAAAAAGTGGGAAAAAGACCTAAATAGACATTTCTCCAAAGAGGATATACAGATGGCTAACAAACACATGAAACGATGCTCAACATCACTCATTATTCAGTTCAGTTCAATCACTCAGTCGTGTGGGGCCACCCAAGATGGCTAGGTCATGGTGGAGAGGTCTGACAGAATGTGGTCTGCTGGAGAAGGGAATGGCAAACCACTTCAGTATTCTTGCCTTGAGAACCCCATGAACAGTATGAGAAGGCAAAATGATAGGATACTGAAAGAGGAACTCCCCAGGTCGGTAGGTGCCCAATATGCTATTGGAGATCAGTGGAGAAATAACTCCAGAAAGAATGAAGGGATGAAGCCAAAGCAAAAACAATACCCAGTTGTGGATGTGACTGGTGATAGAAGCAAGGTCTGATGCTGTAAAGAGCAATATTGCCTAGGAACCCGGAATGTTAGGTCCATGAATCAAGGCAAATTGGAAGGGGTCAAACAGGAGATGGCAAGAGTGAATGTAAACATTCTAGGAATCAGTGAACTAAAATGGACTGAAATGGGTGAATTTAACTCAGTTCAGTTCAGTTCAGTTCAGTCGCTCAGTCGTGTCCGACTCTTTGCGACCCCATGAATCGCAGCACACCAGGCCTCCCTGTCCATCACCAACTCCCGGAGTTTACTCAAACACATGTCCATCGAGTCGGTGATGCCATCCAGCCATCTCATCCTCTGTTGTCCCCTTCTCCTCCTTCCCCCAATCCCTCCCAGCATCATGGTCTTTTCCAATGAATCAACTCTTCGCATGAGGAGGCCAAAGTATTGGCGTTTCATCTTCAGCATCAGTCCTTCCAATGAATACCCAGGACTGATCTGCTTTAGGATGGACTGGTTGGATCTCCTTGCAGTCCAAGGGACTCTCAAGAGTCTTCGCCAAAATCACAGTTCAAAAGCATCAATTTTTCAGCGTTCAGCTTTCTTCACAGTCCAACTCTCACATCCATACATGACCACTGGAAAAACCATAGCCTTGACTAGACGGACCTTTGTTGGCAAAGTAACGTCTCTGCTTTTTAATATGCTATCGAGGTTGGTCATAACTTTCCTTGCAAGGGGTAAGCATATTTTAATTTCATGGCTGCAATCACCATCTGCAGTGATTTTGGAGCCCCCAAAAATAAAGTCTGACACTGTTTCCACTGTTTCCCCATCTATTTCCCATGAAGTGATGGGACCAGATGCCATGATCTTAGTTTTCTGAATACTGAGCTTTAAGCCAATTTTTTCACTCTCCTCTTTCACTTTCATCAAGAGGCTTTTTAGTTCCTCTTCACTTTCTGCCATAAGGGTAGTGTCATCTGCATATCTGAGATTATTGATATTTCTCCCGGCAATCTTGATTCCAGCTTGTGCTTCATCTAGTCCAGCGTTTCTCATGATGTACTCTGCAAAGAAGTTAGATAAGCAGGGTGACAATATACAGCCTTGATGTACTCCTTTTCCTATTTGGAACCAGTCTATTATTCCGTGTCCAGTTCTAACTGTTGCTTCCTGACCTGCATACAGGTTTCTCAAGAGGCAGGTCAGATGGTCTGGTATGCCCATCTCTTTCAGAATTTTCCACAGTTCATTGTGATCCACACAGTCAAAGGCTTTGACATAGTCAATAAAGCAGAAATAGATGTTTTTCTGGAACTCTCTTGCTTTTTTGATGATCCAGCGAATGTTGGCAATTTGATCTCTGGTTCCTCTGCCTTTTCTAAAACCAGCTTGAACATCTGGAAGTTCACGGTTCATGTATTGCTGAAGCCTGGCTTGGAGAATTTTGAGCATTACATTACCAGCGTGTGAGATGAGTGCAATTGTGTGGTAGTTTGAGCATTCTTTGGCATTGCCTTTCTTTGGGATTGGAATGAAAACTGACCTTTTCCAGTCCTGTGGCCACTGATGAGTTTTCCAGATTTGCTGGCATATTGAGTGCAGCACTTTCACAGCATCATCCTTTAGGATTTGAAATAGCTCAACTGGAATTCCATCACCTCCACTAGCTTTGTTCATAGTGATGCTTCCTAAGGCCCACTTGACTTCACATTCCAGGATGTCTGGCTCTAGGTGAGTGCTCACACCATTGTGATTATCTGGATCGTGAAGATCTTTTTTGTACAGTTCTTCTGTGTATTCTTGCCACCTCTTCTTAATATCATCTGCTTCTGTTAGGTCCCTACCATTTCTGTCCTTTATTGAGCCCATCTTTGCATGAACTATTCCCTTGGTAGCTCTGATTTTCTTGAAGACATCTCTAGTTTTTCCCATTCTGTTGTTTTCCTCTATTTCTTTGCTTTGATCGCTGAGGAAGGCTTTCTTATCTCTCCTTGCTATTCTTTGGAACTCTGCATTCAAATGGGGATATCTTTCCCTTTCTCCTTTGCTTTTCACTTCTCTTCTTTTCACAGCTATTTGTAAGGCCTCCTCAGACAACCATTTTGCCTTTTTGCATTTCTTTTCCATGGGGATGGCCTGAATCCCTGTCTCCTGTACAATGTCACGAACCTCTGTCCATGGTTCATCAGGCTCTCTGTCTATCAGATCTAGTCCCTTGAATCTATTTCTCACTTCCACTGTATAGTCATAAGGGATTTGATTTAGGCCATACCTGAATGGTCTAGTGGTTTTCCCTACTCTCTTCAGTTTAAGTCTGAATGTGGCAATAAGGAGTTCATGATCTGAGCCATAGTCAGCTCCTGGTCTTGTTTTTGCTGACTGTATAGAGCTTCTCCATCTTTGACTGCAACAAATATAATCAATCTGATTTTGGTGTTGACCATCTGGTGATGTCCATGTGTAGAGTCTTCTCTTGTGTTGTTGGAAGAGGGTATTTGTTATGACCAGTGCATTCTCTTGGCAAAACTCTATTAGCCTTAGCCCTGCTTCATTCCATACTCCAAGGCCAAATTTGCCTGTTAGTCCAGGTGTTTCTTGACTTCCTACTTTTGCATTGCAGTCCCCTATAATGAAAAGGACGTCTTTTTTGGGTATTAGTTCTAAAAGGTCTTGTAGGTCTTGATAGAACTGTTCAACTTCAGCTTCTTCCATGTTACTGGTTGGGACATAGGCTTGGATTACCGTGATATTGAGTGGTTTGCCTTGGAAACAAACAGAGATCATTCTGTCATTTTTGAGATTGCATCCAAGTACCGCATTTCGGACTCTTTTGTTGACCATGATGGATACTCCATTTCTTCTAAGGGATTCCTGCCCACAGTAGTAGATATAATGGTCACCTGAATTAAATTCACCCATTCCAGTCCATTTTAGTTCACTGATTCCTAGAATGTTTACATTCACTCTTGCCATCTCCTGTTTGACCACTTCCAATTTGCCTTGATTCATGGACCTAACATTCCGGGTTCCTAGGCAATATTGCTCTTTACAGCATCAGACCTTGCTTCTGTCACCAGTCACATCCACAACTAGGTATTGTTTTTGCTTTGGCTCCATCCCTTCATTCTTTCTGGAGTTATTTCTCCACTGATCTCCAATAGCATATTGGGCACCTACCGACCTGGGGAGTTCCTCTTTCAGTATCCTATCATTTTGCCTTCTCATACTGTTCATGGGGTTCTCAAGGCAAGAATACTGAAGTGGTCTGCCATTCCCTTCTCCAGTGGGCCACATTCTGTCAGACCTCTCCACCATGACCCAGCCATCTTGGGTGGCCCCACACGGCATGGCTTAGTTTCATTGAGTTAGACAAGGCTGTGGTCCTGTGATCAGATTGGCTAGTTTTCTGTGATTATGGTTTCATTGTGTCTGCCCTCTGATGCCCTCTTGCAACACCTACTGTCTTACTTGGGTTTTTCTTACCTTGGATGTGGCGTATCTCTTCACGGCTGCTCCAGCAAAGCATAGCTGCTGCTCCTTACCTTGGTTGAGGGATGTCTCCTCACAGCCGCCCCTCCTGATCTTGAATGTGGAGTAGCTCCTCTGGGCCTTCCTGCCCATTATATCTATTACTGTGGGCAGGAATCTCTTAGAAGAAATGGAGTAGCCATCATGGTCAACAAAAGAGTCAAAAATGCAGTACTTGGAGATGCAATCTCAGAAATGACAGAATGATCTCTGTTCGTTTCCAAGGCAAACCATTCAATATCATGGTAATCCAAGCCTATGCCCCAACCAGTAACATGGAAGAAGCTGAAGCTGAATGGTTCTATGAAGACCTACAAGACCTTTTAGAACTAACATCCAAAAAAGACGTCCTTTTTCACTCATTATTAGAGAAATGCAAATCAAAACCACAATGACATATCACCTCACATCAGTCCAAATGGCCGTCATTAAAGAGTCAACAAACAATAAATGCTGGAGAGGGTGTGGAGATAACGGAACACTCATGCACTATTGGTGGGAATGTAAATTGATACAGCTACTATGGAAGATGGTAAGGAAATTCCTTAAAAAACTAGGAATAAAGCCATCATATGACCCAGCAATCCCACTCCTAGGCATATACCCTGAAGAAACCAAAATTGAAAAAGACACATGTATCCCATTGTTCATTGCGGCACTATTTACAATAGCTAGAACATGGAAGCAACCTAGATATTCTAGCAAGCTAGAACATGGAAGATGTCCATCGACAGATGAATGGATAAAGAAGTTGTGGTACATAGACACAATGGAATATTAGCCATAAAAAGGAACACCTTTGAGTCAGTTCTGATGAGGTGCATGAACCTAGAACCTATTACACAGAGTGAAGCAAGTCAGAAAGAGAAAGATAAATATCATATTCTAATGCATATATATGGAATCTAGAAAAATGGTACTGAAGAATTTATTTACAGGGCAACAGTGGAGAAACAGAGAGAATAGACTTATGGACCTGGGGAGAGGGGAGGAGAGGGTGAGATGTATGGAGGGAGTGACATGGAAACTTACATTACCATGTGTGAAATAGATGGCCAGTGGGAATTTGCTGTGTGGCTCAGGAGACTCAAACAGGGGCTCTGTATCAACCTAAAGGTGTGCAGTGGGGAGGGAGATGGGAGGCAGTTTAAGAAGGGAGAGGATATATGTATACCTATGGCTGATTAATGTTGAGGTTTGACAGAGAACAACAAAATTCTGTAAAGCAATTATCCTTCAATAAAAAATAAACAAATTTTTTTTAAAAAGCAATAAGGATATGTTGTACAACACAAGGAAATATAGTCATTATTTTGGAATAACTTTATTTTTTGCTTCAGAAAGTTGATATTTCATTTTAAAAATTTTTATTGGAGTATAGTTGATTTCCAGTGTTGTATTAGTTTCGGGTGTGGGCTTCCCAGGTGGCTCAGTGGTAAAGAATTGCCTACCAATGCAGGAGATGTGAGTTCTGCCCTTGGGTCAGTAAGATCCCCTGGAGTAGGAAACGGCAACCCACTTCAGTCTTCATGCTTGGAAAATTCATCTGGGCAGAGGCGTGCGGAGGGCCACTTGCATACGGAGGCGTATGGACGTCCATGGGATGCAAGGAGGCGGACACGACTGTGCACACGTGTGGGCAGGGTTGGTTTCAGGTGTTACAGCACAGTGACTGAGTTACACGTACACACACATCCAGTCTCGTTCAGAGTCTTTTCCCACGTAGGTCACTGCAGAGTGCTGAGGGGACTTCTGTGCTGTACGGGAGGTCCTTATCAGTTATCTGCTTTGTCTACAGTGGTTTAAATGAAGTATCGTCTAAAGCTGAAGTACACTCTATAAAAAATACAGACTCACCATGCGGTACATCTGAAATGAATATAGTATAAATAAGTTATTCTTCAATAAAAACAAGATAAAAAGAAAATTAAAATATTGTAAGAGGAGTGAAAAAAGTAAATTCTAAGTAGATTACAGACCTAAATGTGAAAACAAAACTACAAAACTTCACATAGATAGTATTATTATGATCTTTGGTTTGAGAAGTGTTTCTTAAACACTATATAAAAAGCACTAGCTATAAGGGAAGCTATTTGATAAATTTAACTATATTAAAATCACAACTTTGGTTCATCAAAAAAAATCAGAAAAAGATGTAAGAATAGATTATATTTGCCAACATATCTCAGACATATAAAAAGTAGATTTTAAAAATATCTGCAAAAAAAAAAAAAAATATCTGCAATAGATTTTTAAAAATGCAGGCCACTGGCTAGGAAAATGGGGCAAAGGACTTGTAGTGGTGAGGAAACATGAAATGATAATCTATGCCATTAATTAATCAAGTAAATGCAAATGAAGATCAAGTGGGATTTCATTACACAGCAAGTTCAGTTCAGTTCAGTCCCTCAGTTGTGTCCAACTCTTTGTGACCCCATGGACTGCACCACGCCAGGCCCCCCTGTCCATCACCAACTCCCAGAGTTTACTCAAACTCATGTGCATTGAGTCAGTGATGTCATCCAACCATCTCATCCTCTGTCTGTCCTCTTCTCCTCCCGCCTTCAGTCTTTCCCAGCATCAGGGTCTTTTCAAATGAGTCAGCTCTTCACATCAGGTGGCCAAAGTATTGGAGTTTCAGCTTCAGCATCAGTCCTTCCAATGAATATTCAGGACTGATCTCCTTTAGGATGGACTGGTTGGATTTTCTTGCAGTCCAAGGGACTCTCAAGAGTCTTCGCCAACAGTATATAAAGGATCAATTCTTCGATGCTCAGCTTTCTCTATAGCCCAACTCTCACATCCATACATGACTACTGGAAAAATCATAGCCTTGACTAGACGGACCTTTGTTGGCAAAGTAACATCTCTGCTTTTTAATATGCTGTCTAGGTTGGCCATAACTTTCCTTCCAAGGAGTAAGCGTCTTTTAAATTCATGGCTGCAGTCATCATCTGCAGTGATTTTTGGAGCCCCCCAAAATAACATCTGCCAGTGTTTCCACTGTTTCCCTATCTATTTGCCATGAAGTGATGGGACTGGATGCCATGATCTTAGTTTTATGGATGTTGAGCTTTAAGCCAACTTTTTCACTCTCTTCTTTCACTTTCATCAAGAGGCTCTTTAGTTCTTCTTAACTTTCTGCCCTAAGGGGGGTATCATCTGCATATCTGAGGTTATTGATATTTCTCCCAGCAATCTTGATTCCAGCTTGTGCTTCTTCCAGCCCAGCATTTCTCATGATGTACTCTGCATATAAGTTAAATAAGCAGGGTGACAATAGACAGCCTTCATGTACTCCTTTTCCTATTTGGAACCAGTCTGTTGGTCCGTGTCCAGTTCTAACTGTTGCTTCCTGACCTGCACACAGGTTTCTCAAGAGGCAGGTCAGGTGGTCTGGTTTTCTCATCTCTTTCAGAATTTTCCACAGCAAACATACTGACAAAAAGTTAAAAGTCTGACATTAACAGACTTGAATGAATTGATAAACATTTAGAGCTCTGAACACTCTTATGCATTGATATAGGTTTATTAATTGGCAACCTACTCTGGAAAATGGTTCAACATCTAGTTAAGTTGAGGACACACAAACCTAACAAGTCAAGAACTTTATTTCTAGGTATGTACTCAAGTGAAATTCATACATATATTACAGAATGCAGGTCAAGAGTGCATTATTCTTAGCAGCCCCAAGCTGGTAATGTTCATAAGCAGTAGAATGGATAAAAACAAATTATGATCTTTTCATACAAAGGGATATTTCAAAGCAATGAAAATGAAAAAAATAGAAGAATCTCATGAATGTAACAGTTAGTGAAAGATTGAAACCACAGTATAACTTCACTGATGTAAATTTTTTTAAAAAAAAAGGTGATTACTGTTCTACAAATCAGGTAGGTTACTACTGAAAAAGGGAAGGGACTATCATCACTAGGGACACCTGGAGGGTTGTCAGATTGCTGATGATGCTGTGTTTCTTGATATAAGTGGTGGTTATGTTTTCACTTTATCATAAAAATGTATAGTAATATATCTTGCCATATATAGTATGAGAATATTAATGTGAATATTTTAATAAGCTGCATTTATGTTTTATGTAGTTTTGTACATGTATGTACCTTTCTGCTTTCAGATCTAGAAACTATAAAGGCTTTGTAATACTGATTCCTGATGCTTGCGCTCAGTCGTGTCCAACTCTTTGCAACCCCATGGGCTGTAGCCCACCAGGCCCCCCTGTCCATGGAAATCTCCAGGCAAGAATACTGGAGTTGCCATTTCCTCCTCCAGGGGATCTTCCCGACCCAGGGATCGAACCGGGGTCTCCTGCATTGGAGGTGGATTCTCTACCACTGAGCCACCTGAGAAACTTGTTGATTGCTACTCGTGTTAATAATGTGAACAATGCCCATGATGAGAGACTAGCTTTGTGAATGTGTGTGAACATACGTGCTTGGTACTGATTCAAATGTAAACATCTTATAAATCTAATTTCAGGCCTAATGTTCTATAGGGAAATACTGCTGACTTACTGCTACAAAACTTTAAGATTTGGATAAGAAACGGTGACATAGAAGTTTTAACATTTTGGAAATTTTCATACATTTTGATGATAGTCTGAATATTTCAGGATTCATTATTTTGTCAAACTCAGGAGTTTGTAGTATAAATGGATATGGAGTCCCAGACATTCTTAAAAATATACATAATAGTTTGAAATATTTCCTTTGGCCAGTCACAAATAGAATTTCCCTTTCATTAAGCAAAGCTGTATTAAAATGATTTTTTTTTTTTTTTTTTTTTGCTTTTTAGGAAGAAATCACCACATGTTTTCAAACTAATTTACTTATGGTTATGGAAGTAGTGTTTTTTCATTACTGAAAATCAAATCCTTCTTTTTAGGCACAGACTGAATATTTGACACCTCTGTTACATAACAATTTTCTTTTATCCTTTTTGAGATATGTTGCATTAAAAAAATAGAATATTGGGAAATGATAGGGAACATGGAGTATTTCATTTTAGAAGGGAGCCATGTAATATCTTTCATAGTCCACTACATGCTACTTCTTTTTTTTTTTTATCTTTTACTTAAGTGATACATAATGTACAAGTTGAGGTTGTTGTGTTTGCTCAGTTGCTAAGTCATGTCTGATTCATTGCAACCCCATGGACTGCAGCACGCCAGGGCTCCTTGCCCCTCACTATATCCCGGAGTGAGACAGTAGTGGTTAAGAGCATGACTTTGTAGTTAACTAGTTTCTGATCAGCACTGGCACTGGGCAGGCCCTCAACCTTTCTCTGAGTGTTAACTTAGTGTTTTAACTTTAAAATGAGATGTCATTTAAAATGGACAGAATTAATTTTCAGTCAGGTAAAGTGACATAATTCGATATGAATAAGACTTGTCTCAAACACCTGAATTAAAGCCCAGGTGTGTCAGGAAGGGTCACATGGGTGATAATAAGAGGTGCCATCTCTTGCTGTGAGGGATGCTGATTCATCTACCTGCTGGAGGACTTCAGGGCCCAATGAGGTCTTGTCTCCAAAAACCACAGTGAGATACTATTATACGTATTTGATACTGGCTAAAATTAAAAATAACTGACCATGCCAAGTATTTAAGTAGATATAAGATGACTGGAGCCTTCACACATTGCTGGTAGGTAACGGAAAATGTTACAACCACTTGGGGAAAAATTTTTCAGTTTCTTAAAAAAAAAATACAAATGTACCAGCCATTCCACTCCCAGGTGTTTATCCAGGAGAAGTGAAAGCGTATATACAAAATCAAAGCATATATACAAAACCAGTACATGAATGATCACAGTAGCTTTATTTTCATAGCCAAAGATTGCAGAGAACCCAAATATCCATAAGTATGTCAATGATTAAACAAATTTGGCATAGCCAATCAATGGAAATTCCCTGTGGCTCAGATGGTGAAGAATCTGCCCACGATTCGGGGGACCTGGGTTCAGTCTCTGGGTTGGGAAGATCCTCTGGAGAAGGGAATGGCTACCCACTCCAGTGTTCTTGCCTGGAGAATCCCATGGACAGAGGAGTCTGGTGGGCTACAGTCCATGGGATCTCAGAGAGTCGGACCCAACTGAGTGACTTACATTTAACTAATCAATGGAACGCTGCTCAGCAATAAAAGAAAGCAACATACAACATAGTTGAGTTACCAAAAAAAGTACATACTATATATGATTCCAATTGTATAAAATTCTAAAAAAATACAGATGAGTCTATAATGACAGAATTTAGATCAGTGTTTGCCTTGGGCTTTCGGGTGGGAGCTGGGAGTGGTGAGAAGGGGAGATCTGAAAGGGGTATGAGGGGCACTTACTCACACCCATACAGTGGGTACATTCTCATACCGTGGCCGAGATTCCACACTTCCATTGCAGGGTGTGTGGGTTCCATCCCTGGTTGGGGATGGGAACTAAAGTCCCATCTGCAGCCAAAAGACAAAGGAAGGGAAGTATGGGGAAACTTTTAGAAGTGTTCATTATCTTGACTGTGATGAGGGTGATTTCATGGCATATGCACATGTAAAAATTGATCAAATTGTACAGTTTAAATGTATACCATTTATGATATGTCAATTATACCTCAATAAAGCTGGTTTTAAAAGGGTCTACCCCAAATCCTTACTATACAGATGATGAATTGAGGCCAGAGAGGTTAAAATGTATGGATTCTAGGTGGATCAATGTCCATCCTAGTGATCACAGCTTGCCTCTCTGCATTTGTATCTGTTTGTTGATACATTGTAGACATTTCTCTGTTGATACATTATAGACATTGCTGGAAACAGATCAGGCTCAATGGTCTGTGTTATAGCTAAAGCTCTAAGTTTCCTGGACTCAGCTAGATGCCCAATGACTCTTTCTTGACAGAATTTTAAAATTTGTAAGTACTAGGTTGAAAACCTCCTCCTTGAATTTCTGCATTAGAAGTCATAAGGGGACAGGGGAGATGTGTTTATTGAGCTTCTATGTAAGACATCTTACAACGCTGTGGAGTACACATCACCATCCCCATTTTTCCAAATGAAGTCACTGAAGCTTAGATGGGTCTAGTGCCTTGGCTGAGGTTGCAAAGTTAATAACTGAACAGAGGTAGAAACAGAACCGTCTCTTGACAAAACTCATGCAGTTTCTCTGCTTCATTCAGCAGACATGGCTCGGGATCTATTTTTCTCCCTGGCAACAGCCTGTAGAAGAGAATACAGATTTATCCTGGTGGGAGTCACCCTGTTTCTGCATCCAACATGGGCAGTCCTCTAATGAAGTTGCTCCTTTGAAGTTCCCTAACACAGTCCGTAATCTCAGAGCCTTAGGAATGTGTCCTTCCTTGCCTTGTTCGTTATCAGCTGGTGACTCCTAAAATTTCTTAAAATAATTACCTCTCAACCACTCATAGTGTGAACTTCCCTTTAAAATTCCCACATTCACACATATTTCTCATCTCTCGAGTCTGAATATGTAAAAATGGGGTAGCACCCAATGAGGAGCTAAAGTTTAGAGGGCCACTGGGCAGATGAGAAGTCATCTGCTCAGTCTTTTTGCTTCATTATAGACTAAGCATTTCTCTTTTTTCCAGCACTGTCTCCGGCCCCGCTGAGAGAGGGGGAAATCTAAGAGCAGTCTCGGGATGGTTGTTCTTTTCAGATCTCCTTTGGAGAAGGTAGATGGAGAAACCTCAAACAGTTGGTGGATGCCAAGAGGTCAGTTCTTTCCAAGAATGCCCCAAAGCCTAGTCCCCATTAGTCAGTGTAGACAGGGTTCTGGAAGAATTTTAAGCACAGGATGTTGTTTCTGAGCCAGTTTTTCTCTCTTCGCCCCCTGCAGCAAGTCCATTGTTTACTTTCCTGGGATGTGAAGACAGCCAGCTAATGTCAATAATTTATCTTCGTTTTCCCAAAGCCAAGCGGAAGGCACAATGAACTTTGCAACTCTCACTGAATCAGTGTGAAAGAAAGCTCTGGATTTTTGATGATTATGCTCACTCAGGGTCCCACCGGAATCTGTGGCTCCCTCGAAATTGATCTTTCCACGCATCTCTAAGCTCCTCTGTGTCCTTTCAAAACACCTGTGTGATCTCACACACAAGCGACCGATTTCACTTCCTTCCAGGACACGTGGCAGAACCCAGTCTTGTCTCCTCACAGCCCTCAGTGGAGACCAAGCTTGTCCTTGTTTCTGGGTCTTGGACTGGGATTATCCGCTCGCCACCAGGTGCACCATGTACGCACACTTGGCTCCACTGTCTTCCGTTGGTTGCCTCTGACTTCTCGTGCATCAGTCTTGGAAAGAGAACGCGTGCCAGGGACATGTAGGTTTAAATCCGAGGATGGCATTCCCTGAACTAGGAGGGGGACCTCCTTGAAAAATGAGACTGTCTTATTTCTGAATCCCAGGACCTAGTACCTTGCCTGATTTAGGGGGAAATGGATAATGAATGGAAGGAAGAAAAGAAGGCAGGAAGTCAGAAAGAAGCCCTTTCAAAATTGTGTTTTTTAAAAAAATAATTTTTAATTGTTTTGTTTTTTTCTACCACCCACTCTGCAAGTCTTTCTTTCTCCCTTTTTGGCAACCCAGTGGGTGTGAGTTTGAGAGAGACAAGATAATATTAACAGGCCAGATTTTCCCTAATTTCAGATTAGAGACCAAGAGTGAGGACATTGCATTTGAAACCTCTTCATGCGAAGGAGCAGGGGAGGGAGAATTCACTCAAAGAGATTTTCCCTTTTCTTAGGTTTGGATCTGTTGAAATAAAGAGCTGGGATGCAGATTAACAAAGTTAAAATATAACTAGGAAGGTAATTCTAGTTTTAAAAAAGTAATGAACTAGTTAAAAACAGGATAGTACATTTTTACACACATAAAATGAATCATGATCATTTACCTGTGTGACCCCTGCTGTTTGAGTATCTGAGGTATTAATTTAAATAATGCTTTTCTGGGGAAAAGGGGTTACTCCTCGAGTACCCACCCCGGTATTTTTGCCTGGGAAATCCCATGGACCGAGGAGCCTAGCGGGCTATAGTCCGAGGGGTCACAAAGAGTCAGACACAATTGGGCAACTAAGCACTAGAGTATCTTGTGTGACATCATTTGTTATTTTTATTTCAAACTAGTTATTATGGGCTTTTCTAAGATTGTGAAAAGTTTTAAAAGTAAAACTATTTAATGTAATTTTTTGTAGTCGACGATCTGTTTTAGATTTCATCTCATTTACTTCTCAGACAAATCGATAGGTTAGGCTCTTATAATCCTTGTTCTACAGAAGAGGTTTGAAGCTCAGAAAGATTTGGAAATTTGCATAAAATGTAAAATATGTCAGTGGCAGAGACAGACTTAAAAACAATCTCTTGCAGCTCTAAGTCCTACCCTTCTTACAGGAGATTTAGTAAACAGGTTTTCCTCACATCTGAATTACTGTTTTGCGTTCATTATGGAAACCAATGGAGGTTGAAAGAAATGGTGGAAAGTTTAATGATGCTAAACATCTACAAATGCAATGTATTAAAAATAATAAGAACAGAAAAGCCAGAGTTCTATATGTTTCTCAGTCTGTTCAGCATCAAATCATATTTCCTAGTGAACCATCTGCTTTCAGATTTGAAGCTTCTATCCATTTAATACTGGAGTAGGAAGTGGCAACCCACTCCAGTATTCTTGTCTGGAAAACTCTATGGATAGAGGAGCCTGGCGGTCTTCGGTCTGTGGGGTCTCAAAGCGTGAGACATGACAGAACCCACACACACACACACACACCCGTCCATTTAATAAGTGCCTTCATTAGTGAAAAGAAGGTACATGGATTGCAAGTGACCAAATGCAAACATGTGCGGGTGGATATGGATGTATGGTTTAAGATATTGTCCTTCTTCCTGAGGATGAACTCTGATGGGAAAATATAATCAAAATAACCTTATCCTTGAGTAGACTGGAAAGTTAACCCCTAGTCTAGTATCACTCAAGACTTAAAGAAATCTGAACAAAGGTTTTGATGTTTTCTCTCCATCCACCACTGTATCTCTTTAACACTTCCTTGTCTTCCTTCCTGGTCAGTTAGGGGTTTAGCCAGAGTGACCAGGAAGAGAGTGTATTGTTTCTGACAGGAGGAGCTTTTAGTTTTATTAAAACATCCAAGAATGGATGTGATCAGGAGGTCCAGGCTGTAAATTAAAATTGGAAAGATTTCTGCCCACAGATGTGGCTGTAACTGTGTGAATAACTTCCATCTCTCCAATGGATGTGTAGTTTGGGTTTGTACAAAAGGCAAAAGGTGCAGTGAGTCTGGTGTAGAGCTATGGGTAATGCCCATAAAATTATTCTTTTGTTAAAAAAAGATTTTTTTTATATGGACCATTTTTAAAGTCTTCGTTGAATTTGTTACAATGTTGTTTCTGCGTTATGTTTTGCTTTTTGGCCACGAGGCATGTGGGATCTTAGCCCGCCGACCAGGGATCGAACCAGCACCCTCTGCATTGGAAGGCAGAGTCTTACCCACTGGGCCACCAAGGAAGTCCTCAAGTCCTCTTTAAAGTCACTCCTCTGCACACAGTGTGTTGGGGACAGCCCGAATCTGCACAGGGAGACGGGGGCAACAGTGGCAGGGGCCATATCAGTATGCCAGTGTTACAGTGAACAGATGATCAAGTTAGAATATAGACTCAAGGGATCATGGCTTCAAGGAAGAGTCCAGAGATTACCATCCCAGCCCAGAAATTCCTGTCCCAGAGTGCAGTAGTAGTATGAACTCTTAATTGTATAAATAAATCCATGAATTTTTTTTTGGAGGCTAATTACTTTACAATATTGCATTGGTTTTGGCATACATTGACATTAATCCACCACGGGTGTACATGTGTTCCCCATCCTGAACCCCCCTCCCACCTCCCTCCCCATCCCATCCCTCAGGGTCATCCCAGTGCACCAGCCCTGAGCACCCTGTCTCATGCATCGAACCTGGACTGGCAATCTGTTTCACATATGATAATTTACATGTTTCAATGCTATTCTCACAAACCATCCCACCCTTCTCTTCTCCCACAGAGTCCAAAAGACTGTTCTATACATCTGTCTCTTTTGCTGTCTCTCATACAGGGTTATCGTTACCATCTTTCTAAATTCCATATATATGTGTTAGTATACTGTATTGGTGTTCTTCTTTCTGCCTTACTTCACTCTATATAATAGGCTCCAGTTTCATCCACCTCATTAGAACTGATTCAAATGTACTCTTTTTAATGGCTGAGTAATATTCCATTGTGTGTATGTACCACAGCTTCCTTATCTATTCGTCTGCTGATGGGCATCTAGGTTGTTTCCATGTCCTGGCTATTATAAACAGTGCTGCGATGAACATTGGGGTGCACGTGTCTCTTTCAGATCTGGTTTCCTCGGTGTGTATGCCCAGAAGTGGGATTGCTGGGTCATATGGCAGTTCTATTCCCAGTTTTTTAAGGAATCTCCACACTGTTCTCCATAGCGGCTGTACTAGTTTGCATTCCCACCAACAGTGTAAGAGGGTTCCCTTTTCTCCACACCCTCTCCAGCATTTATTGCTTGTAGACTTTTGGATAGCAGCCATCCTGACTGGCGTGTAATGGTACCTCATTGTAGTTTTGATTTGCATTTCTCTGATACTGAGTGATGTTGAGCATCTTTTCATGTGTTTCTTAGCCATCTGTATGTCTTCTTTGGAGAAATGTCTGTTTAGTTCTTTGGCCCATTTTTTGACTGGGTCATTTATTTTTCTGGAATTGAGCTGTAGGAGTTGCTTGTATATTTTTGATAATAATTCTTTGTCAGTTGCTTCGTTTGCTATTATTTTCTCCCATTCTGAAGGCTGTCTTTTCACCTTGCTTATAGTTTCCTTTGTTGTGCAAAAGCTTTTAATTTTAATTAGGAATAAATAAATAAAAATAAATAAAAAGAGGGAAAAAATAAATCCATGAATTATTTTTTATAAAAATCCAGTACCTGACATGGGCTTGTCTGGTGGCTCAGCAGTACAGAATCCACCTGCCAATGCAGGAGCCGCCAGTTCGAGCCCTGGGCCGGGAAGATCCCCTGGAGAAGGAAATGGCAACGCACTCCAGTATTCTTGCCTGGAGGATCCCGTGGAGAGAGGAGCCTGGTGGGCTCCAGCCCGTGGGGTCAGAAGGGGTCGGACACGGCGAGTGACTAAACAGCAACAACAATCGCCTTTCATGCTTGCCCAGAAGGACAGCCGTGTGCCTCTTTTCTGCCCGGCCTCACAATGTTGTGAAACCTCCCAGATGTTTCTGCCCCTTAGGTTGTCATCTCACTACAAGAGGAGCCCTAGACGTGAAGGTAGACTTGAGGGTTTCACTGTGTCATCCTTCTGCCAGATAATCTGTGAAAATATCACCAGTGCAAGAGCCCACTGTAAACCACATCCTGGGAGGGATTCTTAATTATTCTCACTCTGTTTTCTCAAAAGCACATATTTATCCATAAGCCACCATTTTTCATTATCCTATGACGATTTAGAGACCTCCAGATACACACACAGGTAATTATTGTCTTCTGTGTACAAGATGTATGTAATCTTACTCAAACTTGTTGAAAATATAAAAAATAATACAGACATCTGCAGGCTCTCTTTTCCTCACATGCTATTTCTCTTAAAAAAAAAAAAAACTTAAATAGATTTAAACAACTACACATGGAGTTGGGAAAGTAAGTAGTCAAGAGATACCTGGAGTGACAGGCAAATTTGGTCTTGGCAAATTTGGCCAAAATGAAGCAAGGCAAAGGCTAACAGAGTTTTGCCCAGAGAATGCACTCGTCATAGCAAACACCCTCTTCCAACAACACAAGAGAAGACTCTACACGTGGACATCACCAGATGGTCAACACCAATCAGATTGATTATATTCTTTGCAGCCAAAGTTGGAGAAGCTCTATACAGTCAGCAAAAACAAGACTGGGAGCTGACTTTGGCTCAGATCATGAACTCCTTATTGCCAAATTCAGACTTAAATTGAAGAAAGTGGGGAAAACCACTAAACCATTCAGGTATGACCTAAATCAGATCCCTTACAATTATACAGTGGAAGTGACAAATAGATTCAAGGGATCAGAACTGATAGAGTACGTGAAGAACTATGGACAGAGGTTCATGACATTGTACAGGAGGCAATGATCAAGACCATCCCCAAGAAAAAGAAATGCAAAAAGGCAAAATGGTTGTCTGAGGAGACCTTACAAATAGCTGAGAAAAGAAGAGAAGCAAAAGGCAAAGGAGAAAATGAAAGATATACCCATTTGAATGCCGAGTTCCAAAGAATACCAAGGAGAGATAAGAAAGCCTTTCTCAGCGATCAATGCAAAGAAATAGAGGAAAACAATAGAATGGGAAAGACTAGAGTTCTCTTCAAGAAAATTAGAGATACCAAGGGAATATTTCATGCAAAGATGAGCACAATAAAGGACAGAAATGATATGGACCTAACAGAAGCAGAGGATATTAAGAAGAGGTGGCAAGAATACACAGAAGAACTATACAAAAAAGATCTTCATGACCCAGATAAACATGATGGTGTGATTACTCACCTAGAGCCAGACATCCTGGAATGCAAAGTCAAGTGGGACTTAGTAAGCATCACTATGAACAAAACTAGTGGAGGTGATGGAATTCCAGCTAAGCTATTTCAAATCCTAATAGGTGATGCTGTGAAAGTGCTGCACTCAATATGCCAGCAAATCTGGAAAACTCAGCACTGGCCACAGGACTGGAAAAGGTCAGTTTTCATTCCAATCCCCAAAAAAGGCAATGCCAAAGAACCCTCAAACTACTGCACAATTGCACTCATCTCACACACTAGCAAAGTAATGCTCAAAATTCTCCAAACGAGGCTTCAGCAGTACATGAACTGTGAGCTTCCAGATGTTAAAGCGGGATTTAGAAAAAGCAGAGGAACCAGAGATCAAATTGCCAACATCTGTTGGATCATAGAAAAAGCAAGAGAATTCCAGAAAAACATCCATTTCTGCTTTATTGATTACGCCAAAGCCTTTGACTGTGTAGGTCACAACAAGCTGTGGAAAATTCTTCTTCAAGAGATGGGAATACCAGACCACCTGACCTGCCTCCTGAGAAATCTTATGCAGGTCAAGAAGTAACAGTTAGAACTGGACATGGAACAACAAACTTGTTCCAAATTGGGGAAGGAGTACATCAAGGCTGTGTGTTGTCACCTTGCTTATTTAACTTCTATGCAGAGTATATCATGTGAAATGCTGAGCTGGATGAAGCACAAGCTGGAATCAAGATTTCTTGGAGAAATATCAGTAACCTCAGACATGCAATAACCTCAGATGATTCTGCCACCCTTATGGCAGAAAGTGAAGAGGAATTGAAGAGCCTCTTGATAAAAATGAAAGAGGAGAATGAAAAAGCTGGTGTAGAACTCAACATTCAAAAAATGAAGATCATGGCATCCGGTCCCATCACTTCATGGCTAATAGATGGGGAAACAATGGAAACAGTGACAGACTTTATTTTTGGGGGCTCCAAAATCACTGCAGATGGTGATTGCAGCCATGAAATTAAAAGGCGCTTACTCCTTGGAAGGAAAGTTATGACCAACCTAGACAGCATATTAAAAAGCAGAGACATTACTTTGTCAACAAAGGTCTGTCTGGTCAAAGCTATAGTTTTTCCAGTAGTCATGTATGGATGTGACAGTTGGACTATAAAGAAAGCTGAGCGCCGAAAAATTGATGCTTTTGAACTGTGGTGTTGGAGAAGACTCTTGAGAGTCCCTTGGATTGCAAGAAGATCAAACCAGTCCATCCTAAAGGAAGTCCTGAATATTCATTGGAAAGGACTGATGTTGGAGCTGAAACTCCAGTACTTTGGCCACCTGATGCAAAGAACTGACTCATTTGAAAAGACCCTGATGCTGGGAAAGATTAAGGGCAGGAGGAGAAGGGGATGACAGAGGATGAGATGGTTGGATGGCATCATCAAGTCAATGGACATGAGTTTGGGCAACCTCTGGGAGTTGGTGTTTGACAGAGAGGCCTGGCGTGCTGCAGTCCTGGGGCTGCAAAGAGTCAGTCATGACTGAGCGACTGAACTGACTGACTGACACATGGAGAACCTGGTTTTCTCCATCTTGTGCTCCATGGAGAGGGATCTGTCTTGATTTAAAAATCAGTCATCTGGCAGTGTTTTTTCTTCACAGAAATATTTCGGAAGGAACAGTGATGCTACCATCTTGCCATTATGTAAATGGATGTTAGGCCAAAAGTGTGGGATGTAGTCATACTGGAGCAGCCCTACTTGTAAGAGAAGGAGGGACAACTGAAGAAGACAGAATATTCTGGAATGTATATTTATCAACTGTCTTACACAGTCTCTTAAGTAACATTTACAATAATACATACATATCATATACTATAAATAATAATATATGCATTGGTGCGTGCTAAGTCGCTTCAGTCGTGTCTGACTCTGTGCGACCCTATGGACTGTAGCTCACCAGGCTCCTCTGTCCATGGGATTCTCCAGGCAGGAATACTGGAGAGGGTTGCCATGCCATTTTCCAGGGGATATTCCCGACCCAGGGATCAAAGCAGTGTCTGTCTCCTGCATTAGCTGGTGAATTCTTTACCATTAACACCACCTTGGAAGCTCCTACTAATATGTATCTACACTATAGTACCACCACTGTAATACTTAAATGAATGTATAACTTACAAGGAAATGAAATAGATAGCCTAATTTGATATTCAGTTCAGTTCAGTCACTCAGTTGTGTCCTACTCCTTCCAACCCCATGAATCTCAGCATGCCAGGCCTCCCTGTCCATCACCAACTCCTGGAGTATACACAAGCCCATGTCCATCAAGTCAGTGATGCCATCCAACCATCTCATCCTCTGTCGTCCCCTTCTCCTCCTGCCCTCAATTATTTCCCAGCATCAGGGTCTTTTCAAATGAGTCAGCTCTTTGCATCAGGTGGCCAAAGTATTGGAGTTTCAGCTTCAGCATCAGTCCTTCCAGTGAACACCCAGGACTGATCTCCTTTAGGATGGACTATATTACTTGGTGCTTATTGGAGGCATGGGATGATTAATTTTTAGTATGCAATGTTAAATTAATATTCCAATGTCATTATTGATATTGGCTTTTTAATAATGAGTTCCTGATTCCCCTTGTGACCTTTGTATATGGAGGAGAGGGGGGGGTCCCACAGGTGGGAGAATGGGGTTTCTAGGAAGTCACCTAAGCTGGCTGGAGGAGGGCATGGCCGTCCGCCCCAGTGTTCTTGCCTGGAGAATGCCACGGGCAGAGACGGAGGAACCTGGGGGGCTTTTCTCCACGGGGTCGCAGAGTCGGACGTGACCGAGCAACGAAATAGCAAGAGCAGCAGCACCTAGGCTGGGGGCTCGGAAACCTGGCACTGTCGCGTTAGGAAGGTTGCATCTCTCATGGGAAGAGTTTGGGGGCACTTGTTAAAACTGAAACTGATGCTCCAGTGACACAGTAAATGTGTGTGAAGTTCATTTCTCAGCAGCATGGGGATCTGTAGGGGATCTCTGACAGGCTGGTGGCAGTGTAAGATGGGGACTCCATCATTCAGTTAGACATTGACCTTGAGCTCCTGTTAGCTCTACACTTGAGCTGCTGTGACTATGGAAAGTGCACTGGGCTGACTTGAAAATGCCTGGTTTTCCTGTGACTGGGTGTGTGACCTTAGGCAAACTCTTTAAACCTGTTGAGCATCAGTCACTTTGTCATTTATTAGGCATCTCCTGTGTGTAGGGCACCACGCCAGGCACTTCTATGCATATTATTCCATTTCCTTATCTGCCAAGCAAGGGATGGTACCACCTGCTACACAGAGTATCTCATTAGAATCCACAGAAACAGTGTGTTATCACAGTGCTTCACAATCGAAAAATGGTTATGACTTCAGTATCTGCATGGAAGAATGTGTGTTTGTAGAGCATCTACTATGATGTGAGACCTGTGATAAATTTTCCTAAAATGCAAAGATACGTTATAATTAAAACAGGCAAAGCAGAACAGATATGTTGCCTGCTTGTTCAAGGAGAGTTGTGCCAGGATGAAATTGAAATGAGCACTTAGCAGGATGTGAGTCCTGAAGGACGTCTAACACTGGCCTCGTGGCCCAGGCCACCCCCAGTAACCCTCTGCTTTCCGCTTCCCCAGGCATGCGCCAAGGCAACGACCATGGCTCTCAGTACCGCTCCGCCATCTACCCGACCTCCGCTGAGCACATGGGGGCCGCCCTGAGGTCCAAAGAGGACTACCAGAAGGTAGGTCCCATCTCCCTCCCAGGCCACCTGTGGGGGAAGAGTCTGATTCTTGGCACCTGGCCCTGCGTTCCATTTGCATGTTTTGGGAAGTTTCTATCAGCCTCATGGAATAGAGGCCTTCTGCCCCGTAGAATGGAGACGGAAATGGCAAGCATGTGTTCTTATGCATGTCTCTTAAAGTCAGATCATCCAGATGAATATACAACTTGACATCAAATTTCTCTCTCTCTCTCTGAGTCTCTCTCTTTTTCTTCTTTCTGTATTAATCTGCTTGGGCTGCTATGACAAAGCACTACAGATGGGATGCTTAAACAGCAGAAATCCGTGGTCTCACAGCTCTGTTGAATCACGGGGAGTTGAAAGTCACAGTGTTGGCAGGACTGAATCTGCTCAGGGACTCTCCCCTGGGCTTGTAGCCGGCTGTCTTCTCCCTGTCTTTTCATCATCGGCTCTATGTGCGCCTGTTTCTGGGTCCAAATTAATACCATTTATGACAACTCCAGTCACGTTAGGTCAGGGCCTTAGCTAATGACCATATTTAGCTCCATCATCTCTGTTAATGTCTCCAGGGGAGGTCACATGCTAAGGTCCTGGTAGTTGGGATTCCAGCGTATCTTTTTGGGGGACACATAATTATCACTGTTAACTGGGTTGATGTTTGTAAAGCATAGAGCGTAGCAAAATGCTCAACAGATGGTAGCCCATATTACTGTTGGGATTTCAACTTCAGTTTGGTAGATGAAGCCTTGGTTGCTGATACCATCACTTGAGAAAAGTAATGTATGATGAGAGAGGCGGCTGAGGGCCTGCAGAACTGTAGCACTTGAGAGCTGGGTTAGAGAGGTGCCTCGGGCAGACGAAACATGGTGGCAGGTTTAACAGAGAACCAGCCCCAAACAAAAACTTAACAGTTCGTTCTGTTGGGTTTAATCTCACTATATTTAATTATAAAGGTTATGTTGTTAATACTAAAAGTAACTTATAATTACTGCCATAATATTGATTTCCTAATATAATGATTCACAATCTCTTAAGGTATAAACAGTGATACTAAGAAACTCCAGAAGAATATTAATTTCCCTCCGGACTATCTCAAAATGAGTTGATCTTCTCATGTTCACCTTGAAGATGTTAAGGTCAAAAGATTAGTGCCTCCCACACGATGATAAAGAGGCTAACTTACATGTAATAGTCTGGTTTCTACCCCACTCTCGTTTCTATCCTTAGCTTTGAGTAGAACCCACATTGATCTTAGATAACTGATAGACATATGAAGTAAAATGTAGATATTAAGTGTTATTTGTTTCAATAATTTCTCCATTACTTCTGTAGTTGGGGGAATGTTAATCTGGACAATCTTGTTCAATGTTAATCAATGAATAATCTTGACAGTTTTTCTAACCTAGCGCTCTTTGAATGTTCTGTACCTAAGCACATGGGACTTAAATACATTCCTACATATACATATATCCCCTTCATGGATCACAGCCTTGGCTTTTAAAAGTGGGGTCTATTTCAAAAATAAAAATTGGGCTCTTCTGTGCCCCCAACATCCAGATATCCACTGTGGTTCATCTAACCACGTAGAATTGCTTGATCACCAACTCAGAGAACAAATAATGTCACATCTCTTTTATTTTTATATGTAAATAAAAACTGGTTCTAAATTATAGTGACAGATGAGTAGAAAGTCCCGTACTTCTGTCCTGGCAAAGTGGCTAAACTCCAGAGAGTCTTAACTCTAGACCACTGCCGCCATACAACCCTGTGCCCAACAGCAGTGGTCTGTCCTGCAGTGTCCGGGAGCTGCAGGGAAGAGAGAGGGGAGGCCAAGGGCATCTGAGCTGGTGCACGAGAGGTGGCTGGTGTGACGATATGCAAAGGGTCCTTCACTTGCCCCCGTCTGGTCCAGGGCAGGCAGCTGACTGCAGTCTCCAGGATAATTTGCTATGATTTAGTGACTTTTTGGCTCCTCTGTTAGAGCAAACAAGTCTGGTTTTAGCAGGCATGCTGCTACAATTGTTGAGTTGTGTAATATGCAGAGATATAGAGAGCACAGTACATCATGAGAAACGCTGGGCTTTAAGAAGCACAAGCTGGAATCAAGATTGCCGGGAGAAATATCAATAACCTCAGATATGCAGATGACACCACCCTTATGGCAGAAAGCGAAGAGGAACTAAAGAGCCTCTTGATGAAAGTGAAAGAGGAGAATGAAAAAGTTGGCTTAAAGCTCAACATTCAGAAGACTAAGATCATGGCATCTGGTCCCATCACTTCATGGGAAATAGATGGGGAGACAGTGGAAACAGTGTCAGACTTTATTTTTGGGGGCTCCAAAATCACTGCAGATGGTGATTGCAGCCATGAAATTAAAAGATGCTTACTCCTTGGAAGGAAAGTTATGACCAACCTAGACAGCATAGTAAAAAGCAGAGACATTACTTTGTCAAGAAAGATCTGTCTAGTCAGGGCTATGGTTTTTCCAGTAGTCATGTATGGATGTGAGAGTTGGACTATAAAGAAAGCTGAGCGCCAAAGAATTGATGCTTTTGAACTGTGGTGTTGGAGAAGACTCTTGAGAGTCCCTTGGACTGCAAGAAAATCCAACCAGTCCATCCTAAAGGAGATCGGTCCTGGGTGTTCATTGAAAGGACTGATGTTGGAGCTGAAACTCCAATACTTTGGCCACTTGATGTGAAGAGCTGACTCATTTGAAAAGACCCTGGTGCTCTGAAAGATTGAGGGAAGTAGGAGAAGGGGACGATAGAGGATGAGATGGTTGGATGGCATCACCGACTCAATGTAAATGAGTTTGGGTAAACTCTGGGAGTTGGTGATGGACAGGGAGGCCTGGCATGCTGTGGTTCATGGGGTCACAAAGAGATGGACACAAATGAGCGACGGAACTGAACTGATGGTTGATATATCTGTGTATATATGATATTGATAACAGAACAGCAGCAACAGTACTGACTACTTACTACATGATAATTACTGTTTTAAGCATTTTATATAAATGGAACCATTTCTATATCTCTGACTCTATAAACATACATACATATCATGGGTCTATAGATATAATGGAGCTAATGGATATGTTTAGATATAGGTATGAATACATCTCTGTGTCTTTATATAAAATTGTATGCACCCATGCCTCTTGTTTCTAATTTTGAAGCTCGTATCATTTTCCAACTGTCCATTTAGTTGGTATAATTGATTAATATACACAGAAAAAGCAAAAAGAAAAATCAGTAATTCACAGTGCCAGTGAGAGGCAGGTGTAATTAGCTTTTACACCCTATAGAAGTCGGTCTGTGCTTTTCTGTTTACCTTAAAGAAGAATAATGTGGTCTTTACTAGGCCCACTAAGTAGGGAGACAGAGTCAGGTGTCACAGGTTCCCTTCTCACAGGTCAGTGAAGAAGCAGAGGCTTGGCTCCTAGCGTTTCCTCTCCAGGGTAACCCTTGGACAGATCCCTGAAGCAGTAGGGGTCTTTAATCTGGGAGAGTTATTCTTAACAATACTGGATGAGGGTCTAGGACTCCATAATCTATCTTATCACAAACTTTTGGGTTTACTTATGAGAGTGGGGAGGTTCTGAAGATGGATTTCTGTCATTTTATATGTACTGTTTTCTCCTGTAAGAGCTGGCATTTCTGGTGGCCCTGTCACCGCACCTGGGGGGGGGGGGGCGGGAATCATCTTATTTGAACCCTGGCGGGACACCCCCTGCACTAACTATAACATTGTTGACTCAGGTTACTAGTTTAATAGTCTTCACTAGTTTGCCCCCAGTGACCTGCTAGTAACCAGCTTCTTCAGCAACTTCTTTATGCCATGCAAAGTTGAGAGTGACAGTTCTGCTTACCACCGAGCAGCCATTTGAACATAAAACTAGCTGATTTTATCACAGGGACCAATTGTTGAGCTAATTAGATGCACAGAACTGCTGATGAGCCAGAAACCCAAAGTAATTTTTCCATCTAAACCATGGTTTTCTGCAGAGTTGACTGGGTTGTAGACACCAGGCTCACCAACAACCCTTGAAAAGGGAGAAAGGCTGAAGACGTTTGCTAATTTCCATTCGGATTAGGGCAGGCTGGAGAATCTCACAGGAGAGGACCTGAGTGAAACCTCAGCTTCACACTGAGTTCCTTGACCTTGAAAGAGCAGGATTCTGTTTACAGAATTTGACAGCTGCTTCATATCTTTGGTGAGCTGCAGCCTTGGCACAAAATGTAGGATCTTCTTGCCTTTGGACAAAGTCTTCATGGTGGTGGTGGTTTAGTCAGTAATTTGTATCAGACTTTTGCAACCCCATGGACTGTAGCCCTCCAGGCTCCTCTGTCCATGGGATTTCCCAGGCAAGAGTACTGGAGTGGGTTGTCATTCCCTTCTCCAGGGGATGTTCCCCACCCAGGGATCAAACCCAGATCTCCCGCATTGCAGGTGGATTCTTTACCACTGAGCCACCAGGGAAGCCAAAGACTTCATAGTCTTTCATTAATAGGATTTTCATATTTTTTCACCAGAATTTCATAGTGGAATCATCTACTTATGGTGTTCATTGGAGGAGATAATTAGATGTGTTCTTGTTTTTGGATCACCAGATGTAGACAGTTTCCCTCTCAAGTGAGCCCGTGATGATGTTTTCTAGTATTCTAAGCTGAATCATAGCTTCTGGCAGGGAGGGGGGTTGTTCCCATGTGATTTTTATGTCCTGAAAATCCAACTCTCCCTCATTTAGGAACTGGATCTTTTGATTAGTAATAGATTATGTTTCCTGAAATTTGCTGAAGAATTAATAAATCAAAAAATCATGTTCTGGCCACATGACCTATTTCCTTCTCAGTGCCTCAGAGCTTCATGAACAATAAGCACAAGCTTTCCTCTGGATAACCTTTTTGGGTGAATGTTAAATTACCCACTATGTGTCAAATATGAAACAGGGCCTTAATGTCTCTGTCTCCCAGCATGTTTGTTTATCCACCCACCCACCTATCCATCCATCCATCCATATCTTCAGCATAGCTATAGTCTCTAAGTATGTATCATGTTTTATCTTTAATTTCAATTATCTAGCAATCTGCTACTGTACTGTACATGGTGTCATTTTAAAGCAAAGTACCCAAAATGAAAGGTAAAAAGCAACAACTATTTTTGGGCATTGCTTCAACTTCCCTGATAGCTCAGTTGGTAAAGAATCTGCCTGCAATGCAGGAGACCCCAGTCCAGTTCCTGGGTTGGGAAGATCCACTGGAGAAGGGATAGGCTACCCATCCAATATTCTTGGGCTTCCCTTGTGGCTTAGCTGATAAAGAATCTGCCTGCAATGTGAGAGACTGGGGTTTGATCTCTGGATTGGGAAGATCCTCTGGAGAAGGGAAAGGCTACCCACTCCAGTATTCTGGCCTGGAGAATTCCATGGACTAAATAGTCCATGGGGTTACAGAGTCAGACATGACTGATTGTCTTTCACTTTCACTTTGATTATTTAATTTGATCAGTGGCTGCCAACATTCCTTGGTATATGGCCACATCCTCCCAGTCTCTGAGTAGGTGGCCAAGTGGCCTTCTCCACTTGTGTGTGTCCAATCTCCCCCTCCTTCTCTCTTACAAGGACACATGTGATCACATGTAGGGCCCACTCGATAAGCCAGGATAATCTACCCATCACGAGATCCTTAATTTAATCACAGCTGGGAAGTCTTTGCTGTATAAAGTAACATTTACACGTTCTGGGGATTAGGGCATGGACGTTTGGCCGGCAGCAGTATTGAGCCTACTACAGTCCTCAGGCCTGGATTCCATCCTGCAATTGTCACATGTCATGACTCATGTGATAGTGGTAGCTTTTGGAGGCTGAAACTGGGAGTTCTTTTTTCCTGGGCTGCTCACCCAGTGGGCACCCATCTGGCTTCTTCTGAGCCCCGGGGCCACACACGAACACACTTGGTGCCCCAGAAAGGATGGGGCTTGCTCTCCTCTCTCTAGGGATCCTTGTCTAGTTTTGAACAGAGATACAAATTTGCACCGGCTTATCCCCTTTCAAACATCTCTACCTTCAAAAAATATCCAGCTTCATCCCCATCCTACTTACCAAAATAAAGTAGCATACTAAAAATAACAACAGGGAAAAAATCCTGAGAGCTAGATTTGGAGGAGAAAATTGTGTGCGTGTGTGTGTGTGTGTGTGTGCGCGCATGCGCATGTGTGTGTGTATAATCAAAATAATGTTTGAATGGTTGGCGAGGATGTGCTAGTGCTCTTAGTCACTTACTACCTGTGGACTTCTATTTCTTGTCTTCATTTTAGAATTATCTGAGTGTGAATAGCATAATTTCCTCATAGATTTGTTATAAGAATTAAATAATATTTTCTATACATGTAAAAATACATTAAAAATTCTATATATGTAAAAATACCTCTTGTTATGGACATATATATGTATGTATGTATACACACACACACACGCACGCACATACTATAATATAGCTAGCATGTTGTGCACACCCAATATTCATTCAATGAAGCTGAGCCCCTCCAGTCTTCTAGTCAAGAAAATAGTTCCAATTATGCCAACTCAATGGAGAGAAATTAAATATTCTCAATAAATATCCAGTTATGCTATAATCATCATATAACTGGACCTGATAATTCCCTACCAGAAGGTACAGATCCTTTGCGTTTCCTTATAAGCATCGATAGCCTGAAAATCTGAACATGTCTTTCCTTCTGTACCTTCCCCCACCTTCCCCAGTAAATTAATACATTAATTACCTTATCAGCTATTAATTATGTACTGATTAGTTTCCAGACTCACATTATAGTTGTTTCACACACAGCTATTGGAAGAAGGATCTCGTGAAGTTTCTTGCAATAAACTGTGCTATGCAACAGCACAGAAGCCCATGTGTCACAAATGCTCTTACCTGTAGACCATTCTCTGGTAACTGTCCTGACTTTAAGTGGGCTGTTTGGGGGCTCCTGGTTCATCCTTGTTTCCCCCAAGACCTGGTTCTGTTCTTCGAATCTAGCGGATTGTCAGCAAATATTTGTTGGCATGAACTGAAAAGATGTAGCAAAGTAAGGAACCGCCTTTACTCCTTGTTACAGACTGAACAGTTGAGTCCTCCCAAAATGTGTACATTGAAGCCCTAACTCTCATGTGATAGTATTAGGACCTGGGGTCTTTGGGTGATTTGAGTTAGATGAGGTCATGAGGGTGGGGCCCTCGTGATGGGATTAGTGTCCTTGTAAAAAGAGATGCCAGAGAGCACCCTCTCCCTCTCTCTCTCTCCCCTCAAGCAGCAAAGAAGAGGTTACCTGAGCACATAGTGAGATGGTAGTCATCTCTAAGTGACGAAATAATATTCACAATGAAACCTATCCTGCTGGCACCTCCCTGCCTCCAGAACTGGGAGAAATAATTGTCCTTTTTTAAAGCCACCCAGTCTGTAGTACGTTGTTGTGGCAGGTAGAGCTTACTGAGATGCCAGGAGAGGGTGGAGAACCTCGGCGGTGGGTGAGGGCACCTGGCTGGGGTCTTGCTCTGCCCTTACTGACTCTGCCCTTGGATGAGCCCTTACAGCTCTACTTTCTTGTGTATAAAGTGGGAAGATAAGAACAGCAAAAGTTTTTTATAAATCGTAACAGTTTCTTGTGCTTTGTCCCACATCATATGAGTGGTAACCCTCGCCCCACACAGGGAGGTAGTTCAGAATCTGCCCTCCTACCTGCCTTAGAAAGAAACCGAAGCTTAAAGGGCTTCATTCACATTTCCAAGATGACCCAGGGAATACATATAGACAATGAGAGCCATCTGACTCTGAATTCCATATGCTTTCCTCACACACTGTACTTGGTAATCTGTCAAGCATTTTACAAATATCACGGTTTTAATGGGGTGACTCCAGAGACAAGGCTATTGGCAATGACTTCATCCTGCTTTTCCAGGGGCCCTCAGATTTCAAACCATTGCAGAAATTTAAGATCAGAGAACCTTCCTTTCTGTCAGGAACAGAGAAGATGGCAGGCTGATTCCTGTTTCTTTGTTCACGAAGAAGTGGATAGGTTGCATTCTAGACATACCCCTTCTCGATCTCTTGCATTCTCTGTGCTCCGATGTGAAAACCAGCAACAGCACTGAAAGATTCTGCTTTCACCAATACCAGAAATCACTTATGAATATTTGCATCGAAGCACCCTGAGTAGACATGGGTAAATGTCAGTTGATATTTTATGGTTTTGGGGATTAGCCAGCTTTTCCTCTTCCTCTTCTTTTTTTCTAACTTGTGCTATTGTTTAAAGCATGCATGGAGTTATGATTTTTAAATGTCCATGGAAAAGCCCTGAATAATTCATTCACTTACCTTAGTCAAAGAGAAAAAACCCCTTTGTCTGCCCAGCAATAAAGATGAAATTCCTCTTACACCCCTCTTGTAGCTTTGCGGTTATCATCACAGGTATTATTATGAACCCTAAACAAGAACGTGTGAAATGAATGTTTTTAAAATGCCCATTTCTGAGAGGCAGGCGTCTGTATCTCTGTGTGTGCAGCCATATAGACAGATAAATCTTTGGCCTTAATGGTTTAGTTGCACGGGGTGATTATTTTCATTTCCACTTATTACTGTGTGTTAGACTCCTCTTGTATGAGTACGAATTGCTCTTTCTTGACTGTATTTAGAAATATCCGCATTACCCCTGGGTATTTGTTCATTAATAGGGGGTGGGGAGAGAAAAAGCTTGTAATAATGGGCTTTACATATTATTAAACTGTGTGCGTTCAGATTAGGGTCCAAGTGAAAAAAAAATCTAGTTTGTGTTACTGCCCTCTGGTGGTTGCAGTGTGTTGCTGCAGTGGCAGGGAAGTCAGTGCGTCCCTGGGGTGGAGCTCTGCCTGCGGTGGCTGAGAGCCAGGCAGACCCCAGGGCTTTGCCGGGCCGTCAGTCTTTGATTCACATTAACTGCTTTTCCTCCAGGTGCACTGCAGGCACCCTAGGATTCCGCTCAGTGGCCAGACTAATGATCAAAAAGCCCGTGTCCACACAAAATAACGCTGACCAACGTAGGGTGACATTCGAATGAATTCAGATTCTCCGTGAACCACACTCCTCCACATCTTTCAAGATCAGCATGGGAAGATGCAGTGGCTCCCCTTGTGTGACGTATGTACCCCCTGTGGTATCCAAGGTGACTTTGGATGTCTCCAGATAAGCATTTTCAATGTTAATAGTTATGTGGTAATATTTTAACATGTCGTAGGCACAACGCAGGGAGTGTTTGATACCCATGGTCTCCTGGATGTAGGTGCCGACCAGGAGATGGTGCCCACGCACAGCTGCTTTCTTTGCGGCGATGCAGCCAGCACTGGGTTGGTGACCTCTTGGTTGATGGGGCAAGGCCCATGTGGAGGTGGGGGGACGACTGGGAGCAGCAGCAGCCCTGCTCCATGCTTGTGGTGTGACCTTGGCATGTTAACCTCGATAAGCCTGGGTGTCCTGGTTTGCTGAATAGGATCGTAATGGCTTCTCCTTAGGGTGCTGTAGCTTTTTAAAGGTGCGGTGCACACGTCAGGCGTCTGTCTCGGAATACGGTCCCCTGTCTCCCCACACTCAGACACTTCTCTGAGCCTGCTTTCCTCCCAGATCGAATCCTGCTGTGCTTGCCACATTCCGTTCTTCATCAGGCCCGCTGTCAGTTTCCGTGTTCTTCTCCCTCTTGAATACAGGTGGGCTCTCCCCGGTGGAGTGCACTCCATGTGGCACCCTGCACAAAGCAGGCTCTTTCCTTGTGCCTGTGGCAGGAGGTAAGCGCAGGAGCAAAATAATTCCAGGTGACGTTTGCCCATCCTTTGACACAGTCAGTGAGTGCATTGCATCTATCAGATGAGGACAGGACCTATCCATTGTCCCTCCTGTCTCCCTGACTCATGTGGTCTGATAGGGTTAGGTTCCTACCCATTGGCTGCAGGCAGGGAAGAGGAAAGGTCTGCAGCGTCTAGAGCCCCGCCTGAGCTAATATCTCTCTTATCTTACCAGCTGATAGAGGTATAGGTTTATGGTCTGCGCCTGTGTGCACACGCTCTACTTGTTAATTTCAGCAGAAGAGAAAGGAAAGGCAATGGGAACATTTTAAATAACAGTATTTAGCACTAGGATAGGATATCTATTCTAGAGATAACAGAGGAGCCTTTGTTGCTCACGCAGATAGATTTATAGGCCTTGCCCTGGCTTAACCTGTGTAAAAAAGACACTCCTGTCTCCTTAGGAGTGGTCTGATGGGAGAAACTACCCCGGGTGGGGGTTGGGGGGGCAGGGGATGGGGGAAGGAGGAGCCCTGGCAGTTCAGGGATAAACGCAGTGAAGCAGGGTTGTTGTCTGCCTTTAAAATCCTTGCGGATTTTGTCTCAGCTCTGTGTGATTCTAAGTTTCTCCACTTGCCCTCCACGGAGCTTCCCACTCTCTTCGTAAATGGCTGCAGAACGCCCGCTTACATGTCTGCCATGGAGACGATGTTCATTTAAGGCTTCGAGAAGTCAGAGCTTTCATGTTGGCCGTGAAAGCCAGAGAGCCGCAAGCACCTCAGTGGCGGAGATGAAAGGACATGTGTGTGTGCGTGTGTGTTTGGAACTTAAAGGACAGGGAGAAAAAGAAAATAGATGTTACCGCTTTGCACTTACTTCAAAATATGCCTGACTCCCTCTGGTGGGACCGTTTAACTCCAAATGCGTCCCCCCCCCATCGCCCCCACTCCCACCACACGCTCCCCGCCCCCACCACATTCATCTTGGCTCATGTGACATCTGTTCTGGGCACTGCGGAGCAAGTCTTCTCGTTGCCATGGCAGCCAGTGGAGAGAGCCCGCCCATTGGCTGCTAGCGGAGAGGAGAAAAAAAGGCCCGCAGTGTCAGAGGTCGCGCGCCTGGTGCCCGCCTGCCACTGTTTTCAGTCAGCTGCTGGCGGGGCCACGTTACCGGAGCGCGCGGCAGCGGGCACAGGCCCGCAGGGACCGCCCGCCACAGCTGTGGACCCCGCCGGGCGGAAGGGGGGCCCCCGAGGTCAATGTCATTAGTTTCTCCCTCAAGTGTGAAGTGCGTGAAGGACAAAAGCAGAGCCTGTGGAGAAGAGTGGGCTGCCTTCTCCTTCACCTTGAAGTACTCTGAGCGCTCTTTTCTTCTGGAGTGTTTGGATTGAAATTCCTAGGCTGACCCTTCCTACTCCCAGCCTTCCCCATAGTGAGGGAGGCCCTGGGCCCCAGTTAAGCTGTGGAAATAAAAGCCTGTCTCAGATTCCATTTACCTTGACCATTACCCCATCACTCTAACACCAAAAGAGGACAGCGTTCCATTTCAAAATCTACACCCAAAACCTGATTGTTTTTTTTTTTTTTTAATTTTTATTTATTTATTTTTCAATTTCTCCTTTATTATTTTTTTTTTCCAGTGGGTTAAAATCATTTTCCTCTTGTTGGAGTCATCTCTGAATTTCATGATGTGATCAGAATCCTCGCTATAGGGTCTCGTAGTCATGGCGTCAGAGGTATAGGTCACTCACATCCTTACCTCCTGACCAATGAATCTCTGTCCCCAGGGCCTGATCGTGCACACGGACAGGTAGATCGTGCACACGAGCAGCCTTGAAATCCTCATTTGCTGAACCCCAGCTGCGTCTCCTGGGCTCCCTTCTCCGGGCAGGTTTTAGGTCCCCACTGATGAGTGATGGGGTGTCCTGGCACCAGCCACAGCCAGGGCCTTCAGTCTCCAGAGCGCTGCACCAGTTGGGATTTGGCTGGGCAAACACTGACAACAGCAGTTCAGCATAACTGAGGCTGGAGAAGGAAGGTTCGCGAACATTCCCTCATCCGTTCCTCCCACGTGTGGTCCCTGCTTCACAGCGGGCCGATCCTGGTAGTTTCCCAGGTCACACTCTTGTGAACGGGTGAGCTCGGGATGCACACTGCAGTTCTTTGCTTCCGAACTCTGTGTGCATTTGTCACTCAAGCCGCAGGGGCCTCTGGATGTCTGAGGCCCCCGCAGATTTATATATGGGGAAGGTAGCCTATGATGAAGACCGCTCCTCCCAGCTCTACGCATGCTTTGTCATGCCTGTTTCACACTTGATGAGACTGTAACGTTGGTGTTTAATTCGTCGAGATCAGGGACTAATGGCTTGAGGAATTTTTCTTGCTCCTTATGGCAGCTGCTTGTGGTTATAACCTGTATACGTAATATATAACCTGTATATATAACCTGTAGCACTGTATACGTGTACTTTCACTGAGCAAAAAGCTCCCAGCTGATGACAAGGAGGGGATTTGTGTCAGAACCAGTGAGACAAAGTGAAAAATTACTGTCCCCTTTGCTTCATGCTCTCAGGCTTATTTTGGCCCCTTATTTATTTTCAGATAGTTTGGGCTTATCAGAATAGAAATGTAGGGGAATTCCCCGGTGGTCCAGTGGTTAGGACTCAGCACTTCCACTGCAGGGAGCAGGGATCTGAGTCCTGATCAGAGAACTAGGATCCTGCAAGCAGCGCAGAGTCGCCAAAAAAGAAATGTACCACAAAATAATGTTGGAGGAGGTCTGTGTTATTGAGGTCTGCCTCTCTGCCATCTTTGCTCATTCCTTTGGCCTGAATCTAGAAGTTTGAGGATTTACTCCTAAATCTTTGAAAGAACTATGGAACAGAAAAAGAAGTCTTGTCACTTACCTGTCTTTGTATCATTGTAAGAGAGTGATTGCTTCTGCAGTTTGGCGAAACCAGGACCAAAACAGTTCCCAGTGATTCAGGTACTAGTTTTTCTATCCATGTGCTGATCAGAGTCAGGAAAGTTGATGAACAGTGGGATGGGTTGGAAACAAGGCAGGCAGTCCCCACAAGCTTGCTCTCAAATCCAGTATCCTGAGTCACTAGAGGTTATTAAACCCACCAGCAAAACTGAGCTCGTTCCTCTCCTCCCTCTTACACTGGGAACAGTACCCACTTAGGGAAAATTAAGCAAAATTGAGAGCTTGTGCATTTCTAGAAATAGGACCTTAACAAGCATTCAGAAGAATGTGCTTCAGTGGCAAGAATGCTGGAATATTTCACAGTGCAACTCATATGATGCTTTTTATCAAAACTTGAGTGGTGAAGTTACCATGAGTCATATTTTGCCCACAAAGATAGGATCAAGTCTATAGAGTAAAGACATAAGACAGTAGGTTTTCACTTACAAAACCTACAAGCAACTGTTCTTCCAATTACACTTTCCGAGTGGATTTCCCAGCATTCACTGCTAATGCTCTTTTTACCACCCTTCATAAGTATTTATGAGGCCATAGGAAAAAAATGCAGTGAGAAACAGGTTAACAGTGAGTTTTCCAGAAAGAAAATTAAACAAGCAAAAGCCAGAGAAGCTCCTGGTGTCCATTTAAACATGTGGAAGAGAAGTCAGTCAACTCCCTGAACTGGTAAGAAATCCCCCACTGCCTGCCATCATGACTCCCTAGAGACGCAGGACTGAGACCACTAACCATCACGCCTCCTGCTGCCCACTCCACATCTAAAGCACGACCAGGTTTCCTTCCCCCTCCCATTTTCTTATCTGTAAGTTTAGACTCATCTATCTGGAGAAATTTCTCTAACGTATTTAGTGCAACACTATTTAGCCACGTGATGTGGATTAACGGTTGTATAAAATGACCTTTAGGGCTTCCCAGGTGGCTCAGTGGTAAAGAATCTGCCTGCCAATGCAGGAGACACAAGAGATGGAAGTTTGATCCCTGGGTCAGGAAGATCCCCTAGAGGAGGAAATGGCAACCCACTCCAGTATTCTTGCCTGGAGAATACCATGGACAGAAGAGCCAGGTGGGCTACAGTCCATGAGGGTCACAAAGAGTTGGCCACGATTAAGCATGGCACAGTGGCAAAATGACCCTTAATGTCCTCATTGATTCTCAGATTGTATCACATAATGACTCAAGTAGAAGAAAGTGGGGAAAACCATTAGACCATTCAGGTTTGATTCAAATCAAATCCCTTATGATTATACAGTGGAAGTGAGAAATAGATTTAAGGGACTAGATCTGACAGACAGAGTGCCTGATGAACTACGGACAGAGGTTTGTGACATTGTACAGGAGACAGGGATCAAGACCATTCCCAAGAAAAAGAAATGCAAAAAAGCAAAATGGCTGTCTGAGGAGGCCTTACAAATAGCTGAGAAAAGAAGAGAAGAGAAAAGCAAAGGAGAAAAGGAAAGATATACCCATTTGAATGCAGAGTTCCAAAGAATACCAAGGAGAGATAAGAAAGCCTTCCTCAGTGACCAATGCAAAGAAATAGAGGAAAACAATAGAATGGGCAAGACTAGAGATCTCTTCAAGAAAATTAGAGATACCAAGAGAGCATTTCATGCAAAGATGGGCTCAATAAAGGACGGAAATGGTCTGGACCTAACAGAAGCAGAAGATATTAAGAAGAGGTGGCAAGAATACACAGAAGAACTGTACAAAAAAGATCTTCATGATCCAGATAATCACAATGGTGTGATCACTCACCTAGAGCCAGACATCCTGGAATGTGAAGTCAAGTGGGCCTGAGAAAGCATCACTATGAACAAAGCTAGTGGAGGTGATGGAATTCCAGTTGAGCTATTTCAAATCCTAAAGGATGATGCTGTGAAAGTGCTGCACTCAATATGCCAGCAAATCTGGAAAACTCATCAGTGGCCACAGGACTGGAAAAGGTCAGTTTTCATTCCAATCCCAAGGAAAGGCAATGCCAAAGAATGCTCAAACTACTGCACAATTGCACTCATCTCACATGCTAGTAAAGTAATGCTCAAAATTCTCCAAGCCAGGCTTCAGCAATACATGAACCGTGAACTTCCAGATGTTCAAGCTGGTTTTAGAAAAGGCAGAGGAACCAGAGATCAAATTGCCAACATCTGCTGGATCATCAAAAAAGCAAGAGAGTTCCAGAAAAACATCTATTTCTGCTCTATTGACTATGCCAAAGCCTTTGACTGTGTGGATCACAATAAACTGTGAAAAATTCTGAAAGAGATGGGCATACCAGACCATCTGACCTGCCTCTTGAGAAACCTATATGCAGGTCAGGAAGCAACAGTTTGAACTGGACACGGACCAACAGACTGGTTCCAAATAGGAAAAGGAGTACATCAAGGCTGTCACCCTACTTATTTAACTTATATGCAGAGTACGTCATGAGAAACGCTGGGTTGGAGGAAGCACAAGCTGGAATCAAGATTGCCGGGAGAGATATCAATAACCTCAGATATGCAGATGACACCACTCTTATGGCAGAAAGTGAAGAAGAACTAAAAAACCTCTTGATGAAAGTGAAAGAGGAGAATGAAAAAGTTGGCTTAAAGCTCAACATACAGAAAACTAAGATCATGGCATCCGGTCCCATCACTTCGTGGCATCCAGTCCCATCACTTCATGGCAAATAGATGGGGAAACAGTGGAAACAGTGGCTGACTTTATTTTTGGGGACTTCAAAATCACTGCAGATGGTGATTGCAACCATGAAATTAAAAGACACTTACTCCTTGGAAGGGAAGTTATGACCAACCTAGACAGCGTATTAAAAAGCAGAGACATTACTGTGTCAACAAAGATCCATCTAGTCAGGGCTATGGTTTTTCCAGTAGTCATATATGGATGTGAGAGTTGGACTATAAAGAAAGCTGAGCGCCAAAGAATTGATGCTTTTGAACTGTGGTGTAGGAGAAGACTCTTTTTTTTTTTTGAATTACAAAGCTACTTTTAATACTTTGGGGTGAGCCCCACAGGAATAAAAAACACTGGGAAGGGGTAACCCCCTCACCCCAAGGAGTGGCCCAGGGGGAGAGAGGCTACCTGAGGGGAAGGAAGCACAAAAGGGACCCGCTGCAGACTCAGGGCAGAAGGAGTGCCATCAGTGCTGGGACCCGTGAGCACTACAGGAGAAACCGCGAGCGTGGTGGGACTGGCTCCAGGCACACAGGCGAAGGGCAAGAGGGTTGGACACGAAGCCACAAAGCTACTTGGGTTCCTCCTTCTCGTTTGCCTTTTTCTGCTTCTGCTGCATGATCTCCGAGTCCCTCTGCTTGCGGGCGGCAGCAGAAAGCCCGTCATCTCGGCGCTTTCCCTAGTCGCCCTGCTTTTTCATGTTCTTCTGGCGGGCAAGCTCGCGCTGGTTACCGAGGCCTGAGATGCCAGGCCTGAGCTGGATGATGTTTGCTATGGCAGAAGAGAACCCAGTTCCCAGTCCTGGAAGCCAGGCCGCATTTTCCACCTGATGGCAGAGCTGACATTTTGTTCTTTTTGATTTTTTTTTTCACTCACTGGGGTTCTTAACTGGTTCTTATGCAGTGTGATGACGTGATTGCCAAGAGAAAGTTGAGGGTGGCTTACATATAGAAGTTTTATTTATCTCCTCTGCGTCACCAGCGATCACCTTTTGCTTTAGCTTGAAACACCACAGCTCATGGACCCACACTCCTGGTCCATGTTTCAGTTGGTGTTTGTGAAATTCTTTTTTTTTTCTTAACTTTTTATTTCATGTCGGAGTATAGCCAATTAACAATGTTGTGATAGTTTCAGATGAACAGCGGACTGTTCAGGGACTCAGACATACATATACATGTATCCATTCTCCCCCAAACGGCCCTGCCATCCACATAACATTGAGCAGAGTTCCCTGAGCTGTACTGGTTATCCAATAAGGATAAATATACAAATATAGCAGTGTGTACATGTCCATCCCAATGGATTTTGTGAAATTCTTTCATTGCTGTCCCATTCTTTGAGTTTGGAGGCAGGCTCTTTTCTGTAACTTCTTGACTAAATAGCTTTTTGAGAAGGCAACTGATCCTTTAAATCAGAGTTGAGTGTGTATCATGAATTGCCATAATTTATAATTCAGATTCTAAATTGGCCACTTTTAAATCGGGATCTGTTTAGAAGTCAACATATTTAGCACAAGCAAAATAAACTCCACACCTATCTGTGAGGGTTTTTTTCTCCCATAAGTAATGGGGTTTTCACTGCAGATTGTTTGACAACTTAGAAACAGGGACCTTTGTGGCCTGTCCTTTTATTGTGTCCTCAGGCCCTGTCCCACCCAGGTCTCACACACACACACAAAAAGCCTGTCTTGGGACTTCCCTGGGGGTCCAGGGTTTAAGACACAATGCTTCCACTGTAGTGGACATGGATCGATTTCCTGGTTGGGGAACTAAGATCCCCCATATCGAGTGCGGCCAAAAAATGGAAAAAACAGAAACTAAAAAAAATTTTATTTTAAAAAAAAAAAAGCACGTCTGCGTGACTGCTCAGAGTTTGGAAGAACATTCTGCATCCGTTTGGCTGCATTTATTGGCTGAGCCTCCAGTTCGTTTCAGGTAGAGAGCATTGCTCATGAGGTAATAAACGTAACATTTCTTCCAGGAAAAAAAAGGCAGAGAAGAAAGCCAGCTAGTAGTGCTGGTGTGGAAGAGACTTTCAAATGTGAAATGACTTATCCCTCTAATGATGTAGTTATTTAAAAGCCAAGCTAGGAGCTGACTGTTTATAGGGTTCTATGAATTCTGGAGTCCCACCCAGACCTACCGAATTAGAATCTTCAGGGGTGGAGCCAAGAATCGTGAAATGTTTTAAACTTTCCAAGTGATTTTGGTACACAGCTAGGTTTGGGGAGCTCAGCACAGTGGCTGAGCCCGTAGCCACTGGGTGTCCCTAGTCCTTAGCTCTCAGACTTAGGGCTCAGTCTTGGGAGTTTGAGCCTGGATGACTGCCTGAACCAGTCAACTTCAATTTCCTAATCTCCAACATGGATCTAATCTAACCATGTGTGCCTGGGAAGAGTACTGTATAGAATAAATGAGATGGCATATCCAAGGCCCTGGTTTGCAGAAGAGCTTTGATCAGTAGAAATCATCTTCCCCTCTTTGGTGGATCTCGGCACCTCGTCCTCAGCAGATACTGAAATCTTTGAGTCACATCAGCAGTTGGCATTTCGCGGCAAATGATGCGCTCGACAAATGAGACACAGAACACTCAGCGGTTGATGAGGAAGGGCTGGGCTGGAGCACTTGCTCACTGAGGTGTGTTGATAACTCACTTTCCACGAGCACACTTCCTCCCCTGACGTAAGCTGCGCCCCCGCGGTGTTCATCACAGCTGTCCGTCCCACTCTCCTTCTGTGCCTGTGAATCAGCTGGGTCGGCTCCACTCCAGGAGTTAAAATGGCTCGTTCGTAATCAGCTGTGCCAAAGCTAATGGTCCTTTTTGTTCTTAAATTCTGCTCTCCAGGCTTTGAGATTTTAGGCGATTTCGTTTCCATTGGCCTTCTAGGCGTGATTTTGAGCAGCAATTCTCTGACTTTTTGATCCCTGGACCTCTAAAATCTCCTAAAAATCATTGAGGACCTCAGTGATCTGCTTTGGGGGGGTTGTGTCTATTGATAGTACCATATTAGGAATGAACACTGAGGTTTTGAAGACACAAGCACACATTCCATTAGCCATCAGAGTGATGATGTCATCACGCTTCCTTGTAGCTTCCTCAAGGTGGAAAATTCCACCTTCACTGGTGAGAAAATGAGAGTGAAAGAAGGAAATAGATCTTAGTAGTTGGACAATAGTTTTGGCCTTGTGGACCCTGGCAAAAGTGTTGGGGGCACTCAGGGGTCCCTTGGTCACTCTGAACTGCTGATGGTGAGCCCTCAGGATATGTCCTGCCCTGTTGATCTGTCCCAGAGAAGTACAGAAATCAAAGCAGAGGTCATTGAACCACTCACCCATACAGCTGGGAGGATCTCTTCCAGAAGACCTCAGAGCTCAGTTGCCAAACTGAGTTCATGACCAAGAGCTTAAAAGACTAAACTTGCCCTGCATCTCAGGTTAGTGGCTTAGGGCCCAGGCTCAAGTGAAAACCCAGCTGTGCTGCTGCTGACTTTGGACAAGTTTCTTAGCTTTTCTGGCCTCTGTGTCCTCACATATGAAATGTGGATCATAAAAATACTCAGCTGGTGGGCTTGCTAGGAAAATTAAATAAGATAATGTGTAGAAAGGAACAAGCATCTTGCAGAAGTATCCAGAAATATCTTGCAGAATATTAGCCATAACTACATTCTGATGGAACCCCCTGACTTGTTAATCCTTTTATATTCCTCTGTTAGCTTCAAAACCATGACGTCTTGGAGGTGTGTGTGCATGCTCAGTCACTTCAGTTGTGTCCACTCTTTGTGACCCCATGGACTGTAGCCCACTCAGCTCCTCAGTCTATGGGATTCTCCAGGCAAGAATACTGGAGTGGGTTGCCATGCCCTCTTAGAGGTGTATGTTTGTATTAATAACAGGTAGTTTGCCATCGCTCCTAGAAATTACTGCAGCTTTCCCCAGCCCTGGTCACTGTTGCTCCTCTTTCTGCCAACCCCCAGGCTGACTGAGCAAGTGAGCAGAGCACAGGGTTTCCAGGTTGCATGGCGAATGCAGCCTGTCTTCCCACCAGACTTCCCACCAGACTCTCTCTGCCTTCCCACCAGACTGAAGGCAGAGCTAAAATCAGATGCGATGAGTTTACATGTCAGACCCAACAATCATGCTGTACATCATGCTAGCTTGATTGGTGTTTTCAAGGTGGTATAAAACTCCTAATGCGCCAACGCATAGTATTATTACAGTCGAATAAACAGAAGCATGATTTATGATGATTAAAATTTGTTTGCAGCATATGTTTGTCTTTTTCTTTTCTTCCCCCCTAAGTGGAATGTGTGTTTCTGTAGCACCTTCCATGTTGCAAATTGCATTCCCAAACCTCTTTTTAATTGTCTATTAATCAATTCATGGGAGAACTCAGCGATGGTAGGTGACCCAGTTTTCCTTATTTGACAAATGTAAATGTAATGCCTCATTCCTTGCAGGGGGTGGTGGGGAAGTCCCTGGTGGCCTTCACATGTAAGTCAACAGATTTCTGTTGCAAAAATGTTAATATTGTTTTTAAACCCTATGGGTGAATTTGAAGACTTTACTAACACACAGACAGCAAAAGACCGGGGTTTTAAAGTGATGTCCTGTAAATAACTAGTTTGACATATCCAACCACATGAGATAATCTACAAGCCATCTCAGACCCTGTCCAGTGTATACATGGGTATCAGTAAGGAATGAAGAAATTAATTCATCCTCATTCTTGCTGAGTGTCTTTCTCGGAGCCACCTCTTGTGGCTCTTGGTCACCCAGAGGACTTTGAAGCTATAACACCCTGTAGTCCCAGCTGGCAGCATCATGCCCAGATCTGACGTGGCACCGTCAGCTCTGAGCTGTGGGATTGGAGCTTCTTCCCCCTCTCGCTAAGGATTTAGCATGTGTCCTCTAAAAGATGTTGGCTTTGGATGAAGAGACCTGGGTCCTCACCCTGTCCCTTGTACCTGCAGCTGTAGGAGGGAGGACAGTGCCTCTGTCTCTTTGGGTTGTCCCTCTTCCCATGGGTACAGAGGTGTCACAGCAGCCACTGTCCCCTCTAATGCTGGTCCAGAGAGTGGTGGCTGGCTACCTCCACCCTTAGACATGCAAAACCAGCCACACCCTATGGCCTTGAGGGAAGGAGGAAGTTGCAAAAAATGAGAACCTAAAATCATCAAGCAGCTGGACGAGCTGATCTCAGTGATTTTGAGTGAACTTGGATTCTCAAGTTTCCAAGACAGGGAAGCTCAGTTCAGCAAAATATTCTTTATTCCTGAATGAGGTGGTGGATTTCAAAGGCCTTGCGTCCAGTCTTGGGTCTGTGAATGACTGGCATGGACAGATTTCTTTTTCCTTAGTGTATCTATCACTTATCTTATCTATCACTGCATAACAAACCACCCCAAAGCTTACTAGTTGCAAGCAAAAATGATATTCTACTTCTCATCCATGTGACTATGTTTAGATGGTGGCTGGGCTCAGCTGGGCAGCTGGGAGGTCTGAACCTCTTTCTGTTCACAAGGACTTTCCTCCTCCATGAGGTTAGAGCAGGCTGGATGCCTCACAGGGTGGTGGCGGCAGCATGCTCTGGTGTGCTCGTGCTAACCACACCTCTGCTGACTTTGCTGATGCTCCATTGGCTGAAGCACATCATGTGTTCAAGCTCAAAGTTGGTATGGGAGGGGCTTGCCCAAGAATGTGTATATTAGTAGGTGTGAGCCATTGAGGCTATTAGTATACAGTCTATCCTTTCCCCTTGGCCTCAGTCTTTCGGTCAGTGGGATGGGAATGTGTTGCATGGAGGACCAGCTTGGGCGTCAAGAGACATACTTTTTATGTCCAGTCTATTTCTAAGTATGTGTGTGGTTACAGGCTCCGTTTTCCTCAAGAGTAAAGGGAAAAGCTTTTGCACTACAAAGGAAACTATAAACAAGGTGAAAAGACAGCCCTCAGATTGGGAGAAAATAATAGCAAATGAGAAAACACACAAAGGATTAATCTCAAAAATATACAAGCAACTCCTGCAGCTCACTTCCAGAAAAATAAATGACCCAATCAAAAAATGGGCCAGAGAACTAAACAGACATTTCTCCAAAGAAGACATACAGATGGCTAACAAACACATGAAAAGATGCTCAACATCACTCATTATCAGAGAAATGCAAATCAAAACCACAATGAGGTACCATTACACACCAGTCAGGATGGCTGCTATCCAAAAGTCTACAAGCAATAAATGCTGGAGAGGGTGTGGAGAAAAGGGAACCCTCTTACACTGTTGGTGGGAATGCAAACTAGTACAGCTGCTATGGAAAACAGTGTGGAGATTCCTTAAAAAACTGGAAATAGAACTGCCATGTGACCCAGCAATCCCACTTCTGGGCATACACACCGAGGAAACCAGATCTGAAAGAGACACATGCACCCCAATGTTCATCACAGCACTGTTTATAATAGCCAGGACATGGAAGCAACCTAGATGCCCATCAGCAGACGAATGGATAAGGAAGCTGTGGTACATATACACCATGGAATATTACTCAGCCGTTAAAAAGAATTCATTTGAATCAGTTCTAATGAGATGGATGAAACTGGAGCCCCTTATACAGAGTGAAGTAAGCCAGAAAGATAAAGAACATTACAGCATACTAACACATATATATGGAATTTAGAAAGATGGTAACGATAACCCTATATGCAAAACGGAAAAAGAGACACAGAAATACAGAAGAGACTTTTGAACTCTGTGGGAGAATGTGAGGGTGGGATATTTCAAAAGAACAGCATGTATACTATTTATGGTGAAACAGATCACCAGCCCAGGTGGGATGCATGAGACAAGTGCTCGGGCCTGGTGCACTGGGAAGACCCAGAGGGATCGGGTGGAGAGGGAGGTGGGAGGGGGGATCAGGATGGGGAATATGTGTAAATCTATGGCTGATTCATATCAATGTATGACCAAAAAAAAAAATAAATTAAAAAAAAAAAAAGAGTAAAGGGAAAGTCTTGGACCAAATGATCCAAGGGCTCACCAATGAACACATACACACACTCCCTTTTCCATCTTCCATACAATGTGGAAATCAAATGTGCTTGGAACTATGTTGAAAGTGATAGAGAGCTATGCAAATGTAATTTGTTATTACAGATACTATTTGTGGAGAATTTGGTAAATGTATTTTCAAAAATAGCGTGATGAGATTATAAACATATCTATGAAAATACAGCAGAATTAAAAGAAGCACCTTGTTCAGAGTCCTATTTCTCTTCTGGTGTTTTAAGTTTACTCTATGGAAGTTTGGCCAGTCAAGGCATGTTTGTATGAAGTTAAATTTAATAAATTTAATAGTTAAAGTTAAAAGGTCAAATCCACCACTGGGCTGGAGCCTTTGTTCAAAATGGAGGTGTTTAGCTAATTCAAGTTTTCGTTTATTCTAGCCATTTAACAGGCTGCTCTGACACAGCATCATAATTCAGCCTTTCTTTCCTGTCTCCCTCATGTTTGTTTATTTGCGTGGTTCGTGGTTTTGTGTTTGGTTCTATGTGTGTGTGCATGCGTGTATGTTAGGGCAGCTCCAGCCTCACTCAGTGTCCTAAGCTTGTAGGGGTCCCTAAGGGGACCAGGGCATCCATGGACCTTCACTTTTCATATGGTGGGCAAAAACTGAGTGATTTCCTTACTCATTAACACTTGGCCCTTATATGTTATTCTGGAAAGGGGGAATTTCTGGCTGGTAGAATTTGGGACCAGCGGATAGCTAGGATCTGGGAGGCAGTAGGGTAGAGTAGTTTTGCTGAAGCAGAGGAACACGTGACAAAAGGCCAGCGTGGTGGGAAAGAAAGAGACGGTGGCACTGCGGCTTGTTCAGTTCAGTTCAGTTGCTAAGTCATGTCTGACTCTTTGCGACCCCACGGACTGCAGGAGGCCAGGCTTCCCTGTCCATCACCAACTCCTGGAGCTTGCTCAAACTCATGTCCATCAAGTTGGAGATGCCATCCAACCATCTCATCCTCTGTCGTTCCCTTCTCCTCCTGCCTTCTATCTTTCCCAGCATCAGGGTCTTTTCCAATGAGTCAGCTCTTTGCATCAGGTGGCCAAAGTATTGGAACTTCAGCATCAGTCCTGCCAATAAATGCTCAGGATTCTCTTTAGGATTGACTGGTTCGATCTCCTTGCAATCCAAGGGACTCTCAAGAGTTTTCTCCAACACCACAGCTCAAAAGCATCAGTTCTTCAGTGCTCAACTTTCTTCATAGTCCAACTCTCACATCCATACATGACTACTGGAAAAACCATTGCTTTGACTAGATGGACCTTTGTTAGCCAAGTAATGTCTCTGCTTTTTAATATGCTGTCTAGGTTGGTCATAGCTTTTCTTCCAAGGGGCAAGCGTCTTTTAATTTCATGGTTGCAGTCACCATCTGAAGTGATTTTGGAGCCCGAGAAAATAAAGTCTCTCACTGTTTCCATTATTTCCCCATCTATTTGCCATGAAGTGATGGGACTGGATGCCATGATCTTCATTTTTTGAATGTTGAGTTTTAAGCCAGTTTTTCCAACTGTAGCTTGTACTATCTGAAAGAACTTGCCTACCTGGTATTTTATTTCTTGGATTTCTGCATCTAACATAGAGAATGCCAGCACAGTGTAGAATGCTGGCCTAAGAAAATGGATGAAAAGAATGCCTGCCAAAAAAAAGAAAAGAATGCCTACCAAATCTGAATAATCACACACAATACTATTATCTATTCATTTTAAAACATGATTAGGTAATGAAAATTGTATATGATCATCATCAACAAAAACAATTACAGTAAACCAGAATGCATTTATTGCTTAAATTGCGAAAGTTTATATTTAGATATTGCTTTTGGTGGCATCAACATTTACACCGCTGGCAAATTCACCTTTGCTGTCATGAGTTGCATGGCAGTTATTTCTAATGGTTTTTAATAACGTGCACAGTTTATGCAATAAAACATCTCCCTGATCCACTGTGCTCCTCCCCATTCTCCTTGGTTGCACCGTCATATGCTTTTATACGTACTGTTCCCACTGCCTAGAATATCCTTATCCCTTCTTCATTTTTTTTTTTCTTTCTTCAAGATTTATTTAAAACCCAACTCTTCAGTGATGCCACCCCTAACTCCCTGTGGTGTTGCCTTCTCCTCTGCAACCACATTGCCTCCTGCTCATCTGCTAACATTTGCACATTTGTACCCTTGACCTTGGTGATAGACCTTGAGGATGCATGTCCCTCTCCCTGTAACTCCTTGACCATAAGAAGGCCTTGCCTTAGATCCTTTTGTAAACTCCTATTATGCTACACCTGGGTTTCCCTGGTGTCTCAGTGATAAAGAGTCTGCCTGCAATGCAGGGGTAGGAGACATGGGTTTGATCGCTGGGTCAGGAAAATCCTCTGGAGAAGGAAATGGCAACCCACTCCAGTTTTCCTGCCTGGGAAATCCCATGGACAGAGGAGCCTGGTGGGCTACTGTCCATGGGGTCGCAAATAGCTGGACGTGACAGCACACACACAAAATCAATCACCTTCCTAATCACTCCCAGAGTCCCCACCTCCTAATGCCATCGCCTTTGAGGTTAGGTTTCTAATATATGAATTTGGGGACGGCGCACATTCAGATCAAAGCATACCTCAGTCTACAGGCACAAACTACCAGCCTGGTGAAGGCACTGATGGAAGGTCACAGCTTCCCTTCAAGTTGCTATTTAAACTTTTGACTTGGTTAAACAAGCCTCTATAGCAAAATTGGAGACCTGGCTTTTCATTTTAGGCTTTTATGTTAACCAAAGAACGACTGGGGCATCTCCTCTCTTTAAAAAAAAAAAAAATCCTTAGTCACAAACCAGTGACTTGTGAGTGGAATTTGATGTGTAGTCTTTTTTTCTTGTTTTCTTTAATCTTGAGTTTTAATGCTTTACAGAAGGCCTCTGCTTTACGGTCGGCTGTAGTCTCCATGCTTCCCCATTGCTCCAGACCAGCACTGTCCCATAGAAATATGATATGAATCACAAACTGAGTCACATACGTCATTTAAAGTTTTCTAGCATCCACATTAAAAACATTAGAAAGAAGCCAGAAATTAATCAGAAATTAATCAGAAATTTATCATTTCTTTAACCCAATATATCCAAAATACTTTCGTTAAATTAATATAAAACTTATTAATGAGCTATTTCCTTATTTTCTTCTTCTGTGCTTTTGAAAAGCACTGTATTTTCTACTTACAGCATGTGTCCTTTTGAACTAGCTACATACAAGGTATTCAGTTGCCACCTGTGTCCAGTGGTTGGGGAATTGGACAGTCCAGTTTCTAGATCCTCCTCATGGAACTCATATTTACTGTTCCTAGTGCCTTCTAGAGGCATTTGAACCTGAAACCCCTGGATGAGAGGTTCATATGAGGTTCTTTCTGCTGTGACATCCTGTCATTCTATGGTCAGGGTGAATTTCTGAGTTAAATTAGTCCAGAACTCCCAAAGTTGTTTCACCAAATTAGAACTTAGCAGCAGCTAGTGTTGAAATGGGATCCAGAAAGCAACTGTCATATTTGCAGGGTTGGAGTTTTTGGCCCCAGAGCTGAGTGGCCTTGTAACTAGTTCCTCCTTTGTTCTGACCCAGGCATGATGGTCTGTTATGCAGCAGGCAGCCCCCCTCCCCAAGCTGAGCAGCATGGAGACCAAGCCCCTGGCAGCTCACCCCTCATAGCAGCGCTGGCAGAGGCCCTTGCCTTCACAGCAGCAAGCTTCCTTCTTGTGGTCTTCTCTGGCTCTGTCATTTCAGACTCTCTCAACCCTTTGTTGCAGTCAACTGGGCAAGGAAGAGTTAAGTGGGAGCTTCTGAAGTCCACTGAGGCCTTCTCCCTGCCCCTCCTGCCAGCGGCTCCCAACTAAGATGGCAAAGAGTGTGTTTTTTAAACCAGCGCACAGAACTGTTATTTCCTGTAAGTTCTGAGCACCTGCTCCAGAAATTGGCTGCAAAGAGAACCTCATTTAAGCTGCCCAAGCAGGAGAAGGCTGTGAGTCAGAAGACATCTTGCCAAAGGAAGCCGGAGATCCTTCCCTGGAAGTTTATCTCTTAGTAGTGACACCCTGTTTTCAAGCTCATCCGTTCAAGTGAAAAACAGTATGCTGTTCCTCCATCCATACTAAGAACACTTCGTGATGAACGATGATTTTTTTTTCTTCTTCTAACCAGCAGGGAGACTTTGTAAAGATGATCACTATTGAAAAAGTCAAAGATTTTTGTTCAAGCCTGGTACTTGTACTTGTAAAATATCTTTAGAAGGAACAGTTCTAGATAAGTAAACTACTTCCCCATAAAGACAGTGCAACCTGTAAGAACACTTGTGATCTGGATTCAAACATTGTTATACATGATTAGGGGCTTCCCTGGTAGCTCAGCCGGTAAAGAATTTGCCTGCAGTGCAGGAGACCTAGGTTCAATTCCTGGGTCGGGAAGAACCCCTGGAGAAGGGAATGGCAACCCACTCTAGTATTCTTGCCTGGAAAATCCCATGGACAGAGGAGCCTGGTGAACTACAGTCCATGGGGTTGCAAAGAGTCAGACACGACTGAGCAACTGACACTTTTACTTTTACATTCATGATTAGATGACCATAATGCCATGCTTTGCAAGCTTATATCTACGTAGGAATCACCAGAGGATCTTGTTAAAATGAATGCAGACGTGGATTCAGAAGGTTTGGGATGGGGCCTGAGATTGAGTATTTTTAAACCAGCTCTCATGTGAGACCCAAGTTTCAAGGATATAAGGACTTTGTCTAGACCTTGGATGAACCAACGGTCACAGTTCAAGAGAAAAGAACCCGATTTGTGGCTGTCAGCTTTGCTGGGAGAGAGACCAGAATAGAGCTGACTTTCGAAGCTATGACTTTAATGTTTGTATGCTGAATTGCTAAGATTTAGTGAGATAGCAGGAAGTGGGGGAGTTTAGAGAAGGGAGCAAGGGACCTATACTGAACAGCTTCCTGTTCCCTGATTCTTTATTGGAAGCCCACTATTTTGTTTGCTGGTGATGATGACCAGGAAGATACTTAGTTGAACCAAGTTCTATCCTAGTTGGGCAAGATGGAGATCTTGTAGAGTTAATTAATTTTTTCTAAATCCTAAAATTGTTGTTATAGGTAAGAACATATAGATTAAAACAACATGTGAGAAGATTGTGTGTGTGTGTGTGTGTGTGTTTGTATGTACCCTGTGACAAATGTTTTTGCTAGTATGCAAATGAGAAAATCTTGTGTTTGGAATGAATTCTACGTTGTGCTTTGGGACCACAAGTTCAGCTTGGGGCAGGGCAGGGGGTTGGTAAAGAGAAATGGGGTAGGAAGGCAGGATGGAGCTATCATTCCTGGGCAGTTCATAGTGTATTACTTTAATTTTGGTTAAAGTCTGATCAGAGAGCTGCCTTATCAACGGATAGGAGATTGCAGTTGCAATTTGCTGGTTAGTCTCTGTTCTTTTAATGCTTTCCTGAAGTGCCATTTTGTCTCAGTAAAATGCTCCCTAAAAATACTCAAATATTTTTAGTTGGAGAGTACAAATCAGATTGAGCTGCACATTTCCCTGGTGAGCAAAAGGGATGAGTTTGTGTTCATTAACTCGAGGCCATCTGGTGCAGACACGCAGCAGTCTGTGAATCAAACGTGCATCAAACTCCAGGGATCAGAACCCGCGCCAGACCCAGTGTTTTGGAGAGTCAACAACCAGGGGGAGAAGAGGGGCTCGACTCTCTTTTTCTTGCACTTTAAAAATCAGCTCCGCCTTGCAGAATATCAGAGCCACATCGCCTCCTCTTCCTTGCCCATCTGAGCTGTCTTTGCTGGGGGTGCTTCCGCAGTTGAAGTCGCTATGGTCCCCACCTTCCTTTGCGTGGGTGGAGGAGAGCAGGAGTGTTAGCCTCCCTCCCTCCACGTTGGGCCAGAACCAGGGCCTGCGCATGCGCACACTGCCGCTTGCCATGAGACAAAGCATGCGGAAGTAGAGCAGTACTCAAGGTATTTTGCAAGTAGCCCGTTCCTGGAGGACCTGTGCTTCTCGTACCCTTGCTGATAGCTTTCTATTTAGGCGTGCTCACCAAAATATCAATAAAGGAAATAAATCGCTTCGCTGACATGTGTTCCCCATCCTGAACCCCGCTCCCACCTCCCTCCCCATCCCAACTGATTTGTTACTGATGCCACCAGACCCCTGAATGCAGTGACTCCCCCCTGTGTTTCCCAATATTGGAAGGGTCGGTGTATTAAAACGAACGGAAGGGTCCCAATATTGGAAGAGGGTCGGTGTATTAAAACGAATGGTCAGTGTCTCCTGCAGAGCCGCGTGGATGACTTTCCCATGATCAGAGACAATCTTCTGGGTAACGTCTGTTCTTTAATGCTTTCCTAAGGACCACCTTTCCAACTCTGCAGCTCTCTTTAAGACTCCGAGGGGCTGCCCTCTACTGAAGATCTGGCTAGCGACTATTCCTCTCTAGGTCTCTGCATCTGCCAGAACCCTTCTGCATTCTAAGATGCCAAGCAGGTGGGGAAAATTTTTTTTTGAGTGCCACGCAGGACAGTAATAAGAGATAAATAAGCAGCTATCTTCCCATGTCTTGTGGCATGTCTTAGCAAACTGCATTTCAAAAATCATAAAGAAAAATGATGAGACAAAGGACTTTAAAGACAGATGCAAACAACTTTATTATTAATGGAAAGCAGGAAACCTATATCTAAGAAAATGTCCCTAAGTGCTATAAGGAATGTTAAAACTGATTCTTTTTCCTTTTTTAAATGGGTTAGCTTTCAGAAGTGTGTATTATTCAGTGTGGTGCATTGCAATACTTCTCATTACCATTCTTACCAGCCCCAAGTGTTATCATTGTCTCTAATGTTTGCTGATATGGGAAGCATAAAACAGCATTTTATTTTGTTTTGCATATCTTTGGTTAGCACTACAGTTTAACTTTATTGGTTTTTTTTTTTTTTTTTTTTAAAGAACCCTGGATAAAGATTTTTTTTGTACTTAGGAAAGCTCATCTTCTAAGTTGCAGAGAAGAGCTACCTCAACGTCCTGTTAAAACATGAATTCTAATGTGTTTGCTTTGGACTTGATCTCGAAGTTGGTGGAATCCACTCTGTTTGCAAGATTCAAGTGTAGAGCACAAATTTGAGGACGCACAAGTGGGAATGAGTGAGAGATCAGACAAGTTTCTAAGTTTTCTAGAGGAAGAAAATTTTGTTTTAATTGTTTATTACACACTGATGTATGTTTATTGTGCAAAACACAAAGGGAATAAAAATTACCTTTAATAATGATATTTTTAAACATTTTAGTATATATGTTCTGTTCCTTTCTCTGTAGGAATGAGTACCTTAAATGATTGAATCTTAGTATACATTCTGTTTTGTTATATGTATTTTCACTGATCAGTATTTCATGAGTATCTTTTCATATCATTTCATGTTATTTTCCTATATTATCTTTTGACTACATACTTTACACTGAATGGATATACCACAATTAATTTAAACAATCCAGTATGTTGGACATTTCACAATTGTAAATGCTGCTGTGGTGTGCATACTTGTAGTGAAATCCTTTCATGCATCCATGATTATTTAACTGGGACAAGTTCCTAGAAGAAGGATTGCTGCATGTATGGGCATGCACACTTTCCTAGCTTTTGATATGTGTATGCCCACAACACCATGTCCTTCTATACTTTGGTATTGTTACAGAAAGAAGTATTCATGACATTTTAAAATTATTTTTTAATTGAAGGATAATTGATTTACAATGATGTGTTGGTTTCTGCCATGCAACCACTCGAATCAGTCATAACTACATATATATTCCCTCACTCCTGAGCCTTCCTCCTGCCCCTCCCCCCATCCTCTAGGTCATCACAGGGCACCAGGCTGGGCTCGTGTGTTATGTAGCAACTTCCCATTAGCTGTCTATCCATGGCATTTGTTGAAGGTGGTGAGGAAGACTTTATTCAAGGGGGCCATGATGGAGATATAGGGACCGCTGCAATGGCGGTCTTGCAGTGGGGCAGAGATTGGACTCAGTTCCAAATACAGCATGAGCAAATGGGAACTTATAGTCAGGGAGCAGGGTGGGAGTCAGGGTGTGGAAAATCACTGAGAGGAAACATTGGGGCTGAATGGGGGGGTTCTGCCTAAACCAAGCTATCAAGATTCTTGCTGAAGGCTGGACAGATGCTCGGGCATCACGGTAATGAGGAATCTGATCAGATGTCAAGGGTGATCACATAGTGGGGTTGGGAGGGTCTGTTCAACTGATTTAGCAGGACTCTTTCTCTTAATAAAATTGGATGAAGTAGAGATGAACACAGATATCCAAGAGTCAGGTCTGGTTGGAGAAGTGTTCAGGGGAGTCTGAGTAGAGTCTGGTCAATGAGAGAGACTGTGTCCGCATTTAGCATGCTGTTTGGTAATAAACTTCTTGTTTATTGCCCTTCCTGTAAATCTTTATTAGTGGTAGGGCAGGGATGTGTGTACCTGTAGCACCAAGAGACCCTCCCAGCCCCCACACCACCTCTGCCCACCCAGCATCATTCCTGGCATGGAGGTAATGCCAACTTGCATAGAAGCACCGAGTATTAATGCACATTTAAAAAGAGGCAATGGCCAAGGATAGATAGAGATGGAGGGGTGAGAAAGTCATTGTCAGAGGCTCCTGGGTCTAGTTCAAGCCTTACCAGATAAATGTGGGGTCTGCCAAACCTGCCATCCATTCTTTGATGCTCAGTTTCCTAACAAAAGTATATGAGGTAATTTTTAAAAGATGATCTGTCCGATGGCATTTTCAGATCTGCAGATTTATGAGTCTTTGACCGTGAGTTATGTGTGAGGGCTGGAAAAAAGCTGACATGAGTGGGGTGAGGAAGATCCTGCAGTGAAGCTGAGGAGGTCTACCTACTAGATGAAGTCCTTCAGAGCATAAGTGACAGCAGAAGGGCCTGAGCTACAGCAGGAGTCATACCCTGGGCTCTCAGGGTAGCTTGGAAAGAGGCAACATCCGAAAGGTGACTGACTAGAGGCCACTTCAGACTCCTGATGGGCTCCTTCAGGACAGAGATGGTTGGTGTTCCTGGAGGAGGACTTCCAGAAGCAGGTAATAGTCTGAGGTCCAGCCAGGCAGATGGCCTGCATCAGGGAGACCCAGCAGTCACAGAAACCCAATTTCTTTCTTTTTAATATTTATTTATGTATTTATTTGGCTGTGCTGGGTCTTCATTGTGGCATGTGGATACTAGTTCCCTGACCAGGGATCGAACCTGGGCCCCGTGCATTGGGAGTGTAGAGTCTTAGCCTCTGGACCACCAGGGAAGTCCCAGGAAACCAATTTCTTAGAGATTTGGAGATGATAAAATCTGTCCTTTTCCCACTGGAACTGGGTTCCTGGCAACAAGAAATCTTGCAAGCCAGGCTAGAACTGGGTTTTGAAAAAAGGCTCGTTCACAACGGTCAGGGTGGGGCCAGCAGCCTAGTCTCCCGAGCTGTTGACCAGAAGCTCCTTACCTCATCTGAGGAGCTAAAAGATTAAGTGGTCCCAGCCATGAAGGTTGAGTGTCTACAGCCATGAAATCTGGACATTCCCTGCTGTTAGCTCTTTAGTTGGCAACCTGATCACTTGGGTTTTTTTTTTTTCTCCCCATAAAGAGTTTAAAGCATTCTGAACATTCTTTAAAATTGATCGGTGTTGGAATTTTTAAAGATTTGTTTTCAACTTCATGTTGTGAAATAAAACAGATACAGAAAGCAATACTAAACAAATCCATAGCTTAGTGAATTTTTATAAGGCAAACACGTTTGTTCCCATAACACTTTGCCAGCCACCCTGGAAGCTCCTCCATTGTCCATTGCAATCACAGTCCTCTCCACCCTTCTCAACTTTTATGGTAATCACTGTCTTGCATTTATCTGTAGATTTGTCACCTTAGTGTGCCTTCCCCACTATTTTTTTTACTGTATATATATATATTTTTTTTTTTTTGAAATATAGTTGATATACAATATATAATTTTAAGGTGTATAGTATAGTGATTCACAATTTTAAAGGTTATATTCCCTTTATACTTTTTATAAAGTATATAAATATGTCATAAAATATATAAATATAATATCACATATAAACTTACATATATATTCCCTCTGTTGTGCAGTCTAATATATCCTTGTAACTTATTTTATACATAATAGCTTATACCTTTTAATCCCCTACTCCTATATCACCCCTGCCCCATTCCTCTACCTACTGGTGACCACTAGTTTGTTGTACCTTTTAGATTCCACATATAAGTGATGTTATGCAGTATTTGTCTTTATCTGTCTGACTTATTTCATGTCATAATACCCTCCAGGTCCATTCATGTTGTTGCAAACGACATAATTTCATTCCTTCTTATGACTGAATTCCTTGGTATGTATGTATGTGTTTAAGCCTGGCATGCTGCAGTCTATGGGGTCACAAAGAGTCAGGCACAACTGAGCGACTGAACCACAAATATACATATATATGTACATATATAATATACCCACATATATACCACATCTTCTTCATCTATTCATCTGTTGATGGACAGTTAGGTTACTTTCACATCTTGGCTATTGTAAATAATGCTGCTGTGTATGTGTATTTTAATATTAGTGTTTTTGTTTTTTTTCAGATATGCACCCAGCTGAGTCACATGGTAGTCTTATTTTTAGTGTTTTGAGAAACGTCCACACTGTTTTCCGCATTTCACTCTGCTGTTTTTTAAACAGGTACGCCTGTTTTTTAAAAAAAGAATGTGTATTTGAAATTTCTCTTAAAAGCTGCAGCATCCCCTCCATCCCTTTATTTCCTTACACTTTTTCTGTGGAAGGACGCAGGCAGTTTAAATCTCTAGAGTTACACAAGCTTCTCTATTTGTGGTGCAGGTCAATGTGTCCTTCTGTCTTTTGTGTTTCCTGCACCCTGGCAGCTGCTTCCAGAGTGACCAGACTCAGTTTCAACCTCTTTAGCACGATGATGATGCTTTTCATCAGGAAGCATGTAACATGTGGTTTTTACTTTTTTCATGTTAGCACTCAGTGATGCTTAATGTCTAGATCCACCACTTCACTGAAGGCAGAAAAATGGTGCAATTCTCACTCTATAATTTTGTTTTCATTTACTGGCTGTGATAATTTTTTAATGCTTCCAAATGGAGAAGCTTCCATTTTTCTATCGCTTGGTCACCCAGTTACAGTTCTTACAGGAAAGGCAGGATAAATATCCAGTTCGTTTATATATCCAGTTTTCAAGATAACATATTGGCTTCCTATCAAGCTTAAAATGGGACTTCCCAGGTGCCTCAGTGGGTAAAGAATCCACTTGCAACACAGGAGATTCAGGTTTGATCCGTGGGTGGGGAAGATCCCCTAGAGAAGGAAATGACAGCTCACTGCAGTATCTTGCTTGGAGAAGCCTATGCACAAGGGAGCCTGGTGGGCTACAGTCCATGGGGTTGCAAAGGGTTGGACATGACTGAAGCAGCTGAGCATGCACACAGGCACACATCCTTGAAATGTAGCCAATTCGTTCTTTTAAAATACTATTATGAATGTATGAATTTACATATATTTGATGGATTTCAATCCATTGCCATTTGAAGCTTCTTCAGTTGGTTCCTGGGTCCCCTTTGACATGACCTCAGGCAGTTTGTGATCTTTCTAAGTGTCTGATCTTTCTAACTATCTGATATATGAACATGCTCCAGACTCATGTTGTGTATCTCCTGCCCCAGGCTTGGAATCAACCATTTGTGCCAGAAGCCTGGTTTCTGTTAATAGGGAAAGGTATTTCAAGACCACAGTCTGGATACCCTGCATGCTCGTTCCTAACTGGACTGGTCCTTGTTTCTAGCTTTTCAGCAGACGTGGCATACACTTGTGTAATATGAGTGAGGTCAAACATTCTGTAAGTTCAAACCATTTCAGATTCAGATTCAAAGCTATAGAGGTTTTACTTAACTTTTATATTGCATTTGCATCTCCTTTATTTCAAACCAAGAGTCCTGGTTCTTAAAAACACAGAACTAGAATTAGAACATCTCATAATTATGACAAAAGTCTCAGAATAATAATAATAACAATACTACCACCATCAACTATGATTACTGAAAATAGTTAAATTTGTAAAGCTCCAAATTCTATTCCATCCCCCCAATTTTTCTATTTATATTTGTATTATTAATCATATAGTCAATGTATATGATAGTCTATTCCTTTTAACCCTCATTTAGCTTTAATTCTATAGGTAGATATATATTTAACATTCACTGTCCTTATGTTGATGCCAATTTGGTCATTTTGTTTATCTGAAGCTAATTCTTTAGTAGATTCCTTAGTCAGTGTTCATTTCACAGAAACAATATTCTCTGAATTCATGAGTGTTGATAACAGTTTGTGCTCTTCCTACATGAAGTCAGTTTTGCTGGGTATAAAATCCTTAACTAACTTTTTTCTTTAAATATCATAAATATAGGTATTAAAAATAAGAGTTTCTTCTAGCACAAATATTGTTATCAAAAATCATGTGACAGTCTAATAATTTTCTTTCCCTTACAAGAATTGTAAAGATATTTTTATCTTTAAAGTCCTGTAATTTTATCACATCATATCTTGATGTTGATAGTTCTGGGTTGAGAGTTTCAAGTATCAGGTGAGCTCTTTCAATGTGTATTTTCAAATCTTTTTAAAAAAAATTTCAGGAAAATTGTCTTGAATCATACATTTTAATATTTTTTATTCCCTTGCCGTGGGATTCTAATCTAGAGGTGCTTTTGGTAACTCATCCTATTTCCAAACACACTTGTGTTCATTGGGACAGCAGGAACACAGGGTCTGTGTCTGGTGCTAGAGGAGTTCATCATCTAGTGGGAGGACAGTGTCTCTTTATTGCCTGTTACATGGAGATAATGAGTTGCAAATGTTGAATTGGCTTTTGGAGTTCACAGCCTGCCACTTTGAACCACGACCAGGATGGGAAGCAGTTGGGCAAGCTTGTGACTCCCGGTTCCTTTGTCTATTAAAGCAATTTATAACTTATCTGCTTCTTTGCTGAGGTCCCTAATTAAAGCTATTTTCAACCCAGTAAGCATCCTCATCCCTCATCCAGCCAGTAGAGTTGGACAGCTCCCCTGTGGCCTCTGCCTTCATCCTCTTAGGCTCTGTGGTTCAGGGTTAAGTTCCTATACCTTTAGCAGGGCCACTCTCTGAAATGCAAGGAGAAGAGTATTGTTTCTTGGAGACATAATTACAGAGACAATGCAGGCTTCTCTGAGATAACAGGCCTTTTGAAATGCAACGTGCTGGTGGAAGATCCAGCCCAGGTCATTGACTGCCTTAGCTGTCATGACTCATATTAATAAAGCTGTGTTTCTGCTTGGCTGAAAGGCTCTGGGGTTGGTGTCTAAAGTTCGTTAACCTTTTGTCTGAGGGACTTGTACTTGGGACTTGTGGTTCTATGTCTTTTCTTACAGTTTTTCAAGCTGTAACTACAGTTTGGTGGTTGTGGCTATGGGCACAACCATGAAATAGCTAACTTCACCTTTGAATCGTCTGTTACTTTTAAGAACATTATGTTCTAGATATTGGGGGCCCATAAGTCTATTTTTGCATTTGGTTAGGATTCTTAGAAGACTGGAAGCTCTGAATGCAAACAAAACTACTGCCGAGAGACACATTTAAGGACTTATATTTTTTCTGTCTTCTCAGGAGTCTGCCTGTCTTTGTCCAAAGTTACATGTGAAAGATTTTTGTCACTTAGTTTAAATGTACAATGTACGTTGGATGCCATTTACCTAAAGTGACGCTTAAGAAAATCACTTTGTGAAGTAAATACAACTTTGGTAATGTGAAAAATGTCTCCCTAATTTATCTGTCTTAAACTTACAACTTATTAATATCACACTGTAATCTATCAAGGCAAAGCTGTGTTTTATTCTTTTTTCCCCTTCCCATTGCCTCCCGTTTATCCCCTGGGAAGGGAAGTAGTTTCCTTCATGTGAGATAGATGATTTCTCTTTCTCTCACCTCCTATGTCACTGTTTCATTGCTCTCAAATCTTTTGTTTATGAGGAAACGAGGAAAAATGTTGGACTTGGAGTGAGAGAGCCTAGCATTCTCATCCGGCTTTGTCCTAACCAACTGTGAGACTTCAACAAGTTAGTTACCCTCTTTGAGTCTTAGTTTATTCACCAATAAATTGGGTATAAAAATCCCTTCATCACTTTATTGCTGCAGGGTTAATTGTAGTAATGTAGGTAAAGCACCTGGTACCTGGCACAAATAATCATCCTTATTGGGGAACTCTTTGGCATCATCGACTCAAAGGACATGAGTTTGAGCAAACTTCAGGAGATAGTGAAGGACCGGGAAGCCTGGCTTGCTGCAGTCAATGGGGTCACAAAGAGTTGGACAAGACTTAGTGACTGAACAACAGCAATCTGCCAATGAAAACGTTACCACCTGCCTATGAAAAATAGTGAGTGATATCTGTCCTCACTCCCCTTGACCCCCTTGGGTGGGGCTTCACCCCTGTTCTCCTTCTGTACTGTTGAGGATGTATTGCTCCATATGAATAGATCTACAGCCACTAAAACAAATCAGAGATACCCATTCACAGTGATCCATAAGCAAAAAACCCAAACCGAGCCCATGGGTATGGATCTTTAACAATGTGGGGGGTGGGATATGAAGGGAGGGGTCACCCTGCCATTTCTCAGCTCCATACTACCACTTCTGAGTTTTTTGTGCCTCAACTATTCTCTCTGCATACACGTGGTGGGCTGTTTTTATAGACGTGACTCCTAGCCAAGCAGTCCCCATAGTCTCAGAAAAGCCCCCTCTCTCACTTTCCCCCACACTGTGTTCCAAGGGGAGGGTGGTCTCCGACGGGGGCCCTTTTGCAAAAAGTTGCTTCAGAAGCTGGAAAATCAGACTTATGTGTGCCAGTCCTGATTTACCTCCTGGCCTCCCAACCGTTCTCTTCCCCTCCTGTTCAGTTCCCTCCAAGCTAAGCTGTCCCTGATCCACCCCACCCCTCCTGACCCCCAGTTCTTTTGTTCATCCATCCCTGCCACTGCCCCCTCCCCCCACCCCAGTACAGTCAGCCTCACTGCTGCTTAAAATGTCATTTTTGAAACAACAGAAGGACATGCTGATTTTTGCGGCATCTCGGGGGGAAAAAAAATTTTTTTTTTTGATCCATTTGGTGTTGAGAGAACTCACAAGAAATGTATTCAGGGACCCTCGCCAGCCTCTCTCACTGGTGCGGTTCACATTTGGTGGCTGGTGATACAACACGCACAGTATTTTTCCCCCAGAAATGTCCATGCTCCTCTCATCCGCACCCTGCTTCCTTTAGATTTCTTTGTCTCTTGGCTCATTCTGTACTTGAAGCGCTGCAGTTCCTGATTTATTTCCAAGCCGGGTATCCATTCTGATCCCTTCTCGGGGGTTTGAACCAGGTTCTTGGGAAACCTGGGAACCCGGTCAAGCCTGGCTTACATCTCGGGAGGGGAGGGCATGAGACACTTCACCACCACCCCGGGCCCTCCCCTTGACCCATGGGGCCAGTGCCTGAGAGGAATCTGTCAGGCTCCTGGGCCAGGCTCTCTCTTCCAGAAGGGTATGGTGCATCTCTGCAAACTCGAGTTCCCTTTGTCCTCTATCTGTCTGTCCTCCAAGCCCTGCCATGCTGCACCTGTGATGACATATATTCACACCTTATTATTCCCATTAGATGGAAGGTTCTTGAGGGCAGGATCCATGTCTGACTCGTGTTCTTGTCCCTCAGCGCTGGAACAGGGCCTCGCAGGTGGCCCCGTGGCTGCTGACGGCTAGAACACACACCCTCCCCTGCTCAGCGCCCTCCTGAGTGAGGAGGACATGGGGAGCAGGGCTCACCTTCCGTAGGCTTCTTCACGGCCTCACTGCTGGAGAAAGGACTCACACTGGCTCGGAGCATCAATTTAAAACCCAGAGACCCTCTACTCATTACTAAAGGTCCAGATGAGCAATTAAGCTATGAATTGGAATTTTAATGAGCTGATGTTCTGGCCCCAAACACCTAATTGCAATACAGTGACTAGATTATCCCCCACCCGTCTGAGTGTCTCACAGTCACTCAGACCATCTTGCTCTGGGTTTAGTGGTTGTCATCCACAGACACCCAAAGTGGGAGGTTTGCTGCGGCTCAGGATCATCAAAGCCAGCCCCTCAAGCCTTGCCTCAGCCAGAGGACCCTCGTACAAGAGTGGTTTGAGGGCTACTGTTAATCTCAAAGTCTTACCTGGCGCGTTTCCATCCCAGCTCCTTTCCTGGGTCTCCTGCCCACTTGGGGCACCCTGGAGAGAACTGCAGGTCACCTAACAGGGGCTCCCCGACTTGCCTTCTAGCCATGATATGAATTTGGAGGAAATCAGAGCAAGTTCACTTTTCACACCACACACACACACACACACAAACACACACACACGCACCCCCCAAAAATTCTTGTCCTAATGACTTGTCTGTACATTCTACTTGATGAGTGTCTGAAGTTTGAGGTTTGTAGCCTGAGCAACCTTCTTTAAAAGGACCCTGTGTCTTCCCTGGCTTTAAATAGACCTTCCTGATGGCTTAATCTGGGCAGAGTCCAGACGCTCTGCTGACCAGCACACCACATGTCACACACTACCTAGAATCCAGTTGAGCAAGTAGACACTGCCTCCCTCTGGCCCTGTTTGGGGACCTTCCCCGGATGCAGACACACCTGTGTGGTCCGTTTCATGTGTGGAGGTCTTTCCTTAACTGTGAATTCTAGTCCCTCCTTCCTGAAATGTCATTAATTGCTCCTATCTTAAAAACCGTCTTGGAGACGGGCTCCTTATGTGACATTGTTCCTGGCGTCTCTCTGTTGAAGAATATGTTTGAGCTTCTCTTTATCTGCTTTTCCCTCACCCTGGAATTCCTCATGGGGGCTAAGCTTTGCCAAACAGTTATGGAGCAAAATTAGAAGATTTTCGCTGGGCCGGCTTCTAAGGGCCCGCCTGGTTTTCTAAGAAGCAACCATAAAAAGAAGAAAGAAAGAAAAAAAAAAGAAAAAGTAGAGACTGGAAGAAGCAAACTTTTGGCTAATTACCGTCTTTTTTTCCCCTCTGAGCTCTGAGTACTGTTCTTAATTTCCTGGCCAGCTTGCGCCCCTCCCCCGCTCCCTCCCAGCATCTGTGGTGGTTTCAAATTGAAATGCATACCTGCTGCTCTGAATTTCCAGCACACCATACCAGTTGGTTTGCCAAACACTGAACTGCCAGCCATCTGCCATCCAAAGTCAGAATTTACATTGTTTCATCTTAAAATAACGCCTCCGGAATAGCAAGCCCCTCTGTGCATCAGGTTTTAACGTTGACAATCAGCCAGAATTAAAAACAAATACCAAATGGGCATAAAAAAAGAACATAGTGGGGAGTTGGGGTTGGGGAGGGGGTGGCTGGCATTTGACAAGAGAGTTTATTTTTCAGCATTTTTACCTGATTTTCCACCAAAATAGCCATGCCATTTAATTTTATCTGCAACAGCAGGAACTACTTATAGACCGAGAGCCTTAACTTTTTACTCGCCTGGCTCTACCCGAACAGACGAGGCTGGAGCTGCTGTCCGAGTCTCAGGGAGGGTGGATGTCTTTATAACCTCCCCAGATGCAGGGGGGGAAAAGCTGTCGTAACGTCTTCACAACAGGTCTTCCTGGTTGCTCAGATGACACAGCTAAGATGCATGAAGGTGGACTACCTGTTACAGGGCCATAGGCTAGTTAATGGTGAACCCAGGACTGCCAGGCCAGTCTTCCCACCCCTGGACGTGTCCACGCAGATGTGGGAGTCCCTCCACCCCTGCCTTTAGTTCCCCTTACCCGACCATAGCAACCCTTCTGGGCCTTATTCCCCTGCTGCTCCAGGACAGTTGTTTAGTTGCTAAGTTGTGTCAGACTCTCTGCATCCCTATGGACTGTAGCCTGCCAGGCTCCTCTGTCCATGAAATTCTCCAGGCAAGAATACTGGAGTGGATTGCCATTCCCTTCTCCAGGGTCTCTTCCAGATCCAGGGGTCGAACCCAGCTCTTCTGCATTGCAGGCAAATTCTTTACTGCTGAGTCACCAAGGAAACCCAGGAAAGAAGGGGCTTCTGCAGGGTCAGGAGCCCCTGGTGACCTGTGATGGCGGCCTTGTGGCAGAGCCACCATGAAATCTGGGTGACTTTCCAGAGCAGATGGGCCTGAAGGAGTTTTTTTTTTTTTTTCTTAAGAGAAAAATGAAAGAGATTTCATGTTTCCTTTAGGGAAGCTGTTCCAGGCGAAGGCAGCTTGGGGAAAAGTGTGAAGTTATGAGTGGGCAGAGGAAGCAGAGGGCTCTAAATTTATACTGAAGCCACCTGCCTACAGCATGGTGCCCCAGGCCACAGGCCTGCAGACAGGGAGGGCTTGTCCCTGAGCCTGGGCTGGGCGGGGCACTGGGCGAGATCCCCGGGTCAGCCCCATGCACCCTGTGGAAATCTCCGGGGGCCGACCTTAGACGTTGTAGGTCCAGGCGAGCTGCCGGCTCAGTCCGGTCCTGATGTGGGTGTCAGAGGTAGGCACTGTGGTCACTGCTGTGCGTAGGTTTGCTTCTGGGCCAGCTGGTTCTCCTCCTGGAAGCCATATCTCAACCCGGACCAGACCCAAGGCCCATCTTGTGTGTTCCCCTGGCCCCTGCTTGTGGCTCTGACCTACCCGCCCTGCAAGCTGTCTCTGTAGCTGGAACCAGCTCTACTTCCTGTGAGGCGGGGCCATCTCCCCCATCTTTGGGGTCCGGAACACCATCGTTGTTGAGTTGCTCAGTCATGTCCAACTCTTTGCGACCCCGTGGACTGTAGCCCGCCAGGCTCCTCTGTCCATGAGGATTCTCCAGGCAAGGATACTGGAGGGGGTTGCCATTTCCTTCTCCAATCCCTTTCCTTCTACAAACACCTTTGGTGAGTGGTTAAAGAATCCACCTGCATTGCAGGACACTCAGGTTCGATCCCTGGGTTGGGAAGATCCCCTGGAGGAGGGCATGACAACCCACTCCAGTATTCTGGGAAATCCCGTGGACAGAGGAGCCATGAAGGTTACAGTCCGTAGGTCGCAAAGAGTCAGACAGGACTGAAGTGACAGAGCGCACAGCCCACACACCACTGGGACGTGCTCCACTCATGCTCACTAACCGAGTGAATCAGCGCTTTGCCGGGATAATGCAGAACTTAACTGGTTGTGTTGATCCCAAGACTCAGTCCCACAGTACTGAATTGGCCAGTAAGTTCCTTCAGGTTTTTCCGTAGGATGGAACAGAAAAACCCAAACCAAGTTTTTGGCTAACACAATATTTCTCCTATGAAAGCTACTTTTGATTTATCCAAAATCTTCCAATTTTGTTGGGTTCCAGTTAGCAGTGTTGTTACTGAGAGTGCTCAGGGGCCACTCGCTGTATGAGGTACCTTGTGTATGTTCTTATCTCTCACTCCTGTCTGCCTCTTTGCGACCCCACCAGGCTCCTCTGTCCATGGGATTTCCCAGGCAAGAATACTGGAGTGGGTTGCCATTTCCTCCTCCAGGGGATCTTCCCGACCCAGAGATTGAACCTGAGTGCCCTGCATTGTAGGCAGATTCTTTTACCGCTGAGCCATCGGGGAAGCCATTCTTATCTACTTTGACTTAATTCAGTTTATTAATAATATGTTGTGAAGTCCCTGTGGTCATTATAAACATCAGCCAACCAAGGCTGATTGGGTGTTAGTTTTCCAGGAGACGCCCCTCAGGCACATGTCAAAGGCAGACTTTAACCCAGGGGCCCAAGAACTCCTGTTAGGTGAGCCCATTGCATGGAATCTGGCCCTGGCCAGGCCCCAGTGAGCTCCCGCGACCTGGGGCACGTGTTCAGTATGGGTGACAGCCAGAAGTGCCTGACACCCACTGCGCACCTGGAGGAGGAGAACTGAGATGGGCGGGTCCCCGTGGGGAAGGTTCAAGAAAGTGGCTCCATTTAGCATTTAGCCTGGGAAGAAAACACTGAAGTGAGGAATGGGAAGGCTGCATGCAAGATTCCCACGACAGGCTGTCCTTGGAGGGAAAGGGTGTGCTCACTTGCCCTGGGGCTCGGGAGCAATGAGGCAGATGTTAGCCCATCAGGAAGGATTCCCAGGCAAGTGGAGCCGCCCATCAGTGGAATTCTCTGCCCACAAAGGGGTGAACAGCCTGCCCAGGAAGATCAGGCAGCTGCAGAATGACCCTTTGTCAGAAGTCATAGAAAGGTCAGCTCGTAATACGGAGCTTGGTGCAAATGCTCCCTGAAAATGTCCATTCTGACTCTCAAGCCCCTCAGTTCTGTGTTCTTAGTTTAGTACATAAAACAGTGGTGCTCATGATGACACATTTCTAAAGCTTAAAATAGTCGTAACTCCTTTTCCCAGAATGAGTCATTTTAAGACCTCCTCCCCGTTCCCTGCCTTGAGAGTCTAATCAGAAGCCCGTTTTTAAAAACTTGAAATGTAAAACCCAAAACCTAAATGCAACACTGTCATTTGATTTCCTAAAAAGGTGTTTTTCCTTTGCAAAATCGGAAGGTGGAGTGACCCCTGCAGGCGCTGGAGGTGTTGGGTGGGCAGGGGTCCTAGGGAGAAGGCTACAGGTCCTGCTCAGCAGGGGTAGGGTGTGAGATGGGGGGTGGGGAAGGGGTTCTGATTCGGGCCAAAGCCACTAAACAGGGCCTTGCCTGCAATGGCTTCTGGGCATGAAACCTTCTAGACTAGAGCTTAAAACTCTGCCTAGCTGTCTGCACAAATGCTGTTTGCAAGATGTACTGTTTTGTGATAAAAGATAAAAGAGATCTTCTCTACAGCAGTTGTGAGGCAGTTTGTATCTGACCCCAAGTTAGAGTCGTTACTAAGGGAACCACAAAGAGAGTGAGCCTATATTTAAATGAGCCGGCATCTCAAGATTCCCCTGGGCAGGAAGCATGTTTCTCCCCTAAGAAAGAACAGAACATGACTTCCTTCCTTGTAGCGGAAGGACTCGTGGTGTTTGCTGCCCACAGGTGCTTGTACCTGTCTGTCGCTGCTTTTCCCCTCCGTCTGGGAGATGGAGCCTTCTCGCTGATCTGACAGCCAGGAAAGCAGAGCGTGGCTTCCCCTCTAGCTGTCTCTGAGCAGCTCAGTAAGACAGTAGAGGTCTTGTGGTTATAGGACACAGCTGTGCCAACCCGATGCAAAGGATCTCATCCCACAGTGTGTGGAAACAATGGGCATGAAGTTCAAAGCCAAAAGGGCAAGTGTCAGAATCCAAGCTCAGGACTCTCAGTGAGTTTGAAATGAACTCTGAATTCAGTTCTGGGGGAGAAGCAGGTATATTAAATAGTGACTGCATAATTGGGCTTCCATGGTGGCTCAGACAGTGAGGAATCCGCCTGCAGTGTGGGAGACCTGGCTTCAGTCCCGGGGTTGGGAAGATCCCCTGGAGGAAGAAATGGCAACCTACTCCGGTATTCTTGCCTGGAGAATCCCCATGGACAGAGGAGCCTGGTGGGCTACAGTCCGGGGGTCACAAAGAGATGGACACGACTGAGCGACTAAGCACAGCACAGTTAATGTAAAGATGGCAGTAGTTTTGATACTTGTTCAGCCACCAAGTCATGTCTGACTCTTTGCCACCCAATTCAAGATTCCTTGGGGCAGGAGTAGTTTGATACTACTTTAATCTTTAATATTAAAAACTATAGTGGTATTTTAAATGCTGTTGAAATGTAGGTATTTTTGTAATTTTTTTTTTTTGAGAAACTTAGATTCTCTCAGATAAGAAATAATCTCTTGTAGACAGAAGCTTGCTTGAATACAGCATGATTATGACACTACTGCCACCTAATGGTAGATTGCCTTAATTGCAGACCAAGTGCCTAAAGAAATGTTCAGTTACCAAGTCCTGTCTGGTTCTTCGTGACCCCATGGGCTGGAGTCCACCAGACTCCTCTGTTTGTGGGATTTCCCAGGCAAGAATACTGGAGAGGGTTGCCATTTCCTTCTTCACGGGTCTTCCAGACCCAGGGATCAAACTTGAGTCTCCTGTATTGCAGGTGGATTCTTTACCACTGAGCCAACAGGGAAGCCTGCCTAAAGAAATGAGCAGACACTAATTTCAAAACTAAATTACAGGGACTTCCCTGGTGGTCCAGTGGCTAAGATTCCATGCTGTCAATGCAGAGTGTCTGGTTTTGATCCCTGATCCGGGAACTAGACCAGTTAAATATACTTTTCTTTGAATGAAATGTCAGTTCTCACTAATTCATTTATTCACTCAACAATAATTACTATAAGAATCGCAACCATATTGCGTTCACTGTCAGCAGAGAAAAGGGCAGCCTGGCCCATGGCCTGGAGGGTCCCACCTTGTGATGACCTGTAAATACCTCCCCTTTGTCCCAAACCCTCTTTCTCTTCACTTGCCATCTCCTGTCCATGTTGCATCCCTGGACTCTCAGGGGTATGTCCTTGCTTGTCATGATCGGCAGCAAGGAGGAAAACATATTAAAAATGCCTAAGACTCACCAAGTCTTGTAGGTCACCAAGCCTGTGTGGTTTGGTGCGTGGATCTCTTCTGCCAAATGCACCGGGGTTGCCATGGAGACAAACAGGCACCTGTGTTTTGTTCTGAGGCAGTTGTCACATATGTATGGGCACACGCACCAGCTAGTCCTTAAAACATGTGTCTTAAGTATGGCCGAAGTCTCCTCTCCATAATTCTACTCCTTTCCTGGCCTTGGTCCTTCCTACAAATGAAGATTTCTTTTTCACTATCCCATGTGGTCATATCCATGTGGGCATATCATGGTCCCCGACGGATGTTGCCAAGCCATGCTTGCCTACCGCACCCCCTCTACAACCCCTGTTTTAAGACAGAGCTCTCTGTGTCATGAGAGGTGATTGATAAAACTGAATTTATTGGTTATTTTGGGGTGTATTATTTGGGGACAAGACCAGGAAGGAGGTAAATACCAGGAGGTATTCCAATGTCAGAGAGGTCATCGGCCATCCCAGCCTTTATAGGCAGTGCAGATTGAAGATGGGGAAGCACGTATGTCACAGGAGAAGTCCTCTTCCACGGGTCTTCTTCGTGTTGGACACCTCAGCTGGCCCACACCCATTCCCCAGCTTCCCTGACCCTGCCATGGTGAATTCAGGATTCGCACAGGCCTTTCTCAGATGGTCCCTGCACTTTGGGAATGGCAGAGTTGCTTCTCAGCTTCTTGCCCCATCACCCTTCACCTCCAGTGCTGCTCTGGGTCCTCTCCCCGGGTACCACTGGCCCTGCTGGGCAGCGGCTGCCGTCTGAGCCAGAGGGGTCCAATTAAGAATTAAGAACTAGACTATTACAATCACAGGCTTCATTGAGCCTAAAGTGTTGAGACTAATTTTCCAAGTGAACTCCATGGAGACTGTTTTCACAAATCAGTGAAATCAGATCAACAGATTCCTCATGCGTCTGTGGTGCTCTGTCGTTAGAGGAGGCCTCTACATACACTTTCTTTTCTTCTGCTCCCTGCAAGAATGTTATGAGGCAGGTAGGGCACGTACTATCTTCTGTGTTTCTAGATAACTCAGCTGAATCTGACTTATACAGCCACTCTATTCCAGGTGACATGGATCTTCTTCTCCCTCGATCTCTCTCTGGATGTGAACAAAGGCAGGAAGTCTACGCTTAGACAAAGCCAAGATAGGAAAAGGGCTTCTCATGTGGCGCTAGCGGTAAAGAGTCCATCTGCCAGAGCAGGAGATGTCAGAGACTCAGGTTCAGACCCTCAGTTGGGAAGACCCCCTGGAGGAGGAAATGGCAACCTGCTCCTGTATTCTTGCTGAGAAAATCCCATGGACAGAGGGACCTGAGGGGCTAAGTCCATGTGGTCATGAGGAGTCAGACACGACTGAGCGTTTGAGCACATAGCACAGATAGGAAAACCACAGTGACTAGAACTGAGTGATGGGAATCAGACCGCAGGCTCTACAGGGATTGGCAAGAGAAGGTTGGTATAGTTAGGGAGCCATAACTAAACTGTTTGTGGGCTCAAATGCTGAGGGAGACAACTATAACTGGTTTAGAAACTCCCATAAAGTTAAAAATGGGATTTCCTATAAAGGTTTAACTCCATGCCAAGCCCTGTGCTGAGTGAGTGTCTGCAAGCGTGATCTTATTTCATTCTCCATCCAGCCCAGGAGACTGTTGCTATTATTGAGTCACAGGGGCAGGACAGATGAGGTCTCTGAAACGCTGGGGATGCCAGGAGGGGTGGGGGGCAGTGGAGATCGAGTGGGAAGTGGTAAGGATGGGCCAGGTTAGGATGAGACCTCAGAGTCAATCGGGGCTCTTGGACGTGGCTCAGGGCAGGCCGTGCAGTGCCTGGAGGGTTTGGAGCAGGCGCAGGGCCCGAGAAGGGTGTGTATGTAAAGACCTCTGAAGCGAAGCCTTGGCTGTGGGGTCCATGTCGCGGCCACTGGCTTTCAGAGCCCAGAAGTCCACGGGCCTGGCCTGAGGGCAGGCGCCTGAGTCACTGTGTGAGCTGCGTGAGCCCCTCCTGGCGGGGGGCTTGCCCTCGCCCGGCCACCGCACAGCCCCGTTCCTGGCTTACATGCAAACACAGGGACACGCGTAGAGACTCGTTCCCCTGCCATCAGGCTGATTGATGGAGGAGTCAAGCCTCCTTCTGTTCAGTGTGCTGAGCTGATGGGCTTTTGTTCTCCAGGCCAAATTCCTAGGATCCTTTTGGTCCCTGAACGCTTTGCCTGTGGAGTTTAGAATAAGAAAGTACAGAAATGAGCTCACAATATAGTTTGGGGATTACGGAGAGAGATACTATCGGGGGGAATGGTGATTCTCCTAAATCCAGGGCCCTGTGCGCTGGGGTCCATTGGCGGCCTGGGTGGGAGTGGGCAGACCCTGCGTGGTCCTGAGCTGTGTCAGAGATGAGGGTAACCAGCAGTGATGCAGCTCCTGAGTGCTGGGCTCCAGGCCGGGTGCCTACACATGTGTCTTAAAGAGCTCTGTGAGGAAGATGTTGGGAGTCCAGTTGGACTTGTTTTTGTTTAGCCACTCAGTTGTGTCCGACCCTTTGTGACCCTATAGACTGTAGCCCGCCAGGCTCCTCTGTCGATGGGATTCTCCAGGCAAGGATACTGCAGTGGGTTGTCATTCCCTTCTCCAGGGGAATCTTCCTGACCCGAGGATAGAACCCGCTTCTTCTGCATTGGCAGGTGGATTCTTTACCACTGAACCACCCGGGAAGCCCTGAATCCCATTTACAGATCAGTAAATTTAAGTCCCAGAAATCGTGTCTGATCTGCCAAGGCCTTCCCGCTAGTAAATGACAAGTGAAATTGCAGTGTGGGTCACTCTGTGTCCTTCCCACTGTATGTCGGAGGAAAACACTCTCGCACATGTAGCCGGCTGGGTCTTTGCTTGGAAACACTCAGTGAGGTTAACCATTTAGAGTCCTGTCTCCCCTCAGTTTTGCTTTTGCAATCTGTCGAACCTTTGGATAGATGAGAGACTTTATCTGCTCCTCCTCTGCCTGCCTTTTCCCTCTCTTTCTGGCATCTTCCCTCTTCTCCATCCCCAACACACTTAGAAAAACTAAGGCCAGCCCTCGCTCTGTCGAAACATGACTTGCTGTTGGACCTAAGCTGCCCAGGAGTTGTCGGCACCGGGTACCCCAGATGGACGCCCACAGTGGCTCGTTGGCCTTTGCGGTGGACGAGCGAGCCACGGCCCGGGCGCCGCCACAACACGTGTGTCTGCAGAACTGAATTCATACGCTGGTGGTTCTGTCTTAATGCCGCAGGGGGATGATCGTCCGTGGGGCCCGTGGTGCTGTGGGTGTGTCAGTGGAAACAGGCTGTGTCTGAAGAAGCAGGGGCCTAGGGCAGGCGCAGGACCTCGTGGGCCGAGCACCAGCGGGGAGTTTAGGACGCGTGGGAGAGGGGTCCCCACGCTGTGGGCTTTCCAAAATGGCACCCGATTGGTAAATAAGGCGCCAAGCCCGCTTCTGTCCCTTTGCCTGCAGATGGTCACATCACTAATGGGAACGGGGGGACGCACATGGTACATACACTCTGCAGGTGCCTACCACCCTGCAAAGACCAACATAGATCTGGGGGGCGGGGGAGGGGGCAAAGTCAAGTTGCAGGACTTGGTACAAATGCCCGGTCATAGTCACTTCCGTTTTTGTAACTGTGGTTGTCCCGGTTTGGGACTGTTTGTGACCCCACGGACTGCATCATAGCAGACCTTCCTGTCCCTCACTCTCTCTCAGAGTTTGCCAAGTTCATATCCATTGAATCAGTGATGCTGTCCAACTATCTCATTCTCTGTCGCCCCCTTCTCTTCTGCCTTCAATCTTTCTCAGCAGCAGGGTCTTTTCCAGTGAGTTGGCTGTTCGCATCAGGTGGCCAGTGTATTCTCAAACTTGCTTCCTAGGGTTTGGTAAATAGTACTAAGTTATTCCATGTGACTCATAGAATAGCTCCTCATACGTAGTAAGTGCTCAGTAAACAGCTGTTATTAAACTCCTCAAACCCCAAGGAAATGCTATTTTTAAAGAAGCGGAGGGGTGTTGAAGCTCAAGAGGACTGAATCTAAACCCAGATACATTCATCGTGCGGCCTTGGGTGAGCCATTCATCTATAAAATGGGCTGCAAAGTTACATCCTAACTGCTCCTGGGAATTCATGTTATGCAGCTATGTGGAAGGACCATGGCGGTCCATACTACTGAAAGTGACGTTCACAAGGGTTTTTGGGGACTAAGTCACAGGTGGACCCAGCCAGAGGGTAGAAACCAAGCCTGTTTGCTACTTGATTTTACGTCAATCACATATGACGTTCTCGGCTGGAAAAATCCCAAGCCTGAAGGTGGCCTGCATGCGCCTGACGGAGATCTCCGCCAGGATCACTGTGGGGCCACTAGTTTGAAGCACAGTTTGACCTGTGAGGAGCCAGAGCCTTTCATGTTGCTGGTAGCCATCTTTTCCCATTAGCAGATATCAATTCTTTGTCTTTTACCAGAGCAGCAACTGGCTGTGTTAGAGGGCAGAGCTTCTCTGCAGCGATGTCCTTAAGGTAGGTGAGAAGGGACATCTGAGGCAAGGAGCGTCGGTATTTTTGCCCAGAAGCACACTGTGTGCCTCCGACCTTTGGGTTTTGTATCTGCCCAGCAAGATGGCAGCACCAGACTCTCACGGAGGCGGCTGGGCGCCTGTGAACCAGAGCCGGGGGCAGCAGGCAATGTGTTTCTTTCAGAACACCGAGCTGACTGATTCCAGGCTCTGAAATCAGATTTGACCCTCTGCGGGGTCTCTCTGGATGGCTTTAATTATGGCAGGTTCACAGGGCCAACTCCTGCTGGTGAAACATTTTTTCAGAAGAGGGTCACGAACTCGGAGGTGCTGGGTGTCCAGGGGCCCTGGGTCTCCCAGGACCAGCCGGATGGGGCCCGCTTTGCACCGACCCCGCCCCCACCCACCCCTCCTGGATGAGGCTTCCTGGTGGTGCTGGCACTCATAGGCTAGGAGGATCTCGGTGTGAGCCTGGGTGGGGGCAGAGAGTGTGTGACCCCCAGGCTGGGGGTGCTGGCCGGGGGGACAGCCGCTTCCATCAGCAACACCTGCTTGGGGTGGGGGGAGACTCCGGGTGGCCGGGCAGATGTCTTTATCAGTGACTGAGTGCTGGCAGAGGGGCTCTGCTGACTCTTGGGAGCACAGTGTCAAGGGGGAGGAAGAGCTGGGAGCCGTGAGCCCTGGGTTCTGGTCTCCGCTCTGCCAGGAGCCAGTTGCGTGGCTTCTCCCCTCTCCCCCTCCCCAGGCTTTGGTTTCTTCACATATGAAAGCTGCGAGTGGAGTTAGGTCACTCAGGGGGCTCTGTGATGCTCTCCCACTGTGTTCCGGATTCTAGGGGACCACCGGGATGGGCAGATACGGAAGAGCAAGGGCCCAGTGAGAGATTCTGAAGACTAGGGGGCCTGGGTGCAGTAATAGTCCCTTAGTCTCTTGTGAGCCAGGAGGAGCTTCCCAGTGAGGATGTCGACCCCAGGGACCTTGCTGACTTGGTGACCCTGACCATGAGCAGGACCACGGCAGCCAGGCCCACTGCATCCATCAAGCATACAGTCTGGCGTCATCTCCTGGGCCAGCTGGAGCCTCCTCGCCATCTCCACCTTCATAGCGACCACACACTAGCTCAGTGGTTCTCAAAGTGTGGGCCCAGTGGCACCAGCATCATCTGGGAAATTGTTGAAAATGCAAAGTCCTGGGCCCCCCACATCAGACCTACTGACTCAGAAACTCAGGGGATGGGCTTAGCCATCTGTTTAACAAGCCCTGCCAGTGGTCCCAGGCAGGCTGAGGTCTAAGAATCACTGCACCAGCCCAAGCCTCTAGTTTGAGAACCATTGCCTGTCTCTCTCTCTCTTTTGTGTAAAACTATTTTTAGTTATTAAAGCAAGGTTACAGCAATACTTTAAAAACATTACCAGAGCCCCACAGCCCCATCACAGCCACTGTTTTCATCTTTCTGGCTCTCTTCTGGTCTTTGTCCACCTGGACATGTGGTTTTTACAAAGGACCCCATTGGAAACAGACTTCCTTTTGTTGTGCTTTTTTTCACTTAAACATGACTAGTGCGTCTTCCCCTGTTGCCTCATCACCTTCATACTTATCATTTTCAGTGACTGTGAAACACTTTCCTCTCGTGACCGGCTTTACACTCTTGGCCGCCCTGTCCCTAGACATTTGGCGACTTGCTGCTGTCCACTATTGGAGAAGTCGCTGCCCGTCCAGGGTGAGGTCAGCTTCTGGGAGGTTCCACATGACCCACTGTCAACCCAGTGTCTGACCTCCCTGTAAGTCTATGACCTGAGGCTGTCTGAAATAGATTACTTAGTGGAAAGAGTAAACAAACCCAAAATACCCCTGAATCCACGGTGACGCTCTGTGACTGAAATGCCCCCGTCTGCCACGTGCTGTTCACCGAGCATCTTCTCATTTGGCTCACAGGTGGCGTCGGCAGAGGGGGGGTTGCGGTGTGGGGGCGGCCACCCCCGCCCCGATGGGCTGGGTGCCCGGGGCCTCGCCCTGTGCCAGGCCTGCTGTCGGTCATTTCCTGAGCATCCTGGTCCCCAGCAGGAAGGGCCCCCCTTCTTTCTCATGCTGCCCTCACCTCCCCGCCCCCACACCTGTGCGCCTCTCGTCTCCTTCCTTCTCCCAGCCTGGCTCAACCCCCGGGGGGAGCCCGAGACACACGGCTTGACCAGCACGGCCCCTGGTGGTAGCCCCTTTGTTCCGACAAGACCACTGACCATTCTTGGATCATATAGATATTGCTGTATCTTTTGAAATGATCTGGTTAAGGTAACCCCCTAGGTATGGGCTGAGGGTGATCCATAGGGCATCTTGTATCCACTGTCCCTTCTGTTAGTGATGATGTGCGTTTATGCCTTTTCAGTGGCTCCATGTTGCTCTTCACAGCCTGGCAAACTAGGCTCTTCCTTATTTGGCTCTTGGATCACAAAAGCGCTCAGATGCCTGGAAGAGGCAGGCTGGTTGATTGGGGCAGACGGTGGGAGAGGAGAGGGGCTGTGTGCAAAGGACTCCCAACTGAAGCGCGCTCGTGTGCGGGGGGAGAGAGCTGGGGAACTAGAAAAGGTGGAGACTGTGCCTTTCAACCCCAACTGCCGCTCTTTAGTGTCACCCACCTCATGTCCCCTGCCTTTTCCCGCCACACCCGAGTGGACCTAGCTCACTCTTGCCTGCTTGGGGCTTGGTTTGGCCTTGTGGCCTTTTCACAAGCTGTTTCCATGCCTAGAATGTCTCTTCCCTTGAAGACTCAGTCAGAATGGCCTCCTCCTACAGGAAGCTTTCCCAGACCAATGGTCACTGTCTTAGGAGGAGGCTTGGCCTCTGGGTGGGGAGCCAGAGAGGGCGCTCCCCACACTGCTTGAGGGGATGGCCACAGGGTGCTGGCTCTTACTTCCCTTTGAGAGCATCTCTGCAATTCAGTTTTGAAGTTTCTTTAAGAATACCCCCAAAGGACCTGTGAAGGACACAGATGGTGTAGCCATCTGTCTTTTGCACCTTTCCTGGGTAGGTCACCACTAGTGACAAGCCCTTAGGAAAATCCACTTACAATCAGCTACATTCCTTTCCCCTTTCTAGACTAAGGACTGTTTTTTCATCTCTTTGTCTTCAGAAATCAGTAAGCTCCTTGGCACACAATAGGTACTTGGTAATTTTTTTTTGGATGTATGGGTAGATGAATGGATGGGTGGGTAGATGGATGGATGGATGGATAGATGGATGGAAGGATGGATGGATTAATGTTCTATATCTGGATGCCCTGTGGCCCCTGAAAGGATACTTAGGCAGTGTCTTCTTCAGTGGGTCTCCCCAAAGCCTCTCCCTCACTCAGCCTCCCCATCTCAGTCTTCCTTCCTTCCTTCCCACCTTCTACTCACCTGTGCTAGCCCCTTCCTGGGAAGTTTCCAGCACCTTTCACTTTGGCCTCGGTCCTCTCCTGGGCCTGGCTGGGGGGAGGGGAACACACATGCACCCAGCCCGTGTGCTGCAGACTCCAGGTTCCTGTCATCTCTCTGCAGTTTCTAGATTGAACCACCAAGGGGCCCACGTGCCAACCTGCCCTGTGATGGTTCAGTGCAGTTCAGTTGCTCAGTCATGTCTGACTCCTTGTGACCCCATGGACTGCACCACGCCAGGCCTCCCTGTCCACCACCAGCTCCTGGAGTTTACTCAAACTCATGTGCATTGAGTCAGTGATGCCATCCAACCATCTCATCCTCTGTCGTCCCCTTCTCCTCCTACCCTCAATCTTTCCCAGCATCAGGGTCTTTTCAAATGAGTCAGTTCTTCACATCAGGTGGCCAAAGTATTGGAGTTTCAGCTTCAGCATCAGTCCTTCCAATGATCAGCCAGAACTGATATCCTTTAGCATGGACTGGTTGGATTGCCTTGCAGTCCAGGGGACTCTCAAGAGTCTTCTCCAACACCACAGTTGAAAAGCATCAATTCTTCTGTACTCAGCTTTCTTTATAGTCCAAGTCTCGCATCCATACATGACTACTGGAAAAACCATAGCTTTGACTAGATGGACTTTTGTTAGCCAAGTAATGTCTCTGTTTTTTAATATGCAGTCTATGTTGGTCATAACTTTTCTCCCAAGGAGTAAACATCTTTTAATTTCATGGCTGCAGTCACCATCTGCAGTGATTTTGGAGCCCCCAAAAATAAAGTCTGTTACTATTTCCATTGTTTCCCCATCTATTTGCCATGAAGTGATGGGACCACATGCCATGATCTTAGTTTTCTGAATGTTGAGCTTTAAGCCAACTTTTTCATTCTCGTCTTTCACTTTCATCAAGAGGCTCTTTAGTTCTTGGCTTTCTGCCATAAGGGTGGTGTCATCTGCATATCTGAGGTTATTGATATTTCTCCAAGCAATCTTGATTCCAGCTTGTGCTTCTTCCAGCCCAGTGTTTCTCATGATGTACTCTGCATATAAGTTAAATAAGCAGGGTGACAATATACAGCGTTGACATACTCCTTTCCCAATTTTGAACCAGTCTGTTGTTCCATGTCCAGTTCTCACTGTTGCTTCCTGACCTGCATACAGATTTCTCAAGAGGCAGGTCAGGTGGTCTGGTATTCCCATCTCTTGAAGAATTTTCCACAGTTTGTTGTGATCCACAAAGTCAAAGGCTTTGGCATAGTCAATAAAGCAGAAATAGATGTTTTTCTGAAACTCTCTTGCTTTTCTGATGACCCAGCAGATGTTGGCAATTTGATCTCTGGTTTCTCTGCCTTTTCTAAATCCAGCTTGAACATCTGGAAGTTCACAGTTCACATACTGTTGAAGCCTGGCTTGGAGAATTTTGAGCATTACTTTACTAGCATGTGAGATGAGCATAATTGTGCAGTAGTTTGAGCATTCTTTGGCATTGCCTTTCTTTGAAATTGGAATGAAAACTAACCCTTTCCAGTCCTGTGGCCACCGCTGAGTTTTCCAAATTTGCTGGCATATTGAGTGCAGCACTTTCACAGCATCATCTACTAGGATTTGAATTGGAACTGGAATTCCATCACCTCCATTTGCTTTGTTCATAGTGATGCTTCCAAAGGTCCACTTGACTTCACATTCCAGGATGTCTGGCTCTAGGTGAGTGATCACACCATCGTGATTATCTGGGTCGTGAAGATCTTTTTGTACAGTTCTTCTGTGTATTCTTGCCACCTCTTCTTAGTATCTTCTGCTTCTGTTAGGTTCATACCATTTCTGTCCTTTATTGTGCCCATCTTTGCATGAAATATTCCCTTGGTATCTCTAATTTTCTTGAAGAGATCTCTAGTCTTTCCCATTCTGTTGTCTTCCTCTATTTCTTTGCATTGATCGCTGAGGAAGGCTTTCTTATCTCTCCTGGCTGTTCTTTGGAACTCTGCATTCAAATGGGAATATCTTTCCTTTTCTTCTTTGCTTTTCGCTTCTCTTCTTTTCACAGCTATTTGTAAGGCCTCCTCAGACAGCCATTTTGCTTTTTTGCATTTCTTTTTCTTGGGGATGGTCTTGATCCCTGTCTCCTGTACAGTGTCACGAACCTCTATCCATAGTTCTTCAGGCACTCTGTCTATCAGATCTAGTCCCTTAAATCTATTTCTCACTTCCACTGTATAATCGTAAGGGATTTGATTTAGGTCATACCTGAATGGTTTAGTTGTTTCCCCTACTTTCTTCAATTTAAGTCTGAATTTGGCAATAAAGAGTTCATGATCTGAGCCACAGCTCCCAGTCTTGTTTTTACTGACTGTATAGAGCTTCTCCATCTTTGGTTGCAAAGAATATAATCAATCTGATTTAGTATTGACCATCTGGTGATCTCCATATGTAGAGTCTTCTCTTTGTCATTGGAAGAGGGTGTTTACTATGACCAGTGCGTTCTCTTGGCAAAACTCTATTAGCCTTTGCCCTGCTTCATTCCGTACTCCAAGGCCAAATTTGCCTGTTGCTCCATGTGTTTCTTGACTTCCTACTTTTGCATTGCAGTCCCCTGTAATGAAAAGGACATCTTTTTTGGATGTTAGTTCTAGAAGGTCTTGTAGGTCTTCAGCTGCTTCCGCGTTACTGGTCGGGGCACAGACTTGGATTGCTGTGATGGTGGGGGTGCTAGATTCCCTTCCAGCCGTAGTGTCAAAGCAGAGGCAGAGCAGCCTCTCGGGGAGCTGATGAGACTCTTGCCTTTCCTCAGAGATCTCGGAACTGTGGCAGAGACCCCTGAAGTCAGGGCCATCGCTGGGGGCGAAAAATCACCCTGGCCTGGTCTGCTCCCTGCCTCCCCTGCGGCATCATCACTGTGTGATCCTAGGACCAGAGGTGCCCCACGGGCCAACGTGCAGGGGACAAACCAAGAGCAGGTACCCGAGAGGCTGAGTGTGGCTGGAGAACAGTGAGGCCAAGGCGTTTTGTGTTGTGGGTGGGGGGGTCCTCCTATCCACTCTGTGTTTAGTCACTCGGTCATGTCCGACTCTTTGCAACCTCATGGACGGTAGCCCTCCAGGCTCCTCTGTCCATGGAATTCTCCAGGCAATAATACTGGAGTGGATTGCCATTTCCTCCTCCAGGGGATCCTCCTGACCCAGGGATGGAACCCAGGTCTCCTGCATTGGCAGGCGGCCTTTTACCATCTGAGCCAGGAGACAGGCCAAGTGGGGTTAGGGGTCTGCAGTGCCCAATGGGGGGCCAGGACTGTCATGTGATACCTGGTGGTGGGTCTTTAGTTTCATCTCAGCAGGTGGGGCCGCCTCCTTCCCCTCCTCCAGAGGCTTCTCCAGCAGCTCAGAAGCCTTTGACCTTGGCGAGGCTCTGCCCCCTGCCCCTGCCCCCACCACTGTGGTCCTCTCACTGTGGTCTCTAGGATGACAGACCTGGTTAATCGTTATCCCTCAACCCACACTGGTTTTGAGGAGACCCCCCTGACACCAGAGTCTCCCTTGAACGGCTTTTCATGCCCAGCCCTGTCGGTAGCAGCTGGCAGACAGGCTCAGCTCACCTCGGGAGGGAGGGGCACCTTGAGTGCCCTATTTGCAAAATGACCAGCGTCTGTCCTTCTACACCTGCCTCTCTTTTGGAGACCTGAGCTAGAGCTGTAAAGTTGGTGCCAGGACAGGCCTTTCCCAGAGCATCTCACGAAGATCTGGCCAGCAGGCCTTCAGGGTCCCCGGCCACAGCTTCATGGAGCAGACACCTCAGCTCTGCTTTCAGATGTGGCAGGTGGCAGAGGTCTCAATGGGCTGAAGGTCATTCAAGGGCCAGAACGGCATCCTTCCTTCAAGGGGATATACCGGCCCACTTGTGGAAGGACAAGGCCGTGTCTGGAAGAGGCCCAGCTCTGCCTCCAAGAAGCTGACAATGAGACCAGAGCAACCCAGGCAGCTCCAGCCCATTGCCGGCCCGTCCTGACCTACCTTGGAGCCCCACCTCCCCTGTCCACATGCTGTGCCTTTGTGGGTATCGGCTTCCCACCAGTGTTTTTCTCCTTAGAACTCCCATCTTCTCCTGGGTGCCGGATGAGACCAGCGAGTTCTTGGACCTTCACCGCTTTACCCTAGAGCTGGGACAGTGCCCATGAAAGAAAAACACCAGTTCAGCCTCCTGACCTTCAAAGCAGAACATTCGAGGGTGATGATTTGCTCAGGTCCAGGGACTTGTGGCTCAGCTGGTAAAGAACCTGCCTGCAATGTGGGAGACCTGGGTTCGATCCCTGGGTTGGGAAGATCCCCTGGAAAAGGGAAAGGCTACCCACCCCAGGATTCTGGCCTGGAGAATTCCATGGACTGTATAGTCCATGGGGTCGCAAAGAGTCAGGCATGACTGAGTGACTTTCACTTTCAGGGGACTGGTTGGGCTTCCCAGGTGGTGCTAGTGGTAAAGAATCCGCATGTCAGTGCAGGAGATGTAAGAGACAGGTTCGATCCCTGGGTGGGGAGGATCCCCTGGAGGAGGCCATGGCAACCCACTCCAGTATTCTTGTCTGGAGAGTCCCATGGACAGAGGAGCCTGGCAGGCTACAGTCCTTAGGGTCGCACAGAGTTGGACACGACTGAAGCGACTTAGCACGCACGCACACGTGGGACTGGCTGTCGGCACATTCAGGCCTGTCCAGGGCATTGGCATCTGGAGAGCGGGAAGGCTGAGGGGAGGGGAGGGGTCCAAGCTTGAGCAGGATTGCCGGTGTGAGCCGTGGGTCACGGGGCGCTCGGGATGGCGTGTGGGAGGTCCCCCAGCACATCTCCACTGGTTCCATTTAAAAAAAGTTGAAGTATATTAAGACAATTAAGGATTATACATATTTAAGGTGTATAATTTGATGATTTGAGATACACTGTGAGACAGTCACCACATTGAATCTAATTAATCTCTCTCTTCTGATAGTTATGACTTTTCTTTATAGGGAAGAACCTTAAGTTCTACCCTCTTAGCAACTTGGCTCAATCTTAACGTCTGTGAGTGTGTGTGTGTTGTGAGAGAGGGAGAAGGGGGGGAGGCGAGGGACCAGGGGGGGCGTGTTTTATGGTCTATTCTTACTCGGGCAGTTTCTGGGCTCGATTGAAGCAATTTCAGTTTGGTTCTTGTGGCTTAAAAGGTCCCTGAAACACTTCAGTGAAATTATAGCTCCTTAATTTAGCTGCCTGTCAGTTACTTTTTTTTTTTTTCCAGGTGGTTTAGGGTTGACAGTGAGCTTGACATTTGTAAAAATGTTTTGGAAAGCATAACAGACGCCTTGAAGTCAAAAGGAATGTAAAACACATTATTCCGGGAAGCGCAATTGGAATTATTCTTCTGGCCACTCCAAGTCCTGTCTCTCTTCTTTCAACAGTCTTTGCAGACAGAGCCCAGTGATGGGTTGTGAAATTGCAGACTGCATCTGAGCCTTGCCGTCTTTGTGAATTTCCTTCCGGCTTCCTGTCACCCTCATGTTAGTGACTTCTGCTTCATTGGCTCACAGCTAAGGACAAAGCACTCCTGTTGTGTTGGCCTGAGTGTTGTAGGATATTAGAGATGGAAAGTACTTTCGGGACCTTCTTCACCTGCTCACCTCCACTTTTTTCCCAAGGGAGGGCAGGGGATGTGACCACGTTCATGTGACTGACACCCGCAGAGCTGAGATTCACCCCCAGATCTATGACTATGCAGCAACACATTAAAATGCTGTGACCTTTACGAGCCGGTTTTAGGACAGCGATGTGTCCAGAGCTTGTGCCTTAAGTTGGGAGACACACAGGGCTGTGTCTCCCGGGGAACACTGTGCCCTTGAGGATGGGACGAGGGAGCATCCTGGATGCATCCTGGAAACATCTGGAAGGTTCTTAAAAAAAAAAAAACACCCCCTCGTGCTTGCCTCAAACATCAGAATGGGGCTGGGAGTTGGGTAGGTGGAGTTTTTAACCCCACAGGTGACCCCAATGAGCAGCCGGAGTTGAGAATACCCTTTCCATTCCCACCTTGATGGAGAAACCAGTTCCGCCTGCCTTGAACTTGGAGACTCTCCCACTGCCCCACCTGGTTGCTCTGACTCCCTCCAATCACTTCAGAAGCATTGACGGGCACCCTGCCAGTGCTGGGCATCCAGAGAGCGAAAACTCCAGAATTCCTTCCTTCCAAATGATGACGGTACAGCGTGGGAATCACCCTAATGCCAGTCAGTATGGAGTCCCTCCAGACAGCCCGCGTGGAACTGGTTTCTCCATCTAGGTGGGAATGGAGAGGGTATGCTCAACTCTGGCTGCTCATTGGGGTCACCTGTGGAGTTAAAAACTCCACCTACCCAACTCCCAGCCCCATTCTGATGTTTGAGGCAAGCACGAGGAGGTTTTTGTTTTGTTTTTTTAAGAACCTTCCAGATGTTTCCAGGATGCATCCAGCATTGAGAGATGCTATGTAGAAGGATCTGTGCATGGGGTTCTCCAGACAGGAACACTGGAGTGGGTTCCACCACCACCAGGTAAAAGGACTTACATTTGAGTCTTATTCGAAGTGAACGAAAGTGAAAATATTAGTCGCTCAGCTGTTTCCGACTCTCTGTGACTCCATGGGCTATAGCCTGCCAGGTTCCTCTGTCCATGGGGTTCTCCAGTCAAGAATACTAGAGTGGGTTGCCATTCCCTTCTCCAAGGGATCTTCCCCACCCAGGAATCAAACCCAGGTCTCCTGCATTGCAGGCAGATTCTTTACCTTCTGAACCACCAGGGAAGCCCAGTCTTTTGTTGGGAACTGTTAAAAAAAACCCATGTGTTGCTTGTTAAAGACTATAAGAAAGACATGATTCAAGGGGCTTACTACTGTAGGGCTTTGCAATAGGGAGGAGAGTCAGGGCTCAACTCCGCAGACAACAGGATGAGTGGGGACTTCCAGCCACGGAGCAGGGTGGGATGAGGGTTGGAGAAGTACATCAGGGGTAAACCAGCCTCCCAGGGTTCTCGCTGAGTGCCAGGGTGATCAAACATCACCAGGGGGACCCATCTTAGTGAGGGTGATCGGACATGGAGGCGGGGGTTCTGGTTAAACTGACCTTGCAGAATTCTTGCTGTGTCTGGACACTACAGAGACAAACAGAGTCCCCAAAGTCAGGCTTGGCCGAGATATTTCAGAGGAGCCGGAATGGAGCCTGGTCTAGGAGAGAATTTGTTGGAATGTTGCCTCAGAGGCTGTGCCTAGGGTGTAGGGCAGATCGAAGGGCGGGTGAGCCAACATGGATGGGTTTGACCTTTACGATTAGGGTGGGGTGGGGGCAGGGGAGTGAGATGATCAGGTCTGTGATTTTAAATGATTATTCTCTGGTCAGGAGATGGGTAGAGGGTGGGGATGGGTGCCAATTCTCAGAGCAAGGGACCCTGTTCAGTGTGGGGCATGTGGTTATCTGAGGTCCTCATGGGACAGTCCAGGAGGCACTGAAATAAAGGTGCAGGCGGAGGAGATACAAAGGCAGGAGTTGTCAGCATGTCAAGACTGGTTAAATGGGTTCTGCAGCCAAGGGAGTGAATTGTGAGTTTTCTCCCCTACCCAGCGGGAGGTGTCCTATAAAATCAGGTCAAGGACTGAACATCGGCAGTTGCAGAGACGGCAGCGGCAGAGGCACTTGCAGAGGAGGCCCAGAGTGAACAGTGACAGAGGAGAAGGAGGGGGCATCGTGGAAGCCGGGGCTGGGGGTTTACTCTTTAGTTGCTGCCCCTCCCTTCATCATCACCCATTCCTCAGTGGGCCCCGCCTGTGCGAATTTCAGGAGGGTGAGAGAGACAGTCTCATGTCAGTTCTTCTTAAAATTTTAGAACATAGATATCATTCAAGGGTACGTTGTCTGTATCGCTGCCTACTTATTAAAAATAATAATGAACATACATATTGAGTTTCCTTTAATCCTCATGTCTTCTGTGAGATAAGTATTATGGTCTGCAGTTTACAGATGGAGAAGCCAGAGCTCAGAGAGGTGAAATAACTCCTCAAAGTGAAAGAGGCAATTGAGATCTGTCTGATTCCAGGCTGTTCCAGTGTCTCACATGATTTTTGCACCAGTTACTTTTCTCTGATTAGACTTTGGGAAGGCAGCTAAGGAATTGGGATGGGGGAGGCTGGTGGTAGAGAAACGTCTGTTAATAACTAAAGGAGGAAAGAAAAAGGGTTTTGTAGGAAAATGTGTTTCCATTGCCCACAACCAGACAGCACTTCTTCCGAAAGTTCAAGGCAATTCACTATAGCAGCCGTGCACGTGCTAACAGCCTGAGTGTGCGACTCTCCCAGGCCTCCCGTGCTCGGCTCACCTTGTCCTTCCCCCACAGCCAAGCTCACCTGCCACGTCTGCTGCATCCCCTGCTTAGACCCCAGTCCCTCTCGCTTTTGTAGTCCCTTGGTTCCCACTTTCAGATTTTCCCAGGGTCCTTCTGACTTAAGAAAGCTCTGTGTCCGGGTTGGGCGTCTAGCCCAGTTGGGGTTTTGCCGTGAGGGAACCAAGGCATCGGTGGGGAGGGGGCACGTCCAGACTGAGTGCAGGGGGTCCTCGGGTGGTCCTGTGTTGGCAGCCTGGTGTTCCCTTGTGCAAAGGCAGGGGCCTGGCAGTTATCGGGTTGATGGTCCATGAAGGACAGATGAGCCTCTACCTAGTCTGGTGAGCTGTCAGCTCTGACTGGGCTTGTCTGTCAGGACTCCTTGCCCTGTGGGTCTCTCAGCCCAGCTCTGGACCCTTCCCCCCCACCCCGGGGACCAGGGGCATCCAAGTGGGCACTAGTGATGAGACAGAGGGCAAAAGGAAAACTTATGGTTAAACTGCATCCTTATATGTCTGATCATGGTGGCGTGATGATTTGAGAAACCTCTTAGGTATTTATCAAGGCAAAGTAATAATTACAACAGTAAAATGCCACCTTCCACTTGTGTAGTGAGTTATGGTTGTCATACTGTTTTTGTACATTTATCTTTCTTGAGATTCCCAAGAGGTGTGGATATCAACTCCATTTTAAAGATGAAGAAATGAAGGATACAAAATTACGTTTTAAAAACAACACAAGGGGCTGTTTTTGAAAGTGAATTCTACCCAGTCTTAAATGGAGCTTGTGTTCTGGGCCTTCAAAATGCAAAAACAGAGGGAAATAGTTCTCAAAGTTACTTATTAATATTCTGACTCCATAGGGGTCAATGTTTATAAAGACATTAACCTAATTTTACATTGACTTTTTATTTCACCCTCCAACCTTTATGCTATCTGTAACCCAACCCAACCTAACCCATTTAGAAAAGAGCTTATCCATCATCACTGTGGCAGCAGGGACCCTGGGTTCCAGTCCTGCTCTGACAAAGCGCAGGCTTGATGCTCCGGCATCTTCTGTTCCCATGTCTTCATCTGAAAATGGGAATCATTCTTTAGAATGGCCCTGTCTGGGGGAAAGCTCTAACCTGTCTTGAGCACAGTCTGGGACCCAGCAGACAGTGGTAGGTATCTGTGACTTTCTGGGTGATTAAACCAAAGTCATATCTTTAATGAAAACTCTAGAAAAATATCTTTCATCACTCACTGGGGATTCTGTGGACATTTTATTAGCAGTAAATCCAGAGGATTTGCTCGAGGTCCCATAAAGCCAGCAGTGCTGTGACAGAGATTGATGATGCTGAGGCCAGAAGAGGTGGGCGATTCCCAGGTCACACCACCGCCGTCTGAGCCCTGGTGAGCCAGGCTCGGCAGCCCATTCTCCTTCCACTCGCCACACTGGACACCTAGCGTCTGTCACCTGCTGTCCCAGCCTGCCCTGCCCTTGAGTCCAGGAAGAGGAATTTGCGGCCTCATTTGTCCATGGCTTCATTTATCCCACGTCAAAGAAGCCGATGAAGCAGTGAGTGGGCAGATGGTGACAGCTTTAAAATACCGTGTTCCCCTTGCGAGGGCCTTGGGTCGCTGGCCTAGTTTTGCCGCAGGTCTGGTCATGCCGTGAACATGTCCTGATCTATAGAAACATCTGAAACATTTCCCTACATTTCTAAAGGTTGGTGCCTTAACCTTAGTTTTCAGACTTTTGTATTTACAAGAGCTCACTGCATGAACGCAGAGTGCTCAGATAGCAAGGTGAATCACAACCTCGCCCGTTGGCTTTGCGGCGGAAGGTTCGCCTCTGTGCAGGTAAAGTGGTCGAGGGTGGTCTTCCTGGGCGATGATCACAGTTGCTCGAGGCCTCCATGATGAGCGAGAGGCCGAGGGACCCTGCCTAGGCTGGCCCAGGCTGAGTGGGCAAACATCTGTCCCCAGTCCTCATGAATTTCACTGTCTGCCCGCCAGGGCTTCCTTCCACCATGAGTGACGCTCATACCTCCTGAATCCTTCTGAATTTAAACATGAAGGGATCACAGAGGATGACTTCTTCCATGTACAGCTCGAGAAGCGGCCGGCCAGAGAGGGAAGGAGGCCTCCCTGAGACCACGCAGCTGGCCAGGGGGTCAGTGCCGGCCGCCGAGTCCAGCCCGGTGTCCCTCCCAGCTGGACCTCCCGCCTCCTGCTCTCTGTCCTGAGGCCCGCATCCCACCCGCGTCTCCCGCTCCCTCCTTCCTCTGGGTCTGGCCATGATGCTCTTTTTGTTATTCTTAGATGTGCTCAGCAGCCAGGCAAACAAAATTAAAAATTCATCCGGTGGCTGTGTGTGTCACTGTGAAGAGACGTCAGCCTTCCATGGGGGGGCGGCCCACAGCCATCAGTGTGCCCCCAGCCCCAGCGGCTCATCTGTGATGTGAGGAGGCTCAGTCAGCCACCTCAGGGGAACGCTCCCCTGCTGAGGAGGCGTGGTACCGAGCAGACTTACACAGTGAGAGCCAGGCCGCCCTCAGTGGCCACAGCGACCCCCAGAGTCCCGGGAGGAGGGGTGGGGGCACAGAAAGCAGAGCCTCCCCCTCCCCCTGCCAGCGTTCCATCCAGGGTGTGAGGAGGCATTGGAGTCTCTTCTGCCTTTAGAGCCAGTGCGACGTCAGCTTGAGATCTGTGTCCTTCCCATTGGTCGGGCACGTTTTTACCTGAGTTTTCCATCGAACTTGCCATGATGGAGTTTTCAGACTTGAATCCAAAGATATGACAGCAAATCCTGCTGTAGAGCTGAGAGGCGTTTCTTGGTGTTTGGTGAAGATGGGCTTTGTGGCCTGGGCAGAAGGTCCAGGCACAGTAATTCTGTGCGTGGCACATGCTGCCTTCCTGGGTGCTATGTGAACAGTGCTGAGACCGGACATGGGCTGCATGGTTATGTATGCACAGACCGTGTATGGAAATGTTCCATGCAGGAGATTACAGCACGGGAATGGTAGCGTTTGGGACCAGCTAGCATGCAGCTCTCCTGGATGGCTGGTGACCCGCAGCAGGCAGCGTGACTCTCGAGGTGTCTGGCAAACCCGTGCCTCTCACCACATGCAGTGATGTGGCCGACAGGTGAGCACGCTGGTGTCAAATTGTGACACTTCGGGGACTGGCCCCTGGGTGTCAGGTGTGCCTTTCTGCAGGTCACCGGTAGGCTCCAGGCGTGTACGTTTATCGGGCAGGCACGAAGACGGCCCCTGGGTGGTTTTGTGGTCTGCAGGCAGAGTGCTGTGTGCATGGCCACATGGCTGGCCCCGGGCTCTGGTGTGGTGTAAGCTTCCTGCCATCAGTGGTGAAGTCAAGAGTAGATGGGAGAGACCCCAAGATCGCATGCACAGGGTTGGCGTTGGGTTTCTAAGGAGTTGCTGTGACCTGTTAGTTAGATAGCATCTGTGTCTCGGGTATTTTTAGTAGCATTTAAATATTTTACCAGTCTTAATGGACTTCCCTGGTGGCTCAGTGGTAGAGAATCCACTTGCCAGTGCAGGAGACTCAGGTTTGATCCCTGGGTCAGGAGGATTCCCTGGAGGAGGAAACGGCAACCTACTCCAGTGTTCTTGCCTGGATGATCCCATGGACAGAGGAGCCTGGTGGACTATAGTCCATGGGGTTGAAAAAGAATCAGACACAACTGAGCAACAGAACAACAGTCTGTCTCATATATACACTACTGATACTATGTATAGAACAAATAATGAGAACCTACAGTATAGAACAGGAAAGGCCGCTCCGTGCCCTGCAGTGATCTCAATGGGAAGGAAATCCACAAGAGAGGAGATATTTGCATACATATAGATGATTCACTTTGCTGTATAGCAGAATATTGTAGCAACTATACTCCAATAAAAATTTAATCAAAAAATATTTTACCAGTTTCTTCATCTTCCTTGGTACAATGAGATTTTCTCATTGACCTTTCCAAAACCGAAAGAGACTGCTCAATGTTTGTATTGTAGAAAAACTTGTTAACAGCAGGTATCTGTATTTTTGGCAGCTAGGACCCTGTGGTCCCCAAATATAATAGTTTGTATTTTCAGAGAAGTTATCCCACAGTATCAGACCCTTTACCTGCTCAGGGGTGGTTGTTGTTGTTAAGTTGCTAAGTCATGTCCAACTCTTTGCAATCCCATGGACTGCAGCATGCCAGGCCTCCCGTCCCTCACCATCTCCCAGAGTTTGCCAAGTTCATGTCCACCGAATCGGTGATGCCATCCAACCATCTCATCCTCAGTCGCCCTCTTCTCCTTCTGCCTCCAGTCTTTCCCAGCATCAGGGGACGTCAACACAGGGCTATTAACCATAAATAGAGCTCCCCACTCTTCCTATCCCATCCTTTCTTCACCCAGGCCAAAAAACGGGATTAGCGTTATATTAACTACAAAAAAATTGCTTATCATAGTAGGATTCACAAAATGATTATGTAAGTTTTCTTATTTGAATAGCACATTTTTAGTTCTTAAATCCCTTTTATAAATAACATCGCTTCTCTGAGCAGCCTTGCTTGAGTGGCAGAATTCACACATCCGTTTTATGGATGGGGGAACCAAGGCTCAGAAGGTCAGTGGGACTTAGCCAAAGTCACAGCTGCTGGGGGACAGAGTGATTCCTTGGTCAGCCCATGTTCCACACCTCCCACTGCTCTCAGGAATGAACCAGGACCTCTTCCTTTCAAATGGCATCAGTTACTTTCCAAATCACGTGTGTGCATGTGTGCATGCTAAGGTGTTTCAGTCGTGCCCGACTCTTTGTGACCCCATGGACTGTAGCCTGCCAGGCTCCTCTGCCCATGGGGATTCTCCAGGCAAGAGTACTGGAGTGGCTTGCCATTTCCTCCTCCAAGGGATCTTACTAACCCAGGGATCAGACTCTCCTCCCTTACATCTCCTGCATTGGCCGGCGGGTTCTTTATTACTGGTGCCACCTAAATAATGTGTACTGAAATACAAATGTGAATTGGCTTGCCAAATTTCTGTCTAATACTAGAGAGGTTGTTTGTTCAGAATTGAATACAGAGTCCTTTCAATATTGTCCATACTTATTGATTGTAAATCAATGACCTGCAATTACAGACTCAATTCAGTCTAGCCACGAACTGAGTGTCTATCATGAAGACACTGTCATTAGGCCTGGGATAGGAGGGAGGGTGGTGAGACCAGTAAGAATGGTTTCAGCTCCATCTCTGCCATCTAGCTGGCTTACATTCAAGTGGCAGAAACTCACACACACACACACAGGCTCCTAGAGCAGTGTGGTCAGTGTGCCATCCGGGTGATCTTGATGCTCTAGGAACTTCAGGGTGCTCATGCCTAAGGGAGTGTCGAATTCCAACCCAGGAACTGGGAAAGCTGTCCAGAGGATGCTCCAGAGGCATGCGAGAGTGTGTGTGTGTGCATGTATGCGTGTGTGTGCGTGTGTCTGTGCACACACACACACACACACACACACACATGTTCTCAAAGGGCCATGATGTACCCATGGGGAGAGGCAATGCATTTCAAGGAAGAGTAACCTACGCAGGTGTGATTCTGGGCAGCAGCGTGTTCACTGGGGCAGACCGCGTGATGCACGTAGAATGAGCATGGAGGGTGGAGGGATCAAAATGGTAAAGTTTGGCTGAGGCCAAAATGCAGAGAACACATTTAGCCATACTCTTGAGCAGGGGGAGGACATGGCCAGGGGTGTGTTTGAGAAAAACCGCTCTGACAGTGGTGAGAGGAGGGGCGCAGAGGAGGCAGACGCTAGAGGTTGAGGCTGAGGCCAGGGTGAAGGGTCTGGCAGGTCCTGGCCGAGCAGGGCCAGCGTCTCAGCCTGGGGTGAGAAGCGTGCTTGCCGCCGCCCCTCGGCTTGTAATGAAATGCTGCAAAGCCTGTCAGCTAACCCTAGGTCCAGCCTGGCTACAGAAATAACCTATGGGCAGAGGGCAATTTTTGCCTAATTCTGAGAGTGCTTTTCAGCTTCTCTGAAATCTCCTTTACCGCTCGCTAACTGGGACCACTGGCCAGTTGGACTACGGGAACAGGCAGGTGGTGTCGTTATGGAGGGCCTCCGTTATTGGTACAAGTACCCACCTCCCTGGGGAGAGCACTCACGCACTCAGCTGGGGCCGCTATTCTTCAGAGTCATCTGTCCTTCACCTGGGAAGCCCCCTCCCCACCCTGGTGCTTTTCTGTCTCCACAGTTAGTGGCAAGGGCTCTGAAAGAAGATGGTGTGCTTCAGTGGGGGAAGATGCAACATTTCAGTAACCTCTCACGTTCCTGTGTTTGGAACTTCTGTGCGATAAGAGGCTGTATCATTAAAGGAAAATACTATTTGGAGGAAAAGCAGATAAGCGTTCTAGCGAAAATGGGATTAGTTTTTGAAGATTATGCATTGAGGACTCGGGTTGTGATCCCCTGAAAGAGTGTCCTGACTGTTAAACCTTTGGGGGATGACTGTTGGTCATTTCAGAGTGCCTGGAGTGAAGGACTTCAGGTGTGGGTTGAAGATAATTTAGGGATTATAACTTTCTAGATGATAACGTGTGTTTTTGACTGCTGAATGACCTTGTCTCTCTACCCAAAGGAGCTACCATTAGAAGTGTCCCAAGACCAGTAGCTCCAGGTAGAACTTTGAGGTTGTTAAGTGAATAGAATCGCCCAGGCCTAGGGAATTGCGGATCTGGGGCGTGACCCTGAAACTGAGGTTCCAGCCCCTCTTTGCCAGCACATCCTGTTCAGTGGGGCCGCCATCTCTTGAGGACCTGTGTGGCATTTTTCTTCACAGCACCACTTCCATTCTAGTGTAATGGCGACAGTAACGATTGGCTTGGCAAATCTGGGCAGTCTTTCCATCAAAGTGGTCCAACAGAGAGGAACCTTGGGCAAAGCCTTCCCTGACCCTTCCAGCCCCAGTAATTCAGCTGGATGTCAGGCTCTGAGGCATGACCTTGTGTTCTGATGCCCCAGTGGGCATCCAAACTGTGAACTGTCTAGGGCATCCACTTCTATGCTTTTGTGCCAGGAAATTGGTACAAGGGCTGCTCTTCCTTCCCCAGACAGCTTGGAGACTGTGTTCTGATAGAGTCACATTGGTGGTTCTATCAAAACCTTACCAACCACCTCGGACTCTATGATGTACGTGTGGGGTGTGCATGTTCTACCTTTGTCTCTTGGCTTGACCTTCCCTGTGTTTAGTCGCTCAGTCATGTCCAACTCTTTGCAATCCCACAGACTGTAGCCCGCCAGGCTCCTCTATCTATGGAATTCTCCAGGCAAGAATACTGGAGTGGGTTGCCATTCCCTTCTCCAGGCGATCTTTCCAATCAAGGGATCGAACCTGGGTCCCCTGCATTGCAGGCAGATTCTTTACCGTCTGACCCATGAGGCAAGCCCCTGACCTCCCCTGCTTCTGTTTTATTTGTGCGTTTGTGTGTGTGTGTGCGCTCAGTGACTTAGTTCTGTCTGACTCTTTGCAACTCCATGGAAGGTAGCCTGCCAGGCTCCTCTGTCCATGGGATTCTCCAGGCAAGAATACTGGAGTTGAGGTTGCCATTTCCTTCTCCAGAGGATCTTCCCAACCCAGGGATAGAACCCTCGTCTCCTATGTCATCTGCATTGGCAGGCTGGTTTTTTACCACAGGGCCACCTGGGAAGCCCAAGCCAGCTCTGATGCTTGGGGAATCAAGTGGAGGTACTAACAGACAAGTGACACATGTTTAGGAGCTACTTATCTCCTCCTCCAAGGCTGTTACCTTGACCCCAGTGCTTTTTGGGGGTTAACAAATTTTGCTTGGATTGAGCTCATTTGAAATAGAAGCTGCAAGAGGACAAAGCTGTCGACATGCCGAGTCCGTGGGGCTAGGTGGAGGGTGTGTGGAGAGGTAAGAACCGCCCCGGTGGGCAGCACCTTGGGGTGAACACCCCGGAGGGCGTGTGCCACATCCCCAAAGGGCAGGGCCCCACCTTTGGTGGTAGCTCAGATAGGGGCAGGCAGGTAACAGGTAACCTCTCAGTTTGAATTGGAGAGCTCTCTGCCAGTGAGAATTAGTTTTTTTTTCTACCGACTTCACGTTCTCTTGCTTCAGACTTCTGTTATTCTACGCTGAACATGAAGATGTTTCTGGAGTACCAGATATCTGGATTGAATAGCAATACAGAATCTTTCTTTGAAGAGCATTTTGTTTTCTCCGAGTCTTCAGGACTTTTTGTTCCTGTTGTTCTAAATTATCACACACAGAAAAAAGCAGAAGTAAAGTGAGCCCATTGTGAAAACTTGGCGAAGCCTAGAAGTGGGCACTGGCCCTCTGTTCTTGCATGTCGGCGTGGAAAGCCTTGAACTTGGGCTGTTGCATCCACACTACAAAAGGCAGTGTGGATTCAGCACAAAGCCAAGAAGTCTGGCTATTACTCAGTAGCTTTCATCAGAGGAAAATCAACAGATGTGTAGTTTTGCCTAAAAATCCTCTTTGGAGTCTCTTAAAATTTTGGTATCCTGTGTCCAGGGATCTGTCCACAGTGAGTATTTTCATCAACCCCTAACTGGTCTCCACTGCCCCTCCCAGCTTTAAAAGACCAACTCCCTTTTGCTCCATCCAAGGATCCCTCTTATAAAATTTCTGGCAGATGGTAAGCCCACCAGCCGCCATTTAATCAGTTCTAAGACAGCTCATTCCACCACCGGGGACCTCTGTCCGAGGGGTTTCTTGCTTATAATGAAGTGGCTGCATCCTGCCTTCATGGGATCCGGCTGGCCAGTCCTGCTTCCAGGTTTAGACCAGACTGAGCTGATCTTCTCCCCTGTTAAAGGGGGCTTCCTTGGAGGGCAGCAGTGAGGTTCCCCTGGAGCCTCTACCCTTTTCTCCATTAAGGGTCCCCCCAGAAGGTCCGACCTGTCCCTGTGAAGACCAGAGCCAGGTGCCCAGGCCGCGAAGATGGCACCTCCGCCTCTGTGTGGGGGAGACGCTGCCCGCTGCCAGCACGTCCTCCACCAGCTGTTCTGCCAAAAATACGTTCTCAGCTGCCGAGGGCTCATCTTTCCGCTCCCCTTCTTCTCGGAAGCCGGCAGTCCAGCAGCCTGCCAGCTGGAGATTGGGGAGACTGGGGATATTTTTTTCTTTTATTTTCAGTTCAACTGAAAGGAAAAGCAGGATGGGGTTTTTCCTCCTTTTTTAAAAAAACCTTATTATGTCAAGGCAGTTGTCTTGTTCTTCAGGGGAAAGAATACCACCAGCACTGCTTCTGAATTTTCCTTTAAAATAGCCCTCGAAAGGGTAGGGCTGCGGAAGCGTCTCCCCATCCTCGGGCAGGAGCCCCACACAGGGCATCGGACCTGGTGGGCTCCCGCTCGAGTGAAGAGCCGGCTCTGGGAGAAAGCCTGGGAACTGAGCACTGCTCAGCAGATCTGCTGCCAGCCTCGGGGCTGATGAGCTGCCCGTTTGCACGGAGGACGTGAGCCGCTGCCCCAAAAGTGGAATTCTCCACGGGCTGCAAAACCTGAAAGTGGGCACTTAAGGTCATTCCCTTTCTTTTTTTTTTTAAGCAAATGAGTCTTAGCATCTGCTGGGTGTCAGACCCTGTGCTGTAGCTTCAGAGATGAAGACAAGGCAGTCCCCATCCTCACGTCTCTCACTGTCCAGGAAAGAAAGGGACGAGAGAAGAAACCAGCGAGGCCTTCCTGGGACAGGTGGTCTACAGGCGTCCCCCTAGTGTTGAAACAGGCAGGATTGCAGTATGTCCCTGCGGAGATGGGGCTGGTGGTGGTGGAGGAACATAGATCATTACCGTCATCGTGGTTGCAGCTAATAAACCACGCTGATAAATCACATATGCATGAAGGTGAAATTCTGCTTCACCCTGATGGTTTGGGGGGGTGGTCCAGAACTTGTCACAAAGGAGGTGATATTTGAGCTGTTTTCAAACAATAAGGTTGACAGTGGGGAGCACAGACTCTCCTGACAGAAGGAGAGTAACATGCAAAGACAGGAGGGATAAAACAGGATATTCTGAGACTTCCCTGGCGGTGCAGTGGCTAAGACTCCACACTCCCAACTCAGGGGGGCCCAGGCTTGATCTCTGGGCGGAGAACTAGATCTCACATACCGCAACTAAAGATCAGAGAGCCTGTGTGCTACAGCTAAGACCCGGGGCAGATAAATAAATATTTCAACCAAAAACAGGATATTTATGGACAGCAGGGGTTCCAATGTGACAGGGAGGCCTGGCGTTGCAAAGAGCCAGACACAACTGAGTGACGGAACTAAACTAGGGTTCCCGTGTATCTGAGGCAGTGTGTGTTTGTGTGTGTTTGTGTAGGGTGGAGAGGTGATAGACTGCCTTCCTAGATGGGGCATCTTTGAGGAACTCTGAGCAACAGAGACCACATCAGACTGACCTGTTCCACGATCCCTCCCGAGGAAGTGTCGGGGCTGGGCTGGCTGAGGGGGTCTGGGAACAGGAGATGGTGATAGGTGAAAAGTGATGAGAGAGAGCCTGGATTAAGGCAGCCGTGGTGAGAACAGAAAGAAGGAGATAGATTGAAGGAAAAAAAAAATCAGAGATAAGATGGGGAGGATTGTGACCTGTTCTGTCCGTGTGTGGGGGTAGTGATGATAAACAACGAGGGCATGAGAGCTGGAGCTGGGGCTGACAGAAAGGTTTCCCCTTGTGTGGCTGGTGTTGGAACCGAGGAAGGGGAACCGGGAGTGGGAACAGATGTGGGAGAGCAGAGAGAGAATGATGTTATCTGTGCTGACTTTGAATAGTGCACCTGCTTTTGGGGGCTGTGGCCCAGAGGCAGTAGTGATCTGGTTGGAAGATGTTGGGGCTGGGCCACTGTCAGCCTTTGGGGGCAGCCACGATGCTGATGGGGCAGCAGGATGGAAAGGGTTCGCGACCATATTGAAAAGGAAGTCTGGACCTTCACACGTTCGCTCAATTGATTTTTGACAAGAGTGTCAAGAACATTCCGTGGGGAAAGGACGGTTTTTTCAACAAGGGGCACTGGGAAAACTGGATATCCGGTCCTGTGACCGAATGTAAGGGCAAAAGAATGAAGTTCCCTCACCCTCCATATAACAGTTAACTCGACATGGATTAAAGACCTAGTATTCAGAGCTAAAGCTATGAAACTCTTCGAAGAAAACAGAGGAAAATCTTCATTGGATCTTTGTCAGTGGATTTAGTGCAGATCTGCATTGGATTGGGCAATAAACTCTTGGCTGTCACAACAAAAACACAGGCAACAAAAGAAAAATAAATTGGACTTCACCAAGATTTAAACCTTTTGTGCTTCCAAAGACACAATGGGCAAAGTGCAAAGCCAACTGGCAGAATGGGAAGGAGACCCTGCCGCAGAGGGTCTCATGGTGGATTGCCGGGCTGTTTTACAAAGGATAGCACAGTGTTACCTTGGGGTGGAATTTGTTACTTTGCTTTGCAGGTTGAGTCAGTAGGGAATTTTCCAGACTTGAGTTTAAGCCCAGAGCTACGTTTTCTGTACCCTGCGTGGCCCTGACAATGGCGGGGTTGGGGGTGAGAGTGTTCCTCCACCCTTTGTTTCTGAGAAGCAGAGAGCCGCCCACACCTTTCATGTCCTTGGCCCCTGAGCCCACGGCTGAAGCTTGTACCTCCCAAGTAACAAGTGGTTTCAAGTATCTGAAAACCGCAAGAGAAAACAGCTTCTGAGCGACCACAAGTCACCAAGTCCTGGCACTTGAGCCGGGGCCCCCCATCCCGCGGGGCTCTGGAGTTTGTCCTCCATACACAGAAATCTGGAGAATCTTGTTTACCAGCCCTCCATAGGTTAGAAGCCACCGATTCAGACGTCTTGGGATTGGATTGAGGATGGCCCTCTGAAGGTGTCAGTGAAGCTTCTGGAAGTTGGAGCGGAAAGAAACACCCACCGGCTGACCAGGGGAAGCAGGTGTGAAGATTCCAGAAGCAGGGTGCCTCACTGGGTAACGTCCCAGGAGAAAAAGGCCGTGGACCAGCCAACAAGAAGTCCTGCCGTGAGGGGGTGGGACAGTGCCCCACAGGATTCAGTAGACTGAGCAGCAGCTGCAAGTGGCCAGCAGCTAAGACACATCGTCGTCGTTCAGTCGTGTCCGACTCTTTGCAACCCCATGGACTGCATCGCACCGGGCTCCTCTGTCCTTCACCGTCTCCCAGAGTTTGCCCAAGTTCATGTCCATTGAGTCAGTGATGCCATCCAACCATCTCATCCTCTCTCGCCCCCTTCCTCTTTTGCCTTCAATCTTTCCCAGCATCAGGGTCTTTTGCAATGAGTCAGCTAAGACATAACAGACTTAAAGGCATGGTCAGCAGGGGCGTGCATAACTCACTTTGGAAAGCTTTTTGGTGAAAAGTGATCATAGTCAAGGTTTTCATTTCATCTTACTGAAGTTCACTTGGTCTACCTGAAAGAAAACACTTCAGAGGACTCAGCCCCAGACCGTGTGCCCCTCTGATGTTCCAGATGTTCATCCCAGCCCTTGGCTCACTGCAGGCCCCCCCGACATCGAGGGGACGTCTCCCTGCCAGCGGGGCCGGGAGACTGGAGTGTCTCTGCTCCCCCTCACAGGCAGAGAGGCAGAGACCCTCACGAGGGAGTCTCACGCTCACAGCCCCAGGGGAGAGTCTCCCCCCAGAAGTTCTCTCTTCCCAACAGGAATCCTTCCTTCCCTCGTCCCGCATGACAAGCGACAGTCCCACCCGGTGCTGGGGAGGAAGGACGCTGGCGTTCCTTCTGTCCTGCCCGCGCAAGGAAGCGATGAACAGCGCAGGGTGTCATCACACCACCTCCAAACTGGAATGGGCTTCAAAGCAAGCAGTTGGCGTTTCTGCGGGGACAGGCCGTGCTGCCCGCGATCAGCCGTCGGGGTGGGGCCGCTCCCTGCCCTCACCTCCGATCTGCCATCTGCAGCTGTTTCCGACAGGTGCTTGGGCTCTCCGCGGCAGATGGTGACCAAAACGGGCCGCTTGGCAGGGCCTACCGCGTGCCGCCCTCCACCACACACTGATGTGTGTACAGACACGCATCAGAGCGCGCCTTTGTCCTAAAGGACCGCCTGGGGGTCCAGGTGACGCCAGAGGGCTCATTCCAGGGGACACCCTTGGTCCCTGGGCCCTTCCCCTCTGCCTGAGACCCTCGGTGTTTGGCCACCAGACTGGAAACGGCCCGGGACCGCCCCCAAACACCACTCTCTCCCTCCTGCACTTGGCAGCCAAGTGACTCGTCGCTGGTGTGTTTGCCCAGCGTTCTGCCTGCTTCCCCAGGGCACCCCGCGAGGCTTCGGGCTCAGCCTGATGAGACCCACGGAGGCCAGGCTGCAGCGCCCGCATCGCAGGACTTCAGAGCGGAGGCTGCACCCCAAGGTGCTCCTGCTGTCTGTATCCCAGCATGCAGTCCTATGGACATAGGCTGGGGACACCTGGGGAGGGGGGGTCCCAAATGCACGCGGAGTGTCATCCTTGTGAAACAGTGGGACACGTCTGTGCCCTGGTGCCGGGGACAAGACACACAGCTCACCCTCGGAGGGAGCCAGGGGCAGTGAGCGGCTGGCGCTTCCCAGGGCCCCTCTGCACCTGAGTGGAGAGCCGCCCGCTGACACCGTGTCCCGCCATCCCCCAGAGGAGCAGGGCCACCCCCAGCCTGCAGCGTTCCTGCCCATGGCCTCCAGGAGCCCCTCGCACTGTGTTTGGGCTGCTCTTTCTAAACAGCTTACCAGCCAAGGCAACCAGATGAGGTGACATCTGGCTTGAGCCGGCTGCCAAGTCACTGCTGCTCCATCCCTGGCAGGAAGGAGGTGAGCTCTTTGTGCCAGATTCTTAAAGAGAGAGAGAGAGAATAAAACTGTGTGTTCCATGCCCCACATTTTTTCTTCTTTTTATACCCTGACACCTCGGCTGTCACTTTTTCTTTCCCTGGTACTTGGACGCCAAGGACCCAATATCCGTTAACTATTTAGAGCGGACTCTTACCACCTGATGGGGATCAAAGCGCTGGAGTAAATGATTTGAATGGGGCTGGCGAGGCGAGATTTAAAGGTGGATTCTGAGGGAAAGGCAGGGTAAAGAATCTGCCTGCCAGTGAAGGAGACACAGGAGATGTGGGTTCAATCCCTGGGTCAGGAAGATCCCCTGGAGGAGGAAATGGCCACCCACTCCAGTATTCTTGCCTGGAGAATCCCATGGACAGAGGAGCCCGGCAGGCTACAGTCCATGGCGTCTCACAGAGTTGGACAGAGCTGAGCGCACATGCGTGCACGCAGACACACGTGAGCACGCACGTGCGCATGACGGCTTGTGAGGGACAGAGGGCGACGGGGCAGCCATCGACAGTGCTTGCCATGGAATGAAGGGCCATGTTCCTTGCCTTTTCACGGGATGGAGGAGAAGCATTAACAATTTCACTGTATCCCATTCTTTGTGGAGTGACAGGAGCAGCCTGGTGCCTGTGGGCCAGGCTGGAACTGGAAACAAGACTCATCCGTTTGCGTCGGGCAGGGCAGCTAGAGAAAGTCCAGCTGGCGGGCCCAGCACAGTACTGAACAGTCACGGCAGCTTGTCAGCTGTGTGACCTTGGGCGAGTTCCTTAAGCTCTCTGGGCCTCTGTCACCCATCTGGAAAATGAGACATTTTGTGAATGCCCAGCAAACACCTCTACGAAGTGATATCCTCCTTTGTATTTTTAGAGATGAGGACACTGAGGTACAGACAGGATGAGGGGCCTGGCCAGGTCCCGCGGGTAAGTGGGGGTAGCCGGATAGGAAGTGCAGGGACAGGGGGGGGGGGTGGCGTGGGGGTGCCCGGGGCAGCAAGCTGGAGCTCATCTCAGGAAGGCCAGACAGCAGCCCTGGGCAGCACACCCTGGGTGTGTTGGCCCTCTCTCCTCCGCGCTGGCCACTAGATGTTGTGTACTTACATTCAAGGCACCCACTTTTCCCTCTTGGCATCAGTTTAGCTGATATCAGACTCCCAAACACGAGGATGTCTTCTTTTCCACATGTGAGCCATGTCTCCCCTGCTCTGCGCTTGTTTCTTTGATTTTTTTTTGCAGCACAGAGGGCTTTCTTCATCCCTTTGAAACATCTTGTTTGGACCTACTTTTACGGGCAGCTGAGAACTCCTTGAAATAGATCCAGTTCAAGGAACCAAGGTGGGATTTGTGCTGAGTCCTGCCTTGAGTCCTGCCTTGTCTCATGTGACATTTCCTTTGTGTGGCTGGTGAATGCCGCGGAGCCGTGTATTTCACAAGGTGAGGGTGGACAAACCATCCCCAGCCTTTCACCAGCTCCCCTCAGCTCCAGATCAGGGCGGGGACAGGCTCGAGGGTCATGGCCTGAGTCAGGAGGCCCGGGGCGGCGGGGGAGGCGGGGGAGAGGGTGAGCTACGGTGACCATGTGGGCAGAGGTTGGCGCCGGCGCCGCCTGGGAAGCATTGGTGACGACGGGGTCGACTCGTGCCGCGTCCAGGGCAGTGTCAGGGTTTGCTCGATGAGTGTGATTTGCTGGGAGACGTCAGCTAGGAGAGAAATGATGGGGAGAAGTAAAGTTTGGGGAATAGGTGGCTGCTTATGTCGGAAGTTCAGAGAGAGCGAGCAGGAGAAGATGAACGACCTTGGGAGACAGAAAAGAAAGACTCCAGTTTGGGCTGTGGTCTGTCTGAAGCCCTGGGAGGGTGCGTGGCGGGATTCCGTAAGCAAGAGAAGGCTCTGCCTCCCCCAAAGTAGGCGAGTGAGTCGTCCTTGGTCTACACAGCACGGCACGTGGGGTATAGGATGGTTTTGTATTTCTGTCAGAATTCTTGCATGCTCCTTGCACTTCTCTTTTATGCCTCTTCTGTCTCCTGTGGTGATTGCATTCTGAATCCAGAGCTGATATTGATTCTGGCAGTTTTGCCAAGGATCCCTTAAATCTTTAAGCTACTCTGGCCATGCAGAGGTTCCTTGAGTGGATTAATGATTGTTAAAAAAAAAAAAGAGCCAATAGATATACAAATTCTTTCTCAATTTATACTGTCTGTTTTCAACATGATGGAAGAAATTAACTTCATCTAAAGTATAAATTCTTTGCTCAAACTCATGTTCATTGAGTCAGTGATACCATTCAACCGTCTCATCCTCTGTCACCCCCTTCTCTTACCTGCAGTCTTTCCCAGCATCAGGGTCTTTTTTCAGATGAGTCGGCTCTTCCCCTCAGGTGGCAAAAGTATTAGAGCTTCAGCATCAGTCTTTCCAATGAATATTGGAACTGATTTCCTTCAGGATTGACTGGTTTGATCTCCTTGTTATCCAAGAGACTCTCAAGAGTCTTCTCCAGCACCAAGTTTTTAGATGAAGTTAATTTCTTCCATCATGTTGAAAACAGACAGTATAAATGTTCCACTGTGGTATATTGTCAGTGGACCTGAAATTCGTTTTAGTTCATAAGAGGGCAGCCACAGTGCGTGGTTAAGAGGAGGGAGTCAGGAGGGGGGCTGTCTGGGTTTGAATCCTGGTCCCCCCCCTTCTCTGTGCTGAGTCCGAGGGGCTGCTCTGAGGATGGCACGTGTAATGCATGCAGGATGGTGCCTTGCACAGCATAAGGGCTCCAGGCATGCCAGCTCTCAGCTCCTCTTCATCTCTGCCCTGCCCCCTACATCCACATTCTCTTCCTTGCCTGCCAGAAACACAGGATTTTCTGTAGGGTCTTCATAGACTTTCATCAAGATATTTCTTCTTCGAGAAAATCAAAGGGAAAGAGATTACCCCCCGAGACCTGTGTCCAGGTTCTCCCCAGGGACACTGCCAGCATCCTGCATGGTGTCCCACAGCTCGGCTCAATGCTCACGCGTGAATGGAGCCCCAGCACTCTGGTGCAGGAAGTCTGGTTCCTTGCCTGCCTCCCAAGGACCGAAAACCTGTGTGACATGTGAAATGTGAAGTCACGCATCAGATGCGTCTGAGGAGGAGAGGGTGAAACGAGGCTTCAGTTAGTAGGCTCCGGTTTCCCCACCTTCTCAGGCATAATCCTACCACTTTCCCCAGTGAGACATACCAGGGGCTCCAAAAAGATTATGTTGTTGTTGTTCAGTCGCTAAGTCGTGTCTGACTCTTTGCGACCCCATGGACGGCAGCACACTCCCCAAAAGATCGTAGCATCTTCAAAGTAACACACAGCACATGAGCAGTGCTGCTGGGATGGAATGTGTAACCTCGCCTGTTCCTCAAAGGGAGATCACTTCATCCCCATTTTGCAGAAGAGACGGCCAGGCCTCAAGGTCACGTGGTTTGGTTGAGCCAAGAGTAGAATTCAGAGCCCTCTTGTCGGTCTCGTCTATATAAAGTGATCTACTTGAGAACCCCTGAGATATTATCAAGAAGTTTTGATACTTGGGGATACAGAGTGCTGCTTTAAATACATAGCCTGTCGTCTCTCCTCCAGGTAACAAGGGCTCAGATCACCTTCACTGGAAAGCGTGTGAGGTGATCTGTGGTGGCATTACCACACTGAAGTTGTGTAATTAGCATATGTTCCTGCCATCTTCTCTCAAGGGAGTTCCAGTTCTCCCACTGGTTCTAAGCCTTAAAGAAAATTAAAATTATGCTTCGGCAAAGAACACCCATAGCCTGTTTTGGATTCCTTCTTTTTTTTAATGTTTCTGTTCCTTTTCTCTCTCCTTCTTTCCCTTCCTTTCTTCTTTTGAAAAAAAAGAAAAACAACCCTGACTGTACTTAGCAATGGCTAAGAAGCTTAAACAGCCTGAATGGAGTCTTCATTAATCCAGACCCCTCCGTCTTATCTCCACTCAGGTGTCATTTGTTCCTTTGTGATTGTGCTAGCAGCTAGGAGCACTGAAGAGGCAAGGGTCCTCCCACGATGGCAGCGTAGGAGTTGAGATGCTATTGCCGGAAACGAGGAGACGGCGTCGGCTCATCACGTCCAGCCTCTGGGCTGCACACCGACAGTGTCACAGGGAACAGCCTTTGTGGCCATCTTCCCCTTTACTTGCACTGTGTCAACTTTAAGCCTTAGAGGAAACCAACAAAAGCTTCTTTTCTTTCTTCCTTTAGCATCATCATATATTCTCTGCCATGCGAGGCTGGAAGCAAAAGCATTAAAGTAAAATATATCTTAAATGCATTTCCTCTTAGAGCTTTTATTTTACTTCATAGTCCTATTTTTAGTTTCCTTTGATAATAAAAAAAAAAAAAGCCCAATCATTTCATTCTTAGCCCTAGACAATACAGTGTGAGGTTATACATATTGCAGCCCTGGGGAGAATTTCTGCTTGCAAGCTGGCCAGCCTGTTTGCAGTTGACAGATGTAACCTACTCCAGGGCAGAGAAAGTCTCAAGGGAGGTTTTAATTTCTTAATATTGAAATGAGCACAACTTTTATTGTCTTAATCAGTGAATAAAGAAACAATAAAATTGCTAAGTCTCATTTTTTTTTTAAACTCAATGTAAGAGGATTTTAAGAAATTGCAATTGCTTTTTAAGTTACTGTTGAAAAGTTAATTTTCTCTGTGTTTGAGAGGATTCTTCCAGCGGTTCTGCAGATAGATAGTCATACCACAGTGATGTAAAACATTCTTCTGAGCTTTTGCATGGATGCCACTCCTCAGTAGGGAAAAGGTATGTGCTAAGGTGTGCAGAGTGAGTGTACTTGTCTTTGAAGAGAACATGACTTGGCTTTCATCACGTTTCATGAGCTGAGAATCCAGGAGTATCCATTTAAAATTGAGGCAGAAATCTTTTAATGCAAACTGCATTCTTTCAGAATATATGCTGCTTTTGGTAAGGGGCTCTATAGAGGAATATTTCTGACTATGAATAAAGAAAAGATTTTCTGATGGTAATAAGTAGCTTTTATAAAAAAAAAAAAAAAAGTAGCTTTTATAAAGTCATAATGAACGTGTTTCAACTGTTTGTCTGAACAAATAATTTTATACCAACAAAGCTGATTTATTACATGCAGTCATTTTTACATATTTCTTAATTTAACCCAACCTAAGACAAATTTCTTAAAAATGAAGGTTCACCAGTTGCTGGGGCCATATGTGAGTCAGTTGTGGTCCCCTGGGACCTTGTACAGTGCCTTCAAAAGGGCATAATAAATGTTTCTTGCACTAAATTGAAAAAGAAACTTGCTTCAGGAGCTGTGTGTGTGTGGGTATATATTTATATAGAGAGATGTAGATACCATATGCAAATAAAATGTGAAACAGCACCTTTCAGATAGAGAGCCAAGATGCTCAGTGGGAGCATAGCAGAACTTCAGGGCAGAGGCTGTGCACTTGGAATCGAAACTCAATTTTGGAATATATAAAGAATCCTCAAAACTCAACAACAGGAACAAATAAATCGGTTTAAAAAATGGGTGAAAGATTGCAACAGACACTTCACCACAGAAGATACACAGAAGGCAGATAAGAACATTAAAATATGCTTAATGTTATTGGTCATTAGGGAAATGCCAATTACAACTGCACTGGAAGACTGCTACCCACCAGTCAGAATGGCTAAATTAAAAAATAATGGCAGTACCAGGGGCTGACAAGATGCGGAGCAGTAGGACCTCACAAACATCGCTGGTGGGAATGCAGAGTGGTACGACCAGTCTGGAAAACGCTTTGGGACTTTCTCATCAAGTTCATGTACACTTGCCACGTGACCCAGCAGCCCCGCCCACTCACAGGTTTTTACAATACCTAAGAGAATGCAGACTTATGTTAATACAAAACTTACGCTCGAATGTTTGGAGCAGCATTATTTATGATAGCCCCGAACTGAAAACAACCCAGATGTCCCTCAGTTGTTGAATGGATGGCCAGACCGTGGTGTGTCTACATCTGAGAATGCCCTGCTCACTCACCTCTGGCTGACCTCAAAGCTCTGCAAGAGGAGAGAGAGAGAAGAAAGGCAGAACTTAAAACCCCTGTCATGTTGAAGCTGTGTTTGCTCCAACACACACGCAAGGCCAAAGGGTAGACATCTCATTGCTTCCCAACCTGTAAGGAACTCTGTGCCCAGTCATTAAAGTCTAAGAGGTCAGTGAGCAGCAGCAGCAGCAACAAACCCAGAGCGAGGGTCGTCTGGTTTTCAGTTACCACCATACTGATGTAAATGGCTAGTTTTCAGGAAAAGATATGGGACAAAAAAACATGGAAGACTCACTAGATGAAGACTTTAAATTTGCTGTTATAAATATGCTCAAAGGCCTGAGGAAACCATGACATGAAAGGAGGACTTCCCTGGTGGCTCAGTGGTAAAGAATCCACCTGCCAATGTAGAAGACATGGGTTCAATTCCTGACCCAGGAAGATCCCGCATACCTCGGAGCCAAGCCTGGGTGCCACAGCCACGGAGCCTGTGCGCAAGAGAAACCACCGCAGTGAGAAGCCTGCACATCACTGCCAGAGAACAGCCCCCTGCTCACTGCAACTAGGGAAAAGTCCACACAGAGATGAAGACCCAGCACAGCCACAACTAAATAAACATAACTTGAAAAAAAAAATGAAAATATAAGACCAGTGCTCACCAAATAAAGAATATTAACAAGGAGATAGAAATTATATTGAAAAGAGAACTAAATAGAAATTTAGAGGTATGATAAGCAGAAAAAGAAATCACTAAAGGGGTTGAGTTGGCAGAAGAGAGAATGAACAAATGAAGCTAAGTTAATTGGAACTGTCCAGTGTGAAGAACAGAATTGAAAAATATTGGTCATGGTTGCACAGCTCTGAGACTATGCTAAAAACCACTGAGATGTCAACTTCAAAATGAAAAAAAGGAAGCACAGTTTAGAAAAGGCTCGGGAACACACAATTCAAAGACAGACTGGAGAGTAATCTCCTAGTTAAATCCTCTTGCTTTACAGTTGGGGAAACAGAGGCCCAGGCGGGTGAAACAAGCTGCCCAGCGCTTGCGGTGTAATTGATGCAAATTTCTTTATACATTTTACAATTCTAGTGACCAGCCAGCCCAGCTGACCCTAGACTTTTCTATTTAACACTGACTACCCCACAGTCTGAGGAGCCCCTGGTTGGTTGGTTAGTTAGTTGCTAAGTTGTATCCAGCTCTCTGCCACCCCATGGACTGTAGCCCACCAGGCTCCTCTGTCCATGGGATTCTCCAGACAAGAGTACTGGAGTGGGTTGCCATTTCCTTCTCCTGGGGATCTTCCCGACCCAGGGATGGAACCCACGTCTCCTGCATTGACAGGTGGCTTCTTTACCACTGGGTCTCAGGGAAGCCCAGAGACCCCTGGGCCTGGACAAATCAGGGTGGTTGGCTGCACTGTCTGCAGTGCAAACTGGGATGAATATTCTTTCCTCTCACTCTGAATCCCTGAAGCTCATACATAAATGAGAAATGGTGGTGTGCAGAAAAGTCCCTCTGCTTTGCTGAACTCAATGTTCTAAACTTAAGCAGCTGGCATTTTGCTTTAAGTTCTTTTCTATTCAACCTTTCAGAATGAAGGATTTTTTCCTTTTAATGAAATTTGCATTTCATCCACAAGGTAAAAGCCAGTGTCCTTGACTTCCTTGAAAAGTGACAAGTGGATGCTTTTGTAAACCAAACACTAAGGATATAACAAAAACAGAGGTTGTCTTTAATTGAGTTCAGATATGAAAAAGCAGATGATAACCCTTAGAGATATATTCAGGGGAGAGAGAGAGAGAGATTCAGAGGAGAGACAGAAAGGAGAGGGAGAGAGATCCATTTCCTGTAAAATGAAAAGCCATGAAAGGAAAACTCATATAGGAAAAGTCACTTGAATTCCTTTTTGAACCCAGCAGATTCAAAAGGAAAGAGAAACCAGCAGTCCTTGAATGTGTGATTGATGTCAGTGACCTCACAGGTGAAAGAGGAGAGTGAAAAAGCTGGCTTAAAACTCAGTATTCAAAAAACTAAGATCATGGCATCTGGTCCCATCACTTCATGGCAAGCAGGGGGAGAAACAATGGAAACAGTGACAGACTTTATTTTCTTGGGCTCCAAAATCATTGCAGACGGTGACTGCAGCCATGAAATTAAGAGATGCTTGCTGCTTGGAAGAAAAACTATGACAAACCTAGATAGCATATTAAAAAGCAGAGACATCATTTTGCTGACAAAGGTTTATATAATCAAAGCTATGGTTTTTCCAGTAGTCATGTACTGATGTGAGAGTTGGACCATAAAGGCAGCTGAACACTGAAGAATTGATGCTTTTGAACTGTGGTGCTGGAGAAGACTCTTGAGAGTCCCTTGGACTGCAGGGAGATCCAACCAGTCCATCCTAAAGGAAATCAACCCTGAATATTCATTGAAAGGACTGATGTTGAAGCTGAAGCTTCAATCCTTTGGCCACCTGATGCGAAGAGCCTACTCATCGGAAAAGACTCTGATGCTGGGAAAGATTGAAGGCAAGAGAAGAGGGTGACAGAGGATGAGATGGTTAGATGGCATCACCAACTCAATGGACATGAATTTGAGCAGACTCTGGGAGTTGGTGAAGGACAGGGAAGCCTGATGTGCTGCAGTCCTTGGGGTCTCAAAGAGTCGGACACAACTGAGCGAGTGAACAGCAACCTCACGGGTGGAGGAGGCAGTGCAGAAACCAGAGCCGGTGGGCGGGGGCAAATTTCAGCTGCACGGCCCTGGGCCCCTCCCTGGGGTTGCAGCCTGACCACTCAACTCAGCCTTCCCTTTCCCTGCCAGGGCTGCACCCAGGCCAACCTGCTATGTGGCTCCTCCTTTCAATGCACAAAGCAAAGAAGGAAGGAGCCAGGAAATGGTGCTTGGAACTTGTGAGGTGCAGGGAGGTGAAGGAGGACAACGAGTGGGGGGGAAGCTCAGTCTGCCTTGAAGCCGTGGCTGCAGCCAGGCAGGTGAACCTGAAAGGCCCGGCAGCTTTGCCTGGGCTCGGGCTAGTGCCTTCATCCTGCAGGGCGTCCCTGCGTGTCTCTGTGGCCACAGGGCCGTGGCTGGACAGAGTATGTGGCTGGGTTACCTGCAGTGGGAGTGAGCGGAAAAAAGTAGACCAGAAACTCGATGGCTCTGAAGGTCTCTTTCTCTGTCTGCTTTTTTAAAAGACAGTTTTAGAAAATATTTATTCATTTAATTGACTGCGTGGGGTCTTAGTTGTGGCATGTGGGATCTTTAATTGCAGCATACGAGATCTAGTTCCCTGACCAGGGATTGAGCCTGGGCCCCTGCATTGGAGGAGCAGAGTCATAGCCACTGGACCACCAGGGGCATCCCTCCCCCCAACCACCCCCCAGTCTGCTTTTGTCTCTTCCTGCGGTTCAGCTGAGTCCCGTTCCGATTCCTTCCACCCCATCTAGGCCCTCCAGCGCCCTTCACAGAAGCTTTGTGACCCCTCCCTCCATGCACCTCCACTCCTTCAGGAACCCTTTCGCAGTGGGTTGGTTTGGCCCTCCTCAGCGGCCGCAGTAGACTCTGCACCTCTGGTATTCCAGCACGTCCTTCCCTCTGTCTTCACACACATGTATGACCCATCCCTTCTAGCAGAACCCTGACCTCTCAATGGTGAATGGTGGTCCTCTGCACTCCCGAGCCTGTGGGCAGGGCTCCCATTTTGTCACCATGAGGGGCGTTAACCATTGCTCCGCACCCCCAGGCCACCCCATCCTCGTCCCTGTCTAAACCATAAACTCCTTGAACTCAGGGAACTTTTCCGCCTCAGTCCTGCCTCGCCAGCATCTACTACGTACATAGAGGGCACTTCGAGTGTCATTGCTCCCGTGCCTGTCATGATTCCCGCCCTAGAGATCGTCTTGTTCACCTCTCTGTTCCCAGTGTCTAGCGCAGGCCACCACACCACGATCGCTGAAATTAGTTTATTAAATGAAACTGGAGAGTTTCAAAAACTTTGTTTGCGGGAAAGTCACACGATGGGCTTGCGTGTCTGTCTTCCTGGATCTTTCAGCCTCACACCCCAAACCAGGGAAGACCAGGGTCCGTGATAGAGGAAATGAAATATTCTGTGGAGACTCTGCTCCCGGTGGTCACTGCCCTCACACCAGGGCCAGCTGCAGCAGTGCTGGCTGCCGTGGCGGAGTGAAAGTCAAACTGTTAGTCGCTCAGTCGTGTCCGACTCTTTGCTACCCCATGGACTGTAGCTCGCCAGGCTCCACCATCCATGGGATTCTCCAGGCAAGAACACTGGAGTGGGGTGCCACGCCCTCTAGCTCACGCCGCGGTGCTGGAGGGCTTGTGCCCACAAATGCCAAGGGTCCCTTCCACTTGCACCCTAGTGATCGGGGCAAGTCACATGGGCGACTCGGCATCAGGAGTGACATTGGTGACCATGTTCACAGTCTGCCAAGCTTATCCTCTAGAGTAGATGTTTTCAAGTCTATGCACGTGCATCAGCTGGAGAGGATTTTAAGACACAGATCCTGATTCAGTAGGTCTGGGGAGGCGGCCGGATTTTGCACTTCTCACCGTTGTCGACACTCTGAGGGCCAAGGGGAAAGCTCTGACTCCTTCCTGGCTAAACTGAACTCCTTCCCTATACCCGCCTCCGCAGAGACTTGGTTTGTGTCACAAACCAAGACAAACCTCCTTGCCAGTTAGAAGACACTCGCGGTTCACCTCGAGGGTGAGGGGGACAGAGAGGACTAGATAACGAAACCACAAACAGTGCGACCCAACGGCAAAGTCTGGAGGAGAGAGCACAGAGATGGCCCAGCTGTTCTAAGAAGCCAGAGTCCTCGCATCCAGAGGCCACCATTTGCATACGCCGGTTTGGCACATGGACCGAATTAGATCTAACTGTGTCACCTCTTGGTCTTCTGTGACTCCCCTAGTTTCCCGGAGCCGGGAAGGGTCAGGGCAGCTCTGGCCGGGTCTCGTGAAGGCTTCAGCCCCGTGGAGCATCCTCCCTGTCCGTGGCGCGTCGTTGCTCTCCCAGGATCTTCCACTCGCCCTTGCGAGTGCTGACGGTCACTGACCGATGGGGGTGTCCGTGCTTCCGGGACCTAGAGCCCCGTCACTCCAGGGTCCTGTCTGATGTTGGAGGCGGTCAGCCTGTCCGCTCCTCCTTGCGGATGAAGCTGAACCACTGCGGGCAACGGCACACCTGGTCCCCCCGCGCACCAGCACTTGTGCGGCGCTAAACCGCAAACACGCGTGCCTCCGCTCAGTTCAGAAGAGACGGTGTTCTTCTTCATGGTGGTTTTATTTAAAAGCCGTGCCAGTCACTTTATATCCTTCCCCCCACCCCCACCCCCGCCAAGTTTTGATTGATGGCAATCCGGCCAGCCCAAAGCTGCTGGTGGACTAAAACTGCTGACTTGGGCATTGGCATTGACCGAGCTTGTTAAACGTGCATGGTGTGTGTGCACGCACGTGTGTGCAGGATGAAAACAGCACAGGAGTCGATGGAATGAGATCTGGAAGAAGCTGAAGGGCTCTCCGTTCAGGAAAGTAGGAACCAAGGAGGGGCTGTGCCTGTACATGCTCCTTGCCGCCACTAGAGGGCGGAGTTCAGGCCGACCTCTGCGTCTCTCGGTCCCGCCCAGAGCCTTTTTCTCTATCTAAGGCAGAGCTGATTGGCCTTAGGCAGCAGTCTCTGGTTGATTTGTTAAAAGTCAGCCCCTAATTTCCTGTGAGCTCAGTATCAAAAACTGGATTTCACTTCTAGGACACTAATCTCTTCCCATGAAAATATCTTTTGAAGGTGATCATAACATGAAACACACTTACATGTTCCAAATAATTACATCAAAACCGAACACATGGCTGAATTCCTTTGGTGGGTGGAGGAGGTGGGGTTTGCTTGGATCAGGCTTCCTGAGGCTTTAAAACATGCATCTGATGAGGTTTGAACTGCAGGTACCTTCTTTCCTTCCTGGGGACTTTGTCACTGGCAACAGAGCCATTTCTCACTGGGTCTTTAAACTGTGATTGAAATTAAGATACACCTAAAAATGGTTAAGATGGAGAACTTGAAGTTATGTGGACTTTACCACAATTTAAAAAAAAAAAATAAGTGAGATGACCAAGAAATATGTTGCATGTTTTTGAGTTGCAGGGATGTGAAAAGGGTGGATGGCATCACCGACTCGATGGACATGAGTTTGAGTAAACTCCAGGAGTTGGTGATGGACAGGGAGGCCTGGCGTGCTGCGATTCATGGGGTCCGCAGCATGAAGAGTCGGACACGACTGAGTGACTGAACTGACAGACTGACTGACTGAAAAGGGTGGGGAGGATGTGATCCAAGTATGGGCGCCTAGGTCTCTCTTGGAGATTTAAAAATAACTCCTAAGGGGCTGGGAGTAGCACCTTCATCTGGCTGAGGTGTTCTTGCAGCAGTGCTGGAAATAGTCAGGGAACAGGTTCTCATCTGAATCTGTTCTTATCTGAACCAACCCTGAATACTCTTTGGAAGGAGTATTCCAAAATCCTGAAGCTGAAGCTACAATACTTTGGCCCCCTGGTTCAAACAGCTGGCTCACTGGAAAATACCCTGATGGTGGGAAAGACTGAGAGGAGGAGACGGGGAGAAGAAAAGGAGATGGTTGGATGGCATCACTGATTCAATGGACATGAACTTGGGCAAACTCCGGGAGATGGCGAGGGACAGGGAAGCCTGGCGTGCAGCAGTCCATGGAATCGAGAAGAGTCAGACACAACTTGCTGACTCAACAACAGGTTCTCATCAGAGCTCAGCTGTGAGTGGCTGTGGACAGGCCTCCTCTCTCCCTGGGCTTTACTGTCCTCCACTGAGAAATAATAGAAATGATTGTTTCCTCTTCGGGGACTGGAGTGTGTGGAGAAGCCCTTTGGAGATACTGGGACAGGGACTTGGGACGGAGGCCGCTTCTCCGCCGCGGTTTCTGTCCTCGGCAGGCCCCGCCTGTGGGTGCTCTGGAGCGCTTGCACTGCTGCGGCCTCCAGGCAGGCCTCCAGGGTGGCGTCAGAGCCTGTCTTTCCCTCACAGTAGGCCGAGTAGCCCCAGACGCTGGGAGAATCAGAGCTGACAGTGAGCTCGTTAGCAGGCTGCAGAAGCAGAGTGGTCTTGTGTTCACTCATTTTGTTAAAAGAAAGGCTTCCTGCCGGCAGCACTGGAAAGATAGGTCGGGCCCTATCTTTCGGGCCAGGTCGGGCCAGGACACTCCCACTGGCAGAACATCTGTAAGGGAATGGCCGGCTGCCTCCTCTGCAGGCCGGGGCGGGAGCTGCCCGCGGCGGCAGGGAGCTCCGCCCCAGCGCTGTGAGCACCCCCGACCCCAGCCTCTCTTTCCTGCCCCACAGAGACTGCGGCGCAGCCATAGAAGTAGGGCGTGCGTGGGAGGGAGTGGAGGTGGGGGCCTGCCTGCCGAGGGCGAGACGGTGGGCTCCTTGCCCCCAGGCTGGGCGTTGATGGGAAAGTGGGCCAGGCCTGCCAGGAAGTCAGCAAGTGCCAGGTGCTGGGTGCGTCTGTGCCTGACCTTGGATGCTCATGAGAGCACACTGACTATGCTCTCGGGTGCGTGTGTGTATGTGTGTATGTGTGTCCGTGTGTTGGTGTGTGTCTGTGTGTTGGTGTGTGTCTGTGTGCGTTTGTGTGTCTGTGTGTGTCCGTGTGTTGGTGTGTGTCTGTGTGCGTTTGTGTGTCTGTGTGTGTGCCTGTGTGTGCATGTGTCCGTGTGTGTGTGCACCCCTCCAGTGTGTGTCCGTGTGTGTGCACATGTGTGTGTGTTCGTGCGTGTGTGTGTGCGCGCCCCTCAGAGGAGGCAGGCCCTGGGAGGGGCTGGGGGCAGTGACTTGCTCTTGTTAAGGATGCAGCTGAGGAAGCAGAGGGCCAGGGCTCTGGGAAGGAGGGCGAACAGGGGCGAGGCAGGGTTTCTCGTTTCCCTACTTGCTCTGTGTTCCCATCCAGTATCTTTTGTGCAATTTTGTCCTCACGCCCCAGTTTCGGATGGAGGTTGAGGATAGCCCTGTGCTAAGTGAGGCTCCAGCTCAGAGGCCGCTGGCCCAGTGCACGGGGGTGACCTGCACCCCAGAGCAGACGGGGCCAGGATGTCCGAGTCTAACGGGAAGTGCAGGAGGGCAGCATGCGGTTCTGTCTCCGGTGGGTTTTCACCGCCATTTATTCCCAGGTTCTCCCCGCAAAGGAGAGTGTGGTGTCTGCCACCTTGTGGCGGAGCTTGGTACTGCCGGCCCCTCCCCACACCTCCTCCCTGCGGCTGCTGAAGGCCTCTGCACCCTGGGTGGTGGTGGATAGGGGTCGCTCAGAGCCTGGGCCATAGCGCTCATTGCGGCCGGCTCCGCGCCTTTGGGAAAAGAAGCTTCTGGAGAAGGCGGCTGTGAGCTCCAGGGCCTTATGAAGGTTGTCCTTGTTTGTAACAGGAGGGTGGCCGTTTGTGAGGGAGAGGGGCCCACGCCCGGCGGGTGGTGAGTGAGGAGGTGACCCACAGAGAGGATGAGCCAGGATGGGGAGTGAGCGGGGACAGCCCGGGGCTGAGATCTGAGGATCTCAGAGCAAGCCAACTCTCATCCAGAGCGGTCCATCGTGGCCTTGGCAGGGAAAGGTGCCAGGTCAGAATTTAAGGTCACCTTGGCACACGGGGACTCGTGTCGGAGCTTAGGACCTCCTGAGTGGGGACCAGGGTCCCCGCATCAAAATCGGGCCATTGTGGCTGAGCTTCAGACTGCCGAGGGCGTGAACTCTGCTCGTAAGTCTGGGACCCTCAGAGTCCAGCCTTTGACTTGGTACTTGGCTCCGGCTACAAGAGACAGGACATTAGTATCAATATTTGAAGTCAGTCCTAGAAGCTCTCTGGTTCTCTGAACCTGGGCCAGGCTCGTCAGGTCCCAGCCCCACATCGTTCTCTCTCACAAGCTCTTAAGTGGCGCCTGAGCACAGCACGCGCCCCGTACCCCAGAGTGTCCCCTGGCCACAGCCACCTCATGATGCAAAGCCAGCCACCCGTCAGTGGTCCTTCGCAGGCAAACCTCCGTGACATGGAGGTAAACGCCTGGCACCACACACGGGTGGGCACCGCTGTGCTCTGCACTCACGACGAGGCCGCTCTTGACTCGAAGTCTGACCAGGATGGTTGACCAGCGCCCTGGTCTTGATGCGCAGGGAGGTTTTGGTTCCTGCAAACTGTTCTGGCACCAAAGGCCATGTTCACTGGCTGGGGTTCATCACAGAAACAGAACATGTTCGAGATGTGTTAAGGGGGGTGGCTTTCCGAAGAGAATTTGGTGCCTCCAGAATGATCTGAAAGGCTGTTGGAGTGAAGGTCAGGGAACAGCACTTCTGGATCTGGGGATGCCAAAAAGTGACAGAAATTGCTAGAATCACTGTGATGACTGTAATGTCCTCAGCACAAGAGCCCATGGTTCTCAGGAGGAGCTGACGGAGCCCCGGGTCGGCTCTGTGCCCATCCTCACCGCTATACCTGGCAGATGGTGGCTTCTCCTTGGATTTACCTGCCAGGGGTTATGTGCACATCTCCCATTGGTGGGATCTAGACTGGGGCCGCTGGCGGTCGGATCTGGGAAATGCAGTTCCCGACTTGCAGCCACAGCTTGCCTGGTGGCTCAGGTGGTGAAGAATCTGTATGTTAATACAGGAGGCCGGAGTTCAATTCCTGGGTTGGAAAGATCCCTGGAGAAGGGAATGGCTACCCACTCCAGTATTCTTGCCTGGAGGATCCCATGGACAGAGGAGCCTGGCGGGCTATTGTCCATAGGGTCACCAAGAGTCGGACACGACTGAGCGACTAACACTTTCACTTTCAACTTGCAGCCTGTGCAATAGCAGGGCACGCTGAGGACACAGGGGCCAGAGCGCAGTGCTGGACACACACCTAAATACCGGCAATAATAATAGTTACACCCTTCAGATGGCAGTTGTGAAGCTGAACTTAACACAGAGTGTGGCACGTGGTAAACCCTCAATAATTGCTTGTTTACAAAAGATTGTCCCAAAGTCAGAATGGCTCCCCATTCTCCATTCTAACCCTTGTAAGGAAACTGCCTGCCTCTGAGCTGCGGGATCCAAACCGCAAGCCTTGGTGAGGCACCTTCCATTACCTCCTGCACCTGCCCGGCATCAGATCCTCTGTTGGCCTCATTCTGGCTCAGAGGACTGGCAGGAGATACAGCAGAAAGGTGAAGGCTCTCAGGGAAGAATGCATCAGTGACTCATGCGTGCTTGCTAAGTCGCTTCAGTTGTGCCCAACTCTGGGCGACCCTATGGACCATAACCCGCCAGGCTCCTCTGTCCATGGGATTCTCCAGGCAAGAACACTGGAGTGGGTTGCCATGCCCTCCTCCAGGGGATCTTCCCAACCCAGGGGCCGAACCTGCATCTCCTGCATTGCAGGCGGATTCTTTACCATCTGAGCCATTAGGAAAGCCCTTCAGTGACTCATGCCAAAAATTAAATTGGATTTCCTGTGCTGGGCCAATTCAAGAACTTCATCTTAAATGGACCAACAACAGTCAGATCCTGATCTCTTTCCTCCTAAAGACACAAGCTGGAATTCTGCCTCGCACCCCCGTCCAAAATGGAATGTGTGAACCCAGGTCGCGTCTCTGTGGCCTTGAGCTCAGAGACCCCGAGCAGCCTGTACCAAGAAAGAACTAGGGCACAGCTGAAATCCAGAAGGGAGAGGAAACAGGCGGAGATCCGCGGGGAACAATGTCTATTTCTTAATCCGTCTCCTGCCCCAAATAGCTGGGCTCTCCTCCCCCACTGGTGTTTACTGTGTCCCTCTCCCTGGCAGCAGGTGCCACCAGGCCTTAAACTGGGTCACAGAGGGCGGCGAGGAGCCGACGGGCCCTCAGGCCACATCCTCCCCTGACTTCACTCCCCAGGCTCCAGACTGGAGGGGCAGAGCCCAGACTCCAGGTGGCCCCTGCCCTCCAGGGCGTCCCGGCGGGGCCCCGGCTGCCCGGAACCACAACCAGCGAGGGGGGCATGCTCTGTCCATCCTGTGCGGGGGCAGAGGGGCCACACTGCCTTCCCACTGCAGCCGCAGTGAGTCCCCTGAGGGACCCCTCCTTCCCAGGGCAGCCAGAGGGCCCACACAAGGGCTCCCGACACCCTGGGGGCAGAGCTAGTGTAGAGGACAGAGTGTAAATGACAGAATCAGAAAACAAACAAATTAAACCTCAGATCTGAAACCCCAGGCCCCCGATCACAGCGAGGGAGATGCTTGCCCAGGATAACCCAGCAGCGGGGAAGTGGCCGAGCGCAGGCCCCAAGCACCACTGCTCACCCGCTCCGGCCTGCGGCCACGTGTCTGCCCCTCCCGTCCGACCCCGCCCTTCCCGTCCCGACCCCGCCCTTCCCGTCTCGACCCCGCCCCTCCCGTCCCGACCCCGCCCCTCCCGTCCGACCCCGCCCTTCCCCTCTGACCCCGCCCCTCCCGCCCGACCCCGCCCCTCCAGTCCCGACCCCGCCCCTCCTCCTTCCCAGGATCCCCGGCTTCTGGTCCTGATGGCGCCTTTGTCTCCACAGGTTCTGTCGGAGCATGGTTTCGGCCTGATCACCACGGACATCCGGGAGGGACAGACCTTTTACTACGCGGAGGATTACCACCAGCAGTACCTGAGCAAGAACCCCGACGGGTACTGCGGCCTCGGGGGCACCGGAGTGTCCTGTCCCCTGGGTATTAAAAAGTAATTTCTCCCCACATGGTCAGCCCTCGAGGTCACAGCCAAAATGCTTCCAACAAATCGGGGAGTTCTTTTGTGGTTCACGCCAGGGGCTTTTTGAAGTGCACAAAGGCAATCATAAAAATCTGGTTTATTAAGGGGTAATTTACATGAAGTGCCATGGCAAGATGATAACATGTAATTTATCTTCTAAAAAGTTATGGCGGGAGGAGCCCGCATTGAAAATTTTTGGATCATTTGATGTCTGAATGAGGATAATGAATAATCAGTGTTCACCTCTTTTGTGCTTGGGTGCCTGCCCTGGACGTCAGGGAACTAAGCTGGGAGAATATGTGTTGGGGGGCAGAGGTCAGGGCTTCCGTCACCGCAGCCGACCCCCTCAAAAGTCCTGCCCTTCAGTGCCTTAAAATTTGCAGACGTTTATAGCCTCAATGAATCATTCACTGAAATACTTTGCTCAACTTATCCTATACATGTATAAGCGGCTTTCTCTCTCTTTTTCGCCCTCTTCATGGCAGGGGAAAGCTGTGAGTTAGCTTGATAAATTTTAACGCTTTGCTCACAGCTATGGCATATGCTTGTTCTAATAAAGGTCTACAATCTGCTAATATAAACTGATGTCTCATCTGTCTTTTACTTGTTTAGGTAGGATACTTCTAAGTATTATAAAAATTTTAGAGCTCTCAAAGGCTAAGAATCATTTTCCCCCAAATGGGAAATCTGATTGCAATCTTTAGAAAACATGTATAGCTCTAGGTCCTTGCAACTTTAGTAATAATAGCTGTTTTCCATCCACCTATTATAGTCATCACATCAGGGGCTATTCCAGGTAGAGAATACACACATGGAATCTCTGCCCTTAAGAGTCTTTGTATTGAGGACAAGGGGTGGAGAACATATGCAATAAACAGGTAAACCCATGAATAAGTAAGATAATTTCTGGTCCTCACAAATGATGGGGAGATGGCAAATCAGATAAGCTAGTAAGTTGGGCCTGGGGGCTGTGGAGCTGTGTTTAGAGCTGTTTTAGCTGGGCGGGTCAGGGGAGGTGGTGCAATGTAAGTTGAGGACTGAATACTCTGAATGATGCAAAGGAGAAATGAACACACAGGTTGGGACAGAGAACGGCATTCTGGGGTCAGGAGGTGAGTGAAGAAATATAACACGGTTCCCCTTGGACAGACCCTGTTTCTTTCTCTTGGAATTTGGCTGTACCCTAAATGCATCAAGAATGCCTATGTAGAGTGGGTATCCCTAATCACTCTCAGCATCCCCACTGTGGCTGCTTGAAGGAAAAGCTTTCCAGACAGACCAGGAAGTATACATGGCCCAAGGCAGGGGGAAATTTGTGGTGTTTGAGAACGAAGAAGCCATTGGGGCTGGAATGGTTGTGAACAAGGATGGTATTAGGGAGAAGTGTCCCAGAGAGCTAGGAAGAGCCAGACCACGCTCAGTCTTCTAAAGACATGTTAATAAGATTAAAAATTTGTATTCTAATTTGCCCTTGCCCCACCCCCTTTCCCCTTTGGTAACCATAAATTTGTTTTCTATGTCTTCGAGTCTGTTTCTGTTTTGTAAATAAGTTCATTTAGATTCCACATACCAGTGATATCATATGGTGTTTATCCTTCTCTTTCTGATTTACTTCACTTAGTACGATAATCTACAGGTCCATCCATGTTGCTGCAAATAACTATTTCATTCTTCTTTGTGGCTGAGTGATATTCTGTTGTGTATATATGTACCAGATCTTTGTATCTGTTCACCTGCCAGTGGACATTTAGGTGGCTTCCATGTCTTGGCTGTTGTAAATAGTGCTGTTATAGACATGCAAGTGCATATATCTTTTTAAATTTAGAGATCTCTCCAGATATGTGCCCAGGAGTGGGATTACTGGGTCATATGGTAACTCTATTTTTAATTTTTTTAAGGAACTTCCATAATATTCTCCATAGTGGCTTCACCAATTTAATTCCCACCAACAATGTGGGAGAGTTCCCTTTTCTCCACACCCTCTCCAGCATTTGTTATTTGTAGACATTTTATTAACGGCCATTCTGACTGGTTAAAACCAATTCCTCATTGTAGTTTTGATTTGCATTTCTCTACTAATGAGTGATGTTGAACATCTTTTCGTGTGCCTGTTGGCCATCTGTATGTCATCTTTGAAGAAATATCTATTTAGGTCTTCTACCCATGATTGGACCGACAAGGGCTTAATTTCCAAACAGCTCATGAAACTCAGTAACAAAAAAGCAAACAACCCAATGAGCTGTGTGTTTCTTTCCCACCTCATCTCTAGGACGTGTCTACGTCAGTGATACACTGATCCTGAATCTCAGCATTGTTACTCATGGGCTCTGAGAGCCAGAAGCAGCATTTACTGGGGCTCTGAGCCAAGTGGAGACAAAGGAAGGTAAAGAGCAAGGACCTTTCTGGAGACCAAGTCCGTAGGTCTCAGGGATGAGCTATGAGCGAAGGAAGCACGGAGTTGAAATGTTTCTCCATGCAGGAGCAAGAGAAATGGAAAATGAAAGCAGCTGGAGAAGAGACCTGATTGTGAGAGGGAAGAAGAACAGGCTTTCCATTTCAGAGCTCCTTGGACCACTCCCTGTGGAAAGATGCTCCATCCAAACTCTTGGAGGGGGCTCAAGGTCAAGTCGGTAATCTGCCTCCAGCTCCCAGGGGAGCCACAGGCCTCTGAGTGGGTCCCGGTTGTATTTTAAGCACTGCTGTAGGTAGACGAAAGTTTCTCAGTTGTGTCCGACTCTTTGCAACCCTATGGCCTATACAGTCCATGAAATTCTCCAGGCCATAATACTGGAGTGGGTAGCCTTTCCCCTCTCCAGAGGATCTTCCCAACCCAGGGATTGAACCCAGTTCTCCGCATTGCAGGCAGATTCTTTACCAGCTGAGCCACAAGGGAAGCAACCCACTCCAGTACTCTTGCCTGGAAAACCCCATGGACGGAGGAGTGTGGTAGGCCCATGGGGTTGCAAAGAGTTGGACATGACTGAGCAACCACTTCACATAGGTAGATGATTGGGGCTTCCCAGGTGGTGCAAAGAATCCCCCTGCCAATGTAGGAGACGCAAGGGATGCGAGTTTGATCCCTGGGTCAGGAAGATCCCCTGGAGGAGGAAATGGCAACCGGCTCCCATATTCTTGCCTGGAAAATTCCATGGAGAGAGGAGCCTGGTGGGCTACCGTCCATGGGATCACAAAGAGCCAGACACGACTTGAGCATCTGAGCATAAACACACACATATAGGTATATGATTATTTCAGGCATGGCTAATTGTATCAGAATCCCTCCTTGCAACTTACAACCCACCCTTGAACTTACTTCAAAGGCTGAGAAGGACACTTGGTTTTGAGCCAATGCAGTGTTTAATCATGGGGATAATAGAAACATCAGAAAATACAGTACCAAGATGGCCCAGGGTGATAGAAGCAAACTGTACCCAGAGTCTGGCTCATGCTTGTAGGGCCTTTTTGACAGCTTGGTCTTCATCTCAATCCATGACAGGTAACTAGACACCTGTGTGTACACTCCAGGATGTTTCTTCTGGCCACAGCCCACTCCCCAGCTGACAATGCCCAGTTGGTACCATTTGCTTTTCCTGTTTTTTTTCTGGCAAACCAGAGGCCCCCCACTGTCACCCTAGGAGAGAAAAGTTGTTTGGAAGTGGAAAGTGTGCCCGCAGGTTGCTCTTACAGCCTATTGAGGGGTGGGCATCTGGCACAAAGCGCATGGTGTCACTGGATGGATGGATGTTTTTAATTTTGATTTGGCTCTCCAACCATGACTGTGCTCCCAGCTCTTCAACTCTCAGAAAAGGGAGCAAGCAATTTAGTCAAAAGCAATGCCGATGAATGACAATTGGGTCAAAAAAGTAAACATCCACCATCATCGTCCAGTCACATGCATTCATCTTGATGTACCAAGGAGTGGTTTCCAAATTTGTTTTGCCTCTAAGCACTTTTTGGTTTTTCAGAATTCTTCCAATTTCCCCAGGAAAAGCTTCGTTTTGCTCTGAGTTGTTCACAATAGCAAAAAGGAAAAACCCAAACCAAAAATCCATTATGCTTTACAATAGGTCATTGGTTGAAGACAACAGGCATACAGACTATATATTCAGAAGGCAGAAAGTACAAAAATCATGTCAAAATGTTAGATTGTGGTTTAAAACATCAAATTTTCAACAATTAACCAATCTTAAAGCATCATGAGACAGACTGCCCAAAAAAGCCCAGGTGGAACAGACACATTGACATGAAGATGAAGGAACACACAAACTTTCATGCCCCCAAAGCTTTTGGACCATTTTACAATTTCTATTAAAGAATCATGCATCTTGATAAGAAATCAGAAAACTGAGATATGGAAAAAGAACATAAAGAATACTCATAATAATATTAGTAAGTAAGTTTATATATAAGAATAGACACAATTGTGTATGAAAGGTAAGATATACTTAATACTTTGACAGTGATTTCTCTGGGGAGTGAAAAGGAGAACAATTATAAACGGCGAACTTCTTCTTCACTGCACACCTTTCTCTACCCCTGGCATTTTCTTTATGCGTGCTCAAAAAAATAAGTGAAATAAACAACACTGCTAATTCCAACCATGCAGAGGCAGCTCCTCAGTCCAGTGTAACTTTCTGCATCCTCCTATTTGCAAATACATAGACAAGTCATTATTATTTTACAGAAATAGGATCCAGCAGTACATCATGTCTCACAGCTTACAAAGATTTATTTTTGAGAATACTAAGTGACACACAGGAAAATCAAAAAGAATTACCATTTTAACGACATGCCAAAAATCCAAATACGAAACAAACACCCCCCCAGTAGTATATGGGTTTGAGTTTTTAAAACCGAATTGTTTTTGTGAACAAATTGCTGTGTTCATCAACTTAATTTGAACTAAACTGTTCTTTACCTAATTCTTTGGAGTCATTGGAAATTCCCATGATCTCTCTTTAAAATGAAGAATAATACTCGCTTCTCTAGGCATGAAGGGGATCTATGTGAAAGATGTATGTGTGGGAAGTCACTTCATTCGTGGCTGACTCTGTGCAACCCCATGGACTGTAGCCCGCCAGGCTCCTCTGCCCATGGGATTCTCCAGGCAAGAACACTGGAGTGAGTTGCCATTTCCTTTTCCAGGGGATCTTCCTGACCCAGGGAGCAAAGCCATGTCTCCGAGGTTTCCTGCATTGGCAGGTGGATTCTTTACCACCAGCACCACCTGGGAAGCTGAAAGATGTACAATTAAGAACTTAAATTTCTGGAGCCAAACAGACCTTGATTCATACCCCAGGATGAATACTTAGTTGAGAGACTGTGAATTTTTCCTTCAGTGTTTTGAGGCTCATCTTTATGCTGGTGATCATTGTACCTCTCCCATAGGACTGCTGTGTGAAGGGAAGGAAGTGACCCCTGTAAAACACACCAGTGATGTGTGGCAAGCCTCCCTCTCTAGTAGCTCCCAGCATCTTTGTGGTTGTTGAATCTTTGTGGAGCTGCTGCATTTTGGAGCCCCATTTCTACTGGAACCCCAAAGATGGCTCTCCCCCCTGATGTCATCAGGCTTTGGTTAGAACTCAGAGCCTGTCATTTACCTCCCTGGGGTGCCTTCTGCAAGGCTGTCAGCTCTCCTGGCCCTCCCTCTCCCATCTGAAGTGGGCCTGCTTCCCAGGGCTAGTTCACAACCCTGAGGTGTGTTTGTGGAAGTACTGTGTGTGCCATTGAGCACGGAGCAGATGTGAGACGGGGGATGGAGAAGACGGTGTCTGCATTGTCTGCCATGAGCCCCCTTCGCTCTACGTGTTTCTAAATGCTTTTGTACATGACTCACTTTATCTTCACAACAGTCCTACGAAGACTCTTGTGCATGCTACATCACTTCAGTCCTGTCCGACTCTTTGTGCTTCTGCGGACCATAGCCCGCCAGGCTCCTCTGTCCATGGGATTCTCCAGGCAAGAATACTGGAGTGGGTTGCCGCGCCCTCCTCCAGGGGATCTTCCCCACCCAGAGATCAAACCCGTGTCTCTTATATCCCCTGCATTGTCAGGCAAGTTCTTTACCACTAGCGCCACCTGGAAAATCCTAAAAAGACCCTTAGTTGTCCCATTTTACAGACGGGGGAAATCTGAAAAGGCACAGGTCCAGAGGGGAGCCCAGGCAGGGAGTAGGGGAGCCAGGAGGGAAGCTTAGGCAGCCCGCGGCCCCAACCACTACCCCGCACAGCCCCCATTTGGTCACAGAGCAGCCCTCCCAAATTCTCGTCCACCCGGAACCTGAGGATTTGACCTTATTTGGATATAGAATCTGTGGGGATGTAATTAACTCCTTTAAGATGCAGTCCCACTGGATTAGTGTGGGCCCTGATCCAATGACTGGCAACCCTATAAGAAGAGAAAGCAGAGGAGACACACAGGGGAGCAGGCCATCTGACCCGCTTTCTTATCTGCAGCAGGTTGGCAATGTCCACCCAAAATACATGTCCCAACCCCTTGTACCCATCACTGTGACCTTGTTTGGAAATAGAGTCTTTACAAGTCTAATTAAGGCTCTTTGGGGAGGATTACTCTGGATTCAGGGTGAGCTCTAAATCCAACGAGTGGTGTCTTTATAAGAAAAAAGAAAATTTAAGAGAGACACAGAAGAGAAGGCATTTTAAGACAGAGGCAGAGACTAGAATAATGCACCTACATCACTGAAGATGGATGCGAAGAGCGGAAGGATGCACCTGCAGGCTAAGGAAAACCCAGGGATGCCTGCAACAACCAGAAACTGGAAAAGGCAAAGAAGGATCCTCCCCTAGACCCTCGAGAGGGAGCAGAGCCCCGCCAATGCCCTGATTTGGGACTTCTGATATCTGTGAGAGAACACGCTTCTGTTGTTTTAATCCACCTCCTATTCAGAGGAGAAAGAGGGAAGCCAGGTGTCCCACCCTGTCGGCCAGCTTTCTGGGGCAGCCTCTCTCCCAGCTTTACCTGGCAGGCATCCTTCCCACCTTCAAGGTCCCCGGCACACAGCATGCTCTTGGTGAGTAGAGGCATCAGCTCAAAGCAGGTTTCCCACTTGATCAGCTGGATGTTGACTTTCTGGAGCCCTGTCTCTGTACTCCGCTTAGGGACTGACCCAAAAAAGAAGCAGATGGGGAAAGGACCCTGAGCACTGCGTGGTCCCTTTGGTGGACCCACCCACATCATGTCTTTTCACCTCCACAACAAGGAACTGCTCCACAGCCCAGGGAACAACCGGAATTTGGACTGGCTGGGGAGGGGGTAGGAGGGTTATCCAGGAGACTTGAACCCACTCTCTGTGAATCAAGAGCTCCAGGGACTGGGTTTCTATTGATTTCAGCCTCAGAGAGACGTCTTCTGGTCCTGCCAAGGGTGCCAGGTTCCAGACAGGATCCTAAAGAGGTGTTTGATTCAAATCCATGAGGATTAAAGAGAACCCACAGTGACAAATTCTGTCCTGGGACCCATGGCACAAAAAGATGGCCTTCACACCAGGGCCCCTGAGTTCACCGCCTATGCACTCAAGCTGAGCCCAACTCCTAGAATGTCCACTGTCAAAGATGGGCATGGTTTCCTCTTTGTATGTTGCTGAGCCCATGGAGCCTACAACACTGCCTGGATCCTAGAGGAGTTTCAGTGAAAATGAGGTAAGTGAAGCATAAGGAACCCTACATGAGGAAGGTGGCCATTTTTTTTTTTTTTTTCTGAAGCTATTGAAAGGCTTCTAAGGGCAATTCCCAAGAAGAAATCTAACCTAGCTCTGAGCTCTGGGACCATGTGGGGATCCATGTAGTGCCATTCGGGTGCCTCCTTGCAAGAACAGCACCAGGTGGAATCTGTCTTTCCTTTCCCTGATGATTATGGGGAAAGTCACATTAGCCAAGAAGGAAAACAGAAGGACATCACTGTATGGGTCAGCTGAACCGAGCAGCAGGAGTTGACTCCAGAAGGACGATTTTATATTTGGTGAATCTCCTCTACCTTGGCCTGGATCTGTGGTTTGAGATTTTAGCCACAGAGCCCTTTATCACAGGGGAGAAGAACTGGTTCCATCAACTCTAACAGAGTTGCCCTGGCTGACATCAGCGTGTTCTTCCCAGAGCCCAGCCCCTTTGCCTATTGGTATGTCCCTCCAGATTCCTCCAGGTCACCCTTAGGACACTGAATACGTTTGCCTGGGTTTTCCCTGAGGCCCTCTTCGGGGTTCCTATCTCACAACACGGACCTGAAACTTGCTACGGGTGCCCAGAAAGGATGGCTTCCATGCAGACAAGAAGGTTCCTGGTGGGACCTTAACAGAGAACCAGAAGTGCCCGGGTCCACCAGGCGGCCCTCCGAGGGCCAGCGGCGCCTCCAGAGTCTGCTTCTCGCTGCAAACCTCAGCCAGGGTGCCACCCCCACCCCGGGGTGGGCCACAGTCACTCACCAGTAGTACCCCACCCGGTCACCCAGCAGTTCCTCCATCGCTCTATGTCAGTGACCTCCGAAAGGCAGATGGGTACCTTCCTGACACCCAAGCTCAGAGGCGATTTGAGCAACAGCAAAGCGATGTCATTAAGGTAGAACCAACTGTCAAAATTATTGTGAATAATTAGCTCGTCCACTTTTATCTTCGTCAAGTTCTGGCTGTCAAGATTTTCTTCTTGTGTGACCTCCAAGGTAGATCTTATTCCAAAACAAAAGAAAGAAGGAAAAGGTAAGTGGTGGAAAGATGAAAAGTGAACCTTAGGAGAAAATAACTGCCCCGCCTCCCCCATCTGAGACTGTGATCCTGGGGACAGGGGCAGGCAGCTCAGGCTCGGACTTGGCTGGTAGCCACGGAAGAGGAGCCAGACCTGACTGCTCTGCCCTGCCTTCTGGCCAACCAGCTCTTGACCTAATGGCAAGACTTGGGCAAAATTCACCTGTAGATTTCATCAACAAATGTCTAGGAAGCCATACTATGCCTAAGTCAGGGGTCTCCAACCTCTGGAATCTAATGCCTGATGATCTGAGATGGACCTGATGTAATAATAATAGAAATAAAGTACACAATAAATGTGATGCGCTTGAACCATCCCCAGACCATCCCCTCTCCCAGTCCATGGAAAAACTGTCTTCTACAAAAATGGTCCCTGGCGCCAAACAGCTGGAGACTGCTGGCATAAGTAACGGAGGGACTTAACCTTGACTTGCAAGAAAAGCTGGACTGGCTGTATTACAGACAAATGAGAAGTTTTGCAAAAATATTATTTTGCGGACTGGGGCTCAGACAATACCTTCTGCCATGCAGCCAGGCCTGGTGCCCTGCCCTCAGGGCCTGATGCTTCTAGGATTCCCCAGTTCATGGTCACTGTCAGCCCAGTGCTTAGGAGAGGACTCTCCACGGGACTGCATGCACTTAGCAAAAGGCCGTTCCTTTCCTCAGTAAAGGAACATCTGCTCTGCGGTGCAGAACCCACACAGCAAGCCGTGCGCGTCCTGGGAGAACAGCTTCTTTCCACCCGCAAAGGGTCGTATTTAACCACACAGGTTTCCACCTCCTTGTATTCTCTTTTATGCCTGATGAATGTGAATAGTAGGCATGTAGGGGCAAATATAACAGGCATATAGGGGCAAAATGACATTAAAATATAAATAATATAAAGTATAAAAATAAATAACATAAATATTAAAATAAATATAAATTAAAATTTAATATAATTAAAATAAATTATAATTATAAAATGATTATATAAATATAATTAATATAATTAAAATATATAAAATTAAATAATAGAAAATATATAGATAATATAAAAAGATAATAGGCATGTAGGGTCAAAAGGCTTCCCTGGTAGATCATCTGGTAAAGAATCCTCCTGCAATGCAGGAGACCCTGGTTCAATTCTTGGGTCAGGAAGATTCCCCCTAGAGAAGGGATAGGCTACCCACTCCAGTATTCTTGGGCTTCCCTGGTGGGTCAGATGGTAAAGAATCTGCCTACAATGCCAAAGACCTGGGTTCGATCCCTGGGTTGGGAAGATCCCCTGGAGGAGGGCATGGCAACCCACTCCAGTATTCTTGCCTGGAGAATCCCCATGGACAGAGGAGCCTGACAGGCTACAGTACATCGGGTCACAAAAGAGTCAGACACAACCAAGAGACTAAACAACAATACAGGGCAAATATTCTACTACATTCTTTGAAAAAAAGTCGATCCGCAACACTTACTCATTTTTGCTTTTGAAGCAATGGGCTGCGGTCAGAATCCACCACTCACTGAGGATTGATCCTCCACAGAGATGACTCCCGTTTTCAAGGATACGAATCTGCCAGGGGAAATCTCTGATGTTTGCAGGCTCCCCGCCTATGATTTCCAAAACTTCAGACTTCTCAGAACTGTTCATTCTTTGGCCACATTTCACTAAGAGCAGGAAGAAGGGAGAGGGAGGAGAGACCCAGGGCCTCACACAGTGGAATATAACAAATGGTAGAATCTGTATACTTGTGTAAGACTTTTCCATGCCGCCATATGGTCTTCACCCCTCAATACTGGATCTGAGCAAGTCTGATGCCACATCTTTAGGAAAACCATGCAGAAATCTGAAGGTCCATCCTCTCATTTTATGTTAATATAAAACATAACTGTTTTTATTCTGAGTCTTATATGTAAACATTGAAGCAAACTTTAGCTTCCTCATTCTGAATTTTTGTTTAAGAGGTATGTGATTTTAAGTACCACAGTTTAAGTGCAGTGGTCAGTGGTCATGCAAATTGAAATGTGCATGTATTTACACAAAAAAATCTTGTGCGAGTACAAAAATTCTATATTTTTGCATCTCAATGGCTCAACTTTGCAGAAAATGAGAGTTGGGACTGGCTTGGAAAATAAGAGACACATGGTTGTGAATTTTAGGAGAGTCCCTTGGAGAAGGAGATGGCAACTCACTCCAGTATTCTTGCCTGGAGAATTCCACGGACAGAGAGGCCTGGCAGGCTATAGTCCATGGAGTCACAAAGAGTCAGACATGACTTAGTGACTAACACATACACAAAGATGCTGGGATCCTAAGTGGTTTCTATAATCTGCAGATAGAAAACTGAAAGAAGCCTTGGGTCTGCCAGCACCACAGAGCAAAACTCCTGGTGGGGGAATTTGCAGATCTTCCCTTACAAATCCCACTGGAATGAAATTACCACAAACTCTATAGATTTTTTTCCCCAGGTGACTAATTGATCCAGGTCCAGAGGTGTGACCAAACAGATTAAGATAGGGAGGTCTCATCTCAGGTTTTTACTTGTTTTTTCTTTGCCTGCACCTTCAGGATGTCTCAAAAAATCTTTTTTCCCCCCAAAAGACCCTTTCGGTATATGTCACCATGAGAGAAGGAGAAACATGACTGGAGAGACAACTCAGGTCTTCCAGATTTTAGCGTGGAAAGTTCTGCCTGGCAGGGAACCTGGTGGGGAGGGAAAGAAGTAGGGTTTGGAGTCAGAAGTTCTGAGTTGGCCCCACTGTTTGCTGTGTGTCTTAGAGCCACTGATTTAACCTCTCTGAGCCTTTGTCCTCTCATCTTCAATACAAATATAAGTATTAACACAATCTGCTGCCTATTTTTTCATGTCACATCAATTTAAAGGGATGACGTTTGGTTTCATTCAAGTCTGGATCAGGGAGTCTGAGTTGAGCCCAAGACTCTTGGTTCAATCTGGGGTTACCTCTGTGCACTGTTTCCTTGGGAGGATGTCCTTGCTGGTCTTCCCACATCAGTGGCCATTCCTTCTCATACTCTTTCCCTGAGTCCACCTCCTCTTCCAAAACTCAAGGCTGAGTCCTCAGACCACTTCATTTCCTACGCATTTTGGCTGAAGTATCCCAGCCCAGCCCAAGTTCAAGTATCACCATTATACAGGCCAAAGCTCTCATGCTTACCCCCTCAGGCCTCTCTGCTGAGCTCCCCGCTTAACAACTGCCCTATTCCATAGTTCACAAGAACATCTAAGAGGAGCCTCAAATTAAAGCAGCCCAAACTGAACCGTCTACTTGCCTAACCTCACTTCTATGTCTTTCTCGTGTGCCTGGCACAGTTCTAGGGATAGTACCACACCCATCTATTTGCTTAGGCAAGAAGATCGGGCTGGAGTTATCCTTGAGTTATCTCTTTCTCTCACTCCCCACATGCGACCAGTTCCATCAACATCACCAAACAGTGTTGAAACCGAAGCCAGCCACTCCTCTGCATACCTCTGGCTATAAACCCAGCCTGGCCATTATCCTGTCCTGCCCACTAATGCCTCTCCCCACTTCCACTCTTGCACCCCCACAGTCTGTCCTCTGGAGCAGCCAGAATGTCTTTCTCAAGTGCATCTCATTTTTCACTCTCCCATTTAGACTCTGATGGCTTCCCACTGTCACGGGAATAAAATCCCAAAGTCCTCACTGTGCCTTTATGAGCCCACTCCAGCACCCTCCCCCCATTCACTCTGCTCCAACTATACCAGCCTGTCTACCCCTAAAACACACTGGACTCATTCACAGCTCAAGACCTTTGCACTTGCTGTCACTTCTGCTTGGAAATAGGTTTCCTTTTCATAGGATGGGTCTCCACCCAAGGCTTGTCGTCCCAGGAAGGCTTTCCATGACTGCCTCCTAGGACAGTCTCAGCACTCCCCTGCAGATCTCCCATCACATTAGCCTGTTTTATATGTTTCATACCATTTAACAGGAACAAGAATTAACTTATATTTACTCATTTCTATGTTTAATACTTCCCTCCAGATGCTAGACAGTAAAACTCCTTAAGGGTAGGAATTGATATGTCATTCTCTGCTGTAAAACATCTCTCTCCTGGAATTCCCTGGTTGCCCAGTGGTTAAGCCTCTGTACTTCCACTGCAGGGGGCATGGGTGTGATCCCTGGTCAGGGAACTAAGATCACACAGCACAGCCAAAACAAAGACAAAACCAAAAAACATCTCTCTCCTCAAACAGCTCCCGATTTGCTCTATAACACAGGGAGTGCAACCTAGTGCTCTGTGACCACCTAGAGGGGTGGGATGGGGTGGGCGGGAGGGCACCCCGTACACTTAAGGCTGATTCATTTTGTTGTACGGCAGAAACCAACACAACATTGTAAAGCAATTATCCTCCAATTTTAAAAAATAAACAGCTCCCAGCATGTAATAGAGGTTTGCTATCTGTCAACCAACAAATTGAAAATATAACACGCATCTCCATAAGTTCTTCAGACCCAGGGAGATGAATCCATGGTAGGTATTAAGACATTGCCTTCATTACAGCTTCTATTATTTATGCTTTGCATTAGACCAATGAGGCTCCACATGATCCTTCAGAATGTTTTCAAAGAGAAAACAGCAGAGAAATTCCTCTTTAAGGATCACATGGGGCCTTAAAGCTGCAGGACAGGGCTAGTTAGCATCTTCAGATGGACAGCTGGGTACCCTTCTCAAGGGGTTTACTTACTTTGGCCATTCACTCTGGAAAACTGGTACCTAACATGATGTAACACACACCAGGCTTCTCCACAGTTGGGGGTATGTGGGGACCAATGATCTGAGAGTCTGGTCCAGGGCCCTGTCATGAGATTCACTGAAGGGGCAGTTCCACGGATCCCACCCAGAACTACAGAATCTGCACCCTAGAGCCTGACCCCTGGAACAAGCTCCCAGGTGATACACCTGGTGGCCAAGGAGTGAGAGGCACAGACCACGGACGCCAGCAGAGACCTACGTCCCAGGCTGCTGTGTGGCCAGCGCAGCAGCAGAGCGACCGGCAGCAGGAGCGCGGCTCTTCCGTCCCCCATCCTGTCATTGGCCTGCTGTTGACTCAAGCCCATGGAGAGGCTTCAGGCAGGCCGGCTCGTGTGCAGTTCAGAGGGACCCCTCAGGGCCTCGCTGTCTGTGCCCGCACTCTTACGGCCCAGCCTGCTGCCCAGGTCACAATAGGGCACTGGGTGGAGCCAGCTCCGTCCAGACAAGACAGCCAGGAGGCCTCCTGGACCGGAAGCTGATGATTCCACGAGCCAGTCCTCTGGGATGCGGAGGTCAGTGTGGAACTGGCGAGGTGGAGGGCAGCAGAGTGGAAGGACTCCACACCAGCTGGTCTCCTGTAAATCGAGGCATCTCAGATTCACTGATGCAGTAGTAAAAGAGAGAGCTGAAGGTATTCTTCAGAAGGGACCCAAGGCTGCTGATCCTAACAAATCAGGTGACACCGTGGAGCAAGCACAGACTCAGAGTCCTACGTTAGAATTCATCAACCTAACTCAAATCTTTTCTCTGCCAGGAGGGGGCCTGAAAATGGGAGACACAGCCTCTTATCTCTGTTCTTTGGAAAGCAACATGAATTTGGGCTCAGCGGAGAGAAATATTTCATTGCAGCTCTAAGTGTTTGCAAACTTTGGGGCCCTGGAGGGCACATGTTCATATACGGTGGACAGGACATAAGTAAAGGATTCACAAGGTCACCTGGCTTAACTACATGGCTTCCATGGCTCGCCCTGAACTTCTGAACAGGAGAACACAGCATGTGCACAATCGTCGTTCAGACCCTCAAGAATTCCCAATATCCCAGCACATGTATGCACGAATTCACATTTTTATCAAAACACCATTGCAGGAAGACACATGTCCACACTAAGACATGTGTGGTGTGGTACACAATGCTTAGGGAGTCTTTATAAATAATTACTGAAAACTAGCGCCCTACATGGGTTTCCCTGGTGGCTTGGCAGATAAGAATCCACCTGTAAATGCAGGAGATGTTGGTTCGATCCCTAGGGTCAGGAAGATCCTCTGGAGAAAGAAACGGCAACCCACCCCAGTATACTTGGCTGGAGAATGCCATGGACAGAGGAGCCTGGTGGGCTAGAGTCCATATGGTCACAAAACAATCAGACATGACTGACTTAAAAACAGCACCCTACCTGTCTATCAGTGGTCCATCCAGACAACAGCAATAGCCCCGAATAACGAAAAGGAACAGGCCACTGACAACAGGAACCTCCAAGGCCTTCTGCTGAGTTAAAGAGGCTGGCTAGCTACTCCCTTCCATATGCTGCACAGACAGGCAGAGACAGCACACCAACTGTCGCCAGAGGCTGTGATTTGGGGCAGGGGCCGGGTTCCCAGCGGCACCCGAGAACTTCCTGGGGTGGTGGAAAGCGCTATGCCTTGATTGTGGTGGTGGTTACACAACCATATGGCAGTGGTCAGAATTCATGGAACCATATGTCTTAAAAAGGTTAATTTCCTAAATTATATCTCAAAGACCAGACTTGAAAAATGCTTTTGTGCATTTCAAAAAGCCACTGTGAACCACAAAACAACTGCCTGCTTCCTTTCAAGTGTTTTTGTTGTGACCTCAAGGGCCGACCACATAGGGAGAGATTCCTTTTTCATTCTGGCTTAGTCAAACCGAGCTGCCCTAATGAAATGCCATAGACTGCTGGCTTACACAACAGAAATTTATCTTCTCACAGTGCTGGAGGCTGGAAGTCAAAGATCCAGGTGGCAGCTGACCCAGTTCCTGGGGAGGCCCCTCTTACAGGTTTGCAGACCATTGCCTTCACACTGTGGCCTTGCATGGCCTCCCTGTGGATTCAGGTAGTGAGTGAGACATCCCTGCCCCTTGTGACCTCATTTAGCCATAATTCTTTCCCGGCATGCATGCTAACCAAGCTAACTGGCTTCAGTTGTGACCAACTCTCTGCAACTGTATGGACTATAGCCCACCAGCCTCCTCTGTCATGGGAGTTTCCAGGCAAGAATACTGGAGTGGGTTGCCATGCCCTCCCCCAGGGGATCTTCCGGACCCAAGGATGGAACCGGGTCTCTTATGTCTCCTGCATTGGCAGCTGGCATCTTTACCATTATCACCACTTGGGAAGCTCATTCTCTCCTTAGTGTCACCATCAAAAAACAGCCATGCTGGGGGCTAGGGTTCCAACATGTGAATTCTGCGTCCATAATAAATACCCGGGGGACAGGACACTCCGGTGCCCCCGAAGCCGCAGTACCCGTCGGGGTTCTTGCTCAGGTACTGCTGGTGGTAATCCTCCGCGTAGTAAAAGGTCTGTCCCTCCCGGATGTCCGTGGTGATCAGGCCGAAACCATGCTCCGACAGAACCTGTGGAGAGAAAGGCGCCATCAGGACCAGATGCCAGGGATCCTGGGAAGGAGAAGGGGCGGGGTCGGGACGGGAGGGGCGGGGTCGGATGGGAGGGGCGGGGTCGGACGGGAGGGGCGGGGTCGGACGGGAGGGGCGGGGTCAGACGGGAGGGGCGGGGTCGGGACGGGAAGGGCGGGGTCGGACGGGAGGGGCAGACACGTGGCCGCAGGCCGGAGCGGGTGAGCAGTGGTGCTTGGGGCCTGCGCTCGGCCACTTCCCCGCTGCTGGGTTATCCTGGGCAAGCATCTCCCTCGCTGTGATCGGGGGCCTGGGGTTTCAGATCTGAGGTTTAATTTGTTTGTTTTCTGATTCTGTCATTTACACTCTGTCCTCTACACTAGCTCTGCCCCCAGGGTGTCGGGAGCCCTTGTGTGGGCCCTCTGGCTGCCCTGGGAAGGAGGGGTCCCTCAGGGGACTCACTGCGGCTGCAGTGGGAAGGCAGTGTGGCCCCTCTGCCCCCGCACAGGATGGACAGAGCATGCCCCCCTCGCTGGTTGTGGTTCCGGGCAGCCGGGGCCCCGCCGGGACGCCCTGGAGGGCAGGGGCCACCTGGAGTCTGGGCTCTGCCCCTCCAGTCTGGAGCCTGGGGAGTGAAGTCAGGGGAGGATGTGGCCTGAGGGCCCGTCGGCTCCTCGCCGCCCTCTGTGACCCAGTTTAAGGCCTGGTGGCACCTGCTGCCAGGGAGAGGGACACAGTAAACACCAGTGGGGGAGGAGAGCCCAGCTATTTGGGGCAGGAGACGGATTAAGAAATAGACATTGTTCCCCGCGGATCTCCGCCTGTTTCCTCTCCCTTCTGGATTTCAGCTGTGCCCTAGTTCTTTCTTGGTACAGGCTGCTCGGGGTCTCTGAGCTCAAGGCCACAGAGACGCGACCTGGGTTCACACATTCCATTTTGGACGGGGGTGGGAGGCGGGACCTGGGACTCTCCTCTCCTTAAGGGACCTGCTGTTACTGATAGCCTGTGGGCTCCTGGGGATGAATTCCTGTCGGCCAGGAAGGGCGGTGGGTCTAGTCTTTGAGTTCAGTGTGAATCCACGGCCTGACCATCTGCTGAACCCTGCTGTGACTTTCTGAATTTCCTTCCAGCCCACTGAGGGGGAAACGAGGGGATGGCTCCAAAACCTCAGGCCCAGGTATTTAGGAAGATGACCTTGAGCAGAGAAATTCAAGAAGGTCCCAGAAGGAAATTCCACTCAGAAAATTGACGTGAGGCTACTTTCATGGCAGGATGGAAGGCTGCGGGCATCATCAAGTGTCCTGATGAAGGAGGGCATTTCAGACACCCGCTGTAGCCGTCAGCCACGGGACGAGAACAGGAAGCCGTGCTGTTGGAGTCTAGTGAGGAGGGCAGGTATGGAGGGGAGATTGCGGCAGGAACCAGGTCAAGGAGGGACCCTGCCCCTGGAAGCAAGTGGCCCCAACGGAAAGGGATAGGGAGGAAGTCCCCCAATCCCCTCCTGCCTGCCTCCTGCCTGCCTCCTGCCTCTGTGAGTGCCTCCCACTGCCCAGGGCAAGCCATGTGACATTCAGCGACTGCCCACCCACCCACCCAGGTGACCAGTCTGGAGGCATCAGCCTCCTGGGACTCAGGGAAGGACAGCCAGTGGATTTGTAGTAGTGAAATGGGGACAGATGGAAAATAACTGCAGTATCATCCCAGTGTTCCCTCCCAGAGAACAGAACTGAAAGCTGTGAGCCATCCTTATTTCAGGGCGGATAAAGATAGCCAACTGCCCAGGAAGGCTTTTCATGGCTTGGTGTTGGTCTCAGCCTATTGATAACCACGCCATCAGCTAGGAATATGGGTGGCACTCATCCAGACCGTATTACTTGCAGCCAGCCCCCATGGACATCTCCTCCAATGAGTGGCTGGATCAGCCTTTGTGGTTCTCGTTAGGATGGCAGGATATGCTTCAGCAAAAACCACTAGAGAACTTTAAAAAATATATATTTATTTATGGCTGTGCTGGGTCTTCATTGCTTCGTGGGCTTTTCTCTAGTTGCAGCAGGAGGGGGTTTACTCTCTGGTTGAGATGCAAGGGCTTCTCATTGTGATGGCTTCTCTCATTGTGACGCACGGGCTCTAGGCACATGGGCTCATCGTTGTGGTTCCCGGGCTCTAGAGCACAGGCTCAGTAGTTGTGATGCATGGGCTTAGTTGCTCTGAGGCATGTGGGATCTTTCTGGACCAGGAATCAAACCCATGTCTCCTGCATTGGCAGGCGGATTCTTTACCAATGAGCCACCAGGAAACCCCAGCAGGGAACTTTGAGGAATAAGAGTTATTACTCCAAGTCCTGGAGTATACACAGCACACCTGAGGGGTCACATAGCCAGGTTGCAGGGAGAAAGAGAAAGATATAACAGACCTGGGGATCTTGCTTTCATTAGCATTGAGGGTAGGGTGTTTAGGGTCTAGCAGATTCATTCTTTATTGACTAATTTAAAGCATAAGACCAGGAATTGGGGTGCAGAAAGAGAGAAGCAGGTCACTCAGGCAGTTATGTAGGTTACCCAGGGCTTTCTGGAAAAGGGACCTTCATAGATGGTGACCTTCACAAGCCTGATTCCTGATCTGGTTGTTTGGGTGATGGCTGAGCCATCCAGCTGACAATATGTGTATTCAGGATGGATGTCTTTTGAACTGGATGATTCAGCAACCAAAAACTTAAAATGTCAAGCACTTACGTGTGTGTTATATATATATACTGTGCTTAGGACTTTGCAGGTGTTAGCTCATTTAATCCTCATAGCAACCACTGAAGGGAATTGTTCTTCCACTTTCCACATTTAGTTTATCAGTATGCCAGCTATTGTATCTTGATGCTCAGTTCAATCTCTGCCTTTCTAAACTTTCCCAAGAATTTTAGATGCTGAAAGCTGGTCACATCGCTCAGAGTCCCAACAGGCTTCAGATTTAGATCCTCAGGTGAGTTTTAGAAGGCAGGAGGCCAGGAGAAACACTGTTTTCCTTAGCAGCTGTACACAGGCATGAAGATTTCAGCAGAAGACAGTCGGGAAGTTTTGCCATTAAGTTTGGGTGTCCTTCCACAAATTGTTACTTTAATGCTGAAGAGAATCATAAGATGATTAGCAGTGAGTTATCATTCTTGAGGCCTACTGAGCTTCACAAAGCAAGCAACTGTTTTTCTTGGTCTTTGCACTCAAGCCCTTTTAATGGTTCCATAAGCATCCATCCCTATGTACTAAATCCCTTTCAGCTTGAGATACTTAGGTTATTTTCTATTTTCCTAAGAGAATCCTGACAGATATAGTTATTTGGTATTGAAAGTGGTTTCAGGATATACAACTGCAAAGATGGGAATCTAAGATTTCTTGTCAGGCCTAATTTGATTTGAAGGGAATAATGACCTCTTTGCTGGTGAAAAATGGGATTCTGGGAGACCAGGGTATGCAATGTCAGAACAGTTTCTCAAATTATTACCTGTCATTCTTAGAATCCTGTTAGAGGAGAACAAGTGACATTTGCAATAGAATTTTCTGGTGGAAAAGATAAGTACAAGAGCTACTATTACCAAATACAGTGGAAAGCTTACAGGAAAAGCAACAACAACAATATTGGGGTTTTACATTTTCAACTCAAAGGCATTATCCAACAGGCAGAGAAGTTTCTACAACTGCGCTAAAGGGATCTCTTTATCTATTGCATCAAAAATTAGACCCAGGGTTGGTCCTGCAGGTGGCAGAATGACAACATAACTTGAATTCACAACTTCATTAGATCCATACATGAAAGGTGATTAATTGGGGAAGAAGGTGACCAATAAAATCACAGTGGAATGTTTGGATCGATTAAAATGAGTTAGTGTACTTTAAAACCTCAAATCTGGGAATTCCCTGACTATCCAGTGGTAAAGACTCCTTGATGCCAATGCAGAGGGTACAGACCCAATCCCTGGTTGGGGAGCTAAGATCCTGCATACTGTGTGGTGCAACCAAAAAAGAATAAAAAAAAACCAACAACTCAAAATCCCACTGAACTTCCCTTCCTGTTAGAAGCAGCCCTTCTACCCCATTCTTGGGAGGCTAGTCTCCTCTCCATGAAGACTTTGTAATGACTTAACTGCAATTACTTTCCTAGAAGATGCTGGGGACTTCCCAGGTGGCGCTGGTGGTAAAGAATACGCCTGCCAATGCAGGAGACACGGGTTCGATCCCTGGGTCAGGAAGATTCCCTGGAGTAGCAAACGGCAACCCACTCCAGTATTCTTGCCTGGAAAATTCCATAGACAGAGGAGCCTGGCGGGCTACAGTCCTTGGGGCTGCAGAAAATTGGACCCAACTGAGCAACTAACTACACATAGTACACTATACTGGATTCTCCCCATGACCCACCCCTACCACCTCCTAGGGCAGTCAGAACCATAAGTAAAGTCATCCCAATACCTTTCATGTGGGATCAGTTAAATCTGACCCAGGAGAAGATATTATCCACAATAACAGACCTACAACATTCTGCTGATGTATATTTATAGACACTTGAGGATTATGTGTGAGAAGAGATTCTAAAGGAGTTGTTTAGATGCTCAGTCATGTCCGACTCTTTTGTGACCCCAGACTGTCCATCAGGCTCCTCTGTCCTTGGGATTTTCCAGACAAGAATACTGGAATGGGTTGCCATTTCCTTACCCAGGGGATCTTCCTGCCCAGGAATCAAACCCATGTCTCTTGCATTAGCAGGTTGATTCTTTACCACTGAGCCATCAAGAAAGCCCTCTAAAAGAATTAGGTAGAGGATAAAGTAAAATATGATTGGACCAAATGTATCAGTCTGAGAGCACTTTAGAGAAAATCTGCATTCTCATGAGTAACCTGGCGCAGATAGAAGTAGCTCTGTTTGTTTAGTTGACAGACTAAAACCCTGGATAAGAGATGGCCTACATTAAACGGAATTCTTTGTAAAATATAAAAGAAGGAATACAAAATCTTGGGTAGGAATGTCATGATGAATTTAAGTGTGACCTGCTCACTGATCCTCTAACTCCATCCCTTAATTGAGTCATGAGGACACGGTGTTAAATTAGGCACTGAAAGTACAACTCCATACAGAGGATGAGCGCCCTCAGGGTTCCCTGTTGTGGCCATCGTCCACATAGGCTGAGGATGGTCAGACAGATAACCCATCTTGTGGAAGGTCAATCATACTTGACTTCTTCCCTTTTGGAGTAGGCAATAATTTTTCATCATAGAAATAGACGTTAATCTGTATGTGGATGTGTCTGCCTTGCCCACAAAGCTTCTGCCACCTAACCACCCATAACTCACTAAATGACTAGTTATTCATCACACGGCTTTCCACTTCGCACAACTTCTGATCAATTGGTTATAACAGAACAGAAGTAAGGCCATGTGCTGGTGTCCATGGGATTCACTGATCTTATCCCACTACCAAGCAGCACGAGCAATAGCTCCTGTGAGATTTGGGATCACAGAGTCCATGTCCCTCTTCCAGGATCTGAAAGAGAAACCCTGGAATGCTTCATAGGTACTTGTGTAAGGATGGGTGGGGAGAAAGGACGAGAAGAAGATAGTATGGATCTGAAGCTTAGTGACCTGATTTATCACCAGTAAACATGCTGGTAAGCTGTACTTGAGACCCCCAAGCTGAACCATAAGGGGTACCACAGAATGTGATGCGGGGAGCTGCTTCTCTGAGTTCCTGAGATGGTGTAGGCTTTCCCCTCCTTTTCTGTCTCTTCCTGGATCCATGGAAGAAATTGAGCCACAGACACAAACATCCCAGGCCTCCCCCTGAAGCCAGATCGTATGCCCCAACTGAACACACCCACTTGGAAGAGCCTTTGGCTTCTGTGGACAGTACAGACCATAGGTGCCCCACTGTCTCCCTGAGAATGAGAAAAGAGAGAAGGAACAGTCTAGAGCAACGAACAGCACCTCTAACTAGAGTGCAGAGTGAGAGGGTCCTGGTGGCATGGGCCAGGGACGTGGTATCCAACCTTTTGGCACCAGGGACCGGTTTCGTGGAAGACAGTTTTCCCCTGGACCCAGTTAAGGGGCGGTTTGGTGATGATTCAAGCACATTACATTGATCGTGCTGCCACTGATCTGATAGGAGGTGGCACTCAGGTAGTAATAAGAGCGATGGGGAACAGCTGTAAATACAGATGGAGCTTGGCTCACTCACCCACAGCTCACCTTCTGTCCATGGCCCAGAGGTTGGGGACACCTGGGCTAGGGCTTCCCTCCTAGACTCCCTCCTGGGAACCCAGAATGTGGTGGGGCCTGTGGATGTTGGAGCTGAGATGGGGGCTGAGTACCTGGCAGTTGCCTTTGGTGCCCAGTTCTTGCCAGGCACAAAGCATGTTCCTGGAGAGCTGGTCTACCCTCTGGCTGCATTCTCTCCAGGAAATCTGCACCACTCTCAGCTTCTGCAGGTACGGGTTGAAGTTGCCCTTTCGGTCTAGCAAAGTGAGGAAGCTAGAGTGAGGATGAGCCCTGCTCAACCGCAGAGAGGGATGGGCCCACAAGTGATGAGGGTGGAGGCCCTGGAAAGGATGTAGACACTCGGGCCATCACAGACTTAGAGTGACCTAATGCAATGCCCACTCAATCTCCTCTCCAGCATCTCCCAGGAGTGGTTTCTCCATCTCTGCTTATTTCTCTGTTTCCCGTTGGGAAGCTCACTCCCTCTGGAAGCAGCCTACCAAACCCTCACCCCAGCCTCTGCCCGGTGAGTATGGAATGAGCTTTCTCAGTGACCCCACCATCTCTCTTCATAGCCAGGCTTTGCCTTGTACGGAGGTTCATAACAGCCTAACTTCTGTATCCATCTCTGCCAGGCCAGTGGAGAAGCCAGGAGGATGGCACGCCTAATGGTGCCATCTCGAAGGAAAGAAACAACCTGGATCCAAGAGGATCCCACTCATTCCTTTCCTACATCCCTGCCTGGTTGGCCTGGATGTGATGGATGACTGTGCTTGGTTGGGGAATCATTGTCTCAGAGTCATCTCAGGATGGTGGTCTAGTGAAAATATTGTCGCTCAGTCATGTCCAACTCTTTGCAACTGCATGGAGCCCACCAGGCTCCTCTGTTCATGGGATTCTTCAGGCAAGAATACTGGAGTGGGTTTCCATTCCCTCCTCCAGGGGATCTTCCCGACCCAGGGATCAAACCCACATCTCCTTTGTCCCCTGCATTGGCAGGTGGATTCTTTACCATTTGAGCCACCAGGGAAGTCTACATGAGCTTCATCTGATGATAAACATTTGGGGAGATGTGATTGTAAAACAACCTAGGAGGGAAGAATCCAAACTTTCTTTCTACAGTGCTTCTGGGCTCCAAAAGAAATTACCATCACTACCATGTATTTAGGTTTGTCTATGTTCCAGGCTTCTATTGATGGTAAGGACCTTACATGTTTAATCTCACTTAATTTAATCCACACAGCTTATTTGAAGGCTGAAGTATCATTCTACAGATGAGAAAACATGAAAGAAAATAATCTGGGGGAGTTAGGTGGTTGGAATCACAAAGCGAGAGTGATGAGGCCAAAATTCAGACCTGAGTCTTCCAAAGCATCATGTCGTTTAGCCCGGGGCTAGACATTTAGGCATTATGCCTAAATGTGAGCTTTTTCTGGGTTTGGAAGGGAAGGTACATACCATACAAAGGAGCTGTCACCCACTCTGTCACCCAACACCGGTTCCAGGTCTTCTTCTTCTTCTGCAGGCAGATGGGCATTTTGAAGCTATTGAATTGTACTGGTGTGGCAAGCAGCAAGAGGGAGAGGTCGCTGTCCAGGTGAGGTGGTTCATAATCTTTGTGAATAATTATCTTCTGCACTTGCTTTCTCTCCAGGAGGGAGTCCTCAAGTATTCTGGATCCCATGACCACAGTGATATTTTCCAAGGTCATTTCTAACCTAAAGAATGAATATAATAACTACAAACTACAATATAATAATAGTCACATTGCATTTCTCACTTGCAGACACATTTATAAACAGTCGGCCTTCCCTGGTGGCTCTTTACCGGCTTCCCTGGTAAAGAATCTGCCTGCAATGCAGGAGACCCAGGTTCCATCCCACTGGGTCAGGAAGATTCCCCTGGAGAAGGAAATGTCTATCCACTCCAGTATTCTTGCCTGGAGAATTCCGTGGATGGAGGAGCCTTGTGGGCTACAGTCCATGGGGTCGAAAAGAGTCAAACACAACTGAGTGACTAACACTTTAACACTTTGTAAACAGTAGAGTTTACAGTTGAATACTGGGAAGTCCAAAGCATTGGGTGTACAGTGGCCGAAGAGTGGCTAGAGATCAGAGTGGCAGAAGTCAGGGGTCTAAACTCAGGCAAAACTCTGAGCTAGTGAACAGTCAGCTCAAGGAGACTTTCCCATGGAAGACAGTGGGGTGAATCCACCCAAGAAACTAGACTGTGAACTCCTCGACAACTGGAGACGTGACTGTCTTGCGGACCACTATATTGTCATCACTTAAAACAGCATGTGGTTGCCTGTATGTGAACAGTGAGTGAATACAGTGCATGGTCTCCAGCGTGAGGGCAGGCCGGGGAAGGGAAGCTTTGTACTGATTTCCCAATACTGGGTGCATAGTCACAACTAGCAGCCAACGTTGGGCTATGGTTAACTTGAGAGAATATGTATAGAGCAGATACCTTTCAGTACAAATCCAGTGGGAACACACGTGGGGTAGAGCCCATGGTTTCACAAGAGCCGTGTAGTAACCCAGTAAGCTACCCAGCCCAGACAATACATGGAGGAAACCTGACATAAAGTAAGACAACGCCTCAGAAACTTACAGGGTTCTTGGGAAGCAATGTGCAGCCGTCAGAACCCACCACGGATGTATGATTGAGCCTCCACAGAGGTGTTTCCGCGAGACCTGGATACTCACTTGCCATGGGAACTCGCCATCCTGGACGTTCAACAGTTCGTGAGCTTGTATCACGGTTGAGTTTGAAAATTTGGGTCTGTAGCCACAGTGAACTTCATCTGAAAGGGAAAAGAAAGAGTGCTTGGTCCAGGAGAAGCACTGAGAAATCCTTATCGCATGTTCCCAGCGGAGACTGCTATGATAGAACTGAGCGAAGTGGGCTGGTGCAGAGGGGACAGACCTCAGACAACTCCAGTCAAACACACCCTCGTTACTCTTTGTCCCTCACATTCAAGAGGAACTGTGAGATCTGGGAAGGTCAGGGCGGTGATGCAGCAGCAGCTGTAAAGTCGTTGGGAGGGCAGCAGAGAAGTGCAAAGACGTGCAGGGTCCATTCAGGAGACAGACACTGTGCAGGGCTGGAACAGGAAAAGCTTGTGATCAAGAATTACATCACTCATTCTCAGAGACATGCAAATCAAAACCACAGTGAGGTACTATTTCATGCCAGTCAGAATGGCTGCCATCAAAAAGTCTACAAACAATAAATGCTGGGGAGGGTGCGGAGAAAAGGGAACCCTCTTACACTGTTGGTGGGAATGCAAACTAGTACAGCCACTATGGAGAACAGTGTGGAGATTCCTTAAAAAACTGGAAATAGACTTGCCGTATGACCCAGCAATCCCACTGCTGGGCATACACACCAAGGAAACCAGAATTGAAAGAGACACGTGTACCCCAGTGTTTGTTGCAGCACTGTTTACAATAGCCAGGACATGGAAGCAACCTAGATGCCCGTCGGCAAATGAATGGATAAGGAAGTTGTGGTACATATACACAATGGGATATTACCCAGCCATTAAAAAGAATACATTTGAGTCAGCTCTGATGAGGTGGATGAAACTGGAGCCTATTATACAGAGTGAAGTAAGTTAGAAAGAAAAACACCAATATAGCATATTAATGCATATATATGGAATTTAGAAAGATGGTAACAACTACCCTATATGCGAGACAGCAAAAGAGACACAGACGTAAAGAACAGACTTTTGGATTCTGTGGGAGAAGGTGAGGGCAGGATGATTTGAGAGAATAGCATTGAAACATGTGTATTATCATATGTGAAATAGATGACCAGTCCAAGTTCAATGCATGAAATAGGGCACTCAAAGCTGGTGCACTGGGACAACCCAGAGGGATGGAGAGGGAGTGGGGAGGAGGGTTCAGGATGGGGGACACACGCACACCCATGACTGATGTCAATGTATGGCAAAAACCACCACAATATTGTAAAGTAATAGCCTCCAATTAAAATAAATTAATTAATTAAAAATAAGGAATTATAAACGAGGGACTTCCCTGGCAGTCCACTGGTTAAGACTTCACTTTCCAGTGCAGGAAGGTGCAGGTTTGACCCCTGATCGGGAAGCTAAGGTCCCATATATCTCGGCCAAAAAATCAAAACATGAAACAGAAACAACATTGTAACAAATTCAATAAAGATTTTTTAAATGTTCCACATTAAAAAAATCTTACAAAAAAAGTTATAAAGGATAACAAGGGAGTAACTATTTAATACAAAGGGTCTAGAGGACTCCAAGAATACCCCAGGGTTAGGGAAGAAAAGAAGGACCACACTTGGCAGGGGAGTTCCTCCCCCAGGTTGGGATTCAGAATTCACTGGAGAACATATGTTTGCCGCACAAGGGAAGAGAGAAGTTTGCCAGTCTGCATTGCTACCCATAGATGCTTTCCAGGTGGTGCTAGAGGTAAAGAATCTGCCTGCCAGTGCAGGAGATGCAAGAGACATAGGTCCAATCCCTGGGTCGGGAAGATCTCCTGGAGTAGGAAATGGCTACCCACTCCAGTATTCTCGCCTGGAGAATCCCATGGACAGAGGAGCCTGGCAGGCTACTCCATGGGGTTGCAAACAGTCAGACACGACTGAAGCTTAGCACTGAACTGAACTGATTGCCGTCCATGCAGGAAACACCTCTCCAGAGAGCAGCTGGGCTAGAGCACCCTTCCTGGGTGCAGGTGGACTGGTGGTTGGGGGGCAGGTAAGTGGAAGGAGCTTAGGTATGATATGTACATACTGTTTTGTAAAAAGTTATTTAGACATTAAAGCTGGTAATTCTTTAGCTGAAAAAATACTATAAGGACTCTACCCAATTTGTCATTTCTTTTGTCTTTGACGTTCAGGAAATTAAAATTTGTTGCTGAATCAAAACTGTTCCTTTATGATTTTTCCCTTTTGTGCTTAGAAATTCATTCCTTTTGCTAAAAAGTTATTCAGTTCAGTTGAGTCACTCAATCGTGTCTGACTCTTTGTGACCCCATGGACTGCAGCACGCCAGGCCTCCCCGTCCATCACCAACTCCCAGAGCTTACTCAAACTCATGTCCATTGAGTCGGTGATGCCACCCAACCATCTCATCCTCTGTCATCCACTTCTCCTCTTTCCTTCAGTCCTTCCCAGCATCAAGGAGCTTTTCTCTAGGGACTCTGTCCATGTCCATCTGCCATGATTGCCTTTACATGGCACAAGAACATCAGTAATCTCTGGAGTCCCTCCTCAGCCAATTCAGCTGTATCGTTTGCTCTAACCCTTCTCATCAATACCCAGGAGTCATCTGTGGTTGATTCAGGATAAATATTTCTTATCTCTTGCCCCTAATTTTCATATTGCCTCCAAATTTTGGAATCCAGACATGAACTATTACTCAGCCACAAAAAAAGAATAAACTAATGCCATTTGCAGCAACATGGATGGACCTAGAGATTGGCGTACTGAGTGAGGTACGTCAGACACAGAACGACAAATGCCATATAGTATCGCTTATATGTAAAATCTTTAAAAATGGGTAAAAATGAACTTATTCACACACAGAAAAAACAGGAACAGAATCACAGATGTAGAAAGCAAACTCACGGTTACCAGGGATAGGAGGAGAGGGGCATAAATTGAGAGCCTGGGATTGACATATCCACACTACTATATAGAAAATAGATGGCTGGTGAGAACCTACTGTATGGCACAGGGGACTCTGCTCAATACTTGGTAATGACCTATATGGGAATAGTGTTAGTCGCTCAGTTGTGTCCGACTCTTTGTGACCCCATGGACTGTAGCCCGCCAGGCTCTTCTGTCCATGGGATTCTCCAGGCAAGAATACTGGAGTGGGTAGACATTTCCTTCTTCAGGGGATCTTCCCGACCCAGGGATTGAACCCAGGTCTCCTGCACTGCAGGCAGGCCCTTTACCATCTGAGCCACCAGGGAAACTTTCTCAGAAATTGTCCCAATGGAATCTTTTTTTTTTCCTAAGTGGATGTTTGTATATGTGTAACTGATTCACTTTTCTGTACACCTGAAACTCAATTCAGTTCAGTCCAGTTGCTCAGTCGTGTCCAACTCCTTGTGACCCCATGAGCCACAGCACGCCAGGCCTCCCTGTCCATCATCAACTTCCGGAGTTTACCCAAACTCATGTCCAATGAGTCACTGATGCCATCCAGCCATCTCATCCTCTGTTGTCCCCTTTTCCTCCTGCCCCCAATCCCTCCCAGCATCAGGGTCTTTTCAAATGAGTCAGCTCTTCACATCAGGTAGCCAAAATATTGACTTTTCAGCTTCAACATCAGTCCTTCCAGTGAACACCCAGGACTGATCTCCTCTAGGATGGACTGGTTGGATCTCCTTGCAGTCCAAGGGACTCTCAAGAGTCTCCTCCAACACCGCAGTTCAAAAGCATCAATTCTTTGGTGCTCAGCTTTCTTTATAGTCCAACTCTCATATCCATACATGACTACTGGAAAAACCATAGCCTTGACTAGACGGACCTTTGTTGATAAAGCAATGTCTCTGCTTTTTAATATGCTGTCTAGGTTGGTCATAACTTTCCTTCCAAGGAGTAAGCGTCTTTCAATTTCATGGCTGCCATCACCACCTGCAGTGATTTTGGAGCCCCCCAAAATAAAGTCAGCCACTGTTTCCACTGTTTCCCCATCTATTTGCCATGAAGTGATGGGACCAGATGCCATGATCTTAGTTTTCTGAATGTTGAGCTTTAAGCCGACTTTTTCACTCTCCTCTTTCACTTTCATCAAGAGGCTCTTTAGTTCTTATTCACTTTCTGAAACTAACACATTGTAAATCAATTATACTCCAATAATTTTTTTTAAACTGCAAAAAATAAAAATAGTCAGAGAGTGAAGAGTCCCTTTCTCTCACCTCTGCTCTTGGTCTCCTTTTTTTTCCTCCCCACCATCTCCTCCACCTCCTGAGAACTTCTCAAATTCTCAGGTGAACACACACATTCGGATACACACTCCCCTTGTGCTCTGAAGGGCATTTAGCATGAATATGTGGGAGTATCTCAGCACAGCTCTTGCAGATGCCCATGCTTATTTCAGTTTTGCTTCTTAAAGTTGATAGTCAGTAGTAGGCAGCCTTCTAGATACTCTGGCTGCCTCAGATAGAGCATTTGAGACAAATGTTTGTTCTTAAGAGATTTAAACTAAATCAGAGTTCAGTGCTTGAATCGTTCATCCAGATTTTACCTATGAAATCTTCTGGGTTTGTTGCCACTATGTTTAAGAACATATCAGGTCAGTGGTTGCAATGGTTGAATTAATTTAATATTTTGGTCAAAGACTAATGAGAACTCTACAACTAGAAGCACTTGAACAAATGATCATCATTCACTTCATGTTGAAGGCTGACAAAATGTTCAAAACTAAATGAATATAGTTTGCTGAGTACACTGAGTTTATAACAATGAATTAGTAGATATTCATTTTAGGAGATGTCACTTTCCAGAAACTGGCACTTTATTTTTTTTAAATTCCCCCTCCACTGTCAGAATATCACACTTCCCTTCAAGTCAGTTGTTTTGTTCTTTTTTTTTTTTCCTCATTTTTTAAAAGAGGTTTCTGACATGAACCTTTTTAAAGTTTTTATTGAATTTATTACAAGATTGCTTCCATTTAATATTTCGGTTTTTTGGTTACGAGGCATGCGGGATTTTAGCTCCCTGACCGGGAATCAAACCTGCACCACTGTACTAGTACCTCACAGCTGGTGAGGGCTGGGCCAGGCGTTCCAGTTCTAGAATCACTGAAAGCAGTGACATTGGCCTTCAGAGTTGCTTCTCAGGACACATCCCTTTATGCCAAAAGATGCAGACTGTCTGTTCTAACATACACCTTGTGTATCTTCCTTAGGCTAGACTCCATGGGAGCTCACTGGTTCTCTACTGCCTTACAAGCATGCAATCCTCAGAGACTGCCATCAAGGATTTCCACTGGCTGTACATCTTCCGTGATACTTCAGCCTGAAACCCATCCCTAATTGTTTTCAAGCCCTGGATGAACGCTCTATATTCCAGTTCCCTTATACAGACACTCATTTATCACAGCTACACCACCGTTTTGCCAGATGACTCAGCCTCTTCTTAATATATTTAGATATTTTCAATAAAACACAGCAGTTCCAAATAACATTGGGTTTATGGTTTAAGTTTTAAGATGTGATATTCCTGTTGCTTTGTTGGCGTTGTCAAATAACTTTAAAATGAGTTGGGGGAAAGACAGCTTGTAAATACATTCACACACACACGCTCACTCTGCACATACACACCTATCCCTGATGTACGCTGACATTAACCAAACTAAAACTTTTAAAGGAAAAAAAATCATTATGCTGAAATGAGAAGAACTGAAACTCATGCAGCAAACTTTGAGGATCTTCAGACTATGGCATTATAGTTTTATCAGAGTGAAAGAAGACACTGAGGAATAACAGACATGGCTTATTCTGGAGTTCCTCACAGTGCAAAAGATTGTAAACAAAGTGGAAAAGAAAAAGCCTATGGAGTCCCACACTAGCCACAGCTCAAATGACAAAAGCCCATGGCCCGGGAAGGAGAAGAGGAAGACAGGGGGCTGCTTCTTTTGAGCCACTTGACCTCTACTGGAACAGGCTGGAGTCAACCAGCCATGTGAAACTTCTCCACCCTCAACACCACCCCCACCCTTTGACATGGCTTCTTAATGGCTCTATTCTTCCAGAACTCTGGGTCCAGACCCTGCAGGATCATTTTAACTGGCGTATTCACTGAGGCCAATCTATCTACTTTGATTCATCCACTGAAATCTCCTCATTTCCTGAGCCACTTGCTCCAACTCTGCACCCCCTCTGGCCCCTAAATCAGCTCTACAAGAGCCAGGTAAGAGGGTGCAGGCATCCGCCCACCCTCTGCTCTGGCTCAGCTTGGCACAGACCTGAAGCTTCCTGGGCACGTCCCTTGAGTGCCATGAGCAGTGGAATTAGAAGCTGGAGCATTTTCTTTTCATTCCAGTCCAGAATTTCCCAACCTGGGCCCCGAGCCAAAGCTGACAAAATGCCAGCCGTGGCTACTTCAGTGGCGGCCATCACAAATGCATGGCAGGGCTGGTCCTGGGTGACGTCACAGTAAGCCTGGGGTCAGGGAGAAAGCAGGGGATGCAGGGCAGCCAGGCTCAGGGGCATCCGCACAGCCCACTCCCTACCTGTCTGCCTTCTCTCTGCAGCAGGGACTAGGGGGACACCATATCAAGCACACTTATCTGCATCCACTGTCCCACCCACGACTGTGAGTCTCTTGAGGAGGCATGTATTCTAGTGTCTGCTTGAGCATTAAAGGGCTCTGGGTCTTTGGATGAGTTTTCATATTCTCTGGAAGCAGATCTCAATGCCTGCTATGGTAACCAAACCCAGGCCTGGCTGCTCGCTGCTCAAAAGCCAATAGAGGGGCCAGGCAGGTAGAAAGGAAAGTTTGCTTTATTTTGGAGGCTGGCAACCTGGGGAGAGGGCAGACATCTGTCTAAAGGCTGACCTACCCCGCCCCCCCCACCACCACCCTACACAGGCACACAAGACCATGGGGGCAAGAGCTTTTGTAGTCAGAAGGAGGGGGCTACAGGCAGAAACAGCACAGTCAGCTCTGGTAGTCATCTTAAAATTGGCCATCAGAGGTCTGACCAGCATTATCTTGATTGTTTTTACGCAGTTACTCTTTAGTCCTAGGGTCAGTTTGCTCCCATTTCCCTAAGGCCAGTTCTCAGAACTGTGCCCACATCTGTCATGGCTACCGTCTGGTCATCAGTAGTTAACTTCTCCCCGCAGTGGGGGTTTCAATTTCTTTTTTTTTTTTTTCCATTTATTTTTATTAGTTGGAGGCTAATTACTTCGCAACATTGCAGTGGGTTTTGTCATTGTCATGAATCAGCCATGGAGTTACATGTATTCCCCATCCCGATCCCCCCCCCCCACCTCCCTCTCCACCCGATCCCTCTGGGTCTTCCCAGTGCACCAGGCCCGAGCACTTGTCTCATGCATCCAACCTGGGCTGGTGATCTGTTTCACCCTTGATAATATACATGTTTCGATGCTGTTCTCTCGCAACATCCCACCCTCGCCTTCTCCCACAGAGTCCAAAAGTCTGTTCTGTACATCTGTGTCTCTTTTTCTGTTTTACATATAGGGTTATCGTTACCATCTTTCTAAGTTCCATATATATGCGTTAGTATACTGTATTGGTCTTTATCTTTCTGACTTACTTCACTCTGTATATTACTCAGCCATTAAAAAGAATTCATTTGAATCAGTTCTAATGAGATGGATGAAACTGGAGCCCATTATACAGGGTTTCAATTTCAATACAACAACTCACAGGAGATGGTTCAGCACATTATCCATAGTCCTTGAGGAGGAACTGGAGGTCCTTGACTATGCTTAATCACTACATTATTATTATTATTTTATCTCTTTTGACTATTTTCCTTTGTTTCTGCAAGTTCTCACTTCACTGATTAAACTTATTCTTTGGCTAAAGTTTTTCCACAGAAAAAGAAGCCAGGCATGGAGGACAAATTCTATGCAGTTTATCTCAATTCAGATAGTACTTGGAGTCAGTGCAGACTCCACAGGTGCAAGACTCAACCCCACAAGACCACCCCCACTTCAGATGCCAGTTGCAAGTCTAGGTTGTGAGAAATGGAATATTCCCTGCCATATCAGTGAACAAAAGATATCACAGTTATTAGTAATTGTAACCACAGCCTACTAAGGTAAGCTGGTGAGCCTTGAGGTAACTCAGGAAGGAAAAGAATATCTGTCATCTAGTAGCCATTAGGCTGCAGCCACTCCCTACAGTGAGCCCTGAGGAAATCTGGGATAAGAAAACACAGGAAACTGGCTCCAGGTAGGTGAGATGCATATGAAATGAATGATTACGGTGAGCCCAGACTCTTGCATCTTCCCATATATAGAAAAGTGACAAATTCCTTAATTTGAGATACCTGGTTATCTTTAATTAGCAACCACATTTTGATGTTCAGGCTACCTGCCCTTTGTTACAAAACTATTATATCCTGGCTCCCCCCTTGCCTCCTCAGAGCAATTCCCTCAGATTACTTGAGATGCTGCCTCCTGCTTGCAGTACTAAAAATCTCCGCCGAATAAAACATAACTCTCAACTTCTGGGTTCTGACTATTTTTTTCAAGTTCACCTCTTGTCACCTCTACTTCGAACTGACTGGCTACAAATCAGATTCCCATGACCCCCTCCTCAGGTTTGATAATTTGCTAGAATTGCTCACAGAGTTCAGTGCTTTACTTATGATTACCTACTTATGAAAAGGTACGGCTCAGGAACAGCCAAATGGGAGAGATGCTGAGCCAGCGCTGGAGAGGGGTGAAGAGCCGCCACGCCCTCCCAGCACCTCCATATGCTCACAACCCAGAAACTGTCTGAACCCCTTCAGTTAGGGTTTTCATGGTGGCTTCCTGACACAGGCATGACCTTACACAGGCATGACTGGTTAAATCATTGGCTACTGGTGATTAACTCAACCCCCAGCCCCTCTCCCTTCCCTAAAAGTCCGAGGTTGGGGTTGAAAGTTCCAAACCTCTAACCAGGGGGCTGGTCTGCCTGCCAACCAGCCCCCATCATTAGGGGCTTTTCAAAAGTCACCTAACTGATGCAATAAGAGTGCATTTGAACCCACTTTATGACTTTAGGGAAAATGTAAACATAGTTTGAAATCTCTTTCTAAATACCTCAATGTAAACTGTGACATGTAAGCAATGAAAGTAGATACTAAATGCAACATGTACCACGTATCATTGGTTCGTGGGCTTCCCTGGGGGCTCAGACAGTAAAGAATCTGCCTACAATGTGGGAGACCTGGGTTCGATCCCTGGTTTGGAAAGATCCCCTGCAGGAGGGCATGACAACCCACTCCAGTATTCTTGCCTGGAGAATCCCCATGAACAGAGGAGCCTGGTGGGATACAGCCCATGGGGTCGCAAAGTCGGACACGGCTGAGTGCCTAAGCACAGCACATCATTGGTTCACACCGAGTTGTAACCACTATTACAAGAGTGTGATGCTCATTTTAGTAAGCTAGTCTCTTGAATTAAATATTTATTGAGAAGTTATTGATTCATGATGATAGATCAATGAGTAAAACAGACTTACAGAAAAATAATCACCTCATTAACACAAACTCAGGTGGGGTTGAAAGGGGCTTGTTATGAATAACAAAAGATGCTCTTTTCACCTTTATCACTTTAGAGCTGTTTTAGAAGCCAGGGGAAAAAAATAAAGCAAATACCAAAGCAAAGATGTTCCTATTGTTCTGATCACTTAGGGAATTAAAAAGGGTTTAGGAGCTCTGGTCAGAAGTCCGAATAAAGATCAGAACGTATATTTCTTCTTATATCAAAATATCACAAGTTTCTTTGTTACCTTCGAGGGTCCCCGATTATCTACAAGCCTTGCTGCCTCTTTCCTTCAGGTCTCTTCTGTCACCCTGTCCAGGAGACCTCCCCACTCACTCTACTAAAATCAGCCCCTGTGGAACTTCCATGATGGTACAGTGGCTAAGACTCCATGTTCCCAGTGCAGGGGGCCCGTGTTCGATCCCTGGTCAGGGAACTAGATCCCACATGCCTTAACTAAGGTCCTGCATGCTACAGCTAAGACCTGGCTCAGCCAAGTAAATTAAAAATAAAAAAAATATAAAAACAACACCTGTGGTTTTCTCCAACCCCACTTCCTATGCTCTCTCCGCTTTCTTTAATTTTTTCCATAGCACTTATGATCATCTGAGGTAGTCCCTTCTACTAGACTATAACACTAGTGAGAGCAAGAGATTTTTTTTTTTTTTCATTTACTCCAATATCCCAGTTCTTGAGCAATGCTGTTGTAGCAGCCAAAGCGAAGATACAGTCACCCCAGCCAATCCTCATATCAACTCTGGTAGTTGTAAAATCCCCCGTGTAGAGATAAGGGAAACTCTGAGAGGATAGCAGCTTGTCTAATGCCCTTTAGGGGCTTCCCTGGTGGCTCAGATGGCAAAGAATCTGCCTGCAATGTAGGGGGGCCTGGGTTCCATCCCTGGGTCAGGAAGGTCCCCTGGAGAAGGAAATGGCAACCCACTCCAGTATTCTTGCCTGGAGAATTCCATGGACAGAGGAGCCTGGCGGGCTACAGTCCATGGGGTCGCAGAGTCGGACACGACTGAGCGACTCAGCACAGCACAAGGCCCTTCAGAGCAGTGTGACATCAGGGACTTCCCTGGTGATCCAGTGGCTAAAAATCTGCCTTTCAAGGTAGGGGATGGAGGTTCGATCCCTAGTCAGGAAACTAAGATCCCACATGCCATGGGCCAAATAAGTCCTCCCACCACAACTAGACAAGGTCCTCGAGCAGCAACAAAGAGCCCTCACAGCCAAAACAAATAAATAAAAATACAAATGCAACTTGCACATGGTTGACTTAGAGCATGAATGCCATCCCTATTAAAAAAAAAAAATGTTGTGTGGTGTTGGCAACAGGATTTGATTAGGTATGTCTGACTCTGGAATCCACACACAGACCACTTCTTAAATAATGCAGCATAATATAAGCAGAAGGACACCTTTCAGGAGCAGCCAGTCCCTTTATGAACATGTGTAGTATGCGTGTGCAGTTGTGCGCAGTTGGGGACTCTTTGCGACCCCATGGACTGTGACCCACCAGGCTCCTCTGTCCATGGGGTCCTCCAGGCAATAATACTGGAGTGAGTTGCCAGTTCCTTCTCCAGGGGATCTTCTGACCCAGAGATCGAACTCTTGTCTCTTGCATTGGCAGGCAGGTTCTTTACCACTGAGCCACCAGGGAAGCCCTGCGTGAACACAAGAGGAGACCAAATACATCCCCCAAGGCATCTGACTGTCGTCCTTACTGGATGTCGGTGAGGCCTTTGCACCAACTCTGGAGCATGCACCAGGCAGCCCATGTCAGCAAGTATCTGCTTTCTTCTTGGGATTTCTACAGATCCCTTACATTCCTAAGTTTCTCTCCATACACAATGGGGCAGGCCGTGTTTGCCCAATTCCAGCCAGGAGACATTCCCATCAGAGTCTACAGGAATGGCGGCTTCTGGGGTAGCAGCCATGCACGGCAGCTCTGGCCCCGCTGGTCACTCTCTCCACTGACTCAGATGTGGTGGGAGTCACTGGTGTTGTGAAGAAGCTTGGCCAAAAACTGCCGGGCAGCGATTGAGTGTTTCGCAATAGATAGGGCTCGGTTTAGGGCAGGTGTGCCCGTCTGGCCTCCCAGCAGAGAGACGGCCATGGTCCTCCAGTCTCCCAGCAGACAGGGGGCCCAGGCTCCACCTCCCTCCACACACCGCTCCAGGACCAGAGCAATCAGGAGGCGGGTAGCAGGTACGGGGCAGGGGGTTGTGGAGGGGGAGCACTGAGTCCAAAAGAAGAGCAGATGGAAGACGCAGAGCTTCCCAAGGCAAGGCCCAGGCCAGGTGGCCCAGTGTGCTCCGGGAATCTTTATCCCTGTGCCAGGAAACAAAGGCTTAGTCCTTGGTCAAGGCAAGGCAGACGAGGTAGCAGGTGTTATTCAGCACCGCTGGGGAGGGCCACATTACAGGCCCCGCCCTCCCTTCAGCAAGGACAGCTGCATTCTGTAGAGCAGCTGCCCACAGAAGGCCCTGATCCCGGAGGAGGAGCAAGTCCCATGTCCTGGTATTTCTCCTCCCAGAGTAGCTGGGGCCACAGCCTTGGTGTAGTAAAGAGGTGCCCCACCCAAGGCGTATGATTTCGTCTTGAGATTCACAACAACTTTTTAAATGAGTTTTCTTTTATTCATTAAAATGTGTCTTCTATTTAATAACAACATGATGATTTTACCTTCCAGTTACAATTTATTTATTTTTTTTGACAAGTGGGAGGCCATATGGGCCTCACAGGTGGCACTAGTGGTAAAGAAACTGCCTGCTGATGCAGGAAACATAAGAGACGCGAGTTTGATCCTTCGGTCAGGAAGATCCCCTGGAGAAGGGCATGGCAACTGACTCCAATTCTTGCCTGGAGAATCCCATGGACAGAGGAGCCCAGCAGGCTAGTCTGTGGGGTCGCAAAGAGTTGGACATGACTGAAGTGACTTAGCACACACGCACACATAATAGTTTATACAGCTTCACGGCAACTTTACTGTCTGGGCATCAGCATTTCTTTTCTGCAGAGGAGGAAACCCAGGGGACAAGACTGGGCAGGGTGGACACAGCAAGTCTAGAAAATGACCAGAGTTCACTTTGGGAACTGAATTAGCACATGATTCACGTCTAAGCATCAGGCCTGGTCAGTGGTCAGGAAGGTGGTACTGAGGGTGCCTGGACAGAGTCCACCCAAGTCCGTGTACTGAAAGTGTCAAAAAAAAAAAAAAGTAAGGTCCAGATCATACAGCTGAGCCGATAACATAAGCAAAGACTCGGGCTGGGCACGTCCACCTGTGAGTCTGATCTTTCCATCCTTAGCAATGGATAGGGGCCTGTCTGGAGGTTTGGGGGCCACATGGAATGAACCCAGAGAGAGCGGGAAGGGGGACTGCTGCCTGCTGGGCTGAGCGTGGGGCAGGCTGGGGCCTCTGAACCCAGCCCATGGTCCATGCTGGTGGCCCAGGTCAGGGGCCTGAGTGGGGAACTCCGTGGGCACCTGGACTGCCCAGGGTTTGGGCGACGCAGACTTCAGGGTATGTCTGAGCGCCTGCCTGAGTGCCTCCTGTTTCCAAGGCTGCAGCCAGCAGCCCCTGGCACAGGCCTTCTGCTCACACTCACTGTGGGGGCGGCAGGGGGGCGCCGAGCCTTAAAAAATGCCGGGTGTGATGGGGGCCACCCAGGCACCCCCCGCCCCGAGGATGTGAAGGGAGGGCTGTGCACACATCAGGAGGGGAAGCTCAGTCAAGGAGGCATCTAGAATGAGGCTCATCTCAGAAGCAGAGTGGCCAGAGGAGAAGCCCGCGTGACTCGGCCTGGGTTCTCAGACCCGCTGCCCATTGTGACATCACTGGAGGGGGTGGCTCTGACCCGGAGGCCTTGACAGCGTCATTTCCCTCAGCCCTGGCCTCCGTCACCTTCAGGCCGACAGCCACGCCCAGGGCCATGCTCCTGTGGTCCCTTTTGCTGCTCATGTCCCAGGTCAGGGATGCACACCTCGGTATGTGGACACCTGCCCGGGGCCTGAATGACTCTCCAAGTGGGGCCGGGTGTGACCCCGGCACTGCTCCCTCCCTTCCAACCTGCCAGGAGCCCGAGGGACAAAGGGACAGCTCTTATTGTCCTTTAGTGTGTGTCTGACTCTTTGTGACCCATGGACTGTAGCCCACCAGGCTCTTCTGTCCCTGGGATTCTCCAGGCAAGAATACTGGAGTGGGTTGCCATTTCCTTCTCCAGGGGATCTTCCTGATCCAGGGATCAATCCTGAGTCTCCTGCATTGCAGGCAGATTCTTTACCACTGAGCCACCTGGGAAGCCCAAGGAGCAGCTCACAAATAAGTTAATGGCCACTAAGAGGCCAGCTCACAAGAGCAGTGGCTTCTGTACCCCACACGCCCCTCTTGGAAACCACTTCCCTTGCTCCTTGTCTTGTGCCAGCCCCAAGTTACAGCTTGAGAACTCTTAGTTGTGGTATGTGGGAGCTAGCTCCCCTACCAGGGATTGAACCCCAATCCCCCTGCATTGGGAATACCTGGGAAGTCCCACAGATGCTTTATCTTATAGTTCTGTAGGACTTCCACATGGGCCTCATTGGTCTAAGACCAGTGTGTCAGCAGGACTGTGCTTCTACTGGAAGCTTTAGAGGGAGTGTATTAACTGGGGTTTTCTGACTTCTAGAGGTCATCAGTATCCCTTGGCTTGTGGCCCCTTCCTTCATCTTCAAAGCCAGCAATATTGCACCTCTCTAAGCCTTTCTCCTATAGTCACATCCCTTTCCTTCTGCTATCCTCCACCACCCTTAGGGGCCAGTGTGACTACAGTGGGCCTACTCAGGTTATCCAAGACACTCTCCCCATTTTAAGATCATATGATTAGCAACTTTCATTCCACCTTCAAAGTCCCCTTTGCCTCATAAGACAACATATTCATGAGGTCCAAATCATGGTCCGTTAGGACATGGACATCTTTTGAGAGGGAGGCATTATTCTGCCAAGCACTACAGGTTGGTCTGGGCAGGTATACCCTCTGATTTCTCCTGGATGAAAGCAGAAACTAGCATGGTAAAGTGACTTGCTTATCTGGAAGGGAGACAGAGTCAACACTTTTGATCATGTCCCAGGCTCTGGGAAAAAAACGTGAAGCCTCTGTTGGCTTACTCGTGTTTCTAAAGTGCTTCACTGGGCCAGCCTCAGCTTCCCCATTTCTAGAATGGGTATAAGGATAGCTACTTATGGATCTCCTATAGGTATTGACTAAGTGCTGCATCTTTTGCCTTCCTTTCTCTCATTCTACCAGAATGTGGTGAAAGACCCATGTTTGCAGGAGGAGCTCAGTATTCCAGAATCACAGGAGGGATAGAGGCTGGGGTGGGTGAGTTTCCATGGCAGGTGAGTGTCCAGGCAAGAAATGAACATGTCTGTGGTGGCGCCATCCTCAACGCGTGGTGGATTATCACGGCGGCTCACTGCTTTTACCCGGAGCAGTTACCGTAAGTACTGAGTTCATCCCATCTCTTCCGACAGTGTGTGCCCCCGGGGCACCCCACACTCAGCCAAGCCCGATTGCCCAGGGGAGTTCTGGAGTTGCTGCATCCCCAGTCAGACTTTACCACCTTCCACCCTGGGGATTGGTCTGTCTACCTCTCCTGTGGCATTCAAGTCCTTTTCGGTGGAAGTTCTCCGAATTCTGGAGGTCTCGGTTCCTGGGCCATCTGACACCTGACTTCCCTGCCCTGTGTAGTGTTTTCTCTGCATTCCAGGAGACTGGTGGAAAAGAGAGCATTTAGTGATTACAAATCATGTTCTAAGAAACCATGTGCATTAACTGATTTAATTATATATACACCAACCCTGAGGAAGGCAGAATGAATTGCTCCCTTTGAACTCATTCGATCTTACAACAACCCTGGGGCAGCTAAAATGAACATCTTTATCTTATAGGGAAGGAAACTGAAGCCCAGTAAGGTTGGGTAATTCACCCAAGGTACACATCTAGCAGACAAAATAGTAGCGTTTAAATCCACTTCTAGCACTTGTAATTTTCTGCTCCACCATCTCATGAAAGATTGAAGATACATAGAAAGATGAACTTTAAAGGGTTAATCAAAACCACAGGGAAAGTTTCACCCTGGGGTAACCAAGGAAACTGGTTGCGTCTGCTCCCATGGGATACTTAGGGATTGGAAAGTTCCTGGCCATTCTGCCTGGAAGGAAATTCCTGAAGAGTCTTTCTGCTTCATCAGTGGCAATACGTCTTGCATGCTAAGTTGCTTCAGTCATATCTGACTCTTCGTGGCCCAAAGGACAGTAGCTGCCAGGCTCCTCTGTCCATGGGATTCTCCAGGCAAGAATACTGACGTGGGTTGCCACGCCCTCCTCCAGGAGGTTGTCCCAACCCAGGTATCAAACCTGAGTCTCTTAAGTCTCTTGCATTGGCAGGTGAGTTCTTTACCACTAGGGCCACACGGGAAGCCCCATCAATGGCAGATCTAGATTAAATTCCATTCTTGATTCTTGCATGGGCCTTCTATATATGTGTACAAGAGTTTATTTCTAAGAGAGAAGTTGTAGAATCATAGGGCTGTACATCTTCAAGTTTATTAGAAGACATCAAATGATTTTTCAAAATGGTTGCACCAATTTAAACTTCCCCCAATGGTATATAAGTGTTAAAATCATCAGCAATACTTGCTACTTTTTCAGAACTTTCAATTTTTGCTTTTCTGATAGGAGTGGAAGACTATTATCTTTGTGGTCATAATTTGTATTTTTCTTACTACTGCTACATTGATATTTTCAAGTTTATTGGTATATTTTCTCTCCTAAATGACTGTTCGAGCTTTGACAGTTTTTTATTTGTAGAATCTCTTTATATATTCTGAATATTTAACTTTGGTCAGTTGTGTATGTTGCAAGCAAACAAAATCTGAGTCTCTAAGTTGCTGGTACACAAGTTGATATCAGAATCCCTTACCTATCTGAGGGCTAGTTTGTGTCTGCCAGTGTCTGATCTATGCTAAGTGGTCTTTTGTGGGCTCTTTGGGCAGGTGGTTGAGGGGCAAAGCTAAGTCCTGCCTTTGCCCAGCGAGGCAGGACTGTCTCATTCAGGTCTCTGGGATGATGCTGGAGCACCAAGGCAGCTGTGGTCCCACACTGGTTGTTTCACCTTCCTTATCTACCTTTTACAAATGCTCGCAACCTCTGAGCAACAGCCCCAGGAGGACAAGTCCAGAAGGCTAGTAGGACCATGTGGGGTTTAGGGTTTAGCCGTAGCAGATTCTGGGCCCCCTGTGACTTTCCTCCCTCCCTGGTTCTCTGCCTCCACCAGGCCCACAGAACTGAGAGTTGTGCTGGGAACCAATAGCCTAACCAGCCCGTCCCTGGAGATAGAGGGAGTCACAACTGTCATTCTTCACAAGGACTTTCAAAGAGTCAACATGGACAATGACATCGCTCTACTGATGCTGGACAAGCCCATCACGTTCAACGAGCTGAAACAACCCATCTGCCTGCCCATGCAGCCCGGCCTCTCCAAGTGGCACAACTGCTGGGTGGCAGGATGGGGGCAGGTCAAATCCGGTACGTCACAGCTCAGCATCTCCTGGATGCAGCATCACTGGCATCTGAGGACGGGCCAGTAAACCTAGAGGAGAAGGCTAGAGAGAGCGAGCTGAGGAAGGGAGGGCAAGGGGCTTGCCTCAGGGCTAACCCCTGAACACGAGAAACCCAGGGAGGCCTGATCTCAGCCTCTTCCAAGTTACCAAGGAAACACCCCCCAGCCCCCGCCAAGGTTTAGCACTGAGATGCCAGGTGTGGGCATCCCTGGGTGTGGTCCTCCCTTGCCAGCCAGCGCACAACCGTCTTGTTGGCAGCATTGAATGCAAAACCTCCCGCCTGCCAGGGGCTCCCTGCTCTGGTGTCTCTCATCTCCCTGATTCATGCACGCATGCTTTCCACCTGATTCCTACAGGCATTCAAGACACCTGCCCTGGCCTAGACTTTAGACGGTCCTGGAGTGTTGCCCATCCATTCTTAGAAGTGAATCTGTTCTTGTTACCTGTCAATACATTGTCGCTTGGCCCAGATAGGAGGAGCTGGACCAGGGTATAAAGGGATTATGAAAGTCCTCACTGAACTGTCCCCAAAGAAAACTCAATAACATACGTGTGGGAGGGGTGGGAACAGCACATCTCTAGTTCAGGCCTGAACAAGACTACAGGTCCTTAGGGGATGCTTTGCAAGAAGCTGGGGTCCAAAACACGGTAGGTATTTCAGGAGTTTAGTGACCAGAGGGTAATTGGTGTTAACGCTGATTCAGGGCTTCAGACATGACTCAAACTTTAGGAGTGAGGAAGAGGCAGGTGGGTTCCTGCAAAATTAGAAATATGCAATAAGAATAAGACTTTTGAAATCTCCGTGTGGTCAGAGTTAATGAGATGGAGACAAATCCAGACAAATTCCTGGAAGCTGGCAGTCCAGGAAGAGCCTTGGCAAACCCCCTGTCAAACCTGTCAACCGCTGACAGAAAACAACAAAATTCTGTAAAGCAATTATCCTTCAATTGACAAATCATTAAATTAGAAAAAAAAAAAAAAGACTCTCTACCAACCTACCCTGCCTTTGTCTGGGGGACCTGAGAGTTTCTCACTGAGAGTGCAAACCCAGTTGCAGTGGCAATGTGTCAGAAGTGCCAAACTCACATACTAGAGAGGGGCGCTAGGCAAATATGGCTTGAAGAGGTGGGACTATGTAAGAACTGATCAACAGCCAGTTCTAAGAAGTCAGGTCGATGGAAGCTGGAGCCAAGATGGAAGTCTTCCTGGAGGCAGGAATAGGATTTTGAATGGGAGGAATAATTTACACAGATGGGGACTTGTTTGGAAGAGCCTGGGCCGATGGAATGAGTAAATTTCAAGGGATTACTGGAAGGATGTGGAGAATGAGGTTCTGTGAAAATGTGAAGAAAGGGTGGCTGGGTGGCTGGTGGGCTGCTGGGCCGGATGGCCTGGGGCCCACTCGGTTGCATCAGCAGCACTGGGGCTGGAGTCCAGTGACCGTTCTAACGGGCCTTCTCCGTGGTTCAGGTCTCAACGAGGCTATGGAAACTGAGCTGTTGAAAGCGCCCATGACCATAATGAACTGGGACACGTGTTTTAAGGAATTTCCCAAACTTACCAAAAACATGCTATGTGCTGGATACGAGAATGAGAGCTACGATTCTTGCCAGGTAACTTGGGGGTACCTGAGGTGGTACAGTGCATCCCCTGGGGTGGCCAGTGCAAAGGGGAAGCAGACAGTAAGAGTCTGGGGAAAGTGTGGGAATCAGAAACTAACTTCCTCTGCTTGTAAGGATGGGAGAGATTCGTCTTGGAGTTTCAGCTTCAGCATCAGTCCCATAGTACATTAGGGCACTGTATTTCCTAGGACCAGCTGGGGGGGAAATGCCAATGGTCATAATACAAACTAACAAAATAAAACAAGAAAGACTTCCTCTCTCTGGAGGAAAAGAAAGGACAATCTAGCAAGGCAGAAACTATTTAACAATAATCCTTCTATTCCAGCAATATACCAGGAAAACCCCCCATAGCACTCCTACCCCAGCAAGCAAGGTCTAGGGGACAATCTCACCCTCCCCACTTCTGCCCACCATGGAGGTGTCGGAGGAGGCTGAATGGAAAGGCAGGACCTTACTATCTAGTCATACGAGCCATCCTCTGTCCCTGTCGGTGTCAGCAGAAGCCACATGAGGAACTGGGGCTCCCACCCAGTAGTAGTAACACTCCTGTTCCTTCCCTTGGTGTCATTGCTGGCCTGAGTGGGGTTCTTGACTTCTACCCCGATTTAATGGAAAAGAGTTGGCATCCCCCTTCCCCGACTCCAGTTTCATAAGAAGCCTGTTAAAACAGGTGATTCATATGAGAACCACAATCCTCAATACTCAAGATGCTATCTGTAATAGAACAGAGAGTTGAATTAATATACATGGATTCCATTTATTAATGCACACAAGATAAGGAAAAATAAAACTAAAAATCTGAGTAAAGAACTTTTGGGGGGACTTCCCTGGTAGTCCAACTGCTGAGACTCTGTGCTCCCAATGCAGGGAGCCTGGGTTCAGTCCTGGGTCAGGGAACTAGATCCCACATGCCACAAAAGCTAAGAGTTTGTATGCCCAACAAAAAGATCCCTCATGGGGCAACTAAGATCTAAATAAATAAATGTCTAAAAATTAAAAACAAAGCCAAGCAGCTTGCTTTAAAAAAGTCTTTTTTTGAAAAATTGAGAACTATGAATTCCTGGAGTAAATTCAATTAAAACATGAAATGAATCATGCACTTAAATGTAAAACTATACAAATTATTTAGGAAAAGATAAATCTTTGGGACATAGAGTAACACCAAAAACATAACTCATAAGAAGAAAAATTGATCAACTGGACCTCATCAAAATTTAAAAAGACCATATTAAGAGGATGAGGAAAGAACTTCCCTGGTGGTCCAGTGGCTAAGACTCCATGCTCCCAAGGCCAGGGGCCTGGGTTCAATCCCTGGTTGGGAAATTAGATCCCACATGCTTCAACTAAAACCCGGCAAAGTCAAATAAAAATAATTTTTTAAAAAAGGGGGTGAGGGAGGGGATATATTGTACAGCAGAGACTGACACAACATCATAAAACAATTATACTCAAATAATATATATATATATATAATAAATTAAAACTGAGAGGATGAAATTACAAGCTATTGATTCGGAGGTAATATCCAACAAAGGAACTATGCTTAGAATATATAAAGAACTCTCAAACTCAAAAGCAGAAAAACAAACTACCCAGTGCAAAAATGGGCAAAAGACGAGGACATTTTGTTGAAGAGGATATACAGATGGCAAATAAAATGGAGAGATGTTCAATGTCATTCGTCATCAAGAAAATGCAAATTGAACTACAATCAGAAAATGCAAATTAAAACTACTACACACCTCAGAATGGTTAAAATTAAAAAAGAAAAATAGTAACACCAGATGCTGACAAGAAGGCAGAGAAACTGGATCATGAATACATTGCTAGAGGCAGGAGTCGGGGGTGGGGCAGGGTTTAAAATAATTTAATCACTCTGAAAACCAATTGTGTAGTTTTTAAAAAAACTGAAGGTGTTCTTGCCTTATAACCCAGCAAATGCCATTCCTGGGCATTTATTCCAGGTTTTGTGTTCACACAAAAAACCATGCAGGAGTGCTTACAGCAGATCTACTCATCATAGACTGAAATTGGAAGCAAACATCCTACAAGATGTGAATAACTGAATATGCTGTGGTACATCCGTACCATGCGATACCACTCAGCTGTGACAAGATGCAATCTATCAAACTTTTGATATAGCAATGACATGGATGTGCCCAGAGATTTGTGCTGTGTGCAACAAGCTGACCCCAAAGGTCCCACACTGTGTGATTCCATTTACATAAAACTCCTGAAATGACAAAATTAAAGAAAGGGAGAATAGGTTAGTGATTGCCCGGATTTAAGGAGAGTTTAGGGCTGGAAGGAAGTGGAAGTGGAGACGGCCTTAAAAGGACAGCATGGGGGATCCGTTGGTTGATGGACGAGTTCTGTATATTGACTGTATCAGTGTTAATACCCCCAATGGTGCTATTGTACTATACATACTTCTGCAAGATGGTCTCACTGGGGGAAACTTGTAAAGGGTGTGTCAGATCCTCTGTATTGTTTCTTTCAACTGCACATGAATCTACAGTTACACATAAGATAACAAAGAGAAGACAACTCTTCCCAATTTGCTGCGCTGTGCTATGCTCAGTGATGTCCAAATCTTTTTGACCCCATGGACTATAGTCCACCAGGCTCCTCTGTCCATGGGATTTTCCCAGTAGGAATACTGGAATAGATTGCCATTTCCTTCTCCAGGGGATCTTCTTGACTCAGGGATCAAACCTGCATCTCTTGCATCTCAGCAACAAGGATTAAAAGAAAATCTTGGATCCTAGCCATGTCACAGACCTAGGGAGCAGCCAGTTCATGTTGTAGTGGGAGACAAAGGAGTCCAATAGCAATAGAAAAGGGGGAAAATAACATTTAGTAGAACTGGGAGAAAGTCCCAGAGGCTTGAAACAGCATCGTGTGTTCAGGGAACTTTCAATATTTCAGAAGCCAGAAGTAACAGGGGATGAGTGTGGAGAGGCAAGCAGAGCAAGATCACCAGGGTGGGTGGCCATGCGGGGAGACCAGGGATTGACCCAGGCTTTTGCCCCTGCTGTTCACCCAAGAATATAAGACTCAAGTCCCATCAGTATGCATACCTATCTTTTCCATCTCTCTGATTTATCACCATCCGATATTCAAATGGCCAAAGCCAACAATGGCAACACAAGTGTCAAGATGATATTTTCTGTGGCTACCATCTGGAGTTTAGGATTTTTTGCTTAAATCCCTCCCTTATCAAAAATTACTTTAATGAAAGCTTCTAAAATTAACCTTCTGTAACTTGAGTGCTATAAATAAATGTGCTGTTATCATTTTAAGCCCTTTTTAAAATAAATCATGATGTGAAAAGTTTCGCTCTCTGTTTAGAAAGCTTTCTATTGCTGATAATCAGCTGACAGCGATCTGGGTAAGGAAAGTTTTCTGAAATTATATAATATTATCATCACTTAAAACCAGATAAACCAGACAAGAAAATCCCTTAGGTTTTAAAAATAATTGCGCTTAAAAATAAAATCACACTTTTAAACTTAGCAAAGTTGGGGAAAAAAATGTAATCACATAATGAAGGGAAATTATAATTGGATTATGAAAACATTGAAATATGTCCAAAGTAATAGCAAGATTATGCTATCCTTAAAATACAAATTAAAATAGAATCAATTGAATTTTGCGGTTTACTTTTTCCAGCACATTTCCTCTTTGTAATCCCCTATTAATTACACTGTTTAAAACATTCAACTTAAAAAAATCAGTGGCACAATCCAGCAAAATATAAAATCAAATAGGTCCCCAGCTAGCTATGCAGTAGTTCTTGCGAAGGACCAACAGCCATCAGAGAAACAGGCATCACCTTGCTACACAGTTTTCTTGTCCGTCTCCTCAATCCTGGCGGAAATGTCGTCTTATTCATGGTTGGCCAGTGTCTCAAACCGTGCCTGGCATGGAAAATACTCAACAAAAATGTCTGCCAAAGAGATGAACCTTCCTAGGAAGCTGAAAACTGCCTGTAATATAACAGTAATCTTAGCGGAGGGGACATCCAAGAGAGAGACCGCGGTGAACAGCGGTTAAGAGCTGGCAGCTAACTGGGCTGTCAGGCAATGTGGTCATGGGGCTGCCAAGCTGAGTTGGAGGTCAACCTGAGCTATTGGGTTCCCCAAAGAATTTGTTCGGGTTTTCCTGTAAGCTATTATGAACAAACATTTCGACCAGCCCAATACTCTCTTTAAAGATCTTTTTTTAAAATTTTTTGAGCAGTTTGAGGTTCATAGCAAAATTGAGAGGAAGGTAGAGAGATTTTCCATACCCCCCTGCCCCTCCCCACATGCGTCATCTCCCCTGTTATCAGCATCCCCATCAGAGTGGTACCTGTGTCATAACTGATGAACCTGCGCTGATGCATCACAATCACCCCAAGCCCATGGTTTGTATATGCATTCATTCTTGGTATTGCCCGGTCTGTGATTAAACATATAATGACATGCACCATAATGGATGGCACCACAGAGTATTTTCACCATCCTGGGCTACTTGCCAGGGTGTTATGAACCCATCATCACCCATGATACTTGCATAAAAGTCTTATTTCACCCCATAGAGCCTTAGACTTTTAGAGCCAGAAAGACATGTAAAAAAAAAATGTTTAATTGCATCTGTTTCACAGATGAGAAAACGTGGTTATTTTAATCATCAATCATCCTCTTCACTATCTGAATGGATCCGAAGCAGTGTAATAACTTCACAGCTCTTTCACACGTATTCAATAATTTCATTCTCTCCAACTACCCTGTAAAATGGGTGAGGGAAAGTCTCACTGTCTCTGAGAAAATAGAAGTTTCAGAATTTAAGTGATTTGCCTGAGGTAGTGGGGCCAGGCTGGAAGCCAGGTCATGTGCTTCTCTCAAAACAGACAGGATGATCATGTGATGTAATCAACATGGCGATGAACTTAGCAGGTTCTGGGGTCAGTATGTTTCTAACCAGACCAGTCTCTGGCTACCAGCCTCAGTCTCGAAACAAAGTTCCTATTACGTGGACTGTCATTAGTCCTGGGTCCTTGCTGCCTGAGGCCAGATCCTCCTCTGTGATAATCCTTCCTGCCTTTCCTAGAGAAAGAGAAGAAAATTAAAGGCTCTATGCATGAAAGAACATAAATTTACAGATGTCCCTCTGGAGTTTCAGCAGTCTAAGAAAGGATCCTCTGCTTCCTAAATATACAAGTAGTATTTGTAATGCGTGCATGGGAAGTCATTTCAGTCGTGTCCAACTCTGTGCGACCCTGTGGACTCTAGCCCTCCAGGCGCCTCTGTCCATGGGATTCTCCAGGCAAGAATACTGGAGTGGGTTGCCATGCCCCTCTCCAGGGGATCTTTCCAACCCAGGGATTGAACCCAAGCCTCTCATGTATCCTGAATTGGCAGGCAGGTTCTTTACCACTAAGGTCACCTGGGAACCCTAGTGGTAAATAAATACTAATATATTCCTAGGGCATTTACTACATATTTACCCTATGCCGAGTGATTTATAGATTTTAAAAATTTCACTGCCAGCACTCTTGGGAAATACTTGGTAGTATCTCCATTATAACGATGCAGAAAGAGGCTTAGAAGTTACGTTTCCAAGCATAGTTCTCTCCCAGTTATGTAAGGAAATAATCAGTATATTAAATAGGCTTTTTAATAATATTCATACCATCATAACATGAAGAAAAATGATTAAAAAGAGCACTTATGGAAGGGGCTGTTTGAGTGGAAGTCCTAATGATTTGGTTCTCATCCCATGACCCTGAACTAGAAGTCACACAAAGAAAAGCACACACTGGAACTTCCCTGGGGGTCCAGTGGTTACAACTCTGCACTTCCACTGCAGTAGGCATGGGCCTTGGACGTCACGTCCGGGAAGTGCTGACCCTCTTCCTCATCCTTAAGAGTTCATATAAGATCTCACTCATTCCAGTCCCTTGTTTATGATCATGGAATAGGAGGCCATCCCTACGGTAAGAAAGGAAGATGGTTTGAACAATTATAGCCACCAACCCACCCCCCTCGCGGGAGGGAAAGAATATGTGCTTGGCATCAGGAAGGCTTGGTTCCAGTTTTGGCCCCAATACCATGTAACCCTGAGTAAGCCCTTCATCCGCCTTAAGCCTCATTTTCCCTGTATTAATATGGACAAAAGGAAGCCATATCCCTCTGTGGGACACGGTGCAGACTGGATACATATTTTCTATATAAATAGATAATTCTCTGAGTCATAGACCCATGTGATTCCACCCTGGAGGAGCCACACATTCAAAAAAGCTTAGCTCACATGCCCCCTGCAAACACCCACACCACAGGATTAAAAAGAGACATATTTCACCCGCACGCCTCTGGAAGAACATCAAAGGAGATCCAGTTCCTACCCACAGCCCCAGCCGCAGCCTGTTTTCCTTCCTTCCCTTCTGTCCAGCGTTTCTGATTTAAGACCCGCAAAACGGGTCCCTACTCTTCCTCAGCCTGGGCAGCTCCGTGTTCCAGCTCCCCGCCTTGGTGTTGCACGTGGAATGGAGTCCTTCTCTCGCAGCCCTCCGCCTCCGCCTCCCTCCCCAGTCCCGTCCCAGTCGCCGCCTGAACCCTGCAGACCACCACAGTTCGTGGAGGTGGGCTGAGCAGGGCCCCCGCCCCACCCCCACGACGGCTGCCGGGAGGCCGGGATGCGGCGGGCGCTGACTGGCAGGGACTTGATTTCGCTCGCTGGCTCGGAGTCGGGAGGCTCCTGAGTCCTGCGCCGTGAGCGAGCTGGGCTGTCCTCAGACGACAGCTGAGACGGGGCTCGCTGCTGATCTGTGTTCTCTGTCCGCAGGGCGACAGCGGGGGGCCCCTAGCCTGTACCCAGGAATCTGGCAAGAAGTGGTACCACGTGGGCATCATCAGCTGGGGAAGGTCCTGTGGCCTGAAGAACACTCCAGGGATATACACCCTGTTAGAAAACTACCACTCCTGGATTAAGAAGGTGACTGAGCTAGAGGGAAGGCCCTTTCGTGCTGAGCAAATGGTAGGGAGTTCCAAAGAAAAAGCAAAGGTCTCTCGCGCCTCAGAATTCCCGAAGCCAGGCGGCCCCACATTCTGGCTGCTCCCCTGCCTTCTGCCCTATGTGACGTTCTAAGCTATTTTTCTACTAATAGTAAAACAGATGCTATTCTTTAATCAAGGAGGACGTGTGAATATGAGCCGCCAGCAGGGGGACTGACTACAGATTAGAGGCTAAGGGCTTAGAACTGAGGCTGCGGACAGCGGAACCGGAAGTCAGGCAGGCTGGAGAGTTTAGGGACTGGTCTTTGGGTCTCTGTAGTAGTCATGACGCTTTTCATTGCAGATGAGTTACCAAGCTCAAATCATCTAAAGCCAGAAAGTGTTGCTTATAGGTGTGCATAACAGAAAAACAAAACAAAACAAAATCGAAAAACAAGAGTGGTGTGTTGGTTGCCTTCAGGTTTATGGCTGGACCCAGGAGCTCAGCAGTTGTTAACTGGGACTGTTTCTCAAAAGGGCTTCCAAGAAATGACCACAATGACCACTAGTACCTTCCGTTTGTATCCTACCAGCTTAGCAGCTCCCAAAGAGAGAGCCATGTTCCTGATAGTTCCAGCAAAACTCCTTGGTCTCCCTCACTTGACACAGAGGCCCATGCCCATTGCCGCTCCAATTGCTGCGGCACATTCCTAGGCTAGGCCTGAGTCACGTGCCCACAGGAGCCAGGAAAGGGCCAGCCACCTAGAACAGTGTGCCCTGATAGTGAGTGCGGGAAATCCGGGTGCTGGGGGCACATCATTGGGTCTGGATACTGGAGATGCCCCTTGATACTGGACCTTCTGGCTGACCGATCTCTTGGACAGTCGAATCTCAGGCGTTCAGGAGTGCCTGAAGGAATGACGTCCAGAGACCATTGCTTTCAGACCACTGGAGGCAGCAGGGTTAGAGTGGGACAAGGGAGATCTGGCAAGTGTTTTCTCTCACAATCTCTTTCTGCAGAAGTAGCACCCATGCTGTAGATCAGGGAAAAGCCCAAGATTCCCTCCAAAGCTTTTCTTGTATCTTGCGTCTTGAGTCGGAGCCCAGGGCACCCAGTAGGGACTGAAGCCAGAGGGAAGAGGCATAAGGCAGCACGGAGCTGTTCAGTCTTGAGAGGCAAGAATCCTGGAGTGGGTTGCCGATTTCCTCCTCCAGGGGATTTTCAGGACTCAGGGATCGAACACTCATCTCAGCAGGTGGATTCTTTACCAACTGAGCCACCTGGAAAGCCCTTTTCACCCTAACCTTGGCAACAACTTCATTTTGGACGCGAGGGAGGAGAGGGAGAGAGTGACAGGTGGAGCAGGGCAGGCAGGCAGGCGGGCGGAGAAGGAGGTGGGATGGATGAGGGGTGGGGTGGGTGGAGGTGCGGAGGGCGAAGGATCCTCGTTTCCTGCCATCTCTGCTGTCCATCATCCCCTCCTGGAGGGGAAATCAGTATTCCTCCCTCTCGTCCTCTCCCCAAATGTTCTGTATTTAGAAAAGAAAGAGCAAACCCTGACAAATGCATATTGTTTTCCAACTAAAAATGCCACATCCGCTTCCGCCCCCACACAGATGTCAGCCCCTCTTCCTGGCTGCCCGGGTGTTGGTGTCGCCGGCCCAGGCACTCTGCCACCGCCCCTGGCATCGCCCGCTGTGAGCGCAGATGGAGCCCATGAACTGGACGGCTGGCCTCCCCTTGAGGTCGCCTGGTTTCTGAGAAACAGATTCTCTGCAATTTCTCTCAGGAGAAGCATTTCCAGCTCAAAACTCTTCTGTCCTCCTCTCCCACCTCCCGCACCCCTCCCTGCCACACACACACACACACACACAACTCACTTGTTTGGAAAGTGCCCGCTCAGGGTCTTAGTCATGGCCGACCCTTTGCAGCCCCCTGGACTGTAGCCCACCAGGCTCCTCCGTCCATGGGATTCTCCAGGCACGAATACTGGAGTGGATTGCCATTTCCTTCTCCAGGGGATCTTCCCCACCCAGGGATCGAACCTGTGTCTCCTGCATTGGCAGGTAGATTCTTTACCACTGAGCCACCCGGGAGGCCTGAACCTTTTATTCTTCCTGTTGAAAAGCACCTTCTCACCCAACCCTTTTGCCTGTGGACATGAAAGGGCAGAGAGGACCACTCACACTGCTCAGATGAGGAAGCTGAGGCTCCGAGAAGAAAAGGCCTTCACTGAGAGTGAAGAAGGCTAAGAGCCAGGGCTGGGGGGAGGCGTGTGGGAGCCTCCAGTGTGCCCCAAGATACCTCGCCCCACCGTGGCATGAGTTCTAATCCCACGGCTCCCTTGCTGCGGAAGTCAGGAACGCTCAGAGTCCACAGCCTCCTGGCTCCCAGCTGAGCGACTCTGAACCGGCAGAACACACACAGTGCAACTCTGCTTGTTACTAAAGTCTGCCGTGTGCAGAATAACTCCTATATGCCAACCACACTTTTAAATACTCTTCTGTGTATTAAGATTCCCCCTCAGGGGACTTCCCTAGTGATCCAGTGGCCTAGACGCTGCACTTCCAATGCAGGGGGTGTGGGTCCCATCCCTGATTGCAGAAATAAGGTCCAACGTTGCCATGCAGCCTGATCAAAAAAATAAAAACCCTCATCCTCAGAATTGTGTTGTGTGAGTCGCTCAGTCATGTCCAGCTCTTTGGAACCCCAAGGATTCTAGTCTGCCAGACTCCTCTGTCCATGGGATTCTCCAGGCAAGAATACTGGAGTGGGTTGCCATGCCCTCCTCCAGGGGATCATCCTGATCCAGGGATGGAACCTGGGTCTCCTGCACTGCAGGCAGATTCTTTACCACTATGCCACCAGGGAAGCTCCCCTCCCCCCCCCCGCAAAAAAAATCCCCCCTCATCTTCACAGTAGCCCCAGGATTCAGATCTACCACTGGGCCTTGTTTACAGATTGAGGAAACCACGGCCTCTGGTCACAGGGCTCCGAGGGGGTGAGACTCTATTCACCCCGGCCTGTCTGGTCTAGATGGAGGTAGCCCTGAGCCCTTGGGTCACCCTGCCTCTGGACACTGTCCAAGACAAGGACATGGGCCTACAGGTCTGATACCTGGGTTCAGGTATCACTCACTCTTTGAGGAATTGGATCCAGCTGGTGCAAATTCTGTGTCCTCCCAGTCAAAAGGATTTCTAGAGAAGGTTAGAGAGTAAAAATCCATGATTTCACATTGCAAAGACTGTCAAGGCAGTACATCAGCTCTTTATCCTGGACCCTGGAAGAGCAATGGGGCAGTGAAGGAGGCTCCCGCTTGCTCTTAAGCCATCGGTCGATAAACCACTCAGTCACACACAGTGTTAGGCACCCACGTGCCCTTATGTCCAGGCATATCACTATGATCAAGGCAAACATGGTGAATGCCTCTTTGGAGCTTGCACCGGGGTAGGGAAGCCAGCAGTGGACAGGAGATGACAGGGGGGCGAATCTCACTAAGGGCAAGCCCAGCGTTCCGTGCTGCTAACATCCTCTTTTTTAGTTGGAGTATAGTTGCTTTGCAGGGTGTGTTAGCCTCTGCTGTACCATCACCTGAATCAGCGGTGTGTGTGCATGCATCCCCTCCCTCTCCAGCCTCCCTCTCACCCTCTCGGTCATCACAAAACACCGAACTGAGCTCCCTGTACCATACAGAGGCTTCCCCCTAGCCGTCCATCTCACCCACGGCAGGGCTTCCCTGGGGGCTCAGCTGGTAAGGAATCCGCCTGCAATGTGGGAGACCTGGGTTCCATCCCTGGGTTGGGAAGATCCCCTAGAGAAGGCAACAAACACCCACTCCACTGACTATACTGGACTGTATAGTCCACGGGGTCGCAAAGAGTTGGACACGTCCGAGCAACTTTCACTTTCACTTTACACAAGGCAATGTATAGATGTCAATGCTGCTCTCTCGGTTCATCCCACCTTCTCCTTCCCCTCCCTGTGTCCGCAAGCCCAGTCCGTTCTCTGAGTCTGCAACATTCTCCAGTTCCTGCGGCAGTCGAGGGGGCTCTGTGCTCTAAGCTGTTTGTTTGCAGTCATCTCAAAGAGCAAGATGAGCAATGGATATGCTCCGCTTGCGTTGCTGGGGTGAGTAGAGTACTGGGGACAGACACAAACCTGCAGACAGAGGACAGGATGATCTACTTAAGAAAGGGCGTGTGGTCCCGCGGAAAAGATGACGATGGAAAGGGCAGGGGTCTAACCTGGGGACCATTGCCTCATGCCGCCTTTAGAGGTACCTGGTCCCCTACACTCATCCCAAGGCCACTACACAATACAGGACGGCAGGCTTTTAACAATGACATTCAACCAGCATGAGATGGTGAGAACACAGGAAGGGCTGGCCCTTGCTAAACAAAGAATAAGACAGACAAGCTTTCTGAACGACTCACCATCAAAGCTTTGTGCAGCCTGACAAAACAGGCTGGCCTTGAGGCCAGCCTGAGCCACTCTGCATTCAGAATAAATACAGATTTCACTCCAGAAACTTTGAGGTGCATCGGAGGTCTTCACTGGAAGGTTTCTTGAAGGGGAGAAGAAGAGAGAACGTTGGACTCACATCCACACTTGACACAAGTCATCTGGCGGCAGCCTTCTTTCCCAAAAATGCACATTTCACAGCAGCTGCTCAGCTTCATCTTTCTTGATCTTCCAATTCCCACCCTGCCTGGTCTTCCTCCCCCACACCCCTCCTGCCTCTCCCGAGGGCAAAAGCCCTTCCCCACCTTCTTCTCTTCCCTGGTTATTGTAAATAGTGCTGGTAAGAACAAAAATGTGGAATCTAGAAAATGGTACAATAAATCTTAATTTTGTTGAATTGGTTCATGGTGCTTTTCAGGTCTACTATGTTCTTCTACTTTTCTAAATATTCATTCTATTAATTTTTGAGAATTTAATATTGAAACTCCAACTAAAAATCTTAATTTATCAGCTTGAAAAATGATTGTAATATATAGTGAAACTGGACTTCCCTGGTAGCTCAGTGGGTAAAGGATCTGCCTGCAGTGCAGGAGACCCCGGTTCAATTCTTGGGTTGGGAAGATCCCCTGGAGAAGAGGGATAGGCTACCCACTCCAGTATTCTTGGGCTTCCCTGGTGGCTCAGATGGTAAAGAATCTGCCTGCAATGCTCGAGACCTGGGTTCGATTCCTGGGTTGGGAAGATCTCCTGGAGGAGGGCATGGCAACCCATTCCAATACTCTTCCCTGAAGAATCCCCATGGACACAGGAGCCTGGGGGGCTACGGTCCATGGGGTCACAAAGAGTTGGACAAGACTGAGCAACTAAACTACATGTAACAAGTAACTAAACTACATGTAGCGGAACTACATGTAGATTTGTTCTATATTTTTCAAGTCTCCTGTAAATGTATTAGCATACTTTCATAATTTAAAAAAGAAAGAGAAAAAACAAGAAAAATGATACAGATGAACATATTTGTGAAGCAGAAAGAACAACACAGGCATAGAAAACAAATGTGTGGATACCAACGGGGGAAGGGGAGGTGGGAGGAACTGGGAGCTTGGGACTGACATCTGCGCACTCTGGATACTGCGCATAAAATAAATTACTAATGAGAGCCTGCTGTAAAGCACGGGGAACGCCCCTCAGTGCTCTGCAGTGACCTGTGGGAAGGAGTCCGAAAGAGAGGGGAATGCGTGTGTACGTAGAGCGGATCCACTTTCCAGCAGAAACCAGCCAACACTGTAAAGCAACTATACCCCAGTGAAAATGTAAAAAAAGAAAAAATTGCCTTCCAGGTGCTATGAAAGCTAAGTCAGAAATCTGGCTTTGACTTCACTGCCGTGAGATGAATATCTCAGTGATTCCCAGGGTTGGAGTCCCATAAGGAGAGAACCGGAAGGGCTGTTACAAAGATGAAAAATCTGACACCCAAAGAGGAAGGCGAGTTGCCCGAGGTCACCCAACAACTTCGTGGCAAAGTTAGGTTTTGAGTTTCGAAAGCCTGATTCGGTCGCTGGCCTACAAGTCTCGGGGAAGGACCCCATGGGCCCAGAGGTCAGCTGTGGTCACCCACTAAGGGGTCACACAGCCAAAGCCCAGCAGGCACAGAGCGCCCTGCGGGGAATAAAGTGCCTTGTGTGGGCCTAACCTCTGTGCTCGGTAGACACGGCTGCAGTGAGGAGCAGGAAGGGCTGTGGCCTTGGACCTACAAGTCCCAGACCATCTGTGGGGAAGGACAGAGCTTGCAGGCTCTTGTTTTAAATTCCTAACTTCTTGCAAACCAATACTTACATAAAACGTAAGACAATTTGGTCACTAGAAAAATGAACCACAAAATGAACATATAAAATAACAAGCTCAAACTTGTATGATTCGTATTAGATTCAACTCACAGAAAATCACCCTGTTAAATGGCTCTGAAGGTTTCTAAACGTTTCCTCTCCATTTCTGACCTTATCCTGGGCCAGGAACAAGTTGTTTGCTGACCAGTGGTGGTCTGTGTTCCACTCTTGGAGAAGTATTTCCCTGAAAGATCCAAACTTGAATTACTCAAAGGTAAAGGGCTTCCCTTGTGGCTCAGCTGGTAAAGAATCTGCCTGCAGTGTGGGAAACCTGGATTCAATCCCTGGGTTGGGAAGATCCCTTGGAGAAGGAAATGACTGCCCAGTCCAGTATTCTGGCCTGGAGAATTCCATAGACTGTATAGTCCATGGGGTTGCAAAGAGTTGGACACAACTGAGAGACTTTCAATTCAATTCAATTCAAAGGGCCACTGCAATGAGAAGCCCCCGGCCTGCAGTTAGAGAAAGCCCATGCAAAGCAACAAAGACCCAGCGCAGCCAAAAATAAATACATAAAATTTTAAACAGTTTAAAGAAAAGACGTAGTGGGCCCCTGACTTTCTAAAGTCTAGGAGGATCACATTAAAATATGGGTTAGATTGAAATGTGATGCATGAGTCATCACTTGAATTGAGACTCTACAGACTTATGTATTATTCATTGTCTTGAGCAATAAAAACTCACAAAATGCCAAAGTGCCCTCAGGCCCCAGAATAGCTTAATTGGGCACCATTGCTCTGTGCTGCAAAGCGGCTATTTAATTCTGAGTTCTGCAGTTTTACATCAGAACAGGCCCAGGAAGAGGCCATTTTCCGTCTTTGGTCCCTGGATCCTCTGAGTGCGGGAAGCATGTAGCATCCTTCCAAAGTGCTGTCCCCGGATCACCCAGGGACTCAGGTGCTGGGTGAGCAGCTGCCGGCGCAGTTGAGGAGGTGAAAGGTCCTCTGGGGTGGGGAAAGGAGAGTCGGATCGATGTCACCCACACCAGGGAGGCAGGCAGGCAGGCAGGCCTGGGTTCTCTGCCCTGAGCTGGCCTTGATGGCCGTGGAGGGTTAGGTCCAGAATTGCTCTGGCCGAGACTCAGGCCTTGGCCCCAGGAACGTGAGTACCTATGCCCCAGGTGCCTGGTCTGTGAAACGGTGGGACTGTCCCATGCACTGCCAAGGCCAATGCCAGGCTGTGATGACTCAGATGAAGTGACGCAAAGCCAGCTGTGGGTAACACTCAGGAAAACCCAACTCCTGCATGGGGCAAAGCTGAGTGACAAGACCTCAGGCTGGGTTGGGGGAGCTTGGGGAGTTCTCACTCCTCCTCCTACCCCTCCCTGGCCTGGACTTGAGTTTCCTTGAAGTTCTCTGTATTGTTCAACTTGAATGCCACCCATGACGGGGAATTCATCCCCCACGGGAAGGCCTTCTCAGCTACATACAGCTTTGACCTGGAGAACAAGGTCTCAAGTTGAGCTGCATCAACTCCCAATGGGTCTCACCCCAGCACTGTGTGCGGCTCCTGGGGGGCCACCCAGACAGACGTGGGCACCCTCGAAGACCACTCTTCTGACCTCAGGGAGTCCTGGCTTCTGTTAGCTACACATCCCAGCTCCCTGTCACATCTCCGAAGTATACTTCTACAATCGGCAACATCTTGTCACTCAGAACACACTCCCAGGGGAGATGCCTTCCAGGGTGAGAGCCATCCCCCTCCTGCTGCTATGGGGTCTCTTTGTGGACCCCAAAAGGGGGGCCCACCAGATCTTCCAGAACCATAGAGTGTGTGGGCAAAGCCCACCTCAGTGCCCTCAGCTGCCTTCTTTTCTTTTCTTGACACCATGACTGCCCCTCCCTGAGTCCCGGGCCCTGTTGGTCCTTCTGTTCCTCTTACCGACCCCCCCGCTCTGGGATGGACTTGCGACTAAAGCCTCAAGCTCCGCACTTCCGCTCTCTTCCGTTTCATCCTGAGCGATTCAGCCCCAAACCCTGATGTGGCACGCAGGGCTGCTGTGTCCTCAGTTCAAGGGCAGGAGGGTCTCAGGACTGCGTGGGGCCAGCGGGTCCACGGGAAAGGGGGCCCCCACGGGGTGGGGAGGTGGTCAGAGCCTGCCTGGGGCCGCAGCATGTCCATACGGCAGCTCGGGTGACGCACGAAGTCAGGGTCCAAGACGGGGGTCCCTGACCAGGGGGCCTGACATCAAGGAACATTCTACAAAATAGCCGGAACAAAATCTACAGCAGTACTGAGGCTGTGGAAATCAAAGAAAAATGGAGGAATTGTCCCAGGAAAAGAAGACCAAAAGGAAGTGACAATTCGGGGTAGCACATCATTCTAAATGGATCCTTTGGCTCTGAAATACGTTATCAGGCCAGTTGGTAAAGCCTCAGTGAGGTCTGAGGATTCCAAGGATGGTGTCCTTGTTTGTAGACACATACACGTGGATAGAAAATCAGGTCAGCAACTTGCTCTCCAATGAGCAGAGGGAAAAGGCTTTCTTATATAACTGTACTTTCTATTTTTCTGTAATTTTATAATTGCTTGAATTTTTTTTTTTTAAAGTAGACGATTTCAGAGCTGGCAATGAATGGGAGATTCCCTGACCCTCCACTGTATTTATGAGAAGAGGACAAAGTTGCAGAGAGGTTAAAGCGACTTGAGCGTGGTCACACAACTGGTAGGTGTTAGTCGTGGTTCCCAAACCCTCCTTTCAAGTCTTATGATTGGATCTAGTCTAAGTGCTTCGTTTTACAGGTTAAGAAACTCGGATGCCAGGGTCATGAAGAGATTTACCCCAAAATGAGCAGAACACATTCCAGGTGGCAGGTTAATTTGGACAAATTTGGAGAGTCTTCTAAGTGTCTGAAATTGAACTCTGAGTGCTGGTCTCTTCCATCCATGTGCCCAGAAAATGCTCATAGTGTTGGTCTGAAGACATTCCTCTCAGGCAGGAAGTCCTCTGCCGCTTGCTCGGGGTTTTCAATTTGTTGCCAGACAAAGTGGTTACAGTATATGGAGCTACTTTGCCTGCATGGGTCTGTATGGGTTTCTGGGGGTTTTCTGCCCTCTTAGTCACTGACAGCCTGAGACCTTGCCCTTCCATGAGGCAGCCGTCAACCAGCCTTATCTCCGGCAATTCTGAAGAGGCAGAATAGCATCCAGAGTCTCTCTAAGGAGAGCACAGGCCCATGGAGAAAGAAGGTGACCGGTGCCTGCTAGGGGGCAGAGGTGGGAGCTGAACTGTGTCCCCCAAAATTCGTATGTTGAGGTTCTAACCCCCAGGACATCAGAATGTGACTATAGTAAGAGATAGAGCCTTTTGAGAGGTGATTAAGGTCTCATGAGGTCACTGGAGCGAACCCTGATCTGACGTGACGGGTGTCCTTGTAAGAAGAGAGGATGGGGACACAGACAACCCTGTGAGGACACAGGGAGAAGCTAGTTGTCTGCACGCCAAGGCGAGAGGCCGCAGGAGAAACCTAACCTGCTGACACCTTGACCTCGGACATCCAGCCTCCAGAGCTGGGAGAACAAGAACTTCTGTTGTTGAAGCCCTGGGTCTGTGGGACTTTGTTCCAGCCTCCTGACAGATTAGCACAGCAGGAGTGAGGAATGCTGGAGGAACGACTTTTCTACAGACCACAGGTTCTTTGCAGATTCCCTCTGCCCACATTAAAATGTCACCTTCCCTCAATGACCCCACCAGGTGACACTCTTCCCATTGGGACCCAAATCAACAAGCAGGGAACAGTACACTCAGTCTGGAGTCCGAAGTCCCAGCACATCCACTCAGGAGTTGTGTGGTCTTCTGCAAGTCACTTAACCTTCCTGAGACCCAGGTTCCTTATCTGAAAATAGGATTCATAGTTTCTGCTTTAGTCTTTCAAAGAATTGTTGAGAAGCTCAAATGTAGAAACTAATAGAAGTAATAAAGCAGATTATACATGCAATGGATTGCTACTAATGAGAGTAATACCATAGTTGGGGCTTCCCGGGTGGTGCTAGTGGTAAAGAACCCGCCTGCCAATGCAGGAGATGTAACAGACATGGGTTCAATCCCTGGACTGGAAAAGATCCCCTGGAGGAGGGCATGGCAACCCACTCCAGTACTCATGCCTGGAGAATGCCTTAAGCAGAGGAACCTGGTGGGCTATGATCCACAGGGTTGCAAAGAGTCACACATGACTGAAATGACTTAGCGCAGCACACAGCACGCGATACTATAGTCTTCATAATTTTTAAAATGTAGTCACTGAATTTCTACTGCAGTTAGAAAATGAAAACACCATCTCCAGAATCTATAATCCAGGATGGAATATGAGAGTTACATATATAAAGCTATATAAAGGATGGCACATAATGAAATACAGTCAAAAAACAGAAATTGTTTGGTCAGAGGAAGAAAGTCATCACAATCTGATGTGCGTTATTGTTGCTCATTCATTCATCAAACACTTCCTGGGAGACTTTATGTGCCAGCCTGTTATACCCCTGGAATAGAACTGTGAACAGAACTGCAAACACTCAGAAAGCCTAGGTACTAGGCTAGGTTCAGAGTTTGGCAGAATGAATAGGACTCGATTAGGTTATTCTAGGGGAGGGCTTCAGAGGTATAGGAATACTGCCAACAGACTTAGTGGGATTGGCCCAGAAGCGACTGCAATTCCCAGCTACAGCCACCAGATGGCAGAGTGACTTCAGACAAAAAGTTTATCAAAGTTTGGGGAGAAATTTCTTTCTTCCTCCAAATGAGGAATGCTTGCACAGGTTTGGGATCCCCCAGAAGTCTAGGGGAGCAGAAGATACAGACTTCAAGGGTGAGAAGGAAGAAGAGGCTCCTTGCCTGACAACTGGTGGGAGCTTTCCAGAGCCACTGGATTGGCCCTCAGAGGTGGGGCTCCGGGCTCAGAGCAGCCATAGCCGAAAGATATTCTTGAGGGAGCTGGCCCCTGGGGGTCCTCTCAGGACTGGGAACTGACGAGTGGTCCCCCTTGCTCTGTGGCTGGGTCACTTGGGGGTCCTCTCTTCCCTCTCCCCTAGGGAGCCAGGAATCCTGCCCCACAACTCCCCTGGTGCTAATCTGCAAAGCCTGGGTTCTCCTCCTCCTGAGACGTCAGGCAGGGTGCTGTTGGAGGCAGAAGCCCTGATTTGGCAGCATAGAGCAGAACCCCACTGCCTGAGCCTCCTTACTGTGCCAGAGTGTAAGACTTGGATCCTCAGAAAAATGAGTTTTTCCTCACTGTCCCCTCCACACAGCCCTCCGGGTCATATATCCATTCAAAACTTTCATGAGTGATCTACACCGCCAGGCAAGGGGCTTCCGTTGTGGCTCAGTAGTAAAGAATCCACCTGCCAAAGCAAGAGATGTAAGAGACTTGGGTTCCGTCCCTGGGTTGGGAAGATCCCTTTGGGGTAGGAAACGGCAACCGGTTTCAGTATTCTTGCCTGGAGAATCCCATGGACAGAGGAGGCTGGCTAGCTACAGCGCAGGGGATCTTAAAGAGTCAGACACGACTGAGCAACAACATACACACACACTGCCAGTCTGTGTGCTGGGACCCGGGAGTCCATGAGACAGACCATTCACAGAACAGGCTGCAAACTAGACTCCAAGGTCTGAATCCAGGCTGCTGCCCGTGTGTGTTCATATTGTCCATGGCTGCTTTGTTCTATAAGGCAGAGATGAGCAGCCGTTACAGAGACCATATGGTCCGCAGTCCTAAAGTATGTGCTATAGAAATTGTTTGCTGACGGCCCATCTGCGGGGAGAGACAAGGAAGTGAACTGAGGATAACATCACTATAAAGAGAGCTGTGATGGAGGTGGGGCCACGATAAAGGTGGGCGCAGGTGAGAGATGGAGTTGAGTGGGTGAGCAGACAGACAAATGGATAAAGAAGATATGGTACATACATACAATGGGATACTACTCAGCCATTAAAAAGAATGAAATAACGCCATTCACAGCAACACGGATGGACCTGGAGATTACCATACTAAGTGAAATAAGTAAGTCAGAGAAAGACAAATATCATGATACCACTTACATGTGGAATCTAAAAAACAAATGATACAAATGAACTTATTTACAAAACAAAAGCAGACTCACAGACTTAGAGGACGAACTGATGATTACTTAGGGGAGAAGGGTTAGGGGGATAGATTGGGAGTTTGGGATTGGCATGTACACATTAAACATACTATATTTAAAATATATAACGAACAAGGACTTACTGTATAGCACAGGGAACTCTGCTCAATATTCTGCAATAGCCTAAATGGGAAAAGAATTTGAATAAGAATAGATAGAGGTGTAAGTCCAACTGAATCACTTTGCTGTGCTCCTGAAGTTAACACAACATTGTTAATCAACTATGTTCTAATATAAAATTAAAATTGTTTTAAAAAGAGGAAAAAGAGAGAGAGTTGTGTTAGAGGCAGGGCCGTGATGGAGGCGGGGGCAGGTGAGAGATGAAGTTGAGTGGGAGGCTGGGTGGGGGAGCACCCAGGTGGGCCTGTCTTTTAGGACCCCTGGGGGCCCCTGAAGCAGCCATGAGGAGCCATTGAAGGGCCTAGAGCAGGAGTGACAAGATCCCACCCCAGGAACCACTGTGTGGAAAGTGGAGGAGCGGGAGACAGCCGCAGAGCCGAGGGGCCCCGTAAGAGACTGTGGTGGCCCCATCCAGGACAGAGAAGAGAGGCCTGCAGAGCCCAGGAGCTGTGGGCATGGAGAAGGATTGATCCTGGCAGGCTTCCTAGTGTAGGGGATGGAGAGGCAGGTCAAGGCTGAGTCTGTGTCCAGCCGGCATCCCCAAACTCTGGGGTCTCACGAGGCTCACCAAACAAACCCTCCAGATGCAGCCATGGGGGAGCCATGCGGATCACTGAGAGAAGTCCCTCATTCAAAGGAGGGGAAACGAAGTCGGAGGTTTCCTGATGTGAGTTTCCATGCTTTGGGCAGGGGCCTCCTGATGTTAGGGTCCATGCTCTGCACCCCTTTCCGGCTGAGTGTGGGATGCCTGGTATTTTCCAGGAGCTTCCTAACCAGTGACATCGGCATGGGCCTCTTAGGATGCCCTGTGGGTGGGACCAGGGCTGTGGTGAACTCAGGGAGCCTTAAAAACCCAGCACATCCCAGCCCCAGTCCTTTCAACAAAAGAGAGATAAAGGCTAAGCCTATCTCACAGGTTTCCCCAAGGTGCCCAGGGTGGTGCTGTGGAGCGACAAAACCAGCCCTGAGGGCTGGAAGCAAAGACCCCCATGAGTATGGGAGGTCCGAAATCCTCAGTGTGTTTACTTTGGGCCACACTTCACAGCCCGGGGGACCTTAGTTCCTTGACTAGGGATTGAACCCATGCCCCCTGCATTGGAAGGCAGAGTCTTAACCACTGGACCTTTAGGGAAGTCCCAAGCTTCAGGTTTTATTGTTATTAGTTTTCAATCAAGTACCCTTTGCATTCTGTTTCATCATATATCTTTTGTGTTTTGAAGTAGAAGAAAATTTTAAATTACTAACAGTGACGCTCTAAGAAGATGCTTCAGGAACATGTGTCAGGGTGTTCTGTAGTTCCTGGCATCTCCCACTCAACCAGGCGGGGGTCTGGGGCAGGAAAACAAGGATGCAGCTGCAGCCTGGAGAGAGGGAGACAGCTGTTTACACTGATACCACAGCAAAGATGTAAGGAGGGACAGAGAGGTGATCAGCCCCGAAGCTCCCTGACAGTAGGGACACGCCTTTCAGCCTTGTGTCCCCTTGGTTACAAGGCCCTGACACAAAGCATTTATACATGGTGAATATGCCTCAGATCAATAATGAGGAGGATGATAGAATGCCCCAGGCTGTGAAACAGCTAAAGCATGGCCAGCTGCCCCCTTCTCTCTGTAATTTCTCTAAACTGCAATTTTCTTACCTGCAAGGTGGAAGTAATGACCCCTTCCTGCCTAGCTGTTAGTTCTGTGGCAAGGCAGTAAGGCAAAGTTCCGTTCAGTCACTCAGTCGTGTTCAACTCTCTGCGACCCTATGAACCGCAGCACTCCAGGCCTCCCTGTCCATCACCAACTCCCAGAGTCTACCCAAACTCATGTCCGTTGAGTCAGTGATGCCATCCAACCATCTACTCTGTCGTCCACTTCTCCTCCCACCCTCAATCTTTACCAGCATCAAGGCCTTTTCAAATAAGTTAGCTCTTTGCATCAGGTGGCCAAAGTATTGGAGTTTCAGCTTCAACATCAGTCCTTCCAATGAACACCCAGGACTGATCTCCTCTAGGATGGACTGGTTGGATCTCCTTGCAGTCCAAGGGACTCTCAAGAGTCTTCTCCAACACCACAGTTCAAAAGCATCAATTCTTCGGTGCTCAGCTTTCTTTATAGTCCAACTCTCACATCCATACATGACTACTGGAAAAACCATAGCCTTGACTAGATGGACCTTTGTTGATAAAGTAATGTCTCTGCTTTTTAATATGCTGTCTAGGTTGGTCATAACTTTCCTTTCAAGGAGTAAGCGTCTTTTAATTTCATGGCTGCCATCACCATCTGCAGTGATTTTGGAGCCCCCCAAAATAAAGTCAGCCACTGTTTCCACTGTTTCCCCATCTATTTGCCATGAAGTGATGGGACCAGATGCCATGATCTTAGTTTTCTGAATATTGAGCTAAATTTAAGCCAACTTTTTCACTCTCCTCTTTCACTTTCATCAAGAGGCTCTTTAGTTCTTCACTTTCTGCCGTGAGGGTGATACTGTCTGCATATCTGAGGTTATTGATATTTCTCCCGGCAATCTTGATTCCAGCTTGTGCTTCTTCCAGCATTTCTCATGACGTACTCTGCATATAAGTTAAATAAGCAGGGTGACAATATACAGGCTTGACGTACTCCTTTTCCTATTTGGAACCAGTCTGTTGGTCCATGTCCAGTTCTAACTGTTGCTTCCTGACCTGCACACAGATTTCTCAAGAGGCAGGTCAGGTGGTCTGGTATTCCCATCTCTTTAAGAATTTTGTTTGTTTGTTGTGATCCACACAGTCAAAGGCTTTGGCATAGTCAATAAAGCAGAAATAGATGTTTTTCTGGAACTCTCTTGCTTTTTTGATGATTCATCGGATGTTGGTAATTAGATCTCTGGTTCCTCTGCCTTTTCTAGAACCAGCTTGAACATCTGAAAGTTCACAGTTCACGTATTGCTTAAGCCTGGCTTGGAGAATTTTGAGCATTACTTTACCAGCGTGTGAGATGAGTGCAATTGTGCGGTAGTTTGAGCATTCTTTGGGAGTGCCTTTCTTAGGGATTGGAATGAAAACTGACCATTACCAGTCCTGTGGCCACTGCTGAGTTTTCCAAATTTGCTGGGATATTGAGTGCAACACTTTCACAGCATCATCTGTGAAATAGCTCAACTGGAATTCCATCACCTCCAGTAGTTTTGTTCGTAGTGATGCTTTCTAAGGCCCACTTGACTTCACATTCCAGGATGTCTGGCTCTAGGTGAGTGATCACACCATGATGGTTATCTGGGTCATGAAGATCGTTTTTGTATAGTTATTCTGTGTATTCTTGCAGCCTCTTCTTATATCTTCTGCTTCTGTTAGGTCCATACCATTTCTGTCCTTTATTGAGCCCATCTTTGCATGAAATGTTCCCTGGGTATCTCTAATTTTCTTGAAGAGATCTCGAGTCTTTCCCATTCTGTTGTTTTCCTCTATTTCTTTGCATTGATCACTGAGGAAGGCTTTCTTATCTCTCCTTGGTATTCTTTGGAACTCTGCATTCAAATGGGTATATCTTACCTTTTCTCCTTTGCTTTTCATTTTTCTTCTTTTCACAGCTATTTGTAAGGCCTCCTCAGACAGCCATTTTGCCTTTTTGCATTTCTTTTTCTTGGGAATGGTCTTGATCCCTGTCTCCTGTACAATGTCACGAACCTCCATCCATAGTTCATCAGGCACTCTGTCTATCAGATCTAGTCCCTTAAATTTATTTCTCACTTCCACTGTATAATCATAAGGGTTTTGATTTAGGTCATACCTGAATGGTCTAGTGGTTTTCCCAACATTCTTCAATTTAAGTCTGAATTTGGCAATAAGGAGTTCATGATCTGAGCCATAGTCAGCTCCCGGTCTTGTTTTTGCTGACTGTATAGTGCTTCCCCATCTTTGGCTGCAAAGAATAAAATCAATCTGATTGGTGTTGACCATCTGGTGATGTCCATGTGTAGAGTCTTCTCTTGTGTTGTTGGAGGAGGGTGTTTGCTGTGACCAGTGTGTTCTCTCTCTATTAGCTTTGCCCTGCTTCATTCCGTACTCCAAGGCCAAATCTGCCTGTTACTCCAGGTGTTTCTTGACTTTCTACTTTTGCATTCCAGTCCCCTATAATGAAAAGGACATCTTTTTTGGGTATTAGTTCTAAAAGGTCTTGTAGGTCTTCATAGAACCGTTTAACTTCAGCTTCTTCAGCGTTACTGGTTGGGGCATAAGCTTGGATTACCATGATATTGAATGGTTTGCCTTGGAAATGAACAGAGATCATTCTGTCATTTCAAAGATTTCACGCAAGTACTGCATTTCTAACTCTTTTGTTGACCATGATGGCTACTCCATTTCTTCTAAGGGATTCCTGCCCACAGTAGTAGATATAATAGTCATCTGAGTTAAATTCACCCATTCCAGTCCATTTTAGTTTGCTGATTCCTAGAATGTCAATGTTCACTTTTTCCATCTCCTGTTTGACCACTTCCAATTTGCCTTGATTTATGGACCTAACATTCCAGGTTCCTATGCAATATTGTTCTCTACAGCATCAGACCTTGCTTCTATCACCAGTCACATCCACAACTGGGTGTTTTTTTTTTTTTTTGCTTTGGCTCCATCCCTTCATTCTTTCTGGAGTTATTTCTCCTCTGATCTCCAGTAGCATATTGGGTACCTACCAACCTGGGGAGTTCCTCTTTCAGTGTCCTATCATTTTGCCTTCTCATGCTGTTCATAGGGTTCTCAAGGCAAGAGGTTTGCCATTCCCTTCTCCAGTGAACCACATTCTGTCAGACCTCTCCACCGTGACCCGTCTGTCTTGGGTGGCCCCACACGGCATGGCTTAGTTTCATTGAGTTAGACAAGGCTGTGGTTCATGTGGTCAGATTGGCTGGTTGTCTGTGATCGTGGTTTCAGTCTGTCTGCCCTCTGATGCCCTCTCTTAGCGCCTACAGTCTTACTGGGGTTTCTCTTACTTTGGACGTGGGGTATCTCTTCACAGCTGCTCCAGCAAAGCGCAGCCACCGCTGCTTATGGGCTTCCCAAATAGCTCAGCTGGTAAAGAATCTGCCTGAAATTCAGGAGACAGGTTCAATCCCTGGGTTGGGAAGATCCCCTAGAGAAGGGAAATGCTACCCACTCCATTATTTTGGCCTGGAGAATTCCATGGGGTCACAAAGAGTCGGACACGACTGAGGAAGGCAAAGGAAACACTTCAAAACCTACAAGACCAGTTGCGATACACAAAGAGCCATTATCCCATAGAGTATCACTACAGTAAAACCCTGCCATGAGGCCCTTAATGGGGTGGGGGAGCTGAGAAATCCAAGGCCCTAAAATGCAGAGTCGTGGAGCATTGCAAAACAGAATGAACGAGGGAGCCTTGGGTCCCTGGTAGTGTATCGTCTCTCCCAGCACAAGCTCTTGTTTGGCACCACCTGGTGGCACCTGTCTACCCTGCCTTAAGTATCAAAGATTCTAGGTCCTGGGACTTTTGCTGGGACTTCCAAGACAGATCCCTGGAGGGATCACGAGGTCACAAAGAGCTGAACACGATTGGGCGACTCAGCTCGCATGCACACACACAACCTCTTCTGAAGAAGTGATTTTCTATTCGAAACCTGTGTCTTGCATGTGATCTATTTCCCAAAGGGTGTAACGTGTGTGTGTTCAAGTGTTTACGTGTGTGTATGTGTGCATGTGTTTGTGGGCATGTGCACATTTGTGTGTTTGGGGGATGAGCCACGCTCACTTATCCTGTCTTCTCTCCCATTCAGATGACTCTCAATCCATCAGCTCTCGTCACCCCACTCCAGCCCCCCCTGCCATTGGCCAAAAGGGACCATCTTCCCTCCAGGACTGCTTTGAAAATCCCCACCATGGCCACTTCCCCTTACTGTTTTGTTCCTTTTTAGGAAGTTTTATGTATTTATTCTTGGCTGGGCTCGGTCTTCGTTGCTTTGTGGTCTGTGTTGCATTGTGGGTGTCTTCTCTAGTTGAGGCAAACAGAGGCTACTCTCTTGTTGCAGAGCTGGGCTTCTCATTGCAGTGGCTTCTCTCGCTGAGGAACCCACGGTCTGTGGTGTGCAGGCTTCGGTAGTTATGGCGCGTGGGCTCAGTAGTTGCAGCTCCCGGGTTCTTAGAGCACAGGCTCTGTGGTCCACGGGCTTAGCTGCTCTGTACAATGTGAGATCTTCCCAGCCCAGGGATCAGACTCATGTCTCCTGCATTGGCAGGCAGATTCTTTACCGCTGAGCCACCAGGGAAGCCCCGCTGTCTTCTTATTTCAGAGCACATGCAGAAGGTCCTTGAAGTGATGGGCTTGGAGCACCATCCAGTCTCCCCTTCCTTCTGGGAGGACAGTGGAGGGATATCCTTTAACAGCAGTCTCTGCTCAACATGCAGTAGAGGTCATGCTTCACAGCTGAAGGTCAAAAGGCACAGGAAGCAATCCTTCACACAGGGCTTCTTACGAAGCTTCTTCTCACTTGTCTGCTTTCCTCACAAGAGGATAACTCTGTGAGGCAGAAACACCAGTGACTTAAAAATGCACTCATTCATTCACTCACTCAATCATTTTGTTATTGAATCAGAGTGAGTGCTGAGCGCTTTGCTCTGGGCTGGGAATCACAGGTTTTTGCTGCTGTTCATGTTTTTTTTTAGTGTCCTCTGAGATGTCACTTTCTTTGAGAAACCTTTGCAGTCATCCCCAAGGAGTAGTTGGGTGATGTGCTCCCAACTATAGGAGCACTACAGGCTCTCATAACTATACACACCTCTAGCGTGCTCCCAGCGCCCAGGTTTTAACTACCTGTGAACTTGCAGAGTGTCTCCTTTAGAAGAAACATCCTTTCTCCAGCACCTGCCCCTGGTGGGCATGCAATAGAAGCGTGGATGAACGAAGGCATAAATGGATGTATGAATTCATGAATGCATTAATGAAGCTGTGTAGGCTAAGGCAAAGTGAAGGGGGCTTGGAGTAACAGGTGCTTCTCTGGGGTCCAGCCAGGCAGGGAAAGAGGTGGGTCCCCCTCCCTGGCTGGAATTTCACTCCTTTCGCTGGTGGTGAAACAAAGGAGAAGAACCTAGTCTCCTAGTGGTTAATCACAAGCAACAGCTCCCGGCATACAAGCAAAGAACCCAAACTGGAGCCCAGAGAACTAAACCCCTGAAGTTCCTGCAAGTCCCCTGCATCCCACAGTGGAAATAGATTTTGATCATTCCTCTGTAACTGGGCAATTTTCAAAGAGAAAAGAGAGCCCAGACCTCAGTCTTAGGAGCACATATTCACCCCTGGGAGGCCTTTAGGGAGACAACAAGGCCATGAGGTCCTCCCTGAGTGGACTCCAGAATTGCTGCCTCTGGAGCATTTTGGGGGGATTCCTGAGACTCCAAAGGCTTAACAGGGAAGCCTCCTGGAATGGAGGCCTGGGGCTGTAGGTGTGAGCCTTGATGGTCCCAAATGTACTGACATCATCAGCTGGAATAGAGCAGAAACTCACATCCACGCAGTGGATGCTCAGCCCCATGAAATCTGTGAGGCAGTACCTAGACCCGTCCTTGGGCAGTATTTTCTTCTGCTCCTAGGTGGCAGTTGTCCGTGGTTTTACTGTCACTACCAGGGGAAGACCCCAGGAGGGGACGATGCTGGTTGAGAGGGTGGCTCAGGCCTCAGGCCACCTGGGCTATGAGTCTGGAAGCTCCCTCAGCTGGGATCTCCTCTGTGGTGACCCCAAACCCACCCTTCTCACTCCAGCATCTTTGTCTCCAACAGATGTGACATTTGCATTCCTTTTCTGGGTCTCCTGCCTGGACGTTCACTCTAAACTGGCCTCTCAGTCTAACACTTGTCCCCAAATCCCCCAGACCTCAAGGGGAAGAAGTTGTCTTTCCCTCTAAAGCAGATACTGTCCTCCTATTTCTCTAAGGTCACTTGTTCCAAGTCCTACAAAAATTTCCCATCGGACCGCTCTTCCGTCTTTCCCTTGGTCTCACCCCTCACATGGCTGCCTGATCTTGGCATGAGCTGTCCTCTCCCGGGGTCCAGAGTCAGCCTTTCCTCTTCCAACAGATTCTGTTGTCAGCATCAAACAATATTTCCCAAAGAGGGTTCCAAGGGTCCCACGGAATGCACTGTATTCAGGTGGGTTTGAGAAACTCCCTATCTTGGGGATAATACAACCCGTGTTAGCCCAGGAAAGGTCTGGAGAGTCCTGCAACAAAGGCTACTGCTCAACCTAGGAAGACCCAGGCTTCCCTAGGCTTTCGTGACCTCGGAAGACCTTTCTCCATGTAACACTTGTGATCATCCCCCAAATAGCAGAGGCAGAGGCCATTAATAATGAGAGGACTTCCCAGGTGGTGCTAGTAGTAAAAAATCTGCCTGCCAATGCAGGAAACATAAGAGACACAGGTTCGATCCCTGGGTCAGAAAGATCCCCTGGAAGAGGGCATGGCAGTCCACTCCAGTATTCTTGCCTGGAGAATTCCATGAACAGAGGAATCTGGCGGTTTACAGCCCATGGGATCGCAGAGAGTGGGACACAACTGGTCACAGCAGCACAGGGTTAGGGTGGGGGGGCCTCCTCTGCCCCTCCTCCAGCGAGCTGCCAGACACCTGTCCTACGTGTGGCCCTGGCCCAGGGGCTCAGGTGCATTGTCCCAAGGTCAGCACACCCAGGACAGACGCTACCCAGCAGGAAACCATGACCCCATCCCAGCACCTCATGCTCCTCGTCTCCCAAAGCCCCCAACATCCCTGCACAGACCCTCCCCACAAACCCCATGGCCACCCCATTCCCACGCTCACTCCCTCTCCTCTAGGGAGCTCCCCATCACTGTCCCTCCACACACACACACACCCCAGCCAGGGGCTATCCAAAGGGCAAACCAAAAAAAAAAAGGGAAACCAAAGCAAACAAAAGAATTCCCCTGACCCCCCAATACACACACATACAAAAGAGCAGGCTTGTGGGAAGAGGAAGCTGCCCCAGCACCTAGCCCTGGGGGTGGGGGAGCCGGGCTCCCCCCATTGTTCTCTGCCCAGGCCTGTGATGACAATCCCAGCCCGGACAGGTTGCAGCCCCCCTGCCCTGCAGCCAGCGGCCCCCCTCTCCTCCCCACCTCGGCTCCTGAGAAAGACGCCTCAGAGCAGCTGTCATAGGCCCACAAGTGGTTCCCACAGGAGGAGGAAGTGGAGGCTCACAAAAGACCGGGCTTTTCCCTGAGGAAGCAGCGCTGGCCTTTCAGTGACAGACTCGGGCGAGGACGAGGGACAGGGCAGGCCGGGGACCCAGGGGACCAGCCCAGGAGAGGAGCCGGCTCTCGGAGGAAAGACGGGCATTGTGAGCCCTTGTTTACGGGCGCGGGGCCCTGACCTTGCTACTAGTCAACAGGCCCTCCAGCCCCGCCCCCAGCAGCCTCCCGCATTGTTGTGGCTTCAGCCCATTCATAATTTTATTTGGGGGTGGTTGTTTTGTCGGTCTCCATCCCCTCCCCCAACTGGCTCCCTTTCAGCATTGTAACTCGGATAAAAAGGCAAGATATCCTTCCCTTTTCCTGGACCTGGCTTCCTACCCTGGCCTCGCAGGCCTCGCAGACTCTGTTAACCCTTCCAGCAGCGGAGGACAGGGCTCTCTAATCACAGGTCTGCGAGACAGGCTGAGTCCCTCTCCCAATCCCCATCCCGCTCCCCCCACCCCTCCGCTCCTGTACCTGCTGGGGGGCAGAAACCCAGGGTTCCAGGAAGGGCTTGGGAGCAAAGCACTTTGGGATCCCAGAGCCGGGATGTCGGAATGGCTGAAAAGCGAGAGGATGCAGAGGTGCGGAGTGGGGCCATCCCGAAAAGGGCTGACACCTCACCAGCTGTCCTTGTTTGGTCGCTCAATCATGTCCGACTCTTTTGCGACCCATGGACTGTAGCCTGCCAAGGTCCAAGGTCCATTGGCACCTCGGTCCAAGGGGTTTCCCAGGCAAGAACACTGGATGGAAAGGAAAGGGTTAGTCTCTCAGTCTTTTCTGACTCTTTGTGACCCCATGGACTGTAGCCCACCAGGCTCCTCTGTCCATGGGATTCTCCAGACAAGAATACTGGAGTGAGTTGCCATTTCCTTCTCCAGGGGATATTCCTGACCCAGGGAGAGAACCTGCATTTCCTGCATGGGCAGGTGGATTCCTTACCACGAGCCACGTGGGAAGCCTGCCTAGAGCTGGGGGCCTAGTTGTTGTCAATCAATGATGCTCCCCATCGGGACATCCTTGGCAGTCAAGGGGTAAGCCTTTGCCTTCCAATGCAGGGGGTGTGGGTTCAATTCCTGGTCAGAGAGCTAAGACTCCACACACCTCAAGGACCAAAAACCAAAACATAAAACAGAAGTAATTGTAATGAAGGAGGAAACAGACAGAACAGGCTCCATCTTGAAAGCAGGACTCCAGCTTGGGCTGGACTGTGGACTTTGAGCTCTATGCCCAGTATCTATGGAAATGACATGCCAACTGGAAAACCAGGCCCCCCCGGATGGAGGAGCCCCAGGGCTCATACCTAGACTTTCCATAGCCTAAAAGAATACCCTAATTATCTGTGTACTGAATAGAATCGTAAATTCTATTATGCTTATTGAGGTATGACCACAGGCCTATTGATAATTATCCACTGTTAACTACCTAGGCTTACGGCATATGAATCTCGGGTTAACTTTGATTGTATCTCTTTTCCTTTGTTCAGACTATTTCAGGGAATTTGGGGAGGTGGGTTTGGGCACGTACACTTAGGGTATATAAGGTTTTCAGGGGAGGGGATTCAAAAAAAAAAAAAAGAAAAACTGGTCAGGGTCCTTGGCTAAGAGGAGACTCTGCCATGGGCCCACCGGTGAAATAAACTGCACTCCACTATCTGCATTGTCCTTCTGAGTGAGTTTGTTTACCAGAACGCATGGCTACACCACCATGAACCCATGTCTCGAAGCAGAGCCTGGGCATGAGAGTGGGGCCACCAGAAGGTGCCCAGGTGCCACTGAGACCAGGCGTCCAGGGCCAGAAGCTGAAGCTCACCCTGTGACCAGCTCAGGGCCGCACAGGGAGCCCAGAGCAAAGCCAGGACAGGCACCCAGGTTCTGCACTCTGGGAGCCAAAGCCAAGGCTGGCTGCCCCTGCCAGGGTGACGCCTTCAGCCAGAAGGTGGTCCCATGGGAGCTTAGAGCTCCTTCCACACTGAGATCAAAGTGTGGAGGACTTTGGGCTTCACCCTCTTGCTCTGCATGGTCTTCCTTCATGACACCCTGGGTAGTTAGACCCATTTCTTCCCCGATCTGGTCCCTCACACCTCACACCTCCTCTACTTGATCCCTGGCTCCAGCTCAGGATATCACATGCTGCCTGAGCACCCAGCCAGCTGGTTCCCACCCCTGGAATTACTTCCCTGTCCTAACAGGCCACCTCCCACCTGCCCCCCCCACCATCAGTCCACTTGCCTATGCGAGGCCCTGTCTAACTCCAAAACAGCACACGTGTCCCCAGGGACGCTGCCCTGAGGGTCCCAAGTGCTCTGAGGGTTTCCTGACTCTGCAGCCACCACAGACCCTTTGTGGTGTCTTATTCGCCCCCAAGAGGTATCATATCCCGGAGCTTCCGCCATTTAGGTTTCTGCCCTGTAAGTGATGGCTCAGACGATAAAGAACCCACCTGCAGTGCAGGAGACCTGGTTCGATCCCAGGGGCAGGACAATCCCCTGCAGAAGGGAATGGCAATCCACTCTAGTGATCTAGCCTGGAGAATCCCACGGACATAGGAGCCTGGCGGGCTGCAGTTTGTGGGGTCACAAACAGTTGGGCATGACTGACTGAGCACGCATGCATATGAATTGGGGTTGGGGGGGGGACACAATTCAGCCCAGAACAGGGGCAGTAGTCTGTCTCTAAGATCATCTTGAAGAGTTCACTGATTCTAAGAATAGTTGAGCAGATAAAGAAATAGAATAAAAATAGAAAGAAAGGATAGAGGGATCTGAATTTGGAGACTGGGGTGGGGGCTAATGTCCAGAGAGACATGTTTCCCACCTCAGTCGTCTCTTTGCTGTTTAACCTGTTGGCATCTTGGGCAGCCTGAAGCCCACCATGGCCATCCATGGCCTTTCGTGAGGGTCTCAGTCAGGTCTGCGTACAAGGTAATGATATTTGTGACAGTGATGGAAGTGAGCTGAAAGGCAGTAGGGCCCACTCTGGGGAGATGCTTTGAAAGAAGTGGCCCAACTGGGGATGGGGAGAGGTGTATGGGGTTGGGACACTGAGGGATTATGGATGCCCAGAAAGGCTGCTAATCCTGACCCACCAAGGTCACAAAAAGGTGAGGTTAGCAAAAGCCTTCCTAGGAATCCAAGATCCCTGATGGGGAGCCGGCATCTCCCCCAAAACTCCCTTGCCCAGGTGCACATGTGTGTATATGCAATGCATGTTTATGCCTCTGTGTGTGTGTGTATGCTTGCATGCATCCATGCATGCATGTTTGTGTGTATCCTCATACACTGCAAGTGACTGAGTGTCCCAGATGAGGTGAGGGAAGATTTGGGCCCAGCTGGAGTGCAGAGGCTGCAATTCAGGCCCAGGGTTCCTTGCACCTGAGCGGCCCCAGCAAGTACCCAATAAGCACCTGGTTTTACCTTGGAGCAGGTAAGGGTACCCACTTGTCTACACAGCCTGGCCCTTCTGCAGAGGCTTCTTTCTGGCTCCTTGTGGGTCTGTTTGCTCTTCTTCAGAGTGACAGGGACCAAAAGGATTTGAGAGATTGGACATCTTCTGCCCAGGGTCAATGTGAGGGGTTCTGAGAAGCCCTTACACCCCTCATGTTGCTCTGGAGCCCAAAGACACACTCCCATGAGTTCCTCCATGTGGTTTTCTGGGGTGGATGGAGGGGTGGGGGTGAGGGAGACTGTGGAGTGCAAGGACATGCTCCCGTGAGTTCCTCTGTGTGGTTCTTCTGGAGGGTGGGGGCGAAGACTGCAGAGTGCAAGCCATCCGCCTTCTGCAGCCTGGCCATGAGCGCTGGCCGTGGGCATGGAAGCCAGAGGGACCAGGGCTGGGCTCCTGGCTCAGCCACTAGGCAACGTGGAACTGCGGGCAAAGTCTCTGCCTCCCAGTCTCCTGAAATGTAGAATGGGGCTCTCTGCACCTGCGGGGGAACCTTGTGGTGATGAAGGAGATAAAGGAGCTGAACCTGAAGCTCAGAGTAGGTGGGGCAGTCCCCCACCCCCACCTCCGCCAGGGGTCGCAGAGAGCAGGGTGGGGGGGCTTAGACTCCCGAGTGACTGTCTCCATCCACCCTCTGTCTGTCTCTAGAAATCTCTTTGTTCAGTTGTCCCACCCCAAGGCTGCCTCTTAGCCAAACCTCCAAAGTCTGGAATTAAGATGAAGTTGAATAACCAATGCATCGTTTCCACTTCCAGCAGCCCCCAAACTAGCAAAATCCTGGATTCGAACTAAAAAGGCAGAGGCAGAGTTGCCTAGACCCTTCTCAGAACCCAGGGCAGCCAGGGGTCCCCAACCTCACAGAGCTTCACCTCCCCAGTGGTCTGCAGATAGTGGCTCAGAGGCCAGGAATGCATCCCTCCCGACCCCACTTCTCACCTCTCTGCACCGCCCCCCCCACCGTGTCCATCCCCCACACACTCATTCCCTTGACCTCACACATTCATTCCCTACTTCCTGTGCCCCAGCCCATGGTAGAGAAGAAGCCCCACACCCACCCGGGTCCTCCCAGAGTTGACAACTCCCACTCCGCTCCTCCAGCTACAAGCAACTGAGAAAATGTTGAAGAACAAGAAAGGCCAAATGCCCACAGGCTGCTCCATGTCAAGCCTGTCATTCCCAAAGCACATCCTAGACTCAGAATCAGAAGACAGCTGAGTGAGGGTCTAGACCCCGTTCTCAGCTGAGCAGAGACCCTTCTACCAGGAACCAGGAGAGAACTTGCCTGTAGGCAGGGAGGCGGGTCACCAAGACCCAGGAAAGAAAGCTGGGATGTCCCTGGCAAACCCACTTCCCAAGTCTGAGGCAGGCCTGTGACAAAGACTCAGACCCCTCCGAGACGTCTATTCCACCCAGCCTCAACCCTGGGCTTCTGTCTATTCTTTCAGGGTCTAGTTTTAGGGAGAGTCTGGCTAAGTCCGTTTGTACATTTGACATCTAATCACTCTTGACATCAGATTAAATTCCTCATCCCCCGAGATTTCCCAGTTGATAACCAGCCACCCCAGGCCTGCCTTCAGGGAGAATCATGCTCTCGGAGCCTTTTAGCAAGAATCTCACTACCCTTGATATTGTCACTTAGAGATCTCTATCCACTGACCCCTCCCTGCCAACTGCTCCTTGGCTAGAAATCCCCACATATTCATGTGATATTCAGGGTTCAGCCCCATCTGTCTCCCCTATTACAACAGCCTGGACACTATTACAATAGTCCTGAGGTCTGAATGTTCATTTCTTTAACAGTTAATATTAAAAGAAATGGAGAAGGAAATGGCAACCCACTCCAGTATTCCTGCCTGGGAAATCCCATGGACAGAGAAGCCTGGTGGGCTACGGTCCATCGTGTTGCAAAGAGTCAGACATGACTGAGCATGCAGACATTAAAAGCAACCAAGCAAACATGTCTGTTCTGCTGGGGTGGCTCTGTTGAAGACAGGTGCTGGCTTCTGAGTTTTACGAGCTGTACAGCCGGCCAACTTTTGAGGAACAATCGTGAGGATTATTAACAATCCACAGAGTCGTGGCCAGGCGGAAGGTTCCAGGCTCTATCTAGGATTTCCCTTTCAGGGACAAGAATTTAGAGACAAGGACAGACGTCTCAGTAGGTCCAGGCGTCAGCCCTGGCCCTGACCCCCTCTGACGGAGTGGAACCCCCACTACGTTAGAGGCTAGCAAAGCTGACACCTCTTTATTATGGATACGACTCAAAAATGAAGCCTGAGCTCGTGGTCACCAGTTCTCTGAGGGTCTCTGATCATCAGGGGCTGCTGCCCAAGGCCGTCTGTGGAATGTCAGGGACTGTGGTTGCCTCTGGCCTGGGGATGAGCTGGGCTGGTCTTACCCCCTTGAGATAGAGACTCCCCTCCAGGGTCACATTTGAGAAAGATTTGACCATGTGCTGTTTGATTCAGAATTTTGGAACCAAAAGAGACCCTAAATGCAGGCAGAGCTCAGAGACACGGGTTCAGTTCCAGCCCGCAGAAGTAAAGCGGATATCACAATAAAGCCAGTCACACACATTTTTTTGGTTTCCTACTGCATATAAAAATTATGTTTCTACTACACTATAATGTAGTCTATTGGGTGTGCAATAACATTAAATTAAAAACCCAGTATCGTACCTTAATTTAAAAATACTTTCTTGCTAAAAAAAAAATAATACTAACCATCATCTGAGCCTTCAGAGTCATCATCTTCTTGCAATAGTAACATCAAAGATCCCTGGTCACAGAGCACCAGCACGGATATCATCATAATGAAAAGGTGTGAAGAACTGTGAGAATTACCAGCACGGGACACAGAGGCACCAAGGAAGCAAATGCTGCTGGAAAAATGGTGCTGAGAGATTTGCTCGACGCAGGATTCCCACAAACCTTCACTTTATAAATAATAATAAGGGTAAAAGTGATATCTGTGGGTCACAACAGAGTGATGATATACCTCTATGTGGCCCACTCCCTCCTTTGACAGTTGGGAGCTGCAGCGTTGGGTAAAGAGCCCCCACCCACCCAAAACCAACCAGGTGAGGTGCGGGCAGAGCCAGATTAGCATCCACACCCGGGTGCTTCCAATGGGCAGGCTTTCACACCATCGTCTCCAGAAAGACTCAGAGATGGAGCTCATAGTTATTTTTCCCCTTGGCAGTTGGGAGAAAACTACCCTAAGTTTTCTTTGTGGGAGGAGGAAAAAATAAGAACCTGCAATTCAGCAGGGAGTACAATTTTAAAAATAAGTCTCCGGGCCAGTGCATTTAATGACGGCCCCTTGGGGATGCAGGGCCCATAACTCAGGAGCACAATGGCTTTTCTTGTTGTGAATGAGTGTGAAGCACCAGCAGAGGAAATAGGAAGCCCCCAATGCAGCCTGAATGGACCTGTGAACAGGCATAATAAAAGTTGTCCTGGATTTCCGCTACCACCAGGTGTTTCCGCCGGGACTTGTATTCATTCAGGCCTGGGGGGTGGCCACCGTGCCAAACCTTCCCCGCGACCCCGGCCCCTGCTCACTCTCCTGACCTCACACATCCAACAGGGGCCCCTCGGGCCTGGACTCCTGGGACTCGGTGACAGGTGAGCTTTCACCCCACCCCCAGCGCCCCAAAGGTGGGGTTGGTTTTAGAGTAATGGGGAGGGCTTGGGGTGGGAGACAGCAGGGGGGGATCACCAGATTACAGCGCCTCCCTGTTGCAAGTCTGATAAGAGAGGCTTGTAGAAGGAAACCCGAGGGCACGTGGAGACAGGTGGTCAGCAGCTACGAGTGACAGACACAGTGGGGGGTTTGGCCCATGAGGCAGGAGGTGTCAGCTGCAGGGAGGGTGGGGGTGAGAAGGACACCCATCACTGAGGGGGGTAGAGATGCAGCCACACCAGGCACGGACACTCGGGAACAGCCAGAGGCAAGCACCCACAGGCCACCCACTTGCCATGTGACCTCGAGCCTGTGGCTCTCTCCCGAACCTGTCCCTGCACTCCCAAAGGAGAAGGTTGAATGGAACACACTGCCCATCTGGTGCTGCCTCCTGTGATCTGAAGTCCGAGTGTAAGCTGGGACTGCTTCTAACAAAAGGGAAAAGGAGACTGCGGTCTCAGAGGCCCACACCACCCAGCGGGGCGTAGATGAGCCCCGCTCACACACAGCGTGGTGTGAGGCGGGGACTGTGGGGACAGGAAAATTCCAACAAGACATGGGCTACAGAACACGCGCCTGCCCGCCGCCCAAGGGGGACTCCATCTAGGGCAGGCCTCCTGGCACCGGACGCTGAGGAAGCTACTGAGATGGCGTGCGTGCATGCTAAGTCGTGTCTGCCTCTGTGCGACCCCAGGCTCCTCTGTCCATGGGATTTCCCAGGCAAGATTACTGGAGTGGGTTGCTGTGCCCTCCTTCAGGGACCTTCCTGACCCAGGGATGGAATCCGCATCTCTTGTGTCTCCTGCATCGGCAGGCGGGTTCTTTACCACTAGCGCCACCTGGGAAGCCCACTGAAATGGCAAGCCTGCCCTTTATTAAGGGTCTTAGTAGAGTAGATTCAGAGAGATGCTGCCACATCCCTATGACAAAGCAAGGGGGGGCTTTGTCATTCTGAAATGGGGTAAGGCGAGAGGGTGGTGGATTTATTCTCTTGAGGTATGAAAGAGAAAGCATCAGAAATGCCTTGGCTCTTAACATGGTAGATGGTTTATGACAGGGGTCCCCAGTCTCTGGGATCTAATGTCTGATGATCTGAGGTGGAGCTGATGTAATAATAGAAATAAAGTGCACAATATATGTAATGTGCTTGAATCATCCCCAAACCCTTTTCTCCTCCCCTCGCCCTGTCCCAGTGCATGGAAAGATCGTCTAACACGAAACTGGTCCCTGGTGCCAAAAAGGCTGGGGGCCGCTGGTTTGCAGCACACACCATCCAGGTGGATAAGAAGTCATGGACCAGCTATGGCCTTGATCCCGAGTAAGGAATCAGTCACTACTCCCCATCACAAGTAGGAAGCCTCACCTCTTCCTGGAAGCCTTCCCAGCTCTGGGGGGATACTGCCTGGAATCCGTGGAGAGCTGACCCCTTGGGCACTAGAACATATTAACTGGGTTTGACACTGTAAAAGCCCCTGAGTGCTTGTCTTTTGAAGTAAAATGCTGACTCAAGAGGTAATGATGGGGAAATGTGAAGATGTAGAGCTAAAGAAGAGCTGTTGAGCTGAGAAACTGGTAACAATTTAGACTATAAATCTGCACATAGCAGAATTACCAAACTCTCAGTTCCCTGAAAGATAAGGATAAAGGCCTGACACACATTCGCAAGCTGTTTTTACAGGAAGCAGACCTCCCTTCAGATGAAAACTGCTGACCGCAGGAGCATGGACCCTTGACTGGTTGAAACCAGAGAGCTGATGATGCCAGAAACGTCGCCTTAATGTCAACCAATCCAAGAATTGACCACAAGCTGATCACGCCCTACTCCTTGAACACTATAAAACTCCTCATTGCCCCTTCCAGTCTTGAAGGCATTAGCCCGCTGTGGCCCCCTTTGCCTGGCAAACCAATAAAAGCCACTCTTCTCTCCTTTGCCTAGAACTCCATCTCTGCGTTTCTGTCGGGCACCAGTGAACCAAGTTCCGGCAATAGGATCATTCCTCTTTGGCGGCAGCACTGTGGCAAGGGAGGACCCTCCAGCTGGAAACCCTTCGTCCTCCCACGTCTAGCCTCCTGGTTCCGTCTGTAAGACAGGAGGTGAGCCAAGCAGTCAACGTGGGCTAGGAACCACCTGGGAGCTGAGCAGACCTCTGGCTGCCAGTGTTCGGAGAGCAAGTTGGGACTATGGACAGCCCAGGTGTCTGATATCTTTATTAGTCACCTAAGGCTGCTATTATCAGTGCTCAGAGTTAAGCATCCATCACAGAATCAAGATAAGATTCATCTTCAGTTCCCCCAGGTGATGATGAAAACGATAATGATACGGCAATGGTGATGTTGGTGATAACTCGGATAAGCAGCATCAGAGGGAACAGAGTTACCGGCTTCTTGTACCATATGCCTTATTTGGAGTCTATAAATAATATGATTCCATAGACAGAGGAGCCTGGCTGGCTACGGTCCATGGGGTCACAAAGAGTTGGACTGAAGAGACTAACACTTTTACTTTCAAAGATGATAGAAGAAGGGTATATATTACTTTTAAACATTTCTTAACTTTTTATTTTATACTGGAGTGTAGCCAGTTAACAAGGTATGGTTTCAGGTGGACAACAAAATGACTCAACCATGCATATTGTTGTTGTTGTTTAGTATTGAGTCATGTCCAACTCTGTGAGCCCACGGACGGTAACCCGCCAGGCTCCTCTGTCCGTGGGATTCTCCAGGCAAGAACACTGGAGTGGGCTGCCATTTCCTTCTACAGGGCCCTTCCTGACCCAGGGATTGAACCAGTGTCTCCTGCACTGCGGGCAGATTCTTAACCACTTAGCCACACTCCCCTCCCATCCGTACGCCCCTCCCATCCAGGCTGCCACATGACATTCAGCAGAGTTCCCTGTGCTGTATAGTAGGTCCTTGTTGGTTATCCATTTTAAATACAGCAGTGTGTACGTGTTCATCCCAACCTCCCTAACTATCCCTTCCCCCTATTCTTCCCCCACTCCCTGCAACCATAATTTCGTTCTCTAAGGATGTGAGTCTCTTTCTGTTTTGTAGATACGTTCATTTGTAGCATGTCTTTTCAGATTCTGCATATAAGGGATGCCATATATTTCTCAGAAGGCTGAATATTATTCTGCAGGTAAGAGCATTGAGGCTTATAGAAGCACAAGGGTCATACCTGCATCAAAGTTCTCATAACTAGTAAGTATCAGAGATGATTTTTCTTTCCCCACCCAAGGAATGCAGGTCTGCCAAGTGCTGTCCACCATGATGGCATCACTCAGAGATGGTAAATGGGCTGAATATTGGCCACATTGGAGACATCTCCTGGGCTCTGAAACATCCCCAGGACTGGATGACTTTAGATTTTCTTAAAACAAACACGGGACTCTTAGTCCTCCTCCAACTCTTTGGGAAGCTGAGTGAGTCCAGGGCCTCTGGCAGATCTCAGAGGATGGCCCTCTTCTCAATTGCCCACAGGACCGGAGCCTATCTGGCAGGGCGTCCTTGGTCAAGACCAGTTTGGGCCTAAGAGCATGGGATCAGCTACGTCGTGTGCTAGAAGGAGCCTGGGCTCCAGCAGTCCAGAGCTTGGCTGCTCTTCTGATTCCTTGACAGACTAGCTGTGGAATCAGGGGCCAAAATGGCACGGCATGAGCATTAACCACTGCTCCACATGGTCAGAGCACCTCCTGAGTCCCCAGGGCTGTTAGGAAAGGCACCTGAGCACAGCCTAGTACCTCTTAGGGTGCACTAGATTCACACACCTGACACAAACATCACAGGAGAAAATGCAAGCCAGGGACTTCCCTGGTGGTCCAGTGGCGTAGGCTCCATGCTTCCAATGCAGGAGGTCTGGGTTCCATCGCCGGCTAGGGAACTAGATCCAACGTGTCACAAATAAGACCCAGTGGTCAGTCAGTCGCTCAGTCATGTCCCACTCTGTGACTCCATGGACTGTAGCTCACCAGGCTCCTCTGTCCATAGGATTTTTCAGGCAAGAGCCCTAGAGTGGGTTGCCATGCCCTCCTCCAGGGGATCTTCCTGACCCAGGGATCGAATCTGCGTCTCCTGCATTGCAGGCAGATTCTTTACCACTGAGCCACAGAAGTAAACAAACAGAAGCCAGACAGAAAATCGGGATCCAAAGTGTGTGGTCAGCAGAGTCAGGAGGACCGCTCAGGCCCGGGGTTCAGGCGCTGCCCCAGCTCCGAGCCCTGTAAGGAAAGAAAGTCTAGGATGGTGATACTCCATTCTAGGCCAGAACCTCCACGTCACAGGGCAGACTATGGTCAGCAAGGAGCCAGAGGCTGAGGTCCATAAAATAACCTCTTTTGGGGGCAGGGGTGGACAGAGAAGCTTTCTTTCCCTTGGGCCTCTTGTTCAGATCTTTATTATTCCATACGACTAAAGGCAGCGGACCCCTCCACTATGAAGACGTGTGGACCAAACTCACCTCCTCTGAGACCGGAGGCAGCACAGATGTGCTTTTGCTCCCAAGGACTTTGATAAATGGGAACACGGTTTCAGCCTGAGCCCATAGTCGCTGGATGATGGTATCTAAGTTCAAAATGACTAGTTGTGTTGAATACAGGCAAATAACACACACCCAGCCCTGATGTCACAGGATACGATGAAGGGGTGTAAGGCGAGGCTTTGTGGACTCAGCTACTGTGAGGCTAGACTTGGAGTCACAGGATCTGAAGGCACCCTGACCACAGGACTCACTGGGTCCATGGTCCTGGGTGAGGTACTTGGTCCCAAGAGCATTTGTTTTTCTCACCTGTAAAATGGGACAGTGGAATGATATGAGTGTAGGGACATTGTCTACAGCTGAGTGGGATCTGGAGCTTCATAGACTGCGAAGTGCTGTAGAAAAGCAGAGTATTGTGCTCTTTGAGCTCTAAGATTGATTTTCTTGGCCTGAAGTCTCTCTTGGGACTTCCCTGGTGGCGCAGTGGATAAGAATCCGCCTGCCGGCACAGGAGATGTGGGTTCGATCCCACATGCCGTGGAGCAGCTGAGCCCAAGCGCTGAAACTCCTGAGTCTGTGTGAGCCTGTGCTCCACAACAAGAGAAGTCACTGCAATGAAAAGCCCACACGCCGCAACCAAGAGAAGCCCCAGCTCCCTGCAACTGGAGAAAGCCCACACAGCAATGAAGACCCAGGGCAGCCAAAAACAAGCAAATAAATAAATGAAATCATAAAAATAAACTTTAAAAAGCTCTCTTGCTCAAAGCCATCATGGTCTGCCTTGGCTGTTGTCCTTCTGCTCTCCTTGGGTGTAGGGAGGTGGGGCTGTCCCCGGTGAAGTACGGTAATGGGTCATGGGTTTCTCCTGTCCCAGTTCCGGTCCTGTTCCTGGGCAGGGATTGGGGGGGGCATCCGGAGAGCCAGCTGCCTCTCTCCCCACTTGCAGGCAGAAGGCAGTCTCTCTGGGAGTCAGGGAGATGCTATGGGAAGCAGGACATGCTCGGAAAACCGAGGTTCTCGCTCCAGCCCTGACATACACCTGTCCTGTGGCCTGGGGCAAATCACACCCTCACTCTGAGCCTGTTTGTGGCCTGGAATGATCTCTAAGATCCTTGACAGCTCTGATCATTGTCCTTCAAAAACTCCACATGTAACCCCTTTGCTCTTAGAGCTCAGAATTCAATGCTACAGCAAGGAAAGCAGTTGATTCATTTTGGTCTGCTCCTCTGCCCCACTAGATAACCCCAAGAGTCATGGTCACCCCAGGCTTGTCCCTCTGACACTGGCATGTCCAACCTGGGCCCTGGCACTGCCCCATGCCATCCTCTGACCTCCAGGCCTGTCTGACTGGCTCTTTCTTCGCAAACAAGGAGATTTAGCTCTGGGGTGATATCAGATCCCCCTCCCAGGCTATGTCCACGCCGACAGGGGCTCATCTAATGCAGTGCCCCCACTCACAAAGCACCCCAATTATTCGTTTAACAAAGAATTGAGTCAAGCGGTAGACACTTCATTTTGGAAAGGTTAGCAGACTGATGAGAGATTTGGGATCAAGCAGAGGTGGTGACGGGGAAAGGAAGGGTGGGACGAATGGAGAGGGTAGCACTCTAGCCTGTGTGAGACGCCGGCTTGGGGGGGGTGCTGAGCAGCTCAGGGCACTCAGCTCAGCGCTCTGCTCTGACCTGGGGTGGGGCGGAGGGAGGGGGCTCAACTGGGAGGGGATTGTGTGTACATTTAGCTGATTCGCGTTGTTGAACAGCAGAAACCAACACATTATAAAGCGACTATTCTCCACTTAAATGCATAAAGAAATAAGATCTGGGGTCAGTAAGGCCTTCCAGGGCCCGCCAGGTCAAACAGCTGGGCAGCCTTCACATCGTTCTCTGTGGGTTGTTCTCTGTGTTGGTTTGATGATGCTCAGGGCAGGTTCATTAGCTGGATGGGAAGGGGCCTTTTGGCGAGAGAGGAATTTGGCAGGGTAGGGACGGAGGATGGCTCTCACTGCACCCAGTTGGGCAATTGCCAAGGGGCTGAGTCCGGTGTTCAGATACTTTATAAAACAGCCAGTTTTGCTGTCCCTTCTTCCTTAACCCTAAGGCAGTGTCTGTTCTCAGATGAGCAGGGCAGAGCAGTCTGAGCACATGGTTAAGGTGGCCCTTTCCAGAACGGCAAGCTGAGACCCGATTCCAGCCCCGGCGGGGACCAGCTCACTCTAATGAGTGATGGGACAGGAGGATTGGACCAGCTCACTATAATGAGTGATGGGACAGGAGGAGGACCCTGGTTTCCATGCCAGCAAAGACAGGGGACACTTGTCCTGGCGCAGTGCCCAGGCCAGCCATCAGAGGTCATCCTGGGAGCCAGACACACAGCTCGCAGCCGGCCACCTATAAATAGCTATAAATAGCCTTGGTTCTGCATGTGCACACGCCTGGCCGCCGTGTACAGGGCGGCGTGCACAAGCCCAGGGCGCGGTGAATGGGGATTGTTGAGCAGGAGATGGCTTGTATTCACGGGCGCTGCTTGGGTTGGCGCCAGCCTCTTTTCTCCGGGCAATCCCATTTGGGCTATTGTGCCCATTATGGCTGATCCTTATCTTGGTTGTTTATCCAGTTGCTGTATAGATTGACTTTCTGAATGTCAGGGTTGGGCTGTTTCCATAACAGGAAGCTGCTTGCTGTCTTACTGTTTAAGAAACTCCAGTCAATACAATAGAGTCCCAACAAAACGCTAAACACTCCATGCGCCAGGGGGACCTCATTGAATCCAGCTCTTATTGTTTCTGCTGCAGGCTGGATCCTGTATTTACAGTCAGAGGGGTGTGTGTGTGTGTGTGTGTGTGTGTGTGTGTGTGTGTGCGCGCGCGTGCGCACGCAGGCACAGGATATTAAGCCTGGCTTTTCACTTTCCAAGTTCTCAGCATAGATTAGGGTGCCAAGATTCCCCAGATGTAAACCTCCTGAAGCTGCGGGAGAGGGGCCGAGCAGGGCCCCGTCCCCAGAGAGTTTCCTCCCGTTCTCCTGGGGCCTTGTGTTCAGAAGGAAGTTGGCGTTTGTGTTTTCATACCAGGGCACAAACAGTAGAACAAATGCTCAAGTCAACGTTGACCCAGGCGCCGAGACCCCTGTGGAGGAAGTGGAGGATCAAAGGGAGCGCTCGGCCCTGTTTCTGTCTGTCACTATTATTTATTATCTTCTGAGGTGGTTCCCAGGCCCAGTTTTCAAAAACCCCTCTAGGCTGGTTAAGGATCATAGATTCATCTTGAATTTTTTCAAGCCTCCTCTCCATCAGCAGCCAAGGAGCTTAGAGAAGAAATCAATTGGAGTCTGAGACCTCTAGGGAGAGCTGCCTCCTGGCATATCAGAGAATCACCTCTTTAGAGCTTGGCTGGGAGCTCCTGGAAGGCTCAGGATCCTCAGCCAAGTTCCTGGAGGGGAGTGAGGGGGTAAGTGCCACCTTGAAGTTGGAAGGACCATATGAGCTTGCAGCCCCTTGGGATATAATTCTAGATGGAGAACAACCCTGGGTTCCTTGGCAGTAGAGCCTCCTGGTTATCTTTAAACCTTGAAAATATAAACACAGATGAATTTAGGCATCATCCCTGATGTCACCAGTGAAGCCAGGGAAATGGCTTATCAAGGCATCTCCAGTGGTTAAGGGAGCGTGTGCACAGTGGTCCTTCCACAGAGCGTAAGGGCTTTGCTTGACATTGTCCATCCTCATCTTGGGAAGGAGCAGGTGGACCCTGGATTCAAATGGTCAAGCAGAGGCTGCAGAGAGACCAGTCAGAAAATTCCTCAGGGTATTGTTAGTAGATTCCTTAGACCAGTCAGTAGATCCCTTTCTCGGCTTGAAGGAGCAACTGATCTCAGCAGAAGTTTGAGGAGAGAGAAGTGGGGTTGGTGGGTCCCAGAGGGAGCTGCAGATACTGAGTTAATCCAGTTCTTCCTTTTACAGGAGACAGGAAGAGTGAAGATGAGACAGTCAAGCAAAGTGCCTGGGCTCAGACTGCTGGTTAAATGCAGAGCTTCGGGGGAGGCTGGCCTGCTCCCTTAGCCCCCCAGCCTCCCAGTGAGCGGCAGTGGGAAGAGTGACTACTCCCCTCAAAGCCCCGGTGAGACGGAAGTGGCAGCCGTGCCACCCAGAAAGCCCAGGCACCAGAAAATGTAGACAAAGGGCTACGTCTCAAATGGCTGAGTCCTGGCCATCCCAAATCACCACTCACACATGTTGGTCACCTCCAAACATCTTCAGAAGAAAGTTTAGGTTTCCTGGGGGAGATGAGCCAATGGTCTGGGCTTAAGTAAAATTGGAGGTCCTGGGAGAAGAGAAGTGCTTAACGCTTGATTATTAGAACAAGTTCTGAATTGACAAAGCCTTCCTTTCTGCTTGCAAAGAACTGATCTGGTGAGCTACAGACACCAGCCAAGCCACCAAATCCAAAGAGGTAAGAAAAATTATTTGAGTTTCTTTACCTGAACAAATGTGAACAGTCTTCTATTTCGATACTGATAGTTTTTTAAGGGCTACATAGTCCAACCCCTATCAGAGGCTTGAATCTAAATCTGAGACCAAAACTTCCATTTTGGCTGAAGACTCTTGCCTTATGGAGCAAACCATCACGGTCACCTTTTCCCGCTCCCGTGGAGGGTTCCCTGGAAACAGTCTGGGAGGGAACCGTTGCCCTGCGAGCTGTCGTGAAAGCCATTTAGCAGTAGAGGGCGCTGTTTACCTAATATCCAAGCATGAGCCTGGGATGAAAGAATTCTGATGCTCTAAGAGTGGTCCTCAAGCTGCCTCTCCCATCTCCTCCAGACCATGTTCGACCAGCCTGATGGATGGGAAATTCCCAAAGAGCTCCCTGTCTTACTTGGGAACTCAGGCCTGTCATAGCCGTCTTCCTTGTTAAGAAGCTCTGAAACCAACCTGCTCCCATTGTGTTACATTTCCTCTCGTTCTGTGTCACTGACTTTGAACCTCGTGTCCACAGTGCTGCAGACTGAATTGCTTCCCTGAGATGCCTTCCCTCTATTATTCTTGTTTGCCCAGCATTCACTACCATGGCAACACCCCGCGGGTGGGGCAGAGGGTAGGGTTAGACAGCACACATCGGACCTAATGTGAACACTGCAGGTTAAATTTAACATTGTCTGAGAATATGGGATGCAGCTAGATCTTATAAATGGTAAATAAAGGGCATTTAATTATCTATTGGGCTTACAGGTTAGGAGCCTGGTTCCGGTAAAACATAGGCAGACATCAGAATCACTGTTAGAAAATACTTTCAAGACACTCTGAACACAGGAAATAATCAAATGTCCTTAGTGTTAGTCTCAAAATATTAGCCACATTTGTGGATAATGTTGACTTTGTTTTGAGATTTGGCCTTGGTCTATATGTGATGGCTCAGACAGGAAAGAATCTGCCTGCAATGCAGGAGATATGGGTTCTATCCCTGGGTAGGGAAAATCCCTGGAGAAGGAAATGGCAACCCACTCCCGTATTCTTGCCTGGGAATTCCATGGACAGAGGAGCCTGGCGGGCTACAGTCCATGGGGTCACAAAGAGTCGGACATGACTGGGTGACTGACACTTATATATGGTGGGTGGTTTACCCTGGAGCCGACAACGGTTAAGACTCAAGGCTCTTCTTGGCTAGCCAAGGGCCTAGCAATCTCTTTCAAACAGCATGTGTATTTGTGAAATTTGCAAGCATAAACTATTCTAATCCCAAATTGGTCAAAAGTGTTGGTTGTTTCTACTCTGACTTCTGTCCATCATACTTATCAACACACACACACACACACTTTAGTTGCTTCTGTGTAGTTAAACATTGCCAACTGTTCTGGTGTAGAAATAGCTTCCAGGCATACCCCAGTGCTGGCCCATACCATTGATGAAGGCACAAGACCAGGTGTGGTGATCAGTGGGGACCTGTCTTAGGGCTCCGAGCACTAGAAGCCTGTCCTAAGTAGAGGATAAACACATACATAGAGCCAGAAGCTTGTCTGGATTATTTTCCTGGTTTCCTAATATTCCTGTTTTCTATCTTCTAAAAATCTGCTATTTGGGCAGAACAATGGAGGAAATGAAAAGATCAGTGGTCACCAGAAGTTAGGGGAGGAAGGACTGAGCAGGTGGAGCCCAGAGGATGTTTAGGGCAAGGAAATCACTTTACGGTATTCTCGTGGTGGAGACAAGTGATCGTACATTTGTCCACACCCACAGAACTTGCCACACTGACTCATGTCATGTCATGTCATGCTCAGTCGAGTCTGAATCTTTGCGACCCCAGGAACTGCAGCCTGCCAGGCTCCACTGTCCACGGGATTTTCCTATCAAGAATACCCACCGAGTTGCCATTTCCTCCTCCAGGGGATCTTCCCAACCCAGGGATTGAAACTGCATTTCCCGCGTCTACTGCATTGCAGGCAGATTCTTTATAACTAAGCCTGACCCTAATGTAAACTATGGTGATGATAAGGTGTTAAATCAGGGTCATCAGCCATAACAAAGGCTCCGCTGTGGTGAGGGATGTTGATGGTCGGGGAGGCTATGCACAGGGGGAGTGGCAAGGGTACATGGGAAATCTCTCCACCTTCTTTATTTTGCTGTGAATCTAGAAAGGCTCTGAAACATAGTCTTATAAAGTATGCAAATAGTTATCATTCATTTACACATTCCAAATAAATATTCCCTTATGAAACCTGTTATGCATTTGCAATCATGCAGGCTGTTTTTAAGAAGCCCCCGGTTTGTTGAGATGCCCACAAAACCTGGGTCTGCCCTGTTCATAAGTCATAATTCCTTGCCACTGTTATTAGCTCATACTTACAACTATGTCACTTTTCCATTTGGATTATAAATATCTTAAATATGAAAAACTACCTTTTGTTTCCTGTATTCAATGCATTAAGTAAAACTTTTCATTGGCTGGAGTTGATAGATGGCTCTCGTGAGCCTCTTTGGCTGTTACCTGCAGGAGCTGTGTTACTGGTTTGCTGAAGAGTGTAGAGAGCTCTGTCCTGAGATCTTTAGTTGCTTGGAGGTGTCTTGAGCTGAAACAGGGGCTCCAGGGAAGCATATAATTACCCACGCCAATAGAGGAGGACAGCAGAGAGTGAACCACCCACACGGAGAATTGCGTTCCTGGTACGGAGAAGAAGATGATAGCCAGTCCTTCCCGTTGCTCCCACCACTATTAATGACTCTGAGGTTCAGTATCTCACGGACTGGGAGACAGTTACCTTTTTCTGTTTCTTGAAATTCTGGAGCCCACTCCTTCCAGAGGGAAAAGTTAGTGAATGTTTTGTCTCCTTTTCTCCAAGGTCCTGCGTGGCAACAGTGAAAAAATCGAGTTTTTTCAAACAACCAAGACTCACGACGGTGAATCTTTCTTCACAGAAAAGCCACAATTCCAGCTGTCCCAGAGCAGATGAAGAAGAGTGGAAGATAAACTGAATGTCTGGTAATTCTTTCAGGGACTGTCCCTGAAAGAGACACCTGTCATACCAGCACTTGCCAGCAGAGGGCGAGATGTCCCTGCTGGTGGGAATGAAGTTGGCTGCGCTACCTGTCTGGGTTCTTTGGTCCACCTGGATTATCCGGACGAGTCTGCAGAACTGTCTATCTGTACCCACTCTCCTTGTGGAGGTGGCTCCACCAGAGGAAGCTGCAAAGAGCCCAGGGTGTGAATATCCCGTCTGGGCTGTTCTTGGGGCCTCAGACGTGGGGCCTCCCTGTGCCCGGGAGAGCCACCCCCAGCCAGCAGTTCTCCCAGAGGATTCTGGGATGAGGAAGATCTGAAGGTCCCTCTGCCCTCCCCCGCCACCCCTCATTCCCGGTCCTGTCTGAACATCCCAACGACCTCCCTGCAGCATTCTGAACCCCACAAAGGTCTTCTGTAGGGGTGCCGGATACAATTTAGGACGTTCAATTCGATTTGAATTTCAGGTAAACAAAGAATAATATATTATTAATAATATATCCCAAATATTGCAAGGGACATACTTACATGTTACAAATCCTTCTTGATCCAAAATTCAAGTTGAATTGGGTGTCTTTTCTCTTTATTTGCTACATCTATACCACCCCGGGCTTCCCAGGTGGCTCAGTGGTAAAGAATCTGCCTGCCAAGCAGGAGACACAGGAGAGGCCGGTTCAACCTCCAGGGTTGGGAAGATCCTCTGGAGGAGGAAAAGGCAACCCACTCCGGTGTTCTTGCCTGGAGAATTCCATGGACAGAGGAGCCTGGCGGGCTACAGTCCATGGGGTCACCAAGAGCCAGACACGACAGAGGCGAGACTTAGCACACATATGTACCACCCCAGCTCTCCTGAGAAGCCTAAAATATTCTAACACGGTGCAGACCAAAAGCAAGATTCCTTCTCCCTCCTTCTAACTCCTCTTCCCCCAAAACACTCTGGCTAGGCTCTGCCTTATTAGGCCTGCTCTCATCTAAACGGCTCACTTCACACACTTTCATTTCCTCAGCCTTATATGGTCCTGTCAACAAAGCAGGCAGGCCTGCACCTAACCAGAAGGAAACAGACGCGAGATTCTGACTGTGCAGGGCATCAGCCTTGATGGAGAGACTTGGCAAGGCTGCCTAAGGCTCCAGATATGACAGCTGGAAGTGGGGGGTGGGGGCAGGCTCAGAGTCTCCTGTCCTTCCCCCTGAGCATCGAGAACAAGGATCCCCCCCAAGGAGCCCAGCCGTCTGCCGTGTACCCACTGCAGGCTCTGGGGCAAGCCTGGGGGACCCGACTGGGCAGGCAGGCCCGCCACCCGGACACCTGGGCCCTGTCCACGGGCTTCAGCCGCGGCCTCGGCGGCAGCCATGCCTTCCCATGCAGCCGCCGCGGCGTGTAGGATGCTGATAACAGGAACAATGAGGCGGAGGAAAAGTGGCAGAAGTGGGACAATGAGCGGACTAGAGGGACTCTCCCAGGCCAGGCGGGATGGAGGAAGGAGCTGCAGGTCCCAAGGGCCAGCCTGGAGACGACTGCGTGGTGGGATGGAGCGGGGGGGAGCCCAGGGCCCCGGGAGGGAGCTGGGGGGCAGCCTCAGCCTTGCTCCCACCCCTGAGAGAACCCCTTTCTCTGTGGGCGGGGCCCGGGAAGACAGGGAATTACTCCAAGCCCATTACCCCAAGAAGGGACCTTCCAGTCTCCCCCGGGCAGAAGAGGAAGCATCACACAGCTGGAGTGAGCACAGAGTGGCTCCTGGGATGATCTCAGCTCTGACACCCGGAGGCCCACGGCCTCTCACTCCCTCTCCTACTCTCCAGCCTGCCCCAGGCCCCGCAGGAGGGCTCCCCAACACCCCTACCTGTGCAGAGTGAAGGGCGCCCATGCAGGACTCCAGTTCTGCAGGTAGACCAGCCACGGGGCAGCAGATGAAGACCTGGGGCTTGTCCAGAATGAGGCCGAGTTGTCTTGTTGGGGGCTGAGTGCCTGCAGCTGCTGACCAAGTCATTCTGAGAGGAGCTGCCTCTGCTCTGGGCCAGGAGTGGCCGCTGGGACATCCCAGGTGTCACCGTCACTTCATTAATGGCTCATGGCATGTGGCAGAGGTGGAGCAAAGTGTGTAGACTGTGTGATCAAATCTCTCCGGGCCAGAACCGGAGGTGGTATAAGGGTGGTCCAGGGGCTAAATGAGGTGCCTTGAGGGTATTTATCTCTTTTCTGAATCCAGACCGTGGCTACTGAGTCTGTGTCTATTTACTATTCATTGCTTAGTTCAGCCTTAGTGTGAAAAAGATGACCAGTAAGATGCAGACAAAAGAAGAGGATAAAACAAAGTAGAGAACGAAGTGGAGGGAAACAGAAAACGAAGGAAGAGAGGTTCCGTGGAGCTGGGAGAAAGGTGAGGATGCAACAGTGCCTGCCGTGAGGGCCCTGTGGGCGAGCGGTGCAGTCGCCGGGAAGGAGAAGCATCATCGGCACAGGCTGGGAGGAGCCAAAATAGCAACAAACGAAAACACCAGCGTGTTATTTCTGACACTAACACCAGAGACCAAGCCTCATCCAAAGTCCTCAGGGAGAGAACGCAGAGCAAGGTGCTGGAAACGTCCAGGCTCCGGGATCCTGCATCTCAGAGCTCGTCGAGGGTCGGGCAGGGGCCACTCATGACAGGCTCTATGCGGAGGACTCTGAGACGGGCCCAAGCTCCCTACTGTGGGTGGCTTAAGCTGAATATTTTAAATTCATTTTTATTGAAGTGCAGTTGGTTTACCATGTTGTGTTAGTGTCAGCTGTACCTCAAAGCCAATCAGCCATGCGTGTACACGCATCCCCTCTGTTTGGATTTCCTTTCCATTCCGGTCAGGGTAGAACACTGAGCTCCCCTGTGTATACAGTAGGTTCTCAGTAGCGATCTGTTTTATGCACAGTATCAGTACTGTATGTTAGTCAAGCCCAGTCTCCCAATTCAGCCCACCCTCAATTGCTGCCTTAGTGTCCATATGTTTGCTCTCTATGGCTGTGTCTTTATTTCTGCTTTGCAAATAGGTTCATCTGTATCATTTTTCTAGATTTCACTTATAAGCGATATTATACAATAAGCGTTTTTCTCTTTCTGGTTTACTTTACTCTCTACGGCAGTCTCTAGGTCCATCCATATCTTTGAAAATGGCAAGTTTTTTTTTTCCTTTTTATGGCTGAGTATATTCCATTGTATGTACAGACCACATCGTCTTTATCCATTTGTCTGCTGAAGGACATTTAGGTTACTTCCATGTCCTGGCTATTGTACATATTGCTCCAGTGAGCATCAGGCTGCATGTATCTTTTTGAATTATGTTTTTCTCAGGGTATGTGCCCAGGAGTGGGATTGCTGAGTCACATGGTAGTTCTATTTTTAGATTCTTAAGGAACCGCTACACTGTTCTCCATAGTGGCTGTCCATTTACATTCCCACCAACAGTGCAGGAGAATTCTCTTTTCTCATAGCCTCTCCAGCATTTACTTTTTGTAGATTTTTTGATGATGGCCATCCTGACTGGTGTAAAGTGATACCTCATCTACTCAAAACAATCTCCTTGTCAATGCAATCCCAATCAAATTACCAATGACATTTTTCACAGAACTAGAACAAAATTTTTACAATTTGTATGGAAACACAAAAGACCCCCAATAACAAAAGCAGTCTTGAAAAAGAAAAACTGGAGGAATCAGGCTCCCCACCTTCAGGCTATCCTACAAAACTGCGGTAGTTAAGACAGTGTCGAATGGCACAAAAACAGGAATATAAACCAATAGAACAGGATAGAAAGCCAGAAGATAAACCCATACACCTATGATCAAGAAGGCAAATGAGGCAAGAATATACAACAGAGAAAACAAGCTCATTAATAAGCGATACTGGGAAACCGGACAGCTACACGTAAAAGAATGAAATTAGAACACTCCCTGACACCACACACAAAAATAAACTCAGAATGGATTAAAGGCCTAAATGTAAGGCCAGACACTATAAAACTCTTAGAGGAAAACATAAGCAGAACACTCTTTGACATGAATCGTAGCAAGACCTTTTTTGACCCACCTCCTAGAGTAATGAAAACAAAAACAAAAATAAACAAATTGAACCTAATTAAACTTAAAAGCTTTTGCACAGTTATGGAAACCATAAACAAGACTAAAAGACAACCCTTAGAATGGGAGAAAATATCTGCAAATGAAGCTGACAAGGGATTAATCTCCAAAATATACAAACAACTCACACAGTTCAATATCAAAAAAATAAACAGCCCCATCAAAAAATGGACAGAAGACCTAAATAGACATTTCTCCAAAGAAGACATACAGATGGCCAACAAACATGAAAAATCGCTCAACATCACTAAATATTGAGTGCGTGCATGCTGAATTGCTTCAGTCATGTCCAACTCTTTGCAACCCTTTGGACTGTAGCCCACCAGGCTCCTCTGTCCATGGGATTCTCCAGGCAAGACTACTGGAGTGGGTTGCCATGCCCTCCTCCTCCAGGAGATCTTCCCAACCGAGGGATAGAACCCATGTCTCCTGCATTGGCAGGCGGGTTCTTTACCACTAACACCACTTGGGAAGCCCTCATTAATTATTAAAGAAATACAAATCAGCTGAACTTTAAGGAAAAAATCTAAAGCACAGGTGCCTAACGATGGAGAGAGGTGGACGTTTGGCCCCGCCCCCAGGTAGCCCTCCATCAGCCGATTTATCTGCCTCGGTTGGCCAGGGATGGGGTAGCCGGGTGTGGGTGTTCTCCCAGGCCACACCCCCACGGCCTCTCTGTGAGTTCCTGGTTCACGGCCTGCCACCTGTCTGCTAAGGCTAAGCCGTTTGCCGGGTGGGGCCTCCATCCTCTTGTGACAGATGAGACACTTGGGAGGCCCCTCCCCTCTCTGCTCTCTGCCGAGGAGGCTAGAAAGGCCCCAGCTCAGTCAGATTGGGCCTGGCCTGACGCAAGGTCTGCCGGATCACGAGCAGGTGACCTGGTTTTTACCCTCCTAGGCCCCCCCCCCCCCCCCAATACCTCCCCTTGCCAATACCTGTATTTCTTGATAAAACTCATTTAACCTTAGACACATCACCTGCACTGGGGAAGACAGCATCTTTGCAGCAGGAGGCAGGACCACTCCTTGAGAGTCCCTGCCCTGGAGCAGCATGGACTGCAAAGATCAGAGAGGTGTGTGCCCAGCCCCCAGTGCAGTCTTGGGGGTGAATCAGTGGCTCTCCAACACTGTGCCGCCCCAGTTTGGCAGGGTTCCGGCACATCCTCCAGGTCGGGGGACAGGATACCTTGGCACTGACCCCCACTGGTCTAGCTGGGCCGACTGCCTCTCCCTGGGTCAACTGGCTTGCTTAGTCCCCTGTGGTTTCCTGGTCACACAATCAAGCCCAGTGCCCCGGAGCTCCCTGTTAGGGACTGTTTTGTCAGCACCTGGCATGCAATCAACAGACGTGACACCAATTACTCGTGTCACAGCTTCTAGAGAAGACGGAGATATATGAAATCCAGCATGGGGACCATCCATCAAGGTCTGAGAAGAGTGGGCTGGGGGTCTGTCACAGTGACAGGGATCGGGGTGGGGGGCAGGGTCTCTCCGGACAGCTGCTTGGGAAAGTGCATTCCATCAGCAGAGCTGCCACCTCGGCAGCGGCGCTGAGCCAAGGTGATGACGGACCAGGACTTTCAGAGCCGGGCATCCAAACCAAAAGGCCCCCCCTCCCCCACGTGCTGGGTCTGGCCGTGCTGGATCATCCCTGCCTCCTACACCTCTGGGTTTTAGACCATTCTGTTCCCTCCCCCTGGAATCTCCCCAGCCCAGCTCCCAACGCCTCCATCAAAAGCTCCCTCTTTTGTCAAAGTGCTGATCAAATGCACTTTTCTTTTTTCTTTTTCTTTTTCTTTTTTCTTTCTTTTCTTTTTTAAAATCAGTAACTCCATTTGTGTTTTATTCAATTACAATAATAAATAATTTATGTAACATCTTATGTGCATTTAAAAGTATAGACAATAGAAGTTCTAGGGTAAGTGTAACTTCCATGAGCCTGCTATACGTATCTAAAAATAATTCATATTTATTAGTGGAATGAACCCCTAAAATTCCTTTCTTTCTTTTCCTCTTTCTTTTTTATTTTTTTAATTATAAAAGTATGATAAGATATGTATAGGAGACTTGGAAAAAACAGAAGTGAAGTTATGTATAGTTCCACTATAAATTACAATAATTTTTAAGGTAGACAAATTAAGATTTTTAGTTGGAATTTCAATATTAAAAATCAATGGAATGAATATACAGAAAAGTAGAAGGGTATAGTAAACCTGAAAAGCGCCATGAACCAAGTCAACATAATTGAGAGTTATAAAATTTTCACACAACAGTCAGGTACAAATCCTATTTAAGTTCTCATAGACTATAAACTAGGAGACACTGGAGCGTATCCAGGGACATAAAATAAGGAAATGCGCTCTCTTTTGTAAAACCTTCCCCAGTTTATTCCTTTCCAGTGGGAATACACTTTCTCTCCCCTGGCTGAACTCCAGGAGCCTCTGCACCCACCCCCCACCCTCCACCCCAGACAACTCATTTCCAACCTGTCCCAAGAATAATTGATTTATTAAATACTCAGTATGGCACATCCACAGTTATCACACCGATTAATTCTCATAGCCACTTAAACATGTGGGCATCTGGCCCATTTTGATAGATGAGTAAACTGAGGCTCAGAGACGTTGGTAACTTGCCCTGGATCAGCGTGGACTGCAATGATCAGACACAATGTTCTGACACATGATTGGTGAGTAGGGGTGGCAGATGGGCAAACTGTGGGTATAAAGGAAGGCATGACATAGGGATCTACCAGTGGACCCTTCAGGATCTACTGACTGCTCCTGGGGACTCTGCACTAGATGGAGCCCTCACCTGGGACACGAGGAGGATGAGACGGTCCATCCTGGAAGTCCCACCAGTCACAGGAGGATGCTGGTCTTGCAGAAGGACCTGCCAGGGCCTGAGGAGGCCAGCACAGGTCTGCTGGTCGGGGGTCCCAGCTCCTTTTTGGCTGTGGGGGCCTGGTTTTGAGTCCCCCGTGGAGAGTCAACTTGGAATGTCACTCCAGGCCTAGGGAATTCGAGTCTTTCCTGTAAAATGTGATGCCCACTTAGAGTCACACACAGTGTGCATGGTTTACACCAAACCCCAAGATATTCCAGCGAAGGACACTTCATCCATGGGGAGGGGCCAGCTTCACCTTACAGCCATCTGTCCCCTTGGCTCTCAGAACCCGGCTCCCATCCATTACACTCTGAGCATCTCTCCATGAGAGGCCTTTTACTAGAGGATTTCTCAACCCTGTTCATCCATCTGTCTGTATCAGTTTTTCCATCCATCAAATGGGTACAGCTGACCTTATATTGCTTCTTCCCTGGGTCGTTCTGAAGGCCTAAGGAAGGCAGGCTGTGCTTTGTAAAATGGGCCCCTTGTGTGTGAAGGGTGGTCTGGGGGAGCCCCACAGTCTATTTTGTGGGACTGGGGGGGAATGGGAACAGAACCCCCAAGCCACAGAATGGTGTATGTCTCAATCAAAGTAAAAAATGACCAAGGCTGGCGACTCACAGAATGGACCCAGGACTCAGGACCCAGGACCACTCAAGAGGTTTTGCAGAATGACCGGTAAGTATGCGGCCCTGGCTCTCCGATGGGAAGTTCAAGGAGGGCGCTCAGCCCAGCCTCAGAGCCGGAAGGGACTCTAGGGGTGTTGCAGATGAGGACACAGGCCTGGGGAGGGGCGGGGCTGGTCCAAGTCACCCCACTCAGTTCACCGCCAGAGAGCCGGGATGGGGGGCCCCTCCCCTTAAGGCGGTCCCACCGGGGGACCTTCCCAGGAGACAGCTAGCAGCCAGCACAGATCTCCTCCTCTGCTTTCAGCGTCCGCGTCTGAGAAACTGGTTCTCTGAGGCAGCTGGGGAGTCACTCAGCCCACTCGCCCTTCAGAGGACACGTGGAGGGTGGCCCTCAGCCCCAGCAAAGGGCTGTCTTTCCTAACTCAGTTGCGGAAGTTGAAGCCAAACAGGGGGGACACGCCAATGCTGGACGCATTCCTGGATCCTTCACCCTGTGGTCACGCAGCCCCATGCCGCCCCCACACCACAGCCCGGCAGCCCGCTGGCCTAGATTTTCTCCTCCTAATTTTCCTCATTCCAGCTCCTGATAACACAGGTTACCTCCAAAGTATAAATCACGCCCAACTCACCCAAATATTCAAGCCAGACCCGAGTTCTCTGCAGAGACACCAAGGGCTGGAAAGTGCGTCCATCAGCCCTTTTCTTATTTAAAGAGACCCTGTTCTGGGGGCGACATGGATACACTACCATGTATAAAACAGGGAACTAGTGAAAACCTGCCCTTCGGCACAGGCTCTGTGGTGATCTAAATGGGAAGGAAATGCAAAAAAGAGGCGATATATGTGTACGTTGTGGAGCAGGACATGACCTCCCACCCCAGTATTCTTGCCTGCAGAATCCCGTGGACAGAGGAGCCTGGCATACAGTCCATGGGGTCGCCAAGAGTCAGACATGACTGAAGTGACTTAGCACGCACACGTGTATATATGTAGCCGGTTCACTCTGCTGTACAACAGAAATTAACACAACATTGTAAAGCAACTACACCCCAATCTAAAAAAGGAAAGTAAATGCTTAGGGAATAGACACAGGAAGAAAAATAGAATAAAACAAAGTAACTCTGTTATAGTAATTATTGGGTTGGCCCGAAAGTTCACTCACGTTCTTCAGTAAGGTGATATGGAAAAACCCGTACGAACTTTTGGGCCAACCCAATAATTAAGCCTCCTTGGCCTTTCAGAGAAGAGGGCGGAGAGTTATTCCCACTTAAAGCTGGGCTGAGGGCAGGGGGAGGTGGGTGAGCTCCACCCTGTCTGTTAAAAGAACAAATGTAAGTAGAGACACGGATTCTATGCCGCACGCCTGAATAGAACCCAGATGTTAAATCCGAGAAGGTCCCACACCCCCTCCCTCCGGGCCACAGGCTGTGGGGGAGGGGCTTCAGAGCACGATGGAAAGGGAAGGGGGCGGGGGAACTGCCCAGAAAATGCGAATCGGCTCAGGGAGCAGCCTAATGGGAAGATTTCAGCGTGATATATGGTGGCGGGGACATTATTAATGGTTTGCTGATTTTTACCTTTAAAACCTTTGGGCAGATTATTTATTATGTCCTTGGCGTGCCTATGATCTATGGAGCGGGCACTAATGTGCGAGCAGGGCCCCCCATGTCCCCGCGCCTCTACAGCTTCTAATTAGGTTGCGATGCTGCTCTACCTGCCCGGCTCTCCACCCACCCGGGCAGAGGAGGCAGCGCCGCCTGGGCTCCGAGGCTCTTCTTTTGTGGAATCAACTCATGCCTGCAAAATCCAGGGCACTCAGCTTCCAGGCCTGGCTCTGTACTGACCCATGTGTGACCTTGGGCCAGGGTGGGCATCTCTGAACCTCTGCGCTTGTATCTCTTGAACAACACAGAGATAAAAATAGCAGAACGAAGATGGAGCTGGGTATATGGTCTTCCTGGTCCGAAAGTCTCTGGCTCCTGGGACACAGAAAGTTGCAGAACAGCAGTGTTCTTCCAACAGTTCACCATCATCCGCCCCAGAAACCAAGCATCTCTGGGTACGGTGGGAAGTCAGCCTTCCTCCTTCTGGCCCGTCTGTTGTGGCTCCACTGGGACGGGATGTCTGGACCCTCCAAGGACCTCCAAGAATGACCCTCCAATGCCCCAGGTCGGAGCACTGGGCTAGCAGTTAGGGACAGAGCCAGGCCTAGAAACGAAGTGCAGCCAGCAAGGCCACCCGGACTGTCTCCAGGCAGAAACACCGGACCAGGGAAGACCAGGCCCTCTGGGACTCCTCCCCCACGGAACCCAGAGGTTCTGCTGGTTCCCGCTTCTCTCTGCCTCATCCAGCGACTCCCCAGTCTGACAGCAGCCCTCACCTCCTTAGATTCTTTGCTGCCCCTTCCTGCGCTTTGGGGACCTACTGGCTGAGTGCAGCTTTGAGCCGGGCCAACCGGAGGTCTGGTCCCGCTTGAGCATGGGAAGACGCCTGCCCTTGCGCTGGCCAAAGCTCCAGCCTATTTCACTGGAAGTTCCTGGGAGGTCCCAAGACTCTCACTCCCACCCTCCTCCATTCTAATAAAAATCTTCCTCCTTCCTGAACAGGTGTCTCTCGGGTCATTGGCCTGGGGGTCAACAGAGCCTCCTTCTCAGCCAGGCAGCATTTCTCTGACTCTCTACTTCCCTCCTACCCAAAGACACCTCCCAACACACCACATGACTCCTGAAGGTTTCTCCTAATTGCTGTCACCCCTATTCTACAGACCCTGACTCCCAGTCTCAGCTCATGACGTCCTCTCTTCCTGGAGAACACCCAGACCGCTACTGCCCCTGGTCAAAACAACTCAGGCAAACCGGCCTCTCCGCTGCTATGGTTGGTATCGGATCCACTTCCATGCGTCTCCCGGTTTTCTTAGCCACCGTCTGGGTTTTGGCCGTCACTGCCACCCGTGGGCACACGGGCAGCCCCACTGACTGCTGAGCTCCGGGCAGGGGCCACAGTAGGTCCAGAGTGGGGCTCGGGGGGCCGTCTTCCATCTCTGTGTCCTCAGCAGTGCCACGTGGCCGGGCAGAGCTGCTCATCCTAGGCTGAATAGAAGAACTAACAATGTCAATGGTCCTGGTATGTACTGTGCCCTGAAGCGCAGGCCTGGGTAACATGGGGAGAGCCTATCACAATGAGCTTCTGCTGTTGTGACATGTGACTGCAATGACTCCATCGCATGAGTCATAATCCCTGTCTGTAAGAGCGGCTTCGTAGTAGGGGTGAAGAGCTCCAGACATAAAAGGGAATAGACTCACTTTATCCTGTAGATGTTTTTCCTCCTCACCCTCATCCCTTAAATTCAGAACTTTTGTGGGTTTGATTCTGATAGGCCTTTGAGAAGGGCAGGTGGGCTTGGACAGCTGAGACCAAACAGGGGAAGATAGACCATGGCTCCTGGATGGTGGAACAGAAGATCTGCAAAGCATTCCATTTATCCCCGGGTCCCCAGCATTTTCTGGAGCGGTCTGTCCTGTCGGGGCCTGTCTTTCCAGGGCAAGGAAGAGCTCGCCAAGCTAGGACAGAACAAAATGGGATGTGGAGTTCAGCCTTTTCTAAGAAAATGAGTCACTTCCAACTTTCATCCTTCCCACCTTCCATTCACTGCACCAGAGGGCATCTGACCCTAGGTTTGTCTTTTCCCAGAACGGCTGTGATGATGAAGCTTTGAGAAGTCACCCAGGTCATCCCTTCGCCTTGAGGCAGGTGCTCCCAACTCAGCCTGGAGGGTTGGGAGCCATCTCATTCCTTCTTGGATATGACGGGAGAGGCAGAACTCAAGAAAGAGATGCTTGTCTGTGCCCTGGCCCTGTGCTCTGGGGAATCCACTGTGCCAAACTTCAGTCCCGCCGGCCGTAAAATGCAGTGGCCGTAATACCTGTGGCATCTGGGGTGGGACCACTCGTCCTGGTGAGAGACCAGCCCAGAGCTGCCGGGTGTTTCACCTGCTGGCCCCTGCATGCCACACCATCAGCTGCTGGGATTGACAAAAATATTTAGTTCTTTTCCAGGCTGCCCACGGGTGGAAAACCACAAGTTCGCCTTTCTTTATCAGGAACGGGCCAAGGAGGGTGGGCCCTGGCATAGGGGGATGTCAGCTTGGACAAGGTGTGAACTTGGAAGGTCAGTCCCCAAGCCAAGGGCAGGCAAGGGGGCCAGAGGTGTGGCTCAGCGGAGCCCAGCCTCCCCAGGTGGCCTCTGGCAATGGCGATCCAAAGGGAGGAGCCCAAGGGGTGCGAATAAGCAGTCTGTCGGGGCCTTGACCTCAGGCCCTGGCTGCGTGGAAGAAGGAACCCAGGCCTAGGAGTGTCAGGTTTGGGTTTAGACCATGGCTTCAGGATCTATCCGACACATGTCATTGAGCGACTCCCCTCTGAACCCATCTCTTCAGCTAGGAAGCGGCGACAGGTGACTGTGTATTAACGCGTAAAAGTATCTTCTGGATATGCTTCAGGAGTGCAGTAAGGGATCATGGGTTTTCACTGGGAGTCCTTGGACCAAAGAAGGAGCAGAAACAGCCACAGTGGGTGAGGTCCTTTGGGGAGAGGAAGGAGAAAGACCAGCGGGCTGAGAATGAGGAGGCATCGGTGTTTGGCTGCAACGTGCAGGCGGAAAGGATGGGAAGCCAGAGCGGGGCTGGCGAGGGGCTTGAGGAGGAGATACTTGCTGAGTCAGGGGGCGTCATTAGGACCATGGGCCACCACCATCTCAAGAGAAAGGGCTACTAGCGTTTGGAAAATTCACAACCAGCAGCGATTTCAGGGCCGAGGGTGGAGGGGTGTGGTGAGCTGAGATAGGATGGGAGATTAGATGAAAGTGGGGGTGTAGTGGTGAGGGCTAGGCGTTCTCCTGAGCTGTAGGGGCTTCAACTGGTTTCTTCGTTAACAAACTAGGTGCCTTGAGCTATGAGTGCACCCCGCCACCAACCAGGTCTAAACATTTAACCCAGGAGGACATGGAGGACAAGGGTAGGGCTCTGTAAACCCTGCTGGGAATGAAGGAACAGGTGGGATCTAGAGGGGACTCTGAGTGAGGGTGTGGAAGCAAGGGGAAGGCGCAGAACTGGCCCAGAGGAGGGACCCCACCAGGTGGCCATTCCACTAATGTTGGAACTGAGCTGCTGTCGTGGGGACGTGAGCCTGATCATCCATCTCCAAGTCCCATGACCTTTTCATTTTCTTCTCTTGACCAGAGATGAACATGCCATTTTAGTGAAGTGCTGGGTCAGTAAGAGCTGGGGTGGTTGTCTCTGTCACTTGGGGAAATAGCAGATTATGAAGCAAAGAGGTTGAAATATGTCTCGGGAAATGACTGAGGACCTCAGGTCACAGAAGAGGTGCACAGTGGATGCTCCATGTCAACTAATAGTGACAAGGTCTGGACAAGCCTAAATACCATTATATTTAACCCAAGCTTACAAGGCAATCTGTTTCACTAGGAGTTTCTGACAAAGATGAGTGAGTTCAAGTTGCTTAGTCGTGTCCGACTCTTTGCAACACCATGGATTGTAGCCCACCAGGCTCCTCTGTCCATGGAATCCCCCAGGCAAGAGTACTGGAGTGGTTTGCCATTCCCTTCTCCAGGGGATCTTCCCAACCCAGGGATAGAACCCAGGTCTCCTGCATTGCAGGCATCCAAGCCACCAGGGAAGCCTAATCAGTTCATATATACATAAGTGTGTGTGTGCATATATACTTACATATATATATACAATATAAAACTTATATATATATGCGTCTAAATATTTATTTTTAAAAGTTGAAGTATGGTTGATTTACAATGCTGTATTAGTTCCTGGTGTACAGCAAAGTGCTTCAGTTATACATATATTTATACATATCATTTTTCATATATACTTTCAATGTAAAAACTTTAAAAACTCACCTCCAGAAAACTTTTATAAACATGTCAAATTAAGAACATCTCCAGCACTCAGATATAGAGCAGAACAGATAACTTTCAGTGTGAGGACACAGCCTACACCCAACATTTGCTTTATTTTCTATTATTACCTTATCTATTTTATTTTTTAATTTATATTTACATTTAAACAACCAGTGAATGATATCTGTTCTTGGAGCACAGACCTTCATTTCAATGATTCTGAATACACAAAATGGTCCCGTGTGGATCGGAATGCTGGTGAGAACCTGTGAAGGAAATTCTGCACCATCAAGGACAGCTCCAGTTCAAGGCTTGCTGGAGAAATGTGCTGAGAAAGGGCATTTTTTTTTTTCAATCTCAAAAAGGATAAATAGGAATTTTTAAAATTATAAAGGACACATGTAAATCTATTCACCTAAAAAAGCTAGAATCCTGGCTGAAAATGGGCAAAAGACATACACATATAATCTGTGTGTAAATAGATTTTCTATAAAGACTAGAAAACTCTTCAGTCTCATTAGCAATCAAATATAGCTAAAATAACCCCACCTTAAAATAAGGTACTATTTTTGCCCATAAAATCAGCAAAGGCTTTCTCATTTTTAATGACTCTACCAAACACAGATGAGAACGTAGTGGGCCAAGTGATGTAATTTAGTACAACTTGGATGTTTAGAAAAACAATCTGGTGGAAGATATGAAGAACTTAGGAAATCATCTGCCATTCGGGGCAAAATAAATTTGTGTGTATATATATATATATATATATATATATATATATTTATTTATATGTATATAATACAATTATATATATGGAAAATCCCATATATATTGGGAAAAATAATGGAAATTATCTAAATAGTCAACAAATGGAAACGGTGAAAAAGTATTTTATAGTCTCATATTATTTGGGCATTAAAGACATTATTCAGGTATTAAAATAGGTTTATGAAGATTTTGAGATTAAAAGGGGAATTTCTTATGTTAAGTTTAAAAAAAAAAGAAGTTTATAAGGATGAGCACAGCTATCAAATGATTAGAAAAATGATGGGAAAGAAATGCATCAAATTGCTAACATCAGTTATCCCTAAGGGATGGGATTAAGAGTGACTACTTTTCCTTCTTTCTGCTTTTTTGCATTTTCCAATACTTTTCATTAAAAAACATATTTTTTATACATATAAATGAATTAAGGAAGGACACAGCCTTTGGAGCTAAGAACAAATTTTGCCCAATGACACTGAATTTATCTTCTTCTCCCAAGCATTCATATCTCCAGAGTCACCAAATAAAGTCAAGACTAGAAAAAAGCACTTCAAAGTCGAGCGAGGTCATTGCCCAGGAGAGGCCAAGGAGAGAAATAACTGGAGATCAATAGGCAGAAGAAGGAGGGAAACTCAAGCCGGTAAAAAACAAACACAAGCAAAACCTCTCCTGAACCACAGCCAGCCAGTTCCATCCTCTGGCGTTCAGCAGACATATGGAGGGGAGCTGACTTCTGATAACCGGGCAGATCTGAGACCCTCCCTCACTTGGTGCGTGGACAGGTCGATGGGGCCTCAGAATTTAGAACCCAGGGCAGTGAGGGCTGGCTGTGTCCTTGGCAAGTCCTTGGTTTTTGCCCATGTCCTTTGTGCATCTCCAGTGGATTGAACTTCTGATTCAGGACTGTCTCCCAGGTAGTTCTCTAGAAATCTAAGTCATCTTCGTCAAAGCCATCTGTCTGGTCCATGGGGAGGTTTCTAAACCTCGTTTCTGTGGAAGCCAGATGTTTCACTACTTTTTTGGCTTCTAAGTCAGAGCCTTCCTTTGTCTCCTGCTCTGGAGCCGAGCCTTCCTCTCCCTCTTCTGGAGCCGGGCCCTCCTCTGTCTCCTGCTCTGGAGCCGGGCCCTCCTCTGTCTCCTGCTCTGGAGCCAGGCCCTCCTCTGTCTCCTGCTCTGGAGCTGGGCCCTCCTCTCCCTCTTCTGGAGCCGGGCCCTCCTCTGTCTCCTGCTCTGGAGCCGGGCCCTCCTCTTCCTCCTGCTCTGGAGCCGGGCCCTCCTCTCCCTCTTCTGGAGCCGGGCCCTCCTCTGTCTCCTGCTCTGGAGCCGGGCCCTCCTCTTCCTCCTGCTCTGGAGCCAGGCCCTCATCTCCCTCTTCTGGAGCCAGGCCCTCCTCTGTCTCCTGCTCTGGAGCCGGGCCCTCCTCTGTCTCCTGCTCTGGAGCCGGGCCCTCCTCTGTCTCCTGCTCTGGAGCCGGGCCCTCCTCTGTCTCCTGCTCTGGAGCCGGGCCCTCCTCTGTCTCCTGCTCTGGAGCCGGGCCCTCCTCTGTCTCCTGCTCTGGAGCCGGGCCCTCCTCTCCCTCTTCTGGAGCCAGGCCCTCCTCTTCCTCCTGCTCTGGAGCTGGGCCCTCCTCTCCCTCTTCTGGAGCTGGGCCCTCCTCTTCCTCCTGCTCTGGAGCTGGGCCCTCATCTCCCTCTTCTGGAGCCGGGCCCTCCTCTTCCTCCTGCTCTGGAGCTGGGCCCTCCTCTTCCTCCTGCTCTGGAGCTGGGCCCTCCTCTCCCTCTTCTGGAGCTGGGCCCTCCTCTTCCTCCTGCTCTGGAGCTGGGCCCTCATCTCCCTCTTCTGGAGCCGGGCCCTCCTCTGTCTCCTGCTCTGGAGCCAGGCCCTCCTCTCCCTCTTCTGGAGCTGGGCCCTCCTCTTCCTCCTGCTCTGGAGCCAGGCCCTCCTCTGTCTTCTGCTCTGGAGCCGGGCCCTCCTCTCCCTCTTCTGGAGCCGGGCCCTCCTCTGTCTCCTGCTCTGGAGCTGGGCCCTCATCTCCCTCTTCTGGAGCCGGGCCCTCCCCTGTCTCCTGCTCTGAAGCCAGACCTTCCTCTTTGCTCTGTTCTGGACTCAGACCTTCCTCTGTCCCTTGCTCTGGAGTTCTGGAACATGATGGGGCCCCTTCTTGCTCAGAAGCAGAACTTTCTGGATACATGCCTGTGACTTTTCTCTCTGGATCAAGGACGTCTGTGGCCTGGTCTTCAATGCTCCTCATGCATCTGTCCCACGGCTCATCTTCGGAGCCTTTCTGAGAGAGCAGAGAGCAGTTCCCCAGAGAAGATGTGCTGAAGGATGAGAGGCCTGACCTGGGGCCTGACCTCTGTTGGGGCGGGTCTGCCCCTGGGGAAGGGCTCCTGTCTCCAAAAGCCTCACGGGACTGGCCATGTCCCAGGCCAACCTGAGGGCCCCCTTCTTCGTCCCCTCCATATCCTCCTCCTGTCTCTGACCCCTTCTCCCTTGCAGCCTCCCAGGCCTCTGTTGTTCCAGCACCAGCCTCTTGTCCTCCTGGACCCAGGCCACCTCCTCCCAGGGCATGAGCCTCCCCAGTGTCCTCAGCCCCCCAGCCCACCTCCAGGTCTCCTTCCTCACCGCCCATGCCCTGCTCCCCCCTCCCCAGCCCCTCCCAGGGGTTTCTGCTCACACAGGGCTCTGTTTGCCCCTCCTTCTCCTGAGCACCCGCCTCCTCCTCTGTCCCCCAGGTGTCCCCCTCCTCTGCTCCAGGGCCCTGGCCTGATCCCGGCTCAGGGTCTCCATCAGCTCCCCGGACAGTGCCTGTCCTCGAGGGGTCCCTGTGAAGGGGCTCCGCCTCCCTCTCCACAGCGGTGGCCACCTCCGCTGTCTCCCCGTCAGCACACCCTCCTTTCTTCTTCTGCAGAATGTGTTGCAGGTCGAAGGCCTTTCTGATGGGCGCGCTGGCTGACCCCACAACATCCACTGGGGGTGCAGGAACCATTTTCTTCCTCACGCAGGCCTCGCAGGGACAGAACTCCTCCCCCTTGGCCTCTACCCCAAGTTGGGACCCCAGGGCTCCTCTGAAGACCGGCAGGTCCTCCAGGGAGAAGGAGGGGGGCCCCCGGCCCCGCGTCTGCTCGGAGAAGGGCGAGAGGTTGCGCAGGGCCTGGAGGCGCCGCCTGCGCTGCTCCGTCTGCAGGGACGCCTCCCAGCGGAGGGCTTCCCTGGGCGGCCCCGCGCCCGCGCCCCCTGCCCAGCTCTGGACCTTGAGAAGCTCCTTCTCCACGCTGTCCTGGAGCCGCTGGCTCATGTCCCGCTGCAGCTCGGCCACCATCTGATCCAGCAGGGGGTCGCCCTGCAGGCCCCAGCGGGTGCAGAGCTCGGCCGTGGCAGCGGCGAGGTGGTCCATGAAGGTCTTCTCCATCTTCTTCAACAACTTGGACACCCACATAGGGTCAGAGATCAGAGACCCCCTGCGGGCCTTGCAAGTGCCCGTCTCACCAGCCCCCTGGGTGAGCTTGTCCAGGGTTTGCCCACAGCCAGTCTCAGCTGCTCCGAGCAACTTCTCCAAAGGGGGCTCAGCTTTGGGGCCACCTTGACTCCCACTGGCGTCCAGGTACCTCTCGCTGAGGCTCCTGGGGGGCTCTGTCGGGCTCCCTCTCCTCCCTGATGAGCTCTGCGTGGCAACGGCAGTGGAGTCTCCTGGCTCCTCTTCATGCAGGCTCTTATTTTCCCAGACACCAGCCCCATCCTGAGAGCCTGCCCCCGACAATTCTAGTTCCATGATTCCTTCCTCTTCCAGAAACCCTCTGACACCCTCTACTTGCAGTTCTGCTCTTTCTTTTCCTTCTTTTATTTCCTCTAATTGTACCCCCTCTTCCTCCATTGTGTTTTTATCTCCTTGGTCTGGGTCACCACCCAGCGTCTGCTCCCTGCCATTTTTTTCTGCCCTATCCTCACTGGCAGCACCCTCAGCCTCATAACTACTCAGCGGTCGGTTTCCTGGAACTGCTGGGGTCCCCAAGGTTCTGGAATCAGGTCCCTGGCAGGAGATGCTCAAGGGCAGCTCCATCTTCTCGGACACCAGGCTGCAGTCCACGGTGCAGGGTCCGCTGCCCTCCCCTGAGCCTCCAGAGCCACTGCCGACATCCACCCCAGAGGAGGACGTGGGCCTGAAGTCCTCGGTTGCAACGTGGGGCCCGAGGGCTGGCAGGGCCTGGCGCCAGCCAAGCTCCTGGAGGTCCGATTCCAGCTCACTGTTCCTGAGGCCACTCCCTGGCCACAGGGCCTGGAAGGTACTTAGGAGCTGCTGGTACCGAGGGGAGTCTGTGAACCTCACTTTGCTAGCGGGAGACCCAAGATCATCATCATCAAAGAAGTGGAGTCTGGCGAGGCAGGTGATGAGGGCCTGGGCTGAGTGGCTAAGCCTCCTGCCCTCTGAGTGGGACACTTCAGGCAGACTGCTGGGCCGGCCCGGCCGGGACCCCATCAGCGCCTTCATGATCTGTAAGGAGGTGGAGACCCTCCTGGGAAGCACGCGCTGGCCTCTCCCACCGTCCACAGCCACTCCTTTGCTGGTTCCAGCCTCTGGAGGGGTTTCTGACACTCCACCGCAAGGCAGACCCTCTGCTGACTTGGGACTAGCACGGCTAGCCACTGGAAAGACTTCCTCTGGTTCTGCTTCCTCACTGGCTGCCTGTTCCAGGGGCAGTTGTCCGGCCCAAACTGATCCTTCCGGGCCATCTGGGGAATGTTTGCCCACAGGGTCCTCTTGAGGGCCTTCCAGGCCATGCCCGGCCACATCCTCACCCTCGTCCTCCAGCTCGTGTCTCATGGGCTCCTCCGGGATATTGCTCAGCCACGCACGGACCACGGCTTCCGGGGAGGCTCGGGGCAGAGCTCCCAGCAGCTCGCCGCCACCTTCCTCTCGCTCCTCCAGGCCACCTCTGCCTGAAAGCTTCCCCTGGGCCATTCTCTGGAGCTGGGGACCGCTGCGAGGGCTGCCCCTTCTCACAGCTCTGACTACTCTCCCCGAGGCCGCTCCCTGAGAGCCAGGGGGCCGCGGATGCCGCGCATCCAACTTTTCCTCCCCCGCCTTGCCCCCACCAGGCTCCCCATCAGCGCTGTGGTCACCCTCGCTGCGGCAGCCTGAAGGATGCCTCTTGCCCGAGGGCCGTGTCCTGGGGGGCTTGGGACAGTACCTGCTGCACACCCAGCAGGCCTTGGAGGAGGGGCCCTGGCCGCCCTGTGGCTGTGGGGCTGGCATCATCCGCATCGTCCCACAGGAGGACCCCCGAGCCAAGGGTGTACCCAGGTGTGAATGGCTGCTGCCCCAGTGTGCTCCCAGCCTCCCTCCCTCAGGCCACCCGGCTGGCAGGACCAAGGGCCAGGAAGGCTGGAATCTGTCACCCCCAGTCTTTTCTCCCAGGCCATCAGCTGGGGCACTGAACAGGCCAGATGTGTCCGAAGGTGTGGGAGCCGGTGAGCACGGCCTGAACTCAGGGCCCCCTTCGGTCTCAGCAGAGGGGGAATCGGGGAGGTAGAAATTGGAAACACAGTCAGAATTGCTCCCAGGGGTAATGGGGATGCTGCTTAGCCCGTGTGTGTCCGGGGAATAACGAGAGGCCGAGAAGGGTGGCCCTGGGTCCCGGGAGGCCTGGTTCCAGGTGCCCTGCGGGCTTTCAGAAAGGCTGGGTGGGGGGCCGTGTGGGTGGGCCCTGTCTCTGCTGGACGGCCGTGGCGTTGGCCGGGACACAGGCGGGTCGAGCGGGCAGTGGATGTCCTTTGGGTTGTGCCGCTGCCTGGGGTGGGCCCTCTGGGCCCCTCGGCTGAGGACAGAAATGCTGGGTGAGGACAGGGCGCTGGCTCTGCTCTCCTGCTTTCCGCTCCTGCCCAGGGCTGAGGCACAGGCAGAAGATGGGGTGTAGCCTCCCGCATCATCCCCAGAACCAGCCGGGCCCCGAGCCGAGCGTGGCCTCACCCTAGACCTATTTCTGGCCTGGGGGTGCCCCACTCCCTGTCCGATCTCCTCTGCCTGTGGGTCCTTGTTCCCTATAGATGAGGGGTTCACAGTGGGGGAACCCGGAACTCCCTGCTGGGTGGCCCCCCGGGAAGTCTTGCTGGGGCGGCCCTGGGACGGCTTGTCCCTTTCGCTGCACTCCTCGTGAGACCCAGCACTCGCGGAGGAGTCAGGAAGAGCATCTGTCAGGCCACCGGTCCTGAGTTTCAGGCAACCATCACGGTCCCTGCGGCCCAGCGCTGCTCCCTCGCCTCTGCCTTCACCAGCCCCCGAGGCCAGATGTGGGCCACAGCTGGCCACAGCATCCTCCAGGGACCCAGAGCAGCAGGAGGAGTTTGGCTCAGAGCCTCCAGGGGGTCTGTCGCTGGAGGCAGGGCTGGCCCTGTCCTTGCTCCCTCTTCTCCTGCTGGTGACCCTTTGGCTCCTGGGGGCCCTGAAGTGGGAGTTCTGGGTCAGCCCCGACCTCCACCGAGAGGCCGACCACTCTCCCTGGGAGGTGTACAGGGGGTTCATCCAGATCTCGTATCTGGACCCTGGCTGCCGCTGGCCTTGGTCAAAGGCTCCCTCCCCTCCCGCCTCGCAGGGCCCCAGCCCCTGTGCCCTAGGCTCTGAGGGGTCCTCAGAGTGGCCCTTCCACACACAGCCAAGGAGATCCTCCTCCCCAGCGTCGGGGCCCTCCCCACAGGTCACGGTGAGGGTGCTGGCCCCCCCGAGCCTCCTGGACCACAGAAGCGGGTCCTCCCCCAGCAGGTGGAAGCGGACTTTCATCTCTACCGATAGGCTGCCATCCTCATTCACGCTCACGTTCTTCTCGATGTCTTCACCTGCCACCAAGGGGCCGAGCCGGGCAGGAGTGTTCAGAGGGTGCCTGTCGGGGGCAGGGCACATGCAGGCTCGATGTGGGCAGACCGGGGGGTCGCTGAGCCCCGACCTCTCCGACATCAGGGAGAACTGCCGTGACCTGTTCTCCAGCCTGGACCGTGCGTGGATCACGCTCTGTTTGGCCTTGGGCCCCCAGCTCCCTGGCGCACAATGACGAGCAAGAGAAAAGAGGGAAAGATCATGAGCTGACGGTGGGGCTTCAGGGCAGAAGAGTCAAGGTCATGAGCATTTCACAGCCTGTACACACCTCTCTGTACGCTCCCATCTCAGTCGTGTCTGACTCTTTACGACCGCATGGACTGTAGCCCACCAGGCTCCACTGTCCATGGGATTCTCCAGGCAAGGATACTGCATACCCCTGCCACCTCCTGAACCAGCAGTTAGGACAGAAACCACTCTAGAATGAATCTTTGCAGAGTTCCCAGGAGGTGAACCAGTATAGCCCAGTGAGATGAACTTGAAGTCTGATTCAATCTCAACCCTGCCACTTCCTAGCTGTGTAAGCTTTGGCAAAGCCTCTTTCCTGAACTGTAAAAGTCATAGATCTATCTGGCGGGTTTGTTTTGAGGATGCGAGGCAGTGCATATTAGACTTCCTCAGAGTTGCCGGCACAGAGTAGGTTCTTCATAGACAGTAGAGTGGGCTGTAGAGCATCAGTGCCCTGAGTTAACTTCTAGCCCTCTTCACACCCACCCCCAGGGCAGGAAATAAAATCAGTAGGTTGCTGCATTCACCCCTGATTGTATAACTGTAAGATGCTTTGCAATTACTAGTGGTGATTTATCATTTATCATCTTGACACTCATCAAGTTTTGGGGTTGATAAATGATGGCAAGGAAGGGCCTACACATGTGATAACTAAACTTGCCCCTCAGCATGAAAAAGACAAAAAAGAGGGGGTCACTGGGGATAGAAAGACGTGACCCTGAGAAAGAAGGAAAGCCCTAGTACTTCCTCATTTTGTCTCCTGAGCTAACACTTGGCAAAGAGGGAGTGGCTGGCGGAGGCTGAGCCTATGGCCAGCAAAAGAGCAGACTCTCTTGAGTGCAGCTGGCTAGGAGAAGGTTTGCCGAGCTCTGCCCCTCTTTAAGCAACAAGTGAGGCTGAGGGCTCCTCCAGAGGAATGGCTGGGATTGACAGGTCTCTGTCCAGAACTTGGCATGGGCAATCACAGAAACGATTGTTGACATTCTCTTAATAGCTTTTCACAAAGGGTATTATTTTGCTTATTCACCAAAATTTGCCCATAGTAATTCCAATAATTTTGCTGAAATTTTTCTCTGCACTTGTTGATTGTGCTTTAAATTTTTTTTTTTTAATAACAAAGACTAGCTCTGGCACATAGACTTTTTGGATGGGTATGTGACTGGCTGCATAGATTGATGGATGGATGGATGATCTGTGGTTATCATTTGTTTCTTTGGTCTGTTTGATCCCCACTGTTGCCTAAGAGTTGTAACTCTTGAAAGATGCAAATGCCACATATCCATGATTCACTGTGTCCATAATGCCATACGCACCGTGGTCCTTAATAAAAGTTTATTTTAGATCCTAGAATCTTAGAGCTCAAGGTCTCTTAATTTTGCTCTCTTTAAATACCAGACTCCCCTCTCTCCTATCCCAGTCAACTGTCCGGCTCAGTTAACGCGATGAGAAGGAGGAAGGGGCAAGAGAGACCCCTAGAGAACTGAGATGCCCCAGATGTGGGGCCAAAGGCACGTTTCCCAAATTACCTAGAAAGGATATCTGCCCGACCCTCCTGAACCACCATCCAGTGCAAGTAAACTGGGCATCCTCCAGACCCAACTCACCACTTTTGTTCCTTGAAGTCTGCCCAGATGAAGGTTCACTTCCTTTTCTTCTGATATCTTCCATTGCCAGAGGTCTGAAGGGCTCGAGACCGGCGCACACCAGCACGGAGGGGCTTCGCAGCAGAGCCTTCAGAGAGTCCAGCTGGCGAAGGAGAGTGTGGAGTCAGGAGGCCTGGTCTGCAGGACCCCCTTCCACCCGGCAAAGCACAGCTAGAGGGAGGGATCAAACCCATGTCTCCTGCTTGGCGGGCAGATTCTTTACCGCTGAGCCTCCTGGGAATCCCATATATACACGCACATCCTCTGTCCTGAGTTCCTTCCCAGTCCGGTCCCCACAGAGCACTGGGCAGAGTTCCTGGGCTGAGCAGCAGGTCCTCACTGTTACTATTTTATACCCAGTATCAGCGGGGTCTGACGGCTTCCCTGGTGGCTCAGAGGGTAAAGAATCTGCCTGCAATGCAGGAGACCTGAGTTTGATACCTGGATTGGGCAGATACCCTGGAGGAGGAAATGGCAACTCACTCCAGTATTCTTGCCCCTTGGACAGAGGAGCCTGGCGGGCGACAGTCCATGGGGTCACAAAGAGTCAGACACGACTGAGCAACTAACACACACACACACACACACACACACACACACACACATATCAATTGTGTCAGTGCCTCTTTTAAAGGAATAACTGCCGGGTTCCATCTAAGTGTTTCGAGCTGAGATCCGGACAACTTTTTAAGGAAACGGTATCCTGGACAGCCTACCCTTTTCCCACTGGCCGTATACACATGCTTCACGGGAAAGCGCAGTAGGTCCGACGCCTTGCTGAGAAAGGCCATCAGGCTCCTGGTGTTTCTGTGGCTGAGCACCACAGTCTGCTGGAGCCGAGGGTCCCCATTCTTAACCAGCATGATCCTCCTCGAGGCTTTGAGACCTTTGCAGGTAGAGGCTGTTCCCGGTGCCTCGAATACCCTCAACTGCTGAGCGGAATGGCTTCTCCCCCGGGGCTGGCCCAGCCCGCCGGGGGTTCTGGGGGGCTTCTTATCGGAGCAGAGATAGCAGCCACCATCCTGCAGCTGCTCCAGAGCACTGAGGCCGTGCAGGCCCCGGGGTGTGGTGACCGACCGCACCCCAAAGGAGAGCGGTACCCGCTGAGAGAGCTCGTCCATCAGGGCCCCAAAACTCCTGAAGGCGCGCTGGTGAACGGCCAGGCGGACCCCAGCAAACCGGGGATCCCCTTGCTTGAGGAAGGTTATCTTCTTGGCCGGTGTGACCTGGGTGACAGAGGGGGTCCGGGCCACAGAAGGCAGGAGGCACTCGCGGTGGCCAGGGCCAGGGGCGTCCCTCGGAGTGCTGTTCATGGTGGGGAGGGCCAGGCAGCTGAAAGGGATCGAAGAAAGAGGAAAGTCAGAGAGCAATCCGAGGGTCTGTGCGTCTCCTCCTGGCGTTGGCACAGAGGTGCTCCCTTCCCACCCCAATCTGCTCCACCCCGTCTTGTAGGGCTTAGTTCATTCTGGTGAGTAGCTACTACTGCTCAGGCATGTCCGACTCTTTACGGCCCCAGGGACTGTAGCCCACCAGGCTCCTCTGTCCATGGGATTTCCCAGGTAAGAATACTGGAGTGGATTACCTTCTCCAGGGGATCTTCCTGACCCAAGGATCGAACCCATGTCTCTCGCATTTCCTGCATTGCAAGCGGATTCTTTACCACTGAGCCACCCAGAAAGCCCTTTGATGAGTAGAAGGAAGAGCAAAGGTTTGGCATCAGAAGATATGAGTTAAAATCCCATACCCCAACCTTCCACTTCTGGCCTGTGTGACCCAAGAGGTTGATGACTAGTCCTCATTTTGGTAAAATGCAGCCGTATTCATCTGCCCAACACAATTCAATGGATTTACGAATACAAAGCAAGCATCAGTAGCCCAAAGGCATAGGGCACAAAACCTATAAGCCTCAGGGCATGCAGCCCCCTGCTTGAGACAGCAGGGACCCGAGAAATACTAGTGATTGATGACACCCAGGCTTCACAAGCTGCCCACAGAGCCCAGGCCTGCCAATCACCGCCATGCACACAGTCAGGACCAGTGAGGGGTCTCCCCTGATTACGTGGGTTCAGACCTAGCAGGACCTGCGCTGCCATGCACACGGCGGTGACCACAGGCTCCCTGCCACAGCCATCTCTCCTCACTCGCGATCTAGCCAGCGGCCACATCTCTTTTTTACCTTGACTCACCACGTACCCCCATTCATCTTCGGGGAAAGAGCTCTGCTCTCATTTTCAAAATCTTGGTGCACAAGAGCACTTGTAATCGTCTCTCATCTCTGCACAAACTTTATAATTAGCTTCTTCAGCCTCCTCCCTCCCAGCTAAGCCCTCTAAGCTGCTTTCTCAGCACCCCCCACCCCCCACCCAGCACAACCCTGGAGCTGCCAGGCACTGTCCCTCAGGCATGCCTTCCGGAGGGCTCCCAGGCTTCCTGCTTGATTGGCGGCTTCAGGTGTGACCGTGAACATCCTTTTTAGCCCCCACTGAAGGGCTGAGAGGGGGAAGGTCACCATGTCTCCTGTAGTCACCACCATGTCCCCCGGCATCACTGTGTTCCCCGTGCCATTGTGTCCCCCCATCACATCACCGCCCCTCCAGTGTCACTGTGTCTTTTATTTTCACTATATCCTTACAGTCACCATGTCCCCAATGGGACCATGTCCCCCAGTGTCATTGTGTCCCCTAGGGTCGCCATGTGCCCCAGCATCACTGCATCCCCCAGTGTCACCGTATCCTTTAGAGTCACCATGCCTCCCATAATCACCACATCCCTAGCATCCCTATGCCCCCCATAATCACCACATCCCCAGCATCCCTATGCCCCCCATAATCACCACATCCCCGGCATCCCTATGCCCCCCATAATCACCACATCCCCGGCATCCCTATGCCCCCCATAATCACCACATCCCCGGCATCCCTATGTCCCCCATAATCACCACATCCCCAGCATCCCTATGCCCCCAGGATCACTGCAGTCTGTCACTCTGTCCTTCAGTGTCCCCACGTCCTCCAGTGTCCCCACCACCTCCAAGGACTGCTCCTCCCAGTCTACTTCTGAATAGACAGCCCTCAACACCTCCCAACAGCAGCTCTGTAGGGATGGGAGAGACCGTGAAGGCAGAGGTCAGGCCGGCTCCCAGAAGACTCGGGCCCAGGAGTCTCATGGCAACGTTGCGGTCAGTACCCTCCAGTGCCGACAGCCCCTTTCCTCTGACATTCCTCTAGAAAATTCTAGGGGTAACTTCTTACTCTCCAGCCTCTCCGGCAGAAACAAACAGGCTCTGCTTCACCTGCGTGATGAGTCACTTGAGAACTGCCACCTCCTCCTCAGCCACAGGGAAGGGAGAAGTCAATCAATTTTCTTTTTCAAAGAGACAATGAACTTTTGATTCTTTCACCTTCAAAGTATCCCTGCCAGGATATTCCTTCATTCACTCATCTGTGTACCCAACAAAGATTTTTGAGCTTCTGTTATGTGCCAGCCTCTATGCTAGGCCCTGGAAATACAAGGATTACTGAAACACGGCACTCATCTTCAAAAACGTCCCATTCTACTGTGGCAGGTAGGCGATAATTAAGATGCAGCATAAGACATGTTCTGAGATAGAGATACAGATACAGATGTATTATAAACAGGGTGTGACTGAAAGCAAATCAAGGGGAATGCAAGTCAAGGAAGACTTCCTGAAGGAGGTGACGTGCCGAGTTCCTGAGCAGAGACCTGCAGGACAACTTGAGGATTAACCAGAGAAGGAGGAAGTTAGCACCAGCGTGGCAGATAGATACGGCCTTGGTGCCAACTCTGACCTGCCGGGTGGGCTGGCAGGAAGGGCAGAGGAGGTGCCAGGCTTCCTGTGAGCTGTGATCAGATGGCAGTGTGGACACAGCATCAGGGCGGACGGGCCGCACAGTGCCTGGCCTTCCCATTCCTGCTCTGCTCCCAGCAGTTGGGGCGGGGGCCTATGTACAAACGTGCGGTGGAAAGAGAAAGATGGATGTTCTGGAAGGGCCTTCAGTGGATGGACGCAGAGCATCTGACAGGCTCTATTAAGGGAGCTGACAGAGGGGATGGAATGGCACTGACAGTAAGATCAGCTCTAGCCCCTAGAACTATAATAGCAGAACACAGAGCCCTTCCCCACTGAAATCTGAGCTGCTGGTAAAAGCCAACTCAGGGGGTTCCTGCTTCCTGATCCAAAAACATGTAAGTAAGGAAGAAGGGGATGGTAACTGAGTCTCGCAAAAGCTAGTGGAAAGCTGCTATATGAACAGGGAGCTCAATCTGGTGCTTGTGATGACCTAGAGGGGCTGGGGCAGGATGGAAGGGAGATTCAAGACGGAGGGGATGTATATGTATGGTTGCTGCACGTTTTTATATGGCAGAAACCAACAAAACATTGTAAAGCAATTATCCTCCAATTAAAAATAAATAAATAAATTTTTAAAAAGCAGAGGAGAAAGAAGAAGCAAGCGTCACTGCAGGCTGAGTTTACCTGGACTGCTCCGCTTTAGCACTGAAGGGCCCTGGTGCTGGGACCCCACCCTCCCCTGCCACCCCAGGTCCCCTGATAGGTTCCCAGGATCAGGGGGGCCTCTTCCTGGCACTGGCTCTGCTGGCAGTGAGGCCAAGATAAGCTGACTGCCTCGTGCAGCTGGATAAAGTTGCCGCCACCAAGGATGGGAATCCAACTCTTAGCGACCTGGCTGCATCCCTGGGTGCGCTAAGGTTGGCCCCGAAAGTGAAGAGAGTGCTATAGTCCCTCAACTGAGTCTGACTCCTCAGGCGCCTCTGTCCATGCGGCAAGGATACTGGAGTGGGTTGCCATCTCCTTCTTCAGGGGATCTTCCTAACCCCGGGATTTAATCCGCGTCTCTTGCGTTGTAGGTGGATTCTTTACCATCTGAAACACCAGGGAAGCCCCTGAACCCAGCACTCAAACTGGAAAAGTGGTCTCTTGGGATATACCAGCCAACAATTCTCCCCTTAACTAAAGGAATTTGAGCTGGAGTTTCTGTCGTTTGAAATAGAAAGGGACATGGATCCTCCAGGGACCAGCACCAGTGAACACTCAGTATTTCCCAAACTCCAAAACTGGATTTCTGAGCTAGGGGACCCCTGTGGGTGGGAGGGCAGGGCTCTGAGGCCCCTCTAGGATCCTCCCACTAGGTTCCCAGGGATGGAGATCAGTTCGGTCCAGTTCAGTTGCTCAGTCGTGTCCGACTCTTTGTGACTCTGTGGACTGCAGGACACCAGGCCTCCCTGTCCATCACCAGCTCCTGGAGTTTACCCAAACTCATGTCCATTGAGTCAGTGATGCCATCCAACCATCTCATCCTCTGTCGTCCCCTTCTCCTCCTGCCCTCAATCTTTCCCAGCATCAGGGTCTTTTCCAATGAGTCAGTTCTTTGCATCAGGTGGCCAAAGTGTTGGAGTTTCAGCTTCAGCATCAGTCCTTCCAATGAATATTCAGGACTGTTTTCCTTTAGGATGGACTAGTTGGATCTATCTCCTTGCAGTCCAAGGGACTCTCAAGAGTCTTCTCCAACACCAGAGTTCAAAAGCATCAATTCTTTGGCACTCAGCTTTCTTTATAGTCCAACTCTCACATCCATACATGATTACTGGAAAAACCATAACTTTGACTAGACAGATCTTTGTTGGTAAAGTAATGTCTCTGCTTTTTAATATGCTGTCTAGGTTGGTCATAACTTTCCTTCCAAGGAGCAAGTGTCTTTTGATATCATAGCTAACAATCACCATTTGCAGTGATATGGAGCCCCCAGAAATAAAGTCTGTCATGGTTTCCATTGTTTCCCCATCTATTTGCCATGAAATGATGGGACCAGATGCCATGATCTTAGTTTTCTGAATGTTGAGCTTTAAGCCAACTTTTTCACTCTCTTATTTCACTTTCATCAAGAGTCTCTTTAGTTCTTCTTCACTTTCTGCCATAAGGGTGGTGTCATCTGCATATCTGAGGTTATTGATATTTCCCCCGGCAATCTTGATTCCAGCGTGTGCTTCATTCAGCCCAGCATTTCTCATGATGTATTCTGCATATAAGTTAAATAAGTAGGATGACAATATACAGCCTTGACATACTCCTTTCTCGTTTTGGAACCAGTCTGTTGTTCCACATCCAGTTCTAACTGTTGCTTCCTGACCTGCATACAGATTTCTCAGGAGGCAGGTCAGGTGCTCTGGTATCCCCACCTTGAAGAATGTTCCACAGTTTGTTGTGACTCACACAGTCAAAGGCTTTGGCATAGTCAATAAAGCAGAAGTAGCTGTTTTTCTGGAATTCTCTTGCTTTTTCGGTGATCCAACAGATGTTGGCAATTTGATCTTTGGTTCCTCTGCCTTTTCTAAATCCAGCTTGAACATCTGGAAGTACACGGTACATGTACTGTTGAAGCCTGGCTTGGAGAATTTTGAGCATTACTTTGTCAGTATGTGAGATGAGTGCAATTATATGGTAGTTTGAACATTCTTTGGCATTGCCTTTCTTTGGGATTGGAATGAAAACTGACCTTTTCCAGTCCTGTGGCCACTGCTGAGTTTTCCAAATTTGCTGGCATATTGAGTGCAGCACTTTCACAGCATCATCTTTTAGGATTTGAAATAGCTCAACTGGAATTCCATAACCTTCTCTGGCTTTGTTCCTAGTGATGCTTCCTAAGGCCCACTTGACTTTGCATTCCAGGATGTCTTGCTCTAGGTGAGTGATCATACCATTGTGGTTATCTGGGTAAGGAAGATCTTTTTTGTATAGTTCTTCTGTGTATTCTTGCCACCTCTTAATATCTTCTGCTTCTGTTAGGTCCAGACAATTTCTGTCCTTTACTGTGCCCATCTTTGCATGAAATATTCCCTGGGCATCTCTAATTTTCTTGAAGAGATCTCTAGTCTTTCCCATTCTATTGTTTTTCTCTGTTTCTTTGCACTGATCCCTGAGGAAGGCTTTCTTATCTCTCCTTGCTATTCTTCAGAATTCTGCATTCAAATGGGTATAACTTTCCTTTTCTTCTTTGCCTTTTGCTTCTCTTCTTTTCATAGCTATTTGTAAGGTCTCCTCAGACAACCATTCTGCCTTTTTGCATTTCTTTTTCTTGGGGATGGTCTTGATCATCACCTCCTGTACAATGTCACAAACCTCTGTCCATAGTTCTTTAGGCACTCTGTCTATCAGATCAAATCCCTTGAATCTATTTGTCACTTCTACTGTATAATCGTAAGGGATTTGATGTAGGTCATACCTGAATGGTCCAGTGGTTTTCCCTACTTTTTCAATATAAGTCTGAATTTGGCAATGTTCATGATCTGAGACACAGTCAGCTCCCAGTCTTGTTTTTGCTGACTGTATAGAGATTCACCATCTTTGGCTGCAAGGAATATAATCAATCTGATTTCAGTATTGACCATTTGGTGATGTCCATGTGTAGAGTCTTCTCTTGTGTTGTTGGAAGAGGGTGTTTGCTAAGACCAGTGCATTCTTTTGGCAAAACTCTATTATTCTTTGCCCTGCTTCATTATGTACTCCAAGACAAAATTTGCCTGTTACTCCAGGTGTTTCTTGACTTCCTACTTTTGCATTCCAGTCCCTTGCAATGAAAAGGACATCTTTTTTTGTTTTTTTTCTAGAAAGTCTTGTAGGTCTTTATAGAACCATTCAACTTCAGCTTCTTCAGTATTAGTGGTTAGGGCATAGATTTGAATTACTGTGATATTGATTGGTTTGCCTTGGAAATGAACAGAGATCATTCTGTCATTTTTAAGATTGCATCCAAGTACTGCATTTCGGACTCTTTTGTTGACTATGATGGCTACTACATTTTCTTTTAAGGGTTCGAGATAACTGTCCTGTATTCCTACATGCCCCGATGGGGGAAGGGGGAGTGTCACACAGGCCCTCAAAGGTGGGAAAAAGGGTTACTGCTCAGCTGATATGCAAAGTCACCTGTATGGGGTTATCTCTCATTGTCACTTCCTTTCAAAATCAAAAGGTTTCTCTCCCTCTTGATTCTCTCCCTCTTCCCTTGTGGCTCAGCTGGTAAAGAATCTGCCTGCAATGCGGGAGACCTGGGTTTGGTCCCTGGGTTGGGAAGATGCCCTGGAGAAGGGAAAGGCTACCCACTCCAGTATTCTGGCCTGGAGAATTCCATGGACTGTACAGTCCATGGGGTCGCAAAGAGTCAGACATTACTGAGTGACTTTCACTTTCTCTTCTCTCAGCAGGAGTGGAAGGACTTGATTTCTTTAACAAGACAAGACAGGTAGGGTACCAGGTCTGGCCCACGCAGAGGGTCCACGTAGCTCTTCTTTACCACGTATGACCTAGGAGGGCCACATGGTCAGGAGACCCCCCCTCACAGTCCTTCCCCCACTAACACTCACAGTGAGGGTGAGGGGCAGAGGATGGTGACAGCAAGAGAAGTCTGTGGAGGAAGTGGAGAGCCTGACGCTTCCGAGTACAAGGAAGTACTGGGGAGAAGGGCAAAGAGATGACAGGGGCAGAGCTGTGGGACAGCAAAGGATGTCCCCCAGTTGGGGTCACTTGGGGGAGACCAGTGGTGGACGAGAAATATCTGGATAAGGTGAGAGACACTCTGATAGCAAATGGCTTCTGCCCAGCTATGCCCGTGACTGAGCACTAAAGGGCACCTCCTTTAGAACCCCCCAAACCCCTCCCACTTGGGACAGGGCCTCAGGGCATGTTGGGTTGAGCAGATTGGAGGAGGCTCTGGTGGCGAGCTTTCCTGAACCCCCGGGAGGGCCAGGGTCCGGCTGGTAGGCTGTGGTGAGTGGGCTCGGTCAGCCCGCAGACTGGAGGGCAGGTCACTATGCTCGGTGTTGCTGCTGTTCAATCCTAAGCCGTGTCTGACTCTCTGTGACCCAGGACCGCAGCACACCAGGCTCCCCTGTCCCTCACTATCTTCTGGAGCTTGCTCAAACTCATGTCCACTGAGTCGATGATGCCATCCAACCGTCTCACCCTCTGTTGCCCCCTTCTCCTGCTGCCTTCAATCTTTCCTGGAGTCAAGGTCTTTTCCTATGTGTCAGCTCTTTGCATCAGGTGGTCCAAGTATTGGAGCATCAGTCCTTCCAGGGAATATTCAGGGTTGATTTCCTTTAGGATGGACTGGTTGGATCTCCTTGCAGTCCAAGGGACTCTCAAGAGTCTTCTCCAGCACCACAGTTAGAAAGCATCAATTCTTTGGCTCTCAGCCTTCATGGGTCACAGCAAAACCCAGACCCACAGTACCACATCCTAGCAATGTTGGAACTGGTTTGGGACAGCAAAGGATGGGGGTGGGTGCCAGGGGATTTCAGGAGGAAGACAGCCAGCCAAGGAGGACTTCCAGCTGTGTGTGGGTGGGGGAGGGAAGTGGAGAAAAACAGATTAAGGGGCAAAAGGGGAAAAAAATAGAAGTCTCAGGAACTGTTCAGAAAGGTGACAGCCCTGGTGGAGGAATCGGGCAGAGTGGGCTTGCCCGGGAGGAAATGATCTTGTCAGCAGTCCTTCCAGGGCGCTAGGGTGAGGGGCTGGGGGCAGGGCAGGTAGCAAGAGTGATGGATTCAGGAAGAGAATAAATAGGGTGAGAGAAGTCTCCAGGCAGGATGGAGGGCCGCTTGGCAGGCAGAAAACTTCAGTGGCAAAGACACTAAAGTTGACCTAAGAGGGAAGGAGCAGGAAGGGGTGGGAGTGGAGGAGGGGCATGGTTGCTGTGGAAAAACCTTGAAGGTGGATTGAGTGATGTTACAAATAAGCAAGGAGCGAGGATGATGTGAACAGTAAATGTGAAGAGAAAAACGCTTGCAGCACACATACAGCCTCTAGGGAGAACCGCCAACGATCAGAGGCACCTAAGCCCCCACTGGGGTCTTCCAGTACTGCACGGTCTACACAGGCTGTTTGGAGTCTGGAGACACTTTCAGCACCACATTTCAGTGACTCAAATTTGCCATCATTTTATGAGTCAAGAAGAAAGAAAGAAAAATTGGTGATAGACGGAGACATGCTGCTCATTGCAAGGTGCATCCTGATTCCAGGGATATTTAAACAAGGCAGCAGGAGGGGTGCAGGAAATCTGCATTTTAAAGCCAGTGAGTCACAGCAGGACAAGGAGCTGAACGTAGACGGTACACGGGTCCACAGCAAAGACCAGTCTTAAGTTGTCTCTGTCCTGGCTCTTGTGAAGAGTATATATACGGCTTCACAGCTTACAAAAAACGTGTGCCCTTTGACAACCTAAATGTCCACCGACAGATGAATGAATAAAAAAGATGTGGTGCATAAATAAAATAGAATATTACTCAGCCACTAAAAGGGAAGAAATAGGGTCATTTGTAGAGATGTGGGTGGATCTGGAGTCTGTCATACAGAGTGAAGTAAGTCAGAAAAAGAAAAACAAATATTGGACCAAGGGATTCATGTTAATACATCCTTGCAAAAATATTTCTTGAAACAATTATGTCATAGTAAAGTCTCCTTCCTGGATAGTCACATATAAATTTAACATGTGAAAATGGCTACACTGAAGTGTTTTACTTTGCAATTACTTTGTAACTTGTGAAGTGGTATATACAACTGTGTGTTAGCCAGTGCTCTCTTAAACAAAAATTGTGAAAAATCCTTAGTATGGTGCTTGCATTCATGTCTTTGATAGCATTATTCAAAAAGAATTGGAGGCTTTTCTCCCCACAAAATGCTTTCCATTTAGTTATTTTATGTATATATAGATATATTTGTGAGAATATTTGACACGACATAATTTTTGTGTGAAGTGAAAGTCACTCAGTCATGTCTGACTCTTTGTGACCCCATTGACTGTACAGTCCACGGAATTCTCCAGGCCAGAATACTGGAGTGGGTAGCCTACCCCTTCTCCAGTGGATCTTCCTGACCCAGGGATCAAACCGGGGTCTCCTGCATTGAAGGTAGCTGAGCTGATAAAGAATCGTACCAGTAGCTCAGCTGGTAAAATTTTGTGTGGTCAAACCTAAAATAAACAAATGACTCCCTATATTCAAGCTTCTGAGTGGAGGATTCAGGAAGAAAATAAAGAGTTCCAGTGAATGAAGTTCTAACAAGAGTAGAACTTACCTAACAGTTGTAATCTTGCAGCCTATATTGAGAGCTATAATGTGCTAGAAACTTGTTAGACACAGAGAATTAGGCTCAACGTTCTGAGATGGGCTCGTGCCTCACAAAATTTAAAATCCAGGAAAGAAAACAGAAGCTCTGCACCTGCGTCCTCCTTCTTTGGCCCATGAACGTCCCCACCGCTTCCAGGCAATCACAGGGTCAAGAGCCTACCTTGACTCTGCCAGTAACTAGCTGATTGCTGTAGGCAAGCTACTTGACTTCTGGGAGTTTCTGTTATTTTAATCCTAAAATGAAGATGCTAAACCAAAGGGCCACTGAGGTTACACTAGGAGTTTATGGGGAAAGATAGCAGATGACACTATGACATGTTAACAGTGATTACCCTTGACTGAAGACCTGTTGAGAAAAATATCAAAGGCATTAGTTTTTAAAATTTTTCCAGGGGAGGGACTTCCCTGATGGTCCAGTGGCTAAGACCCCAAGCTCCCAATGCAGGAGTCCTGGGCTTGATCCCTGGTCAGGGAATATAATCCCACAGGCTACAGCTAAGGGTTTGCATGCTGCAACTAAAGATTCTGCATGCCGCAACTGAGACCTGGCCCAGCCAAATAAAATAAATATTAAAGACAAAATAATAAAAATAAAACATTCATAGGTAATACCTTATCCTTTCAAAATTCCAGTAAAACCATGAACAGTGACCTTCTTCTAAATAATGAGCACATTCCCGTATGTGCAAAATACTGCATACAATTTCAGGAGACATGGGCATCTAAAACCCACCCACAGAAAGCCCCCAGAGATCACAAAGCCCAAGTTATAAACCTTTGATCTAAGTCTAAGGATTTAACGTATAACATGGTGACTATAGTCGACAGTGCATTGTATAATTGAAATTTGCTAACAGAATAGAACTTAAATGTTTGCAACAACAACAATGAAAAAGAACCTTTGATGTAGTCCTTGAAGACGAGGAAACCAAAGAGAGGAGGAACAATAGAGAGAAAAAACGCGGAGCTCCGGTTTCCCAGTATACACGGACGGTGCGGCTTAAAGAGAGGCTATGTCTGTGAACATAAACCTACTTGTTTAACCTATAGCTCCTGAGAAAAGTTTTCACAAAGATGGTTCTCTTTCTGGTGATAACTGAAAGACATACACACGACAACACATTCATGGCAACTCAGGAAAAGAGACTCAGGGCTGGAAGAACCCAGATATCTGATATTGAAACAGGAAGGAAAGTCCTTAGGAAAGTCTTAAAAAAAAAAAAAAAAACCCACCAGCATTAGAGTGTCTTCTTGCCCTGCTCCCCACACACTTGCTAATACTCTCTAGACAGTTTATCAGCAAGGAATTAGGCTAATGAGAAGGCTTGGATTTACAGAGCTTAGACTGCAGTGTGGGATAGCTGAGATCCTTGCAGGCAGGAAGTGCTGTGGCTGTGGCCCTCTTGCCCCAGGCAGTGCTTGGCACATCATAAGTGCTTGACCAGTGGTTGCAGAACAAATGATGCTTGAAAGGCCATGCAATGGTAAGAGTGGGGTGAGTTCTCTGATCTTAGTTGCAGCATGTGGAATCTAGGAGGCTTCCCAGGTGGCTCAGTGGTAAAGAATCTGCCTGCCAGTGCAGGAGACTCTAGAGACACTAGTTCAATCCCAGGGTCGGAAAGATCCCCTGGAGAAAGAAATGGCTACCCACTCCAGTATTCTTGCCTGGAAAATTCCATGGACAGAGGAGCCTGGAAGGCTCCAATCCATCGCGTTGCAAAGAGTCGGACATGGCACACACACACAGACACATTCTCACAGTTCTTGAGGCTGGAAGCCCAAGATCAAGGAGTTAACAGGGTTGGTTCCTCCTGAGGCCTCTCTCCTCGCTGTGTAGACAGCCATCTTCTCCTCACGTCTTCACACAGTCTTCCCTCTGTGTGTCTGTGTCCTAATCTCCTCTTCTTATCCAGACCGAGTCCTATTGGATTAATGCCCACCTTAATTAATCACCTCCTTTAACTCAATTACCTCTTGAGAAGCCCTGTGCCCAAATACAGTTGCATTCTTCAGAGCGCCCTGGGGTTAGCGCTTCAGAATCTGACTGTGGTGGGGAGCCAGGCGGGGAGTATGCAATTAAGCCCGAACCTCCAGGAAAGGTTTTGAAAGTACTGACGTCCACACTCCACCTTCAGAGATTCAGAGACTGGGTTTGACCAGAGGCCCAAATTAGCTTGTAGTACTTAAAAGTGTTTTCAGTTTCTTTTTCAAAGTTCCCCAGCTGATTGGAACACCCCTGAGCTAAAGTAACAGCCGGACGGATACGATGCCAATGGGGTGCCAGCCCACGCGATGAGGTGAAGTCCAAGTACAATACAGCAGAGGTTCATGGAAGGAGCGTCTGGCCAACACAACCAGAGACTTTGACAAAGACTTTCCAGTCGGTTGGGGGATGGGAAGATGCCCATTGACAGAGCAGGGTGGGGCCTCCAGTAACTCTGCAGGCAGGGCCTTGCTTGATAGAGCGAATGCCTGCCTCTCAGGAGGGCGGCATTGCCTGGCTTGGGGAAGAAGGGAAAGGGAAAGCAGACACTGCAGTTGGGAGCAATGGTAGGCTTCTGAGCAGGGGCAAGATGTCGTAAATATGGTGATCACCCAAGATCAATGAGCAGGACAGGGTGGAGGGCCTGTGGAGTGTAACGCCTGGGTGGGGATGTTTTCATGGCGACAGTAGCCACACACACACACACACACACACACACACACACACACAGAGAATGGGGAGGGGCACTTCTTCAGAGCACATGGTGAATATGAACCACAGTTCAGAAAGAGTTCACAAGACCTAAAGAATTCTTAACTGGACATAAGAAATCATACAGTATATAATCCTTTATGTAGTTCAAAATAGGAATGATGCATCTATGTTGTTAAAAGAGAGGGGCTTCCCTGGTGGTGCAGTAGCTGGGACTATGTGCTCCCAATGCAGGGGGCTTAGGTTCGATCCCTGGTCAGGGAACTAGATCCCACATGCTGCAACTAAGACCCAGCACAGCCAAATAAATAAATATTTTAAAAAATAATAATAAATATAAGAGAAGTTGTTGTTGTTCAGTCGCTAAGTTGTGTCCAACTCTTTGCGACCCCACGGACTGCAGCACGCCAGGCTTCCTTGTCCTTCACCATCTCCCAGAGTTTGTTCAAACTCATGTCCATTGAGTCGGCGATGCCATCCAATCATCTTATCCTCTGTCACCTCCTTCTCATCCTGCCCTCAGTCTTTTCAAGCACCAGGATCTTTTCTAATGAGCTGGCTCTTGGCATCAGGTGGCCAAAGTATTGAAGCTTCAGCTTCAGCATCTGTCCTTCCAATGAAAACTCAGGGTTGATCTGCTTTAGGATGGACTGGTTTGATCTCCTTGCAATCCAAGGGACTCTCAAGCGTCTTCTCCAGCACCACAGTTCAAAGGCATCAATTCTTTGCCATTCAGGCTTTTTTATTATTCTGCTCTCACATTCATACATGACTACTGGAAAAACTGTAGTTTTGACTATACAGACCTTTGTAGGCAAAGTTGGAGGAGAGGACAGTGGCCCTATTCGAGGCAGAGGGAAGGATTGAAGGTTGCAAGTGCACTGAGGACCGCTCTGGAATACTGGTGATGTTCTTGTTCTTTTTTTTTTCTTCTTTTTTTTTTATTATTATTATTTTAATTTTAGGTTTTTTTAAAGTTGAAGTATCATTGAATTACAGTATCGTGTTGGTGATGTTCTGACCATTGATCTGTGTGGTGGTTGTATTGGCTTGCTAAGTGATAATACATCCAGTTCTCTACCCCCGACTTACATGCTTTTCTGTATGTATGTTGTATTTCAACAAAAACAAAATTTTATTTTACTTTTTTGGCCACACTGAGAGGCATGCGGGATCTCAGCTACACGACCAGGGACTGAGCTAATGCTACCTGCATTGGAAGGTGCCATCCTAACCCCTGGACAAACAGGGGAGTCCCTGAAGTTTAATTTTTAAAAAAGCTTCATGAGTGGCAGCCTGGATGGGAGGGGAGTTTGGGAGAGAGTGGACACGTACACATGAATGGCTGAGTCCCTCCACAGTTCACCTGAAACCGTCACAGCACTGTTTGTTACTCGGTTACACCCCAACACAAAATAGAAGTTTTTAAAAAACTTCATGATGTCCCATTGAAGAGATTTATCACAAATATGCAACCAATACTCTATGGGTGGGCATTTCCCTCTGAGGTTATTATAGAGGACACTGAAATAAATGGCCTTGTAAACACAAAAAATTTTTCAAAGAACTCATAAAACAGACATGCGTAAAGCTCTTTACAGCTTACAAAGTGATTGTATCTATAAATCTATAAATATATACAGGTAAGTTAATATTTATTTATAGAATTATCTTGAAATCCTATATAAATATAATAGCATTTATATAATATAAATATATACACATAAGTGTTATCTCATTGCTCGTGCAGTGACCCACACAGAACAGGGGCCGGGAAAGCCCCCTGAACAAAGGAGAAGCTGTGGGCGGGCAGAGTGCCAGGGTTTGCTAGTTCCTGGCCCCGGGTTGCGGGCGCCCTGGGAAGCTTCCCTCAGCCTGCCTTCTCATCCCCAGCAAAGCCTCCACCCGTCCATGAGGGTTGGCTGAAAGCAAAAGAGAAGCAGCCCATTCTTGACAAAATGGAAACCAAGGACCCCTGGCCCTTAAAGGATTCTGCACCCACCAAGGGAAAGATACTGTGACCACAAGTGTCCGGATTCAAAAACAGGAAGGGGGAAACCAGTGCAGGGCCGATTTGGAACCGTTCCATGGAAGTGGAATGAATAACTCCGAATCCTGCTTTCTCTGACACTCGCGGTGGCCTCCATGAGCGGGGCAGCTCGTTTCCTTGGAAATGTTTTTGTCATTTTGTCATCAGGCTTCTCACAGTGGAGGGGCAGAGGGGGAGCTGCTGGGGGAGAGGTGAGGGGAGGGAGAAGGGGCAGGGGAGGGGTCACCCTGAGCCAGATCCTGCTGAGGAAGGAAAGGCAGAGAAGATGGGGGGTACCCAGCCCCGGAGGAGGTCGAGGAGTTCAGGCTTGGGGGGGGGGCGGGGGTAGGGGGGTGGCTCTGAGTTCGCAGTCCTATCTCTGTGTTAGCCCAGGTTCTCCAGAGGAACAGAACCCATGGGATATATATAGATTCACAGACAGAGATTCATCATGAGGGATTGGGGCAGGCAATTTTGGAGGCTGAGAAGTCCCACAGTCTGCTGTCTGCAAGCTGGAGGGCCAGGAGTGCCGGGGGAGCCATCCGATCAGACATCCACAGGCCTGAGCACCAGTTACAAGTCCTGGTAGCGGCGGAAGGCCCAGAACCGGGAGCTGGGTGTCCAAAGGTAGACGAGGGCTGTCCCAGCACATGTGGTAAGAGAATTCTCCTTCCTCAGCCTTTTTGTCCTCTCTGGGCTCTCAGTGGAATGGATGTGCCCACCCCATTGGTGAAGACCATCTTCTTTACTCAGGTGATGATTCAGATGCTAATCTCTTCCAGAAACACCCTCACAAACACACGCTCAGACATAATGTCTTAATCGCTAACTGGGCACACACAGACCTTACCAAGTTGACACATAAAATAAACCATCACACACCGGTTCTAACAAATGACATAAAATAACCTGAAGAAGCCACGGGGTGGGAGAATAGTGGAGAAGGACCTGTCTAGCGGTCTAGTGGTTAAGACTTCGCCTTCCAATGCAGGGAGTGCAGGTTCGATCTTAGTCGGGAAGCTAAGTCCCCCACGTGCCTCGTGGCCAAAAATCCAATATGTAAAACAGAAGCAATATTGTAACGAATTCAATAAAGACTTTAATTATGGTCCACATAAAAAAAAAAAATCTTAAAAAAAAAAAAAAGAAACAGTGGGAAATCCCCGTCCCCGATCAGGTTGATGTACAACCGGCCAGCACTCCACTCATGACCCTTCAGCGGGATGGAGGCAGAACACGCCTCTTGAGCCTTTTCTCTTCTGGACAATGGATGGGAGCAGCTTGTGTGTGAAGTCTGGAGGTGGAAAGGGCTGCAGGGAGACAGACCTTGAGTCTGGAGCTTGCTGGGCAACCGTCCAACCTTCAAAGCTGTTTCCTCCCCTGTGTGGTGGGGACAACAGTGTTTACCAGGAAGTTGGAGGTGATGTGACGAAGCATCTGGCACACAGTAGGACATCAGCAAAGATTAGGTCTCCCTTTCGGTTTAGCTCATTGGGAAACAGCTCTTGGCTATGCAATTCAGGTTACCCAGTCGATGTATGTGACTATCTCCACCCAAAATTCAGGAGAGGAGATGCCCTATCTTATCCTGATTTCCTGTTTCTGCCCTAAACTCCTTTAGCACTTCCTGTCTCATTCTCATGCCGACCGTGTAGCTGTCGTTGTGTGTGTGTGCATGAGTGTGCACAGCTTATTTCTCTGTATGAAAAGAGGGCTGGGGGTGAGAATCAGGCATCTGTTTTGGGGTCCCTGGTGCAGGGCACCGTGCAGCATGTTTGCTCAGGAAATACGTGTTGAGCATCTGCATGAGTGAATGGATGAACGTCCATTGGACAGAATGGCCTATGAATCTCTACCTGAGGTTGACCCGATACAGGGTCAGTGAGGTCAGCACTGGGATTTCAAAGCGTTCGAGGGCCCTTTGATGGTTCTGACACTATTTGGAACCAAGAATGACCTACCCTTTGAGACTGCTTGGTTCATTCATCAGAGACATGTATCTACCGTCTGCTCCTTGGGCTGAGGCTGTGCTGGATGAGTGGGGCCCCAGCCACTACCCTGATTTATCTATTATGCTTGGCTGCCCTCACCACCCCCCTCACCTCAGGGCCTGGGGCCACTGAATCCCAAGTGCCACTCTGAGAGAGAGGGTCAGCCTCTGAAGTACCCTAACCTTGACCTCACTGATTCTATATTAGGTCACTCTCAGATGGAGAATCACGGGCCATTCTGTCCGAGTGCTCCTCATTTACTCATTCAGTTGCTCAACACACATTTCCTGAGTACCTCCAAGGTGCCGTGCACTGAGGACCGCAAAATAAATGTCCTAGTTCTCACCCCCAACCATCTCCTAGTACAGTAGGAGAAATCAGTTGTGCGTAGCTGTGTCATTCAGGGTCCCCATGGGAAACACAGGGCACAGTCCAAGGGCTAATTAAAGGGTGTTTAGGGAGAAACAGGACTTCCCTGAGTCTTTACTCAGTAGTAAAGAATCTGCCTGTAATTCAGAGACAAGGGTTGAGGTCGATTCCTGGGTTGGGAAGATCCCCTGGAGTAGGAAATGGCAACCCACACCAGTAGTCTCACCTGAAAAATACCATGGACAGAGGAGCCTGGCAGGCTATAATCCAGGGGTCACCAAGAGTCGACACAACTGAGTGAGTAAGTACGCAGGGAATAAACAAGGGAGCATGTTGGAGCATGTCCAACACTCTGTGTCCTACAAGGGACAGAGACGTGCCTAGGAGACAGTGTCAGTGGGAAGCTATGCCTCCAGGGGCCCAGGGAGAAGACACCACTGCTGAACCAGTGAGCGCTGAAGCCATGGAGCAGCCACCACGTGGCTCTGAGTGAAAGAACGCAGACAGTGCCTAAGCTATTACCTGGCAGGGAAGGGGAATGAAATATTCCAACCTCTCTCTCCTCTTTCCCTCTCATCTCCTGCTGGTGCTTCCCATTGGTCAAACCCAACCGGAAGCCAGAGGGTGAAGGAGCCCATGAGTTAAACCATGGAGGTCAACTCCTAGGTCAAAGGACTAAGAATAAATCAGGAAGGGCAGATGGAGATTTAACAAGCCAAACACCCCAAATGAGATCAGCTTCCAGCCAAAGGAAGCCTTGGGCAGGGTCATCTAAGACTCTGAGTGCATTTCAGCTCCATAAACACTCTCCATAACCCTACTACCTGGCAGACATTGGGGAGTCAGAAGCCTGCCCAGAGGAGTCCACAGTCCTGGGAGAGAAGCCAAATGACATCTTTTTTTTTTTTTTTTTAAATCCTTCTTGAATCTGTTATCAATCTAGAACAACAGGTGGGACTCCAAACCTTGTCATCCCCACCCACCCTAGAAACCCAAAGCTTCATATGCTTTCTATCCTCTCTTGAGTGTCCTAAAAGAATGTGACTAGTAGAACTCACGTCATTCTATGAGACCAATTCATGCCTTCACTGGGCAATGACTTACTAAAGACCTACTACATTCTGGGCTATGTCAAGAAGGACCATGCAACTTCTCAGGACAGAGGTTCTTTAAGGTTCTACTCTCCAGGCAACTGGGAAACTCTTTGATTGAAAAACACACACAGAGCATCCCATCTCCTCTGGTCTTCTCTTCCCTTCCCCTCCTGGCACAGAGTATTGGTTAGGGAAGCAGTTGATGAGGGTGGTGGGGCATGTGTGGAGAAGGTAGAGGCTGTGGGAGCTCTTTGTACTGTTCTCAAAACTTTTCTGTAGCTTTGGAAGTTCTTCAAATTAAGTGTTGGTCACTTAAAGAGCACAAGTAGTATGGACTTGGGATCGGGTGGAGACAGCAGACACAAGAAGATGCCCCCCACCCTGTCAGGCCATCGCACTGACCCGAGGACAGAACCATTCCCATGAAAGCACAGGCTGGGGGAGGGGTCTGGGCTCCTACCCCGAATTGCTGCTAACTCCATCCTTCCAACAGCTTTCTGTGGATGACCTGCCTGTCACCAGGTATGGTGTTAAGTGCTGTGTGGGTGTGGATAAATTGCTTTCCCTTTCTAGGCCTTGATTTCCTTATCTCTAAAATGAGTTATTTGGACTCAGTAATGCTTATGGGTCTTTCTAATGCTCACCCTTTCTGAACCCACAACAAAGGCTCCAGGCCATCTCATGTCTGGTCCTTGAAGAGGGATGCTGGGGACTTACGCAGTAAGGTTAAGGCTAGCTTTGTCCAGCGTAAAGAAGGCAAAAGGAGAGAAGCAGGAAGGTCAGCCACAACCCCTCAAAGTTCCAGGGCTACCCTTTGGTAGCTGTAAAACCTTGAATTGGGGCTAATGAATGAACCTGTCTGCACCTGGTCACCTCTCCTGTATAAAGTGGTGATGTCAGCACCTGCCCTCAGGGCTCTGCTGGGGATTCCCTGAGCCCTCCCTGCCCAGGCAATGCTTTCCCTCTTCCCCTTCTCTCCTCAAATAGCATCTCAGCACCCCCACCCACACCCCACCAGCCCCGAGGAGCCTGCTTCATAATGACCTCCTTGGATGAAAGGCGCTGGGGCAACAGGAAGGACTGTTGTTTTAACTGCTCTGCGTTTCCTCCCATTGTCTCCAGCATTATAAACAAGCCTATTCCCCAAAGCCACATCTGATAATCCAGCTGCAGGAGGTCAGTGGTCAAGCAATCAGAAGTGCTCTTAGCTGGGATTAGGTAATTCAGAGCTGGGCTTGATGCCCGCAGCAGGTCGGAACCAACCCATCCTTGATGACAGGGGACTGACCTGGGCATAAATGCCTCTCAGCAGGGAAGATGTCAGATGCCCAAACAGTGACCAGGGCAAGGGTCAGCCTGCCCACACGGCTCCCTGAGACCGCTCCCCAGCCATCCCAGCCTCAGAACCTGAGGTCATAACAAAAGCCCTGCTCAAGGAGACCCTTGGCAATATACAAAGCACTTTCACCCACTCTCAGCTGTTCCTTGCAACTACTTCATGAGGGAGATAGGCAGAGTGTTTAGAGGGAAAGAACCTGGGGCCCACAGATTAGACGCGTCTACTGAAGGTCCACAGAGCAGGTAAGAAGAGAGCAGAGCCTTCCGGACCAGATTTCTGGACCCAGATGGTCAGAAGCTTCGGCCCCTCCAACCTTATCACAGAGTCCGACCCTGAGTGGAGCTCACAGTCTCCTTCAGTGTTTCTCTAATGACTGAAATCAAGCCAATTAGGGGACACATCAAAGGCACACTTACTGCGTGTGATGTTGTGTGGGGACCAGAAGAGTCCTCCAGGCCTTTGTGGCATTAATTGGAGGAATATGCTGTTGTTTAGTCGCTAAGTTGTGTCCAACTCTTTGTGACCCCACGGACAATAGTATACCAGGCTCCTCTGCCCATGGGATTTCCCAGGCAAAAATACTGGAGTCCAACAAAAATAATAAATTAAAAAAAAAAATTACGGGAATGCCCTGCCATTTCCTTCTCCAGGGGATCATTCCGACCCAGGGACCGAACCCACGTCTCCTGCATTGGCAGGTGGATTCTTTACCATTGAGCCACCAAGGAAGCCCTTAAACAGAGAAATAAGTGTATCAATAAAAAAAAATTACATGTGTATATACTTGAAAGAACGCCCCATTTAGTCAGGCAACCCACTAGATGTGTACTACATGCTCTAGTTAATTACAGCTCAGCTGAGCTTTCCTGCAGGGAAGGGGTTAATGGAGCTGTTATTTGTGGTCACTTATTTCCCTAAATTGGTTGAGACAGCAGAGGAAAGGAGGGGGGGGGGATAGGAAGAGAGAGAGGAAAAATGGATTAGTTTCAAGATCAAAAGATGCTCAGAGATCCAAAAGGAAATACAAGCTCCAGGGGTGGGGGGATTTTCAGGACTCTGTATCCTCTTGATAAGGAACTAGTTCTTGGGATGGCCCCACCCTCCTGTCTGAAGCCCCAGGGCCAGGTCCCCTCCAAAGCAAGAGCAGGCGATGCACCCCCTCCCAGAGCCGATGAGCAGCTTAGGTGGTACAAACCCAGACCTGGAAAAAGCCCTAAATCCACAACAAGAAAGAACATCTAAAAAGCACCTGCTTTGTAATGTTTTATTACTTTCAGGTATGGCTTATGTCAATGCTATATGTGAACACAAAACTATTGGCTCAGCTTGTCTGGGCAAAGTAAACACATTCCAACACATTTCCATTCATCCACAGGCATTTCTGATGCTCTACTGAGTTCTAACCAGTACTAAAGCAATGTGGTTAACCTTGAAGGTAAATGTATAAATGGAAGGATGAAGTAGGAACTTCCCATGGATGCTTGAGACTTCCACAAGAATTTGAGACTGTTTCACATGGGAAAAGGATTGAAGAAAGAATCGCAATAATACATTGCCTTGATTTTTTTTCTTACAAAATTAGATCAAACATTCTGCTCAAAATTTTCGAGGCTTGGACTATTGGGACCAGAGCTGAGGACAAATAAGAAGGTTCACCAGATCGAGGAATGCAGATAAAACCTGTTAATTGTTCAACAGATGATGGAGGAAATACATGTGGGCACTTGGGGCCAGTCATTCTCAGCTCCTCTCCTTTCTGATAGAACAGGCACGTGTCATTTCTGCTGAGGCCCTTGGATTATCTCCAGTTCTGGTCCCTATTACTCCGTTATCATCAGGAAAGTTGATGTAGCAGAGAAAGAAGGAGAGAGTGAAAGGGAGAGAGATAGAGATTGACAGGATTTACAGATATTTTGTAATCTAGGATTCAGCTAAAGCAGTTCTATCCTGGGTGTGTCCCATCTCTTTCCTTTGGCTTCTTGTTGTTTTCAATTTATTGAGTAAACTGTGCTATTTGAGCATCTTACTGTAAAATGTAAGCCTTTCTATTTCATGACTCCTGGGAAAGCTTGGCTAAATACTACTCATGCTCCCAAACCATCAAAATATCCCCAGACAACAAATCCAAAAGATGAAGGGCATTTAACTTGGCAAAGATGAAATGAAAAGCATTTGAAGTAAAATGAATGGCATGGGCAAAGGCCGTGGGGCATTTCCCTCCTTTTAGGGCAGTGGTCCCCAACCTCTGGAATCTAACACCTGATAACTTGAGGGACACATTCTCAGCTTTTCAGAAAGGAGGAGAAAGCATTTACAGTAATGTCTTGAGGGAGATAGGGAGAAGCTCTGGCTTTCCATCTGTTTCTCTGGCCGGGTAACAGAGTCTGGAAAAAGCTGGAATGTGGTCTTTCCTGCCTGGGAGAGAAAAGCCAATCCTGCACCAAGAAAGAGAAGACCCAGGTTCAGCCAGCGACCTAGACCTAACGTGGGTGGTGCAAGGATAGTCCCTCCTCGCCCTGGGGCTTGCCGGCTACCTTTCACCTGGGCAGGTGATGCTACGTGGCAAAGCCTCCTATACCAGGAGAATGTTGATAGATCCATGGAAATTCAGAGGATGGAAGCAAGTGGAAGTTTATGAGAAACTGATATACAAGACCAGAGCAATAAAACTGGATACTCTGTGTCATTCTGGCAGACATGGCAGGGGCGTGTGGAAGAAGAGTGGGAGGAAGTCAGGGAGGGTAGCAGCATGTTCCAGCATCTTTCAACAAGGGCGAGTGTTGCCAGGAACTGGTTTAGGATGTGGGGAGGCCCTCTTGGGTTCCAAGAGCACCCAGCCTAGTTCTGCCCTCTGGGAAAACTTGGCTGCTTCTGCCTCTCTTCTCCTGGAGGACCAAAGCTGCATTCAAGGGCTGGCAACTGGCACCATAGACAGAATGTTCAGGTCTGGGACCCTGATGCTGTCTCCCTGGGGTGGTGAGGTCTCAGGGACTTCATACCACATCTCTGGACTTCTTATTTCTTCTCCAAAAAATGATGAGGCTAGACAACATGGTCCCTAAAAATCTTGGCCATCTTCAGTCTGTGTCTCTGCAGGAAACCAGTGGCTCTCCTGAACTGTACGGGAACATTCAGGGATGGCTGTCCATCCTTGCCACACCCTGTCCTTAGAAGGTGTCCATGAAGCTACATGGGTCCAATTCACCCCTGCTCTCCACTACACAGAGAGCTATGGTGACTAAGAGCTGACCAGGTCAAGATGAGGTTACCATATCCTCCAAGAGAGACCCAGTACCCGCCCTTTCCCTCTGTAGCTTTTAGCTGGCCCATTCACTATCTGGACCTTAGTTTTTTCATCACTAAAATAAAAACAAAGTCCCTGCCTATTTCACAGGTTTGCCCTGAGGATGCTATGAAGCTGGTGATGGTGGGAGCTCTATCCATGCCAGAGCAATAGTTCTCACACTTGGCTGTGTGTTAGAATTCACCCAGAGCCTCCTCAGAGACCACTACGAAATGGGCACTTTCTCAGTGTTTCTGTCAGGATCCTAATGTACAGCCAGGGGAAATACTTCTCCTCAACTCTGTATAAATGTAGGGGCTATTAATGCCCATAAAGATGAAATTTCAGTCAAGCAATTATTTAGTTTATATAAAAACTAAGCTGGAGAAGACTCTTGAGAGTCCTTTGGACAGCAAAGAGATCAAACCAGTCAATCCTAAAGGAAATCAATCCTGAACTTTCATTGGAAGGAGTGATAGTGAAGCTGAAGCTCCAATACTTTGGCCACCTCATGTGAAGAGCCACCTCCTTGGGAAAAGACCACGATGAGCTGGGAAAGATTGAGGGCAGAGGAGAAGGGGTCTACAGATGATGAGATGGTTGGATGGCATCAACAATTCAATGGATATGAGTTTGAGCAAACTCCGGGAGACAGCGAAGGACAGGGAAGCCTGGCGTTCTGCAGTTCATGGGGTCGCAAAGAGTCGGACACGACTGAGCAACTGAACAACAACCAGTTTGATCCCATTTCTCTCCTAATGATTGCGTATGTTAACATTGTTTACATAACAGTGAGTGATACAATGTTTCAGATTCTCCTGGAAATGAGGAAATAAACAAATAGAAAACACAAAATCTTAATCTCTATAAAGATCTCCAAACCAGTGGTTCTCAATCATCAGTCTTCAAGACCAAATGTGTATCTAAACCACCAGAGGTTCTGGTTGAAGTTACAGGTTTTCCAAACTCCACTCCACAAAATGAACGCAAACCTCTGAGTGGGGAAGGGGTATGAGTCATTAGTCTAGGTGGTTCTGAAGCACAGCCAGGCTGGAGAACCTCTGCCAACGCCTTCTGGGACAGGTACCTCCTGCCAGGAGCGAGGGCCTCCTGGAAGGGAAGAGGTTGTGTGGCTTTGAGCCTTCGGGTTCTGCTACCTGGGCCTTCATGTTCCCAATTGTGAAATGAGGTTCTGTAAGAGATGGGTTCTGGTGAAGCTCGGAGTCTTAGCCAACAGGGAGTTTACTGTCGTGCAGCTCCCATCTTGCAGGCTTCCCAGGTGGCGTCAGTGGTAAAGAACCCGCCTGGCAGTGCAGGAGATGTCAGAGACATGGGTTCTATCCCTGGGTTGGGAAGATCCTGTGGAGGAGGGCATGGCAACCCACTCCAGTATTCTTGCCTGGGAAATCCTATGGACAGTGGAGCCTAGCGGGCTACAGTCCATGGGGTCACAAAGAGCGGGACACGACTAAAGCAACTTAGTACACGCATGCACACAGGCCTGTCTTGAAGCCCTGTCACAACTGGCCTGAGTGGAGGTCTGCTAGTAGACTCAGATTCCATGCTGTTGCTGGCTTTGGCTGGCTCCCCACTCTCCCCGCACCGCCCCCGCATCCCCCGCACTGGCTCGGCCCCTGATCTCACTCAGAAAGCCCGGTTCCCTCAGCGCCCTGCAGACTCTCCTGCTCCATCTTCACCCCTCCACTCCACAGACACAGACTGAGCCCCAGACTCAGCACTGGGCCACCGCAGAAAACACGACAGAAAGCTCCCCTGTACCCGGAGCTTGGGGTCTAGTCTGGAAGAGAGACGAGGGCCAGCCTGTGATGGGAACAGCAGAAGGCGCCACGCGAACGCTACAGACAGACCCTGAAACGTTGCTGAGAGTCTGCTGTGACACTGATCTCACAACCTCAGCATCCGTTTGTGTCCTCGGGACCCACGTTATCACCTTCCCTTGATGATGGAGGAAATGGAGGCTGGGAGGTTGAAATTACCCAGAGGCAGGTGACAACTGAGGAATGAAGTTGGGGTTGGAACCCGAAAGTGAGGACAGCAACGCTGCTTTTCTGAATAAGTGCCCTCTGCGCTCTGTTTAGACCATGTCTTTTATTCAAGAGCCATCGAAGGATTTTACTTCACATCCCTTACCAGGGCCCTGGGGAGGATGGACCCAGAGAAGAGGTGGTGCAAGCCCTAGAAACTTCCCAGAAATTCCGTGTTCCCAGTGCCTGGTCAGGAAGGGAAGGGAAGATGTGAAGTCCGGGTGGGGCGCATCCCCTTGTCCCTCCAGACTCCCCATCCCCAGGAAGGCGTGTAGATAGAGGAAGGCCGGAGACAGCCCTTCAAATGTCCAGGGCCCAAGGCAGAGCCTTTGTTGCTGGTGCCTAAGGGTGGAAGGCATGGGCAGAGCCCTGGACTCAGATGGTGAGATGAGAATTCTAGAGCAGTTCAGCTGTTCCCTAGCTCTGAGGCCATGCAAGTGACTTCCCTGCAAGGTGCCTTGCATACAAAGCAAGGAGACACTGCTTGCCTCAGAGACTGCTACAGTGAAGACAGAAGATTAGAAAAGCCTATGGGGTACCCCTGCTCTTAGCACTTTGCATCCTTTTTTTTTTTTTCAAATAACAGCTCTCAGCTGTCATCCTCCTTAGAGCTTGCTTCTGTGTAAGGCAGCCCTGTCCAAGGGCACACCCTTGCAAAATGACAATGACAACCAATGACAGGTCCACTCCCCGGCTCTGAAGGCCTGTCCTCCTGCCCCCAGATGGGGCTGCACTGAAGACCTGTCCTGCCTTCAGACTCCCTATGAAACTGGCTGAGTTGCCATCGAGACTCCGTGGCAACCTGGCTCCTCCTGCCCATCCTGCTTCTTTCTCTCCCCTTCACGGAGATGGTCTCATGTGCCACAACTACTGAAGGCTGAGCACCTTGATCCCGTGCTCTGCAACAAGAGAAGTCACTGCAGTGAGAAGCCCACACACCGCAACTAGAGAGTAGCCCCCACGCGCCCTGAAACTAAAGAACAGCACACACAGCAATGAAGATCCAGTACAGCTACATAAATAAATTAAATTAAGCTTAAAAAAAAAAAAGAATTCCAATGTCTTAACTTGGTCAAGCCATTGAAAGAAGCAACCTTGAAACTACCCTCCTCTGGACTTCTGGTTAGATGATATGGGGTTAGACAACAAGCTCCATATCTGAAAGCTACTTTTAGCTGAAATTCTGTTTCTTGCAGGCAGAAGCATCCTAACTTGCAACATGGCCCAACATGCAGTTTTGACCAGAGGGACCCAAGGACCCAGGGTGGCATCAGCCAGGATATCAAACACAAACTTGCATTATCTACACCTAGAGCAGCAAACTGCCCTGTGACCAGCCCTGGCACACGATGTGAACCCGGAGGCCATCCTGCCAGATGACAGATGAGGAAATGAGGCTCAGGGAAATTACAAGAGTGAGAATCCATAGTTCTTTATATTTCACAAATTGCTTTTATATAGATCATCACAATTAATCTTTATAAAAATTACTATTATTATCCCCATATTATAGGTGAGTAAGCTAAAGCTGATGGCAGATATTAAACTATTAACAAATACGTTGTGATCTATAGTTTATAAAGTGCCTTGCACATCATCATTTGTCTAATTATTACCTTTGAATCCCATCTCCAAGGTGGAATTTTATAGATGAAGAAGCAGGCTCGGAGGGTCGGCTCACTTGGCTGAGCTCCACTAAGCTCCAGGCTGTTCTTCCTACATCAGTGGTTCTCACGGTGCAGGCCTGGGACAGACAGCCTCAGCATCACCAGAGAACGTTTTAGAAATGCAAATTATTGGGTTCCACCCTGACTGACTGAATCAGAATCTCCAGGGTGGAGCCCAGCCATCTCTTCTGCTGAGACCTCCAGGTGATTCTGATGCACAGTGAGAAATGTTTGCTTCGCAGCTACAAGTGTCTCTTCGCTGACTGGTCCAAAGTTGCCCTGCTCAGTGAGACAGGGGTCATAGTTAAGGCCCAGTGCTCTTTCTAGCACAGAAAGTGAAAGTGAACGTCATTCAGTTGTGTCTGACTCTTTGCGACCCCATGGATTATACAGTCCATGGAATTCTCCAGGCCAGAATACTGGAGTGGGTAGCCTTTCCCTTCTCCAGGGGATCTTCCCAACCCAGGGATGGAACCCAGTCTCCTGCATTGCAGGAAGATTCTTTACCAGCTGAGCCACCAGGAAAGCCCAGCACAGAAAACTGAGGCTAAACTCAAAAAGGAATTTGGATCCCGAACCAGAGGATAAAAGCTAAGTTCGCAGCTACTAACCTGAGATGGTAAAATGATGAAGCATGCACTGTACTGTTGAAAGGTTTGTCTTTCAACCTTGAAGAAAACTGTCTCAGATCAAAAAGCAGAGGCAATGCGATTGTGTACATCACACAATTGACAAACAGAATCCAGCTAGTGGGATGGCCAACAATATATCAATATATCCACCCAGAAGAATTGAATACTCTTTGGAAACGGATCCATAATTTGGTGTGGGGAAGAGGTAATAAATACAGATCACCAGCCATTTACAAATGTGATGTCATCTAAGCCTAAACAATCCTTCCTGGTAAGTATAATCCTACCAAGTTATGCTTAAAGTACCTGGGGCTCAGAAAGCTTAAATAACTCACCCAGGACTCACTCAGTTAATGAATGGTGAAAGCACTATTCAAATAAAGATCTGGTTTTCTCCAGATTTTGAGGTGTTTTTTTTTTTTTTTTTTTTGGCTGCTTGACTGTATTATTGATCATGCTGCATTTGGGAGAAAACCTTCCAAAGCAGCCCAGCACCAACATTTCGTCTGCAACCTTGAGGTTGGCTTGGTCCCCGACGAGGACCGTCTTAAGCCCTCTTTGCTTCCATGCCCTCCACTCTGTAACCCTTGCAGTGATTCATTCAATGATTTCTTAAAATATTTTCAGACACTGACGCTGAGGGAAGGTCCTGCTCTTTGGGGGTTCTTCATTAAAAGGAACAATGTCCACCCAGCATGACCCCGGTGCCTCTGGCCGCAACCAGACAAATGCACCCACGATCTGAGCCAGAGTGAACATTTTTTGTGTTCCTGTGTGGTTGGTTTGTATCAGCCCAGCACCTCCTGCAAGCCACAGGGTGGTTGCTCAAGAGATATTGTTGACAGATTGATTTACTGACTAATTTATCCGACATACTTATCCAATGACATCGGTGTCTTGGAGGGAGTTCAGAGGAAAATAACCAAGTTGATTAAAGGATTGGAAAATGTGCTTTACAGGGAAAGGTTATAGGGACAAGGGTTATTTAACTTGGAGCTAAGAAGCTGATGAACACTGCATGTACAGGCCATCTTGCTGGAAAGAAACGAAGGCTGGTTACGTCTAACCAAGCCTCTTCCCACCTGGGAGCCAGGCCCCAGAGAACGTGGGTACCACACAACCAGCCAGAGCAGGGCTGGGCATTGTGGCTGCTGGTGGCAACTGTATCTCCCCAGTGCCAGGTCTCCCCCACCCGCACATGTGCACATGCACCCCTGCACACACACACACACACACGTGCAGGCTCACACACCCCACCCCCCACACATACATAGACGTGCATTTGAGCACCTCGGTGTTGAAAATGGCAACCAGCTCTCCTGTTTCCCCAAGGTTAGCCAAGGCCCTTCCCAGGTCACCGCAACTGATAGGAATCTGTGATGATGCTGACGCATCTTAGAGGGCACGCAGGGAACAACTTAGGTTATACTTCTCTGGAGGCTGCCCCAAGTGGGGATGTTCGCACCGTCTACGTGGTCCTTCTGGCTGAAGGAAGGACCACATGCCCGCCCAGAGCCTCCTCCACAGTCACACTGCCAGGAGGCAATGGCTTCTGCCCTTTCCCATGACTGCGGAGCAGATTCCTCCTCCACGGAAGGAGCCATCAGCGGGGGCAAGAAGAGGATGCAGACCAAGGTGCAGGGACACTTAGCGCCAGTCACGCTGGGCTTGGTCCTCGCTGCTTGAACGCCTTCTGCCAATCACCCTGGTCCCCAGGCCTTGGTCTCTTTGTAGGCAAACCTGGGACAGGAGGATGGCACTTGCCCCACCCAGGGATGAACATGAACATGCGAAGAACCAGAAGGAAAGAGCTCACAGGCAGACGTGGGCTTGGCTTGGTGGCCTTCCCATAACTTAATCCTTTGGCGCCACCCTTTCCTCTTCTGTAGAAACAGGCTCAGCGATGCTAGCCTTGAAGTCAGAAAATGCAAAGAGGCGATGCCTAGGGACCCCGGCCCACTCCTTGCCATTCTTTCTGTCACCCTGGCTCTGGGTCCTCCGAAAAGCAAATGTGCCCCAACCCCCCCACCACGGGGGTTCTGCTTCCCTGCAGGCATCGGGGTGGGGGCAGTCTCCCTCTTCCAGGAGCCCGAGGAGGCTCCTCAGGAGGGATTTCTCCCTCTCTGGCTCCAGAGACTGTCTTGTTCCCTCTCCAGGTCCAGGCTCTGATACTAACAACCTGTAAATCAGCGAGCTGGAACCTGCATCTCAGCGATGCCGTGTTGCAACATGACCAGCCAGCAGGGGAAAAGACCCGGCCTCCCGTCATGCGAGCATCTCACTCAAGACGTCTGTCCCGCAGTCTCGGGCACAAGCACCTCTCTGTTGGCTGTTGCCCAGACCCCAGATACTCTGCCCCTGGGCTGACCATTCCCGTGACACGGACTCACCATCCTCTGGGAAAGCCCCAGGGCAGGCCAGCTCCCCTGACTCCTCTGAGCCCCCTGGGGTGGGGGTAACATCCAGCGGAGGGAACTCACGCCTCTCTCCCTGCCGTGGTTCAGCCTCCTGGGCCCGCAAGGCTGGCGTCTTCACGGCCGCTCTCCTTGTCTCCAGAGCCCACAGTCCCAGCCCCAGAGAGCAGGTACCTGGTCTCCTCTGCCCATTTGCACTGAGGCCAGACACCCAGCATCTCTCCCCAGAACAGAGCTGGATTACGACAAACCCAGGGAGGATTAGGGGGACGCCATCTGCAGAGAGAGTAATTAGCTTAGCGGGCTATACAGACTGTTCCTGGCCCTCTGCCCCAGGGTACGCTCTTCAAGACAGTTAAATACAGGCTTGTAGGGGAGCCCACCAAGCCTCTGGGCTACCAGGGGCTCCCCTCGGCCCCGATTCCAGTTGCCTGCATGGACCACAAGCAGCCTGTGCTGGCAAAGGGCACAGCACACCCACCCCATGGAAACACCAGGCCTGAAGGGGGGACACTGGGGGACAAGGTAGCTGGTTGGTTGCCATACCCTTGAATAAAGCAGAAAAAGAAATATGATGCCATCACATGAGATAGGAATTAGGTACATTAAGTCCCCTATGTATAAACCTTCAAGTGAGAGCTTTCAAAGCACGTCAGCGTCAAGCATGAGTGAAAGCGCAGGTTGCCCTGCATCTCATGGGCTGATGACCCTTCAGCTCTACCACCTTCCACCTCCTCTCCTTCCTCCAGTAACTCTTCTTGGCCATTCACCCGATGCCAGCCCCTGTACGCCTGCTGTAAGTACTACCCAACTTTTCAGGGTACTGTACTGTCAGATTAAAAATGTTTTCTTTATTTTTTGTGTTTGTTTTTTAATACATCGTTTGTGTGAAAAGTATCATAAACCTATGACAATGGAGTACTATGTAGCCGACTGTGTTAATTGGGCACCTGGGCTAATGTTGTTGGGTTCTGTTGGCTGTTGTTTACTCACTAAGTTGTGTCCAACTCTTTTGCAACCCCTCGGACTGCAGCCCACCAAGCTCCTCTGTCCATGGCATTTTCCAAGCAAGAATACAGGCATGGGTTGGGGTTTCCCAGGTGGTTCAGTGGTAAATATTGTTGGATCTACAAACAAATTGGATTTACAAACATGCTTTTACAACAGAACTCATTCAGATGAGGGGACTTAACGTACACGGAGCCCTGAAAGAACCAGCTAACACCATCCATCAGCTGTTTTCTCTACCAACACCGAGTAACCAGTTTCCCCTGGGAGGACTATTCTTACTGTTTTAGAGTAAATTGGTCATTTGGGTTTTATATTGGCAGCAGTTTGGGGGGAAACCTAGCATTCTCAAATATACTCTGAGGGCAGAAATTGATTCTTTCTTAAAATATCGTGTTTAGGTGGTCCAGGACTGCCTGAAGGCAGGGATAACCATGTGATCTGAAGCATGGCGTTTTCCTCACTGTAAATCAATCAGGTTGTTGAGTTATCTGTAGAAACTACTGAGCCTGAGAGTGCTGGGCCCCAAGCACAGTGCTCTCTGAGATCAGCTCTCCTGTACTGTCCACCCTTTGTGGCATGAGCCCTCTACTTCCTCACTGTCACTGTAGCCCCGCCCTCCTAGTATCCTCGAGGGTTCCCCCATGTTACCCCCCATCCCGTGCCCTCCGAGGGACCGACGGGTCTCCCACAAAGCTGCAGCCTCCAGACCACACTTCTCACTTTGGGGCAAATTCCCTGTCCCTTTGGGGAGTTCACCACCTATCCCATCCAGACTTGTGCACTCTCTTTCTTAGTCCCCTTAGGCACATTTTATAAAAAAGAAAGAAAGAAAGAAAGAAAATCATGTACCTATTTATTTGGCTGTGCAAGGTATTAGTTGTGGTATGAAGAATATTTTTTTTTTTAGTTGTGGCATGTGGGGTCTAATCCCCTAACCAGGGATCAAACCCTGGCCCCCTGCATTGGGGGTGTGGAGCCTTAGCCCTGGACCACCAGGGAAGTCCCCTCTTGGGCACCTGTGATGGAGATTCTCCCTCCCGCTCCAGTCCTGCCACCATCCCATGAGACTGGGATGTGAGTGGTGCCCAGCCCACAACCTGGCCTCATGTTCCCTTGACTCAACCCCCTGCGTCTGCACCCCACATCACCAGCTCACTGCCCAGGACTCGGCCCTCATTTCGGGCTCGACTCTGGAAGCCTCGACCTGTGGGGCGAATCTCGGCCTGGCCGTCCTGCTCTGGCTCTTCCTCTCCCGCCACCTCCATCCTCTAGCCTTAGCCAACCACAGCCACCCTCCCCGGTCCCGTCACCCGTTCCTGGCTTGAGAACTCTCTGCACCCATCTAGCGCCCTCGGGGCATGGCCTCAGACACTCTGTTGGTCCACTCTTGCCCAAGACAGGAAGCATCTGCGGGTAAGTCCTGACTCCATTCCTTCAACAAATATGCGTGGAGCGTCCGCCACTTGACAGACCCTGTTCTAGGCACAGGGTCTTCAGAGCGAACAGAGCGAAGACCCTGCCGTCATGGAGGTTACGTTCTTGTGGGAGAGAGCAGAGTAAATCCATATGTGTCAGGTGATTGTAAGTGCTGGGGAGGAAAACAAAGCAGGACCAGAGGCTAGAAGGGCTTCCCTGGTAGTTCTGCTGGTAAACAATTCGCCTGCAATGCAGGAGACCCCAGTTCAATTCCTGGGTCAGGAAGATCCCCTGGGAATAGGATCCCCACTCCAGTATTCATGGGCTTCCCTGGTGGCTCAGCTGGTAAAGAATCCACCTCCAGTGTGGGAGACCTGGGTCGATTCCTTGGTTGGAAAGATGCCCTGGAAGAGGGCACGGCAACCCACTCCAGTATTCTTGCCTGGAGAACCCCATGGACAGAAGAGCCTGGAGGGCTACCGACCATGGTGTCACAAAGAGTCGGACACAACAGTAATTAAGCACAGCACAGTACGGAGGCTAGAGAGAGCAGGGGGGTGGGCCTTTTAAAGGCGGGGTCAAAGGGTGCATCTCTGGGGCTGTGACCTGTGGTGTTAAGGCCAAGGTGAAGTGAGCTGGCCAAACAGGCCCCTGGGAGATGAGCTGCCCCCCACCCCCGAGGACAGGGGCAAGAAAAATACAAAAGCCCTGAGAAGGAGCGTGACCGAGGCCTAGAGAGTCCAGCAGTGCAAATGAAGTAAAGGAGAGTGAGCGCAGACAGGATGGGAGAGGGAGGCAAGAGCCGAGCTAGAGCAGACTTTGGAGGCTGTGTCTGCATCTCACACTTTTAGCAGGCTGTCGGCTCTTCTGTGCTCCATTCAGTCTTTGAGTGAAAGATCCAAACTTAGAATCACATGGAAGTTTATTAACAGGCTGAGGTGTCTTAAAAATGACCTTTGTCAACTGTGCATCTGCCCATCCCTTCAGGGGTCCTCCTCTGGGAATCCAAGGATCCCCATCTGTTGAAGGGCTGCATACTCCCAAGGCTTAAATCTGCCTTCGGAGAAGTGTCCACTAGGGTAGACTCCTGTTTCATCAGCACGATATGCCCTCCACGAGGCTCCTTTTCTATTAATGAGCAGACTTCCTACTCTCCCCAGCCCTGGAAAAGTCTCCCAAAACTGTCCCTTTCTCAGGGCCCTGCCAGGAAGTTGGACGTGCAGCTCACTTTGGTGACCAGGGGACGTATCCGGCAACCAAAACACCCCCACTTCCTGGTTCTGGCAAATCACTTTACTTCTGTGAACAAGAACGTTTCTCTGCCTGGTCCATCTTATGACCTGGCTTGACCCAACTAGAGCTCAGAAATCAGTCTCCATACACTGAGAGACTGAATATAGTTACACGTAATTCTAAGCCCAAGTAACAGTGGCTTCACCAAGATGTGGGCGGTTTTTCCTCTTACATCACAAGAAGTCCTGAGGTCAGTGGTCAGTGGCTGGTGCAGCACACCTCAGCTGGATCACCAGGGGCCCCAGGATGGGATTCCCACCCATGTGCTTGCAACATGACCACAGGTGTTGTGAGACCCAGTTGCTGTTGTGGAGTCACTAAGTTGTGACCAACTCTTGCGACCCCATGGACTGTAGCCTGCCAGGCTCCTCTGTCCATGGATTTATCCCAGGCAAGAATACTGGAGTGGATTGCCATTTCCTTCTCCAAGGGATCTTCCAGACCTGGGGATCAAACCCACATCTCCTGCATTGGTGAGTGATAAAGAATCCACCTGTCAATCAGGAAATGTGGGTTCTCTCTCTGGATCAGAAAGATCCTGTAGAGGAAGAAATGTCAACCCACTCCAGTATTCTTGCATGGGAAATCTCATGGACAGAGGAGCTTAGTGAGCTACAGTCCAAAGGGTCACAAAGTCAGACACGACTGAGTGACTTAAAAACAAACAGCAACAACATATATGTGAACAGAAAGCTATGTATGCCATGCAAGTACCTTTACGGCGGTGTTATCAGTTAGGAGTCTTCAGAGAAACAAAACCAAGAAGATAGATAATAGAGGGATAGGTAGGAGATAGATAGACAGATGGTAGGTATTTAATAGATTGATAGATGATCGATGGATAATTTGATAGATGACTGACAGATTAAATGATAGCTAAATAGATAAACAGGTTTCCCTGGTGACTCAGCTGGTAAAGAATCCACATGCAACGCAGGGCCCAGTGAGCCATGCCATGTAGGGCCACCCAAGATGGGCGGGTCATGGTGGAGAGTTCTGACAAAATGTGGTTCCTTGGAGAAAGGAATGGCAAACCACTTCAGTATTCTTGCCTTAAGAACCCCATGAACAGTATGAAAAGGCAAAAAGATAGGATACTGAAAGAGGAACTCCCCAGGTAGGCAGGTGCCCAATATGCTACTAGAGAAGAGTGCAGAAATAACTCCAGAAAGAATGAAGAGACGGAGCCAAAGCGAAAACAACACCCAGTTGTGGATGTGAATGGTGATGCGAGTAAAGTTGGATGCTGTAAAGAACAATATTGCATAGGAACCTGGAGTGTTAGTTCCATGAATCAAGGTAAATTGGAAGTGGTCAAACCTGAGAAAAGAAGAGAAGCTAAAGACAAAGGAGAAAAGGAAAGATACACCCGTCTGAATGCAGAGTTCCAAAGAAAGAATAGCAAGAAGAGATAGAAAGCCTCCTAAGTGAGCAACACAAAAGAAATAGTGGAAAACAATAGAATGGGAAAGCCTAGAGATCTCTTTAAGAAAATCAGAGATACCAAGGGAATATTTCATGCAAAGACTGGCACAATAAAGGACATAAATGGTAGGGACCTAACAGAAGCAGAAGATATTAAGAAGAGGTGGCAAGAATACACAGAAGAACTATGCAAAAAAGATCTTCATGATCCAGATAACCACGATGGTGTGATCACTCACCTAGAGCCAGACATCCTGGAGTGCGAAGTCAAGTGGTCTTCAGGAAGCATTACTACAAACAAAGCTAGTGGAGGTGATGGAATTCCAGTTGAGCTATTTCGAATCCTAAAAGATGATGCTGTGAAAGTGCTGCACTCAATATGCTAGCAAATTTGGAAAACTCAGCAATGGCCACAGGACTGGAAAAGATCAGTTTCATTCCATTCCCAAAGAAAGGCAATGACAAAGAATTTTCAAACTACCACACAATCAATTGCACTCATCTCATACGCTAGCAAAGTAATGAGGCTTCAACAGTACATGACCCAAGAAATTCCAGATGTTCAAGATGGATTTAGAAAAGGCAGAAGAACCGGAAATCAAATTGCAACATCTGCTGGATCATAGAAAAAGCAAGAGAGTTCCAGAAAAACATCTACTTCTGCCTTATTGACTACTCTAAATCCTTGACTGTGTAGATCACAACAAACTGTGGAAAATTCTTCAAGAGATTGGAATACCAGACCACCTTATCTGACCCTGAGAAACCTGTATGCAGGTCAAGAAGCAGCAGTTAGAACCTGACATGGAACAATGAACTGGTTCCAAACTGGGAAATGAGTACGTCAAGGCTGTATGTTGTCACCTTGCTTATTTAACTTATATGCAGAGTACATCATGCAAACTGCTGGGCTGAATGAAGCACAAACTGGAATCAAGATTTCCAGGAGAAACATCAATAACCTCAGATATGCAGATAACACCACCCTTATGGCAGAAAGCGGAGAGAAACTAAAGAGCCTCTTGATAAAAGTGAAAGAGGAGAGTGAAAAAGCTGGCTTAAAACTCAACATTCAAAAACTGAAGATGATAGCATCCAGTCCCATCACTTCATGGCTAATAGATGGGGAAACAATGACAGACTTTATGTTTTTCGGTTCCAAAATCACTGCAGATGGTGACTGCAGCCATGAAATTAAAAGACACTTGCTCCTTGGAAGAAAAGCTATGACCAACCTAGACATCATATTGTAAAGCAGAAACATTACTTTGCTAACAAAGGTCCATCTAGTCAAAGCAATGGCTTTTCCAATAGTCACATATGGATGTGAGAGCTGGACTGTAAAGAAAGCTGAGCGCCAAAGAATTGATGATTTTGAACTATGGTGTTGGAAAAGACTCTTGTGAGTCCCCTGGACTGCAAGGAGATCAAACCAGTCAGTTCTAAAGGAAATCAGTCCTGAATATTCACTGAAAGGACTGATACTGAAGCTGAAACTCCAATACTTTGGTCCCCTGATGCGAAGAACTGACTCCTTGGTAAAGACCCTGATGCTGGGAACGATTGAAGGCAGGAAGAGAAGGAGGCGACAGAGGATGAGATGATAGGATAGCATTACCGACTCAGTGGACATGAGTTTGAGTAAACTCTGGGAGTTGGTGATGGACAGGGAAGCCTGGCATGCTGCAGTCCATGGGGTTGCAAAGACATGACTGAGTGACTGAACTGAACTGAACTGAGCATGTACTCTTGTATATGTCTTGCATCCAAACTCATGTCTTAGTAGAGGTTCACTTCTGATGACGAAGATGATAAAAATGATGTTGATGAGAATCAATGTTATGGAGTATGTAGGTTCCTCAAAAAAATTAAGAGATAGAACTACTGTATGATCCAGCAATCCCACTTCTGGGTCTGTACCCAGAGGAAATGAAAACAGGATTTTGAAGAGGTATCTGTACCCCTATGTTCACTGCAGCATTTCTCACAACTGCCAAGATACAGAAACAAACTAAGTGTCCATCAGTGATACATATACACAATGAAATATTGTTCAGCCATTAGGAAGAAGAAAATCCTGCCATTTATGACTACACAGGCAGAACTTACCAGCATTATGCTAAGTGAGAAGACAAACACTGCATAGTATCTACTTACATGTGGAATCTAAAAAGAAAGTCAAATCATAGAAACAGAATAGAAAGTGTTACCAGGGGCTGGGCAGTGGGGGAGATAGGGAGAGGTTGGTAAAAGGGTACAGACTTTAAGCTGTGTGATGAGTAAGTTCTGAGAGTCAAACAGTGACGGTAAAATAAAAAATAAAAAAATAAAACCAAGGTTGATGAAGCTGATAAAGGATAAAAAGAAACAATAGTGGCCAAATCTGCCCTGAATCATTCAAGGACAGTCAAAAATCTCTTGGTGGTGATTATGTATATTGTAGACTGAAGCAAGCAGTTCAGTCAGTTCTACTTGAGCATTAACTAGAGTCTATGAAGCCTGAATGTTCTGAACTTATCTAGAAGAGTCTTGAAGTCTGCAGTAGCATTTAGTATGGCCAACTGTGGTTTTCTTTTTTTGGACTGCACTGTGTATGGATCTCAGTTCCCCTACCAGGGGTCCAACGAGTGCCCTCTGCAGTGGAAGCACAGAGTCCTAACCACTGAACCACCAGGGAAGCCCCATTATAGCCAATTGTTAAGACCAAGGTTCCAGCACTAGTTTTTGATCTTGTGCAAGATACACAATTGCTCTAGGACTCAGTCTCCTTGTCTGTCAAATGGGAATGATAATCATTACATCGATCTCATGGAACTGTTGTGAGGATTAAAAGAGAAAATGTATTTAAAACTTCCGGAGTATAACGTCCATTATTTACTAACTAAAAACACTCTTTAGCATTGTTTGGTAATTCTATGAGATTTTTGTTTTGTTTCTATGACTAAACAGGCCTTTAGGATAAGTAAGCTGAAATATATACATTCATTCCACAAATGGTAAATAAAAAAGATACCTTAAAGGTTAATAAGTTCAAAGCCAGACTATGTGGCTTTTGTATGGATCTCAAGCAAGATTCAAGGATGTCCATTTTAATAAAAGAACCCTGAAACTGTTAGTTGCTCAGTCCTGTCCAATTCTTTGTGACCCCATGGACTGTAACCCGCCAGGCTCTTCTGTCCATGGGATTCTCCAGGCAAGAATACTGGAGTGGGTTGCTATGACCTTCTCCAGGGGATCTTCCTGATTCAGGGACTGAACTCTGGTCTCCCATATTGCAGGCAGTTTCTTTACCATTTGAGCCACAGGGGAAGCCGCCTGGGTGTGGGAAAAATGAGTCAAATGCCTAGGTAGACTCTGTCCATAACCTGTTTTCATTCTATGGGTATCACTTTATGATGCTTCCAATTATTCACTTAGCAGAAATTTACTGACCTGTTTTCATTCTATCGGTATCACTTTATGATGCTTCCAATTATTCACTTAGCAGAAATTTACTGAGTGCCAGCCACCATCCAGGCTGTCCACTAGGACTCAGGGCCTCAGGGGTGAAGAAGATATTGTCCACACCCTCAAGGAAAAAGTAGGCTGGACGGGGAGGCATCCATTCAGTAGAAAGTTGAAATGTCACATCATAGGGTCATGATAAAGATAGCCACTTTATCTTTAGCCTGGTGGTCCAGAGGCTAAGACTGCACACTCCCAATGCCAGGGGCCTGGCTTCAATCCCCGGTCAGGGAACTAGATCCCACAAATTGCATCTAAGAGTTACAGGCCACAGCTAAGACCCAGGGCAGGCAAATAGAGAAATATATTTTTTTAAAGGTGAAATGCCACATCATAGGGGCTTGATAAAGACAGTCACAGGCATTCAACATACAGTGGAGCATACCGTGGCATGTTAAGTGGTAAGTAAAAGTCATCAATAAGAGGAAATGCCCTCGTGTCTCACAACCTAGAGGAAACAGGCATCAAAACAAATCATCAAAAGGGTTAAGTGAACACCTACAAAGTGTGAAGTGCTGCCGATGATGCATTCAGGGCTATGGACCCTGTCACACGGACCCGGAAAGGTTTTCCTGGGAAAGAGATGATTAAGCTGAGACACGAGGTGCTAGAAGGATGAGGGCAGAGAGAGGTCAGAAGAGCTTCCAGGAGGAGAAACAGTACATGTAAAGTTCTAGAAGGGGGAGAGGATGGGGCTGGAGAAGAAGGAATGGCCCAGATCGCAGAGGGCCTTGTAAGCCCCATGTAGTCTTCTACAAGGGGGCTGCTCCACGAACAACTGTGGAAGGTTTTGAAGCAAGAAATTGATGTAGTCCATTTTTTTCCTCTGATGTAAACATCTAATTGTATTTTGAAATTGTGTATCAGTAAAAATAATAAAGAATAAAATTTTTAAAGCATGTTCAGTATGACCCTATTTAAAATTTTTTTAAATCTTTAGTTTTTATTAAGTTATTTCATATTATCTATCAATTATCTTTCCATATATCTATATACTCACAGACAATTGCCTGAATATTTATGACGTAGTTAATTTTTAAGTGCATGTGTGCCTGAGTGTGCAGAGAGAGGGAACAATATAACTCACATAAAATAATCAGAGATCCTAAGTGAGTTGTCCACAAGGTCAAGGAAGGTGGAGTCACATGGCCCAAGGGGATGATGGCTCTGTGTGGTTGGGACCTTGGGAGTTCTCATGTCTGGCCAGGACCCCCTCTCACCCACCAAAGAGCCAAGGGGACCGGGAAGGTACCAGTGGGGGTGGCCCCAGGACCCGAGGGCTCAAACACCAACTCCCCACAGCATCCCAGCCTTTCCCCAGGTGGCTCCTGGGCGCGGAGTCAGGACTTACAGGCAGGGAGGCAGGGGGAGCGGGAAGCAGGACTCGACCTGCGGGCACCAGCTGGGCTTCCAGGAGAGAGCAAGGCAAGGCTAACCAGGAAGGAGACTGGATCCCCACGGATCTCCACATGTGGGGTGTCTGGGCGCTGCACAGGGACACCCCTACAGAGCTGTTTTCTGTACCCAAGACAAAACTGGTTTGCACTAAACCAGAAGTCACAATTCCACTGGCCAGTGCAGAAGTGGGTAGAAACCGGATCCTGGCGGGACGAGGAGTCGGTGAGGATGGCATATGGAAGTCAACTTCTCCATGGAGAAAAATCCCCAACTATGGAAGGAAGGAGAAAAGTTCGGCTTGGGTTAGAAAGATGTAGCACCTGAGGGGCCATATGTATGTGTATGGGAAAGCCTGAGAAGGCTCACTGCCTGAAGGAGAACAACTTTCAAGGAGCAGGGCGAGAAATAAGAAAGGGCTCCAGGTTGCTGAGCAGGTGTGGGGGGCTGAGACCCAGAGCCCGCTGGAGAAGAGGGACCAGAGGAGGGAAGCTGGGAGAGCCACATCCACATGGGTCTTCATGACCTCACAAAGCAGGCATCCTCAGCCTAGCGTTCCTGAAGCTCCAAGGTAGTCCTGGCTAGGTCTCCTAGCAACTGGATGCAGGGGCCATGGCACTCCTAACACCCCAGGGAGTGAAAAAAGTCTTCCAATTTCAGGTGAAGAGAACACATGACTTTTAAAAGAAAGTGTGCTCCGGCTGGTCTAAGAGGGAGGTTTGTCCTCCCAGGGACGACTGGACAGCTCTCCTGTCCCTGAGTGTCAGCTCAGAGGCCCGAGACAGGCGGGTGTGTGCCCAGGGAATGCCAGGCCAAAGTTGGTCCAGTCTTTGGAGCGGGAGGCTATCTTCCAGGCCTGCGGTGACAGCCCCTGATGCAGCAGAGGCCACGTGGAAGGACAGAGGAGGTGGGCGTGGAGGTGCTGTGCCCGCCTACACTCCAGGGGGGGCCTGGGAGGCCCCTGCGGCCGGTCACAGGGGTGCCACCTTCACCAGAGCCCTCGGGCCCTATGGGCCCATCAGGATTGTAGGCCAATGTGTGGAGGGAATATGTGTGTGGTTGTGGGTGTGGTGGGAGCCGGGGTGGGGGGGTGTCTGTGTCCTTAGGGCAGAGAAGGGGGCAGATTTCGACGGTTGCTCAGAATCATTTCTGAGGCCAAAATGCATGAGCAGTGTGAACCCCTGTGGACTGAGGAGAATTTGGCCGACAGGGCCCAGGCCTCCAGTCTGTCCGCAGAGGCTCTGCTGTAGAACTCAGGCAAGACCACCCCGGGCCAGCGGTGTGCACAGGTCAGCCTCCGACCGGCAGTCTCAAGCTGACAGGGAGGCAGCAGGCAAGGTGCCCCCAGCTGAGGCTTCCTCCCCTGGCCCAGGAAAGGTGCTTTCATCATCTTTCCTGGATTTTCTAGCCAGCTGTCCTTTCAGATGCTGACCCAAGGGCTGTGGGGGAGGGGAGAGGATCCCCAGGGGCTGAGACGAGGCTCTGGGCCTCCCTAAAGCACGTCTGCCATCAGTTCCCCACTCGCCTCGCCCCAGGGGAGCAACACTCCTGTGTTCAGTGAATCCCCATTCATGCCACACCTTTTCTTACCCCCTCCTTGAAAGGGACTTGATTCTCCTACGTGTGTTGGTGATCTCTAGGAAGCTCTCTAGAAAGGCCAAGTGAACTCTCAAGTAAAATGAATTCTAACCTAAAGAAAGGAATAAAAGGTACCTTAACCAGTCTTAATCCCCTAGCTTCACCAAGCAAGATGCATTCCTTCTGCTAAAGCATTGCTTCATCAAGCTTCTTCTTGGCTAGTCATTTACACTTTAGTATGAATTTCATGGTTATATCACTATCTCTGGAGCAGTCTCAGAGGGATGTCAAATTTTGTTTGAGGGAAGAGGAAGCATGGATCACACTAATTCAGGACTTGAGGGCTGCTGGCGGGGTAGAAACCTGGAGCTGCAGCCGCTAGGATGAAAACTCCTAGAGGAAGGAGCAGGGCTAGAAAGGTGAAGGAAAGCTGTTCAGAAATGAAAGACTAATTCTGCCCAAGTGTACCCCTAGTCCTGGTCACTCTTCAGGATCCTAGGGGCCCAGCATGGGCTCCCAGTGATGATGATGTCCCGATACCTCAGTCTCACCCTCCACCCCTCATATCACACCCTGCAGAAACCAGAAGGTCGGGAGCACCTACGGAGACTGCTGAACTGGGAAGAGTTTGACGAGCTCAGAGACTCCCGCAGAAGCATCCTGCTGGACACCCTCTATGAAAGTATCATCTTTGCTGTGGGCAAAGGCTTCCCATGGGGGAAGGTGGCCCAGGTGGTCAAGTTCACAGAAGAGCTGCTCAAGGAAACCAAAGGTACAGGACAGGCGGGGCAGGAGTCAGTGAGGCCTGGGGAGGGCTCACAGCCCCAGGGGCCCTCCAAACAGCCTGGAGCCACTGGCTTTCTTTCTGTGGGATTTAGCCTCTTCACATGCCCCAAACAGGGCCCTGTCCAGACTTTCTGGAAAGTGGAACAAACAGAATGTCCTTGCTGAGTCTTGTTCCTGATCACCCTGGTGGGAACTCTTGTACCACGCCAAGCTATTCACAAAGCAACCAGGGGTGTTTGTTTTCTCAGCCAGTCATTTACACTTTAGTATGAACTACATCAGGTTTCCCTGGAGGCTCAATGGTAAAGAATCCTCCTGCCAGTGCAAGAGACATAAGAGACACTGATTCGATCCTTGAGTTGGAAAGACCCCTGGAGAAGGAAGTTTCAAGCCAGTCCAGTATTCTTGCCTGGGAAATCCCATGGACAGAGGAGCCTGGTGGGCTACAGTCCATGGGGTTGCAAAGAGTCAGTTACAACTTAGCAAATAAACAACAACAATGAACTTCATCACTAAACCTATACCTCTGGGGCAGCTAGTTGAGAGTAGAGTCCAAGAGAAGTCAATTTTTGTTTTAGAAAAGAGAAAAGAAATAATAATTCAGAATTTTTATTTTGGTCCTGCTTAACTTAAATGTGTCACTGTTCTGCTTAAAATCCTTCATTGAATTTCCATTGTACCCCTGAGAGACTGCAAATTGTTCCCAGTGTCCGTTTTGGCTCTGCTGACTGTCTTGGAGGGATCCTCTACAGGTGTCAGCTTGCTGGCAGGGGTGGGGGAACCAGAGTCAGGTTATGGAAGAACAGCTCTCCCACTGCTAGCCTGTGTTGGGCTGCAGATGAAGAGGGTAAGCATCTCTAGCTGTGATCCACAGCACGAGGGGGTGTGGCCACATCTTCCCACCCTTGTCTGAGATGCAGATTCATTCATTAGGCAGATACATGGAGCATCCCCTCCATGACCACCATTGTAGTAATACTCAACCAAGAATCACCAAGAATCAAGAATCAACCAAGAATTTAGGTGCTAAAATCAGTGGCTGAGTGCTTGATGGGAAATGAGATATTTACACACTTCCTCAGAGTCTCCCCACAATGTCATTACTGATGGTAAAGGGGAAAAGAATACGTTTATGGTGAGGGAACCTGGTGGACACCTCCTTAATCAATGCCCCATCAGCAAGAGGACACAGATTATCGTGCCATCCAATGGGATGCAAAAGAAACAGCCAGCATCCTTCTGTGATGGTTCTAGCAGAGTCTCAGAGCCTGACATCATCGGAAAAAACTTCCAATTAAGGGCACTACGCAAAGTCCCTCTCCTGTAAGCTTCAAAGCACAAAGGTCATGAGAACCCAGGAAAGACAGAGGAACGGCTCCAAACTGAGAGACACTGAGGCAACGTGTCCGCTAAACATGACGGGGGGGCCCGACTTGGGTCCTTTTGCTGTAAAGAATGTCACTGGGACAACTGGAGAGCCTTGGGTCAGGTCTGGGTATTGGACACGAGTGTTGTGTTGAGGGTGATCTCTGGACTCTGGTGGTTATGATTGTGAATGTCCTTGTGTAGGAAATGCACACAAAAAGATCCTGGTTGATGGGGCATTAAGTGGATCACTTCTTCTTTAAGTAGGTCAGGACATTTTTCTTTGTACTATTTTTTTCTAGCTTTCTTGAGATATAATTGACATACAATATTGTATAAGTTTAATGTAAGCAACATGGTTTGATATATGTATATATTGTGAAATAATTAGCACAATAAGTTTAATGAACACCACCTCACCTGGTTTTTTTCTTGGGATGATAACTTTTAAGGTCTACTCTCTTGGCAACTTTCAAACACACAATATGATATTGTTAATTATAGTCATCATGTTTTACATTATATCCTCAGGTCTTAATTATCTTATAACTGGAAGTTTGTACCTTTGGCCACCTTCACCTATTTCACCCATGCACCAACCCATGGCTTCTGGCAACCACCTATCTTTACTATTTCCATGATGAAGTTCAGGGTTTTTTTGATTCCACATGTAAGTGAAATCATACCGTATTTGTCTTTCTCTGACTTTTCTCACTTGACACATAATGACCTCAAAGTTCATCATGTTGTTACAAATGCTAAAATTTCCTTCTTTTATGGCTGAATAATATTCCTTTATGTATGTGCATGCATGTATACGCATGTATGCATGTATGTATACATACCCACATATATAGTGTATATTCACATTTTCTTTATCCACTTGTCTGTCATTTGATTCATGGGTTATTTCTGTATCTTGGTTATTGTGAATAATGCCACAGTGAATATATGTTAGTGTTAGTCACTCAGTCATGTCCAACTCTTTGCTCCCCATGGACTGTAGCCCACCAGGTGATTCTGCAGAATTTCCCAGGCAAGAATACTGGAGTGGGTAGTCATTCCCTTCTCCAGGGGATCTTCCTGATCCAGGAATCGATCCTGCATCACAGGCAGATTCTTTACCATCTGAGCCACCAGGGAAGCCCACACCAAACATGGGCGTCAGACATCTCCTCGAGAGTGATTTCATGTCCTTTGAATATACACCCAGAAACGGGACCACTGTATCACGTGGTAGCTTTATTTGTAATTTGTTGAGGAATAGATTCAGGGGATTAGATTTGATAGACAGAGTGCCTGATGAACTATGGGCGGAGGTTCGTGACATTGTACAGGAGACAGGGATCAAGACCATCACCAAGAAAAAGAAATGCAAAAAGGCAAAATGGCCGTCTGAGGAGGCCTTACAAATAGCTGTGAAAAGAAGAGAAGTGAAAAGCAAGGGAGAAAAGGAAAGATATACCCATTTGAATGCAGAGTTCCAAAGAACAGCCAGGAGAGATAAAAAAGCCTTCCTCAGTGATCAGTGCAAAGAAATAGAGGAAAACAATAGAATGGGAAAGACTAGAGATCGCTTCAAGAAAATTAGAGATCCTGAGGGAACATTTCATGCAAAGATGGGCACAATAAAGGACAGAAATGATATGGACCTAACAGAAGAAGAAGATATTAAGAAGAGGTGGCAAGAATACACGAAGAACTGTACAAAAAAGATATTCACAACCCAGATAATCACGTTGGTGTGATCACTCACCTAGAGCCAGATATCCTGGAATGGGAAGTCAAGTGGGGCTTAGGAAGCATCACTACGAACAAAGCTAGTGGATGTGATGGAATTCCAGTTGAGCTATTTCAAATCCTAAAAGATGATGCTGTGAAAGTGCTGCACTCAATATGCCAGCAAATTTGGAAAACCCCATAGTGGCCACAGGACTGGAAAAGGTCAGTCTTCATTCAATCCCAAAGAAAGGCAATGCCAAAGAATGCTCAAACTACCGCACAATTGCACTCATCTCACACTCTAGTAAAGTAATGTTCAAAATTCTCTAAGTCAAGCTTCAACAGTATGTGTACCGTGAACTTCCAGATGTTCAAGCTGGATTTAGAAAAGGCAGACGAACCAGAGATCAAATTGCCAACATCTGTTGGATCATTGAAAAAGCAAGAGAGTTCCAGAAAAACATCTACTTCTGCTTTATTGACTATGCCAAAGCCTTTGACTGTGTGGAAAACAACAAACTGTGGAAAAATTCTTCAAGAGATGGGGATACCAGATCACCTGACCTGCCTCCTGAGAGATCTGTATTGCAGGTCAAGAAGCAACAGTTAGAACTAGACATGGAACAACAGACTGGTTCCAAATCAGGAAAGGAGTAAGTCAGGGCTGTATATTGTCACCCTGCTTATTTAACTTATATGCAGAGTACATCATGAGAAATGCTGAGCTGGATGAAGCACATGCTGGAATCAAGATTGCCGGAAGAAATATCAATAACCTCAGATATGCAGATGACACCACCCTTATGGCAGATAGTGAAGAGGAACTAAAGAGCCTCTTGATATAAGTGAAATAGGAGAGTGAAAAAGTTGGCTTAAAACTCAACATTCAGAAAATTATGATCATGGCATCTGGTCCCCTCACTTCATGGCAAATAGATGGAGAAACAGTGGAAACAGTGACAAACTTTATTTCTTTGGGCTCCAAAATCACTGCAGATGGTGACTGCAGCCATGAAATTAAAAGACACTTGCTCCTTGAAAGAAAAGTCATGACCAACCTAGACAGCATATTAAAAAGCAGAGACATTACTTTGACAACAAAGGTCCATCTTGTCAAAGCTATGGTTTTTCCAGTAGTGATGTGTGGATGTGAGAGTTGGACTATAAAGAAAGCTGAGTGCCAAAGAATTGATGCTTTTGAGCTGTGGTGTTGGAGAAGACTCTTGAGAGTCCCTTGGACTGCAAGGAGATCCAACCAGTCCATCCTAAAGGAGATCAGTCCTGAGTACTCATTGGCAGGACTGATGCTGAAGTTGAAACTCCAATACTTTGGCCACCTGATGTGAAGAACTGACTCATTTGAGAAGACCCTGATGCTGGAAAGATTGAAGGTGGGAGGAGAAGGGGATGACAGGGGATGAGATGGTTGGATGGCATCACCGACTCAGTGGACATGAGTTTGAGTAAACTCCGGGAGTTGGTGATGGACAGGGAGGCCTGGCGTGCTGCAGTCCATGGGGTCGCAAAGAGTCAGACACGACTGAGCGACTGAACTGACTGACTGAGGAACCTCTACACTGTTTTCCATAGTGACTGCACCAATTTACAGTCCCACCAAAATTGCACAAGTGTGCCCTTTTGTCTGCATCCTCTCCAGGACTTGTTATTTCTAGTCTTTTTGATGATAAACATACTGAAAGGTATGAAGTGAGATCTCATTGTGGTTTTGATTTGCATTTCCTTATGGTAGTCATGCTGAACATCTTTTCATGTACCTGTTGGCCACCTGTATGTCCTCTTTGGGAAAAAGTATATTTAAGTATATTCCCCATTTTTACTTGGGTTATTTGAATGTTTATTATTGAGTTGTATGATTTCTCAATATATTTTGGGTACTAACCTCTTATCAGACATATGACTGGCAAATATTTTTTTCCCATTCTGTAGGTTGCTTTTATTTATTTAAATATTTATTGTGATGATTATATTGGCTTTTTTTTTTTTTTTTGGTTCCTTAGTTCCTCAGCCAGGAATCAAACCCATGCCCCCTTCGTTGAAAGCACAGAGTCTTAACCACTGGACTACCAGGGAAGTCTCTTTAGGTGGCCTTTTTTATTTTGTTGATCATTTCTTTTACTGTGCGGAAGCTTTCAGGTTGATGTCGTCCCCTTTGTTGGTTTCTGCTCTTGTTGCCTTTACTTTTGGTGTCATATCCCAAAAATTATTTGCTAAGATTAACGTCAAGGAGCTTTCACCTGTTTTCTTCTAGGAGTTTTATGATTTCAGGTTGTACTATTTTTTAATAGACTTTCTTTTTTAGAGTAGTTTTATGTTCCCAGTAAAATAGAGCAGAAGGTACAGAGATTCCCCATGGAAACCCTGCCTTCCCCCAATCCACACTCACAGTATTTCCCATGATCAACATCCCCCTCCAGAGAGGGTACATGTGTTCTAATTGATGAGCCGACACTGATGCGTGATTATCACTTCAAGTTCGTAGTTTACATTAAGGTTCGCACCTGGTGTTATGCGTTCTTGGCTTTTGACAAATGTGTCATCCATCATTACAGTACCATACAGAATGCTTTCACTACCCTAGGAATTCGCCAAGTCCAATCTAATCATCCTTCCGTCCCCCGCAACTGGTAGAAAGTAGATGTTTCCACTGCCTCTGTAGTTTTGCCTTTTGTCATATAGTTGGAATCCTACAGTCTGTAGCCTTTTCAGATTGACTACGTTCACAAGTAATACACATTTTAGTTTCCTCCATGTAAAGACATGGAGTTCATTTAAGGACGGAGTAATATTCCATTGTTTGGATGTGTCACAGCTGATATATCCATTCACCTACTGAAGGGTGTCTTGCACCTCAGCATCCAGCCTTAACCACTTTTCACGCCCTCCTTGTCCGCCACCCTCCTAACCTATCTCCATCTCTCAACCCGTCACTGCTTTCACATCGTGCATCCGTTGACCAAAGTGCACCATGATTCTTTTCAGACACAAGTAAAATCCCATCACTCCTCTACTTCAAGCCACTCAGTGTTCCTATTGTATATCTTACACGCACTTGCATCAGCCCTTTCTTTTTATTTCTGGGGCTGTCAGGTGGGCACCCTTCCATGTCTGTCCTCCCAGCCAGCATTCCAACCCAGTGATCACAGCCCAAAGGCTGAAGCAAGACATGCAGTCCTCAGGGGCTGGTTTCAGGGATTCTTAGGAAATTTCATCGCACCCCAGACAACCGCCCGCCCTTTGGAGCCTTCCTGGCATCCCTCTGGATCCCACTCCCCGCTGCTCACAGCGATGCCCGGGTACCAGGTTCAGCCTTGTGGTTTGAGCTCTGCCGTGGCTCATGGCCAGAACAAACACTGACGAGCAGGAGAAGAATGTCAGCCTCAAGCAGGTGGGAACTCGGGCTCTTTCAAGTTTCCATCAGAGCCTTCCACAGGCTGAGCCCTTGAAAAACAGTCGACGATGATGCAAACCCAACTCCAAACCGAGGAGATTAGATCGCTCTGGTGCTTTCAGTATTTCTGGCTATTGCATGCCTTGCCAATACACGGTCTATCTATGTCTCTAGACTCTTAAACCTCAGAGTTACTAGGAGACTTGGTGATCAGAAAACTCAATTCCCTCTACTGAAGGGACTCCCCCTCAACAAGCCAGCAAGGCTTTCCTAGCTTCTGATGGCACTGTAAGCCACAGGGAGCTCGCTCCTTCTGAGGAAGGTCATTCCTTTGTGCAGCCACTCTTGTTATTAGAAATTCCTCCTCACATTTAGTTACACCCTCCTCTGGCACCTTCTATTAATACTCACACGCCCAAAGTCTATCCTCTAGATAGAGCAGTGAGTGGGCCCTGAAAATACTTAATGGGCTTCATATACTCTGATCGTCATGTCTTCACATGTCGACTGGACACCCCCAAGTGCATTTTATCATTCTTACCACGATGTCATTTCCATAGACCCCTCTACCCCACGGGCGTCCCTGGTAGCTCAGATGGTAAAGAATTTTCTTGCAATGCAGGAGACCTGGGTTTGATCCGTGGGTCAGGAAGATTTCCTGGAGAAGGGAATGGCTACCCATTCTAGTATTCTTACCTGGAGAATTCCATGGACAGAGGAGCCTGGCGGACTATAGTCCATGGGGTCACAAAGAGTTGGACAGGCCTGAGTGACTAACACTTTCACTTTCCTTCCTCCACCCCACCTCTTCATCCTGTCCCCTTCTCTGAGCATCCTTGTGTTTGTCAATGTCATTCTCAAAATATGGCATCCAGATCCCAACATGATACAACCTGCAATTTGATCGATGCAGTGATAAGGGATTTTATCGTCACCCTTATCCTGGTGGTGATGCTCCTGTTTCTATAGCTTATGGACACATTTACTTTATCAGCATCAATGTCACAGTCATAATGGGCAGGCAGTGCACCACCCATAGTCGTCTTGCCCTTGTACTTGGCGATATGGAATACACATGCAGGACTTTACAATCATCCCCACTGATTCCATTTGTCACTGTTGACCCGTCTTTTCCTCCTCCTGGCAGCTTTTAAATCTTGATCCTGGGACATCCAGCTTATAAGAGCTTCCTCTTACTTTTAAATCTACTCCAAGTTTGTGAAACTTGATTGTTACAAATATCAAGTAGGAGCAAGCTCTTGGGAGGGCTCCCAGTACCTGAAATTGGACTTGCTGAAGCTATCAGTCATCTGGAGGCTCCGAGCCCAGACGGAAGACTCAAATCCTAATTCCGTCCCTTGTAGGATGCGTGGTCCTGGGCAGCCACACCACCGCTGAGCCTCTGATTACACATCAAAAGGAAATTTTAAAAAAGAGCACCCGATTTGTAGGATTGAGGTTATGAAGATGAAGCCCACAGCATGGCTCTTGATGCATGGAGGGGTTCAGTGAGGACTGGCTCTTATTTTCAGGAGGGACCACAGGGACAAAGACCCAGAGCCTCAAGGTAGGTGATGTGATTCTGAGATGGCCTGATCAAGCGCGGCCAGGCATGCTTCATGCGGAACCTGCTTCTCATCAACCTCCAAACACACTGAAGTCATCAGCCCTTTCTCAGGAGGAGCAGAGATGGCCCCGGGACCACTTCTCCTCAGATGCATCAGAGAAAAGGGGACAGGACAGTGGGCAGAGGACCTAGAGGTAAAGCAAACGGCAGACTCACTCCCGAAGTGAGTGCAAGGAAGGAGGCAGAAAAGACGGTCCCAGGAAACTGACCCGCCATGAGGGCCGACTCTGGCTGGCTCCGGGCTTGGAGGGTGCAGACAGTGGGGTGCAGCAGGGAACCCCACGAGTGGGAACCACCCTAGAACTCCGCCTCCTGAGCTGGGTCCATGCACTCGAGCCCTGCCATGGCGCCAACCAGATGATACCTGCCAGGCCAGCCCAGACATCAGGCTATGTCCATACTGCCTCCCAGAACCCCATCCCCAGGACACTCAAGGGCATGAACAAGCACCTCAATCCTCTGAGGCAGGGGGTGCCTTCCTCCCCAGGGCACTCCTTCTCACTCTGCATCAGCTCCAGGCCCAGGCTGAGCCAGGCCAAAGGCCACACAGCAGAACCAGGAGGCACCGAACTCTGCAGTCTGTAGACCTGGGTTCAAGTCCATCTCCAGCATGTATTACTGTGCAACCTTGAAAACATCACTTTCTCTGGACCTGCAGTTCCTAATCTCTAAAATGAGGGCCATAAGAGTTCCAACTCACAGTGGGGTTGGAAAAATTAAAGACACAGGCCTGCAGAGGATGATGGAGTGACAGAGAGGAAGTGCTTGGCAAAGGTCAGACCCCCCAACCAGGCGTGGAGGTGAAGCGGGTCACACAGCAGAGACTGCTGATCCGGGACCAGAGGTTTTCCCTCTCCCCACCCCTTAGAGTGGGGGGCTCACTGTCTGGCCCATTTCTTGTCTCCTCCTTCCTCACAGGCAGGGCTGCAGCTGGGTTCAAGTCAGGGGCCGGGGGAAGGGAGGTCCAGACTGGCCCGTGAGGCAGCTGCCCTGCCCATGGCACGCAGGCGAGGAGACCGCAGTGCTCACCACTCGTTCCCCTTGTTAGGGGACCCAGGCCGTGAGGGGCAGGCAGGTCAGATTCCAAATGAGCTGTGGTCCTTCTCACCTCCGGCCTCATCTCATCTCCTGCCTGGCTCCCGCCCCCAGGCCTGGCCCACCCGTCACAGGTTGTGAGGTGTGAGATGCCAACAGCCAGGGTTCACACTGGCTATCAGCTCACCTTCAAGCTTCTGTTTCGGCTAAAGTCCACATGGGGCTGTCACTCTTCTTGGAAGGGAGCTTCTCTTAGGGTGATTTTTTTGTTTGTTTTTGTTTAGTTAATCCCAGACTGTGGTGGTTGAGTTCTGTTTGCAGACAAGGTAACAAAGTTGGCGGGCAGCCTCTAAGGAGGGTCATGTTTGCACAGCAGTGATTCAGAGCTCCGCCAGGCTGGCCGCCTGTTCAGCTTATCTCCGGGCCCAATCGGGCCCCAGAACCGAGAGGGAAAGGGTGGCCCTTTATTCAAAAGCAGAAGCTGATTCCGCTCCAACAAACGGCTCACCGGCATGTTCGAGTCTCAGCTCCAAGCCAGAAGAAAGAGTCCTTGTGTAGGCCCCTCCTCTACCAGGCTCTGGGAAGCCCCGGGCAGATCCTATCCTGCCGCGTCCTTGGGGCCCAGGGTGAAGTCACCACTCTCGGCACAGAGGGACAGAAGCCTGCCAGCCCCGGCCTGGTGGGAGGAAACCGCAGGAAGTGGCAGATTTTGCACACCCTACCTCAGCTCTGGGAGAGGAGGGGAGAGAGACTGGGGCATTTGGGGACCCCAGGGAGCTGCAGAAATGCAGAGTGCCGGGGAGACCCCAAGCTTCCTATCTCCAGCGGGCCCATAGCAGCAGGAGAGGAGGGGGAGCAGGGGGTAGCCTCCTGACTCAGGCTTCGCTCAGCGGGGAACTGAGGGCTGGAGGCACCCAAACCAGCTCAGATGCTCACCTGGGACCTGGGAACACCTGCCCACCATCCCTGGAGCCACTTTGCAGCTTCCGCCTCTTGTCATCATCAGCATCTGGTGGGCACTGGCCTCCTCTGGGGCTCCGTCTGCACCTCAGGGCTGGGGAAGACCCCTTTCCTGCTGACCTGGCCCCCAAATCATGAGTCTGGGAGGAAGTGGGCCTTGGTGACCAGTCAGTGGAGGCAAGAGGCGGCCAGGCGAGGGTCCAGTGAACTGTGTCACGGCCCTGGCATCTGTGGTCCCACCCACGGTCACTCCTGACTCTCCAGGAAATGTCATCCAGGCAGCTGTAGGGTGGAAGGGGGCTGGCAGGAGCCAATGACTCCCCCAAGCTCCCTGCATGAATGCTCCCTCCCAGAGCACTCGCAGCCATGCCCAGGGGCCACCCCGCCAGCCCCTGAGCATCTGCCGACATGGGGGAGCCTCCACTGACTCAGGACCAGTGCCGCAGAAAGCAGGTGCCTTTCTGCCTTCCTGAGAGCCTGTCTGTCTAGCAGCTTTCTCCTGGGCAGCTCAAATAGAACACCCCTCAGACTAAACCCTTGGAGGCAACTTTGCTGAAGGAGAATGGAAGCTCCCCCTGAAGGTGCTAATTGAGACCCTAGGAGACCATCTCTCGGGGCAAAGAGGCAACTCTTTTTTTTTTTTAACTTTATTTTGTATTGGCATATAGTCAGTTAACAATGTTGTGACATTTCAGGCGTACAGGGAAGGGACTCAGACATACATACACATGTATCCTTTCTCCCCCAACCCCCTCCCATCCAGGCTGCCACACGATGTCGAGCAGAGTTTCCTGTGCTCTACACTAAGTTCTTGTTGGTTATCCACTTTAAATACGGCAGTGTGTGCAAGTCCATCTCAAACTCCCTATCAAAGGGGCAACTCTTAGCCCAGAGATCTTCCCCTGACTGTATTCGTTTGCTCTGGCTGCTATAATGTAGTTCCCCAGACCGGGCCGCTTCGACAGCAAAAATGTATTTTCTCTAGTTCTGGAGGTTGGAAGTCCAAGATCAAGGTGTGAGCAAGATTGCGTTCTTCCAAGGCCTCTCGGGCTTTGCAGATGGCCATCTCCTCACTACATACCGCACGCGGCCTCTCTTGTGTCTGTTCCCTAATCTCTTCTTATAAACACATCAGTCATAGCCGATTAGGGCCACCTCATGACCTCATTTAAACTTAATTACCTCTGTAAAGACCCTGTCTCCAAGTGCAGTCATATTCTGGGGTCCTGGGGATGAGGACTTCCACGTATGAATAGGGGAGGGGGGAACCCTGAGTTAATACAGCCCATGATGCTGAGAGAGGTCACAGACCACCAGGTGGGGCTGAATCAGCCAGCCAGCCAGAAATCGAGGTGCCACCGGAACCTTTCCTGAGGGGCTGCACCTGCTGCAGAGGAAGGTACAGAAATCTCAGCGTTTTCACACGTAGCATCTGTAAGCCTCACTGTGACCTTGTGTCATAGACATTATTTGTTTTAATTGGAGTATAATTGCTTTACAATGTTGTGTTGGTTCCTGCCGTATAATGAAGTGAGTCAGCTGTATATATACACACATCCCCTCCTTCTTGAACCTCCCTCCCACCTGCCCCTCTAGGTCGTCACGGCTGAGCCCCCTGTGGTCCATAGCAGCTTCCCACTAGCCACCTGTTTTACACATGGTAGTGTCTATGGTAAATCCTAATCTCCTTATTCATCCCACCCAGCTTTCCCCATCCCGAATCCACACGTCTAGTCTCTACATCTGTCTCTCTACTCATGCCCTACAAAAAGGTTCATCTGTACCATTTTTCAGATTCCACATATGTGCGTTAATGTACGATATTTGTTTTTCTCTTTCTGACTTACTTCAGTCTGTGTGACAGTCTGAGGTCCATCCATGTCTCTACAAATGACCCAGTTTCATCCCTTTTTATGGCTGAGTAGTGTGCCATTATATATATGTACTACATTTTCTTTATCCATTCATCTGTCAATGGGCATTTAGGTTGTTCTATGACTTGGCTGTTCTGAATAGTGCTATAATGAACATTGGGGTGCATGTGTCTCTTTGAATCGCGGATTTCTCAGGGTGTATGTCCAGGAGTGAGACTGCGCCCTCACCATCAGCTGATGTGTTCTGGCATGGATGCGCTCCCCATGTGGGGCGGGGGGTGGTACTAGCGTCCTTGGGACCAGACTTCTGGCCCTTTGGAGTGATCCCTGCCCTACCTCTAACTTCCCGTGTCTTTCCTCAGTTGGTTGGACATTTTGGTCAGTCTCTGAGTCCCCCATCAGCAGAGGGGACAAAGGATGGTATGAAGTCACCAAGTTTTAGTCTTGGTACCGTGCCCTGTCCCTGAGACAGTGAGATTACGTGGTCATTTTCGCCTTGGGGGTGATGAACAATAGGATGAAGATCCAAAGTCAGTGGCCCTTCACCAAACTTGAGACGGCTGCAGGAGGCACCCACCTCACCCTAGAATGTGGGACCATGGCTGCTTAGAATCAAAAGGATCCAAAAAGTCACCCGATTCAACCCTCCCTCCCTCCCAGCACCACCACACACTCAGGAATGCTCTTCCCAGCTAACTGCCTGCTCACTCCTCCACTGATAAAGCTCTCACTTCTAGAAAGTTCTCCCTTGCTGAACTGAAATCTTTCTGAGGCTTCCATCTGATGGCTCCTGTTCTGACCTCTGAACCTGTCCAAAGCAGCTTAATCCTTGCTCCACTCACTCAGCCATCCTCCGGCCAGCACTGGCAGAGCTCTGCAGCAGTAGGTGGAGAAGAGCAAACATCACTCAGCAGTCGTGATGCGCAAGCTCTCCACCTGGATCACCTCATTTAATGTTCACACCAAGCTCTGTTGGGTGGCTACTATTGTCCCCATTTCACAATGATGCAACTGAGGTTCAGAGAGGTTAGGTAACTTGCAAATAGTCACACAGCGAAAAATACCAGCATTAACCTCGAGATTGCCTGGCACTAGAGTCTGTCCTTCCTGCCAAAGCTCTTTAGCTTTAGCCAGCTTCTCAAGGACTAGGGGTGAGGGATGGTGAAGGGTGTATTTGCTGAGCAGAAAAGGCAAGAGGACCACTATGGACAAAGAGAAGAGCTTAGGCAAAAGCTCATAACAATCTTTAAAATACCTGATCCTGTGTTTGCTCCTTGAGTTGCAAGAAAGTGAACAGGGAAGAAATCTCTATAAGGACAACAAAATCTTTCTAAATCCTAATGTTTGGGTAGATTTTTCCTTAATGGGACTATTGGTTTTTCTTTAAGATAGACACAAAAACAGTGAATGGGAAAACATTAAGGCACTCGCTCAAAAAATTAAACATGGAATTAACCCACCCATAGAATTACCTATGTTCCAGCAATTCCACTTCTGGGGATATACCCAAAAGAAGTGAAAGCAGGGACTGGAACAGATATTTGTACACCCACATTCACAGCAGCAATGACCAGACGGTGGAAGTAACCCATCAACAGACAAATGGATAAACAAAATGTGGTCTATACATAAAATAGAATATTATTCAGCCTTTAAAAGAAAGGAAATTCTGATACAGGCTTCAGTATGGCTGAACTTTAAGGACCTTCTGCTAAAGGAAAGAAACCAATCACAAAAAGACAAATACTGTATGATTCCACTTATGTAAGGTGCCTAGGGTGATCAAATCTGTAGAGACAGAAAATAGAAAAGGATTTGCAGGGGACTGAGGAGGGGAAATAGGAAGGAAGTGTTTAATGAATACAGAGTTTCAGTTTTGCAAGATGAAAAAAGTCCTGGAGGCGGATGATGGTGATGGTTCCACAGCAATGCAAATGGATTTAGTGCCACATCAGTTCAGTTCAGTCACTCAGTCGTGGCTGACTCTTTGTGACCCCATGAATGGCAGCATGCCAGGCCTCCCTGTCCATCACCAACTCCCGGAGTTTACTCAAACTCATGTCCACTGAGTCAGTGATGCCATCCAACCATCTCAGCCTCTCTTGTCCCCTTCTCCTCCTGCCTCCCATCCCTCCCACCAGCAGGGTCTTTTCCAATGAGTCAACTTCTCGCATGAGGTAGCCAAAGTATTGGAGTTTCAGCTTCAGCATCAGTCTTTCCAATGAACACCCAGGACTGATCTCCTTTAGGATAGACTGGTTGGATCTCCTTCCAGTCCAAGGGGCTCTCAAGAGTCTTTTCCAACACCACAGTTCAAAAGCATCAATTCTTCGGCACTCAGCTTTCTTCACAGTCCAACTCTCACATCCATACATCACTACTGGAAAAACCATAGCCTTGATTAGACGGACTTTTGTTGGCAAAGTAACGTCTCTGCTTTTTAATATGCTGTCTAGGTTGGTCATAACTTTCCTTCCAAGGAGTAAGCATCTTTTAATTTCATGGCTGCAATCACCATCTGCAGTGATTTTGGAGCCCCCCCCCCCAAATAAAGTCTGACACTGTTTCCACTGTTTCCCCATCTATTTCCCATGAAGTGAGGGGACCGGATGCCGTGATCTTAGTTTTCTGAATGTTGAGCTTTAAGCCAACTTTTTCAATCTCCTCTTTCACTTTCATCAAGAGGCTTTTTAGTTCCTCTTCACTTTCTGCCATAAGGGTGGTATCATCTGCATATCTGAGGTTATTGATATTTCTCCCGGAAATCTTGATTCCAGCTTGGGCTTCTTCCAGCCGGCATTTCTCATGATGTACTCTGCATATAAGTTAAATAAGCAGGGTGACGATATACAGCCTTGACGTACTCCTTTCCTATTTGGAACCAGTCTGTTGTTACATGTTCAGTTCTAACTGTTGCTTCCTGACCTGCATATAGGTTTCTCAAGAGGCAGGTCACTGGTCTGGTATTCCCATCTCTTTCAGAATTTTCCACGTCTGATGGACATCACCAGATGGTCAACACCAAAATCAGATTGATTACATTCTTTGCAGCCAAAGATGGAGAAGCTCTATACAGTCAGCAAAAACAAGAACAGGAGCTGACTGTGGCTCAGATCATGAACAAGGATCCTTATTGCCAAATTCAGACTTAAACTGAAGAAAGTAGAGAAAAACACTAGACCATTCAGGTGTGACCTAAATCAAATCCCTTGTGACTATACAGTGGAAGTGAGAAATAGATTTAAGGGACTAGATCTGATAGACAGAGAGCCTGATGAACTATGGTTCATGACATTGTACAGGAGACAGGGATCAAGACCATCCCCATGGAAAAGAAATGCAAAAAGGCAAAATGACTGTCTGAGGAGGCCTTGCAAATACCTGTGAAAAGAAGAGAAGCAAAAAGCAAAGGAGAAAAGGAAAGATATTCCCATTTGAATGCAGAGTTCCAAAGAATAGCCAGGAGAGATAAGAAAGCCTTCCTCAGCAATCAATGCAAAGAAATAGAGGAAAATAATAAAATGGGAAATACTAGAGATCTCTTCAAGAAAATTAGAGACACCAAGGGAACATTTCATGCAAAAATGGGTTCGATAAAGGACAGAAATGGTATGGACCTAACAGAAGAAGAAGATATTAAGAAGAGGTGGCAAGAATACAAAGAAGAACTGTACAAAAAAGTTCTTCACGACCCAGATAATCACGATGGTGTGATCACTCACCTAGAGCCAGACATCCTGGAATGTGAAATCAAGTGGGGCTTAGAAGGCATCACTACGAACAAAGCTAGTGGAGGTGATGGCATTCCAGTTGAGCTATTTCAAATCCTGAAAGATGATGCTGTGAAAGTGCTGCATTCAATATGCCAGCAAATTTGGAAAACTCAGCAGTGGCCACAGGACTGGAAAAGGTGAGTTTTCATTCTAATCCCAAAGAAAGGCAATCCCAAAGAATGCTCAAACTACCGCACAATTGCACTCATCTCACACGCTAGTAAAGTGATGCTCAAAATTCTCCAAGCCAGGCTTCAGCAATAGGTGAACCGAGAACTTCCAGATGTTCAAGCTGGTTTTAGAAAAGGCAGAGGAACGAGAGAGCAAATTGCCAACATCCGCTGGATCATCGAAAAAGCAAGAGAGTTCCAGAAAAACATCTACTTCTGCTTTATTGACTATGCCAAAGCCTTTGACTGTGTGGATCACAATGAACTGTGGAACTGTACACATAAAAATGGTTAAAAAGGTAAATTTTATGTTGTGTGTATTTTACCACAATAAAATTTAAAAAGTTCTAGTGGGAGTACTGTAGTTCTGTTCAGTCCATGTCTTCTGCTCACACTTTAAAAATACCCCTGTAGCTGAGGCATACTTCTTGGAGCTGGAGAACATGGGTTTGAGTCCTGATTCTGCTTGCATACACTAAACCTCAATTTCCTCATCTGTTAAATGGCAGCAATTACCTCTTTCATAGGTTGGTTGTGACCAATTAAATAAATTGATGGATAATTAAATGCTTTAAACCTGTAAAGTAGCACACCCGTGCAGGCTGCTTGTATTATTATTTACTAAGAGCTGAATACTGGGCAGCAACTCCATGTCCAGAGCTTTTTGGAAAGATCTTTCGGAAATGAGAAATCGAGTCCTTCCAGCAGGTGCTGAGAAGTTCACAGTAGCAGGGAGAGAAGAGAACACTCCAGAGATCTGGGGAGAGCTGTGAACTACTGGGTCCTCACTACATGGTCTGACCAGAAGGCTTGCCTCTTCTTCTGTCCTCTGCAAGCCTCTAGCTGGAGACAGCCAACCCCCAGCCATCCTTTGCCCTTAGCAGCTGGTGTGGGCAGGAGAGAAGGCACATCTGCATCCCATGCCCACCCCAGCAAGGGAGAGAGAGTCTCTCCTAGGTGAGTGGACTGAGGAAAACCAGCCTCTAGGAACTCATTGCCCTAGGAGCCTGTGGAGTCCTTGGGGAAGACAGGTTTATCCCAGAACAGCCGACAGCCCCCAGGGAGTGGGGATGCCTGGAATCGTCTCGACGACAGTGATGACAACCATGTGATTTACTGAGTGCCACTGTGTACCAAGGTTTCCCAGGTGGCACTAGTGGTAAAGAACCCGCCTGCCAATGCAGGAGATGTAAGAGACGCAGGTTCGATCCCTGGGTCAGGAAGATCCCCTGAAGGTGGCCATGGCAACCCACTCCAGTATTCTTACCTGGGAGAATCCCTTGGACAGAGGAGCATGTCAGGCTACAGTCCATAGGGTCGCAAAGAGCCAGACACAACTGAAGTGAAGCATGCACTGAAGTATGCACGCACGCAGTGTACCAAGCACTGTGGGAGCTCTGTCCCCTATGCGCACAACTAACCCTACGAGTCAGATGTCTTTACTGCCTCCATTTTACACATGAGAACAGTGGTGCCCAGGCAAAACAGCTCATGCAAGTAGCTAAGAAGCGGAAACAGGCTAGGAGCCCACAGCTGCCTGAATTCCCAGGCTGTGCTCTTACAACCACAGACAGCTCTGAGGCATGGCCCCAGCGTCGAGGCCGTCTTCAGGCCAGGGGGCTGCCCTGGGCTCCCTGGTGGCCTCCTCGAAACTCTGAATGGTGGCTGAGAACAGAGCACATGGTTGGCAAGGTGCAGAGTGAGTGGATCCTGGGTACTGTGGTCTTGGTGTTGGTCAGGCAGCAGCTATCAGCATCGAGGCAAGACTCTCCACCAGCAAAAAGATGACACCTCCCTGAAGGTTCGGTGACGGTTAGCATTTTCAGAAGTAAATATTTTTTTTAAAAGGGTTGCACACTATTTTTTAGACAGAGTGCTATTGTACACTTAAGACTACATATAGTGTAAGTGTAACGTTCATGAGCACTGGGAAACCAAACAATTCAGGTGACTCACTTTATTGCAAAGTTCGCTTCATTGCAGTGGTCTGCAACTGAACTTGATATACCTCCAAGGTCTACATGTGTTTGCCTCCAATACATCTAAGAAATATTGCATAGACTCAACCCTTTCTGGCCATTTGCTGAGCCTATTAGCATATTCTGCTGTGCTCATGAGCATGTTAAGGACACCTGTTTAATTTCCCTGGCTCCAACCTGTATTCAAGGCCACGCATTTCTGTGTAATACCTGTTGCAAAACCACCTTTGGAAAACTGTGACCGAGAGTGTTGGGGGCCCCTTCCAGTGTCCATCTCCAGGGTTTACAAAGCAAGTCCAAGCCACTGCAGTCTGGATGCTGAAAGAGGCCTCCCCAGGTCAGGCTGGGGTTGGAACTCTGGCTCTGCAACTCTTCAGCTGTGTGTGTGCATGCGTGCTAAGTCACTTCAGTCGTCGTGTCCAACTCTTTCGCCACTCTGGACCGTAGCCCACCAGGCTCCTCTGTCCATGGGCTTCTCCAGGCAAAAATACTGGAGTGAGTTTCCATGCCCTCCTCCAGGGGATCTTCTGGACCCAGGGATGGAACTTGCGTTTCTTATGTCTTCTGCATTGGCAGGCTGCTTCTTTACCACTAGGGCCACCTGTGTGCCCTGTGGCATATCCCTTGACCTCTTGGAGCCTCAGGTTCTCTCTCAGGTAAAGTGGGGCTGGCGGTTCCACCTGCTCACCTTGCCGGGAGGCCTTGGGCGGCGCCTGAGATGACCCAGGGCACGCGGGCCAACAAAGGGAGCTCCCTGAATAAGAGTCCTCTCTTGCCCCAAAGAAAACACACACCCTCTTCTGAGCTGGCACCAGCACCCTGGGGCGGATGAGTTTGGCAGAACCTTTTCAAGGGCACAAAGGGGGTCATCGGGGGCAGCATTCGGGACCCCGAATGGGGGTGGGGTGGAGGGTCCTGGCTTTCCTCTGCTTTCCCAGCGTCCCAGGCTGCCCTGGCAGGAGCTCAGGCATTGGGAACTGTAAGGCAGGTCAGGCTGCAGCCTGACGGGTTTCCTCCCCTCGCAGCCAAGGCGGGGGCAAACCAAACTGGTTTGTCAGGGGCCACCAGTAGCACCTGGATTCTCCCCCTCATGCCCACCCAAAAGGAGCAGCCCCTCTTCTCCTTTCCCAACCCCCCCCCCCTTCCATGTGCTCCCCCTTGCCCAGCCCCAGATCCTACAGTCTGGGTGGGAGGAAGGGAGGGAGCCCGGCCCGCCTGGTCCAGGCCCTGGGTCCCTTTGCCCTGATTCTGGAGCATCTAGGCTGTCATCCCACCCACGCTATCCCCAAGCTCCCCTCCCCACTCCCACCAGCTTTGTGCAGGTGCTGGCCTCCAGGCCCTTGGGGACCGTCTTCAGGAAGTTCCCAGCAGCCAAATGCAAATGAAGCCAGACACTCCCTGTAAATTGAAGAGCAACTTGCAAGGACAGATCTGGCCGCCTGGCAGCCGGAGACTTCTCCCAGAGACTTAATCCCTAGCTTTCTGAGTCATCAGGGGCTTCTCTTGGCAGAGAAGAGTGTTATGGGGCTTTGGCACCATCCTTCTACCAGTTGGTCAATTCGTGATGGCCCCTGGGTATGAAAGTCTGAGTTCTCTGGCTCAATCTGCCTCATAACTCGGATGGAAGTCAGGCAGCAGTCATCGTGGAGTCAGACCCCATCGTGGAGTCAGTGGTTCTTTTCCTGAGATGGTTGGGAGTATGTGTATATGGGGAGGGAGGGGGTGCTGTATTTTTAGAAAGCTCTGGGTGGTGATGGAACCCAGGGCTCCCGCTGGTCCCTGGGGCACAGGTTCAGGGGTGGAGACCCCAGAATCAGCAGCCAGCTTATTTCCTGGCACAAGAGACAGTCCAAGGAATGAATGGGTCACTGGTCTCTGTGACACAGGTGGGAAGCTATGAGGCTCAATCAGAAACAGGAGGAAAGTGCGTTGTTCTGGAGCTGCTGGAGCTGTGTCTCCACCCACGTAGTTTTATCACTATCATTTCCCTGAGAAGCTGTCACATTTATTTATTTTTCTGGGTGGTTGTTTGTTGTTTAGTTGCTAAGTCATATCCTACTCTTTTGTGATCCTCACGGACTGTAGCTCTCTAGGCTCCTCTATCCATGGGATTCTCCAGGCAAGAATACTGGAGTGGGTTGCTATTTCCTTCTCCAGGGGATCTTCCCAACCCAGGGATTGAACATGAGTCTCCTGACAAATAAAATGTATCCATTTGTCAATAATTGAGAAATAAGTACTGAAGTTACACCCCAATGATTTCCTCATCCACTGCCTCACAGAGTCACCACTTCAGTTTGTAGCGAGAACACTTGTAGCACATTTCAAATACACAGAGCGGTGTTGTTGGCTGTGGGGACGTCCTCTGTGGTCCGTCTCCAGCGCTTTCTCGTCCTGTATAACTGAAGCTCTGTCCTTGACTCACAGCTCCGCATGTCCCCCTCTGCGTCTACGAGTTCCACCTTTTTAGATTCCAACTACGAGTGAGATCATGCAGTATTTGTCCTTCTGTGTCTTGCTTATTTCAATTAGCATAATGTCCTTCAGGTCCATCCATGTTGTTGCAAATGACAGCATTTCCTTCTTTTTAAGGCTAAATAGTATTCCACTGTGTGTGTGTGTGTGTATATCCTAGTTTATTTAACCATTCATCCATCAACAGACCTGACAGGCACAGGCTCTTTCCATACCTCAGCTCTTGTGAATAACATGGGGATACAGCTACAGCTTCAAGATCTTGGTTTCATTTCTTTGGACGTATACTCCGAAATGGGATTGCTGGAGCCTTTTGAGAAGCCATTTTAGAGCTTTTTTCCCCTAATTGCCCAACGTCATCAAATTTCAATAACATAAGTATTCTGCATGTATGATTATACACTATATGTATATCTGCTTTATACATTATAAAGCTTACTCTTTATATTCAATGCAAGGTTAAAGATGAGTAAATAACATTTTAAAATTAAATTGAAAATTGAAAAACTATTAACATCAAACTTAACTGTACTTTCTGAGTAACTTTTAATGTGGCTTATTTATGTACCTAATTTGCAATTGTCAAATTATATAAGCAAAGAAACTATATAAATATGACAAGAGCAATGCAAACAATTCTTAAAATGTCATTCAAAACTGTTATTTTCCTTGGAAAACAATGGACAAAATTAATTCCTTAAAATTATTTTCAGTAAATTTAACTTTCAACTTTTGCTTAATACAGCGAGGTAACCAGTTGACTTTGGCCACCTCATGCGAAGAGTTGACTCATTGGAAAAGACCCTGATGCTGGGAGGGGTTGGGGGCAGGAGGAGAAGGGGACGACAGAGGATGAGATGGTTGGATGGCATCACTGACTCGATGGGCATGAGTTTGGGTGGACTCCGGGAGTTGGTGGTGGACAGGGAGGCCTGGTGTGCTATGATTCATGGGGTTGCAAAGAGTCAGACACGACTGAGCGACTGAACTGAACTGAACTGAACTGAACCAGTTGATAAGAGATGTGGGGTGGGTGGTCTAGGAGACCTCTGTGAGAACCAGGGGTCCCGCTGGCTGCTCTCCAGCCCGCCAACCCCCAATCCTCAGCATTTCCATTCCTCAGATGAGCCACGTTCTCTCCAGCCATGCGGCCTTTGTGCATGCTGTTTCCCCTGCTTCCCCCTTTTCCGCCTTTCTTTGCTCAGTGATTCCCTCTGACACAGCCCGCCCCCTGTCCTTCCCCACTTCCTCAGGGACCTGATCCCTTGACTTCCTTGAGAAAGTCCCTTCTTTCTACAGTCTGCCCACCCAGCACTAAGTAGCCCTGAGCAGGATTATACTGTGTGTGTTTCCCCCAGCACTTCACCACCTTCCTGGACCGTAGGTGAGTTCTTGGCCCATGGAAGCAAGGTCCCTAATGAATCCTTGTTGAAGGGATAAATGAATAGCTCCATTACTACACTTCACATGTCACAATTTGTCCACTGACTCACTAGATATGTATTGACCCTCACTGAGCACAGAGCCCTGAGCTGCGGGCTGAGAGAAAAAGAGGGGATGTCATCTGTCCAGCTGTCTCCTCTTCCCCAGACTGGAAGCGCTCTGAGGGCAGGGGTCACAACAGACTTACATCCCACCTGTGTCATATTATCGTGGTGGCCGTCCTGCCCCTTAAGGGTCCCCAGGAAAAGGCTGTGAGTCAGGCAGGCCTCTATCCCCCTCCACACCCGACCGTTGGTCCTGCCACTCAAATCTGTCCTTGCTGCCCGTGCCTGCTGACCTGGCACTCTTAGGCCACATGACTCCTGTCTGGACTGGGCCGAAGTCTCCCCACAGGCCACCACGTGACCACAGTCTCCCTGGGCAGGCCCTGGGCTGCCTGGAGTACAAGTGCTGGCTTCCAACACAGCACTCAAGGCCCTCCCATCTGCCTTCCTCCCACCTCTCCACTCTACATGCTGTTTTCTGCCTCTGCCGATAGGTGCCAACGACAACAAACTCAGTCTTGTTTCCCACCCGGGCCATGTGGCTCCTTGCCCCTCGGATCTCGCTCAGGCCGCACCCATGCCGTGCCTCCCCCTCAATCTTTCCTGGCTCAGCCCCACTCAGTCTCTGAGATGTCGCTTATGCCTCATCTTCTCCAGGAGAACCCATATCCTCAACTGAGCATTCCCTATCACCTGATTCTGTTCCTCTTTACACATGTGTCAATATCAGCTTGTGTATCTCTCCTGTGTGAACTTTGAAGGCAAGAGATGTGTCTAGTAAGACACATCATAATGTTGCTAGAACTTAGCATAATGCCTAGCAATTAATAGGCCCTCAGTAACAGCTTGACAAATTAATTGTGGATGGATAAATAGATGGATGCAAGCATGCATGGATGGAAAGATGGTTGGGTGGAGAGATGGATGAATGAATAATGAGTGAATGGATGATAGGTGAATGGAGAGATGGATGAATGGATGACGAGTGAATGTTCGGATGATGGATAGATGGATGGAGAGAGGGATGGATAAATGACAAGACCTATGGAGAGGTACAAAGATGTGGCCTGGAGAGTTTTCTCACAGTGGAGAAACAAACACTTCTTTTCCTGCAGCATTCATTGACTACTACCTTGTAGTGGGCTCTGTATAAGGCACTTGGACACACCATCCCACTTGATCCCCCTACCAATCCTGTGAAGTAAACATGACTATTCCCTATTTAACATTTGAGGGAATGGTGGTCCAAGAGTCACAACTAGGAGGAGACAGAGTTGTGTCCATCATGCAGGCCCAGCACCCTCCCCTACCCCATCCTGAGACGGGCTACTGTCTTGGACCGTGGAGTTGCTGATTTGCCTTGAAAGGAAGGGAAAGCACAGCCCACTAACCTTTAATTCTGCACGGTGGAGAGGCTCCCCGCTCCCTTCCCCCAGGGGTTGCTGTTGTTCAGTCGCTCAGTTGTGTCTGACTCTGTGACCCCACGGACTAGAGCACACCCGGCTTCCCTGTCCTTCTCTATCTCTTGGAGTTTACACAAATTCATGTCCATTGAATGAGTGATGCCATCCAACCATCTCATCCTCTGTCACCCTCTTCTCCTTCTGCCCTCAATCTTTCCTAGCATCAGGGTCTTTTCCAATGAGTTAGCTCTTCGTGTCAGGTGGCCAAAGTATTGGGGCTTCAGCTTCAGCAACAGTCTTTTCAATGAACATTCAGGGTTGATCTCCTTTAGGATGGATGGGTTTGACCTCCCCTGTGAGACTAAAGCCTAAATCTTAGTGACACTTCACAGCACTTTCTACTGAGGCTCAAGGTGGAGCAGTGCTCCATGTGCTAATATTTCTGTAAGCCCTGCTCTCTCAGACTCTGGGGAGAGTTAAGGTTAAAACACCCATGCAGAGCCAAGACTGAGGAGCCAAAGTGAAGGCAGAATCAGCGGGTGGGGAGGGCTTGAAAAACAGCCCTATGGGCGGGGCAGAGACAGCCCTTCCTGAAGGCCCCAGGGGCACTCTGGCAGGGCCCTGAAGAGGGTGGTCACCAGGTGGGGGGATCTGCAAGCAGGCTGGCCTCCACCCCAGGAGAAAAGCCAGGCTCCCTGGTCTCTGTCGACATAGAGGGAGCTGTGAAATCCCCCTGTCTGTGCCCAAGCTCTTGTCCTGCAGAGCTGACAATGAGTCGGTGGGTGAGAGAGACATGGCTGAGCTCACGGCGCCCCTAGAGGGTGGCACCTGTGTGAGGGTCCAGGGTCCTTCTCTGTCACTTGTCCTGTCCTCTCCCTGCCAGAGATCTGTCCACAGGGCACGCACCTCAGTCAGCGAGACCCTTTACTGAACCACCTCTGTCTTGAGACACAATCACATGCTCGGGAGAGTCCTGCCCTCCTGACCACACTCTTACCCTGAGCCTCTGATGGAGTTGTGAGCCAGAGGCGTGAAAGGCGGACTTCTCTGCTGGTCCAGTGGTTAAGAATATGTACTTCCGTTGCAGGGGGCATGAGTTCGATCCCTGGTCAGGGAACTAAGATCCTGTATGCCACACAGTGTGGCTGAAAAGTAAACAAATTAAAAAAGAGTGAGATGTGAAAGGAAGAAGATGGGAGAAGATGGTTTATCCTCCAAGGAGCATTGCCCAGTGCTACCCTCAGGGCTGATCTCTACACAGTCTAAAGAATACTTGCCTAAGTCAGTGACCCCAGTGGCCAGTATAATGTCTTTGTCTCTGCAACCCTCTCACACTCCACTCATATCAGAACCCCTTTGATACCCTCACTTCGTTCCTGAAGGGTCTGAAGTGGAAACAGCATAAAGCACAGCTGAAATAAGCCTTTAAAACAAGAGCTAAATGTCAAAATATAGGCAAGGAGTGGGATAATCATATAAGAAAAAAATAGGATAAAGGTAAGTTACTGCATAAAATTGCCCCTGAGCTTCCCAGGAGCCAAGGGAAAAAGGGAAACATGATACACCCCACGACTTTCTTGATCTAAAAAATGGTGACATACAACAGTTGGTAGGACATGGTCTCTGGGGTCAGCAGATATTGATCAGCCATCCCTGCCACTTTGGTCTGGTTCATACTTGCTACCCGGCCCTTCTGTGCCCACAGGCTGCTCCATCACCGAGGCTGTGACAATCCTGGGGAACAAGCTCAGAGATTACCAGGGGCAGTTCAACACCACCCACCTGCTGGCCCTGTGTGACTACTTCCACAACACCTTCATCCGCCACTACAAACTCTATCAGTACATCCTGGGCCAGGACCGGGATGTCAACCTGACTGTTGCTGACCTGGAGGTGTGCACGCCACCCCAGCCGCTCCCACTGGCCGAGGGCAAGGACCGGGAAGTCTGGAAGCATGAGCAGCAGCTGGAGGAGCTGAGAACGGCCGAGGTGCAGAAGCGGACCAACATGCTGCTGCTGAAGGGGGCCCTGCGCCTGGAGCAGCAGCACCTGCTGCAGGAGACATTCTCCGAGCTGCCTGGGCAGCGGCACCAGGCTCTGAAGAGAGAAGTGAGAGGGGCCCGTGGGGCAGGGGGAGGCTTGCCTGTCCCAGCCTACGTCCCTTCCCGCCAAGAGAACCTGCGGGCGGGACCCTGGGGTTCTCGCTCCTGGGAGGGCACAGGAGGGGACGGGTTTTGTGCACATGTTTCATGAAACATCCCTCAGATGTATAATTCATGTCCCCATTTTAGTGATGAGATGGCTGAGGCTCAGAGGGTTTAACTGATTTGCCCAAGGTCCCCGAGCTGGCATGTGGTCCAGTTTACATTTGGACTGAGGCCTGGTTGACCCCCAAGTCCAAGTTCTTTCTAGCACAGATTCCACCAAAGGAGCCCCCAGTTTCCAAACCACCATAGACTCTCGCAGTGCCCTGTCTGCCTGCAGAGCTGGCATTCATGGAGGCATGGGAGTGAAGGAAGGGCCATGGAGGTTTCATCCTCTCCTCGCCCTCCGATCTCCTGCCAGGGCCTCCCATTGGCTGAACCCAGTCGGTAGTGACAGGTCAAGGGAGCTGGTTGATGCAGCTCCTAAAAGTCACCTCCTGGGGCATAGAGTAGGGTAGAGATGGATAGAGAGTAAGTCTGGGGAGCAGGGGATGCAAGGCCCCAGCACACTGAGCAAGGAGGCTGCTGGGTTGAGAAGTGGCACCTGTGATGGGACTCTGTCTGCAGGCGGCCTCAGCTTTCCCCAGGCCCTGTTCACCAGCCACTTTCTGTTTCTTCCAGGAGCTAGAGAAACTCATCAATGAGGCCATTCACATCCAGATCGAGTGCCTCAAGGAGCTGCTGCAGTATGAGATACAGATAACCTTTGATATTTTGGACCTGAAACTTCAGAAGAAGACTCTAAACCTCAACGCTCCCATCCCTCCCTTGGTCCCCATTGCTGGTCAGTCAGGCCAAGACGAAGCTCTTCAGTTGTCCAAAACCAACAAAAGGAAGAAAGCAAAAGCAAAGAAGTAGAAGGCCCCTGATGTCTACAGTCTGAAGACTGAGGAAGAACCATTTTCAATGATGAAAGGATTATGTGATGTGCTCGGCACCCTATAGGTCAGAGATGTCTAGTGATTAAAAGAAACACACGGAAGTCCTGGCTGCAGTACTTATTGAATGTCTGTTTCATGTGTAACTGAGTTACGTGGGTGAAGGAGGTGGGGACAGGGAAGACACAACACTTATTGCATGTTCTGTATCTTCTTGCTGGACATCATCTTTCACCACCTGAAAATCCAATCCAAATAGATTTTCCCTGCAGGATGGGAGAGGGCTGTCCCATGAGGCCAGTCAGACACCACTGGTGACTAAGTCTGAGCTCAGACAACAGACACGAACAACACAACAGCCTCGAGAAGGTCTCAACAGGAAAGAGGGTGGGTGGTCCTGTCCCCCAAGGAAGACCTGCAGCACCATCCGGGGAACAGATGCTGGGACCCCTTCCTCTCTGAGGATCTACCATGTGCAGCCTGCCGTACCTAGCGGCTTTCCTGCTGGAGGGCGCAGAGCCCATACCTCTGGAAAATGCTTCTTTCTGTGAGAATCCATCTTGTTTAGCCTGAGACAGGGGAACGGGCACCATCCTAGAGGCCAGAGACCCAGCGTTGCACCCAGCACTGTTGGCATCTGTGATCTTGTCCATGTCCCTTCTGTCTCTGAGCCCACCGCTCGGAAGTCCCACTCCCACACTAACCTCCTCAGCGAGAGATGAATCACCCCCGAGAGCCCAAGAATAAAGCGCTCCAGAGGCGCGGTGACCACCCGCTCCGGTTGGTCTGGGACGGTCCTGGTTGACTTTTATTGTCCTGGAGTCTTGCCTGGTGTGTCATTGTTCAATGGAGTGTTATTCGGAATCTCTCTACAAGAAGCCAGGACGAGACCGACACCCCTCCACTTGGACTTCAGCTCCTGCCAGCTTCCTAGTTTGTGAGTCACATGGACAGTGAGTGAGTTTTCAGTAAACTTGAGGCTAAAACCGGAAGATGACAAGGCTTGACCTCTGTCTCCTTCCCAAGCTTTTCCTGCCTTGGTGTAACCCTCTCAAAGACAGAGTGTGCGGCTCTCCCTGGAATGCTGGAATTCTGGCGGGTACAAGCAACTCAGGAGAGCTGACTCCTGCTCTGGGGTGGGCAAAGGGATGGACTGTTGCTGCTCTAGCCAGTGATGCCAGGCCTGTAAGAGTCACGAGGCCACTGGGCCACCGGAAGGCCAGTGGGGAAGCTGGAGTGGCAGGCGAAGGGTATATTCGTGACGTGCAGGACCTCTAAGGCAGGAATCTTGTAGAAGGGCTCAGAGGCAGTACTTGGAGCAGACTTGCTGCAGCAACTTTGCCACTTACTGGAGGGTGTAAACCTGCAACTATTTATCTTGGTGTTTGCAATTGAATTTTCATTTTTCAATACACCTATAGCAGCAATGAGTTCAACGAGAAAGTGCCTGAGTTGTGAAAATGTAAGGATCTAGACTTCCTCTTTTTCAAGAAAGTTAATGCAAATGGTTCTCTGCATTTACCAACCACCCTGAGAACCATACTGGTGTTACTGAAAACAAGACAAAAATCTGCTCCAGGATCATCAGCATGTAACTCAAAAGACTGTCTAAAGTCCTGGCCAAACATTATTCTGCATGTTTCTGACAGGGTGTTTTTTGGATGAGATTAACATTTGAATCTGTAGATTCAAAGTAAAGCAGATTGCCTTCCCTAATGTGGGTGGGCCTTGTCCAATCAGTTGAAGGCTTAATAAACCAAAACCCTGACCTCTTGAGTAAGAGCAAAATGATTGGAGGGATATAGAGGCTGGAAGAGGGGAGACCAGGAAGGGAGCTATTAAAATAATTCAAGCCAAGTATAATATTAACTATCAGGTATGTAGTACACAAATATTTAGTAAGTACTTACTGTGTGCTAGCAGCTATTCTGAGCCTTGAGAATACTGCACCAAACAGTCAAAAAAGAGCCCCTGCTTTATAATCTCATGGGATGAGAGAAAGTCAGTGAATTAACGAGCAAATATTTGATGTAACATGATGACAAGTTACATGAGTTGAACATATACTGTGTGCCAGGTACTCTTGTAAGCACTTGATGTGTAGTAACATTTTATTTTCATGACAATCCTATGAGGTGGGTACTATTATTACCATCACCGTTTTACAGATGAGAAAGCTGATGAGCAGGGGCTAAAAAAACACCAGGGAGGCTAGACATAGATAGTATTCTTCGCCTCCCCATTTTACTGCCTTTCAAGTATCGGTGGCCTGGCAATGGCAGGGGGTGGGGAAAAGTCCAGAAGCAGGGGCCTCCCTCTCCCCAGACCAGACATCCTGAGTCCCTCAGCCTCCCTGCTCTCCTCCACTCCAACAGCTCCTGAGCACTCATCATTTTGCGCTCCTGGTCCTCGTTTGCAACTCCTGCCAGCCTACAACTCCTTTGAGAGCCAGGAGCCATTGTACATCTGTGATGTCTTCTTAGATCATCAGACGGTGTCAGGCACATTGTATGGGTGTAGACCGGAGAGCATTGCCAAAAATCACCAGTTCAGCAAAATGCGGCTGTGTGGACAGAGTAGAAAAAGAAAACCACGGTGGGAGAAGTCCTTTAAAGGCACTCACAGTGTTCTCTGTTTTTAAATGAGCGAACTGTTTTATCAATACGACATGGAATTTTCATTAATAGGTGATAAGTCAAGTCCTCAACCTTCTTGGCCAGGATACTCAGACTGGAGCAGGGTCTCAGTCCCCGGTCATCCTCGCAGAAACGCAGGTACAGGGCTAACAACAGAAATACTGACATTACTTTACAGGGACCCGGCACCTATAGGCTTACAAAGTAGCCCTACACCTCAGTGAACACTTACAGTTTTGACTGCCCAGATCAACAACTTCTTCTTTGAAAAACTGGTCTCCACTGCCTGCCCCAACCAGGGCACTGACTTTCTCTCAGCCCCAATCAGAACGATGGAGGCTCTCAGCCTTAATGCCTCCCTCCCTGGCCAAAGGAATAGCACATTCCACTCGTGGACCAGTACTAGGACACCATTGCGCTGGGCCACCGTGATTGGGCCAGGCATGGGCACATGACCCGAGCTAGACCAATCAAAATGCTCCATAGTCACCCCACCTACCCCACCTCCAGCCCTGGTGACTGATTCAGGTGTTTTTCTGCTTAAAGCTCCCTCCCTTTTGGTGGGAGGCTATAAGGATTCTAGGAGACTGATATTCTAGCAGCTAAGATTCCAAGCTGAGAGAAGGAAGACACCACGCAAAGGGGAGCAGAAGAGACAGAAGAGAGGTTGCTCCTTAATCCAGTCGCCTGAGAGGCAGCTCCACCCTGTCAGTGGTTTGAGCCGCACACCCATTACTTGATTGACGTCAGTAAGCTGGCAAGGCAGGGAATGCTTCTCCCATGACAGATGAAGAAACTGAGGCTCACACAGGTGAAATGATTACTCAAGGTCACTTGACTAATGGGGGCGGGGGGTGAAGTCATGACAGATGCATCCAGAGCTCCAGCCTCTAGATGAGAGCTTTTGTCTTCTCTACTGTCTCAAAAGGCAGGGTCCCTGTAGCCAAGACCACCACCCTCCCTGAATGTGTAATGGCACCTGGGTTTAAGCCACACTTTTTGTTCTGGACTCTGAGCCAGACCACAGTATCCACTCTTAGATGGAAGACTATTCAGGGGCCAGGGGACAGAACCTGAATAGTCTCTTCTATGTGAGCTTGCACTTTTAAAGTCAAATGGGTGATTTGAGCAATGCTGACCTGACTCATATGCAGAGTACATCATGAGAAACGCTGGGCTGGAGGAAGCACAAGCTGGAATCAAGATTGCAGGGAGAAACATCAATAACCTCAGATATGCAGATGACACCACCCTTAAGGCAGAAAGTGAAGAGGACCTAAAGAGCCTCTTGATGAAAGTAAAAGAGGAGAGTGAAAAAGTTGTCTTAAAGCTCAATATTCAGAAAACTAAGATCACGGCATCCGGTCCCATCACTTCATGGCAAATAGATGGGGAAACAGTGGGAAAAGTGGCTGACTTTATTTTTGCGGAGCTCCAAAATCACTGCAGATGGTGACTGCAGCCATGCAATTAAAAGATGCTTACTCCTTGGAAGGAAAGTTATGACCAACCTAAACAGCATATTGAAGAGCAGAGACATTACTTTGTCAACAAAGGTCCATCTAGTCAAGGCTGTGGCTTTTCTAGTGGTCATGTATGGATGTGAGAGTTGGACTATAAAAAAAGCTGAGTGCAGAAGAATTGATGCTTTTGAACTGTGGTGTTGGAGAAGACTCCTGAGAGTCCCTTGGACTGCAAGGAGATCCAACCAGTCCATCCTAAAGGAGATCAGTCCTGGGTGTTCATTGGTGGGACTGATGTTGAAGCTGAAACTCCAATACTTTGGCCACCTGATCTGAAGAGCTGTCTCATTTGAGAAGACCCCAATGCTGGGAAAGATTGAGGGCAGGAGGAGAAGGGGACAACAGAGGATGAGATGCTTGGATGGCATCACTGACTCAATGGACATGAGTTTGGGTGGACTCTGGGAGTTGGTGATGGACAGGGAGGCCTGGCGTGCTGCAGTTCATGGGGTAGCAAAGAGTTGGACTCGACTGAGCAACTGAACTGAACTAATGACCTGACTTTATCCATCATTATCATTCCCTCTTCAGAAAACATTCACCCCAACAGCAATGTCATCATACCCTGTTCATTCAGTAGTCTCTGCTATAAAATTCATTAAGTCCAAACTTCTGTCAACCATTCATGCTTTATTATTATAACTCCCTATGATGGTACTTTTAAAATGTCCTCCAAAGGACCCCAGGACTTTCTGACATTTTCTGTAAAGTTCTTTCATACCAGCTCCAAAGGTTGATTAAACAGAGACCATCCCCAGTTCCCACATTTTTGAAACGAGGAGCAAGGTAACCCTTGTAACCTTTCTGAAAGTGAAAGTGTTAGTCACTCAGTCACGTCCAACTCTTTGTGACTCCATGGACTGTAGCCCGCTAAGGCTCCTCTGTGCATGGGATTCTCCAGGCCAGAATACTGGAGTGGGCTGCCATGCCCTCCTCCAGGGGATCTTCCCAACCCAGGGATCAAACCCGTGTCTCTTATATGTCCTGCATTGGCAGGTGGGTTCTTTACCATCTGAGGATCCTGCCTACTCCAATCTTCTGATAACTTGGCCATGTAGCTCCCAGCCTAGGTTCTAAGACAAAATGAGGGCAGAGACAGTTTTCTGAACTTGCTACAATATTGATACATATACACTACCGTGTGTAAAATAGATAGCTAGCGGGAGGCTGCTGTATAGTGCAAGAAGCTCAACTGGGTGCTCTGTGATGACCTAGAGGGGTGGGATGAAGGGTGGGAGGGAGACCCAGGAGGGAGGGGACCTGTATACACTTATGGCTGATTCACGTTGTTGGACAGCGGAGACTAACACAGCACTGTAAAGCAACTATACTCCAATTGCAAAAAAAAAAAGGACGGTATTCTCCAGGCGCCATCATCCCGGAAGAGTGTCCTGGGAGGCTGTCCTTCCTGTGGATTTCAGATTTCCAGCACAGCCTGGGAATGCCGCCTCCATGATCCCTGTCCAAAGGAAGTGGTACAGCTAGAAAGAGCCTCTTCTGTAAACCGGACTTAGGTGTTTTCTTCCGGAAGACTCCCAGTGCCTCTAACGTTGTTGCGAATAATTTAGGCCAGATGGGTGAACAAAAGCTTTGGAGCTGTCTTAGCAAAAGGATAGAGCTGTTGCTGGAAGGTGGGCAGCGCTGCTCAAGGTTCTTCTTTGCAAGAAGCACTAATGTGGGCCACAAGCTACTGCCTCCAGGACAAAGCCAGTTGGACGTCTTAGTGTCCTGAGGAGACTCGCTTTCAAGCTCTGAACCAGGAGGTTGCTGGTGATCGGGACTCAGAGCCCAGAATTATCACCAGCCTGCAGGTGCAACTGAGAAAAACCGACAGCTTCACGGAGGAGCCACAGCGCATGCGCTAAGAAGGGCACCAGCTGTTCCGCTTCTCAAAGGGCCGTGTCATCCCGGATGTTTCTTGTGGGCCACCTCCCATTCTCAGGGCCTCACCTCAGATTCCAGCCACGTCTACAGTAACTGCTTCGTGCTGATTTTGTCCATTCAATACTGCCAATCCTTACTCCAATGTTTGCCAAATGTCCCCCGCTTCCTGCCGGGGGGCTCCTGTCACAGCCTGAGGCACTGTCAGGGACCATGCACATTCTGGAAGTGCGGGGGGCCCTAACATCCCATAGAACACTCCAGCCAATGGGGGGAGTGGGCCGGTGGCTAAATACTTCTTCCTTTCATCTCTCAGGCAGACCATTCTAAGTGAGACACCATCTATGGGGCTCCTCAGAAGGTCCCATGGGATCAAGCACTAGTTGCCCACAGTAGTGGACAACTCAGAGACACACCTAAGTATTGGCTTTCCCCCCTCTGTCTTCCCTGTTTGGGCTTCATTTCTGCTTTTTGAGGTCACTTCTCAAAGAAACTATATGCTGCAAGCAAGCCTTTGTCTTAGGTTCTGGTTTTAAAAGGAACATAGACTAAAACATGAATTTATCTTTGGGTTCCCACATACCAGCACTCCTGGAGAATGAAATGGCTACCCACTCCATTATTCTTGCCTGGAGAATTCCATGGACAGAGGAGCCTGGTGGGCTACAGTCTATGGAGGTCACAAGAGTTGGACACGACTGAGAAACTAAACCATCACCACCACCACCATACCAGCGCTAGCTCTGAAGTTTCAGTCACTATTGCTGGGTAACAAACTAGCTCCAAAATTAATGGCTTAAAATAACAACGATCAGGATCATTCTACCTGGGCAGGGTTCATATGGACTGCTTGTCTCTGCTCCACATGGCTCCACATGGCTCCACATGGCTCAACTTGGGCTGAAGGAGCCACTTCAAAGATGCTTGACTTGCATGGCTAGCAGGTATGTTGGTACTGGTGGCTGGCTGGGAGCTCAGCTGAGACTGTTGACTTGGAGCCCTGACCTTCCATGTGGGTTCTCTGTATGGTTGCTTGGGCTTCCTCACAACATGGCAACCAGGTTCCAAGCAGTAGGAAATAGAAGGTGATAAACCTCTTAAAGCAGAGCATCACTTCAACTGCATTCTATTGTTCTATTGGTCAAAGCAGTGCCAGATCCAGCTCAGAATCAAGGGAGTGGGAAAATAGACATGCCTTTCAGGGCAAGGAGTGACAAAGCATTCTTAACCAACTTTGATCTGCCACACTGACACAGAACACAGGATAAATGAAGAGTTAAGTAAATTGTTAATTACAGAAGCAAATTCATTAATTAATGCTACCCACCAATACTCAACAATTACTATCCCCTGCAACCCATATGGCTACTGTCATTCTATCTGAAATTTGAGAATAAAATACTACTTTTATTTGAGACAAGGAGGATTTTTTTACCTCAGAGTTGTAGAACAGCAGAGATGAAGGGATCCTAGGGGTACCCACTTTAGCCACCTTGAAGTACAGCAGAGGAGAATGAGTACCAGGGAGAGAAAGGGAACTGCCCAAGGTCACCATCGTGGTCTTTGGTGATGACACCAACTCAGGGATCAAATACCTGGAATGCTGGGTGGAAGGGTGCCAGAGGGGCTGCCTTCTCCCTGCCACCAAGTCTTTGTCCCCGAAAATCCCACACTCAGATCTATTGTGAACAGCTATTGAAAACTTTTCAAACGTGCAGCACAGGAGGGAGGCTGTGAAAGGGCTGAGGGTATCAACCTGGGGAAGGGGCTCAGATTAGAACCGAAAAGGCCTCCGGGAAGAGCTTTGCTTGTTCCACGTTCGTGACCATCACTGGCACACAACCTAGCCAAGCATGCTGGCTGCTACTCCATTCAAAGAGCACTTGTGGAACCCCCAGAATGAATGAGACACAGAGAAGACTGCAAAAAATAGCACAATGAAGGTCATCTCTAACTTAATACCAAGTAACTACCAGGTGCCAGACACCTTATTTCAATACACTCATTTTACAGATGAGAACACTGAAGTTCAGAGGAGTCAGAGAACTCACCTACCATTCCCAAGCTAATAAGTGACCTGCTGGGTTTTGAACCCAGGTCCCTGACACCTAACCCTAAGCGTCCACTCTTCTCCCTAAACCAGCCATCACATCAATGCAACCCCTCCCTTCTAGGAGGCTGGAGCTAGAGGTGAGCCCCAAAGGAGCTGGTACCCTGTCCATAGGGCACGTGTGACCGTGGGTGACAGCCCACAGGCACACAGGTCAGGAGGGCGCCAGAAGGGAGGCCTCAGGGGCAGGTGGAGCTTGAGTAAGGGCTCCTGCTGGGAGGAGGGTGATGGTTAGGGTGGGTGGTGGTGACGGAGGACAGGCTGGCTGGTGGAATCTGGAGCTCAGAATGTCTGTGTATAGAGGGGTGCTGGGGGCCTCCTGGAGTCCAGGTTTAAAGGGAAATAAGGGAGCCTACCTTGAATTTGCATTTGCACAGTGACCCTCTTGTATTTTAATTTCTGTGCACCCAGGCACCGTCCACCAAGCCAGATTGGTGCAGACCAGGATTGGGAGGGACTGTGGGAAAGGGCCCCCAGTGTGAGTCGTGTCCCCAGATGGGCAGTAACAAGATGAAACCAAAAGAAAAGCGCATATTTATTAAGCACCACTTTTGAGTCATTTGATGAGAAACTGGAATCTCAATCCACCGTCCCACCCAGTGAGGGGGGCCTCAGGATCCGTGTTCTTCCAGCTAAGGAAACTGAGGCTGGAGGAAGTGAGTGACTCACCCCAGGCCCCACAGGCAGCAAGAGGGGGAGCCCTGCCCTCTGGGCATTCTCTTCCCCGATATCGGGGAGACAGGAAGACCATGTCCTGCACAGTCACAGTCAACCTGGACCGAGGGGACATGCACAGGAAAAGGTCACCCCAAAGTCACTGGGCCGTTTCTAGCAGAGGAGGCACCTCCAAGCCTGGTCACCCCTGGGCCTTTACCCTCCTTCCCAGGAAGAGAGGTTTCCGCCCTGAGCAAGACGGTGCACGTCAGAGGCCGGGCGGCCGTGCTGGGCCCCGGGCTGGTTCCCAGCACTCAGGGCAGCCGGGCCAAGCTGCTGACTCACCGCGAAGCCGCGGACAAGTCACTTCCCTCTGGGTGCCCGGCCTGGCCTTGCAAGTGGGCATCCTTGCAGCCTGCACCTGGGCCCTAGGGGCCTTACCCTGAGAGCCGGCTGGTGGATGACTCGGGGGAGTATGGAACACATCATTCGAGAACAGACATTCAATGGCATATAAAACCCAAATTTATTTATTTAGCTCCCCAGCAGGTGGGATCTTGTTTCCTGGACCAGGGATCAAAACTGTACCCCCTGCATTGGAAGCATAGAGTCTTAACCACTGGATCACCAGGGAAGTCCCAGAACCCACATTTAGAAAGTGAACATGTGCCTCCTTATCTTTGTGGCAAGAGAGCCCCACACACTCTTTGGGCAATGGGAATATGCTCAGGAGAGAGCCCTAAGGTGGGATGGCTTCTGCATAGGGGGCCTCACTGAAGGCTGAGGTACACCAAAGATTTCGGTTGTACACCTTGCTCCTCACTGTGACCGGCAGGTCAACTCTCTGGTCGAGGAAGTAGGTTCTCATTTACGGCAATTCAGGCTTCGTCAGCAAACTGGGGCATTTGTGGGGTTCCGTAACATGGGGATCGGAAACGTGATTTCTAGAAGAGCCCACAACAGAGTTCATCACCTGTTCAGAGGCCCGCACTACTGTAAAAATGTATTCAGGCTACATTTTCACTTTTTACAAAAGCGAATTTACAAAACAATGTAATCCCAATATCCTAAAATAAAATTTAAAAATATATGGGTAAACACATACATAAACCTAGGGTGAGAAAACTCTAGAAGGACTACAGCAAAAAATATTAAAAGGTTTTTAAATTAGACCTGGAAAAGATAACTTAGCAAGGGGCTAAATTTGCTTCCAAAGTGAACGTACATCCTTATTACTATAGAATTAGCAGCCAACTCCTTACTTTGAAGGTTGAGCACCACAGAATTGATACTTTTAAACTGTGGTGCTGGAGAAGACTCTTGAGAGTCCCTTGGACTGCAAGGAGATCCAACCAGTTAATCCTAAAGGAAATCAGTCCTGAATATTCATTGGAAGGACTGATGCTGAAGCTGAAGCTCCAACACTTTGGCCACCTGATGTGAAGAGCTGACTCATTGGAAAAGACCCTGATGCTGGGAAAGATTGAGGGTGGGAGGACAAGAGGGTGACAGAGGATGAGATGGTTGGATGGCATCATCGACTCAATGGACATGAGTTTGAACAAAATCTGGGAGACAGTGAGGGACAGGGAAGCCTAGCGTGCTGCAGTCCATGGGGTCACAAACAGTTGGACACAACTGAGCAACTGAACAACAGCAACAGGAATCTTTAGAGCCAGCTGCTTGGATTGGCCCCATTGGGGTGGGAGAATAAGCTGGCCCAAAGTCTTTTGTATCAGGCCTTGGAAAGTCATGATATGTGTGTATATGCATGCAGTATGTATTTATGTATAAGTGATTATGTGCAATATATGTGTGTACAGGTGTATAATATATGTGTATGTAATACATATGTGTGTGTAATATATGTATATATAGGAGTTTGTGTAATATATATGTGTATGTATCATCTCCCCACATGTAGCACTGATTTTCTTCCTGACCTGCTCCTGTGGGGACATTACAAATAGTTTTCATTCCTGACAGACGGCCAAGGGTGGGGTACAGGCACAGGCTAAAAGGTGGCAGACAGCCAGTGTAGAATTAAAATTTTCCAGTGATCATCAAAAGGTGATTGTGGGACTTCCGTGAGGGTACAGTGGATAAGAATCTGCCTGCCAATGCAGGGGACACAGGTTCGATCCCTGGATCAGGGTGATTCCTCATGCTGAGGAGTAACTAAGCCCATGCACCACAATTACTGCAACGAGTGAAGCAGTAGTGAGCCTGCATGCTGCAACTAGTGAGGCCTGTGCTCCGCAACAAGAGGAGCCACCACAATAAGCAGCCCATTGCTCCCCAACTACAAAGAGCCCCAACAGCAACAAAGGCCCAGCGCAGTCAAGTTTAAAAAAAAGAGAGAGAGAGAGAGATTGAATTATGAATGTAAACTTCACCATTGATCATCTCCTGAGTTTCGATTTTTAATTGCCGTAATCTGAAATCTCTCAACATAAGCGAGTACTGACTGATTTACAAGTAGAAAAACCAAGTCCCAGAGAAAAATGAAGCGACTCGTCTAAGGTCAAACACTGAGCAGAAGGCAGACCAGAAGTGTTGGAGCCCTGAGCAGCTTCTATCATCCAGCAGACGCTGAGGGGGCACCTACTGTGTGCCTGGCACGAAGCAGGTCCCAGGGAATCAAAGATAAAGACGATGCTTTTCCCAGATAAATCCATTCCTAGACTAGCAGGAGGACACAGGCTGGAAAACAGAGGCATTATCACGTGCTCGGTACTGCATGAGAGGCTGGGGGGACATGCACACACGCTCTGGGGGCGTGGGCTGGGGGAGGTGGGTCGGATGGGTGGAGAGTGCTTGGAGGAGGCTTTCTGAGAGGAGAAACATCTGAGCTGCGTCCTGAGACATGGGTAGGAGTCCAAGTGAAGATGTGGGGAAGGGCATCTCAGCCTGAGGGAACAGCCCAAGCAAAGGCAGGGGGGAATGAGGAAACAAGCCCCATTTGGAAATCTGCTGTGCCCAGAACACAGGGCGCGCTGTGGGCAGTGAGTCAGGGAAGAGGAGGCTGCCAGCTGGGCTGGGGCCTGAGCATCCCTCAGAGAGGTCTGGGCCTCACCTTGCTGGTGGTAGCAGGCAGGCAGAAGCTTGCCCCAAAGCGACATTTGCAGACGTTATGGGCCCCTCTGGCTGGACTCAGGACCATAGTCAAGTGACTGTGGGGAGGCCCGGGAGTGGACAGCGCTTGTGGGCTTGGGAGGGTGGAGTCCTGGAGTCCCCCTTGACCACGGAGGGCCCAGCTGCAGCCTTCCCTTGGTCCTGCCTGACGGGAGGGACGCTCCTGGGTATCAGGGTTACGTGAGGACCTACCAGGCTGGGCTCTGACAGCAGAGGCCTCTTGCCTCATCTCGTCAGGCCAAATACCCTCTGCGGAAAGGGAGACAGATCAGGTGACTTGGGCAAGGTGAGGCAGAGTTCCAAGGAGGTGGTGCCAAGGGCTGGTGACACATAGAATGGGGCCCAGCCAGGTGTCTGGGGGCCTTAGGCCGTGGCCTGGCGACAAGGCTGGGCGAGAGCCCAAGGCAGCTGGGCAAGGAGGGATGATGAGGAAGGATGTGTTCAGGGCCTGAACGTGGGAGCCACACCCCCAGCACAGGTGTGTGCAGCTCAGGGGGACCCCACCCAGGGACCCCCCCATGACTGCCACCTCCCTAGAGACCACTCCCAGGCTGAGGCCAGGAGTAGAGAGGAGGGGAACACCTCTTCTTCTTGCTCCTTTTCACAGGTTCAGAGAACCAGGGTATTCTAGCCTCCAGAGACTCTCAAGTCCAGATTTCTAATTTACAGAGGCCCAGAGAGGGAAAGTAACTTGCCCAAAGTCACACAGCAGACAAGTGGCTGAGCCAGCTCTGCAGAGCATAAAATGGAAAGGCTTAGAATACAGTTTCCTTCCTCCACCCACCTCTCCTATCTACAGGCCTCCCATGACCAGGCGACCCCAGATCAGGGGACAGCACAGCCCAGGCAGCTCGCGTGGCCCTGCGCCATCAGCCAGGCTGCGAGCTGACTAGCAGCCCAGGGAATTCCCCACCTTCCTCTCCGCTGCCCACCAGCTGTTCAGGGTCAGCTGTGATGGGTGGACGCTCACCCCAGGCACAGCCATCCTCTGAGGCAGGAACCAGGGAGGGTACGTTTGTCTCCTGCTCCATCGGCGGGATCCCCGTCTCTAAGCGACGGGACCTGACTCAGCCCTGCTTTGCCTCACCTGAGCATCAGTTCCACCTGTGAAAGGGTATAATCATACCTGCATTGGGATGGCTGCCATGGTCACGGGAGACACCATTCATCAGAAGCGCTTTGTAGACAGTGCCTCCAAGTGTGAAGGGCAGAGTGCTGCCCACGTCTCCTCATGCACGTGCCCACTAGGGTGTCCGCCAATACCTAGGCACATGTCTTCTGCAAGGCAAGCACATGTTCACCTGTGCTGGGCATTAAATTCTCCCTCTGCACACTTTAATGACCAAGAACTGGCTTCCTGCTGAGGGTGGAGGGGGTGCCTTTATCAGGGGCCTGGGGAGCAGGTCTGGGCTTGAGGGAGGAGGTGCACCCCAGTTTGGGGGCAGAGTGCCCAGAGCAGAGGGCCTGTGAGAGGGCCAGCTGCTGGGTTGGCAGGGGGCATGCCTGGATGTCGGCAGCCTGCGGTCCTGGTGGGGTCCCCATTGATGGCTGTGTGTCTGAGCAGCCGCCTACCCTCTCCAGGACTGGTGTCTCTGAGAAGCCCCCTCTTGCCTGCCTTGGGGTCCTAGGCATAATCCTTGCCCCCAACCTGGAGTCCCAAGTATCCTGACTCCCAGGGAGGAGACCGGGCCCAGGGACGGGATGGCGGGAGCGAGACCGGAGAGGATGTTCTCTATGGGAGAGGAAAGCAGAGCAGGGGCAAGTCAGCTCAAGGTGACATTAATGAGCAGGCGCTGCCCCTCCAGGCGCTCCTCCCCTCCCTCCGTGGGGACGGGCTGCTCTCTGAGAGCCAGCCCTTCTCAGGGGGGTGGTCACTGCCCATGCGGCTCCCCAAGTCCCTGGGAGGGAGACCCTCTGCTCCTGTGTGGCTGCTGCTCCTCATCCTTCCAGTTAGAAGGGAGCAGCGCTCAGAAAGGGTCGGGACCTCACTCCAGCCACACAGCCCATTAGGGCAGAGCAGGGCAGCAGCTGGGGCCCCGGGCAGCCCTGGCCCCTCCCTCTGCGCCAGCCTGGCGTCGGGCCTGCCAAGCCCACCACTGTCCGCCCTCTGCCCTCGGATGGCGGCCAGGTGGGAGGGGGCCAGTGCGTGGACTGACAAGAAATGGACCAGCTTTGCAGCCTGAACCCCAGGCATGAGATCTGACAAACACATTAAAAGATTTGCAGTCCCTGCCCTCCTTGGAGAGGATTGACTTTGGAGCAGGAAGGCGTCCGCTCTCGGGGGACGTGGCCTCTGAGGCCCCAAGACAGGCCGGAGTCCCTGGGCCTGGAGCCTGAGTGCTCTGAAGGTGGGGACCTCTGGGCGTGCTGGCCCCAGCCCCGTTTCCTGTGGCTGCTTCAGTACGGGGCGGGGGAGGAAGGCTCGGCCTGGGCTAGCTAATCTGGAGAAGTGATTTTCCTCCTCGGCCGGCCCCTCCCTGGGCAGGGCTCTGGGCGCGAAGGTGGCCTGGCCGTGGCTCCCAGGGAGGGGCCGGCTTATCAGGCAGGAAACACTGGGCTCAGGCCACATCCTCCTCCTCCTGGTCACAGCAGCTCCCAGGGGCAGGAAAACACTCGGCACCAGGCTGCTCCTCCGCCCTCTCCGGGCCCCTCCTGCAGGCCTTCGTCCTCCTCTCGGTCCCCCAGCCTCCAGGGAGGCAGACCGTGCTGGGTTGTGATGGCCACTTCGGGGTTCTGCCCCGGCTTCCCAGCCCCTCTGCCAACCCTGAACCACCTACTACTTTTTTTGGGCGCTGGCAGCCTGGTCACAGAGGGGGCAGGCGGGGGTGGCAGAAACACTACAAAGGGGCCCAGGCTTCCAGAGATGTCCGGGTTCTTCTGTGCCCCCCTCCACCATTCCCAGAAGGGCCGGGGAGCCGAGGGCCAGGTGCCCACCTCCCACCAGAGCACACGAGGCTCTCCCTTCCCAGGACACTCATCCCTAGCCTCCCTCTCCTGAGTCAGCACCCGGAGGCTGCAGGAATCCAGGAAGAAGCTTCTGGGGAAGTCTCCTGGTCATGCCCACTCACAGGCTCCTGCATCCCCTACTGTCTGCATTCCGAGGAACACTTTGTCCCATCACCTGTGTCCTTGCTGTGCCACTAGCCAGCCCCCCACCCCCCTACCCCCACTCAAGGCTGAGACGCCCCTCATCCAGCAGAGAGGCCACGGAGGTGGCGTTCTCCCCCAGCCAGCACTGCTGAGGATGACTGGCCAGGCTGGGTCCTGAGGGGTGGGGCCCCTCCTGGCCACTCAAGGCCCTTCACCAGTTTCTGCTCCAAGCTGCTCCCTCTCAAGTGAATCCCTTGACCTCTCCTGGCCTCCAATTCCTTTTTCATCAAATCTGGGGATTGACAGCACGATAACAGTTCCTGGGGTTCCCTGGTGGTCCAGTGGATAAGAATCTGCCTGCCAGTGCAGGGAACACAGGTTCAATTCCTGGCCTAGGAAGATCCCACGTGCCAAGGAGCCTGTATCCCACAGCTGCTGAGCCTGTGCTCTACAATAGGAGAAGCCACCAGGGTGAGAAGCCTGTGCACCGTGAGAAAATAGTCCCCACACCCTGCAGCCAGAGAGAGCCTGTGTGCAGCAGCATAGACCCAGTGAGTCAAAAGTAAATAAACAATAAATAAATAAAGCAAAAAAAAAATTCCTTCCAGCTCTGACCTCTCATTTTGTTCAGGGTCACAGAGCTAGGATGAGAATTCTTTCCAGTAAAAATGTAACTGCTTTATTTACATGAAGACACCTCATTCGATTGATGGTCCTCATTGGAACAAATCAATCTACCTTATTATACCCTGTCTTGCAGATCTTAAGGACGTTACACATGCTTTCCTGAAGCTTCACAGCACCCTGAATGGGGCAGCTGGTTCTTCTACTTTTCAGGAAAGGGGATAAAGAAAAAGGAAGTCATAAGCCTTGTCAAAGTTGGAGCGGAGGAGCTACACAGCTCTCTTGGGTCCTCTGATGTGACAAGGACAAGCCAGCATGCTTGTGGAGCACGTGGACACACGTGTGGAGCATGTGGACACCCTGGGGCACCCGTCCTCATGGGAGGACCCCCGCCTGTGGAAGCTGACCACATCTCTCAGGTCTCATCAACAGAACCTCTAAGACACAGTGGCCCTGAGGCCCCTGCTGCAAAGATATTTCACTCATCAGAATCCACTGATTTTCCCAGAATCCAGGGGCTTACGTTCCTTGTTTTAAGGTTCCCCAATTTGTCCCAAAACTGTGCCTCCCCAAGGCCCCTTGGATGGATGGAATGTTAGTGACCAGTGAAAGGACAGTGAGCAGAACTAGGGGACTCACATTCTGGCCCAGACGTGACCCTCTGAGAGATGACTACACCCCAGGCCTACACGTAGAACCATCCCAGAAGTGCCCATAGAGTCCTCTCCCAGTCTTGGGTGATCCCCCGCCTTCCTCGCTCATGGTTTGTATAACAGGGGGACCTTCCTTGTCACCCCCACCCTAATCCCATGTCCCTCCAGTTCAAGAGAAGGCAGGCCTGAGAGGATCTGGAGGAAATCCAGGCTGCATCGGGGCCTCTACATGGTCCCGTGATGAAGAGGGGAAGAGCATGACCACCAGCCTCCAGGGGGAGGACCACCTGAGGACAAGTCCCGTTAATTTCTGCAGACGACATTAAGTGTACATGGATTGAAACTGAGCAGGAGGGATTTAGGCGAGGTACAAGAAGGTACAAGATAGAACTTTTTGAAAACTTTTTGGCCACACTGTGCAGCATACGGGATCTTGTTCCCTGTCCAGAGATCAAATCCGCGCCTCCTGGAGTGGAAGTTCAGAGTCTTAACAAGTCAAGGATCTTCCTGGATCGCCAAGGAAGTCCTGAGAAAGAACTTTTTGATGATGGAACTCATTAGACTCTCTTAAGAGAGAAAAACCCCTTTCTGTAGAGGACTCAAATCAATTAGAAACCTGTCTGAAGAAGAATGGCTAAGACTCAGTCCTCAGTAGAGACAGGGGAATGGACAGAATGACCCAGACTGTCTCTGTCAATCCCAGCTCGGTGCCAGACAAGGAAATAGAGGGTTCCTCTCTACAAGCCCCTCTCCCACATCGTGAGGTCTATTGCGCAATCGGTCTCAGTGTGATAAACTAACACTTAGCTCCAGGCTCTTTAAACTAGTACCAGCCTCCAGGTCTAAAAGAAATAAAATTTGTTTAAAGAGATCTGAAGGAGACAACAGCTATTCTGTACGTGTGTATAAAAGCTTTACAATTTCTCACGAGCCCAGAAATTCACTAACTATCTGTCCCGGATGAGAGAACAGGTCCAGACATTAGCCCAAGTTCCAATCAAAATCCAGGGATGCGGGGAGGTCACTCCTGCCCTGGTTCCCAGGTCTTTCCAGACCCTCTCCTGCTCCTCGGAGCTCTGAGTACCCTCTGAATGCAGCCAGCTGCCCTGTGCCCTGGGGGACTCTGAGGACCAGTTCAGTTCCCACACTGACTGGCAGAGGAAGCCTGTCTTCCGTAGAGTAAACTGATGATGCTTCAGGAAGGGTGTGCTGTCTACCGTGGTGACTGAGGAATGGAATACCTCCAGTGCGTCAGTAAAGCCGGTGGCAAGCTCATAACTGGTCCTTAGGAAGACGAGCTGCCGTGACAGGGGAAGGCCACTGAGCATGAGCAGATTGGAACCAAGTGTAGACTGTCTTCAGGAGCCTTCCTTCTTCCTGGTAGGAAAGAGTTCATTCTGGGGATTGATTGCATGGAGTCATTTTGTGCCTCGATGAAAAGCTGTAAACTTACTCATAGCTTAGACCTGCGATATCCGACTGTGAATGCAGCCAAAGGCAGAAACAAGTAAATGTTCACTGCCGTGCTATTTATAATGGCAAAAAATGAAAATGGAACAACTTAGTTATTTAGTACCAAGTAAATTAAGCCACAGTCCTGCACTGAAGTACTGTGTCGTCATCAAAAGTGATAAACATGCGGACAGCTATCAATGTGGGACAATTTCTATAATAAGATGTTGGAAGGATAAAACCAAATACCAATGGTATCTATATCTCGAACGCATGGGGAGTTGAGTATACAAAAATGAACCAGTTATGTCAAGGTCATGGAGTGTGTAATTTTTCTTTTTTTCTAATATTTTTTTCATGTTGATTTTTCAACTGCCCTTTTCAACACTCTTAGCAGAAAAATAAAGTTTAAGGACATGAGAAAATGTCTATTTAATATTAATGAATAAAAATGCCTATCATAAAACACATGTGTCTCTGGAGAGCTAGACAAACAAAACAGGGCTGGCATGAGTAAACAAATAAAATGCACTGATGTGTATAAAAAAATTACCAGTAACGTTACTAAGTTGTTGACCATAGATGACTTAATTTTTTCCCTATGATGTTATTTTTTCCTAAACTTTCTACAAAGACTATGTTTCTTCTGAAAATTAAAGTATCAGTAGATGATAGCTAGATAGATAATAAATGGCTAAGTGGGTGGATGAATGGGTAGAAAGATGATCAATGGGTAAGTGAAGTGGGTGGATGGGTTCAATGGATGGATAGATGATACGCAGATAAATATTTCGTTCCCTTCCTTCCTTCTTTCTGTCCAAATCCCTTTCACTAGGATGAAATCAACAGCACAGGCTTTCCAAAAGAAAGGTAGGAAGTTACAAATGCTACAAATCATCTGCCCTCAGCTGTATTCTGGTACTCAAGGATGAGATGGGAGAGGAGATGCTTGGGTCTCCTGTGCCCACCTCCTGACGTTTACTTCTGTAACAGGGGAGGGTATCTGGCCACGGCTGCATCAGATTCTGTCTCAGAGCCCCGAGAACTGCACACACAAGGGTTCCAGGGTCTGGGTTTCCAGAGAGATGAGTGAGGAGATTAGGGACCCAGAAGATTTCAGGTCTTTAACACCAGGACTCACTGCAACACCTACAGGACTTCTCAGATGTTTACCTTATTCATTTATTCATCCATTTACTTGTTGAGCAGCTACTATCTGCCCTGCTGGGGAAGACTCACACAAATGGATGACACCAACACCAGCTGTAAGTGCTAGATCCCATCAAGTCCTGTTGGAGCTCAGAGAGGAGAGTGACCCGCTTCCCCCACCCCCGAGCCAGCACGAATGGGAGTGTCGGAGCTGGATTTGGACAGTGGGTCAGATGTCATCAGACAGGCCGTGAGAGTGAGGGTCTCCCTGGTCGGGGAATAGTGCTGGGACACGCACAAAAGCCTGGGGAAAGAAAGCATTTTCAGAGAACAATAGGCTTTCCGTGCCGTGGGTACACTGTGGGGAAGGGGCAGGGGGTGGGGGCTGGCCATGTGAACACAGTACCAGGGCCCCTCCCCGGACCCATGAACCTCGCAGGGCCCCTGGGGACCCACCTCTGCACTCACCCTGTGTGCCATGGGCGACGCACAGGCACCAAAGTGTCTTAAGGAAGTGTGACGTGGTAACACTCATGTTTTAGGAAAACAGCCCATAAAACAGGGCACACGCATCAATTCTCATCAGCCAAAGCCAGAAGTACGCGTGTCCTGGGAGGGGCAGGCAGGAGAGCTGGGTACCTGGGAGGGGCGGCTAAATCTCTAAAATACCCCTGGCTTCCGGGCATGACCGTTTCACTCACAGCTGAGCAAAAGTGAGAAAGCACCCTGTCGCCGGCCAGTTTCCTGCCCTCCCGAAGGCGGGGGACACCACCCTTGCCCCCACAGTGCGGCCGGAGTGAAACACGCCCCTCTGGCACCGCCCAGGGCCGGACGCTGACGCTGACACCCAGACACGACCAGTGGACGTTGCAGGACAAGCTCTCCTGACAGCGGATGACACTGCAGGCATTCACTGTCAGCTGGCCACGGGGGCGGGCCTAGGCAGCAAGGAATTCGGGTGTCATCTAATGCTAGCCTTGTCATTTCCCCTTTGTTCATCCTTTTTCCCTGGGAGGTGAGAGGTAAAAATGGGCCGGATGTAACCCCATGTCTGGTGAGTCTCCAGAAAAGGCATGAGCCTTCGAACTGGGAGACTGTCAATGCCAGCAAATGTATTTGAAGTGCTGAAAACCCAGCCTCCACCAGTTGAGTAGGGTGACCCCAGGGTGCCACCTCCCTCCCTGGGCCTCAGTGTTCCTGACTGTGCAATGGGGTGGAGTGATGACGGGCCCCATCTGGGGCTGGGAATGAGAAACAGACCATAAAACTTGCTGTAAAACTCCCTATATCTATAAAGTGCTATTAAAGTAATGACTAGAGATTACGATCCAATTTGCAGAAAGAACGTCTGCCCAATCAGACCCTCCCAAGACCTACTCCTTGGCCCAGAGGCCCTGGAAGAACACAGGGCTTCTATTGACATGAACAAGTTACAACGGCTTTCCCACAGAGAGGAGCCAGATGTAGTGAATGGCCTGGGGACTGAGGAATCATCACTTTTTTCCGGACACTGTTTGGCTGGGATTTTCATCCTAAACCCTAACAAGATATTACATCCTTTAATTACCCACCCTTGTGCTGCCCTGTCTTCTCTGCAACGTTCCAGGGAGCTTTGAGAACACATGATTCTTGTAAGACCACATCCCTAGATGCATAGATGCATAGAGGACAATCTAAATAGTCTTCAAAAGATGATTTCAAAAAGAAGGGGAAAATGGAGTTTCCCCTTAAGGAAGCAAATACTTGGGCCCCACTTCCCATCCTGAGACAGCCTGAGAACCACTGCATTCCATCTTAGAAGTGTGAAGTCATCCTTTCCGAGGAGAAAATTGTTTCGCAACTAGGCTATGAATTTGTCTTTTCTTTCAATATCAAGAAGAATGACACTGTTTCTAAGGTGTAAAATTAGGCTTTATCTCTTTACCATAATTAATAAAATCAACCAATCAACTACTCCAACAAGATAACTTTTTTAAAAAAAAAAAGATGATGAAGAGAACATTTTGACCAACACCAGAAGGAGAACTGGCATAAATATCTACGCCTCACTTGAAAACTTTTTCTTTCACCAAACTGTATTTCAAATGATAGAATGATCGTGGTACAAAAATGTTTATTTAAATTAAATATTTTAGGCAAACCAATATCTACAACCATTCCAAAGCATATATAGTTCCTACAGAAAATGGAACAGTTTAGCTTAATGTCTGTGATACTGTTTTATAAGATTATTAATACACATTCTGGACTGCACCAATCATATTGTCCATGGTTTACTATTTATTACCAAAAGTCACATACAGTAATAGCATAAAGATTAATCATATCTTATAAGTGATTTTACAAGAGAATTCCTTGGAAGAAAAAAAAAAAGGATCTTTCAACAATACAAAATATAAGGTGAAAATAATAGGAGAATATATAAAAACACTTACATATTTCATACAGGCAATAAAATGCTGAAATCATAAGACAACTGTCTTTTATGTCTGATAGGTATGTTCCTTCAACGGAGACTTGGAGGAAGGATAGAAATGTTTTTGGGATGGGGTCAGGGCTCAGAAATATTTTCTGAATCACAGTGCATTTCTATTCTTTGGGAAGTAAGTATAATAAAGGGAAGTTGCTTTGATGTGTTGGCTGAAGATGTTACCTGAAGAACCAGAGGGCTGGTGAGGAGAACAAATTCCCATTTCTGCCATAGGAATCATGCCTGGGATTTTTAAGTCAAGGGATCTTTGAATCAGTAGCCAATTCAGGGGTGAAGAAAGAACAGAAAAGAAGAGAAAAAAGAAATTTCAGGAAAGGAAGATCATTTTGCATCTGCAGAAGGGAGAGCATGGTGAAATTTTGCTCAAGAAATCAGCACAATCAGATTGGAAGACACTGATGCCACGGTGCTGAAACTCTTTCCAACTCCCTGCTCTTAGGTTCATTAGGAACGGAAGGCTGACAAGAAGTTGCCAAGGTCAGCAAACTGTATCCGATTCAGGCTGAGCATGAAGGTGTATGTGTTGTGTGTGTCTCATACACACTGTAAATATTCAGGCATGTATTTTGTTTTGAAATGTATGAAAGTGAAAAGAAAGTGAAAGTCACTCAGTCAGGTCTGACTCTTTGCAACCCCATGGATTATACAGTCCATGGAATTCTCCAGGCCAGAAACTGGAGTGGGTAGCCTTTCCCTTCTCCAGGGGATCTTCCCAACCCAGGGATCGAACCCAGGTCTCCCGCATTGCAGGTGGATTCTTTACCAGCTGAGCCACAAGGGAAGCCCCAAAAAACTGGAGGGGGTAGCCTATCCCTTCTCCAGCAGATCTTCCTGACCCAGGAATCAAACCAGGGTCTCCTGCATTGCAGGCAGATTCTTTACCAACTGAGCTATCAAAGAACTTATCTTAAAAAAAAAAAGTATGCTTTTAAAAAAGCAGCTTGAATTCAATTTCATTGTCAGTGATGCAGTTAACCCCCGGCGTTAATTCCCCAAATCACGATGAGTGTTTTTTCTCAAACTCATAAAGGGTCCTTTTGGAAGACTAGGATCATTCATATTGGAAGATGGTGACCAAGGGCAGCAGCCTGGCGTCCTTGGGCAGTGCACGGAATCCTCACCAGGTTGCACGTGAATGAGTTCACTGAGGCCAGCTTCAGCTTCCTTTGGAGAGAATCCTAAATCAGAAAACCCTGGAGTGGAGGGTACCTAAGATACGGAGTCTGTCCCTCACTCCGTAGATGGGGGGGATGGGCTGGAAGGGGAGGCGAGGGGAGTCAGGTCTCCCCAGCCCCCGGAGGCAGAACTGGGATTGGACCGCCAGTGCCCCAATCTTAGCCCAGGGCTCCCCTCACCTGGAAGACCAAACAAAGGTCAGGACGGCAGGATCCCTGCGGCTGTGTCAGAAGCGGCAGGGATGCGAATGTTGCTGGGCTTTCCCAAATTTGTTTCCGGATTGAAGACTGAGAGGAGAGGTCAGTGAAAACTCTACCGGGAAATAGCGTCCTCAGCAACGACCGCGCCTGATTCCCAGGGTGGAGCCAGTGGAAACTCCTTTGAAGGAATACACTCCGAACGCAGGCCGCAGGCGGGCGGGGCGGAGGGGCAGGGGCGGGGGGCGGGGCCCCGGACCCGCAGAGCCGGTCGGCGGGCGGCGGGTGGAAGTGCGCGCCCACCCCGGGGCGCTGCGCTCGGCGCGGGAGGGCCCGGCGGCGGCGAGGCCGGGCCGGACGGGCCGCCCGGGCTCTAGGACACGCTGTAACTGTTGTAGTACGTGGCCGTGGCGTCAGCCAGCACGGAAATGAGGCTGGTCTCTGTGGGGCCCGTCGGTGTCACCTCGGAGACCGCTGCGCCCTGCCCGCTGAGGGCCCCGGCGGCAGAGTCTGGGTGGCCGGGAGTGTTCAAGTACTGGTCGAATTCATTGCGATCCATGTCCCCCAGGAGTTCCACCTGGCTCAGCTGATCCAGGGCGTCGAAGCCGGGATGCTCGGGAGGCGGGGAGAGCTGGCCCAGGTGGGCGTGCAGGTTGGAGTGGAGAGGCGGGTAGGCGGCCTGGGAGTAATAGGCCGGAGACGCGGGACAGCCAGGCACGGTGGACATCATGGAGACGCCCGAGGACTGACCGAGGGCCAGGGAGCCCAGGGGGTGGCTGCAGTGGAGGGGGTTGGGGGCGTACTCCGGGGAGTAGGGGGGCCCGGGCAGGTGGGGGATGCGGCGGGAGTGCGCATGGTCCTCCTGGCATGGGGAGGAGAAGAAGGTCTGCTCCGGCTCCAGCACGTCCAAGGGTGACATCTCCGGCGGGGTGGGCAGCCCGTAGGGGTACGCGTCCACGCTGCCCGGGGTGCCGCCGCCGCCGCCGCCGCCGCCGCCGGCTGGGCCGTCGTGGAAGCAGCCCCGCAGGCCGGGCAGCGCGGAGCCCGGGGAGTACTCACCCCGGTCCTCCTTCTCCCCCGGCGCCCCCCGGCCGCCGCCCCGCTTCTCGGGCAGGGAGTTCTGGTCGCGGGAGAGCGAGCTGAGCAGGAAGCCTGGGTCCACGCGCTTGCACAGGCGCTTGGCCTGCTTCTTCCTGCGCGGCCGGTACTTGTAGTTGGGGTAGTCCTGCATGTGCTGGAGTCGCAGCCGCTCCGCCTCGTCCACGTAGGGCCGCTTCTGGGACAGCGTCAGCGCCTTCCACGACTTTCCTGCTCACACAAGTCAGACAAGGCCGCCGTCAGTCTCTGCGCGGCTCGGGGCGCCCCCGTGCACCTGTCTCTGGGGCCGCCACACGCTTGCCGCCTCGGGTCCCCTGTCCCTCCCCCCACCCCAGTGCCCCCTCTTCACACAAGGCGCCCCACACTCCTCGCACCCTCTTCTCAGCCCACATCCTGCACGCGCAGTAAGGCCAAACCAACCTCTCCCACTTGCATGCTCCAAGGCATTCGTGCAAAAGACACACACACAAACACAATCATGGCACCTCTCCTATCAAAGCCACCAGACAACACGAATGTGTAAACAGTGTGAGATTCTCAGTGAATGGTCCACCTAACCCAGTGTCACCCACAGGACAAAAATATGTAGACCACAACATTGATTTGGGCTCCCTTCACCCTCAGAGGGTCAGTTCTTATCATTTGTGCATCCTAATGAAAACTCTGCCTTCCTGAGTTATCGCTGCCCTTCAGGAAGTGACACTATATTATTTATTTGTGGCATATGTCTATCACAGGTTTTCTTGTGAGGGAACTCAGGATCAGTCAGCTTCACAGATGGAGGTAAATTACAAGATGTAAACTACAGGGTCTCACTTATGGCAACAGAGGATTAGCCCTTACATTTGAAGGTCAAACAGAACCTTCATGCCACACACACACACACACACACACACACACACACACACACAAGCTATGGCTTCTGTCTACTGTGACCATGGCAGAGGGCACCTTATCAGCCAGACTCTCTATACAGAAGTAAACCCCTTACCTTCCCCGGATCTTTGTTTTCCCCGCAGTAAACCAAAACTCCCGTCTGAAGAAGCATCCCACAATTGTGTCCCACTGGTGCACAAATGCTGCTCTCATGTGTATTTTCTGTTCATCCTTTTCACTTGTGTGTAATTGCGTAGATTACTTTAGTGTCTCTTTCTTTCTTAAAGCACATTGCCCATCCCGCTGCAGGTTTTCTAAAGGTCACTTCTGGACACCTTAGATGGTTACCTCCTAGGGTAGGCTTGGGAACTTAAGTTCCCCTATGACTCTACTGTACCCTGAAGTCTGAGACAAACTAGCCCAGAGGGCAGCCCCCTGCCCCAAAACTTGGAAGGAAAGGGGCCGCATCTCCCACCCAGAGCACTCGGCACAGGGCCAAGTCCAGAGCTATGTCGTGGCTGCCCTTCTTGGGGGTGCTGGCTGGCCCTCGGTGTGAGGTACACAGAGGAGGCTGGAGGAAAGTGATCATCCAGTACCGTTTGGATGAAAGTATATAACACTATTCCAGTGATGTTGTCAATTAATACAATTAGCTCTCAGTTGAAAAGACAACTTTAAAAGTGTCAGGAACTCCAATTTTAGTATATGTGCCGCCAAAGCGAGCACTGTCAGGAACTCCAGATTTGGAGTTGGCCATTAGTTCCCAGCCTGTTTAAGGCCACAAGTTGTGGCAAGAGGCCCAAGACCCAGACACACCCACACCCTGACTGTGGACTGAATGTAAAATGTGACTCAAAGTTTCTGAGTGTACCGAGATATTGTAGTATTCATAAAATATAGGTTCATTTTTAAAACCACTAAATGTATAACTGTCTTTACCTGCTTTCTCATTCATAACATACATGAGTGCTACTGTGTGATGCTTTTAGAGTCAAAGACTGGAGAGCTAATAGTCAAAAAAGTCTGGGCTCTCGCATTCAGCCTTTTCCCTTTCCTAAGTCAGAAAGGAAAGGGCTGGGCAAGATCATGGGCTTGGGATGGAAATAGATCATCCTGCTGCCCCCTCCCCTTCAGCAGGTGTAGAAAATCCACATTTTTCAAAGCAACACTAGGTCAGTTTCCTTTGCCTAGTGCCAGGGGCTGTGTGGTTAAGCAGGAAGGAATCCATATCTTTCCTGCAAAATGCACTGTAACCTCTAGAAGCCTAAGTGCCAACTGCCAATAGGAACCAGCTTACAGGAGGCATTTGTTACCCAAGTCCCTTTGCCTGTCCCTTCCCTGGGAGCAGGCAGCCCCAATCCTGCAAGGCTCTCCAACCTGAGTTCTCCCACCCTTGGCTGGGCCTGCTCTATCCTCCTCACAAGAGCTGTGCTTGGGCAACAGGCGTAGCACCTGGGTCACACCAAAAAATTACGTTTAGGAGCTCACCAAAAAAAAAGTATATTCATTGCTTTAGAAATCTCAAGAAAAATATAAACTTTCTGCTTGAAGAAACTGTTTTATTATTGTATATCTTAATATATTTGTCTTTATGCCAACACAGTATAAAGTATGATTTTAAGTATTTTTTATCTGGGACAGGGCTCGCTAAGACACACTGGCCCACTAACTCGTCCTGGGAACAGCTAGCCAGGGGGCTGGGCAGAGGGTGGGAGGCTCTTTGAAACCAGCACTCTATCAGCTGCTTTGAAAGGGCACTCAAACTGCAAGAGGACCCCTTCTGCCAGAGGGCCTGTGGCTTTAGACAGCACAAAGAGGGGTGTCAGGCCTCATTCCACCGATCTGGGGAAGGAGCCCCAAGCTCCAGTGGAAAAAGGAAAAAGAAAAGGCTCCAAGCTGGTCCGGGTGGGGTTGCTGGGGGCAGGGCCAGCCTCGGGTGACCACACACTGTCCTTTTTCACAGGGCCTGGCGCCTGCTGGGCACACAAAAGTGCTTTGAAAGATTCCCATCCGTCAAAATGAATAAAAACTACCACGAAGGGCAAAGAGGTGAGGCGTTGGCTGGAGCTGATATAGTGCCCAGCTTCTGACAGTGGAGAGAGAAGAAACCCCCGACCTCCAGAACATCCTTTCTCTATTGGCCTGACTTGTCCCCAGCCCAGCGTCTGGGGCTGGGACCCCGGGGCAGCCCCAGGGAATCGGCCGGGTTCTGGGACATACCCGCACAGGCCGTCCTAAGCCTCCGAATCAAATTTTCTACACTCCTGCGACTGAGAAAGAGGCTCGAATCAAGTCCATTTTGCTGTTGGTTTGATAATTAAGTTAAAGCAGGAATAGGCCACCGCAAGGTCTCTCTTTACGAATATTCGTTAATGAGAGGTACGACCTCCTTCTGTGATTGTGCCCGAGGTGAAGTTCAGCGGATGATGGGTTTTCCTGTTGCCTTACACCCGACCTGTCCGTGCACGCGAGGATCTCCGAAGCCGAGTCCCCCGCACCAGGCCGCAGCTCAGACCCGCCCGTGCCCCAGGGCCCCTAACTCGGCTCCCGTCCCTTCCAGTGGGCCTCCCCGGCCACCCCGGCGGGCCGTGCCGGTTCACTCTGGGCCTGATCCACGCGTCTCTGCGTGGAATCCCAGTCCCCGCGCGCACACCCACGCTCGCCCAGATGCCCAACCTCGCGGGCACGGTGCGCGCCCCCGTGCGTCCCCCACGCCTAGTCTGTCCCACCCCCGCCCCGCGCGCCCTCACTGCACCCGCCCGGCCTCCAGCCCCCAGACCCCCCGCCCGCCGACTTCGGGCCGCGCCCCGCCGGCTCACTCACCCAGCATCTTGCTGAGCTCGGCGTTGTGCAGGTCCGGGTTCTGCACCGCCAGACGTTTCCTCTCGTCCTTGGCCCACACCATGAAGGCGTTCATGGGCCGCCGGATACGGCTCTCCGAGCCCTTGTCCCCCGGCGGGCGGGGGGCGGCCGGCGGCGACAGCCCGTCCGACAGCTCGGCTTCCAGGGCCGGGCACTCGAGACCCTCGGGCCACGGGTAAGTTCCTAGCAGCGAGGCCATGGCCGCACGGGGGTCGCCTCGCTTCGCGTCGTCGGGCCGGCGCTGACCTGGCCCTCGCACCGGTTGCGGCGTCCAACTTGGCCGGCAGCCGCGGCCCGGCCCCTTATTTATCAGCTTCGAGAGGCCGCGTCCTCCAATGACTCTCGAAGGCGGCGCGGCCCCTCCCTCCTTCACGGCGCGGGCCCCCCTCCCAGCGTCCCGGGCCGCCGCGTCCCGGCTCCGACCTGCGGGGAGGAGAGGCGGGAGGCGGGCCGCTTCCCCAGGGTGTGCCCGCCCCCGGCCCGCCCCTCCGTCTCCCCGGTGGTTCCCAGGGATCAGTGCCCCGAAGCCCCGGGGGCGCCCCTCCGCCCGCCAGCTCCCAGCGCAGGTGCCTCCGGCCGGGAGGCGGGAGCCGCCTGTGATCGCGGGGCCCGGGAGCGGGAGCCGGCCTCCAGCCCCTCGTCCCGACTGGCTGCGGCCTCCCAGGGCCAGGTTCCGCCAGCTCCTCCCGTGCGTGGAATCCTACGGAGAATAGAAGCCAAACAGGTTTCTCTGGGAATGGCCGGGCACGAGTGACTTTTGGCGATGACACCCGGCCTGTGACCTGGGCGGCCACAATCTCGCCCCCCACCCCCAGCCAACTTGGGCAGGCAAAGAGACTGGAGGCGGGGCTGGATCCCGTTTCGGGTTCTCCGTGGCACCCACTGGAGGGTTCCCTCGACGCTCAGCAGCTCCCTGGCTCTTCAGAGAGCACGCCTTCGGCCTCAGTTCTCTCATTCACCCTGGCCTCTGATGTCTTTCTATTTACACCTCTACCCCCACCCCACCCTGGTCTCTGGCGTCCCAGCCTCCAGTTCCCTCGCCTCCAGCCTTTCTCTCGCGAAATTCCCTTTTCCTGTCTTCTCTGTTCTTTGCCGACCATCAGTCCTGCTTCTCAGAGCAGAGTCCTTCTGTCCCTCCACCCCTGCAGTCTGACTATCCTAGGCTTTGGCACAAAGCGGGCTCCCGAGTTCCCCTCCTCCTGACACCACCCCCCTCACCCTAGACCAGATTGGGCCTGCGCTCCACTGGAAGGCTTGCGGGCTGGAAGCTCAGGGCCCTCTGTGGGGCACATAAAGCCCTGCTCAGAGGACAGCTCCTCATCCTGCTTCATCTTGTGAATAGGGCTGTTCCTCACTTGAGCACCAGCACACAGTAGGTGGTCAGGAAAGGCCGAATAAGTGGATGAATAAATGAGTGAGCAGATATGGCTTAGACACACTCTACTATATAAAACAGGGAAGTCGTGAGGAATCCGATCCTGGAATCCGATCCACAGAGTATTTACTGAGCAGCCATCGCCGTGCAGGGCTCCGCAGAGGTGACCCTGAAAGCACCGGCATTTTGAGAGGACCGTGGGATTGGGTCTGGAGGTAGGACCGGTCTTCAGTGCTGGGTTACCTAATGCATGACTCAGGGCTCTTCTCCCAGTCGGAAATGAGGAGGATACGACTGACCTCACAGGGCTGTGTGTGAAAGCTGAAACTCCATGCATACATGACGGTTGATGTTAATATAACTTCACATGCAGCCGGTAAATTCTAAGCCTGGACTTAAGGGTCCCTGCCTGCAGTGACTGACCTCACGGGTGCCTCTGTGGGCAACATACCCTCCGGAAGCAGCGCCAGGGCTAAGACCTGGTAAGCGGATGGAAAAATGCAACTTCTCAAGTCCCACCTTCAACCTACAGCGCCCCGGGCTTTACACGTAGAATAGATTGCCTACTTTTCCTCCCTCCTCCAGCCAGGACCCAGAGGCAGGACCCTAGGCTCCAGCTCTCCACCCCTTCGCTCTCGCGGGCCCCAGATGAACAGCAAAGGACGGGGAGCAGCCCTGGCTGGACAGTGGATGCCGGAGCGGAGAGAGCATCTTGGAAGCCGGGGTGGAGCGGGCGGAGCTGGCTGGCACCGGGGACCGGGAAGGAAGGGGGTGATTTGCGTAGTGAATGTGTCCGCGGTCTAGGTGGACTTCCCTATTTGGGGAAGCCTAGGCCGTTGCCCCTGTTGAACTCCTCTACCAGAAATCTCTCAACTAAAATCCCCAGACCGGAATGCTCCGGGAACCTCGGGGAGCTACGGCCGCGCCTGGCCGGGGGTGGCCCTAGTTGTGGAGAGAGAGACCGGATCCCCGCAGGTGTATTTGCGCGGCAGCCCCCCTGGAAGGACTCTACCCTTTCTAACCGCACTGCCTCTCCAGGACGGGACGATGGTCCGCAGGATCAGAAGCCTCTAGGGGACAGCGCCCCCTTGCCGGCCGCGGGCGTCCCCTTCCCCGCCTGCAGCCTCGCGCGCTCCCAGCGCGCGGTTCCGGAGCAGAGAGTGCCCGCATTCAAGCACCAGGTGAGGAAGATGCTCGGGCGCCGGGGAGCGCAGGGCTGTCCAGAAGGATTCCAAAGTCCGACAGCAGATGGAGGAAACGGCGAGGGCAGAGAGAATAGGTGTTGCGGTTGTTGTCTACAATAATTATTTCTGGCATTTCGTCCGGACAGAGCGCGCGAGCCTAGATTGTGCAGGACCTGGGCGTTAAACGCCGCGTTGCCAACAGGGGCTCCGCTCCGAGCGCGTGAGCTGTGAGCACCCAGGAACTCGGGCTCTCTAGCTGTCTCCCTTTATTTCTTCATTGATTTGCATCCACGCATTGATTCACCTGGGCAACTTTATGCAAAAGCGCCCTGGTGCGGGCGGTGCTCAGGGTTGCTGGGTAGCTGTGACCCCAGCTGCCTCTCGGACCTTCAGTGCCTGAGCTCCGCATGGAGCTCAAGCGTCCCCAAAGCCCGGGGCTCAGAGGGCTGAGCGAGAGGGTCCAGGACTGGCATGCCCCGTCCGAGGCATCCCCGATACCTGTCTGAGCAGCGCTGGGCCCAGGACCTGTCTGACCAGTTGTTGGCAGAGGTTCATCCGTGGAGATGGCGAGGTGCATTCAGGGCAACTATGCCAAGAAGGACTGAGATGTATAAGTCTGCGGTGCCGGGGCCTGCGGGCGCTTGGACCGCCGCGGGATGGGATGGGTGTTTCCGAAGCCTTGGAGAGTACAGCTGAGGGCTTGCCATGTGACAATTCAGGGGGACAGTGGACCTGTCTGCTCACAGACTGAGCCTTACTCTTGCGGTGTATATTATGCGAACTCTACCCTCTCTCAAATGACTTTTTTCCTTCTTCCCTTTTTCCTTTCCTCCTTCCCTGCTTCGCTGCTCACCTCCTTCCCTTTCTAGTCTCCCCCTTCTCCTCCTTCCCCTTTCTCCTACTTCCCCTCTCTCCTTCCTCCCCTCTCCTCTCCCATCTCCCCTCCCTCTCATCTTCCTTTAGGTTTGTTGTAGTTCACTGAACAGCATTTACAGGAACACAGGACTTGAAGTCAAAAATGGTTGCTTCAAGTTACTAGTGGTGTGATGATAGTTCATTCACCCGATCTCAGCCTCAATTTCTTCGCCAGTGAAATGGGGATAATACAGGATTCCTGACATGGTGTTTTTGAAAGAACCTCAGGCAACCGGTCCCATCACTTCATGGCAGATAGATGGGGAAACAGTGGAAACAGTGGCTGGCTTAGTTTTTCTGGGCTCCAAAATCACTGCAGATGGTGACTGCAGCCATGAAATTAAAAGATGCTTACTCCTTGGAAGGAAAGTTATGACCAACCTAGACAGCATATTAAAAAGCAGAGACGTTACTTTGCCAACAAAGGTTCATCTAGTCAAGGCTATGGTTTTACCAGTAGTCATGTATGGATGTGAGAGTTGGACCATAAAGAAAGCTGAGCGCCAAAGAATTGATGCTTTTGAACTGTGGTGTTGGAGAAGACTCTTGAGGGTCCCTTGGACTGCAAGGAGATCCAACCAGTCCATCCTAAAGGAGATCAGTCCTGAGTGTTCATTGGAAGGACTGATGTTGAAGCTGAAACTCCAATACTTTGGCCACCTGATGTGAAGAGCTGAATCATTTGAAAAGACCCTGATGCTGGGCAAGATTGAGGGCAGGAGGAGAAGAGGACAACAGAAGATGAGATGATTGGATGGCATCACTGACTCGATGGACATGGGTTTGGGTGGACTCTGGGAGTTGGTGATGGACAGGGAGGCCTGGCATGCTGTGGCTCACGGGGTCGCAAAGAGTCGGACCTGACTGAGCGACTGAACTGAACTGAACATGCACCTTAAATAACTGTGAAATGTTATATAATAATGAATGGATGGAACCTTAAATATAAAATTAATAGGGTTCAGCCCACAAAACTTTCCCCTCGAGGAGCTTCCCTGATTCTATTCCCAACTGAAGAGTTCTGGTGATTCTAGAAGGAGAGAGAAGGGAGGCGGGCACACATCCCTGCCTCGAGGCAGCAGGCCTGGCTCCTGACCCTGCACTCTGCCCAGGAGCACGTGCTGGCTGGCCATGCTGAGCTGGGGCTGCCGCGGCCCCCAGCCCTCCTCCCTGTGGTTTTGTGCACGTGTCTTATCGGGGCTTTCTGTCCCTCACACAGGCTGGAGGTCGAAGTCATCATCACCAGGATGGTCATCTTTGCTCACACTGACTTATCTGGACTCCACTGACCGCCCTTGCAAAGGTCATTCCCAGGTTGTCCTTGCCTCCATACAACCCTCTGTGAATTAGGCAGCCCAGATGGTAGTATTAATTCCCAGATAAGGCAGGTGGCAGAGCAGAGACCTGAACACACATCTCATCCTCAGGTCTCTGCTCCTCAGTTCTGGGGCTTCCCTGTGTCGGCTTCTGACTCAGATCAGAGCCCCACAGCAGACAGAGTGCTTCTAACGAGCACGGATGGTTAGTGCCACTCCTGGTGCTTCTAATCAGAGCATAAGTGCTTCTAACCCCTGCTTGTCTACCCTCTCCATATGTATCGCTCAAGTTCCACTGGACCTTTCCTCCTCCAAAGGGCACTTGAAGTTCAAGGTAAGGCGAAAAGCAAATGGGTAAACCCTGTTGCCTACAGGGGAGGCGGGAGACCTGGTCCAGGCCTGCTGGCTGCCTTCTCCTTCCTCCTCGCCCCCTCCCGCAGGCCTGACTTCCCTCTCAGAAACAGAGTTCCCCTCTTTCAGCCAAAAGAAATCTCTTCACAGTCAGAAGTTTAGGAGAAATTCATCATGTTCTTGGATTTAGAATAATTTGGGGGGATTAAACCAGACAGCAGAGATGTATGATAGACATGGAGGACCACCTCAGTGGACACAAGGACAGCTGGACAGAGTCCCACAGCATCCTAGACGTGACAGCTGCTCTGCAGGGCACCTGGGGGAGGTGGGAATAGGATTTTCAGATGACACTGCTCCTGAGTGCGGGTAGTGGAGGCGCCTGGTAACATCAAAACCCTTGATGTTTGGATTTGAGAGTAACAAAACACTGGGGTAGAGAAACTTGGGGTTTCCCAGATCAGACTCTCTGGTTACTACAGAATGCCCCCTCTACATGTGTGTGTTTATGTCTGATCAGTCACGTCTCTCAGCGAATGGGGGACAGATCCTGACCTAGAGCCGCAAGTCCAGTCCCATCTGTGCACATCTGAGCGAGTCTCTCGGCCAGCAAACAGGGTAGGCAGCCTCGGAGGCCCAGGGAAGCGCTGAGGGGCTTGCCTGTGCTGTGTGCATGCCCAAGACAGCGCCCAGGTAAGCGGTGCTCATCCCGGGATCTGTGTTTGCCCCCTCCCTAGCACTGAGGGCCAGGAGAGTTCCATGTCAAGAACAGATGTTTTCCACATTAATTTTCTCCTGCTCCACTCTGAACAATGATCAGATTTCCTTCTGCAGGGAAGCATGCGTGTAGAATGACTGCACTGAAATGATCTTTTTTTTTTAATGTTTATTTATTTATGTATGTGTGTGTGTGGTTGGTTGTACCGGGTCTACATTGCAGCAAGCAGGGACCTTTAGTTGCAGCAGGCGAACTCTTAGCTGTGTCACTTGGGATCTAGTTCTCTGACCAGGGATTGACTCCGGGCCCGCTGCATTGGGAGCGTGGAGTCTTAGCAACTGGACCACCAGGGAAAGTCCCTGAAATGATCTTTAATTGGTCAGAAGCTAAACTCTCAGACAAATTTAAATGGAAAACCAGCAAATGGCAAGAAAAACTAAGAACTGGTTCAAGGAGGTATGTTTCTGTCTCTTCAATCCTATTGCCTCTTCTTTTCAAATGTCTCAGAGGAAGAAGAGAGACTGACTAGGAATCACCTATAATTAATACAAAATGGGAAATATGTCTTTTCTGAGCCTATGTGAACACGTGTCAGGATAATGAGTGACATGATGAGGCAGGACTGATAGCGATCTCATCACGGGGCACTCTGTCATCAGGCAGCAATTCTGGTGTGAGAAACCAAGGATACTTCTTTATTTGTTTGGCTCTGTGTGATTGCTTTAATGGGTGGGTTTCAAGCTACCATTATTTTGTGTTTGGTTTTTTAATCAGATGCTCGCTGAGGTTCAGTGTACCCACGGAGAAGTGCACAGACATGCGTGCTGGCAGAGATTTCCCAGGGGACCGCACCCGCGTTAAGCACTGCTCACATCATGTGACAGAATGCTGCTGCCACCGCCACCAACTTTGAAATTCCTTTAGGGCAGGGACTGGGTGTCATTCTGTAATACTGTATCATAAAAAAATCAATTAATCCAATTTATACAAGACAGGAGAAGAGGAAAAAAGAAACAAACAAAAAACATATGGGACAAAATAGAAAACACAATAGGGTGTTAGATTAAAACCCAACTATATCAACGATTACATTAAGCATTTATGACCTAGCTACTCCATTTAAAAGGCGGCAACTGTCAGATTGGATAAAAAGAAGCAAGACTCAACTGCATGGTGACTGTAAAGAAATCCACTTTAAACACGAAGACACAGATGAATTAAAAGTAAAAGAATGGGAATTCTGGTTTCTAGTTTGCCATGCAAGGGGCTTAGAAGTTATCAGTCACATTTGTGTTGTTCACTCAAGTTATGTCCAACTGTTTGCAACCCCATGGACTGCAGCGTGCCAGGCTTATCTGTCCTTCAGTGTCTCCCGGAGTTTGCTCAAATTCATGTCCACTGAGTCAGTAATGCCATCCAACCATCTGATCATCCGCTGCCCTCTTCTCCTTTTGCCTTCAATCTTTCCCAGCATCAGGGTCTTTTTCAGTGAGTTAGCTCTCTGTATCAGGTGGCCAAAAAGTCCTTCCAATGAGTATTCAGGGCTGATTTCCTTTAGAATTGACTGGTTTGATCTCCTTGCAGTCCAAGGGACTCTCAAGAGTCTTCTCCAACACTACAGTTCAAAAGCCTCAATTCTTTGGCACTCAGCTTTCTTTATGGTCCAAGTCTTATATCTGTATGTGACTACTGGAAAAACCATAGCTTTGACTATATGGATCTTTATTGGCAAAGTGATGTCTCTGCTTTTTAATACGCTGTCTAGATTTGTCATAGCTTTTCTTCCAAGGAGCAAACATCTTTTAATTTCATAGCTACAGTCACCGTCTGCAGTGATTTTGTAGCCCAAGAGTATAAAATCAGTCACTGTTTCCACTTTTTCCCCTTCTATTTGCCATGAAGTGATGGGACCAGATGCCGTGATCTTAGTTTTTTGAATGTTGAGTTTTAAACCAGCCAAGTCACATTCTAACAACAAGAAAAAAAAGATGAACAAACCAAAAATCAACAATCTTCTTAGATCCATCAGAGAATTAGGTCACAGGATGTGAGATAATAGAAAATATATATTGGTCTCTGCCTCTGGTTCCTGGCACAGAGTTCCTGAAGCCCTTGTAAATTCCTAAGTGATAAGAGCACTAGGGGCATCTTTTGTTCTATTGAGGTGACTCTGGGTGGGCATCTGGACAGGGGCTGGTCACCAGAAAGACCAAAGCATAATTAGAAGCTTGGAATTTTCAGCCCCACCCTCCATCCTCCTGAGAAGGGAAAGGGGCTGAAAATAGAGTTAATCATGCATGAAAAAAACTCCATAGAAATTCTGAAGTACAGTATTCAGAGAGCCTTCAAGATGGTGAACGCATCCACATCAGGAGGGCGATGGGCCCCCAGCTTCAGGGGACAGAAGCTCCTGTGCTGGGGACCCTCCCCAACCTCTGACCTGTGTATCTCTTCATCTGACTACTCATGTGTATCCTTTATCACATGCTTTAATAAACTGTTAAGTGTAAGGAAGAGTTTCCCTGAGTTCTTGCAATTTGATTACACCCAAGGAGGCGGGTATTGGAACCTCTGATCTGTAATTTGTTGGTCAGAAGCAGGTGACAACCTGGGCTTGCAGCTGGGGTCTGAAGTGGGGCAGGGGGCCCCGGGTGGGGCAGTCTTTTGAGACCGAATCCTTAATGCTGTCTCCGGGTAGACGGCATCAGAACTGAGTTAAATTGTAGAACACCCAGGTGGTATTGCAGAAAATTGGTCAGTGAAAAACCACACATTTGGTGACCAGAAATGAAGTGTTTTGTCTGAGTTAGTGAAGGAGAGTCATAGGGAAGAAACATACAGTAGGGAAGAACTGGTCTGTTTGCTTCCCCACAACACCCCCACCCTTTGCCATTCAAAAGACAAAAACTGAGGTTTGGTCTAAACACAGGACAAGCTGATGCTCCCAAGACTGGAGAGATACAGATGGATACAGAAGAAGGGCAACTTACCAGAGGACAAACCATGAGGATAAACCTCCTCAGGAAGCAGCACCAGGTTCCTTTTTACCCAGTACATCATGTCTGGCTTTCAACAAAAAATTTACAAATTATACCAAAGGGCAAACCACACAGTTTGAAAAGAAGGAGCAAGTATCAGAGTAAATTCAGATATGACATGGATGTTGTGGTTATCAGACTGGGAATTTTAACTGTGATCAGTAATTCCCTGGCGGTCCAGTAGTTAGGACTCCTCACTTCCACTGAAAGGGCATGGGTTCAGTCCCTGATCTGGGAACTAAGACCCCACAAGCCTTGTGGTGTGACCAAAAAACAGAGAAAAATCTCTATGATTAAATTGCTAAAGGTCTAGTGGGAAAACTAGACAACATGCAAGAACAGATGGGTAATGTAAGCAGGGAGATGGGAATTCCAGGAAAGAGTAAAAAAGAGATGCTCAAAATCAAAAACACCGTCACAGAAGTGAAGAATGCCTTATGGGTTCATTAGTAGACTGCACACAGCTGAGCAAAGAGTCAGTGAGCTTGCTGCTGCTGCTGCTGCTAAGTCGCTTCAGTCGTGTCCGACTCTGTGCGACCCCATAGACGTCAGCCCACCAGGCTCCCCCGTCCCTGGGATTCTCCAGGCAAGAACACTGGAGTGGTTTGCCATTTCCTTCTCCAATGCATGAAAGTGAAAAGTGAAAGTGAAGTCGCTCAGTCGTGTCCGACTCTTAGTGACCCCATGGACTGCAGCCTACCAGGCTGCTCCGTCCCTGGGATTTTCCAGGCAAGAGTACTGGAGTGGGTTGCCATTGCCTTCTCCGCAGTGAGCTTGAGGACATGTCAATAAAAATGCCCCAAATTGAAAAGCAAAGAGAAAAAAGACAAGAAAAAAAAAAAGAAACAGTATATTCAAGAATGGTGATTCAGGGACTTCCCGGCTGGCCCAGTGGTTAAGACTCTGAGCTCCCAATGCAGGGGGCCCAGGTTCGATCCCTGGTCAGGGAACTAGATCCCACATGCTGCAACTAAGACCTGATGCAGCCAAATAAATGAATAAAAAAAAAAAAAAAAAAAAAAAGAATGGTGATTCAACTACAAAAGCTGTAAAGTGTTAGTCACTCAGCCATGTCTGATTCTTTGCAACCCCATGGACTGTAGCCTGCCAGGCTCCTCTGTCCATGGGATTTCCCAGGCAAGAATACGAGAGTGGGTTGCCATTTCCTTTTTCGAGGGATCTTCCCAACCCAGGCTTCCATGCCCAAATGGACTAAGTTATACCTTAAGCAAAATTAATTCAACTATTCAAAACAAAAAATCAAATGTAGTACTCAGGCTTCCATGCCCAAATGGACTAAGTTACATCTTGAGCAAAATTAATTCAACTATTCAAAACAAAAATCAAATGTAATACCCATAACCTTTCCAGGATCAAAAAAGGGTTGGGCCTGGGGAGACACCATTCCAACGGGCACTTTGTGAACTGACGACCTTGGTCAAGGTACTTAGAAACTCTGAACCTCTTTCTTCATCTTCAAGGTGGGGAATGTCGTGGGGTGGCTCTCGCGGCGTGGAGGAGAGCAGAATCGCTGCTCTCGGAGACGGCAGTTTGGAAGGGCCCTCTGGTTTGGAAGCCCAAGGACACTTGTCGCGCCTCTGCCGGCACCGGCTCGCACTGTGCGTTCATCTCGGGTTGGCAGCACCTCGCCCCATCACAGCAGGATGTTGTAATCCCTCCAGGCTGAATTGCAACAACTTGCTCGACTCAGCCCACCAAGGAGACCCAGGGAGGGCAGGATCCGGAGTCTGAGTCAATGTGACCACACCCGGCCTGCCTCAGGGCCCAGCCCACAGCTCGCCTCCCAGTGGGAGTGCTAAGCCCTCCTGGGACTCTTCTGTTTTCAGGATGACCTGGCCACACCTTCCTCTGCTGCACCCAGAGCCGGTCCCCCACGAAGGGGTTCGGGAGCCCCCGGTGACAGGGAGCTGGCCCTGCTGCCAGTACGTCCTCTTCTGAGGGGCCACCAGTGCCTTCCCATGACTGGGGTCCCCACTTCGTGTGATGAGTTAGTTGCTAAAGTGAAGTGAAAGTGATAAGTCACTCAATTCTCTGCGGGAATTCTCCAGGCCAGGATACTGGAGTGGGTAGCCTTTCCCTTCTCCAGAGGATCTTCCCAACCCAGGGATCGAACTCAGGTCTCTCACATTGCAGGCGGATTTTTTTTACCAGCTGAGCCACCAGGGAAGCCTGATTTAGTTGCTGAGTTGTGTCCAACTCTTGCGACCCCGTGGACTGTAACCCGCCAGGCTTGTCTGTCCGCGGGGTGTCCTGTAGGCAGCTCTTACTCTCATTCTCCTCTTGTGCTCGGAGGAAGAGACAGACTGCATTGAGAGTCTTCTCCAGGTGTTTCACTAGGTCCTTTTTTCATTTAATCCCACAACCACCACTGGAGGAAGGAAACCTTGAGAATGGGGCCCTGAGAGGGGCCATTTGAGCTCCCAGTGGCGAGGTGACAAGGAAGGCGTGGGGGTAAAGTGGGGAGAAGTTCATGATCAAGCCCCCAGGCTGGGTGTGGAGGTCTCAGACATAGGGGTTCTCGTGTTGAGAATCGGAAGGAACTCCCAAGTTGGGGCTGTAGCTATGGCGGTGCAGCCCTGATTGAGCATCTTCATCTCGGGATACACTTCAGGCCTTCAGGGCGCGGTCCCTGCTGTGGTCTTTTCATCTGCTTCTTCATTTAAGGGTCGTCCTGAATCTGCGGTGTGCCAGGCACTGTCCTGGGAGCTCCAGGAATACAAAGATTAACTCTGCCTCCAGAGTTGATGGGGAAAATGATACATCCCAAAGTTGTAACACAGGGCTTCCCAGGTGGCACTTGTGTAAAGCATCCGCCTGCCAATGCAAGAGACATGGGCTCTATCCCTGGGTTGGGAAGATCCCCTGGAGAAAGAAATGGCAACCCACTCCAGTATTCTTGCCTGGGAAACCCCATGGACAGAGGAGCCTGGCGGGCTACAGTCCGTGGGGTCCCATGCAGCCCCTCACCAGGGGAAGCCACGAGGATGAGGGAGAAGGGGACTCTTCTGCCAGCCAAGGTGCTGGGCATCGCCCCTGAGTTCTCACACCTTCATTTCCCCAGGTTCTGAAGGCTGGATGGAGTTGGGATCTGCCTTCAGCTGTTTTCTATTTTCTTAACAAATGTTTGTTCTTTGTTTGTTTACTTCTGACTGTGCTGGGTTTTCGTCGCTGCGTGTAGGCTTTCTCTAGCTTCCTTGAGCAGGGCTGGCTGCTCTCTGCTGTGATGCCGACCTCTCGCTGCGGCGGCGTCTCGTGCCGCAGAGGACTGGCTACAGAGAGCAGGCTCAGCAGTTGTGGCACACGCCTTTAGTTGCCCTGTGGCCTGTGGCTCGTGGAATCTTCCCGAATCAGGGCTCGAATCCATGTTCCCTGTGTCAGCAGGGGGATTCTTATCCACTGCGCCGCCAGGGAAGTCCTGTTAATAGGCTTTTGTTCCATCTGGGTTCAAAGGGTGTCCCGGCTGTTAGGTGAAGGGAGGCTACCTGAAGGCCACCCGCTCTAGTTCTTCCACACCTGGTTCCCTCAGCTGATGCGCTGGTGACAGGAGGGACAAGGGGAAGGGGAGGTTGAGATAGAAGCTGGGGTCTTTCTCACACTCCCCACTTACACAAAACACGTTTCTAGATTACTCTATATGGAGGGATGTGGCTTCTCAGGTGGCATAGTGGGAAAGAATCCACCTGCCAATGCAGGAGACACGGGTTTGATCCGTGGGTTGGGAAGATCCCCTGGAGGAGGAAATGGCAGCCCACTCCAGTATTCTTGCCTGGGAAATCCCACAGACATAGGAGCCTGGTGGGCTACGGTCCATGGGGTCACAAAGAGATACTACTGAGCACACACGCATATGGAGGAATGTGCATATAATTCTGCCTATTTATCACAGAGTTAAAAATGTTGTTAATAAGGGAGATTGTAGGAGAAAGTCACTCTTCAGGTTCAGGTCAAATGAGTCAGCAAAGAACTTCCCGAAGCTCACCACCCAACTTGATAACGCCCACATGACAGCTGAGGAAGGTGCAGCACCATCAAGCCTGTGTAAACGTAGCCAGGTCTCAGGTATGGCCCACAGAGTATGTCCCAGGGCACGGCAACGCATTCCCAATGACACAAGTTGGTAGGTCTTGAGGGTGGGTGGACCCTGTACTAAATTTGTTTCTCTGTCCTGAACTGGCCTGGGCGCAGCCTGAGGTTGGGGCTCAGTAGACATTTTCAGAACTAATAAATGTCTTTCAGCAACCATGTACTTTTCTCTGAGGAAATGTGACATGGGACATACCAACAGAAAATTTAAGATGAAACTGGTTACACAATTCTTCCTTTGGTCAAATAATTCACTGTGCTGTAGTTTTCCTTAAAAGTTGACTACTTATGTGGCGGTAAAGAATCTCCCTGCAATGTAGGACACGTGGGTTTGATCCCTGGGTCTGGAAGATCTTCTGGAGAAGGAAATGGCAACCCACTCCAGTATACTGGCCTGGAGAATCCCATGGACGGAGGAGCCTGGCGGGCTCCAGTCCATGAGGTTGCAAAGAGTCGGACACAATTTAGCGATTAAACAGCAACGCTTCTGCAAAAGTTCAGCTCAGGTGGGAGGAAGGCACCCTGCCATCACCCCTCGCTGGCAACCCAAACGCCCATTCCTCCCTACCCTTTCCTACGCACTGCCTCTGTTTGCATCCCCTGCGCTGACCCCATCAAGGCTTTGAGCGTGGCTTCTGAGTGTATTCAGGATTTCCTAAGTGAAGAGCATATTTTCCTCAAGGAGTCTAGTCATCCTCTTTATGAGGACACGATACTAATTTGCTCAGTAATAACTGAGCGCTATAAAACCTGGTATCAGAGCATCCAATCTGACCTGGCCAGCTCCACAAGCCAGTGCAACAGGCTCCAAACTGCAGTGGCTGCAGAACCTGCGAGACAGACAGGGTGACGGCGGGGAATTTCTTGCTCAAATCCAAGGCAGGCGCTGCTGGCCGGACCAGAGGCTGAGATCGCTGCGGCAGACGGTGCTGACACGTTTCTCTGATGTTGTTCCTAAAAAACGCAGGTCCCGGCTTGTCCTGCCAGGGTCAGCCAGCAGGTGAGTAGAGAAGAGATACGCACCGTGGTATGAAACAACTGCTCGTTTTGGTTTCACCTTTCAGGAGCATGAGTATTTTCTACAAACTGGAAGGAATTCCATCTTTGTTTCATAGACTGGCAAACAGGTCTTAGGAAGCTGAGTTACTCACACAATATCCCACCAACCTCTTGACCACGATGGAAAAGAAAAACCTATTGAGAATTTCTAACATGCCATGAACCCAAAAGTATTTTCCGGTTTGTATGAACAATACTAACTCAAGTTAACTGTAAAACTCTTTGCAGTTTGCCAGCTGCTTTCAAATATATTCTCATTTAAAAGTAACTAGGGCATGTGAAGAGCATCAGCCATAGAAAATTTTGCTAAGATCCCGCATGTCGCATGGCCATGGCCACAAAAAAAAGAAGAAAAAAAAGAGAATTTTTTTGCTAGGACAGGTGACGTCACAAGGGTGAGGACTAAATAAAAAATCGTGGGTGTGTGGCCAGGGAAGAGAAGGGACTGGAGCATCGCTGGTTCCCTGGGAGCAGCATCAACCTAGTGATAAAAATTGAAAGAGGTCCTTTTATAAAATACAGTTTACCCATAAAAGGGGATAACAATAATAGTTAACAATAATAATAGATAACAATAGATAACAATAGTTAACAATAGATAACAATAATAGTTATCTTACTGGGTTGTTTGAAGACTAAATGAGTTGATTTATTTAAAGTGCTTGGAACAAGGCTGGGCACATAAGACCACATGTAGTAATATTATTTTCTATTACAATTAACAGTAAAGCAAAGAAGGGCATTACCGACAACATTTAAGAACCTCTTAATGGCAGAAAGATTTTCCTAGGCACCTACATTCCCCTCTTAAAATTGAAGGATGCCAAAGAAAGCATTAACAGCTACAGTATTAACATATTTTCACCTAGTGAGATAACCTAATGCAAAAAACATGGCTCATATATTAACTGTTTTTAAAATATCACGCCTATGAAATTCAGGTGTCCACATGCACTTCATTGTTCTAAATTCCACCTTAGATCCAGAAAACGAAGTGGCCTGAGAAAGAGATACTTCAGAAAAATGGAAGCTGAGCATTTCTAGAGAAAAATAAAAGATTCTGTGTCAAAGCAAATGGTCACACTGTCTGCTCTTTGCTGCGTGTGTGCCTTTTTCTCAGGCTACCCTCTCGATTATTAAAGTCATCTGGTTCCTTCTGTGGCCCACTAAAACAATCATCACGGTCTACAGGTGCTCTCCGTGAGAGCCACACTTACCTAGTCTCACGATGTCACTGCCCTGGGCTTCCAGCTCTGAGAGCGCCCCGCAGCCCCTCCCTCCTCTGGTCTTCCTACCACCCCATGAACCCCAGGTGACTGGTGTGCATTTAGCTGCTCCCTAAATGCCCATTCACTTCCTCCTCCTGCACACAGTTCAGCATATTCTCCTGACTCTTCATTTTTATTGGTAAAGGAAGTTAAAGTAAACAAAAGGCAAAAAAGAGACAAACCCACCCCAGTCTATATACATATAAAGATAATTATCTTTAGGTTTTCTACATGGCCACTCCCTTCTGAAATTCTAGTTCCATAACAAGACAGGACAAGCAGAGATAACTTGGGCATGTGCCTTCTGGGAAGAAAAGTGACTTTAAAAATCTTTGGTGCTTTATTATACCGGACCTTGCTTGGAATTCTAAACGCTGAGGGCCACGATAAACTCAGAAACTAGACCTCATAAGAATTTTCCCTGTGGTGTGTGTGTGTATACTTTTAAGCAGTCAGCATCATTCAGAGTATTAGGAGACTCAAATCAAACATACTTCATACACTTTCTCCGTTTTAAGAATCTCAGGGCCATGCTTCTTCATATATAATGTGTGACCCCAGGGGTTTAAATCAAGGGCATGAGTTCATCAGGTGGTGGTTTGAGTTTTCATTCCTCTTATCCAGGAGCATATCTACAAATCAGGTGGAAGGCAGCACATTGCCCGCCCGCGTGCCACAGCCCCGCGGCTCCAGACAGGTCTGCAGGATGGGGAGCAGGCAGCCAGCAAGGGCTAAGAGGAAAACCGGGAATGGAAAATAAGAGGGGAGCAGGGAGGAGGGAGTGCAAGGGGGAAAGGATGCAGAAGAGAAGGCAGAGGTCAAGAGAACAAAGAGAGCGGAAGAGAGGAAACCACAGCACTGGACCTCAAAACCCGCTGCACTTTTCTTTTTCATTCTGTGTCCCAAAGAGGTGTCATGGTGTCTGCAGTTTTCTGGGGAAACCCGAGTGTGGAGAGTTGAACCATCACACAGGCAGACAGGGTGTGTCGGGGCGGGTATAAACACAGGAGGTGACACCAGTTGGTGTGAGCAAGGCTGAAGGTATCTTTTACACTTTATGTAATATTCATTTATTTTATTACTATTACGGGAGTCTCAATCGTGATGAAATTAACTTCATAAACTTAACAGTCTCATTGTTTTGTTTTGTTTAGCCTCCTGAGGATCTCCTGATGGTCAGAGGTGAAGAGGAGCTCTCTCTAGGGGATCTGTCCTCAGGGACCCCAACTGGATACGTATCTGACCTCCGACTCCCGCTGAGGAACCGCGAGAGGCCTCCTGTGAGAGCCGGGAAGTTAAACTGTCTTCACTGTCACCTTACTGCTTCAATCTGCAGTCTTGGGGAAGAAGACCTCAAAATGCACGGCTGTCACTGCTCAGTGGGGGAGCGAGCATTAGCGCAGTTTCCCCATCACCACCAAACCAGACCAAAGCAACGCTCTGATTTGGGAATGTAATCATATAAAACCAACTTGGCAGAGACACGTGGGTTGGCTATAGAACAGAAAGAACTCTCTGGATGCCTTTTAATCCTTTAATTAGACTAAGTCCTTCAGAAGCAAGCACAGTTCATTGTTACTGAAGGAAACCAAGAGCAAATACAGACAGTGAGAGACACACACACGTGTGTGCATATAACGCTGTGCTCACACGAAGGTGAATAAATGTGCCAAAGGACTCAGAGTCTAGTGAGAAATTTATTTGTCTGTGACAGCCATGACTTGGAACATTGAAACGTTCTGGGAACAGGATTTGGGAAAACGTGGTGCGGGCGAGACGCGGCAGGGGCCAGGCATGTCGGAGGCGGCGTGGCCCCCCGGGTGAACCCGGCTGACGCCCGGCCGGGAGTCTGTCCCGGCAGCGCCCCGACACAGAGGAGCTGGGAGGCGCTGCCCCAGAGAACTTACTTGGAACCTTTCTTCTTTTTCTTCCTTTTCACTGGTGTTTCATCTAGCGTACTACCCACTGCTGCTTCAACTTGCTCTGGTCCCTTTTCCTTTTCTCTCCTTTTCTTGGGCTTTGGTGGGAAGTCCTGCTCGTCGAGTGGCCCCACGCGACCCTCTCCAGCCCCAGCTGAAGCCCCAGGATTCTCGTCCCAGCGAGGGTCTCCCAGCTCACATTCCACTTGGTTTCTCTTCTTCTTGGCCTTAGGTTGGATGTCGTTGTCTGCATTTTTATCTTTTGCCTCTTTCTTTCTCTTCTTCCCCCCTTTCCTTTCCACTGGGGTCTCTGAAGCCTCGGGCCCTGCAGCCCCGCCTTGCGCCTTGCTCTTCCGCTCCGCCATGCGCCTGGCAAAGTACTCGCCGATGGTGAAGGCGCTGGTGGTCGTGCGGGAGGTGTCCGTCTCCTCCGTGGCAGACGGGCTGGGGAGGTCCTGGGGTGGGGAAGAGTGAAAAACAGTTATTTACCAGCTAATTACGCCTCACCACATCCAGGAGGCCTCCGCCCGGAGCCCCACACACTTGGCAGCCCAGAGACCAGGCTAGGGGACCAGGTCTCCCCTCGTCTCCTCCTCCTTGCTGGCCAGAGCCGAGCTGCACGACACGGAACAAGGCGGCCAGGTGCACCGGCTGAGGACTGCCCAGGGCCGGAGGCCGGACAGGAAGACGCTAACTTCACAAGGTAGACGGCAAGTCACCTGGACGGAATTCTGAGTGAACAGCTCCTTGGCAACAACACGATAAATGGCAACAAAAGTCCTAGAGGCTCAGAAACAAAGACCCTGAAAGCCCGGAGCTTTGTGGTTTCATCAAGACACCTCCTTCGGCTCGCTGTGGATACACAGGCTTTTGTGCCCTGACCCACAAGCTTAGAAACTGTGTATATGTAAACCCCAGAAGCCACATGCCAACCTGGACCCTGGTGTGTCCAGGGCACCTTCTTTTCCCTCCAAAGGCAAAGCGTGGCCCTCTGGCAGCCACTCAGGGGAGGAGGCGCCAGGGCTGGGAGACGGGAGATGTCCCCTCCCGCCCCCCAACTGCCGTGACCTAGACACTTGTGGCTGTGTCCGTCCTGCTTCTAAATGGAGGAATTACTCACTCGTAACCACTGGGATTAACTGCGGTTTACATTTTAATTTTAAATAAATACACTCCCAGTTGTAAAGCTTGAGAAGAGAAAAAAAAAAACCCTAACTTAATAGGTTGGGGAAAAAATGAAATGCTAGTATCACACCATATAGGTTGTGGCTGGCTGGTAGTAAGGAGATAAAAAGGTGTGTGTAAAAAAGGAAGTACCTTCAAGTGGAAGAATATAAGGACTGTGTTTTAAGTAAAGTCAGTGTCTGGAATAATTTTGCCCACAGTCGTTTAAAATAAGCCATTAAGCAATTAAGCTAAACTTAGGTTTTCATAATTACCTGGGTTCTTCCTTCATATTCACTTATTCACAGAGGAAGAGATTGGTTGTCCGACCCTTTCCAGGTTGGAAAACAGTTTTCTAAATAAATCCATTTCCAATTGGAGTCCACAAATTATTCTGAACTTGGCGGGCAAAACTCTGTTCATGCAGCTAACTTTATTACAACCAACACATATAACTGAACTACATATCTTCTTGTTACAGCAACACTCCAGACCCAGCCCAGTGGCCTCCAGCCTGAAGCTCTGACTGACTCAGTATTATTTCAGTGGGCAACGGGGCTTTGAATGGCCATTGCCCCAGACAGCTGTCACCAAAGATACCTTACCAACAACAGCAAACTTATTTGATCAATACAAACCTAGTTTTACTCAGGGCTAAAAACACAAAATCATGTAGTCAGTTTTTTAAATTTCAAAAGGTAAAATGTAGAACACCTTTAACCAAGGTGGAATAAACCAACTGAGCTTTTTAAATGTTATCTATCAAAATAAATAAATAAATAAATGTTATCTATCAGTATTCGATTTTGCCTGGAAGCCCAAGAAGTAATTTTGAGGAAAATTTAAAATTAGCTGCACAGGAGCCAAAAACAAGGTCACTTTGTCTTCTGGTTCCTCAAATGTTGAAAAAGATCTGAAGTTTTGCAGAACAGGATGAAAAATCTTAAGACTCTCTTGATCCCAGCCAATCCCAGTCTCATGGACAAGAAAGGTCCTGCCTTCCATGAAGTAAGGGCACACAGCCACACACAGCAAGTCTGTATGAAGGCGGCCTGTTTATATAAAACAGGGCTTATTTAGTTTCACAGTATTAAAGGAGTTTGTTTTATGTGGGCCAACTCCTCTGGGGCGTCTCTGTGTCTTAGGAGCTCAAATTCAAGTCATATCCTATGGCTCCTTACCTTGTTCACTCATTTATTACCTTCTGAATTCCTGCTTTTAACAGTTAAATCACAGGAACTAATTACTGGTGTTAATCACACTTTTAGTTACTAGAAAATACAAGATCATTTTTGAGTCACTTATTGAATTCAGCGGGCCTTTCTAGTCCCAGAAAATAACTCTGCTCATAATCAACTCCTCTGGTGATGAGGATTTTGATAATCACGGGCCACTGCACATCAAGCTCAGCAGGGCATGGAGACAAGCCAGAGGTGCCGGCACCCAAATGCTGTTGATCCCGAGGAGAGTGTGGGCAAGACAATGACTTTCGGGGAGAGCTGGGGAATGCCAGGGGCAGCCTCCCACACTCCAAGAGTGTATCTGATTTAAACACCATGGACACGAAGGAGGGACAGGTTGCAAATCTGAATGCTGTAGGAGCAAGGAAGGCCCTGGTCTCATATTTCATGCTTTTACAGATCCAACACCCCATTTTACTGCAGTGATTACAATTCTTGTTTCTATATTCTCAGCCACAAATGTGAAAAATGCACACTTCTTCAAGAAAACTAATACTTTTCATATCTAGTTGCTTCTTCAAAGTAAATAAGTACTGAGAAACGCGCTAGATACTTTTTAGTACTGAGATAGAATCCACTCGCTTCTTCCCAGGTTTCCACTAAACACATAATGCAACCTCAAAAAAATAAATTCTGTAATACCAGATGTGACTCACACTACTTCATAAACTTTGAGACTCCCAATTTGCTAGCAGTGTTCTAAAAATGAGTAAAATAAGTTTAACTGGAAAACTTCCTGGTTCATACAAAATACTAGCAAGGGAGGTATGGCTAACTAATGATTTTACCAAATATTTGATTAACCTCAGGGATTTAGGAAACCTCTTCTTTTAAAATTCCAATTTCTGCTATTAACTAATGGAGAGCCTTAGATAAATCCCATAACTTCTCTGGGTCTCAGTTACTAAGCAAGTGAAATAAGTAGATTAGATTCAACTTGAAAGTCTAAAGGTTACTGAACTCTGAAATGATGTTCGGGGCAGCCATTCCTCTGGGCCACCGAGAGCAGAGGAGGGAGAGTGAGGCCGGAGAAGCAAGTAGCAGGATGAGCTCGGCTCAGAGAGGACGAGCACCCCAACTGCCAAATCAAGATGCAGAAGTGCTAGCGATGCACTCACAAGTCCATGCACAGAAAATATTTTATATTAACCACCTGTATAAAAATACTTTATACCAACCATCTGCCAGAGAGCAGATCTAGTAATCCACTTAGGAAAGCAGAAGGGGCCAAATACTATTTGCACTGAATAATTTGTAAGAATACATTTAAAAGAATTAACACTATATATTAGAAGCTAAAATCAATAAAAGCAAGAAACTGGGGTTGACTATTAACTGGAATATGAATCTATTTTAAACTTACTTCCTGGAAATCACTCCAATGTTTCTAAAAAAAGGTGGTAAGAAGCTGTAACTTTTAAAATAGCAATCCCATTTTGTACTTAAGGGTTTTTTTTTTTAAAAATTATTATTATTTATTTATTTGGCTGCATCTTGTCTTAGTTGCAGGCTTCCCAGGTGGCGCTAGTGGTAAAGAACCCACCTGCCAACATAGGTAGACATAAGAGATGTGGGTTCAATCCCTGGGTCAGGAAGATCCCCTGGAAGAGGGCACGACAACCCACTCAAGGATTCTTGCCTGGAGAATCCCATGGACTGAGGAGCCTGGCAGGCTGCAGTCCATAGGGTCACACAGAGTTGGACACAACTGAAGCAACTTAGCACACACACAGTCTTAATGGAGGCGTGCAAAGTGTTAGCTACAGCATGTGGGATCTAGTTCCCTGACCAGGGATCAAACCTGGGCCCCCTGCATTGGGAGCGTGAAATCCCATGGACAAAGGAGACTGGCAGGCCACAGTCCATGGTGTCATAAAGAGTCAGACACAACTGAGCACACCCACATCCCACAAGCATCTCGGGTGCCTGAAAGATGCCCGTCACCTTTTCTCAGAAGAGGCTGTCCTTTGCTTTTGTTAGGCGCTCTCTCTAGAGGCTGCCAGCTCCGTGAGCCATGTGCTCAGCCTCTCTGGGTTCCCTGTCCTCCGTGCCACTCAAATACCCCATCAGATGGATTAACAGTAAAAGGACCAAATAAAGAGGGTTCTCTTTATTATTCTCAGAAGACTGTTGTTAGTAATGTTTGAGGCAGGGAAACACAGCAGTCTGGATAGAGAATTTAGAGAAAAGTTTAACAGCAGATGCACCTTAAACCTAAAATCTTACCACTTGTGCTAAGCTTACAGTCCAGGATGAAGTTTAAAGGCAAAACTTAGCAACCCAGCCTTTCTCATGTGTCACTGCTGATTTTAAGTGACAAGATGATTGAAGCCTTTTGATTTCCACACCAAGACACAGAGATCACGGTGCAACAGTAATCCTTCAGTGAGCTTTTCTCACTGAAAGGAAAAGCAGACACCAGCGCTCCAGGGTGATAGACTCGGCAGTGGGGTCATTAGCTCTGAGTGCTGTGGCTTGTGAAGAACAAAAGCTCACTTCCACCCTGGCCTGTCGTCAGCTTGCGCTGGATCCGTCTGGGAAGAGTTAAGAGAGCTTGGCAAGTGACGAGTTCGAAAGAACACTTGGCATATTTTCTAAGCTCTCCAGAGGGACAGTTCTGACAAACACAAATTAATTACGTCTTGATGTCATCGTGGGAGGTAGAAATTGCACCCATCCACTTAGGACAGTGATGAATTCAGGTCAGAAGCGATTTCATGTCCCATCAAGAGGAGGGCAGAGCTGAGGTGAGGGCGGTGCCTGACTGTGGGGGCACGAAACGCTTTGCCGACAGAGGGGGCAGAGGTCGCTGCTGGGGTCATCCACTGTGTTCCCTGCAATGCTCTTCAGACCCTCCGTATGCAGCCGCAGGCATCACTTCCTTAAAGATCAAGTACAAAAGCGCCTCCCCCCAGAAGCTGGTCCCTTGGGGAAGGACCTCTCTTGTTTACTACCTGTGACTAGCAATTTGTTACTTTTACCTTCTGGTCTTGTACAGTCTGCTTTTTAAGCATCTTCCCATGGAAACTGTAAGTCCCCTGAAGGCAGGAACCATTGCTCTTTCATCGTAGCAAGCTTCTCAAGAAAAGCAAACACATGGTGCGGGTTCCAAGAAAGCACCAACCCCGGCAGATCAAGGCTGGGACGTGCTCCCACCACCCCCACTGCACCAGACGCTCTGTGTCTGCTGGCTCAGGGTCCCCTGCAAGCCAGGCAGGGCTAATGACTAGAAGGTGCATGGAAGAGCGGGAAGGAAAGACAGAGCTGGCATTCTGAGGTGGCTGTTCTTCCTACAGGATGAAACCATGCTCCTCTAATCAGATGCCACCTTGCCTCTTGGGGCTACTGCAGGTACATCCCATTGCCTTTTTAATGTGATCAGCTGGTTACTCCCTGTGGCCCTGAGCAATGCACAGTTCTGCCAAATGATCCACTCATGTCTCCTCTGGTCTGTTATTCCACTTGTTATCACACCACCTTCCAGAAAATTAGGTATTAATAAATCAGCAAAATGAGGTGGTGTGTTGTAGGGGTATTGTCACAGGCATGATGTGTGGTGAGCTGAACACAAGCAATAAAATAACCTGCGAGGTTTAAGCTAACTGTTCTTGCCATCAAAAGAAGAGACTGGAAAGCAAGAGAGTTCTAGGGTACAGAGGCAAAGGTAGGAGACATTCTGAAAAGACAAACAGTCGGGTCAAGTTCCACGAGAAGCCCCACGTTGACAGCAGCCTGCAGGTTGTCTTGAGCTGATCACACAACTGGTGAGGCTGCTGACTGCAGGCAGTCATCAGAATGGTTTGTCTCCAAAGGTTAAGCTCAAAAGTGATCAACACGCTGGTTAGAAAATACGGACAGTGTGACTCTGTCGACACCTCTTCTCTTGCCTTCTATGGCATCTTTTTGGTTTCCATATGATTGAAAACAGTGTTTCACTGACAAAGAGCTATTTCTGCACTCACAAGAAGTTTACGCAAGTGTGAAATCTTGCGTGTTTTGTTTTTGGTTTTTTTTTTTTTCAAGATTATCATTTACTCACATCTGGAGTTAGGCTAAACATACAAAGTTAGGCTAAACATCTCAGGAAATAACCAGCCTTGTGGAATCTGCCTGGAAGACACAATCACTTTCAGGTGGGCAAGTATCCCAAGAGTTAAAAACAAATACAAGACTCTACTGACCGGAGGGAAGGTTTGATTTGAAGAGAGGTTAAAAATAAAAAAGTACAATGGGACTAGAATTATGCAGCACCTCTTAACTTTATGTGTGTGTGTGTAATGTGTATCTGCTCATGCAAACAGGTTCTAGGGGCCTGTGCAGGGGTTCCAGGAAGGCTCGAGTTCTCTCTCTTTTTTTTTTTTTTTGCCGCAGCACACAACATGTAACATACGGGACATGTAATATCAGTTCCCTAACCAGAGATCAAACCAGTGCCCCTCATCCCCATGTTGGAAGTGCAGAGTCTTAAGCACTGGACCACCAGGGAAGTCTCCAGGAGGGCTCTTTCTAGAACAGGGCAAGCAGAGAACAGCCCAAGGGCCAAATCCAACCGCTGCAGATCTTTGCACACCTCACGGTGTGCTAAGAACGGTTTTTACATTATAAATAGTTCAGGGGGAAAAGAAAAATCAAAGGAAGACTATTTCATGACATGTGAAAATTATGTGAATTTCAAACTTAAAGTTTTGAATTTCATCAGAAAAAAAAAAAATTGTGGAAATGTGTTTTTTCTCCAGTATATATGTAAACTAAGTAACTAAGCTAAGTAAATACCTGCTGAATGAATGAACTGATTGTGAAATATAATCTGCTATTTGGAAATGTTAGATGCATGTGAAGTACATACACGCACACACATACACACACACATATGGAGTTGGAGGGCTTGAGGCTTCGATGAAGTTCTAATTTCAGTCTCTTGCTACTTTACTGAATTATACTGGTGAGTGCTAGAGAGGGCTGCTATTTGCCATTTGATTTCTGACAGACAAGGAAGAAGTTTGGTTATGAAGTGATCTGATGTTAAAGAGAACTCACACCCCCCTGTAAGCAGGCAGACACCTCTCTAATGTTAAAACGCTGGAACACTGCCTGGAACCTACAGACTCAGAGAAATGAACTGGACATCTCAGAGAAGATAATGGGAACTGGAAGGGACAAAGTATCTTGCTTTTCCCTGGACAACAGCAGAGAAATACAAATAACGCCAAATTCCTCATAGGAAGGTCAACGCTAACAAAGCTGTTCATTTTGTTTTTCCACTTGCCTCATCAGCTGCTCAAATGACCACCCATTAAGAAAAGCCAACATAAACATATTTTAAAAGGATGGTTCTCTATGACAACAACTCCTCTCAAGTAACTGACATCAGAGCTCCTGATAAGAGTCATGCAGCCTCTGGGGAAAGAAGAAAGGAGAAGGTTTTCCAGCCTCTCTGAAAGGTCTCAAGGCTTGGAAAGTTGCAGCAATCCGTGTGGCAACAGCTCACAACACACTGGCCGTTACAAGATAAACGAGGCTCCTCCAAAGCTAGAAATGATCAATGTGACATAGGTACCAACTGCTTTGAATGAAGCCTAAAAATAATCCAAGTTGACTGTATTTTATAATTCTAGGTCAACTGGTTCTGTTCCCTGCTCTCTGGAGGCAGGACAAATAGCTTTGATAAGTGGTTGAAGGCTTGTGCTGGGACCTCCAAAAGCAGACACAGCAGCTAACGAAGGGTCTGTCTCCTCCTTCCTTACTCCACTGACTTGAAAATTGCTTAAGAATCATAACAACTCAAATTTAGGCCTCTTATTATAGAAAGCATAGCATCTTTTGAAGATGCTAGAGAATCTAGTATTTTGAAACAAGGAATAGAATATGAACAGTTATTTGGAAGAGTCACGATTATTAAGAAGAGAAAGATAAATTAATTTAGGTGAACGAAGTTATTATTAAGTCCTCTCCCTCTGTTCTTGTGTACTATATAAGATTAATTATCATACAGACCTCTTTTTAAATTTTTTATTGGAGTAGAGTTGATTTAAAATGTTACGTTACTTTCTGATGCACAGTGAAGTCAGTTTTATATGTGTGTATCCACTGTATATATATGTGCATCCACTGTTTTTTAGATTTTCTTCCCATATAGGTTATTACAGAGTACTGAATAAAGCTTCCTGTGCTATACAGTAGGTTATTATTATCTATTTTAAATATAGTACTGTGTATATGTCATTCCCAATCTTCCAATTTATCCCCTCTGCCCCATAACCACAAATTTGTTTTCTACATCTGTGATTCAACTTCTGTTTTGTAAATAAGTTCATGTGTATCATTTCTTTAGATTCTACATATAAGTGATGTCATACTTGTCTTTCTCTGATTTACTTCACTCAGTATGACAATCTCTACTATAGACCTCTTTTTAATTGACCAGAAGTTAAAATAGCAAATGAAAATATTTTTAAAATACTTCGAGGAGTAAATATGGAAGGGCAAAATAATTCTGTGTTTAAAGGATATTTAAGGTGCCTCAGTGGCACCTTCTTCCTGCCAGTGCAAGAGACACAGGAGACGTGGGTTTGATCCTTGGGTTGGGAAGATCCCTTGGAGGAGGAAGTGGCAACCCACTCCAGTACTCTTGCCTGGGAAATCCCATGGACAGTGGAGCCTGGAGGGCGACAGTCCACAGGGTTGCCAAGAGTCAGACATGACTGAGCACACACGCAGTTAGTAAGAGTAAATTAGACAAAAGTCTGAAGTCATTGAGTCATGCAATAAAAGTAAATTATACAGAAAAAAGGAGAGAGAGACTGAGGACCAAAAATGTGGCCATCCAGCCCTTCCTGGAGCAGCTAGAGCGGCTACTGCTTACTTGACCAGGGCCAGGGCCCAGAAAGGAGCTCCCACCTCGGGGAGACACACAGTTTAAAAAAAAGCCGGGGGTGGGGGTGGGGGGATGGTCTGAGATCTCATGTAAGTATTCTTACCACAATAAAATTTTTTTTTTAATAATACATCAGGAGAATTTATTTTTTAGGACAGAAACTAAACAAGAAAACTAACTACAACACAACTCCATTCAACAAAACCTCTAACCAATTAAACTGAGATTACAATTCCAGAGAGTTCATTAAAAAAGAAAACATTATTACTGCTATTAAATATATAATCCTTCTCTTATACATCATCATACATATAATGTAAATATATAATCTCTTAGTTTCACATAAACTATAATTTTATTTTATAACCAAAAAATTATTAGGGAGAAAGAACAAGTAATATACTGCCTCCCTGTTTGTTCAGAATCCTAAGTTCCTAAAGCAAGAGCTGCCGCTTGTTTATAGACCCCTGACTGGCTCAACTCAATGCCTACAGAACAGCACTTCCCAAACTACCAAAGGAGAAGGACCATTTTTTATTTTACTTTTTTTTCTTTTTAAAATCTCCAATCCATTGCTGGCCAAGATTTTTGTTTAAAATAAAAATAAAAATTACTAGGAAAACAAAATTTCAAAAAGACACATAAAACCCAAGTTCCAATTTCTAAAACTTAATATCACACTATTATAAAAGTTTCTAAATGCTTACTCTCAATTTCTTGCCCTGTCACAAGCTGGCCATACTTTGAGTGGCACTGGTATAAAATATTCAAAGGAAAGAAAGGTGCTGAGTTTGGTACAATAGAAATGGCAATGACCTAGGTGTCAAGAAATCTGTCCTTTTGGACCTCAAAGCAAATCGTCTGCAAAACAAGCAAGGAGGGCTACTCAGTGACTTTCTTTAAACACGGTTTTAGCAGTGTGTGCCTTTCTCCAAGCAAAGTCTTAAACAGAAGGTTAGCGTGTAACACCTGAGGGGAACTGTGGTTGAGGTGTCACTGGGAAAACCAGAGCTCACATACCTCCTCTTCCCTTGTCAGGCCCCGGACAAACTCAGTGCTCTGTGGAATACAGTTTGAAAAGCAACAGCTATTGCTAAGGTCCATTACAATTTTAATGTTCATTTTAGCCTAGATAATTTCACAGCACTCAGTAACAGGAGGCTAAAAAGCTTTCAAGAATAAAATTGGACATTTACCATTACCTAATAAGTACAATTCTAAAGCTGTTAATAACTTTTGGAATTCCAACAATTGGCTGTTTGTGAGCACTGGCCAGTGACCAACGTCTTCCAAAAGTGGTAGCAAAGTACCAAACCTGGTCTCTTCAATAGTGTAAAGTCTTAAGCTGCAAACTAGACGCTGAGGGTCTAGATGACTGAGGATGAAGTCAAGGTTGACCGCCTCCTACCTAGCGTGGCTCCAAAGAGGACCCAGAGGAGAAATAGTTAACTCGTAGACCTGCGTCACCAGTGCCCTACCAGTCACTTCAGACTACAGCAAGACAAGCAAAGCGCCGCCTCGCTAGCCACTAGCTGTGCCCTAACCCAAGGGAAGGTTCCTCTTCATCCTATTTTCATTACAGCACAGGATGGAGATCTCAGAGAGAATGTTATTTCTACTTTCCAGCCAGAGGGAGCAAAGGAAAAATGTATCAATATTTCACTCGTCTCCTCCAACACTGGGCCATCTATGTGTCGATTTCTTAATATCACAAAAGCTTTTAAACCGTTTGTTTGATCTGTCAACAAACAAAAAGCCAAATCTAATCCTTTCAGGCCAAACCTATGTCCTGGCAAAAGTCTAACCAAACAAAACAGCCCAGGGACTTGTAGCTCTGGCTGTTTTGGTAGCCCTTTCCCTCAGCCCTCGCTGCTTTTTCTTTCCTTCTGCTTTTTTTCATTCGTGTCTTATTATGAAGTTATGTTTGTTGATCTGGAAGACGACACACATTTTTAGTGGTACTAAAACAATCTTCAAAAAAGTGATGACCCACTTTCTCCTTTCTGGCCTTACAGAAAGTAGAGGCAGGCTCCCGAGCCCTGTTTGAAGTCCTTGCTGCCAGGAGATGGTCGGTTTATGTCTCTTGTCTGAGGACAGGAAAAGGACGCACTCTCGGCACCGTGTGCTGGAGAGAGATAAGACCAGAGATTTCTGTCCTCGGCACCTTATCAGCTCTTCCTGCTACTTTCCAGAGCGGAGAGCACCATGACTGGCAATAAACTAGCCTAAGCAGGGGCTGGGTGGCGGGCAGCTTGGGGATTGGAGGGAGGGAGGTAGGAAGGGGTGCAGAATGAAGAAAAGATATGAGGTTTGTAATATATATCAAAATGGTTCGGTCCAAATAAAATTGCCTTAAAAAAGGTACAAATACCCATATTTTACATCTCACTTTGCTAAAACTGCAGCAACAGGGGTAGACGTTTTTATAAGAACTTCCTCTCTGGTTGGAATGCATTACCACCTTCCTTGCTCCGAGCCCTGCCCCTAACTGCTTTGTGCTACTGGCTTCCGGGCACGTAGCACAAGTCTGATCTGCCTGTCTGCCTGTCTGCCTGTCGATGCTCTGCCTGGCGGGGGAAGGGGAGGGATGGGGGGCACGCGGCGGGAGGCCTATGAACTAGAGGCTGCAGACAGAATGGTTTCTATGGGCACATGTGCCTCCACTTATTTGACTTCTAAGTTAATTTTTCTTGGAGTCCAGTTGCTTTATAATGTTGTGTAGGTTTCTACTGTACAGTAGACGTGTCTTCATTTAGAACCAGTGTTTCTTTTGGGGATTATGTGTGGGCAGTAAGAGCTGCACGGCCTGACCAGTGGGATAACCAGGTAAAGAAGAAAGATCTTGGAATCAGGCTCCATGCAAAAAGTCTGTGCAGAATTTAAATTACAGAAGTGAATAATTCACAACATAAGAGAATAAAAATGGAGAATATAATCAGGAATCAGTAGACAAATAACAAAATTAAAATTTAAGAATGCAATTTCTAAAAATAAAATGAAGGCTTCCCTGGTGGCTCAGTGGTAAAGAATCTGCCTGCCAATGCAGAAGACACAGGTTCTATCCCTGGTCCTGGAGGATCCCATATGCCGTGGAGTAATTAAGCCCATGCACCACAACTACTGAACCTGAACTTGAGTCCGGGAGCCACAATAAGCAAAGCCACTGCAATGAGAAGCCTAGCACCCCAACAAGAGAGTAGCCTCCATTCCCCACAACTAGGGAAAGTCTGCACACAGCAACAAAGACCAAGACAGTCAAAAATAAATAAATAAAATTCTAAAAAAATAAAATGAAATGAACTTGATTTTGCAATCAGTCAATTGAATCCTTTTACAGAACAAAATTCCAAATGACTTTGAAACACTGTAATTTGACTGTACATAACCTAATAGATATACCATAAGGGACAAAAAGAATTGCCAAAAATAATTTTTTAAAAACACCTCAACCTACTTTTTCTTCTTTTTTTTTTTTTTGATAATCAAGTTATTGATGTTATTCTGTGACTACTATATATTCAATGGGAAATAAGCAAATGAATAATGTGTCATTTAAATGCTTTTATTTCTAGAATTGAGAAATTCCTAGATTTCTTACTGTGGCTAAATAAAAATAAAAGATTAATGACATTAAGTCTTGTGGTCCTGAATTTGAATGAGCAGTGTGAATATAAACTCATGATATACTTGATCATTTGAAAAGGGTTGTGTCTTATTTGTTTAATCATCTGTCATTCAACAATGCTTTTAGATGGCAAGGAGAAATATCTGAGTTAAGAAGAAAAAGGAATTGGAAGGGTCTGGATCAAGGGAACTAAAAAGGAAGAAAGCAATTAAAATAACGTTACTCAGAAGAAGAATGATGAAATAATGAGAGATTATACTGCAGGGAGCTGTGACCATCCCTGGAGCCTCTTTATACACAGCCTGTTATACAGTATTGGCTAAACTATAAGATCCAGGCTGAGCCTAAATGACTAGAAAGCGGGCTCTGAAGTTCACTTGTAACTTCAACTCAGAGACAGCTGCTTTTATCCAATAATTTTAAGAAGGTGCCTCCAAGATATCAGCCTAATAGTCCTAGATTTTTCTTGGGATCTCTAAAAAGGAGTCTAAGATACATGGTAACCAATGATAATGTGTCATACATCATGATTAATCCAATCCCAAGTAACTGGGGCCCATTAAAAAACAGAATAGTGTGAATGCCAAGCTTTTGCCTCCATAAAAACATATTTATCATGGTAACAAGGAGGAAGGGCTGGGATGAGCATGGGGTGTGATAATCTAAAATTAGATGACTGATTTAACTAAATGAATAATGTCACTGTTTTAAAAGTACATCACACACTTTTTAAAAAGAATTTCTTAGGATCACAAAGTAAGCGGGTAAACAACGTCCAATCTGAAACTTTACTAATTTTGGAATAAGAGTTAGATGACTAAAACTGACACTCTATTATAGGCCTCCTTTTATTTATTTAATAACTTCATTTGCTGACTTTTGGCTGCGCCGGGCCGCCGTTGCTGAGCACGGGCTTCCTCTAGCTGTGGGCAGCGGGGCCCCTCTCCAGCTGTGGTGTGCCGGCTTCTCACTGCAGTGGCCTGTGTTGCTGTGGAGCAAGGGCCCTAGACGCACGGGCTTCGGTAGCTGCAGCACGTGGGCTCACAGTTGCAGCTCCCGGGCTCTACAGCACAGGCTCAGGGGTTGTGGCGCATGGGCTTAGTTGCTCTGAGGCATGTGAGATCTTCCTGGACTAGGGATTGAACCTGTGTCTCCTGCATTGACAGGTGGATTTTTACCACTGAGCCACCAGGGAAGCCTATAGGCTTCCTTTTAGAAAGAACACCGGCAAGAATGTTCAGATCGTACTTAGGGAAAGCAGCTTCCTCCGGTCAGCTTCCGTGTTTGAAACCCCATCTAATCTAGGTTACAGAAATCCAGACATAAAATGCATTTTAAGGCTAATTAAATTATCCAACCAGTCCATCCTAAAGGAGATCAGTCCTGGGTGTTCATTGGAAGGACTGATGCTGAAGCTGAAACTCCAATACTTTGGCCACCTCATGTGAAGAGTTGATTCACTGGAAAAGACCCTGATGCTGGGAGGGATTGGGGGTAGAAGGAGAAGGGGACGACAGAGGATGAGATGGCTGGATGGCATCACCGACTCGATGGACATGAGTTTGAGTAAACTCCGGGAGTTGGTGATGGACAGGGAGGCCTGGCATGCTGTGATTCATGGGGTCGCAGAGTCGGACACGACTGAGCAACTGAACTGAACTGAAAGTTCAGGCCCACAAAACATTTCAAAACTGGTCAAGTAAAACTGAGACCCTCCATGTGATTTTGAGAGTTGAGATGAGAATTACAAAAGGAGCCCTGGACAAATGTCAGGGGATGCAAGTGAGCAGGCTGACTGTCACTACAGCTACTACATTGCTTAAAATGACTCTTCCTAATGCAGAAAACATCAGAAAGGCAACAGATGACAAAACAAAACCCAGCCACTTTGGCCTTGCACTATTTGCAGAGACTGAGTGCTGTTTGAAGAAAAAAAAAGCTGGGTGAATTTCCTAGCAGCTCACTGGGTTTTAGTTAAGAAGTAACAGAACCCTGACCAACAGAAGTACCATTTTATGGTGGGATGAAATGGGAGATTAGGGTTGACATATAGACACTACCATGTGTAAAACAGAAAGCTCGTGGGAGCCCGTCTAACGCACAGGAGCTCGGCTCAGTGCTCCGTGAGGACCTAGAGGAGTGGAATGGGGGGCGGGGGGGAGGTCCAAGAGGGAGGAGATATATGCATACATATAGCTAATTCACTTTGTTGTTCAGCAGAAACCATCACAAAATTGTAAAGCAATTACACTCCAATTAAAATAACAGAATACCATTATAATATCAAAAAAGAAAGGCCTACCAGAACTCTGACTCCCAATAAACACAGAGAATTTATCATTTAAACCTTATGGAAGAAAAAAATTATCCAGCAAATTCCTGTAAAGCTTTAGGTTAAAGATTTTCTGTTTTAAACAGAATTTTTTGGCTGTTAAAAAGTAGATCCAGTGGAATTACTTAGGATTACGATGTAATGACTGATAAGCATTGAGAATTCTATTAAACTACACTAAGAGCTCCTGGTGAAATCCTACTAATTTAGGGCTGAGTTTAAGCTTCTCCCATTATCTCTATGGCCTGGCAAATTAACAAATCAGAATCCTCCTTAATACTTTCCAGTCAAAGTCTACAGAAGACAAGATTCTTACGCTTCATCCAACAGTGCTTCAGTGATCAATTCTCCAAACGACTTAATGACAAAATAGTCCAAATTACAAAGAGTGCCTAAGAGAAATACTTATTTAAACAACACTGAACAAGCCAGTGTTGAAACAGCAATTTTTAAATAACCAGTTTATGAATGCACGTTGTGATATATGACTCTCTATATCTTTCTCTATATCAATATGTGGGTATACATTCTCCACATGAGGATAGAGTCATGCATCCTAAAAGGAATACGGCAATGTACTGTGAAAAGTTCTTTCCTCCTTAGCGAAACAAGGAGCGATTTGTTGTCAGGGAAATCAAATTAAACATGGAAGGACTGGTTACCTAAAAGATCCTGGGCTGGTGCCATGGCTAGGAGATGAAGGGCTTTTGTGTGGTTAACCTGGCAGAACTAGGACATGCTGTGCGGAAAGACGAGGCCATCCATTTTCCCACTGAAGATGCATAGGACACACAACGTTCAGACTGTGCTTAGGTAAAGTAGCTTCCCTGTTTATAGAAACAGAAACCTCACCAAATCGAGGTTGTTGAAGTCAGACACATAAAACTAAGCACTTGTTGAAAAGCCATTTGGAGTTCATGACCCTGGTCATTTTTTTCACATTTTCATTAATCCTTGCAATGCTATAGAATCAGCCCTTCATCACTTATTTCTTTGTCAACATACGTGAAGAGTCATTGAGAGGAATTAGCCAGCTGAGAGTTTTGATGGCCAGAGAAACGACTCCTTTCTCAGTTGCTCCACTGTTCTGCAGTAACTAACCATGTAAGCCTGTGATGTGACATCTGGTGGGAGAGGATGCCTAAGTCAGATACTGCTGATCACCTGCTGCCCTGGCAGGAGTCTTACATTCTAGGTGAGTTTTTCAGGGCATTAAGCCTGATAATATCACCAAGAACAAGTCTGTGGATGGCGACACTTTCTCAAGTCAATAAAAAGGTGAAGAGGCCTTGGAATTATTCCTTTTCTCTTCTCTTGCCTAGCTTGTAGTGTGACAACAGCTGTATCTGTAACAACAAGCAGTTTGTCTGGCACAGGTGAGCAGGGGAAGAGTCATGGTAAAATATGGAAGCTGTGTGATTTTTCCTAGGCTAGGGGAGCCAGGACAGCGTGTGCAGAAACATGCTTCCTGAAGGAAAGGAAAACACCCCCCAAACCTCTCAGTTTGGCTGTTGCTCAGGCAGAACCCTTTTGGCTCTATTTTGAGAAAATTAAAATGAGCTCTGGCAGCAACTCCCGTGCTGCATCCCCAGACCTGCCCTTTAGGACTGAAGGGTTTGTTCCTGGGTCAGTCCTCCTGGGAGCAGCCCCCTGACCTAAGGTCACACTCCCATTCCTGGGGGACAGGGGCCTGGCCCCAGTGACTGCTCACTGCAGGGCCATGAAGGCCCAGCTCCTGCAAAGATCTGGAGGGATTCTGAGGAAATCCTGGGGAGCCAGCTGAGGGAGGACTTGACTACATCATGGAGGCCCAGCTGCTCTCCCTGCCTGATCCCGTTTCCTCCCCCTGAGCACCCCTCAAAGCGAAGTCTCCACACAGCACCTCGCAATATATTTCCTTCATGCTAATTAATGTCCATTTGAGAGTCTGCTTCCTGGGGAACCAGGCTTAATGGTGTTCCCATAGTTCAGAGCTCCACTTCCATCCTTAGTAACTTAGCGCCTACAAGCCAATATGTTCATGCTACTGTTTTTGAGTTTTAAAGATCGCCCCTAGTAGCCTCCTTGGTCTGAGTGAATTATTTCATGAGGCAACACTGTGTGTGTGGTGGGGGGAGGGTGGGGAAAGGTGGGGTGGAGAGGCCAACGTGTGTGGTCTTGGTTACAAAACTGCATAGATTTCAGCAGTTTACCTCTTACCTGAGGTTCCCCACAAACTCTATTATTTTTAACATGGAATTCTGCAAAATCTAACATTTTTCAAGCACACACACATTGTGTTTTAACAGAGATGCCTATATTTGACATTATGCTTTATAATATTTATTTCTGGACACTGGTACTTTGGAAGAGCTTACGATATTAACTACTGTCTTTCAGAATATACTGTGTCCCATGAAGGCAAGAACCATTCACCTGGTAAAGAGCCAGGCAAGTTGCTCTGTTACGATACAAGAGGGGTGTCAGCAGGCATGGTGATTTATGCTGTAAAAGGATTCATTGTGGGACTTAAAAAGTGAATGTAGTCAATATATTAAAGGATGTAGATGAAGTCAACAAGATCCAGCATACAGAAAAAGCCTGTAGGACAAGGAACTCAAGGTTTCTTCAACAATAAAGTACAAGGAAAAAAGAAAGGAGGAATTAGAACCTATAGGTTAGAAGAGTCTAAAGATATTATCATTTAACTGCAATATACAAATCTTGTTAGGATCCTGATTCAAACACACACACTAACTAAAAAATTACAAGGCAACTGGGAACATTTTTGAATACTGACTGGATCTAATGCCATTCAGAAATTGTGGTTCAATATTTAGGTGTGATAATGGTGCTGGGGTGGTGTGTTTAAGAGTCCTTATCTGTTAGAGAAGTAATAATGAAATGCTAAAATCCGATAATAAGATAAAGTGATATGATGTCTAGGAATTGCTTCAATAACTGGAGAGAAAAGTGGGTGGAGTACAGCTGACACAATATTGGCCACTGAACTGATCACTGAGGATTGAGCTGGGAACAGATAGGTAGGGACTCTGATTATTCTGCATTTTTACATGTTAAGTTTTGCATAATAAAATATTTTAAAAAGTGAATGCCGGTATATAAGGAGAATTGTCCCTGGAGTAGAGTGAGTAACCCAAGGCATCTACTGGTGAGTAAAAGTGATCACTATCTAAGTGGCCTAACTGAAGCTGGCGGTTCCATCATTCTAAGAGACATCACTTAGGGCTCCAAGAAGGGATAAAGCAGAGGGGAACCCGACCGTGGCCGAGCGGTATTCCCACATGCGTGCTGACTCAGACGGGAACACAGAGGCCAGCATGGTGGTGTGCTTCCCATGTGAGATCATGGATTGGCCACCAACAGTCACTACTAATGTTAGAACAGGGTTTTTCCCTGAAAGAGTCACAATTCCTCTTCGCTAGCAAAACAGGAACTGATTCTAACAGGAATATTATGTAATTCCAGGGAACTGAGGAGACTGGGAAAAGCAGGATGAGGGGGAGAGAACAGCACAGGATGAAGGTGGAGGCGGGGAATGGAAACTGCTGGTGGGCTCGTGAAAGGGGCCCAGCCCGGGACAGCTTCCTGCCTGCCTCACCCCTTCCAGCCAGCTCCTTCACTCCCTGGATTACCATGCAACTTTTAGGCCATCAAAACATGATAGGGTGTGGGGGTCACTTGGTGGGGGGGCGGGGGGAACAGATGGGGGAGTGAAAAAGCCTCTCTTCTCCATAGCTAACAAGCGGAACTAAGGGGATCCTAGGGAAAGAGAAGAACAGTAGGCTAACGATGGGGCGGCAGGCCACTCTCCCTGTAGAAAGAACAGTTGTCCGGGGGGGTGCCTTCAGGAACCGGCCAGGAAGTATGGGGCCCGTAAGCAGCATGCTTCTCAGGCTCAGTGGCTAAAATCACAAGCTCCCAAAGAGACATGTGCACATTTTTTAGAAGCTGCACCAGGGTATGTACACTGTGATCCTGCTTTTGAGACGCCAGGAGGTGGTAGACACCGCCTCCAGCATGCCCACACTCCTCTGCATTCCGAGGTTTAATTAGGGTTATCTCTGGGTGTTTGGATCATGGCTTTCTTCCTTTTTTCCTTACCCTCAATTTAATGAGAAAGTCTTTTTTTTTTTTTTTTTTTTGCCACAGAGCATGGGGGATCTTAGTTCCCTGACCAGGGATCAAACCCACACCCTCTGCAGTGAAGGTGCAGTCTTAACTACCAGACCACCAGGGAAGTCCCTGGATCATGGCTTTTTTCCACTTCTAAATCCATACCTATAGGCAGTAGTTTTTCTACAGTGAATATTTACCACTTTTATAATAAAGAGATCATTTGAAATTTACACACACACACAAACAGGAAAAAAAAAACAAACCCACAAGCTTAGGGCAGAGTGCTCTTTCCTCCAGGATAATCACACTTAGGGCAGACTACTGTCATCCCAAGAGGCAGGTATAGCCTTGACTCTGAACTAATAACCCCAGGAGCATCTTCTGAGTTTCCTCTGCCACTCGCTCAGCTCCTTCCCACATCCCCGCACCTCCAGGGGAGTCCCTATGCCTCTCTCGAGGCCCCTCCCCCTCAAACCCACCAGCTTGTGTCTACAGGGACTCTCATGAGACCCAAGGGAGAATGCCTTCAATCACATGAAGTGATAGGAGAAAGAAGCCCAGTGACAAGGAAGGAGGATCAGCAGGAAGACATGGCTCAAGGGAAGAGAGGCTTTGGCAGACGTGGATGGGTCCACAGAAAAAGGACCTCATGGCATCAGGTGAAAGGTGAGCAAAAACAACAGTAACAGCAAGAAAATGAGAGGCAAGTGAATGCATAGTGAGTGGGAACAAAGAAAAACGTGTGACAGCAGGGAAGGCCCAGAACGACACGCACACGTGCTGAGTTAGTACTTCACTGCTGCGCTGATCAGCAGCCCAGATCTGTTCCTAGCTCAGTACTCCTCATCCCCGGGAACCACACTACTGTCCACTCGTGCGGCTGCCTAGCTGAGAGCCGAGTCAGACCCCAAGTCCTGGGGCATCCATCCTGCCCTCCAGCATCACTCAAACCTGCTCCTTTCTCTCCAGCTTGGCCCAGGCCTTCCTGACCCCTCTGGAACAACAGCCTCTCCACTGAGGGGTCTGTTTAGTCTTGCCCCCTCCCGCCTGCACCCTTCTTCCCATATCTCCTGCAGCCAAGGGATCTTTCTAAATTGCAGAAATGATCATGCCCTTTGTGTGCTTCAGATCCCTCAGTTGCTCCAAGTGCATGCAGCGTTCCCGGCGCTGAGTTCCCGGCACATGTCTGCACAGGGTTCCCTGGAGGCCTGTCTCCAATATGCCTGCATTGAAGAGTGCCTGGCACACGGCAGCCTCAGGAGTTGCTCATGATTAATGAAAGAAGTAAAGCAGATTCACAGTAAGACAGTCTTAGAATGGATTTATGAGGGATTTGCAAATGGCATGCCATATGCAAACAAGGGACTCATATAAGGTTTAGTGATATTTTACGACCTTCAGACTAACAGTTTATCAACAGGTTGAACACAACAGGGAACAAGCACCAATTAAGTGCTTCCGGTGGGCTTCCCGGGTCGCTCAGTGGGTAAAGAACCTGCCTGAAATTGGGGAGACGCCAGAGATATGGGTTCGATTCCTGTATCAGGAAGATCCCCTGGAGGAGGGCATAGCAACCCAGTCCAGTATTCTTGCCTGGAGAATCAGATGGATAGGTGAGCCTGGCGGGCTACAGTCCATAGGTCACAAAGAGGCAGACACAACTCAAGCAACTGAGCGTGAACAGGGATAGGACAGGCTCGCTCTGTGTGTGACACACGGCCCACAGTGTATATGACCTGGATTAGCAACAAATAGCATTCTACTGTATGCATGTGTGTATACAGACATCACACGTATATATGATGTAGTTACAACTTGTGATATTACTTATGTCATAATGTATATTCAGTTCAGTTCAGTCACTCAGTCGTGTCCGACTCTTTGAGACCACATGAACCGCAGCATACCAGGCCTCCCTGTATATCACCAACTTCCGGAGTCCACCCAAACCCAAGTCCATTGAGTTGGTGATGTCATCCAACCATTTTATCCTCTGTCGTCCCCTTCTCCTCCTGCCCTCAATGTTTCCCAGCATCAGGGTCTTTTCCAATGAATCAGCTCTTTGCATCAGGTGGCCAAAGTATTGAGTTTCAGCTTCAACATCAGTCCTTCCAATGAACATCCAGGACTGATCTCCTTTAGGATGGACTGGTTGGATCTCCTTGCAGTCCACGGCACTCTCAATTACATACAGTTATAATATATCATATGTACAACTGAACAAAATAAACCCCTTTTCACTGGAGACTCCCATCTTACAGGCTGTCCCAGGTCACTGCCCACCTCTTCCCCAGGGAGGCATCTCCCATGCCCAGGGAGATGCTGACACTCCTAGCCTCGTTCCACAGTCTTCTTCGCCAGTCATGTTCCCCTGGCGGTGGATCTCAGTGCACGCACACCTCCAACCCTAGCACCATCTGCGGCGTGCCTGCTGCGTGCCAAGACTTTGCTAGAGTTGGAGATCTGCCTTGAGGACTTTCTAGAAGCATAAGCTCGAGTAGTTCCTGCCCTCAAATGTGTATCCACTCTTGCTTGCATTTCCTAAACTATTTTAACGAGCAAGTGTCTATATAATCCTCTTTAGCTGGTCTTTAAAAATTGTCCGGCCAAATGATTATTTATGACACAAGAGTTTTCTGAGCCAAGAATTATGTTCCTGAGCCTGGTCTGTTCAAATGTCTTGTGCCAGACGATTATTTCCCACTCAAGAGCTCCTAATGGGCTAATGCTAAGGGAAGCACTCAGAGATCCACTGGAACGTCGGCACTTGCTTTAACTTTTATGGCGAAAGGTCATTAGTTTTAATAACCAAACAAAAAGGAGTCTATCTTCAAAAATAAAAGTAGAGTAAGTTTACAAGTCATTTAGCCTCAGGGACCTCTGTCAAAAAGCAGCAACATAAATAGAGTTAATGAATGTTGTTATAACAAATCATGGTAACATGAGTCATTTCAGTGTGTTCCTTATTACCTGTGGAGATCTGACTTAAGATAAACTTAAAACAAATATTATTGCAATGAGTATCCATTAACATATTGAAACAAGAAGCAAGATAACTCAAACAGGGTGTGGTGAAAGCTACGCAGTCCAGCACAGCTTTTGTACAAGAAAACTACATCCAAAGATTTAGGAATTTGAACAAATGTAAACTGTTAAAAAATGGATTTGCTAGTGGCCTAGCAGTTGTTTGTCAATTAATATAATAACTCTCTTCATTGACTTTTCTGTTCAGGAATAAAAATGCAATGCAAGAGCCGTGAGGGTGTATTTCTAGGAACAGTCTCATAAGAACCAAAGTTACCAATGCTCACTGATTGGTAATCTGTCACCAATTAAAATCTGTAATTACAAATATATAGCTTCTGTACACATTCACACATACACCTCCTTTAACTAAGAAGAAAAGGAACTTTTGTTTTCTCATAAGAAGTAGCTTTGTTATATATTTGCTTAAGGCTGAAGCAATATGGCGAAGTAAAAAGCATCAAACCTTTTGCCTATTATTACTTTTGCTTTTGTTCAGCTGTGCTACATGTGGGATCTTAGTTCCTGACCAGGGATTGAACTTGTACCCCCTGCAGTGGAAGTACAGAGTCGTAACCACTGGACCATCAGGGAAGTCCCTATTACTAGCTTTAAAATGAGTGGAAAAATAATGTATGCTTTCAAATTAGACTTTTGGAATTCAAAACTAAAATCCAACTGCACCAGTATTTTTAAGATGGCATTTTTTGTGTTGCGACATCAAAACAAAAAGTGCTCTGAATTCTTCTCAGGAAGAGAAAGACCATTTATTTACTGTATTTATTCAGGACAAGCTTTCTTGTGTGTGTCAGAATGGGAACTTTAACATCACTGTAGAAGAGAAACAGTGATAAAGGAGGTGGAAGTCAGAAAAAGCACATCACACATTTCCAAATATTTACAGAGGGTCAATGTTCTGCCCACTTAAAAAGTGGGCATTCATTTAGAGAATCAGAAAATTCAAGTTTCTTGATTTTAAAAGTGAGAAAGTCTAAGATTAACGCACCCGACAGCAGCAACAACAATCACTTGGACGGGGGTAAAGTGCTAATATCAAAGGAAAAAAATATCACCAGACCCACCGGGCTAGGGGTTATCAAGCTTCCTCCTCAGCCAAGTAAGCTCACAGAATTCCTCTGACCTGGTTGCAAAGAACTTGGCTCACTCCCGTATGCTTTCTTTCTCAGCTGCTATAATCAAGAGGTAGAAAGGGTCCCTTCTAAAGGTGCCAACAAACATTTTCAACAATCAATGTCACCTTAAGTAAAAGAAAGTCTTTACCTTGTAACTTCATGACACACTTCAGTCACTACTTATTAAAAAAAAAAAAAAAAATCAAGACTCCCAAAGCATACCTAAATTGGTAAAGTTAAAATTAAGGTGATCCTACAGTTTTTAAAATTCAAGTCTATGATAGGGAGTTTCAAATATTATGACAGTCACAAAAACCAACGAAAAAGGCCCCATCCACAAATATTACTTGAATCCTTTTCACACTGCCTACCATTCCTTCCTTTCAACTGAACATAGAATTTGTATGGGTGAATAAAATAGAGACACTCCTTTAATTGCCAGTTGTGGTTTAAGCAAAACTATTATCCACACAGAAGAAAGGTAAAGATACTCCATAAAGAGAATTAGCTGATGACTTGGGATGCCGAGTGGTAAAAGAGCTCAGCGATCTGGAGAAATAGTGGGCTCAGAAAAGAATGAGATGGAAGGTTTCTAAGGCTGCAAAGCGTATCTAATGACCACTGAGTGCATGAAGCAGCCTGTTCGCACTGATAAGACTTCTACGGAACTGGATGCAAAAACTAGGTGCTGGGCAGCCTGCAGGAGGGCTCCCCTCTGAAGTCAGAGGGCCGCAGGCAGGTGAGGGGCACAGGTGCTGTCCCCCGCCCAGACGGAGCTGCCGGCAATTTTGATTTGGTTAATTTCCACCAGAGTGAAGACAATCTGTAAGAAATCCAGTGAGTCAGAACCTTTCAAACTTACATTACAGCCTCCATCCTAATATTCACTTGGCTATCAAATCACACTCCAGAAAACAGAACAGGAAAAGAAATGACTGTAATTCTCTGTTATACAGAAGACCCAGTGAGTGAGGCATGCCTTGTCCACTGCTGTCCTATTTGTTTAGTTGTATCCTGGTAATAAATTTTCCTCTAAGCATACAATGTTTAGGACATAGGAAAGTTCTAGAAAACTAACTTGTTTAACTTCAGGTAGACCATAAAAATCTGTTGCTCTGCCTAGACTTCTTTATGGGTAATTTCTTCTTTTAGTGACCTAGAGCAGTGTTCCTCAACTTTCTGCAAGAGGTATAAACAGGTGGTTTTTCAAAAAGAGGTGTCCACAGTCAAATAAGTAACAGAAGCTTTGAAGATATATCTTCAAAATATGTTTATTACCACATAAAGAATTTTAAGAATGCAGTAAAAAAAACTACATAAAACATATAAACTAAAACTACATATAAAAACTTACATAATTATATGTTTCATCAGGTGTTTCCCAAATGTATTCAAACATGTGACATGACAATCATCAACTCCCACCGTCAAATATCTATTAACACGGTCTCGTGTTTTGAGGAACATCTTTGGGGGGATCCCTCCCTGACAGCAATGTTGACAGTAAGACCCAACCACGAGAAACAGCACCAAGGTGTGAACTGAGGTTGATTCGGTCTCCCTCTGACCCTCAGCACAGCTCCCCTAGGTCAATCTGCAGCACCAGGAGGCTGAACTACAGCACGGATGCTGCTGAGTTCAAATCAAAATCCCTGTTTTACGGCACAGGTCCTGACACTTGTTTGAATCCTCAACAAAGTAATAAAATCTCTGAATCGTCCTCATATTCAACACCTGCCCTGCCCACCTCTCAGAGTTGGTATCTCATGATGTAGAATGAAACAATATTGAGACTGTACTTGCTAACCCAAAAGCGCCATAAAAAATAAGGCATTATTATTACTGTTGTTGTAATGACAAAAACAACTCCTGGACCTTCTGTATTTAGTTCAGACCTGCCAGGGAGAGTCTAAACCAGTCAATAGTGGTTCTACTGATCTCAGTGAAAGCTTTGAACCCGTGTCTGGTTATAGCAGGCAACATAATTCCTATCCAAATGACAACAGTAAAACTCACAACAACAGAGACTTTCTAAAGACAAAAGCACGCCTGAGTCATGTAGATTACTGCAGTCTGAGCGTATTAGCACACAAATATTTTATTCAAAATAAAAAGAGAACCTCTGAGTCAGAGATACAGAAAAGAAATCTAAATCATAGATGCCCGGGATCAAAGATATCTGAAACTCACTTTTATTCCTAGCGCTTCATCATCACGATAAAAAGCTCCAAAGACATCTTTTGGTTATTTCTAACAATTTAAAGAAACAGTAAACTAGTAGCATACTTTCAGTCACAGAGAAATTCATAATTATTTGGTAATTACAAAATGGGACAATTGTAACTAATGTCTTTTCAGTTTCTGATGGAGAGAAGAAATCTGCATTAACACATCAATGTCAGAAGAATCTCAGTCATCCTAAAATGTGTTAAAGCTATAAATGATGAATTAAGCCAAAACAACAGCTGCTACTCTACTTAGTCTTTAGGTCTCACATTTAAGTCTTTAATCAATTTTGAGTTTATTTTGGTATCTGGTGTAAGAAAGTAGTCCAGTTTGATTATTTTGCACACAGCTAACCAATTTTCCCAACAATATTGATGAGACTGTCTTTTCCTCAGTGTATAGTATAATCTTGGCTCCTTTGTGATAAATTAATTGACCATATAAACATGGTTTTGCTTCTGGGCTCTATATTCTGTTCCACTGATCTATGTGTCTGTGTTTGTGCCAATACCATACTGGTTTTGATGACTACAGTCCTACAGTTTGTAGTATGGCTGAAATCAGGGAGCATGATACCTTCAGCTTCATTGTTTTTTTTGAAGAGTGTTTTAGCCATTTGGGGTCTTTCGTAGATACACAGAAATTTTAGGATTACTAGTTACAGTTCTGTATTTTGAGAGTGGTTGCATTAAATCTATAGATTGCTTTGGGTGGTATAAAGACTCTAACAATATTAATTCTTCCAATTCATGAGTGCAGTATATCTTCCCATTTATTTGTATTGTCTTCAGCTTCTTTCATCAATGTTTTATAGTTTTTAGACTATAGGTCTTTCACTTCCTTGGTTAAATTTATTCTAGTTATAAAGTTCCTAGGTATTTTATTCTTATTCAGGCAGTTATAAGTGGGACTGTTTCTTAATTTCTCTTTCTCATTGCTCATTACTAGTGTATAGAAATGTAGGTTTCTGTATATTGATCAACTTCTCCTAGAGCATATGTGATCTGGGTAAAGCTTTCAAAGCCCACTAAAGTGTGTGCATGTGTGTAGGACTAGAATACTGAGAGCAGCATAGTGGTCAGCACCAAGGCCTTATTTAAAGATGGCTTTCAGGCCTTCCCACATCCATTTGCCCCACACATAACCAGTGAAGGAGGTAGTATGGCTAACATTTTTTTTTTTAACCAGCTTTTAAATAGCAGGTGGTTCAAAAAGGAAAAGTCAATATGAAGGTATACTTTCAACTGATATATATTTATAAAAGAAAACCATAAAATGGAAATTATCAAAGAAGAGAAAAAATAAAATTTCTTATTATCACTCAAGCTTGCAGCTGGGACTCCTGATTTATGAAAAGTCAACCAGGAAATTCGAAAGCTGTGCTGGGTGGGTATTTAGGAGAAGTCCTTTGGCAGTAAGCTGCTGAAAACTGAAACCCTTCCACATCATTATAAATTACTTTTGCAACTAATATGGTGGGGGTCTGGGGGCTGTGAATAAGTCACTGCTCAGTAGCTCCCTCTAGTGTTAGCTTTTTTCAGAAAATAATGGTTTTCCCAAATTATGCACAAGAAGCAATTATTTGATATTAGGAAAACAACCATCACCCCACCCCCAAAGGCTTGCCTCAGTGAGAAAACCCTCCCCTCTCCTCGGCTGTTCGTTTGGTTAGGGATTATCTGTGCTGAGTTACACATGTTGCCTGCGCCTCACTTTCTACTCTAAGGAAAGCTGCCCCTTCCATCACACATGTATTGTAAGAAAGTGAGAGCTTGTACCTAAAAACACTTTTACAGAAAAGAAATTAGAGATGAGGACTCTTCCTATTTTTTTAGAAAATAAGTGGAGCATGATGTATAAGATTTGTTTGAATAAACTACAGGATTTGAGAAAGGTTTTCTGTTTGTCCATATTTTAAGTTTCAGTGCATTTAGAATCTATTCTACTATTTGGACAGAAGAAAAAAATTCAGAAAATGGTAGGCCTAGATAAATATACGACAGACCTGCATTTATGTTTTATACTGTTAACTGTATTTGAATACGTTATCAGTGTAAGATAGTCTCAGTAAAACTGACAAGACTTCAAAACGTGTGTTCACGCCTGAAGCATTTCAGTGTTGTTGCTTTTACGTTACAGGATAAACAGTTCCCTTCAAGCCCCAGAAGCCTGGCAGTTGCTGGGGAGATGAATGGACCTGTCTGCTCTTGTTTTAACTTTTCTCCAGTCTGGCTCTGCTACTCACCTTACTCTGCATTCTACAGCTGCTATGAAAGATTCCAGGTCATTCCCACCACATGTGCCTGGCTTATGGAAGTCCATCTTTGATGGGATCCGAAATGCACAGGTGAGTGGCTAGCCCAGAGGAAGTATGCAGGAAGAAGCACAAATACTTGAGCCAAAGCCAAATGGGCAAGCAGCCCACAGCTGTTTGGTGTCACCCACTGCCACTCTCAGCTAGGGTGCAGTGAACAGAAGAAGATCTCCGCATGCACCTGAGCATGCAAGGGGGCCAGGAGAGGAGAAGTCAGCTCATGGGGTCAGAGGACAGTGTTCAAGGAGTATGGGTTTGAACATGGATCTTAGAAATTTTATTGGGAAAAGTAGGTTCTTTTTCCCCAACGTAGGGTAACTTCCAACAAAGCTGAAGAGGGAACCTATTCCAAATTGGAGTCTAGGTAGTCTTGGCTGGGCTATCTGTCACCACCTGCCTCCTGGAAAGCTGGCAAAATTCCTGCTGAAGGTCGGAGAACTCACGGGGCTGAGTCAAGACTGAGACCCAGGTCTGCAGCAAGCCTGTACTCATCTGCTACCCCACACCGTTCTTCCATTTGTTACCTCTGTTCTTTAAGATTTCTGTTTGTCTTAGTTTTAGTTTAAATTACATTTTCTGCTGACACTGTCACTGCCACAGAGCGAGACCCTGGGTGCAGGCACATTACCTAGTAAGAGTCTGTTATTCGGTACGAGCCTTAGGGTTTCGCGGCTGCTTTGACACTGGAAACGTATGAAGGCACTGGCCAATTGAAGAGTGACCCTGCACTAAACTGGGCTTCCCTGCTGGCTCAAACAGTAAAGAACCCGCCTGGAATGCAGGAGATCTGGGTTCAATCCCTGGGGTGGGAAGATTCCCTGGAGAAGGGAGTGGCTACCCACTCTAGTATTTTTGCCTGGAGAATCCCGTGGACAGAGGAGCCTGGCGGGTTACAGTGCATGGGCTGCAAAGAGCCAGACAGGACTGAGCGACAAATAACACAACACTGTCACTAAACTACACCGATGCAACCGGCTGTCACTGCAGAGTTCTATGCAGTGTCAACAATGACACAATGTCAGTGGGACTGCAAACGCTGTTATGAGTAAACTGGGTTTCTCTTGGTCATGGTTAACTAAAACAATGGGATGGAGTTCATCTACACGTGCAGGTTGAGAGTAAAGTGCACATTCTTAAGGTGACACGAGCCTCAAAAGGAAAGGCCACTGCCCTCTTGTCCTTGCCCCCCACAGCCTCCCCCCAACACTTCCCAAGGCGAGCGCTCAGCAGAACCCAGTAACAAAGCATGTGGACAACAAATCTGTCCAACTCTCCTCTCTGCACTCTGCCTATGCTGACGTAGTGGCCCTGCTGGATCTGTGGCAGAGGTCTGCTACATTTTAGTATCACAAACTCAGCAAAATAGAGACAAATACATTTCATGTACATAACTGCTACTAAAAATAGAATGCTAGAACACACAAAAACTTAAGTGAATTCTTCCTAATATCACAGATTAATCTGGCCTCATCCTACAGAAAGAGAAGTAAGGTGGGAATAAAGACTGAAGACTCACACAACTGCACCCCAAACTCAATTTCTCATATGCTAAAGTAGAAGAAAATGAATATGATCCAGGTTATTTGTTTGTACTTACTTCCTATCATTTGAAAGATAATGACACTCTTTACATTTGCTTTCTGTCTGAATGAAATGCTCTCTCTCTCTCTCTCTCTCTCTCACACACACACACACACAATTTCATCCATACTGTCCAGATGAGGAAGCAGAAGCAAAGGGCAATTAAGTAGCCAGATAACAGTGTAGTCCCTCAACCACAAGTGAAGAATGGAATCCTCTCACCCAGCCTGTGGTTGAGCCCAACCTCTACAGACTCTGGTTTCCTTTTCTGAAAGTTAAGGGGAGAACTAGATGGTCCCTTTCTGTTCTAAAACCCTACAACTCGCTCAAAGTCACACAGAGGGTTAAGTGACAGAACTGGGATTTGCACCTAAGTTTTCTGGCTTTTGACAGAATCAATACTCACTGAACTATGCCAAGCCCCTTCTAATAAATAGAACATCCATTGTCCTTCTAATCTGATCCTGGATGTTTGAAGCCTGTGATCAGTAACTCAAGAATCCTAACTACCAGCCAAACAAGTTTGCCTAAAAGATAAAAGCACTTCTATTATGGATCGTGGATTTCATCATAGCCCCACAAGAGACCCTGCTGGTCATAGACTAAGAGTGGTAAAGAAAACATCGCATCTTGCAAGGGAGCCACTGAAATGAAGCCAACTTACAACACTGTCCCTCCAACGTGAAAAGGAAGTAAGAGATGTATTAAATGCCTGACAAGTCATGACTCTGTCCTATGAATAAGCTGAAAATGCACAGTGAAGATAAGGAAAGGAACCCAAAGATAGCAGAGAAATGAGCAAATAAAGAGCTTGGGGGACGGGGGACCAGAGGAACAAGTCATAAATCGGAGGAACTCCCTCCCCAGCAGCACACAGAACAGCTTTAGGAGTAAGCTCAGGAAGCCAACGACACCTCAGTCCCCTGGGCTGGTGAGACAAACCTCTGAGACTTCACACAGTGAGTAACTCACAAGTCAAAGACAATTCCCTCTGAACTTTTCACTGCACGGACAAGGGTAAACTTCAGTCTGAAAACAACTTTCACTCATGGAAAATGAAAGTGAAAGTCGCCCAGTCGTGTCTGACTCTTTGCAACCCCATGGACTATACTGCCCATGGAATTTTCCAGGTCAGAATACTGGAGAGGGTAGCCTTTCCCTTCTGCAGAGGATCTTCCCAACCCAGGGATCAGATCCAGGTCTCCCGCATTCCAGGCAGATTCTTGACCTGCTGAGCCACAAGCAAAGCCCAAGAATCTTGGAGTGGGTAGCCTATCCCTTCTCCAGTGGATTTTCCCGACCCAGGAATTGAGCCAGGGTTTCCTGCACTTGTGGATCAGTAATCATATCTGGATACTGTAGGCCTGGAAAAGTTTTGCATTCCACTCCTAAGTCTGATGATAAAACCACCATTTTTTGAACTTGTTCCCACTCTGGGACTAAAGTCTTTTTGCCAGAGCCCAAATGATGGCAAAAACCTATGAGTTACCCTATGCTCCTATATCTTTCTTCCTGCTTGTTACTCCCAGATCTAGATTTCCCAAGCAGGCACAGACAGGCAGAGGACAGTGGACTCAGGAGGAACCAAGGACTCTGCTGTCTCTACACCTCGTCTCTGTGCCACGCCATCAGGAGGATGAACTGTAAGTAAGGACCGTGGCAGAACTCCAGGTACGGGGGAAGGAAGTGCTCAGAGAACAGGCAAATTACATTCAGTGAAAGAATCAAAATACCTATTCTCTGGTGGCATGCATCCTTCATCCACCTTTATTCCCTGTCTCCACTGGCTTCCATCCTTGATTTCTATTAATATTAACATAGATGACAAGAAGACTTATTGAAAGGATTTAAGGGAGGAGCAAACTAGGACACATTATGACAAAAATAAACTGGGCGCTAACAACCTTGCACTTGAAGAATGACCATGACATTTTGACCTACCACGAAAATAATTCAACTATTCTTTGAGCAGAGTGAAATAAACATTAAAGAATATTACAACTAGTGGGTTCTTTGGCAGATTTTGTATTATGGAAACTTTCAGATACATACAAAATTGATGAACTCCCAATATTTCTGTCAATGTCTAGCAAGATTTTGTCACGTCACTACTTCATTCTTCTGTTCTTTGCTAATGTAATTTTATTTTATTTTTTTTGCTAATGTAATTTTTAAAGCAGTAACCAGAAGCTTAACAATTCTTATGTACAGTTATTGATTAAGAAACAGGAAAATTAACCTGTAACTAAAATGATACATTTGGATTCCCATGAGTATTAAAAAAAAAGTTCAGCCTATCTAAGCATTTAATTATACCAATTAACTCACAGTTATCTAGCTTCTTAGGAAGCAACTATTAGAGACAGTGGGCTAGGGCCTATGAATGAACAGAAGTCATGGCCATGGTCTAATGGGGTAAATAAATGAGTAAGACAGGGACTCCCCAGGTGGTCCAGTGGTTGAGATCGCCTTCCAGTGCAAGGGTGCAGGTTCTATCCCTGGCTGGGGAGCTGAGATTACACGGGACTCATGGCCAAGAAACCAAAACATAAACAACAACAACAACCAAAAAAACCCAGAAATAATATTGTAACAAGTTTAATACAGACTTCAAAAATGGTCCACGTGGAAAAAAAAAAATCTTAAAATTAAAAAAAAAGTTAAAGAGAGAAGTGAGACAGACACGATGAAGAGGAAAATGAAGAGGTGCCTCGCTAAGGCGGCACCTTAGGGAAAGCAAATTCAAACGGCTGCAGAGGCGGGTGAAGAGAGAGGCCGCCGCGAGGAATCCTTTCCTGAAGGTGCAGCTGTGACGCAGGCCCCGAGGGCAGCAGTCCCTGTCTGCTTTGCCACGGCTGCATCACTAGTGCCCAGCAAAGAGGCGTTTAGTCAAAGCCTGCTGACATGAATGAGCCAGGACTTTAAGTCCAGTGCTTGCTCAACTGAACAACTGTGTGTCCCCTCTTACTTCCTCGATGGCAGGAAGCAGGACTAGAGCTGCACTGGAAGGACTCGGACAGGCAGGGCGGAGCAGGCAAGGGCAATGAAAGTGGAGGCGGTGCTCGCTTCGGCAGCACATATACTAAAAAATTGGAACGATACAGAGAAGATTAGCATGGCCCCTGCGCAAGGATGACACGCAAATTCATGAAGCGGTCCATATTTTAAAAAAAAAAAGAAAGTGGAGGTGGTGATGTGGGGGCATGAAGACGTGGGAGGAGAAGCTGCCCGGGGCCGCAGGGGGTCGTCCTTGGTGCGGGGCGGTGCTCTGCAGCTCGGAGAAGCAGGCATTTCCACCAGGGACAGACAGCAGGGCGAGCTGGTGGAGGCTCTGGTGTGCTGGTCATAGGGAGTCAGTGAGGGAGTGTGTGTGGGGGGGACGTAGGTGATGACTGAGAAGACGCTGATGCTACAAGAGAGAGATTTTGAGAGAACAGATGACAACAGGACACTCTGAAAAGAAGAAAAACTGGGGTCAGGGAGGCCAGTTCCGAAAGAAATTCAGGGGCAATCATGATCAGGACATCAGTAAACATGGAAAACCAGGAAGAATGCAGTAGCTTTGTTAAACATACAAAATCAACAGAGTTGGTGATGTCTGACAGGATATGAAGGTTAAAGGAAAGAAGCAAATCAAATATTATTCTCAAGTTCACTATCCGACTGCATAGGGTAAGTATGATCCACAACGATGAAAAAGATGCTTCATGCTCTTAGGTTATTCCCCCTGTAACTTGGGGTATATGTTTCATCTACTCATAGTTGTTCTCACCTGGAATGACCCTGCCAATGCCTCCATCTAAACTCAGGACCAGAGAAGTTAGAAGCTTGGCTTGGGGCCACAAGGGTGCCCTGAGACTAAAGAGGAGACTCTCTTGTCACTCAGCTCATGACCATTTCCACTTCGGCATCATGACTAGTGTCCACGCATCTCTCCCAACGAAGCAATGATAATTCTGAGAAAGGCACATCTGCAGCAGGTGAGGCTCCTGTCTTCCAGCAGAACACCGCGCATTCTTTCTGCAGGAGAGGAAAATGGAGCCAGGGCCAGAGACATGACCCATGGCCCCCCACGTGTGCATGGAGAACACACACAAGAGGCGGCTGGCCGGCTACAGGAATCAGCCTAAGAGGCTTCCGCGCTGGGCTCACAGCAACAACAGTGTACTTCTGGATGCTCCGAGTACTTTCTGCAACCCACTCACACACCACTATGGGCTGAGTTAGGAACTGCACATTTTCTTTTTTTTTTTTTTTTTGTAACCCCACCCCGGAACTGCACATTTTCAAGACATGCTATAGACAACCGAGGAGCTCAGCGACTGCGTTGTGCTAAAATTCATAACAAAGGTGAATATTAGAGCTGATTCTTTACCAGCTGAGCCACAAGGGAAGCCCAAGAATACTGGAGCGGGTAGCCTATCCCTTCTCTAGTGGATCTTCCCAACCCAGGAACAGAACCGGGGTCTCCCACATTGCAGGTGGATTCTTTACCAGCTGAGTAATGCGGGAGACCTGGGTTCAATCCCTGGGTTGCGAAGATCCCCTGGAGAAGGAAAAGGCTACCCTCTCCAGTATTCTGGACTAGAGAATTACAGTCCATGAAGTTGCAAAGAGTTAGACACGACTGAGCGACTTTCATTTTCATTAGAGCCGAGGGAAAGAAGAGTAATGAAAAATACACAAACTCCTTCACTTCGAAGTGGGAGTTTTTTCAGTCTTACCAGGTTCATGTTCTGAAGGTGGGAGTAGGAGATACTCAAGAGGATGGGGAGCAGGAAGAGGAAGTCCACAGGAGAGGCCAGGCACAACTTACAGTTTAGATTATTTCTAGACCAACCCTGTTTAAAGACACTTCATATAAGGAAGTAAATCTGAGTAGCAAATAAAGCAAGATTTTGGTTTTTTGTTTTAGAATCAGAAAAATGCTGGGGCCAGGATATGAAAACAACACCTCTACCCAAGTCTTTTGAGATAGAACAGTTTACAGTTTGGAACTGATAAATGAGGAAAAGGGTTGTTAAATTTTGAACAAAAGTTTTCTTTTGATTCGAAAGGGCTTTCTCTCAGTTTCTAACTCTCTTTCCTTTAGTAACTATTAGCTGAATGTCCCTATCCACTTACAGAATGAGGAATAGACAATTTTTCCCCCTAAAATAAAAACGTGTGAGGATACACAGGCTTACTCTTTCAGGGAGACTGAGCTTCAGTGGCTCACCTAGGCCGCGGCTGGAGGGCAGGGAAGACAGCCACCCAAGGCGGCAGAGGACTGCATGCGTGCAGGGTCCTCCCGCCCCAGGCGCCCCCTGGGGCAAGAGTGCCTTTCCGGAGGAACCGAACCGCTGAAGAAAAGACCTGCGAGAATTCTGACATCCATCCGGGGGTTCCCTAAGGAAAAAGCCAACTCGCCATGACCACTCCACAGCACAACTCAGGCGCTGAGCGCTGCCGCTAGGCAGACAGGGCCCTCGATCTGCTGCTCACTGACGGACTCTTAAAGCGCAGAGCGAAGGAGCATCGGACAGTGCGGACCTCCCCCGGCACCGAAGAAACGAGTCAAAACTGAGAGAAAAGGAGCCCGGGGACAAAGACAGAAAACAACCTGTACGTCTCGTGACATGCATTCAGAGACAAGGGGACATGTATGGAATCCATGAAATAAGAAGATGCTACTTAAAGATAAAGATAAATAAAAAGGGACAATCAGCTGATGAAAAATAGCTCAGGGAAATTAAAAATATGAGAGCAAAACTCAAAATTAACAGAAAAATTGGAAGATAAAAGTCAAGAAAATTTTTTTAAAAATCAAGAAAATCTCCCCAAAAGAAGAACAAAATAGGAGACAAAAGATAAGAAAAATCTGAGGAATAACCTGATGTCCACCACTTACCTAATGATTCCAGATTAAAGAGAAAAAAAAAAAGAATCAAAGAATAAAAAGTAATTTTTCAGAACTGATAGAATAACATGAATCTTCACACTGGGAGGCCTAGCAAGAGTCTGATGAATAAAAATATGCAAAAATTGACATTTCCACAAGATTTTAGAAATCTAAGGATAAGAAGATTCTAAAAAATCTTTAAGACAAAATAAAGAAAATAAATATGTGTCATGGAGAGAAATAAGAAGGGTACCAATGGATATCAGAAGACAGTAGAGCAACATCCTCTAAATTCTGAAAGCAAATAATGTTCAGTCCAGAATTCTATACCCACACAATGTGCCATGATATTCTGATTTTCAGAACTGCAGGGCTTCTCAGAAAGCTGCTGGAAGACGGGCGAGCAGACAGACACGGGATGCAGGCCAGAGCAGGTAAGAGGAGCAAGGCAGAGTGGACCGTCTACAGTGAACAAGGCAAATCCAACAGCCAATCCAGAGTGAGCGGCCGAGGGGGTCTGAGGAGGGCGGGGTCCTGAGGAAAACACCGAGCTGACAGACCGTCAGACATAAATGACACAGCAGAAAGTTCTGCACGCTGTGGCCAGCAGAGGGTACGGGGAAATTACACAGTTACACCTCACTCCCCAACAGAAAACATAACAAAAGTGTGAAAAGAAACGTCATGAGGGTACGCTACTTGGCTTAGCAGGGAACACTATTTACATAGTCATAAAAATATAAACACCAAACACTAAAATAACACTATAATAAATAATAAGAATAATGCATCAGCATTTTGAGTGGTAAAAGGCCTAAATCCTAACTTACCAAAATAAAAGTCCAGATAACATCAGGAACTAAGACATGAAGAGAGTCAATGTAAGATCTGTGCTTTAAATGTAAAGATAAATACCATATAAGATACCATGTGAAAAATGAAGGTGCTATAAGAAACAGGCCTAGGAGATAAAGAGGTGAGGGGTATGACTGAGGAATGTTGTTTTTTGTGATGTTTACTGCAGCTTAATTTTTTAAATCTATGTGCATATATTACTTTGGAAGCAGGATTCAAATTCAGACAGTGTGGACCTAAATCTGGAGATCTTAACTTTGAAAGAAGGCAGGAAAATTTATAATCCATCAATTATTTTGGAGACAGCTATCTGATTTTCTTTCACCTCCTGATAAGCCTAGACAATCAAAAGCAATCAGACTAACAGACACGAGTAAGGAGAAAGCATTTATTTTCTCATATCTAAAATCCTATATTTTTCTATCAACAGCAACAGAAAATACAGCCTAAACAGCCAGAGCAGCAGAAAAGGAAAAGTTGGAAAAAATTGCAGTCACACAAACTATAGTTAAAAAATGACTAAGTTTCCTTGATATATGAATTTGTTGGAAAACCATTTATCAACAGCCTGTTTCTCTCCAGCAGAGTCCCTCAAGCCGAGAGCCATGTCATTCCCCTTTGACTGATTAATTAGCCAATCAGGGGACATTTTTCATTGTGAGGCATGATGGTTTATTCCAGCTAATGTTTGGTCTCTAATGGCAACATATTAAAGCCAACTCGGCTATTTTAGCCCCGTGGAGTGACCAAAAGGAAAGGATAGAAGATAAATCAAAAGAGCTCCCTTCAGTTTCCCTTCAGTCCTTAACAAAACCCCCAAGGAGAAAATGGCTGGAGGAAAGATCCTCTACCAATAGAGAAAAAAACAAAGAAAAGAAGGGTGGAAACGCCTTCAAGCCAAGGGGGATCCTTTCCTGCTTCTGAAGAGCAATAATTTATCCTCTGTTGATTAACAGACCACTGATAGAACAGGCACCAAAAAGTCAATACCTAGCTCTTCTTGCTTTTATCAAAAGCTGTGTTCAATAGAAAATCTCGCTCTGCAATGCTTCTTCCTCACTTGGAACGATTTCACCCGCACTCTGAATTAGATGAGGCTAGCGAGGAACCTGATTGAAGGCACTATTTATACCCCTGCAGACAGGCAGCTGCCCACTGTGCTCCACGTTCCCTAAGCTTCTCACCCTTCTCTGTGCCCTTGACAGGCAAAGCATGGAGAACTTGGAGCATCAGAGGAACACAAGCTCCTCCAGAGGACAGATATGAGCATTCACATATCGGGAGACAGGAAGCACATCTTACCCACGCTCAGTACACACTGCCAAACACTCTCAACAAGACAGTCCAAGCAGCTAGTCTCCACCACGCAGTTCCACTCCTGTGTACATAACACTGCCCAGCTGTCTCACTTGCAGGTAAGTGAAGGATTACAAACTAGCAGTCTGCGTCCGGTGAGATCACTGACACCATCATCATGGTTATTATTTTGTGAATCTTGCACACTTTCAGACCAGGCTATGAGTTTCCCTGATTCCCTGTCATCTTAAAGTCAGACTACTCACACATTTCCAGTCACATGCCTGGACCCACTGGCACTTGAGTTTGAGGCCTGGGAAGAGCTGTTATTCATGGTACATATTCTTTTTTGTGCTTTGTCCATTCAGAGACTCCTGCCCTTTGGGCCCAGGTCAATCATCAGTTTTCTCTGTAGCTGTTTCTAACTTCTCCAGTAGTAGTGTTGATGATGCCCTAGTCTGTACTGTTCCCCCAAGGATTAAAGTATACATCAACAGCTGAATTCAATTCAACAAAAACTTCATTGAGAACCTATTCCATGGCGGGCCTGGTTCTAGATGGTAAAAACTGCTGCCCTCATGGAGGTTCCAGTCTACTAAGGAAACACAGATGGTACAAGCAAACTATTTAGTACCTCAGACGGTGATAACTGCTATGGAAAAAAATAAAGCAAAGGAGAGGGGACGAGAGTATCAGGGAGTTTTGTTGTTATTGTTTGTATTTTCTGCTATTATAAATTAGGGTGTCAAGGAAGGCCAGCTGAGGTGACATTTGCACAAAAATGTGAGTTGGGGACAAGCACTCCATGCAGAGGGGCCACCAATGCTGAAAGTCAAGGCAGGAACCCTCCTGAAGTGCTGGAGGAACTGGAAGCCAGAGTGACGGGCAGAGCCGCAGGGAGAACCAGCTGAGGATGGCAGTGAGCGCGAGGGTGAGTGAGAGCTGGGAGGGCTGGTCATGCAGGGCTTCAGGCCCCTGTGAGGGCAACCTGCTATTTCACCTCAACATCATTTGATTTCTTCTTTACACACATCAAACAATTCACACTCATCTCCTGGAAAAAGGACATAAGTAGATAGTCAAAACTGCCCCACACACCTGAAGTTAAGGAAGAGCATTTGGAGTAATGGTCTCTCCTTTGCGGTCTAGGAAAAGGTAAACCTTCAAGTCAAATACCATTTCAGATGTGCGTATTTCGTGTGTTCACTTTCCTCCAGAATCAGAGAACGTTGGACCCGAGTGCTCCCATGCACACAGTTCATGCTCACCTATTGCAAGAATCCCTCCAGGAAACTAACCACGCGGTACATCCTGCCCAGCTGGCCCGCTCTGCCAGCCCACACTGTTTCCTTTCTCTGAGGAGAAATCTTTCTATGAATTTCGTCCACCAGTACTAGTCTGTCCTCTGAAGTTTACCAAACCAATCTGTTCCTTTCCTAGAGGACCCCTGAAACCATTCAAATGTTCAAAGTCAGGGTCTCTCTGTAGTCCAGGCAGAATCTCCTAACTGCTCATCTGCTAATTCCTGTGCAAAACTCGCTTTCCAGGTATCTTTGGCCCAACTGCCACGCTCTGAACACATTCTTATAAAATACAGCACCCAGTCACCAGTGCAGAAAACACCCCCAACATTTGTTGCTTCCAGTTGCTTTTAAAGCAGCCCAAGCCTGAACTCAGGACAGTTGCCACACTGCATTTCTTATTCTGACTTAGGTCAAACTTGTGGGCAGTTGACATGTTCCCAGCCTCTAAGTTAATTCTCATTCAGATGAGTTCTTTTCAAAGATTCAATTAGATTTTACACATCTTCACAAAATTTGATCTATCTGGCTTTGGTCAAATGTACCAGCTCAGAGAAATTATTATGAATCTTGATTCAAAATCAATGGTCAACATGCTGATAAAAATTACTGAAGTCATCACTGCTGGCAAAAAAATACAGACCTAAAATGTGTTAATGAGCTTGTTTGTGGGCTTAGTTTAAATTTACTGCTAACCAAAAGGTGCTTCCTAGTAAAATGACCTTAGCAAACTCTAGGCTGGGAAAGCAGCTCAACTCATGAATGGTGATGCCAGGTCTGGGTGAGGAGGAGGAGGCAGAGAGACAGAGACTTGTAGGAGGAAGGGAAATTCAAATTCAAGAGTCCACATCTAGCAAACCACTCACAAGACTCAACCCAATTCACAAAAAAGAACATGAAAATTTAGAACTAATGAGGAACAACCAACCAACCAGGGACTTCCCTGGTTGTCCAGTGGCTAAGATGCCGGGCTTCCAATGCAGGGGCCCGGGTTTCCATCCCTGGTCAGGGAACTAGATCCCACATGCTGCAACTAAAGATCTCTTGTGAAATCAGTTAATCAATCAATAATTCTTCTTTTTTTTTTTAATTTAACCAACCAAAAAAAAGTCTGCTTGGAAGTTCGTTTTCAGATTTGACAATCAGCAAGAAATGGGAGACACTAAAAAACTATTTCCATTTAGTTCCTATCTGGTTGAACTTCCTGATACTCCTTTCTTTTTTTTTCCTTCTCTCAATTTTTCCCTCCCCCACGTTCCCAGTTTCCTTCCGCTATCCAGCTTGTTTCCTGTTTCAGCCTTATCACTAGAGAAAATACTCCTAAACCACATAGAGGATCGAGAGTGTGCCCCCAGCATTCCTGCTCTGTTTCTCTAAACAACACGCCTCTGGCTTAGGCTTTTGGCAACGGGAGTTCTTCCCTGAGGTTAGTCTAGTCCACACACCAGGAGGAAAAAACTCCAGATAATACACATTCTTTTTAAGGCTCCTTGTAATCTATCAACTATTATTATCACCTATCAATTTATTATCAAGGGGATCACATTTAGCCTTTGTATGAAGCCTCTAAAGGTTTTTTTGGTAACTTTGTCTGGAAAGTACTATTAGTAATAAACATAAATAGCTCTATACACAGCTGAAAATCAGTGTTGAGACACAATGCATCAATCGTCAGCAGTTTAATACCTCAGGAGTCGTCTTCTTCTGTCTTTTTCCAAAAATGCAGTCAAGATCTGTTTGGCTCCGAGATGAGAGATCCTTCCCTAGAAAAACATGATGCCTTCAGTAATACATTCTAGAATAAGGAGCACAAATATAAACTATGAAACTGGGTTTTGGAAAATAAATAAACAATTTTGTAAACGACCAACTTTCTCTTTCCCTTTCACAGATTTTTGTTGTTGTTCAGTTGCTAAGTCTTGTCTGATTCCTTGCAACCCCATGGACTGCAACAGGCCAGAGTTCCCTGTCCCTCACTATCTCCCAGAGTTTGCCCAAATTCATGTCCATTGAGTCAGTGATGCAAAATCCAACCATCTCATCCTCTGCTGCCCCCTTCTCCTTTTGCCTTCAATCTTTTCCAGCATCAGGGTCACACTGTTTAATCAGTAAATACAATTAATTAAACTTAAAAATCAAACAAGTGAACCAGAACCCCTGACTTCCTCTTAATGGTACAAACAAGCCTGAGTACGCAGGTGGAGAGGAAAACTAAATTCTCAAGCTAGCCCTACTACTGGTACACTTTCAAGGTATAATTTCTGGGCCTCTGGGTTCCCTTAGTAAACAGTAAAATTCCGTTACTTCAAGGAGACAGAAGTTATACTCAATGAGGGTTACAAACTCTAGAATAAAAATATGCTGCTAAGATACATAGCTCCAAAACCCCACCTGTGCACAGGAATGAGAACATCCTATGTTGACACATACAAGCTCAGTAATTAATTGAATGTATGAACTTTTTTAATAAATGCAAATAAAAATTGCTGCATTAGGGTGAAAAGATTTCAGGCTTTTTTTGTTTTTTTCACTGTAATAGTGCTATCATTTTAAATAAAAGGATAATTAATGAGTAGGAAATTAAATGGCTTCTGGCAAAAATGGTATCCAAAGGATCCTTGATTCTTATTAAAAACACTAAACTCTTTAACTTAATTTCAAACCCACAAACCAACTAATTTAAAATTCACTTCTATGGAATTTCCACTTCTACCAACAATACTGTTTGAGCAGCCAACCAAATCTATTCCCATTTGTCAACTTCGTGGTAGATGTATAAGTCTGAAAGCTCTGGGGGAGTGAGGCTCTGGGTTAGACACAGGAATCTGTGCTCTGAGTTGGAAACCTGAGTGCACTGTCAGGGGCTCAGTTATCTTCTTGGCTTCCTGCGGCAACCTGACTTGGCACAGAACTGTCGTGACCCAGAAGGGTTCCAGTTCACTGGCTATCGCTGGGGCATTCAAATGTGATATTGCTCAGTGACTCCATGAAATTAAAAAAAAAAAAACAAAAACACCCTGCAATGTAATGCAAAACCAGGTGCCAAAACCCGTCTCCGAGGCTGCCGTCCCAGGCTCGCGAGTCCAGTCGGCGCGGCCTGCTCCCACCTGGAAGGCGGGCTCTGCACTGCGCTCCCCTCTCCTCTGAGCTGGGAGTAAAGATAGCTTCCTGCTTCTAGCCGGTCAGTCCACAGAGCCCAGACAGGTGACCCCAGAGCAAGCCTACTCGTGAGCAAAATGAAGCCTCCCAGATGGGAACGCAGACAGTGAACCAGGAGAGTGGAGAATAAAGCTGGCCACTGAGGGGAGACGTGCACAACCCTCAGGAGGCCTGCGGTCTGTTCTGAGCTTAGTCCTCAGTATGACCCATTCCACACTGCAGAGAACACTCAGGGCGGCAGCTTCTATTTCAGAAAAAGGAGTTGTACTGGGATCAAAATACGTAGTGGCCACCCACCCCTAAGCTAGCTTCTGAAACAGAACAGACACCCTAAAAGAAATGCAAATGACAATCACTTTTACAACAACTAAAAAGAATGCTCGAGGGATTTGGCGGGGGGGTGGGGGGGCGCGGCGAGCATGCAAGATCACAGTTCTAAAACAGGATGCCAAAACATGAACACGCAGAGATGAAAAATGAAGCTAAAAATCAAAGGGAAAGCTGTCAAGCTAATAAGAGAATGTACCAATGAAGGTGCAAGTGTCTCTAAAGTTTTGGTGACGGGTTCTTGTATCAGAAATGCTTATCCTTTAGCAAAGTTCACTTAAGCAAATGTGGAAACCAGGACTGTTACAGGCCTTGCTCTGGATTTGATCTGGAAAACAAAACACAGAGAAGAATTAAGAGTCAGAGACCAAAGGAAAGGAACTTAAAGGTAGATAAAACTGTGAAGATGGAAGTGCTACTGAAATAGTTATTAGTTAATCGTCCTGGTTGAATAGTTTATAAATGTTATAAAATTATGGCCAGTTTTGAATACAATATGTATATTAAAAATGAGTTTGAAAGTTACTGGTCTCCATTCTCAATCATGGTCAAATCACAGCAAATACTGTTGATGAACTTCTCTCTTAGAGAAAAGGACATCAAAAAATTGAACAGAATAGGAAATATATGACATCTGCCTGGATTTGGTTTCTGTCCCCACTAGTCTTCAACTGGCCACAATATTCTAAGAATCAAGGAAAAAAGAGATTCCAGTAGCCAAGCTGATGTAACAAAGTCATGAAAGGATGATCTGATTCTTTCAGAGAACAGCACTTTACTTATGATCATTTTAGCTGTTTTTCTAATAATGAGGACTTTCAGGTGTTCCCGTCTATCAGTGTAGCAATTTGGAGAGAAGAATGTGACCACTACAGCCAGACTCACTTTCAACACCAAGAAGTCCATGTGGAAGCATGTGAAACTGTAAAAAACCAGCACAAGAACCTCAGAATCATGGAGCTGCAGAGCCTCTCTTAGCTTAAGGGCAAAAGTCATAGAGCCCAACAAGTGAGCACTGTGTTATAACCAGAGCACAAAAAGCTGAGTTTTTCTCCTCATAGTAAAGGCACACGGGAAAGGAAATGCAGGTTGAAAAATACACCAGTTAAATAAAAAATACTGAAGGGTTATATAGGTAGCTAGCTTCACTTGCTTCAAAAATTTACTTGCATTCCCCAATCAAGAAGGATAAAACAGATGATGTTATATTTTGACTTTGTTTTTTAATGAAAACATATAGAACTGCTAACAAGCCAAGGAATGGAAGATTAGAAAACTTCTCTGAAAGGGTAATATTGTGAGAAAATCAGGAAACCTGAAAGAATCGAAACAGGGGGTGAAATGAGATCCTCACAACTGCTAAGACAGCTGGAATATTTTTTAAAGCCCGCAATGGTGCTCCTTTTACACTTAAATGTGCAAAGAGCCAGAAGCAGCAGAACACCCACCTCTAGTAGAGTCTGACTGCAGGGAGCCAGCCTCGTCAGGACACTAAAGTCAGTGTCGGACGAGCAGCTGACCACGGGGACACGCGAGAGGAGTGCAAGCACTTTCCTTATTTAAGGAGTGAAGTATCACAGACTGTTGCAGGAAAAAGAAGTCTAAATACATGAAGCTGCACAAGTAATGTCTACACAACCTTCCACCCACTCAGCCACCGCACGACTGGGAGCAAAAAGCTGGGCTCTCTGGACAAGGTCTCCCTGTTAAACATTTAAAACCTCAAAAGCAGCTTTGGAGAAATTGACGTCTTCCGTAATTTTCTTTTCTTTGCAGATACAGCCTCACCAAATGTTTTTTAGATTAAAAGAAACTACCACTGAGTTTAGGCCCTTAAACAAATATGGATGGAATTAACATCTTGGAATTATGTAATAAATTATGTCAAATTTAAATTATAAACTTAGGATGAGAGAAAGGAATAATTATGTATCAGAACTAAAATGCTACAGCCAATATTTAAACAGTAACAAATTTTGCTGCTGTAATCTCTCTGCAGTGAAATTTTTATCTTCACTCTTCACACCAAGCTAAATAAAATGCTACCTTCTAGTGTTTTGGTTTTCTGGACCACTGATGGAGCTACAATATGAACCCTCCTCATCCAATGAGTGAGTTATTGTAACTAAGAGCAGATCCCTGAGCTAAAATCCTTATCATCCATTATGCTGAACACCCATGATTTCCACATAATGGCATCATTTCTGATAAATTCTAAAAAAGAACCTACTTTAGAACTCAACAATGACTTAAAAAAGATCTTTCATTTCACAAAAAAGGAAACTGAGGCTGACAGAAGGCAAGAGGTTAAGAGATTTGTCTGAGAGAGTCACAGCCAGAACCCAGTTTCCTGTGACCTAAGATAGTCTGCCATGGAGGAAACAGAGTTTATCATTCACATGCAGTGACAACAGTTGCTCTGCAAGGAAGACTTCTTTCAATAAATTAAAGAACTTTAAAATAAACTTACACTGTGGACTGTTAAAATAGATGGCAACTGATTATTTCCTCACTACCTGGATTTCTGCCTCCTTTGTGTTTTCTACTGATTCCCACTCTGCTTTTCCTCTGTTTTCCCGCTCAATCTTCTCTGCTACCTTTGTAATATATCTTGAATTATCATCCCTGCATACCAATCCTCCCTTCTCCCCAAACAAAGCTAATAAATAAGCAAACCTCATATTATTTTATTTTTAACAATTTTTTTTAAGTCTTCAATTGAATTTGTTACAATATTGCTTCTGTTTTGTTTTTTGGTCCTGAGGCATGTGGGATCCTAACTGCCTGACCAGTGAATGAACCTGCACCCCCTGCATATGAAAGCGAAGTCTTAACCACTGGACCACCAGGGAAGTCCCACAAACTTCATTTCAAAAGAGACAAAAAGAAGGAATAACACACCAAGCAGGCTGACAGGGTGAACTGGCAAGGGGATGGCTTAACTAGAAATAGAAAGAAGATATTCCCGGCATCCATAGATTAAAGCAGATCGAAGAGGTTTATTCCGGCTTCAGCAAATGCTTCAGGTGAAATCATGCATGCAGGCTACCACCAAAGGAAAATAAGAAGATTCTATTTGCAAAAGTGAAAGCTTAAAAGGCTGCCATGCTATCCAAAAGTCACAGGGTACTTTTAATTTCATTTGTTTGCTCGGCACCCTTCTGCTGTATCTTTTTTTTTTTTTCTATAGGGTCTAATGAAAAGGAAGGTTATTTCAGGGATGGGGATGAAGTGAGCATTTAGCCCCTCCTGAAAAGGACTGAGGGGCCACCAAGGACTGTTTTCTGTCCTGCAGCAGGTCAGGGGTGGAGAGAACCCCTGCTCAGAAGCCATACAGGAGAACGACAGAGAAGGTTCTATCCTGGGAGAAAGAAGAGGGGCCAACGTGATGAGCCAGATGACCATGCCTGCCGGGAGACGGAAGGGGGAAGCCCCAGTCTCTCTCTGCATATGTCCCCAAAACTAATCAGCTCTGCCAGGAGCCCTCCCTCACACTGAGCCCAGTCTATCTTGTGGGGTCCTGCTCCAAATGAGAACCACCGTGAACAGTTTAGAGCAGTGGAAACTCCAGCTCCTACTGCCCCTCAGGGGGTTCTAGGAGTCAGGGAATTCCCAATCACGTCAACAAGACTAAAGCAAAGAGATGTGCTTTGCTCGCCATATAGAGGTAGAAATACACATCCAGTCCTCCATAGATGAACCATCACATGGTGACTAGATAACATAATTATCATCATACTTATACTTTAAGTATATTAATATAATAAACAGGGTTTTGTACCTGGGAAGTATGCTTAATACATAACAATGGGAAAACATCTGGGGAGTTGAGGAGTGCAAAGTTAAATGGTTTCTTTCCAATACAAGACTGCCACCTCCTGGTTAAAGAGGACAGCTGCACCCACAACTGACCATGTACAGCCCTGGAACCGGAGTCGGGAGGTGGCGATGGAGGAAGACTAACATTACCTTTGCAATGACCATGGAACAGTTAAGTTTGCACTACGTGAAACAGAGAAACGGTATGGAACAATAGAAGAGTCAACTCAGGACTGAGATCTTTCATACTAGAGAACTCAATACAGAGACCACTTCATGAATATTTATGAATCTCATATAGATTCTATATGATTTCTAAATGGGTCCATTTCAAGAGCTGTTCAACACCAAAATTAAACTCTAAAAAAAGCTTAATGCAACTACGAGAAATGTAACTAAAAGTACTGAGCGATAAATTTAGCCACATAAAAGTCTGTTTTCTCCTCTAAATATTAATAGAAAGTTAACTTCCGCGCTCAGCTTTGCCAGAGGACTTGCATGCAGTCTAAGGGCGAATCTGGGGCCCATGAGTGAGGCTGCGTCTGCACTTAACAAGACCCCCGGTGACTCACAAGTGCGGACACCTCAGCACTGCTGTGGATCAAGCCGGTCAGGGGGTCCCTCCTTTTCCAATTTGTACATAAGACAAGTGATGCTGGCGAAGAGCTAAAAATGCGCTAAGAAACCCAGATGTGAACACAGAGATTTAAAACAAATAAAGAAACACGCAATTTTACCTTTTGTGAATTTCATATAGTGAACACGGTTTTTGGAGACTTTGGACTTCTCCTCAAGACTGAAAGACTTCTTTTCCTTGTTGTCTGGGGAGTCTTTTAAAAGAAAAGGATGAAAAGCATTACGTTAAACTCTGCATTCCATTCTCAATCCCCTACGGTGACACAGTCTTATAGAAATAAAACCCTTAGGAGCCTTATCATTTATTACTGAACTGTAACCAAAAATTAGAAATATTCTTAAACTATGTACTACGGATCAGGCAAGGCTATTTTCCAGAAACTTATAACATCCTGAAGGACGAGAAATGAAAATCTGTGTTCACACAAAACCTCCACGTGAATGTTCATGACAGTCTTATTTGTGACCATAAGATACTGGAAATAAACCAAAATGCCTTCAGTGGGTGAATGGCTAAGCAAATTCTGGTACTCCCTTACATGGGAGCATTACTCCACGATAAAGAGGAAGGAGATATTGACTCTGTGTGACAAGCTGGATGGACTTCACTGGCGGGGATTATGCTTAAGAGAAAAAGTCAATCTACATACTCAATGATCCACTCAGACATTCTGGAAAGGAAAAACTACGGAGATGGAGAACAGTGAGAGGTTTACAGGGGACAAAGATGAAAGTGGATTTTGGAAGCTGGAGGGGTAAGGTGGGTACAGATACAGAAAGGCAGCATGAGACAGCTCTTTTGTGGTGATAAAGCAATTCTGTGGCTTGAATGTGGTGGTAGCTACATGAATCTATACATGTGATAAAGCTGCATTGGAACTACACACACACAATTAAATGAAGGCTAAAAAACCCAAAAACTGGCGAAAGCTGAATAAGAACTGTGGTCCAGTTAACAGTCAACACCAGAGTCAATTTCCTAGTTTTGATACCATGCTATGGCTCTATTAGATGTCATCGTTGAAGAAACTGGATGAAAGGTATTCAGCACCCTTTCTACAACTATTTTTGCAATTTCCTGTAAGCCTAAAATTGTTTCAAAATAAAAGGTTCTTTTAAAAAGTGCGTAAAGGTAAGACAGGCCAATGATAATCCAAACACAGATCAGAGGTGAGATGAGGAGCAGAGCTGGCACTGAGCAGATTCAGCTGGAGGCTCACCTTCCGGGGTAAAAGCAGCAATAAAAACAAGTCACTGAGGAATGAAGTCAGTGGTAATACTCCTTTGATGAAAGAGGAAAATGTGGGGGAGAATGCAGTCCCTCACCCGAAATATCAAAGCAAGTAGATTTGGGGTGAGAGTCAGTGACAGGATTCTAGCGAGCTGCCTGTATGCCCTCATCTTTATCTATTTGTCAAATTCAAGTAGCAGAAAGAGAACATCATAGGTAGAAAAGAGACTGAATTTTCCTATAGTTATGTCATAAGGAAATACACAAACATGAGATTAGAGAAAGGAGAAAAAAAGAAATTTTCACTTTAATGCCGAAGGAAAACAAGCGCATGCTTGTTTAACATGATTAAACATGTTAACTAACTGTAATTCTTCCCAGGAAATTACACAGTAAGTCTCCAAACAACATAAAGGTAGATGCTTCAAGTTTTCAGATTAAGCATGGCTTAATCACATTAACAGCCTGAAACATTCTCCATGATCACTTCCAAGAACAACTTGCAACTTCTTTCAAAGACATCCTACCCATAAATTTCTTCTGCTCTTTTTGCAGGCAAAAAATTTCATATACCACATTACAGTCTCTATTTTGATGTTCCAAACACAAATCACCAAGTAACGTACCAGATTGAAGTACTTTTTACCAATGGAAGGCTTATTAAGTCCTAGGTGCTGGGCTAAGCTTTCTATGCATTCCTGCATTTCATCTCACAACCACCCTGGAAGAGAGCTGCTATGACTATTAAACCACCTCACAGGACACCGAAGCATGGGGGGTAAAATAAGACCCACTGATGAGGTGGCTGTGAGGGAACTGGAAGCCAGGCAGATACATCTGAGAGTGTGCATCCTTAACATGTGCACTTATCCCCGCAGAGCTGTGCTCACACTTAGGGGAGGGGAGAACCTCCTGGGAGCCTCACCACCTTCCCAGAGCAAACCTGAGCCCTGACACGTCCCAGGGCACCAGTTTCTACCTGCCTGTCCACGCGCACGCTCACCTAAAGCTGCTCTGTTCTGTGCAAACGCATCACTCCGGTCCTCCTCCTTCGCTTCTCCTCTGCGTCCTCCTCCCACTTTACACCAGAGGAGCACAGGTCTCCTTGCACCAGGATCAATAAGGAACAAGCTGCAGTGCTGGTGTGAGCGAGGGGTCCTTTCATCAAAGCCAGTCCCCTCCCCACCCTATCTATCTCATCAAGAGATGCAGTTCCAGAAAGGTTTTACCATTCTAACAATTGTTTATCAAAACTTGCATTTCCTGGTTTTGTTAATTGTTGTTCAGTTACCCAGTTGTGTCCGACTCTTTGCGACCCCATGGACTACAACACACCGGGCCTCTCTCTCCCTTACCATCTCCCGGAGTTTGCCCAAGTTCAAGTTCATTGCATCGGTGATGCCGTCCAGCTGTCTCATCCTCTGATGCCTTCTTTTCCTTCTGCCCTCAATATTTCCTAGCATCAGGGTCTTTTCCAATGAGGTGTCTGTTTGCATCAGATGACCAAAATACTAGTTTACTAGTTATAACCTACTAATTAGTAATGACAACTGAATCCAAAGGAAAAATATTTACATGGAGGCCTTGAGGTTACTAGAAATAAACCAAAAGTGTATATGTATTTGTTTTGTAGCAGAGAAACATGACAAGGTGATGAGTTTTTAAAAATTCAAGCAAAAAATATATTAATACTAAATATCATGGGGTATATACAATGGAATTATTTCAGAGGAAAAAAAACTAGAAAATATAGTATTGCTGAGTGTTAAAGGACTTGCTTTTCTATTTCTAAACAGAAGACCATGGATACCAAATTGCCCTAGTATTAAATACCTACTGAACACATTTGAGACTGATGAAAAGCTCTTATTTTCAAAAGTCGATATTTCGCAAATAGGCCAGATACACATTCTTTGCAACTATTTAAAACTATGATTAAAAACATTACAGCCATCAATCTAAAAATGTGAGACAGAGTATCAGTTCAATTCAGTCACTCAGTTGTGTCCGACTCTTTGCGACCCCACAGACTGCAGCACGCCAGGCTTCCCTGTCCATCACCAACTCCCAGAGTTTACTCAAACTCATGTCCATTGAGTCAGTGGTGCCATCCAACCATCTCATCCTCTGCCATCCCCTTCTCCTCCCACCTTTAATCTCTCTTAACACCAGGGTCTTTTCAAATGAGTCAGTTCTTTGCATGAGGTGGCCAAAGTATTGGAGTTTCAGCTTCAGCATCAGTCCTTCCAATGAACACCCAGGACTGATTTCCTTTAGGATTGACTGGTTGGATCTCCTTGCAGTCCAAGGGACTCTCAAGAGTCTTCTCCAACACCACAGTTCAAAAGCATGAATTCTTGGGTGCTCAGCTTTCTTTATAGTCCAACTCTCACATCCATACATGACTACTAGAAAAACCATAGCCTTGACTAGACAGACCTTTGTTGGCAAAGTAATGTCTCTGCTTTTTAATATGCTGTCTAGGTTGGTCATAACTTTCCTTCCAAGGAGTAAGCGTCTTTTACTGTTTTTCAAATTGCCTCAGAGGCTCTGGGAGCAAAAAAACTTGAAGATCCTTGTCCTAAACCACACCTCTGTGGATGACAGGCTAACAGCATCCCAGTTTATTTCCAAAAATATTTAAAATCACAAGGAACAAAATATCTGATAGAAGTAAAAAGCATTTCTTGAAACCATGAGGTAAGTCCACCAAAAAGCCAAGCTGAGTCATATGTTAACTACTTGAGATAGGATAATTTTTAAAAATAAAATTTTAAAGACTATAGAGTTTTCTCGTGTCCCACAAGGAAATAAGTGTTATTTCTAAAATTTGTGCAAGATTCTATGAAGAAAATAGTTTGGAATCTGTTTAGTTGACAGGCAAACTGTGTAATTAGGTAAGCAATCTTAAAGAACTAAAAATATTATAGCAGAAAAATAGGTTACTAGGTTAGCCTATCAGCTTTAATTCAAGTAATATGACCAAAAATTCATCTGGATGAAGATATTGTATTTACCAGAGATGATTTGGCAGAAAAATGGTCTCAGCTCTCCAGGTCCCTGGCCAGGTTTTCCCTTAAAGGAATATTTAAAGGCTTTTCAGTACTGGGACTGGCAGTAGCAAGGCCTGGTTTGAACTGTACTGGAGACAGAGCTAATAGCACCATACCTATCACAGGGAGACAGTGCCCTCTAGTGGTCTTGAGGTGAATCCACGGGTGGACAAGTTCAGAGTTGGGGCATTGTGCCCACGGGACATGAGGTGATATCAGGAGATATTTTTGATTGTCACAACTAGGGAGAGGGTGCAAATGGTGTCCAGTGGATAGCGGTCAAGGATGCTGCTAATCGTCCTAAATGCAGAGGACATGCCTCATAGCAGAGAATGATCTGGCCCAAAACATCAGCAGTGCCATGGCTGAGAAAGGCTTTACAGGCTCTTGCAATGATCCACAGGAAATACCAGCTGCTCAGACCACGTTGGTTACAGTGTAGGTGACAAGAGGAAGTCAGGGTCTGAATATATTTTAAAGGCAGAACCGACAACAGCTCTTTCGCTGGAACAACTAGAAGGATGAAGCTGACATCACCTGAAATGGGGAAGATGGTGGATAAAACAGGTTGTGGGGTATGCGGGTCCAACTGTTTGCAGGGTGGGAGATGAGGAGGTGCAGAATTGAAGTTTGGACATGTTGAGTTCCGGAAGTCGAGGAAACCCTGATGAGGATGCTGAGCAGGGGGCTCAGTACAAGTCTGGGATCCAGGAGACAGGGTGGAGCAGTGGAGAGAAATGTGGCAATGGGCACCACACCCGCTGGGAGGCCGGATGGCAAACTAAGAGTGCAGATGAAAGATGAAAAAGGGCCAGGCCTGAACTGCAGGGCCCCGGACACTGTAAGGCTGGGATAAGGGGACTGCAGCAGAGAAATGTAAACTGAATAAACTGATCCTGTCATTCTCAAACTCTTAACGGGGAAAAAAAGCCTCTGCTTATGACTAATGTTAATTCAATGTGAGTACCCAGAAATGTAAACAGACTATTTGTGATAGCTACAATCAATTAACTTTCAGATATGACACTAACAGTAAAAAAAAAAAAGTTGATAAAAATATTTTATATTGAGATTCAGTTCAGTTCAGTCACTCAGTTGCGTCTAATGGATAAAAAGCAAAGGTTTCCCCACCTGTTGTTTCCTGCCCATGGCAAGTGTTCAGCTGGGCCAGAAGCTGGTTAAAATCATCTTGATGAGCAATCCAGTTGTCCTGAAAAATACCAAAAAATCAATTAGAGGCAAACCTGTTATCTACCTACACTGAGATAAGATATATACTGCAATCAAGGAAATCTGAATTTTTAAATGTTTCACCAAAACATTACTTTATAAATTTGAATGAAGAAGAAATAGTATAAATTTGAACTGTATTTATCTATTTGTTGTTGTGTCTGACTCTTTTGCGACCCCATGGACTGTAGCCCACCAGGCTCCTCTGTCCATGGGATTTCCCAGGCAAGAATACTGGAGTGGGTTGCCATCTCCTTCTCCAGGGGATCTTCTCGACCCAGGAATCAAACCCCAGTCTCCTGCCTTGCAGGCAAATTCTTTTCTACTGAGCCACTGAGCATCTTGGAAGCTTAAGCCCTGATTTCAAATGTGGGTAACTTATCAAGTCAACTAATAGTCAAATAAACAGCAGGCAACCTTTGTGCTAAATATTAAAATAAAGCAAAACAAAAAATTTTTTTTCACACTAAGGGAAAATTATGTAGGTTAAAGGGAAAAAGCAGGGATAGATTTGAGGGCTTTGCTTCGCTTTTTGGAGCCTGTATGCCAATTCTATTTGCTTACATCCATCCCAATGTGAGAAACCACCACTGGGGAGGGTGAGGGAAGGGCTCCAAGTCCCCCAAGTCAACAAGCGCCCACTGGTAAGGTGCTCAGTTAGTAAGTTCATCATAACAGAGTCTCACTTAAAACAGAATGAGCATCTTCAGAATAATATCAACTTGTAGGGAGCAGGGTTTCCCTTTAGGAAGTTGCCTCATAGGTACTTTTCAAAGAATGCTTAAATATGTTATTTTTGAAAATGCTAAAGCCTATTAAATAGGCAATGTTTCTCCTAAAAAATTAAGTATATTTATATATCCACCTCTAAGAAGCTACCTGCAAAAATCAACCTTATGCAAACTCTTTTAAAAAAATTGTCTACGGTGTGTTTATTAATTGATGAAAATACAGAAGATATCGCTACACGTTGCAACTACTAAGTGTGTGCACTGTGAACCCCCTGAAGTACTGGTCTTAGATTTTGTCAGACAGTTACCACATTTGTTTCCATTTTATTGAGATATAACTGACATAAAACATTGTATTAGTTTTAGGTGTACAACATGATGATTTGACAAATGTATAAACTCTTCCTTTAGTGGTTTAAGCTTTCAGCTGTTAGCCCAAACAATCTTAGCTGCTCCAGTCTACCACTCAGAGCTACTGAACAAAGCAAAGTCATCCAGTTCACCTAAAGTAATTCTCCAGATTTTCTACCAGATTCTGTTGGCTGCAAAAATGTAAGAACAAAGCTTTCAGTTTAGATGCTTTCCTACAGTGAGCAACGATACTGAAAATGAAAGGCAGGGCAAGCCATGAACTTTTAATTACAGGGTCATATTTTCGAAGCGTTGGTGTTTACTAGGAAATGTGAATTATCTCAACTGCTATACACCAACAGTCAGAAACAGACAATGGACAAGAAAAGAACGGTACTCTCTTGCAGTATTTCCAAAACAAAATGCCACCAATTTTAGCAGTATAAGCTAATAGTCCAACAGAGGTCAAGATGAAAATTCCTCTCTGTCCTAAAGTGCAAAAAAAACCCACCACTTTTTGCAAAGTTCAGCAATAAGGCTACTTGGAATCTTTTATGCATAAGCAATAAGGCAAAATGATTGCATGTTCCATGATGCACAGCAGCTTAGTCACTGGCTTGTTATCCAAAACATGGACTGCACACTCTTGAATAGCTTAAAACTGATCAATCAATTTGACTGGATTAATTTGTTTTTACACTGACAAAAATAACAACGATGCAGGGAAACCCCCCAGCAGACACGCTGTTGCTCACTTCGTTATTGATAGTAGCTCCTAGTCCCAGGTGGTTATTTTTGACTTGAACTTTGATATGATCAGTGGCTCCTTGCTCCTGAGCCCCTAAACCCTGTGGAGATTAAACATAAAGAGAGTTAGCATTTTCATCAGGTAGGAAAGAAATTACCTCTCTCTTCCTTCATTAACCGATTCATCACTCACATTAGAAGGCTCCATCCTTGTCCTCAAGAGGACAGTCTAGTGGGTTCTTTCAGATATGTCTGTAACACCAAGGATGCGCTTACAGTGTGGTGCTGCGTAAGTCGCTTCAGCCGTGTCTGACTCTCTGAGAACCTGTGGACTGTAGCCCACCGGGCTCCTCTGTCCATGGGATTCTCCAGGCGAGAATACTGGAGTGGGTTGCCAGGACCTCCTCCAGGGGATCTTTCAACCCAGATATCAGACCTGTGTCTCATGTCACTGGCCTTGGCAGGGGAGTTCTTGACCACTAGCGCCACCTGGGAAGCCCTGCACTCAGAGTAATGAATGCCAATTCTTCAACCTGAGGCTCGCTTTAAAGACCATGAAAATACTAAAGAGAACGTGCCTTTTCCTGACGCGCAAAAGCAGAATGCTACTACCAAACTAACAGAAGCCCATCAGAGGCATTACAAGTCTGTGGCACTTTCCATTAAATAATTCTACAAAACAACCCTGAGGAAGGGGACCCCAAGTCCCCCGCATCATTAACACTCATTTGTAAGGTGTCCCTGAGCACCTGGTGTACTAAAAGTCACCCGAGGTGGCTCTAGTAGAGTGGATGGAGAAAAAAAATAAGAGATATAAAGGGACCAGATCTCAAGGACCTTGGACATTATGGGAAGAATTTGGATTCTATTATTTTTTTGTTTTTTTTGGCCACGCCCCCTGGCTTGCAGGATCTTAGTTCCCCAGACAGGGACTGAACCCGTGCCCTTGACAGTGAAAGTGCAGAGTCCAAATCAAGGATCACCATGGAATTTCCAGATTTTATCTCTTTAAAACAATGGGAAATCACTGAACTTTTAAGCAAAGGAATGACATGATCGAATTTCTATACTTTAAAAGCTCACAACGGCTGCTGTAAGGCAAATGCCCAGAGAAGGAAAAGAAGGGAGGCAGGGAAACAGCTGAGAGGCCGCTGTGTCGGTCAGGACAGGCGGTGGCGGTGGCTAGTCCAGGACAGGCCTGCGCAGAGAGGAGTCGTGACTGGGGGCGCAGGAAGTGAGGCAGGGGTGGGGCCAGCACCACCTCCAGGCTTCCGGCTTAGGTAAAGAAACTTGAGAAGAAAAAGATTTGAGAAGGATCAAAAAGTTTTATAATAAAAATAATCAACTTAAGATGCTAACTCAAGTGAAAATGCCAAGCAGGCTGATGAATTTATAACCTTGGAGCTCAAAGGAGAGGCTTGAATCTGGACTAGATAGAAAAGTGACAACTCTCAGAATTTAGATAATTCAAAGCATGGCATGGAATGAATGAGTTCACCCAAGCAGAGGACAGAAAAGGGCCTGGGGCTGAACCCCAAGGAATTCCAAAGCTCAAGAGTCTAGAGGAGGAAGAGCCAGCAACACATTTTGGGGTGGTTAGTAAAGCAGAGGGGAAAACCAGGACAGAGGGCAGTATTGTGGAAGCCAAGACAGAGGTACTTCAAGCAGGGGTGGTTGATGACATCCAATGCTGCTGAGGGATGAAGTGATGTGAGAACCAAAAAAGGATTCACTGGGTTTGGAAACAAGATCTTCAAAGACCTTGGCAAGAACCATATAGAGACATCCAGAAGCCCTATTTGAGTAAGGAATAAATGAAATGAGAGAAAAAGGAGAAAATGTGTAGTCCAGTTATAAGCGTGAATAAAACTTTAAGCAACGTAAAACTGATGGTTAAGTGTGATTCCAAATGCAACCAACTAAAAGGCACCATCGACAAATATCAGAGCAGGTTAAACGATTAACAAAGACAGCTGGCACGCATGTTCAATTCTAATTTTACTATCACAACGTCTTTAAAACTTAGTTATTTTTCTAAAATCACTTATTGATCCAAAATAAATTCTCCCAGTCTAAGAAAGATACAATCTCCTGATCTATAATTCTCTGCCTGGCTCCAATTCCTGTGCTCTTCTTCGAGGTACCTTTCCTTTAGACCACCCCATCTTCTCCAGCATCCTCTGGCCAAACTTGGAATCATCGTTACTCCACGCAGTGTTTCTTGGGTCCACAGCCCACTTCTGCTTCCGCCGACCTGTCAATGACAAAGTATCACATGAGCAGCTTGTCTTTCAAGTCTGAAAACACCTCACAAACACACACACACCTATGGCACACACACAACACTTCTATAAATGCAACATACAGTTTTATTAGATACAGATGTCAGATGCGGCATCCACTGGGACATAATATCAGCTTGGATCATTCATCCTAGTTTCCCCAAAAACTCTATAATCTGAACATACAGACTGATCTTGTAAAAGTGAAATAAAAATGTTTCCTCCAAATGTGACAAATCGAAATACATGATGCAGCATCAGTCGGGCCTTCCATTCAGCGATTGGCAGCAACGTAAGGCCCCTGTGACACCAAGGTCGCCATCACCCGTCATTACACACACATGGGAAGTGCCAAATGCATCCATACGCTCTCAGTTTCCACAGTAACCCAATGAGGGGAGACAGTCTGATCTCTGCTTTTCAGATGAGAAAATCTGAGGCCTTCAGGAGGCATACGCCTAATACCCCCAAGCAAAGACCAGAGTCTTTATACAAACCAAGGTCCTACCAACTCCAAAGCTCACATTCTTAATCCATAGCACACAGCTGTCATGAACTTGGGGAGAATCAACCTCCACACGACCTACAGATACTAATCTCACTGAAACACCCTACAGCCATATATGACCCCTTCTCTGAACTCACACGATAAATTACCTGTTTCTTTTCTTTGGCATTTATTTAACATTCCTCTGTATTACAGTTGTTTACATCCATCTCTTATGTTTGCTATTCTGCCATAAGCTCTTTAAGGCTCACATCTATGTTCTTATTCTTTCTTATGCTTCATTGCATTTGCCCATAGCAGGCATTCAGGAAAAAACACGATTGAATATATGAATGACTGAGAAACAAAAAAAAGGAGGGAAGGAAGAAGAAAGGCGACAAGAAAAGGGGAAAGGGAAAAAAGGAAGATAATTGAATTGAGGAAACTGCTTTGAGTCCCTACAAGTTGTTTTTGTTTTTTAATGTATATAACTAACTGACCCTGATGCTGGGAAAGGTTGAGGGCAGGAGAAGGGGACGACAGAGGATGAGATGGTTGGATGGCATCACCAACTCAATGGACATGGGTTTGGGTGGACTCCGGGAGTTGGTGATGGACAGGGAGGCCTGGCGTGCTGCGGTTCATGGGGTCGCAGAGTCGGACACGACTGAACTGAACTGAACTAACTGACCATTAGAAACTCAAACTTACTGCTACACTTTTAAGGAAACTTACAGGCGAGAAAAAGGACTCCAGAAGTTTATTACACAAGCATATGAAACCCAAAGTAAACGGTGGCCAAGTGGAAAATCTGAAGGTCAAATGCCATCACCATTTATCTGTCGCACCAATGGAAGCAGAGTACCAACAGCGGCTCATGCGTCAGCAGTGTCCTAACTGATTTACCGCACATAAAACCAATTAAGAGATTTTTAACTATCCACACTGTAGCAATAGGTAAACCTTTACAGGCATGCAGGCAGAAAAAGACGACTGAAAAAGGAAAATGAGCTGGGCTTAGATTTATCGTGTTTCGCAGGGAAAGGGGGACCCCAAAACGCTACTAAGGTGACTAAGTTACCACTTACTTATCTTAGTAAATACACAGCCTCACGTTGCCTCTGCTAACGAAGAGCTTAAGAGATGAGCCTGGCTAACGAGGGCTCTCTCTGCAAGGCTGCTTCCAGGTGCATGTTGGAGCCATGTCTCCAAACTAGCGTCGGCCAGGGGTCTCTGACTGGGGCTTGTGTGAAAGAGACATTTTTGAGAATGAGTGTGCCCACCCTCTGCAATAAAGATGGCATACAGTTTATGTCACAAACCCATTACTATAATGCTGGCACAAGAGCAGAGTCAGCCAAGGTCAGCTTTGCTTTCCCAGGGAAATGGCAGGTATCTTCAACCAACAGAGTGCACACATATGTGCTCAGTCGTGTCCGACTCTTTGTGACCTCGTGCACTGTAGCCCGCCAGGCTCCTCTGTCCAGTGGATTTCCCAGGCAAGAATACTGGGGTAGGGTGCCATTTCCCTCTCCAGGCGATCTTCCCAACCCAAGGATCAAACCTGCATCTCTTGTGTCTCCTGCACTGCAGGCAGATTCTTCACCAGTGTACCACCTGGGAAGCAATGCAGTAGGCCAGTGTTTCCCAAGTAAGGATGTTAAATGCAGGGGAGGACTCAGGATAGTGTCCTGAATCTGCAGAATCACTCTTTGGGATGAAGGGGGTAACCATCCTCTAGCAGGGACTCCTCCTATATGGAGATCTAGCCAGATATTTTCAGGGTAACCCTAACAAACAACCCTGCACACAAGAGGTACCAGGTCTAATCACTCCACGCCCAGGACCACAAAGTTTATGCCAGGATTCAGCTTACTCTGGGAAGTGTTTTGAGTGCCAAGAGCCAGGGGCAGAAGTTTTCTCTTTGTTCTTTTTTTTTTTTTTTTGCCCAAAGACACTTTCAGATATTCAAGACCTCAAAAAATATATCCTCCACCCATGTATTCTTATTAAAACATTTTTTGAGACATAGATTAAGGCATAGATTAATTTTGAAATAGAGTCAAGATTAAGGGAACAGCAGCATAAAATTGTAATGCAATGACCACTAAAATCCGTTAATGATAGCACTGTCATTTGATTAGAAAATGTAATAATTGCAAGTGTCAAACACTGGTCCTAATAAAATGTGGGTCTAAGACTCCAAATTAAATAAGGATTGAGAAGTGAGAGTGATAAATGAAATTTTTCTCTTATGTTTCAGTAGGCTAGATTTCTTACCTTAAATAGGGGAAGTCAATAAAATATATTTGACAATTAGAGAAACGCAGGATAAAGGATGTTTTTGAGAAACATAAAGAAAAGTGCTACATTTTTAAAACAGGATAGATGCCTGTGAAGATAAAAGAGAACACAATCTAGTCCATATGGCAAGGGAAAACAAAGGAAACAGTAGTGAAAATAGTAACTGAAGGTTAATCAGCGGGAAAAAGTAGGTTACAAAACTGTATCTACAGAATTATTACAATTTTACAAACTATCAGAGAAAATAACTGCTGGGTAGTGAAATGGCAAACTGGGATTTCTCTAAGCTTCTGTTTTCTCACTTCTAAAATAAGAACACCAGTCCTAAGTGTCTAAAATCAGGGGATGCCACTAATTTAGTAAATCATATTACAAGGCAACACAGAATATTGGGTTGGCCAAAGTATAGGGTATGGAAAAAACTTGAGTGAACTTTCTGGCCAACCCAATGTTATCTATTATTATGCCAAAGATTTGAAAATCTGGAGACACGGGGATGGGGGGAGAACTGAAAATCCTCTCTTGAAATCCTGCAGTCTGAATTACTGATGTCCGCAGATGGCACCGCGCATCCGTGTTTTGAACTGTTTTCACATTCACCATCTCACTGACTTTTTTAAGGCAACCTAGTGATGAACATAATCAAACATGTTTTTAATAGCCCCAGAGAAACAGGTCATGGAAAGAGACATAAATGAATAGCAGAACTAGAGCTAATGTTTCCAGGTACACGCTGAACTAAGTGTACATCAGAGAATATTAAAACCAGGAGACATTTAGCCACGCTGGTTATACAGATGAAGAAACAGCCCACAGGGTCACTCTAATACATACATACTCCGATCTGGAAGTTCTAATTTAAAAACCAAGAGTAGTCTGCTGACGCTAGTGACAAGAATGTAAAGAAACAGCGACAACTAGATCAATTTTGTCACTTTCTACCTCAACGACTTGGGGTGAATTATTTCCTCTGAATCTCAACTTCTGTCCCTGTAAAACTTGAATGGTGTCTTACCCACTTAGTTTTGTGCTCCCAATCCTCCATCTCTTTAGATGAGAGGATGCCGACAGCATTTATTTCATGGAGTCCCTGTGTAGCTGCTGTTGGTCTGTTAAATACGCTGGTTTTGGTCCTTGTTCACCAAACACTTTCAAAGTGACCGGCCGGCTTTTCAGGGCCAAAGCACGACTGCCCTCTGGTGGCCGGTAGCCTTAACTACAGGTGCCATTCAAAAGTTAAAAGCCGCTCCAAAGGAAGGAAATTGACGAACTTCACAAAATAATAGTGAATGTCAAAGGCAAACAGGCGCCGCGGGCGTTGCGGCCAACACGCCTCTCAAAGAAGACTGTTACTAATTCCAACTACCAAAGTCACACCCACCGCGATTTTATTTAGAATCATTCATTAGCCCTGCTTCCCCTTAAAAACACTAACTTCCAGTGTTTACTGCTCCTAAGCTCTTGGCTTTTCTTTTTCTTGATTCAATACATCTTCAAGGACGGGCTTTCACTGCTGGCCCAACAACTTCTTTTTAGCCAAAGGACGCTGAGGCCTGGGGAAGTAAGAGTTCAGGTTCCCCAAACCAGAGTCCTGACCCCCACTGGAACCCACCGCCCACGTGTCCAGGTTTGAGAGCGAGGACAAGCGTCCCAAGTGGACACTCGGTCTCATCAGCAGGCCTGCAGCTAACTTTCGAGGAAGGCTGAGCCGGGAAATCTCCGCGGCAGCCAGGGAGAGCCGAGATGGGCTTCCAGGACACCCGCCCCCGGCAACCTCCGGCCCACTGCGCGCCGGGGACCCGCGCCGTCTGTGGCCACCGTGTCACCCAGAACCTTCACCCTCGAGCCCGGTCGAGCCTCCGCGCCCAACACTCACGCTCAGCCAGCATCGACATGTCGCCGAGCCTGTGACGCTGCGGATCTCGGGACCTGAATGACCGCAATTACCGCAGGGCCGACCCGAGGAGAAGCTGAAACTACCGAACTCGCACGCCGGGGAAACGGCAGCGGCGGGGGGCGCGCTCTGATGACGTCACGAGGCGCGACTCGCTCCGCGAACCGCTCGGCGCCGAGTGGGCGGGGTGCGGGCCGCGTAGCACTCTGCCTTTGGGAGAATACCCGGTAGATTAAATGGTTTCCAAGGCTTGTTCCAACTTCAGCGTTCCGCGTGTCCGTGAAATATCTATGAGGAACATCCACTAAAAAGAACCGTTACTAAGTTTGGGTGTTTTGTTTTGTTTTTTTATATTACAGAATCTTGATATTTTTAAATTGTCAGCTGGAAGTTCTGGTGGTTCAGACGGTAAAGAAAATGCCCGCAAGGCAGAAGACCCGACTAAAATCCCTCGGTGGGGAAGATCCTCTGGAGAAGGGAATGGCTACCCACTCCAGTATTCTTGCTGGAGAATTCCATGAACAGAGGTGGGCTATAGTCAGGGCATGGAGTCGCGAAGAGTTGGAGTCGACTGAGCGACTAACACTTTTAACTATTTTTCAATAGATACTGCACTTTTAAAAAGAAGGTGATAGTGTGAGACATTCCATCCTGTTCTTTAGTCTCACGGCAGACCCGCATAGAGCAGGGCTGCCCAAACTTTAAAGTGCGAGTAAATCACCTGGGAATCTTGTTGAAATGCAGTTTCTGGCTCAGCAGGTCTGGAACGGAGCCAGAGATTCTGTGTTTCTAACAAGCTTCCAATGATGTGGCTGATGATGGCCTTACTTTGTATAGCAGGCCATCGAACAACCAAAGGCAGGAAGGAACTCAGGGTTAAGATATACTCTTTTCTTTTTTCCTGTTCAAGAAAAATACTTTATGAAGAACACTAGATGATGGTGATAAACACTTTCAAAACACTTCAAAGAACTGAACCCAGATGATTTAGGTAAGTCATCTGTGCTATTCCCCTACCTTCAGGCAAGTAAAGACCAGTATCAGGGACTGAAGGTCACAACTTCTTTTCTACACCTCTGGTAAGTCTCATATCCACCCTTGCTCGCCCCCACCCCACCGCCCCACGCCATTACACACTCACAGTTGTAAAAACTAGCCACACATTTCTGTACAGGCACAAAAAAGGATTCTTATGTGTTGCGTTACATCTTTATTTTCTATTCCAGATATGTCACTAACATTGTATCTATAAAGGAAATAAAGCTGAATCTTGCCAGTTTAATTTAGCTCATTTCTAAGCAGCACTAGAGCGATACAATGCAGGGCTGGGGAATGGGGAGCAGTCAGAGAACAGTGACAAAGCCTAAATTCTGCTACCAGCTTGGGGTGAGCCCTTGGGCAAGTCATTTCACCTCTTTTGATATCTCCTTCCATTCTATGAAAAAAGGATGATCTCTGGGATCATTTCCAATACCTGAAAGATTTTCAGAGAATTACTTTAATCAGATCTAGTTGCTGTTACCCAAAGAATGAAAGGCTCATTGCTCCTGGAGGATTTCTCCTGCAGTCCTGGCCATGTCTTCCTCAGTCCCCACGAGGAACACAGGTTGAGAAGCATCTACCCACCCTGAGATCTAATACACTGGAAATGGTTGCTTGATGTCTTGCTGAGATTTATTTACCTATTGTGGGAGATGGGGAGTGTCTGGTTTTGCTGGGTTCTTCCCCCTTCAATCTGCTTTAAATTCCATCCCATTTCAGTTGCTTATACTGCCTCTGAGTAGGAGAATGTGTCAGTCATTCTGGTTTTTTTTTTTAAGATTTTTTTTTTTAATATGGACCATTTTTAAAGTCTTTGGTGAATTTGTTACAATATTGCTTGTTTTTTTTTTAACCTTTTAGTTTTGTTTTGTTTTTTGACCTGGAGGCATGTGGGATCTCAGCTCCCCAACCACAGATCCAACCTGCCCCCCTGCATTGGAAGGGGAAGTTCTCACCACTGGATGCCAGGGAAGTCCCTGATAGTGTTTTATTTCAAGTCGACAAGCCCCATAAATACCAGCTTATGGCCCTCACGTTCCAGGCCACCCAGTAGTTTATCTTGTCCTCTCTTGAAGTCTTTATCTGTTGTGGAAGCTCAAACAGAAAGGCAAGCCCTAGCCAACTGCTGTGGGCAGAGTACCCTCTTTCTAGATCCCAGTATAGAAATGACTTCCGGCTCCCCAGCAGCAGTTCTGGCCGGCCATCCCTCCTCTGTTGATCCTGCCTATCAAAATGTTGTGACTTCAGGCTTTAGCCTCCACAAAATCTATGAATCTCAACAATGGAAAATTGTGTCCAGAGGTCAAATCTGATTTTTTTTACTGCCTTATGATCATTTTCTTTACTGTCTTAGGTGAGCCTTCTCTGGCCTTCGAGCAAAATAACACTTTAGTTTCTTTATCTCGAGATAGTTTTAGGACTATAGGTGGTGGGGAGGAAAGGTATAGGAGTGGGGTCAGGGAGATGCCTGCAAAGGGAACCAAGAGACACGGAGTGGGAGTTGGATGATGAAGGAGGAAGGGCTGACTTGGTTACCAAGGGCTGACATAGTCTGAAGGCCATGCTAGTCCACTGGGACCAGAGCTGAAATAGCTCAGGTCGCTTGTAGAATGTTGTGAGGAGTCCAGAGTGTGGGAGCCTGGCTGTTTGCAAAGGTATTCATTACCCTTTCACTCTTACCTGGTATTTAGGAAGGGCATCTGGAAAGCTCCGGCAGTGAAGGGAGTGGGACTGGTGCAGTGGCAGGCACAGAAGGACCCCATGGAGAGTCACTTTCTAGGGCTAAACCTAGCAGAGCCTGAAGTTGTTTTATTTATTTTTTCCAAACTTATTTTTAATTGAAAGAAAGTTGCCTCAGAATATTGTGTTGGCCTCTGCCATACATCACCGTGAGTCGGCCGTAGGTATACATGTGTCCCCTCCCTCTTGAAGCTGCCACCCCTCCGCACTCCTCTGGGTTGTTACAGAGCCCTGGTTTGCATTCCCTGAGTCATATGGCAGGTTCCCATTGGCTGTCTATTTTACACATGGTAGGTAGTGTATATGCTTCCATGTTACTCTCTCCATTCATCCCATTCATTTGTGTGTGTGTTTTTAATCTTTTTTGGAAATCATAATTGGACCACAAACAATTAACAGCAAATCTGGGAAACCTCCCTCCCAAGGAGAAGAAGTAGGTGGAAAAACAAAACAAAACCAATTCTAGGAGTCTAGGCTCTAGGCTGAGCTGATTTTCTGGAGGCGTATCGATGTTTTCTTGCAGTCATCTGACATCATTTTATGATTCTAGGCTCTTGATTCAAGGTCCATAAAGGAATCAGCTGCTCCCAGAAAACAAACAGCAAATGAAAAATTTTCCAAGTGTTTTCTGTGTTCATGTTAATGTGGTATTTCCAGATACAGGGCCAGACACAGCAGAGTTTCCATCTTCCTGGTACAGCTTCTAAAATTCCTCCCCAAATGCCTAAGGCCCTTCCTCTTCAGCAGATAGATGAGGAGAGCTTGCCTAACAAGATGAGAGTACTGTCCAAATAAAGTTGGGGTGGAGGGGTCAATATACGCATGAAAATTCTTTACTCTTCCTTTGTGTTCTACCATAATCTGTGCGTGGGTTGGAAAAGAATTTCCAGATATGAGGCAAAATGAGAGGAAAATAAAGTTTATTAGAGTAGGATACACTGTTAGTGAGCTGGCTCAAGGGAGAGCTGACCCCTTTCGTGGGCTGGTAGCCAATTTTTATGACCTCAAGATTCCTATGGAAAGGTAGCATTAGGTGATTGGTTAGGGTGTTATATGGTGGGTATTTTATCTAATATGAGGTCAAGAAACTGGCTGATTTAAACCCAGAGGCTCATGGCAACAGTCACGAAGTTGTTCAGTCGCTAAGTTGTGTCTGATTCTTTGAGACCCCATGGACTGCCGTACGCCACGCTTCCCTGTCCTCTCGGGAGTTTGCTCAGACTTGTGTCCATTGGTCGGTGATGCCATCCAACCATCTCGTCCTCTGTTACTGTGGGACTTGGTTAATTCTGGAGATTTTCATCCTGTGACCTTGGCATAGGGCTGCTCAGTACCTTAGCTGATACACCGCCTCATTTCCACATTCTTCTGGAGTTGCCTTCAGAATGAGGCATTGCCTTTATTTGACTTTGTCTTAAGTATGTCTTTTTATTCTGATACTTTAACATCTGGGGCCTTGCTGACCCAGTTCATGGATGAAGTAAACTGTAAAACAAGTTCATGTGACTGACGCACAGTGAGGCCAAACAGACTGAAATGTTGGGGTTTTGTGTAGAGGAAGGTTTATTGCAGGGCCATGCAAGGTGGCCCTAAAAGATCCTCAAGTTCCCTGAAGTTTCGGCAAAGCACTTTTAAAGCCAGGTGTGGGGGCCAGGGGGCAGCGCTGTGCGATCTGTGATCAGCTTATGCACATTTCTCTGATTGGCTGATGGTGAGGTAACAGGGCAGTGTCCCAGGGTTGAACAGTTTCAATCCCTAGGCTCCAGGAATTCTGGGGCTCTGTGCTCCTGGTCACCAGATAGTTAATGTCCTCTTTTTGTTGGAGAGGGGGAGGTTTTGTTTTTGTTTTTGTTTTTTTTTTATGTCTGCTAAATAAACAGCTCAGGAAGTGTGCATCAAATACTGTTATCTAGGTACTTCAGAGAGGAGCTAAAGCAGAGGATGTGGGGGAAGACCCGTTTCCACACACCCCCAATCTGCCAAGGTCCCGTGGGGACCTGCTCCAACTGAGTTACAAAACCACTTGGCTAGGAGCTCTCCTTTCCTATGCAAACCAACCCGTCCAGCCCACTTCCCAGACCACCTCCTTTATTGGGCTCTGACAGTCTGGGCCACTGTCTCCTTGTCCTAATCACCCCAGGCCCGGGTACCAGACAACTAGGGACAGCCCTGTGCCCCTCCAAAATTATTCAGACTAGCCCACCCCAGCCTGCTTGTCCTTGTGTAAACCACAGCTTCCCCTTTCTCCCGCTGCACCCTGACCAACCCTAGTGCTTCCCACGCGGCTCCCCTTAGCTTCGTGTGCGCCCTCCTCCTGAGAAGTGTGAGTCATAAACTGTTATCTCAGTGTGGCTTTTCTTGACCTGTCAGCCTTACCATACCTGAATCATAGTAAAAGCCCACATTTCAAAAGCAGACATATTGTGAAGTGGCAGGATATCAGACCCGTGTATGTTCAAGTGTAGGTTCCAGGGCAGTTTCCACTATCTAGAAGGACTATCTGGCATATTGTGCACAGCACTTTAACAGCATCGACTTTTAGGAGCTGAAATAGCTCAGTTGGAATCCCATCACCGCCACTAGCTTTGTATGTACTAATGCTTCCTAAGACCCACTTGACTTCACATTCCAGGATGTCTGGCTCTAGGTCAGTGACCACACCAACTTGGTTATCTGGGTCATTAAGACCTTTTTTTGTACAGTTCTTCTGTGTATTCTTGCCTCCTCTTCTTAATCTCTTCTGCTTCCGTTAGGTCCTTACCATTTCTGTCCTTTATTGTGTCCATCTTTGCATGAAATGTTCCCTTGGTATCTCTAATATTCTTGAAGAGATTGTTTTCCTCTATTTCTCTGCATTGTTCACTTAAGAAAGAGTACCTACTGTGGTTCAGAAATAGTGCTGCTAATGGAAGCTCTGGAGGTGTCAGGCCCAGGCAGGGCTGGATCAGCGCAGCAGAGCCGCTAGAGTCTATCACGTGGTGTGTCCTGCCAGGGTGCTGGTGTGGCGAGCTGCCCGCAGAGACAGGGGTGTGGTCCTTTGCAGCCAAGGGCAGGTGTTTGCTATCTAATGTGAGAGAGATGACGCCCCCGCTATGGAGCAAAATTCAGACCAGCCTCCAGCCAACTGGAGACAACTGGGTTCATGAAGCTTCTTCCCTGTGAAGCCAGCTGCGCCTATCAGGCGCTGGTTCCTATCACATCACCTGCTGGGAACTGGGGTTGGGGGGCAGGCTGGTACCCTGGGCACTGCTGTTGTTCCGAGTAATAGCATCCTTTGTCTCTGACCCAGAAGTCTCGTGTCTGACAGGCTAACTCACCAGCTTGTTAGTAGGGTTACTCTTAGCTCCTCCTCCCTGAATTGTTGGCCCTCTCTACCCAATCCCAGTCTCCTGGGGTGGGTCTTGTTCTTCCCTCTATCACTATCAGTGAGGATGGTCTCCTTGAGGAATGGCTCTGTGTCCACCTCTGGAGGGACAGGCGTCAGGAGGTAGAGCCAGGCTGGCTGTGCTTACCCAAATGAGGGGTCACTGACCACTGGGTCACAGAGGCCCCACCAACCACCAAGCCAAGTAACAGAAGGAACTTCCTTTGGGAAAGCCCGTCTATCAGTCTGCTCAAGTTTCCATCACAAAATGTCTTTAAACTGCAGAAAAGATATCTTTTCTCAGTTCTGGAGCCTGGAAGCCCCCGGTCCAGGTCCAGGTGGACCCCTCAAGGTCCAGGTGGCCACTTCAGGTCCTCGTGAGAACACTCTTCCTGGCTTGGCCACCTTCCTAATCCATCCTGTACGGGGCTGCTCCAAACACAACCCCATGCAGAGTAGGAAGTGCGCCTGTCCTTTTTCTTCCTTTTCCCCTTGAGGGAGAGGTGCCATCCACTTGCCAAAGGAAAGGGGGATCGGGTGGTATAGTCAGCTTGAGAAAGAATGTAAGGGTCCCATCACTTCCCAGCTGGCTCGGTGGTAAAGAATCCGTCTGCCAGTGCAGGAGATGCAGGAGATATGGGTTCGATCCCTGGGTTGGGAAGATCCCCTTGAAGAGGAAATTGCAGCCCACTCCAGTATTCTTGTCTGGAGAATTCCACGGACAAAGGAACCTGGCAGACTACAGTCCATGGGGTCGCAAGAACTGGACACGTTCATCATCATGGGGGAAGGAGCTTGATAGACAAGGAGAGATGACAGGTAGCTGCCACAAAAGAGAGGGAGACTCGGGGGACAGGCATCCAGGATATAGGACTAATACCAGGAAAGCTCACGAGACTTGTCAAGAGCTCCAGAAGCTGCACAGGGATCCTTTGTTAGCTGGCTTCAGTCTTGCTCAGAGGTGACCAAATAGGTGGACTTAGCTAAGACCCTCCCAAATGCCAGTGAACAGCCACTCACCTGGGCTCATATTCTGCAGAAGAGAAGTCAGGGAGGAGAGGCATAGAACCCCTTGTTGAATGCCTAGAATATTTCCTCCAGGACAACAGTGTGGAGCTGGCACAAGTGTGCTTCCCAACGTATATATCTGACTTTGGGTGCTTCAGGAAGACATCTGCTCAACCATCTTAAGCACCTGCCAGCCATGGAGATCCAGAGACTTTTTTTCAATAAGCAGAGGGGTTTTTTGTTTTTTGGTTTTTTTCTTACAAATCCCTGAGTGACAAAAGCACAGATTCTTGCTGGGACTGCAGAAAGCTGGCAGTGTTAGCCCGAGGCTGCTATCTAAGGAAAACATTCTGCTGAGGCCTTGTGGACAACATGGTTTCGTGTGCTCATTTATTTCACACCCGTGTTTTAAAATAATTCCTTTCAGCTGAAAATGTATTTTCACGTAACATAATAGAAGGAAGTTGTGAGCTGGTTCCATTTCCCCAGTGACATTAGCATATGGGCTACCTTTCCTTCCAGAATCCCACCCCCTCTTTCTCTTTTTGCTTTTCTTTTTCTGGTGCCAAGAAGGAAAATTTGAAAAGAGAATATTACTTTTATAACATAGCTCTTACTCATCTTCCTTTCCCCAACCATTTTACAGGAGACAGTGGGGAGCCTTCCTACTCTGGTCCTTACCCTTTCCTGCGTTTGCATCCCCATGGTTTTTGCCCAAGTCAAGCCCTTGCCTTCTCCTGCCTGGATTGTTACAGTACCCCCACCCTCTCCTGGGCTTCCCTGGGGGCTCAGATGGTAAAGAGAATCTGCCTGCATTGCAGGAAACCTGGGTTGGATCCCTGGGTTGGGGAGAACCCCTTGAGAAAGGAATGGCTACCCCCTCCAGTATTCTTGCCTGGAGAATTCCAAGATGGGCTAGAGTCCATGGGGTTGCAAAGAATTAAACATGACTGAGCGACTAAGACTTTCACTTTTCACTGTCACCTTCTCCTAGTGGGCCTGTGACCTTCCCTTTTGCCTTTTAATCCATTGTCTCCATTGCAAAGAGGGTAATCTCTCTGCAGCTGCACACTGCTGCCCTCCTGGTTCACCCTTTACTGACTTCCCATTGATTACAGGATGCACCCAGCCTCCATACCAAGCCATTCACCTCTGAGTCTTCACCCTCCTCCATCACTCCACATGGTATCAAGCTGTTCTACTCAGGTTCATGGTTTTTCTATCTTCCCGAAATGCCTTTGCCCTCCTTGCAACTGGCGAACTCCTAGTCACTCAGTCATCACTTACTCTTGGAAATGTCTTATGTCCACAGAGGTTGAGCTGATCAGTGCTTCCGAGGCTCTTCCATCAAGCCTGGCATGTGTTCCCGGGGATTTCCCTGCCTGACTGAGTACCTACCTATGAGGACTGATCTTCCTCTTCTTTGCAACTTCAACACTAGTCCAGTGTTTGGCTTCAAGTAGACTCTTAAAAGCTATGTTGAAGAAGTTTGGCTGGTGGCAATGGTAAATCCTACCCTTTATGATTACTAGAAGGGTCACTCCAGTTCAACAAGTATGTATGGACTCTTTCAGTCTGTGCTGGGTGTTCTTCTGGGCAATGAAGACACACAGGTAAACAGAACATCATTTCTTCAGTTGATGACCCCATAGTTGATGAAAGACTTCCCTGGTGGCTCAGACGGTAAAGAATCTGCCTGCAAGGCGGTAGACCTGGGTTCAATCCCTGGGTTGGCTGGAGGAGAGCATGGCAACCCACTCCAGTGTTTTGGACAGAGGAGCATGGTGGGCTACAGTCCGTGGGGTCACAAAGAGTTGGACATGACTGAGTGACTCAGCACAGCACCCACTAGTTGATGAAAGAAGACCCCTAATACTAAAGGATTGTTACTGTACCGTGGGTAGGAGCAAAGTGCTGTGCCAGATGCCCTCAACGTGGCTATACAGCCAACTCTAGGGAGTTTAAAAAATACACATGATTCCACTTACATTAAGTTTCTGAAATAGTCAAACTGAGGAATTCCCTGGTGGTCCACTGGTTGGAGCTCTGAGCGCTCATTGCTGAGGGCCCGGGTTTGATCCCTAGTCAGGGAACTAAGATCCCACAAGCCAAGCAGTGTGGCCAAATAAATAAATACAAATAAAACAGTCAAACACATAGAAGCAAAAAATATAAAGGTAGATGCCTGGCGGACGAGGAAACAAGTTGCTAATTAACGTGTAAAATTTCAATTATGCAAGATAAGTTAGCTCTAGAGATCTGATATATGTTGTTCCTATAATTGAAATCATACAATATGTACTCATTTATTGTGGCTTTTTTTTACTCAACTGTATGCTCTAGAGAGTTCCCAGTGTCATGCGGCTGTATTTGTTCATTCTCATCACCATAAAGTAATCCCTAGAGTAAAATACCCATTCTACTGTGTTCCAGTGTTTGGCTACTATAACTTGGGCTGTTGCGAACATTCTTGTGTCTTTTGGTGAATATATGTACATTTTTATGTGGGGCTTACACCTAGGAGTAGAAATGCTGGACTATAGATTATATACATATTCAGCTTTATAGATACTGTCAAGCAATTTTGAAAGTGGTTGTACAAATATATACTCCTGTCGACAGTCTATGAGCATTTCAGTTCTACATCTACTTAATATGTTCTGTCTTTTTCACTTTAGCCATTCTGGTTGGGATGGGGTGGCATCTCATCTTGGTTTTAATTTGTATTTCCTGGATGACAAATGAAGTGTAGCCCCTTCTCATGAGCTTATAGGTCATGTGGATATCCTTTTGAAGTGACTGTTCGTATCTTCTGTCCATTTTTCTATTGAGTGGTATTCCTTTTTCTTGTAGGTTTGTAGGATTTTTTTCTGTATATTCTAGATAAGAATTTTTGTTTGGTATGTATTACAAATGTCTTCCCTCATTCTGTGGGTCACATTTGACTGTCAATGGTGATGTTTGATGAACAGTTCTTAATTTTAATATAATCTAATTTATCTATTTTTTTTCCTTTATGGATATTGTTTTTTGTATCCTGTTTTAAAAATCTTTATCTCCTTCAAAGTCATGACAATGTTCTGCCTCCCTAAAATCTGTGTTGTTTTACTTTTCATGTTTGGGTATGCAATCCGTTGGAGATTGTTGTTTCATTTGGTGTAAGAGTCATGGTTAATTTTCTCCCATATGGATATCGAGTTGATTCAGCATGATCTATTGAAGGGCTTCCCAGTGGTAAAGAACTTGCCTGCCAATGCAGGAGATGTAAGAGACATAGGTTCTATCCCTGGGTCAGGAAGATCTTGCCTGGATATAGTATTCTTGCCTGGAGAATTCCACAAACAGAGGAGCCTGGTCAGCTACAATCCATAGGGTCAGAAAGAGCTGGACACAACTGAAGCAGCACGCACCCTTGCTTTCAGTTATATAAGCTATATATAACTGGATCACTGTGTTGTACACCTTAAACTAATGCAACTTTGTAAGTCAACTATACCAATCAATCAATCAAAATAAAATTTTAAAAAGGAAAAAGATCATTTTTCTCCAGCCCACTTCAATATCCACTAAAATGCCTTTAGTAGTCCAGTTAACTATTCATATATGAGATTATCTCTAGACACTCTATTCTGTTCCAGTAGTCTTGTCTGTGCTTGAATGAATACCATATTTGTCTTAACTATTACATATTTCAGTAGGTCTTAATACTGACAGTGTAAGTCCCCCAGTTTTTTGGAAACTACCCCCTACAAATGAGGAGCCAGGTGAGATTATCCACTATCATCACTTCCACTCAACATAGTCCTGGCAGCTGTAGGCCATGCAATAAAGCAAGGGGGAAGAAGGCAAAGAAACTGGAAAGGAAGAAAGACAACTGGTATTATCTTCAGATAACATGATTTTATTTTATTTTTTTTTAGATAACATGATTTTATAATGAGTAAATTTATTTTACTTTCCTGGTGGTCCAGTGTTTAAGACTTCACCTTCTAATACTCAGGGTACGGGTTCTATCCCTGGTTGGGAGCTAAGATCCACATGCCTCGTGGCCAAAAATCTAAAACATAAGACAGAAGCAATATTATAACAAACTTAATAAAGACTTTAAAAATGTCCCACATTAAAAAATCTTTAAAAAATGTCCATCAACTAGATATAGGGTTCTACGTCAAAAACTATATAATAATATAGGTACTCACTGTCCCATTCTTTGCGACCCTATGGACTATAGTCAGCCAGGCTTCTCTGTTCGTGGAATTCTCAAGGCAAGAATGCTGGAGTAGGTAGCCATTCTCTTTTTCAGGGCATCTTCCCCACCCAGGGATTGAACCTGGGTCTCCTGCATTGCAGGGAGATTCTTTACCGTCTGAGCCACTAGGAATATTCCTCTGACAAGATTTGGCGGTTCATTTGAGTCAAGAAGACAGGCGAGAGGAGGAGGAAAAAAGGGCAACCAATGACCGTGGCAACCCACTCCAGTATTCTTGCCTGGAGAATTCCATGGACAGATGAGCCTGGTGGGCTCTGGTCCATGGGGGTCACAAAGAGTCAGATGTGACTCAGTGACTCACACACACACACAATGACCAAACCTTGCATAAAGGTTGTACTATTTTTCTGACACAGTACTTTGCTGGGGAGAGGACACAGATGTACCTACACTTTAGCTTTTTAGGTGTGGGAGCCCTTGCAGTGCGTTTGGGAAGACAGGGGTTTTAAGTTGAAACAATGAAAACAGTCTGAAATTAAAGTTTACATAGCCTGGTTCTTCTGAGTTGTTTCTCAACCACGGCTTAGCCTCTGTCCTTGTTTCTCTGCAGTCCTGCCTTCCATTCCTTCTTGCTGTCTGTCTCCCTTATTTGTTTTAAATGCAGAAAAGTTTTAGCGATTGCTTTTCTGTTTTGTTTTCTGGGTTTTGTTTATGTTTTTGATGCCCCCTGGATATAAGTATCCAGCGCCAACAGGCTTATCAAAGACAGTTTCCTCTCCAAGAGGAAATCTGGTGCCAGGTGTTAGGAGCCCACTTTTATTACTCCATTACAGAACTTCCGGTCTTTCATTATGTATAAATTCGACTCTAGAGAGGTCCACCCTGTGGCCTGATGTCCTCAGCTATGAATGGTTATATTCATGTGTTGACTCTGTATTTTAATTTATAAAGGGAAACCTAAATACAGAGCTCTTAAAACATTAGCATGAGTTGACTGACAATCACCTGGAGCTCCTGGAAATAACAGGGTTTAAGGCTTCACTTTTAAAGAGTCCTTTAGTAGGTTTGGAATAAAGCCAAAAAGTCTCCCTTTCTGGCATCTTACACTCAGCCTTTCTCCCAGATGGTTTTGAAAAAGGTGGTTCCAGCACCGCGCTGAGAAGCAATGCCCTGATGGCTGTGGAAATGCAATGGGACGCCCCCCACGCAACCAGCCTGTTTCCACTGCCCAAGAGCAATTGGCCTTAGATAAGTGCTTGACATGGCGGTTCACCATCCCAGTAACCCTATGTAATAGGTAGTATTCAGTCAGTTCAGTTCAGCCGCTCAGTCGTGTCCGACTCTTTGGGACCCCATGAATCGCAGCACGCCAGGCCTCCCTGTCCATCACAAACTCCCGGAGTTTACTCAAGCCCATGTCCATCGAGTCGGTGATGCCATCCAACCATCTCATCCTCGGTTATCCTCTTCTCCTCCTGCCCCCAATCCCTCCCAGTATCAGGGTCTTTTCCAGTGAGTCAGCTCTTCGCATGAGGTGGCCAAAGTATTGGAGTTTCAGCTTTAGCATCAGTCCTTCCAATGAACACCCAGGACTGATCTCCTTCAGGATGGACTGGTTGGATCTCCTTGCAGTCCAAGGGACTCTCAAGAGTCTTCTCCAACACCACAGTTCAAAACTCTCAATTCTTTGGCGCTCAACTTTCTTCACAGTCCAACTCTCACATCCATACATGACCACTGGAAAAACCATAGCCTTGACTAGACGGACCTTTGTTGGCAAAGTAATCTCTCTGCTTTTTAATATGCTATCTAGGTTGGTCACAAATTTCCTTCCAAGGAGTAAGCGTCTTTTAATTTCATGGCTGTAACCACCATCTGCAATGATGTTGGAGCCCCAAAAAATAAAGTTTGACACTGTTTCCACTGATTCCCCATCTATTTGCCATGAAGTGATGGGACCATGATCTTAGTTTTCTGAATGTTGAGCTTTAAGCTAACTTTTTCACTCTCCTCTTTCACTTTCATCAAGAGGCTTTTTAGTTCATCTTCACTTTCTGCCATAAGGGTGGTGTCATCTGCATATCTGAGGTTATTGATATTTCTCCCGGCAGTCTTGATTCCAGCTTGTGCTTCTTCCAGCCCAGCGTTTCTCATGATGTACTCTGCATATAAGTTAAATAATCAGGGTGACAATAGACAGCCTTGACGCACTCCTTTTCCTATTTGGAACCAGTCTGTTGTTCCATGTCCAGTTCTAACTGTTGCTTCCTGACCTGCATACAGGTTTCTCAAGAGGCAGGTCAGGTGGTCTGGTATTCCCATCTCTTTCAGAATTTTTCACAGTTTATTATGATCCACATGAAGGCTTTGGCGTAGTCAATAAAGCAGAGATAGGTGTTTTTCTGGAACTCTCTTGCTTTTTCGATGATCCAGCAGATGTTGGCAATTTGATCTCTGGTTCCTCTGCCTTTTCTGAAACCATAGGTAGTATTATTACCCCCATTTCACAGGTGGGAAAACTGAGGCTCAGAATCGTTCACTTGCTCCAGGTGTCACAAGTAGTTCTCACCCATTCACTGACTCATTCATTTCTGCACCACCATATGATCCGCACTGTTCCAGGTGCCAGCAGGTGGCAGAGCAAGCATATGAGCTCAACTCCAAGCCCATGTTCTTCACCAGGATGACATTCTTCCTAAATACTACTCAGACAGCTTATAGACTGTGGAGGCTATGTATTGGGTTGGGCAAAAAGTTCATTCCAGTTTTTCCATTCCGTGTTACGGAAAACTCAAATGAACTTTTTGAGCAACCCACTACGATGATAGGCCAGAGGGTGCAGGTGGGAAGGGGGCTTCATTGTGCTGGGCTGGTGCTGGCATCCCAGAGGATGCAGACAGGGCCTTGTGGGCCAGCAGGGGGCATCCTCTGGGTGTCGAGGTGTGACCAGGGGCCACTCTGACCCCAGGATAGCAAGACCAGGAGCAGCAGGAACAACTCCCACCGGAGCTGGGAGTCCTGGGATTCAGGAGAGAATGGAGCTCGTGTTCAAATCCATCCACCCTCCCTAAACTCCTCTTTTTCTTCCTTTCTCTCTTCTCCCCTCCTGGCTCTTCCCTGACCCCCTCCATTTCTTCTCTCTTCTTCCTTCTTCGACACCCCCCTGCTTCCCTTTTCCCACTTTCCTTTGATCTCCTCTCCTCTGACTCTCTGGCTGGGTGTCCTTGGAGGTCTGGGTTCCTGGGATCATGCCTGCCTAGCTCCCTCCCCTGGGAGGACTCTTCACAGTTTCAGCGCCACCCCTGGGCCCCAGGACTGGTCTTGAGGGAGACAGTGTGAAATTACTCAGCCATCCCTCACCTGAGCTCCACTTGGGTTCAGGGACCGTGCAAGTGCCTGAGGTGAAATGAGATCTCTGTCCCCAAGACATCAGGGACACAACTCAGAGGGAGGGGATGAGACATTTTAAAAAGTGGGAAAACGTTACCAAAGAGGTACAGAGCGATTCCACCCAGATACTCTCTTCATCTGTTGCCTTTTCTACACTCTTGCCACCGCTGACCTGGTCTCTTGTTTACTTGGTTTACTGCAAGGGGCCTCCTGCACCACAGCATCATTACCTGGTGCATTCTAAGTCGTGTCCGACTCTTTGCACCCAATGGACTGTAGCCCACCAGGCTCCCCTGTCCATGGGATTCTCCAGGCAAGAACACTGGAATGGGTTGCCATGTCCTCCTCCAGGGGATCTTCCCTCCCCAGGGATCGAACCCGTGTCTTTTATGTGCTGCACTGGCATCTCGTGCTTGCCTCTCTGTCTGCTTCTCCCACTTGATGCTCCAAGGACAGGGATGAGCCCTGTAGTCTTCTTCTTGCAGTGGGCACTTCACACATGTGCCCAGATTAGTCCTTTTCTGTCCCATCTTTCTCTCCAGGCTCCCACGCTGCAGTTACTCTTGTATTTATCTGTTTCTCCAGGGCATCAAGTATTGGTAACCTGCACAGCTGTGCTCTACTCTTCTTCTCAAGTATAAGCCTCGAGACATTTTTGGTCCAGTCTCATCAAGACATGGGACTTCCCCGGTGGCACTAATGGTACAGAACCTGCCTGCCAATGCAGGAGACACAAGAGAAGCAGGTTCAATCCCTGGGTCAGGAAGATCCCCTGGAGGAGGACATGGCAACCCACTCCAGTATTCTTGCCCAGAGAATCACATGGATGGAGGAGCCTGGTGGGCTACAGTCCGTAGGGTTGCAAAGAGTCGGACACAACCGAAGCAACTCAGCATGCACGCACCCCAAGACACGAGCCGCATCTGAGTCTCTGCCTTTGTGTGAATTCCCCTCCATCCTGCCATTAGTCCACCTGCCTGGCACTGCAGGTGACTTCTAGAAGGGGCCACAGCATATATCTTAGAATGTGCCCCTTTTCTTCTGATGTGGCAGCATTTCCAAAAGCAAAGCATTTCAGCTTAGTGAGCCCTCTGCCTCAGGCCTGCTGAACTCAGTCCCATAGCCCTAATGAGAATGAGAATTTCAAAGAAGAGGGAGGAGAGGTGAGCTGCATATTTTTTTCTTAAGGCAGAGATCTTTTCTTTATCATTTCCAGCAGCACAATAGCAGCAGGCACTATTTTAAAGCCTTGGATAATTCAATCTTAATTATATGGTATGTAGAGGCAGTAATAAGTTTACAAATCTGCCAGCAACACTAAACACATATGTCTTAGAAAATGCTACCCTCTTCCTTGCTTATTATAAGACTAAGAACTTAAGTAATTGTGAGCAATTAAGAGGGAGTGACCAAATGGTGACTCACAGGAATCCTCCAGAGACAAGGACGCCCATAGAAGCAACAAGTCTGGCCGGGTGGGCGAGGGGAACCTGAGGGCTGGAGAGGAAGCCTGGGGCTCAAAATTGTGGATTGATCCATCACGGCTGAATAATCCAGAAAAGCATGTCAGAAGAGCCGAGGGGTGCTCCGTGGATGCCAAGAGGCCTGGTGTAGCTTTGAGGAGAAAAAACGCTGTGGAAGAAACACAAGTGCCTCCCAGTGCCTCGAGTCTTGGTGGGTAAAGCTGGTGTGGACCTTGGTCTCCCAACCTGGATCTTCACTCATCTGCCGGATGTCACTGGGCAAGTTACCGTGAGTGTCCCTTAGTGTCTTCGTTGTAGAACGGGGAAAATACCTCCCTCGTGGGAATCACGTTGGAAGTAACTGACAGAGCACGTGTGCAACCTCAAGCGGAGGTAGCTATGCAGTTAATACCTATTCCGTTCCCTCCTGCCTCCTTTCTTCAGAAGAAGACAGAACGCTCTTACAAGGCCATCTGTACATTCCCTGGCCTGTGGAAGGTACTTCATCCATATTGGTCCCAGGAAGGAACAAATAATTGTTTCTTCTGTGTGTGTTAGTCATTCAGTCGTGTCCAACCCTTTGCCACCCCATGGACTCTAGACTGCCAGGCTTCTCTGTCCATGGGATTCTCCAGTCAAGAATACTGGAGTGGGTTCCCGGTTCCTTCCCCAGGGGATCTTCCCGACCCAGGGATCAAACCCAGGTCTCCCACATTCCAGGCAGATTCTTTACCATCTGAACCCTCAGGGAAGCCTCAATTATTTCCTACCTCATCAAAAAAACCAAAAGCACAAAGAGGCTAAGTAACTTGGCAAAAGCATACAGCAAATAGATGGTAAGCTGGACTTTAGACCTAATGAGGGTCCAAACTCAGCACAGCTGAATTCAACAGAGAGAACCAGACTACAGTGTGAGAATCAATCCTTTAATCTTTGTTTTGAGGTTGCACTATTTTAAAAAAATGTTGGCATTCCAAGGCATGTGGGATAGTAATTTCTGGACCAGAGATGGAATCCACGCCCCCTGCTTTAGAAGGCGGAATCCTAACCACTGGACCTCCAGGGAAATCCCTGAGGTTGCACTAGTTTACAAGAATGCTTATTTCAAAGAGGATAAAAAGAATCACCCAAAGAGCCAGAGGAATATGAATGCCTGATTACAGTCTTCTTTGAATAAAACGGAAACTTTGCTTCTGTGGTATGTGTGTTTAGGCAGATTAAATTCATGTTTGATTATAAACCCCCGGGTAGAAGGAAAATATGTTCATGAAGACTAGGAGGTCCCAAAGGGAGGAAGAGGAAAAAAATCATTAGTTTATACCCTGGTGGCTGCTGTCTCTAGGAGCGTCTCGATGAATCTCACCATGGCACCACCGTGCTCAGAGACCCACTTTGGATGGTCCCTCATCTCCCCAGAGTGTCTATGCTCCCAAGCATGGCTTTCATGGCCCTCTTGTATGAATCTAAAATATTTTCTGGCCTCAGCTCTTCGGCCTTCTCCTTCGGTGTGCGTGCTAAGTCTCTTCAGTCATGTCTGACTCTTTGTGACCCCATGGACTGTAACCAACCAGGCTCCTCAGTCCAGGGGATTCTCCAGGCAAGAACACTGGAGTGGGTTGCCATTTCCTTCTCCAATGCATGAAAGTGAAAAGTGAAAGTGAAGTCGCTCAGTCGTGTCCAACTCTTAGCGACCCCATGGACTGCAGCCCACCAGGCTCCTCCGTCCATGGGATTTTCCAGGCAAGAGTACTGGAGTGGGGTGCCATTGCCTTCTCCGGTTGGGACATGCTAATCAGCCTTTAAAGTCCAGTTGAAATGGCTAAATCCCCTCTAAGTTCTTTCCTATCACCTTGGCAGGAAGTGATTACTTCCTCTGCAGCCCCAAAGCACTTGGTAGCTTTCTTATTCCATTCATTAAAATCTGCCTTTTATTAAAAGGACATTTATTTGTGAACATGCCTGTCTTTCCCTCTGAATCTGTAAACATCCTCTTGGTCCCCCACCTACATCGCCCTGAACGCAAGAAGTGTTCGAAGAATGTTAATTGATGGAAAACAATTTCAGTAGAGGCCCAGATGAATCGGTTTTGGAACAGCCTTGCAGTGGGATGATGCATTTAAAAGAAGCAGAAGTATAGCTTTTGGCATTTGTGTTTGTGCTACCCTCGTGTGACCACAGCTACTCACAGAACATTCCATCTGCTTTCATTCATCTCCCTGCCTTGTTGCCTGAGTTAGGTGGGGCCATGGAAGTATTTAATCAATGGGATAGAACCACAAGTGATTCTACCAAAGCAATGAAAAGCCCATGTGACCCTCCCAGGCTTTCCTATGCTGCCGTGGTGACTGACATGGCCAAAGGGTCCAGACAGTGCAGCTACCAAATGTCAGTGCCTCTGTTACCTGGATACCTGAGGGACTGTGTGCTGCAGAGGTATGATGGACAGGTTTCAGAAATGAGAACTAAATCTTTGTTGTGTCAAGCCACTGGGATTTTGAGCAAAATACAAAACAAAGATGTCAGTACCTCCTGTATAGGCTACCACAACCATGAAATGTGAGCACAGAACCTAACACAGTGCTTGGCATGTATTACTAGTAAATACTTGCTCAATACTAGCCCTGTCTCCCCGTCTATTCTCCCATGTGATGACCTTTAAACTTTCCTTTGGTAGATCCAGTTATTTAGCAGAGTGGAAGTTGTAATGGAGCCTAGAACATATGGTGTGGCACCTGCTCTAAGTGTGACCCAGATGGGTGTCTTGGAGCAGCGATCCCCAACCTTTCTGGAGCCAGGTACTATTTTTGTGGATGACAGTTTTTCCACGGACAGAAGTGGGGGATGGTTTAAGGATAATTCATGTGCATTACATTTATTGTGCACTTTATTTCTCCTATTATTTCATCAGCTCCACCTCAGATCATCAGGCATTAGATCCTGGAAGTTGGGTTCCCCTGACTCTGAGGAAACTCTGAAAGGATGAGTGTGATGGCTCTGAGCCTCTAGCATGGATGCAGAAATGAGGAGCCCAGGGATGCCCAGAGTTTTGTAGTTTTGACTTCTGGCTTGTTTGCCCTCTCTTATATCATGGAGGAAATTAATCCTTGCCTGAGTAGGGCAAGAGGGCGAGGCACACAGAGACATTTCTGGCTGTCCGGCGTGAGGGACAGAGCAGAGAGCTCGGGGGCTGTGTCAGGGGATAAGATGTTGTGAAAAGGGGCGAGGCGCAGGAGGCTTAGGAGAAAGGAAAGTGTCCTGTTTAATCCTGTTTGTCCTATGGGAGTTTTCCAAAGCAGACAAAAGACATGGTGTCTAATGCCTAGTCACACACAGACACCCAGGACAGTCTTCATGTTCTTTTTATACTCTGCCACACACTTGGCTGCACAGATTTTAAGACGGACAAAGGTTGTCTTAATAGCGTTAATGGGGGGTGATGGGCGGATCATAATCTTATAACCAAAATGGTTCACTCATTCGTGTCAGCTATTGAAAGCAAAGACTCTTTGGTAGGTAAAGAAGAAAAGGATTTGAAATTGCTTGCCACCCACCTCCTCCACAGGAGAGCTGTGAGCATTAATGAGGGAACGTCTTAGTGCTGTGATCGCCCTGGAAAGAAGTTGCTTTGCCAATTTCAAATATTACTGTGACTCACTTAGGCAGAGCTGAAGGAATGATGGAGGTGGGAGGCTGGCTACTCCATGTGGTGTTTTTCTTTGGGGGCTCCCGAGTTGCTTCAGAAGCAGAACGACCGCTGAGAAACAGCCAAGGAGAGCAGAGTACCTATTCTGGATTCTTTGTCCCACAATGCACTTGACTTCCTAGGGGACCCTGCTCTCCATATGGTGCCTTGCTGTGGTTTCATGTGGCTTCAGCAGCTAGCTTTTAAACTTTGTTTTGAAGGGGCACATTCGGAACTTGCAAAAGCTTGTTGGAAACATGGAAATAAACAAATACCATTAGCATAATAATGCCATGAAGATAAACCTTAGAAATGTTCTATGATCTTCTTTGCCAAACAACTTAAAATGCTTCCAGAGGAGTATTTCACTGGTGGAGAGCTGTGTGTTTAACTACTAGCATGAAGTTAGGTCACAGAAAATCATCACAGTAATAATAACTATCTTGTATTTGTAAAGCAGTTTAGAGCTCACAAAGCACATTCGATGCATTTATCTTCTGTGATGCTACAACACTGAATTCAGGTAAGCAGATGAAGCCGATCACAATTGCCTGTGTGTCATAGGTAAGAACAACCAGGCTGTCTGAGCTGAAAAGTCTGAGCAAAATAGCTAGTACAGTCTTCTGGTTTCAGATCCCTTTTTTTAACAAACGAACAAAAAAGGAAATATTCCAAAATAAAAAGCAAAACACACCAAGAAAAATGACTAAGACTCATACTCAATGATTTTTTTAAAAGTAGTAGAAGTGATGAGGAGAGATTTTATAGACGTTTAAGTAGTGATTTTTAAACAAATTTTGTTTTGCTTTGTTTTTTGCATAAGGAAACTGTGGTGTATGTTGGTGGAAGGGAGCACAGCCTTTTTGTCACGTGGAAGAAGAAAATATGGTGGGTTCCAGAGGCACGAGGGTAGATAGTACTTTGCTAATGGGCTTCCCTGGTGGCTCAGATGGTGAAGAATCTGCCTGCAATGCAGGAGACCCAGGTTTGATCCCTGGGTTGGGAAGATCCTCTGGAAAAGAAATGGCAACCCACTCCAGTATTCTTGCCTGGGAAATCCCATGGACAGAGGGGGCTTGCAGGCTACGGTCCATGAGGTCACAAAGAGGTGGACACGACTGACTGACTGAGTGACTGACTCACATTTTCACTACTTTCCAATCTGAAGATGCAACGAAACTCAGGGTGGTGCAAAGACAGGGCACTTGGGTAAATTAGTGGAAAAACCTCAAAGTCCATGATTAGTTTAAATTTGACTCAAGGAATCATTAGAAACCTGAGTCCGTTTCTAAGAAAGGATGTGACAGAGGCAAAATGCTTGAGGGAGATGATTCTGAAGACACACGAAGCCATACAAAAGGGGGAAATGTGTGTGTCATTGGGCGATGTCCCGGAGGGAGAGGTGTGAGGCTTTGTGACAGAATGCAGGAGTCACACTGGTCTTTAGAGCAGTCCCTGGAGAGGAGGAAACGATTTTGGAGGCTGACAGTCAGTCACCTAAATAGTCACTGAAATGACAAAACCCTCGTTCTCTCCACCCACCCTGCTCTCACTTGTATCTCTCAAGATGCCCAACAGACTTTCCAAGAGTTGGGTGTGTATCAGGAAAGGCTCTCCCGGTGGGACACAGAAAAGGATGAGACTGAGACCCCAGTCTCAGGAGAGCTGAGGTCTAACAATTGAGTGCCCAGGTGGTGAGCCAGAACTGCGCTATGCTGTGCTATGTGATATGATGGAGGCGTATAGAGAAAGCTCTGGAAATGTGAGTGAAGGAATGATTCATCCCACATAGAGAGGAGGAGGGTCACACAAAGTTAAGGATGAGTCATTTTCATCCCTCACTGCACATTTTAAAAAAAACTAATAAAATCAGGCCCTGCAGGTTGGGACGTGAGCATTGCATGTTCAGTTGCTTCTAGCTCTTTATGACCCGATGGACCATAGCCCACCAGGCTCCTCTGTCCATGGGATTCTGCAGGCAAGAATACTGGGGTGGGTTGCCATGCCCTCCTCCAGGGGATCTTCCCAACCCAGGAATCCTTCACCACTAGCACCATCTGAGAAGCCTAGTAGGATTTCTTAAAAGCTCCTCAGGTGATTCTAGTGCATTTGGGGCTGAGAATGGCCATTGGGGCTCAAGGTTATCTTAGCCTTTGAGGAAGGAATAGATGTTTTCTAGCAAGATCATCCTGAAAGTACTAAGACAGAATATTTTTTAGAAGAGAGATAAGAGAGACCTGTTTTGTAACAATTCCAGAGGGTGAGAACAGAAGGATTTCTAACTTTGTCTTAATTTCTTTGCACTTAGGGACCCATTTTTGCCTATCAGTTCAGTTCAGTCGCTCAGTCATGTCCAACTCTTGGCAACCCCATAGACTATAGCACAGAGGGCTTCCCTGTCCAACACCAACGCCTGAAGCTTACTCAAACTCATATCCTTTGAGTCAGTGATGCCATCCAACCATCTCATCCTCTATCGGCACCTTCTCCTTCTGCCCTCAATCTTTCCCAGCATCAGTGCAGTGCAGTTCAGTTCAGTTCAGTCTCTCAGTCGTGTCTGACTCTCTGCGATCCCATGAACTGCAGCATGCCAGGCCTCCCTGTCCATCACCAACTCCCGGAGTCCACCCAAACCCATGTCCATCGAGTCGATGATGCCATCCAATCATCTCCTCCTCTGCCGTCCCCTTCTCCTCCTGCCCTCAATCTTTCCCAGCACCAGGGTCTTTTCCAATGAGTCAGCTCTTTGCATCAGGTGGCCAAAGTATTGGAGTTTCAGCTTCAGCATCAGTCCTTCCAATGAACACCCAGGACTGATCTCCTTTAGGATGGACTGGTTGGATCTCCTTGCAGTCCAAGGGACTCTAAAGAGTCTTCTCCAACACCATGGTTCAAAACAAAAGCATCAGTTCTTCAGCATCAGGGTCTTTTCAGTGAGTCAGTTCTTCACATCAGGTGGCCAAAGTACTGAAGTTTCAGCTTCAGCATCAGTCCTTCCAATGAATATTCAGGACTGATTTCCTTAAGGATTGACGGGATTAACCTCCTTGCTGTCCAAGGGACTCTCAAGAGACTTCTCCAACACCACACTTCAAAAGCATCAATTCTTCAGCACTCAGCTTTCTTTATGTCCAACTCTCACATCCATACCTGACTACTGGAAAAGCCATAGCTTTGACTACATGGACCTTTGAGGGCAAAGTAATGTCTCTGCTTTCTAATATGCTGTCTAGGTTGGTCATAACTTTTCTTCCAAGGAGCAAGTGTCTTTTGACTTCATGGCTGCAATCACCATCTGCAGTGATTTTGCAGCCCAAGAAAATAAAGTCTGTCATGGTTTCCATTGTTTCCCCATCTATTTGCCATGAAGTGATGGGACCAGATGCCATGATCTTAGTTTTTTGAATGTTGAGCTTTAAGCCAACTTTTTCACTCTCCTCTCATTTTCATCAGGAGGCTCTTTAGTTCTTCTTCACTTTCTGCCGTAAGGGTGGTATCATCTGCATATCTGAGGTTATTGATATTTCTCCCGGCAATCTTGATTCCAGCTTGTCCTTCATCCAGCCCAGCGTTTCTCATGATGTACTCTGCATAGAAGTTAAATAAGCAGGATGACAGTATACAGCCTTGACATACTCCTTTCCCAATTTTGAACCAGTCCATTGTTCCATATCCAGTTTTAACTGTTGCTTCTTCACCTGCATACAGATTTCTCAGGAAGCAGGTCAGGTGCTCTGGTATTCCCATCTCTTTCAGAATTTTCCACAGTTTGCTGTGAACCACACAGTCAAAGGCTTTGGTGTAGTCAATAAAGCAGAAATAGATGTTTTTCTGGAAATCTCTTGCTTTTTCGATGATCCAGTGGATGTTGGCAATTTGATCTCTGGTTCCTCTGCCTTTTCTAAATCCAGCTTGAACATCTGGAAGTTCTTGGTTCACGTACTGTTGAAGCCTGGCTTGGAGAATTTCGAGTATTACTTTGCTAGTGTGTGAGATGTGTGCGGTAGCTTGAACAATTTTTGGCATTGCCTTTCTTTGGGATTGGAATGAAAACTGACATTTTCAAGTCCTGTGGCCACTGCTGAGTTTTACAAATTCGCTGGCATAATGAGTGTAGCACTTTCACAGCATCATCTTTTGGGATTTGAAATAGCTCAACTGGAATTCCATCACCTCCACTAGCTTTGTTCATAGTGATGCTTTCTAAGACCCACTTGACTTCACATTCCAGGATGTCTGGCTCTAGGTGAGTGATCACACCGTCATGATTATCTGGGTTGTGAAGATCTTTTTTGTACAGTTCTTTTGTGTATTCTTGCCACCTCTTCTTAATATCTTCGGCTTCTGTTAGGTTCATACCATTTCTGTCCTTTATTGTACCCATCTTTGCATGAAATGTTCCCTTGGTATCTCTAATTTTCTTGAAGAGATCTCTAGTCTTTCCCATTCTATTGTTTTCCTCTATTTCTTTGCATTGATCACCGAGGAAAGCTTTCTTATCTCTCTTTGGTATTCTTTGGAACGCTGCATTCAGATGGGTATATCTTTCCTTTTCTTCTTTGCCTTTAGCTTCTCTTCTTTTCTCAGCTATTTGCAAGGCCTCCTCAGACAACCATTCTGCCTTTTTGCATTTATTTTTCTTGGGGATAGTCTTAATCACTGCCTCTTGTACAGTGTCTTGAACCTCTGGCCATGGTTCTTCAGGCACTCTGTCTATCAGGTCTAATCCCTTGAATCTATTTGTCACTTGCACTGTATAATCATAAGGGATTTGATTTAGGTTGTATCTGAATAACTAGTGGTTTTTCCTACTTTCTTCAATTTAAGTCTGAATTTGGCAATAAGGAGTTCCTGATCTCAGCTACAGTCAGCTCCCATTCTTGTTTTTGCTGACTGTATAGAGCTTCTCCTTCTTTGGCTGCAAATATAATCAGTTTGATTTTGGTATTGGCATTTGGTGATGCCCATGTGTAGAGTCATCTCTTGTGTTGGAAGAGGGTATTTGCTATGACAAATGCGTTCCCTTGGCAAAATTCCGTTAGCCTTTGCCCTGCTTCATTTTGTACTCCAAGGCCAAACTTGCCTGTTACTCCAGGTATCTCTTGACTTCCTACTTTTGCATTTCAGTCCCCTATGATGAAAAGGATATCTTTTTTTTGGGTGTTTGCTCTAGAAGGTCTTGTAGGTCTTCATAGAACCATACAATTTCAGCTTCTTCAGCATTAGTGATTGGGGCACAGACTTGGGTTCTTGTGATATTCACTGGTTTGCCTTGGAAACAGAGATCATTCTATCATTTATGACAGTGCACCCAAGTACTGTAGTTTGGACTCCTTCGTTGACCATGAGGGCTCCTTCATTTCTTTTTAAGGATTCTTGCCCACAGTAGTAGATATAATGGTCATCTGAATTAAATTCGCCTATTCCGGTCCATTTTAGTTCACTGATTCCTAAAATGTCGATGTTCACTCTTGCCATCTCCTCTTCGTCCCCTTCCAATTTACCTTGATTCATGGACCTAACATCCCAGGTTCCTGTGCAATATTATTCTTTACAGCATCAGACTTTATTTCCATCACCAGTCACATCCACAACTGGGTGCTGTTTTTGCTTTCGTTCCATCTCCTCTTTCTTTCTGGAGTTATTTCTCCACTCTTCTCCAGTAGCATATTGGGCACCTACCGACCTGGGGAGTTCATCTTTCTGTGTCCTATCTTTTTGCCTTATCATACTGTTCACGGGTTTCTCATTTTTGCATATTGTTGTGATAAAGCAATGGTCATCAAGTCTTGGAAAATAATATGCTTGATAGCCACAAAGATGAATCTCTTTATTCTCCATGAAATAATTCTTTGTTAGTAGAATGAAAAGTGTCAGGGCCCACTTCTCTTTCAAAGTACCAAAGTGTGAGATTTTTCTCCCTTCATTGTCTTCTGAAGATTAGGAGAAGTGATTTCAAGATTGCCAGTCCTTTCAAATGAGGAATTTAACCCCTCTGCCCCAACTTTTGATAACAATTTCATGCAACACATTTCTATCTGGAAACACATAAAGGCAGGCATTTCAAAGTCAGTCTTAGACAATGAGGCTGATCTTTGTCCCAGGGTGAGGCGAGGGCTATGTGCATATTAAGTCCTCCCTTTTCTGTGTCTTTCCCTGTCTTCCTTATTGTTTTTTAGTCACTCAGTTACGTCAGACTCTTTGCAGCCGGCCAGGCTTCTCTGTCCCTGGGATTTCCCAGGCAAGAATACCAAGTGATCTTAATATTACACTGAAGTTTTATTTTAATTCTTCATTGCTTTTACTGAATAATTCTATTTCTGTTTTGAAATTTAAAAGTTGATGAATGAAAGTTCATATTTAAACCTTTTCAAAACCTTTCAATTAAGTTGATTTTTATACCTTTATTCTTGGATTGTGGGCTTTTTTTCTTTCTTTCCCTTCTGTGAATCCTATCTGTTAATACAAAGTACACAAACAGTTTCCAGATGGCAGTAAAAGTTTAATGGTGGGTGGGAATGCTGAGGACCTGAGGTTTACAGATGCTTAATTTTATTTTTAGACTCAGATGGATTTCCTCCTTCAGTGCACCCCTCAAGTATTCATTGAACACCCACTGAATATCCATCATGGATCAAGCCCCCTGGGTAGGGGTGGGGGACAGAGTGAATAAGCCAATCAGTCCTTGGTCCCATCTCATCTTCCCAGTAACTTTAAGGTATAAGTAGGTAACAAGATTATTTTTACATGATTAACCTGGGACTCAGAAGGGTAGAGGGCACAGACGGAGGCTAAATAAAAGTGGATCCAAGATGGCTGTATCCTTGGAGTGATGCCCAAAGCAAAGCCTTGCATCGTGTGATGCGTTTCAGTAGCACCTGACTTACTGCGGAGGCGGTGGTGACTGACAATCTACTTTAGTGTGATGGAGAAAGTGATATTTCTATTACATGTTATTGTTTTGAGATTTTAAAGCATGAACTGAAAAAATTGATAGAGCCTGCTGAAGCAATTATTTAACGTAAGGGATTAACTACTTCATTCCTGTTTCCTGTTGGGAAAGGACATGATTGTTTTTTGTCTGGTTTACATTTTATTACTGGAGTATAGCTGCTTTACAATGTTGTGCTAGTTTCTGCTGTGCAAGGTGAACTAACCCCACGTGTACATATATCCCTTCCCGCCTGAGCCTCCCACCCCCGCCCCATCCCTCGTCTAGATCCTCACAGAGCACCCGGCTGAGCTCCCTGCGTTACCTAGCAGCTCCCCACGAGCTGTCTGTCTAGCACGTGGTACGGTGTACATGTCAGCGCTGCTCTTCCAGTTTGCCCGGCCCTCCCGCGCCCCTTCTGCGCCCACAAGTCCATTCTCCACAACTGATCTCAATTCCTGCTTTGCAGATGGGTTCATCTGTCCTATTTTTCTAGATTCCATATATATGGGTTAATATACAATACTTGTTTTTCTCTTTCTGACTTATTCACTCTGAATGACAGACTCTAGGAAGAACAACATGCTTTAATAAGATGTTTTAATAAATATTTTTATTTAATATTTTAATAGAACATTGTCCTGAAAAACCCTTCCAGAATTACAGACCCTTAACAAGTATTAACTGAGCCAAAGACTATTAAATTCCATATGGTTTATATTTATATATTTAAAGTTTTAAGTAAGATCACTAATAACAATGAGCATGATTTTGCATTTTCATCTAACTATCTTTAAACTTTGAAGGACCTCAATGATCAGTTCAGTTCAGTCACTCAGTCATGTCTGACTCTTTGTGATCCCATGAACCACAGCACACCAGGCCTCCCTGTCCATCACCAACTCTCAGAGTTTACCCAAACTCATGCCCATTGAGTCCATGATGCCATTCAACCATCTCATCCTCTGTCATCCCCTTCTCCTCCTGCCCTCAATCTTTCCCAGCATCAGGGTCTTTTGAAATGAGTCAGTTCTTCCCATCAGGTGGCCAAAGTATTGGTGTTTCAGCTTGAAAATCAGTCCTTCCAATGAACACCCAGGATGGATCTCCTTTAGGATGGACTGGTTGCATCTCCTTGCAGTCCAAGGGACTCTCAAGAGTCTTCTCCAACAACACAGTTCAAAAGCCCCAATTCTTCAGTGCTCAGCTTTCTTCACCATCCAAATCTCACATCCATACATGACTACCGGAAAAACCATAGCCTTGACTAGGAAGAACTTTGTTGACAAACTAATGTCTCTGCTTTTTAATATGTTGTCTAGGTTTGTCATTACTTTTCTTCCAAGGACTAGGCATCTTTTAATTTCATGACTGCAATCACCATCTGCAGTGATTTTGGAGCCCAAAAAAATAAAGTCAGCCACTGTTTCCACTGTTTCCCCAACTATTTGCCATGAAGTGACGGGACCGGATGCCATGATCTTAGTTTTCTGAATGTTGAGCTTCAAGCCAACTTTTTCACTCTCCTCTTTCACTTTCATCAAGAGGCTTTTTAGTTCCTCTTTACTTTCTGCCATAAGGGTGGTGTCATCTGCATATCTGAGGTTATTGATATTTCTCCCGGCAATCTTGACTCCAACTTGTGCTTCTTCCAGCCCAGTGTTTCTCATGATGTACTCTGCATATAAGTTAAATAAGCAGGGTGACAATAGACAGCCTTGACGTACTCCTTTTCCTATTTGGAACCAGTCTGTTGTTCTATGTCTAGCTCTAACTGTTGCTTCCTGACCTGCATACAGGTTTCTCAAGAGGCAGGTCACATGATCTGGTATTCCCATCTCTTTCAGAATTTTCCAGTTTATTGTGATCCACACAGTCAAAGGCTTTGGCATAGTCAATAAAGCAGAAATAGATGTTTTTCTAGAACTTTCTTGCTTTCTCAATGATCCAGCAGATGTTGGCAGTTTGATCTCTGTTTCCTCTGCCTTTTCTAAAACCAGCTTGAACATCTGGAAGTTCTTGGTTCATGTATTGCTGAAGCCTGGCTTGGAGAATTTTGAGCATTACTTTACTAGCGTGTGAGATGAGTACAATTGTGTGGTAGTTTGAGCATTCTTTGGCATTGCCTTTCTTTGGGATTGGAATGAAAACTGACATTTTCCAGTCCTGTGGCCACTGCTGAGTTTTCCTAAAATGCTGGCATACTGAGTGCAGCACTTTCACAACATCATCTTTTACAATTTGAAATAGCTCCACTGGAATTCCATCACCTCCACTAGCTTTGTTCATAGTGACACTTTCTAAGGCCCACTTGACTTCACATTCCAGGATGTCTGGCTCTAGGTGAGTGGTCACACCATCGTGATTATCTGGGTTGTGAAGATCTTTCTTGTACAGTTCTTCTGTGTATTCTTGCCACCTCTTCTTAATATCTTCTTCTTCTGTTAGGTCCATACCATTTCTGTCCTTTATTGTACCCATCTTTGCATGAAATGTTCCTTGGTATCCCTAATTTCTTGAAGAGATTCTTAGTCTTTCCCATTCTGTTGTTTTCCTCTATTTCTTTGCATTGATCGCTGAGGAAGGCTTTCTTATCTCTCCTGGCTATTCTTTGGAACTCTGCATTCAAATGGGTGTATCTTTCCTTTTCTCCTTTGCTTTTTGTTTCTCTTCTTTTCACAGCTATTTGTAAGTTCTCCTCAGACAGTCATTTTGCTTTTTTGCATTTCTTTTTCTTGGGGAATGATCTTGATCCCTGTCTCCTGTAAAATGTCATGAACCTCTGTCCATAGTTCATCAGGCACTCTGTCTATCAGATCTAGTCCTTTAAATCTATTTCTCACTTCCATTGTATAATCAGAAGGGATTTCATTTAGGTCATAACTGAATGGTCTAATGGTTTTCCCTACTTTCTTCAACTTAAGTCTGAATTTGGCAATAAGGAGTTCATGATCTGAGCTGCAGTCAGCTCCCGTTCTTGTCTTTGCTGACTGTATAGAGCTTCTCCATCTTTAGCTGCAAAGAATATAATCAATCTGATTTTGGTTTTGGCCATTGGTGATGTCCATGTGTAGAGTCTAGTCTTGTGTTGTTGGAAGAGGGTGTTTGCTATGATCAGTGCATTCTCTTGGCAAAACTCTATTAGCCTTTGCCCTGCTTCATTCTATACTCCAGGGACAATTTTGCCTGTCACTCCAGGTGTTTCTTGACTTCCTACTTTTGCATTCCAGTCCTCTATAATGAAAAGGACATCTTTTTTGGGTGTTAGTTCTAAAAGGTCTTGTAGGTCTTCATAGAACCATTCAATTTCAGCTTCATCAGCATTACTGGTTGGGGCATTGACTTGGATTACTGTGATATTGAATGGGTTGCCTTGGAAACGAACAGAGATCATTCTGTCATTTTTGAGATTGCATCCAAGTACTGCATTTTGGACTCTTTTGTTGACCATGATGGCTACTCCATTTCTTTTAAGGAATTCCTGCCCACAGTAGTAGATATAATGGTCATCTGAGTTAAATTCACCCATTCCAGTCCCGCTTAATTCACTGATTCCTACGCTGATTCCTAGAATGTGTACATTCATTCTTGCCATCTCCTGTTTGACGACTTCCAATTTGCCTTGATTCATGGACCTAACATTCCAGGTTCCCATGCAATATTGCTCTTTACAGCAATGGATTTTACTTCCATCACCAGTCACAGCCACAACTGGGTGTTTTTGCTTTGGCTCCATCCCTTCATTCTTTCTGGAGTTATTTCTCCACTGATCTCCAATAGCATATTGGGCATCTACCGACTTGGGGAGTTCATCTTTCTGTGTCCTATCTTTTTGCCTTTTCATACTGTTCATGGGGTTCTCAAGGCAAGAATACTGAATTGGCTTGCCATTCCCTTCTCCAGTGGATCACATTCTGTCAGACCTCTCCACCATGACCTGTTCGTCTTTGCTGGCCCCACACAGCATGGCTTAGTTTCATTGAGTTAGACAAGCTGTGGTCCGTGTGATCCGATTGGCTAGTTGTCTGTGATTGTGGTTTCAGTCTAATAGACACCAAAATATGAAAATTCTAGCCTACAAGGAATCTTTCTTACTTAACCCTTACCAGTGTTTTAGACCTTAAATATGTTTTTTTTAATCATATTCTGAGGGATCCTGTAATTCTTTATATTGAAACCTACTCCTGAACTTCATTTTAAAAGGAAGCAACAAGAAACTTTCTGAGCTATTGAATAGACACACAAATAGTTACACGTTCCCTTTTTACTCACTGCTGTGTTCTGTTCCTTTTCCACGCAATGTCTTCTTTTTTCCATTGGCTAATACAGGTGATTCTGATCATTTTCTTAAGTGATTTGAAGTAGCTAAGGTGTAATTTATTAACTTTATATTTTGTGTTTTCAATGTTGAAAGTTCACTCATGTGGTACTAAGGATTCAGGGCTTCCCAGGTGGCTCAGGGGTAAAGAATCCTCCTGCCAATATAGGAGACACAGGAGAGGTGGGTTCTATCCCTGGGTCAGGATGGTCCCCTGGAGGAGGAAATGTCAACTCACTCCAGTATTCTTGCTGGGAGAATTCCACGGACAGAGGAGCCCGTCGGGCTACATACAGTCCATGGGGTCACTAAGAGTCAGACGTGGCTGAGCACACAGTAAGGACACCACCCCATTTCTTACCCCACCTCAGACCAATTCTCTTTTTATTCCCCTTTGCTGAGTGTGAGGCAAGGAGCAAGAGCTCTTGCAAGCAATGTACAGAGGAACTCGAATTAAAATCCCAGCTTCACTACTTATTGTCTGTTAACTTGGGGAAACCACTCAACTTCTCTGCAGCTAAGTTTCCTCCTGGGCAAAATGGGGATAATTTCTTGTCTTCAGGAGGGTGGTAAAAATTAAGTATAATGCATGTTAACCCCCTGGGCCAAAGCCTGGTACAGAGCAAGTTCTTTTTTTTTTTTTTTTTTTTAGAGCAAGTTCTTAATGGAGGTGAGTGTCCCTATCTCTGTTTCTGGTAAGCAGATAAATGAAAACATAAACAAAACCCTTCTTACTCTGGATACTTCCCTTCCTAGCTCTTTTTGTTTTAAGCTACAAAATCACATTCACAGACTCTTTATCCTGAATCAGACATTTTCAAATATACATGCCATGAAAGCTGAGTTCTTATTTCTGTTTCTCTAGAGAAAGAGCAGCTGTATTAACTCTGCTTTCTTTGGGAAATGCTAGCTTTCACTTCAGAAATCACAATCTTTGGAGGTTGGATTAAACATTTGAAAAGTCAGTTGGGTTGCAATTGCAAGTGCATTTAAATAAGTTAAAAGTATATTTTATTATTTCTTTCTGTAAAAGGGCATACCAAAGATGGATGCTCTTATCAGTTGGGCAACCAGCCACAGGTATAAATGATAAATCTGTTTGTTCTGGACTTTTATGGGATTTTCCCTTCTCTTGGTAACATAACCTTTCTGTGGTTTACCCTGTAAATTCTTCCCTGACTCACTCTGCCTTCTGCCCCAACCATGATTGGTTGACCCAGGAGAGGACACCCAAAAGAGCCAAAGAGTCCTTTCTCTAGGACTTTTGGCCTCAGAACAAAAGAGGTCAATTAGCATTTCTCTAGCAGCACAAACTGGAAGATGTGAAATGTGAGAACCACAGTGGACATATTTCCTACCACTTGGATAAATCTGGTGAAACAAGTAGGGATGAAAGATGGAGAGTGAATCTTGGATGTCTTGGGAGGCAATGAGTTGTAAAACCCACTCCCAAGTGAATTTATAATCCTCCAGTTAGCTTTCCTTGGGGCTCTGCATTTCTTTATTCCCAAGATAAAGGATTTTGAGTAAGGAGGAGGGAGAGAGAGAGAAAGGGTAACTAAGTCCTCTATCCTTTGGGAAAAGCTTTTCTGGAGGTAGTTGGTTTTAAATCAGTCAATCTAAACAGCAACCCACTCCAGTGTTCTTGCCTGGGAAATCCCATGGACAGAGGAGCATGGTGGGCTACAGTCCGTGGGGTCACAAAGAGTTGTAATGAGTGAGTGAATAAAGAACAACAAATTCATAACTATGCAGTAATCACATGAGTTATTATTTTAAAGTTTGTAGGCTAGAGCCTTCAATCAACTGTTTGCTGGGTTATCTGCCTCCTTTTCATCAACAAATTGACCCATACCTTTCATAGTAAAACAATTTTTGATGAGGATTAGAAGACAAAGTGAGAGGAGCTACCCCATGCCTGAGGTCGGAGGCGGCGGCCGAGAGGAGCAACCCCACGTCCAGGAAGCGGCGGCTGCCCGGGTGCAGGAGAGTCAAGAGGAGCTACTCCACGTTCAAGGTCAGGAGGGGCGGCCGTGAGGAGATACCCCTCATCCAAGGTAAGGAGCAGTTGCTGCGCTTTGCTGGAGCAGAGGTGAAGAGATACCCTACGTCCAAGGTAAGAGAAACCCAAGTAAGATGGTAGGTGTTGCTAGAGGGTATCAGAGGGCAGACACACTTAAACCATAATCACAGAAAACTAGCCAATCTGATCACAGGGCCACAGTCTTGTCTAACTCAATGAAACTAGGCCATGCCGTGCGGGGCCACCCAAGACAGATGGGTCATGGTGGAGAGGTCTGACAGAATGTGGTCCACTGGAGAAGGGAACAGCAAACCACTTCAGTATTCTTGCCTTGAGAACCCCATGAACAGTATGAAAAGGCAAAAAGATAGGACACAGAAAGATGAACTCCCCAAGTCGGTAGGTGCCCAATATGCTATTGGAGATCAGTGGAGAAATAACTCCAGAAAGAATGAAGGGATGGAGCCAAAGCAAAAACAACACACAATTGTGGCTGTGACTGGTGATGGAAGTAAAATCCATTGCTGTAAAGAGCAATATTGCATAGGAACCTGGAATGTTAGGTCCATGAATCAAGGCAAATTGGAAGTCGTCAAACAGGAGATGGCAAGAGTGAATGTCAACATTCTAGGAATCAGTGAATTAAGCGGGACTGGAATGGGTGAATTTAACTCAGATGACCATTATATCTACTACTGTGGGCAGGAATTCCTTAAAAGAAATGGAGTAGCCATCATGGTCAACAAAAGAGTCCAAAATGCAGTACTTGGATGCAATCTCAAAAATGACAGAATGATCTCTGTTCATTTCCAAGGTGAGCCATTCAATATCACGGTAATGCAAGCCTATGCCCTGACCAGTAATGCTGAAGAAGCTGAAATTGAGTGGTTCTATGAAGACCTACAAGACCTTTTAGAACTAACACCCCCAAAAGATGTCCTTTTCATTATAGGGGACTGGAATACAAAGTAGGAAGTCAAGAAACACCTGGAGTGACAGGCAAAATTGTCCCTGGAGTACAGAATGAAGCAGGGCAAAGGCTAAGAGAGTTTTGCCAAGAGAATGCACTGATCATAGCAAACACCCTCTTCCAACAACACAAGAGAAGAGTCTACACATGGACATCACCAGATGGTCAACACCGAAATCATATTGATTATATTTGCAGCCAAAGATGGAGAAGCTCTATACAGTCAGCAGAAACAAGACCGGGAGCAGACTGTGGCTCAGGTCATGAACTCCTTTTTGACAAATTCAGGCTTAAATTGAAGAAAGTAGGGAAAACCATTAGACCATTCAGGTATGACCAAATCAAATCCCTTATGACTATACAGTGGATGTGACAAATAGATTCAAAGGACTAGATCTGATAGACAGAGTGCCTGAGGAACAATAGACAGAGGTTCGTGACATTGTACAGGAGACAGAGATCAAGACAATCTCCATGGAAAAGAAATGCAAAAAAGCAAAATGGTTGTGTGAGGAGGCCTTACAAATAGCTGTGAAAAGAAGAGAAGCAAAAAGCAAAGGAGGAAAGGAGAGATATTCCCATTTGAATGCAGAGTTCGAAAGAATAGCAAGGAGAGATAAGAAAGCCTTCCTCAGTGATCAATGCAAAGAAATAGAGGAAAACAATAGAATGGGAAAGACTAGAGATCTCTTCAAGAAAATTAGAGATACCAAGGGAACATTTCATGCAAAGATGGGTACAATAAAGGACAGAAATGGTAGGGACCTAACAGAAGCAGAAGATATTAAGCAGAGGTGGCAAGAATACACAGAAGAACTATACAAAAAAGATCTTCACAACCCAGATAATCACGATGGTGTGACCACTCACCTAGAGCCAGACATCCTGGAATGTGAAGTCAAGTGGGCCTTAGGAAGCATCACTATGAACAAAGCTAGTGGAGGTGATGGAATTCCAGTGGAGCTATTTCAAATTGTAAAAGATGATGTTGTGAAAGTGCTGCACTCAGTATGCCAGCATTTTAGGAAAACTCAGCAGTGGCCACAGGACTGGAAAACGTCCGTTTTCATTCCAATCCCAAAGAAAGGCAATGCCAAAGAATGCTCCAACTACCACACAATTGCACTCATCTCACATGCTACTAAAGAAATGCTCAAAATCCTCCAAGCCAGGCTTCAATAGTACATGAACCAAGAACTTCCAGATGTTCAAACTGGTTTTAGAAAAGGCAGAGGAAACAGACATCAAATTGCCAACATCTGCTGGATCATTGAGAAAGCAAGAAAGTTCCAGAAAAACATCTATTTCTGCTTTATTGACTATGCCAAAGCCTTTGACTGTGTGGATCACAATAAACTGGAAAATTCTGAAAGAGATGGGAATACCAGATCATGTGACCTACCTCTTGAGAAACGTTTGCAGGTCAGGAAGCAACAGTTAGAACAGGACATAGAACAACAGACTGGTTCCAAATAGGAAAAAGAGTGCGTCAAGGCTGTCTATTGTCACTCTGCTTATTTAACTTATATGCAGAGTACATCATGAGAAACGCTGGGCTGGATGAAGCACAAGCTGGAATCAAGATTGCCGGGGGAAATAGCAATAACCTCAGATATGCAGATGACACCACCCTTATGGCAGGAAGTGAAGAGGAACCAAAAAGCCTCTTGATGAAAGTGAAAGAGGAGAGTGAAAAAGTTGGCTTAAAGCTCAACATTCAGAAAACTAAGATCATGGCATCTGGTCTCATCACTTCATGGCAAATAGTTGGGGAATCAGTGGAAACAGTGAGAGACTTTATTTTTTTGGGCTCCAAAATCACTGCAGATGGTGATTACAGCCATGAAATTAAAAGACGCTTACTCCTTGGAAGAAAAGTTATGACCAACCTAGATAGCATATTAAAAAGCAGAGACATTACTTTGCCAATAATCGTCCGTCTAGTCAAGGCTATGGTTTTTCTAGTGGTCGTGTATGGATGTGATGTTATAGCCACGCTTTCTGGGAAACAGACTCACTCAGAAGGACAATGCAGATAGTGGAGTGCAGTGTATTACGCCGGCGGGCCCAAGGCAGAGTCTCCTCTTAGCCAAGGACCCCATCCAGCATTTGTGAAGATCTTTTATACCCCATGCGTACATGTCCAAACCCACCACCTACCCCATGTGTATGTGCCCAAACCCACCACCTTCCCCGTGTGTACGTGTCCAAACAGTCAATAGTCAATAAGCCCGCAGTTACATTCCAACCAGTTAATAATCGATAAGCCTGTGATTACATCCTGATAGATACGAAAAAAGTTTATGACCTGTCCGGAGACAGGGGTGATTACAGTATGCTTCCTCTTAGGCAATGAGTAGCCTGGATGTGATCTTCAAGATTCCCCTGTCTGGAGGGGGTCTTATCCTTCCATTGTCATCCCCACAGGCACTAAGCAGAGAGTTCAGAGTCCGCTGGAGAGGCAGCCGAGCACGGCCAGCACGGACAGGCCTGAGATGGAGTCCAGGCCCTATGAATTCCTTCTTCATTCCCCCCTCTTGATGCTCTTAGTTTCTATAATGAGCATCACTCATTGAGATATATTGTACCTTAGCCCTCTTGTACCCACATGAGAGAATGCTATCAACCTCTGGGTTACAAAATTCACAAGACATTGTAGGAAGCAGGGCCCACAGAGCAGTATGATTAAGATTACTATAACAACAGTTACAATGGTTTTCCACCAGTCTCCCTTTCCCCAGGAGAGAACTGAAGTCCAATAGGGAATATTTTCATTAGACATGGCTTTCACTTGATTTTGCATATCCTTCAAGGCAGTAGATACATTTCCAGACAGGTCAGGGATGTAAACACAACATTCGACTTTAATTACGGTGCAAGTCCCCCCCTGGGCTGCTGTGAGTATGTCTAATGCCATCCTATTTTGAATTACTGCCTTCCTCATCTGAATTTGTTCTTCGTTCAAAGCTTGAATGGCTTTTGTACTGTCTAAGAGGGCCTGTTTAGTGAAATTAGTTAAGGCCTCTACCTTAACCATGATATCCGTTGTCCCTACAGAGGGTACAAACAAGGCAGCAAGATAGTCATACCATTGGAACACAGATCGTGTCCATCTTGCATGCAGATAAGGCAGGTTTACTGGAGGCTGGTGTAGGCTAGGCTTAATTCTGCCATGGGCAAAAGCAAATCCTAATGTGCAACGCCCCACCCAGCCAACTGGTAACCATGGCCATAAGTTAAGCCCACAGAGCCACTGGGTCCCATTGGGGGCTACCCAGCGGATTCCAGGGTTATATTTCCAGTCGGAACCGGGCCACTGAACAGACTGATTGGGGTGATAGGTAACTTCCAAGATTTGTTTACATTGTTCAGGGGGCAAATAACCCACATATTTTAATTCTTTTGGGTCTAGGGGGTGGTCTCCAAATCCAACTTTCTGTTCTTTTTGTTCCCAGCAAATAGTAGCAGGGGTAATCAACTGTCCTTTCTCAGGAGTCATCCAGAAATATTCATCCCAGACCTGGTAGTATTGCTCAAGGTACCGGGAGTCCTGTCCCCCTTTTGTTAAGGGAGCCCTTTTCCTCTTTAATTTTCATATATGAGGTATAAGCCTTTGTTATCTCCATAAGGCTGGTGTTCATGTTAAATGTAACCCTATGTCCCTGGCCCATTGATGGCTTCTTCTTACACCAGGAGAACAAAGAAAGGTTATGATTGGTGAGAGAGAGAAAAGTTCCTTTCTGTTGCTCTAAGAAGGAACACAGTGGTATAAAATCCCCATAACGGAGTGGCGATACCCACCAGGGGAGTCCGTCCACTACGGATAGGGGCATGGCCCCACATACCCAATAGTTGGAGGAGTTGTGGAAGTTTGCGTAAGAATGTGCCCAGAGATGAAGACGTTGTCCTGTGCAGGAACACTGGTCAGGTTCAGAATTGCGTTGATGAGGCCGAGCAGCAGGAGTCGTTTACCCAGCTCCATCCTGTAGAGGGCTCGTCCGGGATCTCGTTCTCTTCTTCCTCTTCAGAATGATCTTGGTTCCCCGTGGGTCGGTGGGGTCCTTCTGGGTGGTCCACTCAGCGTCTTCCGGGTCAGCGTGGTATGCCTTCTTTGCTCTGGTGTGATGGATCAAGGGACAATACCTGCAACTTTAACTGCAGTAGGGGTAGTTAGAATAACATAAGGGCCCTTTCACCAAAGGGCTAGCAAATCATGTTCCCAATCTTTGACCCATACTTGGTCACCAAGTGTAAACTCATGAATCTGTTCCCCAAGGGGGAACGGCACCCTTTCTGGTACAAACTTAGTTACCCGATTTATTACCTTACCCAGTTCCATATGCTGTGAAATCCTATCCCCCCTTACCTGAGGCAAATTTGTTGACACCTGTTTTATTATGGGAGGAGGCCTCCCATACACAATTTCGTATGGAGAATAGCCTTGGGACTGTGGGGTCATCCTGAGTCTGAGCAGAGCCATCGGAAGCAAGTCCACTCAGGAGCAGTCAGTCTCTCTGATCCACTTGGAGAGTCTCTCTAAGTGTCCGGTTGGTTCATTCCACCATCTCAGAACTCTGGGCCTATATGCAGTGTGCAGTTTCCATTTGATGTTTAAAGTTTTGCTTACTTGTTGTACTAAATCAGCTGCAAAAGCCAGGCCATTGCATGATCTAATGCTGGTAGGAAATCCAAATCTGGGAACCATTTCCCTAAGCAGGCACCGGGCTACTTCTGATGCTCTTTCAGTCCAGGTAGGAAAAGCTTTTACCCATCTCGGGAACGTACATACCATGACCAGCAGATAATGGTAGTGTCGGTGAGGTTTCATTTCAGTGAAGTCCACTCCCAGGTGTTCAAGGGGCAGTGTGCCTTTCAACTGAATACCTGGAGGTTTTTGTCTGAATACCCAAGAGGCAGCATTAACCTGTGAGCAGGCAGCATGGCCTAGGTGGGTCACTTGGTGTGTTTGGCTTACCAGAGTGTGTGCCAGCTCCTCCGGTACCAATTCGTCACTTGACAATTCCCACCATCTCTTTTCAGTCTTGATGGCCCCTTCTGCTCTGGCTAACCCAACAGCTGTTGTCCTTGTTTTATCAGGCTAGTGCCATCAGTATATAGGACCCAATTAGGGTCTGGAACCTTGAGCCCTTCTTTAAAACAAACCCCAGATACCTTACCTCCTCTTTGTAGATTGTGCCTTCTATTTCAACACCCGGTAACCTGCTTCCATCAACAGCTGGAGCAGTGCATTTGTCCCTTTCTAGCATTTTTCCTTGGTCTCAGGCAGCCAGCAGCAGTTCATCCCCGTATTGTAGGAGCTGACATCCATACTCTTCTGGATGGAATGAGTCCAGATCAGAAGCCAAGGCTTCCCCAAAGATGGCTGTGGAGTTAGCCTTTGTTATCTGGTGCTCCCGACTGAATCTTCCCATTCAAAGGCAATGATGGGCTGTGATGCTGGGGCGAGGTGTATGCAGAAGAAGGCATCCTTGAGATCTAGGCAAGTGTAAACTTTAGTCCTCAGCGGGAGGAGGCTAAGCAAGGTATAGGGGTTTGGAACAGTGGCGTGTAAAGTCACGGTAGCCTGGTTGACTAGCCTGAGATCTTGTACAGGCCTACAGTCCTGTCCTCCTTCCCTTTTGACTGGCAGGATTGGCGTATTCCAAGCCGACTGGCACTCTACTAGAATGCCTGCTTGTTTCGATCTATTGATGTGGGGCAATATGCCGGTTCAGGCTCCATCCGTAGCGGGTACCGGCGCCCTCTAACCGGGATGGTGCCTGGTTTGAGTTCCATTATCACTGGGCCGTGATGTTCAGCCAGCCTGGGGGGAGGGGGGGTTGTCTTCCACCCAGACCTCAGGGAACAATTGAGTTAGCTCTCTCTCATGCTCTTTCGGCCCACCCGGCTCTGCCTTCAGGGGCTCATGCAACCTCCACTCATCTTGGGTTGGCACTGAGAGAGAGGGCAAATACGTCATAGAGTCCATCCAGAAGGTGGGCCTCTCCTCAGGGGAGAAAGTCAACTGTGCTCCTAGTTTGGAGAGCAAGTCTCCTCCCAACAGGGGTACTGGGCACTCAGGAATGTCACTTGGTGCCCCCCCCCCATCTGACATTTTCTGGGCTGGCAAAATGATTTAAACGTCTCTTCTCCCGATACCCCAGTTACAGCGGTAGTCTTTTTGGACAGAGGTGCCACAGATTTTGTTACTACCGACAGTTCTGCTCCTGTATCCACCATGAAGTCAATGTTTTGGTCCCCCACTTTTACGGTTACCATGGGCTCTCAGGGACCTGATATCTCTGAGCCCTGGCAGCCCTAGTTAATTTCCAAGTCAGCAAGCCCCCAAACTGCGGGAGCTTCCTCTTCCTTCCTTGCCTTAGGGCATTCATTCTTCCAGTGGCCAAAAGCTTGCACCTGGCACAATGGTTTGGCTGTAACAGGGACAGGGGCCTCCCTTGGGACCGGCTGAAGGACTGTCCTGTCCCTGGGGCAGATGAGGTTTTCTGGAGGGCCCGAGATAGACTTTCCCAGAGCAGCAGCTAGCGCTGTAAGTCTCTTGTCTGTTCTCTTTTATTCCCTCTGGCTCTCTGGCAGCGCGCAGTCTCTGCTTAATTCCAACATCTCCCTCCCCCTCTTGTCAGTACTCACTGGGAGAGGCGGGTATAGCTTGGGCCATTCAGTTGGAGCCGGATCCTGGAAGTGTTGGCCAGAGGCTTCTGTCACCGGGATCGGAGCCTGCCCAAACGGCGGCTCTACGAACTCCGGGAAAGCTGGCGGAGGAGCAGTGGCTGTTGTAGAAACTTCACCTGGCCCTGGATCGGGCATTAAGGCGGCCTCCGGTCCTGGTGAAGCACTGGGAGGCAGGCGTGTCATTATCCAGCATGGGGGAGGGGTCAGGTCATCCCCGTCCAAATCCTGTAGAATTTCCTTTTTTATCATCAGTCAATTTTTGTGCCATTAATATTTTTCCCTTTCCCTTCTGGATACAGAACCTTGTCCAAGTAGGAGGGTCTCAAGCTAACCCTAGCCATGAGTCAATATATGGATATTGATCCAGGTGTCCTGGCTCTCTTGTGACTACTGGATAGACTGCTTCTACTATTTTTAAGTTCACGGTGTTCTCTGATGGCCATCCTGCTCCCATAGGGGTCCATTCGACCTCACAGAGTATGTGGAGGCAGTTAGGCTTCATCTTCACCCCATAGTCTCCTCCTAATCCATTCTTTAAATTTTTAATCATGCACTCCAATACAGTTGCCTTAGATTCACTTTCCCCCATCTTGCTTACCTTCTCAGACCTTCTTCTACATTTACTTTTCGTTCTGTCTACGAAGTTCTCAGTACTCTATGTACTTCTGATATTTCCACTCAGTGACACTTAAATTGCCATTCTGCCTCCTTCCTAATTGGGGTGAGAAGAGCCTTACCTGCCATATCCCAGAGGGAGAAGGGGGATCAGCGTGTCTTCACCTGCTGGTCAGCACAGCTGAACCAGAACATCACATGGTCCGAGACTGTTTCTCCCTTAAAGTCCATTCTGCCTTGGTGGGCTTGATCAGGTGCGGATGAAAACACAGATGGGTTAAATATCTCATGTCCCAGGTCATCTCCGGAAAAGCCAATTCATACTCACTTCTGTATCCCCCTCCTTCTAGCCTAACAATTCCGAGGGGGTCAAGAATTTCACAGCAGACGGGACACCTCCTGGGGGAGGGCAGAATATGAGCATACAAGGACCAGTTTCTTATCCTAAAAATCCCCTGGCGATCGCTTGGTAATAATTTTCCCCGAGATGGCGTGGACACACCTCCTATATGTCCTTCACAAATTTCCTTCCTAAACTCTAGCACGCTCGTCGACCTGTGTACCAAGCAATCGCCACCTGCCTATTCCAGGCTCCTGTGGGTCCCCGCTCCTTCTAGTCCCTCCCAGGGGGGTGATCAGGCCCCCTCTTCCACCCTGCCGGTGGGCTCCTCCTCACTTGAGCGCTCAGTTCCCCTGCTGCCGTTCACTACCTGCCAAAGCGAAGAAACCAGGCTTTGAAAGGCTGAATTCTTCCAGAGGGGCGAGGCGCCTTCCCCCCTCTAGGAGATTCAAGCCACAAAGCCTCGGGGTGGCCTCAAATGAGACCTGTCTCCTCAAAGTGAGGAGTTTCCCAGCCAATGCACCAAATGTTATAGCCACGCTTTCCGGGAAACAGACTCACTCAGAAGGACAATGCAGATAGTGGAGTGCAGTTTATTACGCCGGCGGGCCCAAGGCAGAGTCTCCTCTTAGCCAAGGACCCCGACCAGCATTTGTGAAAATCTTTTATACCCCATGCGTACGTGTCCAGACCCACCACCTACCCCATGTGTACGTGTCCAAACCCACCACCTACCCCATGTGTATGTGCCCAAACCCACCACCTTCCCCGTGTGTACGTGTCCAAACAGTCAATAGTCAGTAAGCCCGCAGTTACATTCCAACCAGTTAATAATCGATAAGCCTGTGATTACATCCTGATAGATACGAAAAAAGTTTATGACCTGTCCGGAGACAGGGGTGATTACAGTATGCTTCCTCTTAGGCAATGAGTAGCCTGGATGTGATCTTCAAGATTCCCCTGTCTGGAGGGGGTCTTATCCTTCCATTGTCATCCCCACAGGCACTAAGCAGAGAGTTCAGAGTCCGCTGGAGAGGCAGCCGAGCACGGCCAGCACGGACAGGCCTGAGATGGAGTCCAGGCCCTATGAATTCCTTCTTCAGTGAGAGTTGAACTCTGAAGAAAGCTGAGCACTGAAGAATTGATGCTTTTGAACTGTGGTGTTGGAGAAGACTCTTGAGAGTCCCTTGGACTGCAAGGAGATGTAACCAGTTCATCCTGAAGGAGATCAGTCCTGAGTGTTCATTGGAAGGACTGATGCTGAAGCTGAAACTCCAATATTTTGGCCACCTCATGCGAAGAGTTGACTCATTGGAAAAGACCCTGATGCTGGGAGGGATTGGGGGCAGGAGGAGAAGGGGACGACAGAGAATGAGATGGCTGGATGACATCACCAACTCGATGGGCATGAGTTTGCCTAAACTCTGGGAGTTTGTGATGGACAGGGAGGCCTGGCGTGCTATAATTCATGGGGTCACAAAGAGTCAGACACAGCTGAGCGACTGAACTGAACTGAACTGAGAAGACAAAGTGTGTTTATATGTGTGTCTTTGGATGTCTGGAGCATGACACTTCACAATTAAAATGAAATGATAGAGAATATGTATTGTGTGGTACTGCATGTTGTTCTAAGAGTTTACATGTAGTAACTGATTTAATTCCTACAACATCCTATGTCAAGGTAGTTGTCATCCCCATTGTATAGTTGAAGATAATGTGGGTCAGAGAGGCTAAGTATCTTGTCCAAGGTCACACAGGTAAAATGTGGGTGTTGAGTCAAGATTCAAACCCAGGCAGCCTTGCTTCAGAGTCCTTACTCTGAGTCCTTACTCTTACTGCCCATTGTTTAAGTCACTAAGTCATGTCCGTTTCTTTTGGGATGCCATGGACTATAGCCCACTAGGCTCCTCTGTCCATGGGATTTCTCAGGCAAAGATACTGGAGTTGATTGCCATTTTCTTCTCCAGGTGATCTTTTCGCCTCAAGAACAAACCTCATCTCCTTTGTCTCCTGCATTTCAGGCAGATTCTTTACCCAGTGAGCCATTGGGAAAGCCTTTCCTTACCCATATTAAACAGCTAACACACAATTGATGGATAAACACACGAGCAACAACTAGTTATAAAGACTGTCTAAATGTATAAGAGGGATCTGAAACTTGATGGGCCAATCTGAGTGGTTGGATTACAGATGATTTTCACTGTGTTTTTCGCTTTTTTAACCAAGAGCATGTATCCCATTTTTTCAATCAGAAAGAAAGTATGCTTCAAAAGAGGAACATTCAGATACATTGATGATTATGTGTTGGATTTTGATTCATCTTTGAGTTTTATACCCCTGGGTTCAGAAATATTTCATGTGATCCCAGTGTAAAGTTATGGTATTTATTAATGGTATTTATTAATAATATGTTCCCTTTGTATAAGACCCTGTCATTCTTGATTGAAAAAAAATCATACAATTACAAAATACCAAATGGAACTCTTAGAACACTGGAATTAGAAAAAGTACAAATATTCATGGACACATGTATTAATTATATGCAACTAAATAGTAATTGAAAATCCTAATTTTTTCTACATTTTTTCATATTTTTTGATTCAAGCAGATCCTTCATCACCTTAGGGAAAGGCAGAGGCAGGCAGGAAGTAGAAGGTGCCTATCAGATCTCCAGGCTTGTGTTTCAAAAAGCCTAATTCATTAAGGATGACAGAGTCTGAGAGAGAGAAGGTTCCAAAATCAAAAAGGAAAAGCTCCTATTTGGATTACAGCAGCGAGACTGCAGTGCTGGAATAGCAAAGTTCCCTCTGTCATTAGCTGAGGGTGATGGGGAGGGATGCAAGTTGTGTTTGGGGTGTGGGACCATGTACACGAGGGAGTCTAGCCTTGTGGACCCATCCTGATGCCCCAACACTGCCTGAAAGCAGTTGGACTGAGTGTACCCAGTTCTTCTTGACCAGAGATAAGGAGGAGTAGTTCTATGAATACAGAATCTTCATAATTTCACCAATGAAAAATGTGTAACCCTCTTTATAAAAGGAGCTGTATGTAGAATGAGATCATATGCTGCAAGATAGCAAATATCCCTTTTATATTTGAAATATTTGTTTTAGCAATTAATCAGCTCAGTTCAGTCACTCAGTCGTGTCCAACTTTTTGTGACCCCATGGACTGCAGCATGCCAGGCCTCCCTGTCCATCACCAACTCCCAGAGTTTACTTAAACTCATGTCCATTGAGGCAGTGATGCCATCCAACCATCTCATCCTCTATCGTCCGCTTCTCCTCCTACCTTCAATCTTTCCCAGCATCAGGATCTTTTCAAATGAGTCAGTTCTTTGAATCAGGTGGCCAGAGTACTGGAGTTTCAGCTTCAGCATCAGTCCTTCCAATGAATATTCAGGACTGATTTCCTTTAGGATGGACTGGATGGATCTCCTTGCAGTCCAAGGGACTCTCAAGAGTCTTCTCCAACACCACAGTTCAAAAGCATCAATTCTTCAGCACTCGGCTTTCTTTGTAGTCCAATTCTCACATCCATACATGATTACTGGAAAAACCATAACTTTGACTAGATGGACCTTTGAGGGCAAAGTAGTGTCTCTGCTTTTTAAGAAGCTGTCTAGGTTGGCCATAACTTTTCTTCCAAGGAGCAAGTGTCTTTTGATTTCATGGCTTCAGTCACCATCTGCAGTGATTCTGGAGCCCCCCAAAATAAAGTCTTCACTGTTTCCACTATTTCCCCATCTATTTGCCATGGAAAATATGGGAAATGATATGGGACCAGAAGTGGTCCCATCTCATGGGAAATGATGGGACCAGATGCCATGATCTGAATTTTCTGAATATTGAGTTTTAAGTCAGGCTTTTAACTTTCACTTTCATCAAGAGGCTCTTTATCTTCTTTGCTTTCTGCCATAAGGGTGGTGTCATCTGCATATCTGAGGTTATTGATATTTCTCCCGGCAATCTTGATTGCAGCGTGTGCTTCATCCAGTCCAGCATTTCTCATGATGTACTCTTCACAGAAGTTAAATAAGCAGGGTGAAAATAGACAGCCTTGACGTACTCCTTTCCTGATTTGGAACCAGTCTGTTGTTCCATGTCCAGTTTTAACTGTTGCTTCCTGACCTGCATGCAGGTTTCTCAAGAGGCAAGTCAGGTGGTCTGGTATTCCCATCTCTTTCAGGATTTTCCACACTTTATTGTGATCCACACAGTCAAAGACTTTGGCGTAGTCAATAAAGCAGAAGTAGATTTTTTTCTGGAACTCTCTTGCTTTTTCAATGATTCAGTGGATATTGGCAATTTGATCTCTGGTTCCTCTGCCTTTTCTAAATCCAGCTTGAACAATTTGGAAGTTCACGGTTTATGTATTGCTGAAGCCTGGTTTGGAGAATTTTGAGTATTACTTTACCATCGTGTGCTGCCGCTGCTAAGTTACTTCAGTCGTGTCCGACTCTCTGCGACCCCATAGACGGCAGCCCACCAGGCTTCCCCGTCCCTGGGATTCTCCAGGCAAGAACACTGGAGTGGGTTGCCATTTCCCTCTCCAATGCATGAAAGTGAAAAGTGAAAGTGAAGTCGCTTAGTCATGTCCAAATCGTAGCGTGTGAGATGAGTGCAATTGTGCGGTAATTTGAGCATTCTTTGGCGTTGCTTTTCTTTGGGATTGGAATGGAGACTGACCTTTTCCAGTCTTATGGCCACTGCTGAGTTTTCCAAAGTTGCTGGCATATTGAGTGCAGCACTTTCACAGCATCACCTTTTAGGATTTGAAAAAACTCAACTGGAATTCCATCACCTCCACTAGCTTTGTTTGTAGTGATGCTTTCTAAGGCCCACTTGACTTCACAATCAGGATGTCTGGCTCTAGGTGAGTGATCACACCATCGTGATTATCTGGGTCATGAAGATCTTTTTTGTACAGTTCTTCTGTGTATTCTTGCCACCTCTTCTTAATATCTTCTGCTTCTGTTAGGTCCCTACCATTTCTGTCCTTTACTGAGCCCATCTTTGCATGAAATGTTCCCTTGGTATCTCTAATTTTCTTGAAGAGATCTCTAGTCTTTCCCATTCTATTGTTTTCCTCTATTTCTTTGCATTGATCACTGAGGAAGGCTTTCTTACCTCTCCTTGCTATTCTTTCGAACCCTACATTCAAATAGGAATATCTTTTCTTTCCTCCTTTGCCTTTCACTTCTCTTTTCATAGCTGTCTATAAAGCCTCCTCAGACAAACATTTTACCTTTTTGCATTTCTTTTTCTTGCGGGTGTTCTTGATCCCTGTATCCTGTACAGTGTCATGAACCTCTGTCCATAGTTCTTCAGGCATTCTGTCTATCAGATCTAATCCCTTGAATCTATTATCACTCCTACTGTATAGTCATCAGTGATTTGATTTAGGTCATACATGAATGGTCTAATGGTTTTCCCTAATTTCTTCCATTTGAGTCTGAATTTGGCAATAAGGAGTTCATGATCTGAGGCACAGTCAGCTCCTGATCTTGTTTTTGCTGACTGTATAGAGCTTCTCCATCTTTGGCTGCAAAGAATATAATCAATCTGATTTCGGTGTTAGCCCTTGGTGATGTCCATGTGTAGACTCTTGTCTTGTATTGTTGGAAGAGGGTGTTTGCTATGACCAGTGCGTTCTCTTGCCAAAACTCTGTTAGCCTTTGTCCTGCTTCATTCTATACTCCAGGGCCAAATTTGCCTGCTACTCTAGGCATTTCTTAAAAGAGTTCCTACTTTTGTATTCCAGTCCCCTATAATGAAAAGGACATCTTTTTTGGGTGTTAGTTCTAGAAGATCTTGTAGGTCTTCATAGACCATTCAATTTCAGCTTCTTCAGCATTATGCAGTACTTTGATGCAATCTCAAAAATGACAGAATGATCTCTGTTCGTTTCCAAGGCAAACCATTCAACATCACGGTAATGCAAGCCTATGCCCCAACCAGTAATGCTGAAGAAGCTGAAGTTGAATGGTTCTATGAAGACCTACAAGACCTTTTAGAACTAACACCCAAAAAAGATGTCCTTTTCAACATAGGGGACTGGAATGCAAAAGTAGGAAGTCAAGAAACACCTGGAGTATCAGGCAAATTTGGCCTTGGAGTACGGAATGAAGCAGGGCAAAGGCTAATAGAATTTTGGCAAGAGAACGCACTGGTCATAGCAAACACCCTCTTCCATCAACACAAGACAAGAGTCTACACATGGACATAACCAATGGCCAAAACCAAAATCAGATTGATTATATTCTTTGCAGCCAAAGATGGAGAAGCTCTATACAGTCAGCAAAGACAAGATCGGGAGCTGACTGTGGCTCAGGTCATGAACTCCTTATTGCCAAATTCAGACTTAAACTGAAGAGAGTAGGGATAACCACTAGATCATTCAGGTATGACCTAAATCAAATCCCTTATGAATATACAGTGGAAGTGAGAAATAGATTTAAGGGACTAGATCTGATAGACAGAGAGCCTGATGAACTATGGACGGAGGTTCGTGACATTGTACAGGAGACAAGGATCAAGACCATCCCCATGGAAACGAAATGCAAAAAGGCAAAATGATTGTCTGAGGAGGGCTTACAAATAGCTGTGAAAAGAAGAGAAGCAAACAGCAAAGGAGAAAAGGAAAGATATTCCCATTTAAATGCAGAGTTCCAAAGAATAGCAAGGAGAGATAAGAAAGCCTTCCTCAGTGATCAATGCAAAGAAATAGAGGAAAACAATAGAATGGGAAAGACTAGAGATCTCTTCAAGAAAATTAGAGATACCAAGGGAACATCTCATGCAAAGATGGGCTCAATAAAGGACAGAAATGGTAGGGACCTAACAGAAGCAGAAGATATTAAGAAGAGGTGGCAAGAATACACAGAAGAACTGTACAAAAAAGATCTTCATGACCCAGATAATCACAATGGTGTGATCATTCACCTAGAGCCAGACATTCTGGAATGTGAAGTGAAGTGGGCCTTAGAAAGCATCACTACGAACAAAGCTAGTGGAGGTGATGGAATTCCAGTGGAGCTATTTCAAATCCTGAAAAATGATGCTGTGAAAGTGCTGCACTCAATATGCCAGCAACTTTGGAAAACTCAGCAGTGGCCACAGGACTGGAAAACATCCGTTTTCATTCCAATCCCAAAGAAAGGCAATGCCAAAGAATGCTCAAACTACCGCACAATTGTACTCATCTCACACGCTAGTTAAGTAATGCTCAAAATTCTCCAAGCCAGGCTTCAGCAATACATGAACCGAGAACTTCCAGATGTTCAGGCTGGTTTTAGAAAAGGCAGAGGATCCAGAGATCAAATTGCCAATACCCGCTGGATCATCAAAAAAGCAAGCGAGTTCCAGAAAAACATCTATGTCTGCTTTATTGACTACGCCAAAGCCTTCGACTGTGGATCACAATAAACTGTGGAAAATTCTGAAGGAGATGGGAATACCAGACCAGCTGACCTGCCTCTTGAGAAACGTTTGCAGGTCAGGAAGCAACAGTTAGAACTGGACAGGGAACAACAGACTGGTTCCAAATAGGAAAAGGAGTACGTCAAGGCTGTCTATTGTCACCCTGCTTACTTAACTTATATGCAGAGTACATCATGAGAAACGCTGGGCTGGAAGAAGCACAAGCTGGAGTCAAGATTGCCGGGGGAAATATCAATAACCTCAGATATGCAGATGACACCACCCTTATGGCAGAAAGTGAAGATGAACTAAAAAGCCTCTTGATGAAAGTGAAAGAGGAGAGTGAAAAAGTTGGCTTAAAGCTCAACATTCAGAAAACTAAGATCATGGCATCCGGTCCCATCACTTCATGGCAAATAGATGGGGAATCAGTGGAAACAGTGTCAGACTTTATTTTGGGGGGCTCCCAAATCCCTGCAGATGGTGATTGCAGCCATGAAATTAAAAGACGCTCACTCCTTGGAAGGAAATTTGTGACCAACCTAGATAGCATATTAAAAAGCAGAGACATTACTTTGCCTACAAAGGTCCGTCTAGTCAAGGCTGTGGTTTTTCCAGTGGTCATGTGTGGATGTGAGAGTTGGACTGTGAAGACAGCTGAGTGCCGAAAAATTGATGCTTTTGAACTGTGGTATTGGAGAAGACTCTTGAGAGTCCCTTGGACTGCAAGGAGGTGTAACCAGTCTATCCTGAAGGAGATCAGTCCTGGGTGTTCATTGGAAGGACTGATGCTGAAGCTGAAACTCCAATACTTTGGCCACCTCATGCGAAGAGTTGACTCATTGGAAAAGACCCTGATGCTGGGAGGGATTGGGGGCAGGAGGAGAAGGGGACGACAGAGAATGAGATGGCTGGATGGCATCACCGACTCGATGGGCATGAGTTTGAGTAAACTCCAGGAGCTGGTGATGGACAGGGAGGCCTAATGTGCTGCGATTCATGGGGTCACAAAGAGTCGGACACTACTGAGCGACTGAACTGAACTGAACTGCCCTCTGATGGATAAGGATAAGAGGCTTATAAGAAGCTTCCTGATGGGTGAGACTGACTGAGGGGGAACTGGGTCTTATTCTGATGGGCGGGGCCATGCTCAGTAAATCTTTAATCCAATTTTCTGTTTAAGGGGCTGTGTTCTCTCTGTGTTATTTGACATGAGGCCAAATTAATTAATAGAAGGACAATTTTATGGCTAAAATTTTTTAGAATACATGAATGATTATTTTTTATCCACCTTAAAGTTGTATTTCTACCTGATGGGGAAATGGAACAAGATATGTCAGTATAATTGTTTTATATTAAATCATCTACTAAACGGTGGTGGTTATGGCATAAATCACAGAAAATGTATTTGGGTCTTTTTTTTTTCACATTTTCCTGATAAGAGTGTAACTATGAAAAAAGTTGTTCTCAGTAAAGTGACTTAATATGTAATATGCAAACCGAAATTTAGGGGGAAAAAAAAGTGGAAGACTGGCTGAGGGCCAGAAGGAGTTACCCCACTTTAGGCTGTTTAAGGGCTGAGTTGTGCCCACATGCTTCCCCCCACCAAATTTATATGTTGAAACTTAACCCTCAGTACCGCAGAGTGTGGCTATATTTGGAGATAAGATATTAAAGAGGTAATTATTGTAAAACAAGGTCATATTGATGAGCTTTAATCCAGTCCTGCTGGTTCCCTGTAAGAAGAGATTAGGACACAGACAAGCCCAGAGGGAAGATTTGTGAAGACAGAGCAGGGAGAAGCCGAGGAGAGGGTCCTTAGAAGAAGCCAACTGTCCTGACACTTTAGTCTTGGACTCCTGGCCTCCAGAAGTGTGAGAGATAAATTTTTGTTATTTAAGCTGTGGACTGTGGCATTTTGTTTTGACAGCCCAAGCAAACTAATATGTACTAACTCTGTACCTGACCTCAGGACCCTATCACATCCCTGGGAGGACCACTCTAAGGACCATCTGCAGCTAAGAACCTACAGATAGGATTAGCATGTAGAATAGAAATTCAATTGTTTAATGAATACTAAAACAGTGTCTTATTTCTTCCACACCTAACCTTGAGCCCTAGGATTCAAACTTAGTAGTTGCAGCTATTTTGTTTCATGTTGATTTTGCTACATTATATTTTGAGGGATTTGTTTTTATTTATATACTATTTTTTATCCACCCTTTTAATGTGTCTCTCTTAGAACACATTAGTTTATGACCCATTCTCAAGTTATTTGAAATCACCTAGTACATTTCCCACTTCTTTTTTTTCCCCCCAGAAAGCTTAGTTATAGTGAATTTTGTGTTAAGTGTTCAGAGGGGAGTTGCAGAAGACCCAGGTGTGATCCCTTAGTTGGGAAGATCTCCTGGAGGAGGGAATGGCTACGTACTCCAGTATTCTTGCCTCGAGACTTGGAAGAAAGAACTGGGAACCAGTCTCCCAGTTTGCAGCTGATTCAGCTGATAAAAGACAAACCAGCGCTAAATAGTGAGAATCATGAAAAAGTCTTGAAGATTTTGTGATTTTTATCAGCAGATGGCAAGTGTAATTTTATAGACAAACTAAGAATTAATTGGGGAGCAAGGAGGCCAGTCCAGTGATGTGCCTAGGCAGAAAATAATCCTCTAACACACAGATCAAGAAAAGGATTTAGGGATTTTTCTTGAAAAATCTTTAAAACTATCAGCCTAGTGCATAGTTCTGGGAACAAAAGGAACACAGTGTTAGCAGAGAGAAAGCACAGAAGCTGGAGGTGGCATCTGTTAGTTTGAAAATGACTTGTTTGATCTAGTTGGGAGTCTCACCGTGATAGCCATTATGATGCAAGAAGGTGACAGAAGAATCGTGAAAAGTCAAGAATCACACGTGTTTACTCATATAAGAGGGTGTTAGTCACTCAGTCCTGTCCAACCCTGTGACCCTATAGACTGTAGCTCACCGGGCTCCTCTGTCCATGGGATTTCCCAGGCAAGAATACTGGCGTGGGTAGCCATGCACTTCTCCAGGGGATCTTACCGGTCCAGGGATCAAACCCGGGTCTCCTACATTGCAGGCAGATTCTTTACTGTTTGAGCCAGCAGGGAAGCCCTGTATAAGAGGGCCACAAACTCAAAGACCTCCCAGGACCAAGCAGATGAGGAAATGTGTGAGTTGTCATGGTAAGACTTTGCAGAACGGTGGGAACTGGGTCAGAATGGAGGATGCTTAAAGGCTTTTAGATTCACACACACACACACACACACACACACACTCACTGTCGTTGCCCAACAGGACACATCCTTCTGCTCAATTCAGCTTTTTGGACCCCTGACTTAGAGAGTTTTGTTCTGTCTCTCTTCGATTCCTCCCTAATCTGAAGGACCCTGGAGGATAGGGAGTGTCTTAATCTTATATCCTGCACTGTATTAAGGGTTGTTCTCTGTGCCATGAAGGTTGGTTGAAAATGAAGAAGCTCTCTGCTCTACATAGCAGAACATGCTGCTGACACTTGCTGCGTCTATTCCTCAGTAGCTGCTGTGTCTGAAGTTGTGTCTTAAAGATCTTGTGAGTGGGTGTGGAAGCCTGCTCTGTGCTTGGCTCAGCCTCACGTACCTGATTTGCATACGGTGTGTAAATTATTTCTGTCTCTGTTATGTACAATGCTGCGTTTTCTCTCTTCTGTCTGCTCCTCCCACCTAAATCTGCTTTTCTTCATCTCAGATTTTCCCCCTTTCCTTTTTTAGCGACATAAAAAGGAATTTCTCAGTTGGTTTTTCCTTTTCTGCCTTCTCATCCTGGTTTGTTTTGCTTTGTATTCTTTCCTTTTTCTCATTATACCTATGCTATAAAAGATGGGAAACAAAAACCATCTCAATGAATTATGTCCTCAGGGAGTGTGATATTCTGGTTAGCAGAGTTTGTGTTTACCTGATATTCCACTCTTTCAAATGGCACAGTCCTGTTATGGTAGGTAAGAGAAACAGGTTAACAATGAAGAAGTACATTAGGCTGAGCTTAAGATTTATTTTTATTTTTTTAACATGCACTTATACATACAGAAAACCTGGGCTTCCCTGGTGGGGCAAATGGTAAAGAATCTGCCTGCAATGCAGGAGACCCAGGTTTGACCCCTGGGTCAGGAAGATCCCCTGAAGAAGGGAATGTCTAACCATTACAGTATTCTTGCCTGGAGAATTCTATGGACAGAGGAGTCTGGCAGGCTATACAGTACATGGGGTCACAAAAGAGTTGGACATGACTGATTGACTAACACAAACTAAATTATTAAACATAATAATAAATGAATAGCTGTGAACCTACCTCTCAAGAACTAGAATGTTAAAAATGCTGTTAAAGCTTCTGTATTTTTTTTTCCTTTATTTATTTATTTATTTTTTCAGTGGGTTTTGTCATACATTGATATGAATCAGCCATAGATTCACACGTATTCCCCATCCCGATCCCCTCTCCCACCTCCCTCTCCACCCGATTCCTCTGGGTCTTAAGCTTCTGTATTTTACTTAGTGTTTCTTTGATGTCCACCAGTCCTGCCTTAGGACCATTACCATGAGCATCAGATATGACTGTACAGTACTTCGGTTGCTCAGGCTAATGCTGACAAATGAGGATGTCCCCGGTGGTCCAGTGCTTAAGTAGTCTCCATGCTTCGAATGCAGGGGGTGCAGGTTCCATCCCTTGAAGGGGAACTAAGATCCCACATGCTGTGCAGCATGGCCAAAAATATCTTTCTCTTGCTTACTCAGTCATGTCCAACTCTTTGTGACCCCATGGACTGTAGTCCACTGGGTTCCTCTGTCCATAGGATTCTCTAGCCGAGAATACTGGTGTGGGCTGCCATGTCCTTCTCCAGGGAATCTTCCCGACCCAGGGATAGAACTGATGTCTCCTGCATTACCTGCATTGCAGCCAAATTCTTACTATCTATCTATGTAGATAGATGGATAGATAGTTATATATACACTATCTATACTATATGTATATATATATAAAATAAGACTCTGAGTTGTTTCTTGCATCTGTCTCCTTTTCTTCTTCCAGATTCCATTGCTGAGGCCCAGGTCTGAGATGGTTTTAGACCATAATACCAGCCCCTTTACTTGTCTCTCTTCACCCAGGTTTTTTTTTTTTTTTTTTAACTATCTAGGTAATTTGGCTGTAGCAGGTGTTAGTTGCAGCACATGGGATCTTTGATCTTCATTGCTGCATGAGAACTCTTAGTAGCAACAGGTGGGATCTAGTTCCCTGACCAGGGATTGAACCCAGACCCCCCTGCCCTGGGAACGTGGACTCTTAACCACTGGACCACCAGGGAAGTCCCTTCACCCAGGGTTGGAACTGTATCTGGATCATGGGGCAGGCCAGTAGGGCAGTTGTGGGTTGGGGGATATAGTGTATTAGAAATAGAAACATATTTGAACCAATTAGAAATATGGTGCCAATTAATTAAATTTTTATACAACTCTAAATAGCCAGTAAAATGTGAACTGCATCTGTCTAGATACTGTATTAGTTTTCTATTGTTCCATAACAAATAACCACACACCAAGCAAGTTTAAAACAATACACATTTATTGTCCTGCAGTTTCTTGGGGCAGGAGTTCAGGCACAGTTTGACTTGGTCCTCTGCTCAGCTCTCCTATGGCTGTGATCAAGGTGTAGACTGGGCAGTGTTCTCATATGGAGTCTCGACAGAGGAAGAGTCTGCTGCTAAAGTTGGGTTTCTGGCAGAAACTGTTTCTTTCCTTGTGGTTTCATCACTGAAGGCCCTAGCTTCTTGCTGGCAGGAGGTTGTTCCCCTATCCTAGAGGTTACCTTGCCACATCCAGCCCACAGGGGGAGGCTCCAGCTTCAGGCTGCTGAGATGGAGTCTTATATGATGGATTCTTATATCCAGAAGAGTGATATCATGTCACTTCTGCAACATTCCACAGGTTAGAAGCAAGCCACAAAGTTCCCGTCCACATTCAAAGGGAGGGGACTACAAAGGTGTGAATACTAGGAGACAAATCCTTGAAGGTCATCTTAGGATGTGTCCACAACATATGCCTAGGTAGACAATGATTTGGAGTAAAAAAAAAAATCCTAGTCAGGCATATACATACATATATATATATATATATATACACATTTTAAAGTCTCTTTGCAAAGATTTTGTGTGATTATAATTAACTGAAAGTTGGCATTCTGCTGAAATTTTAAAACCAAATAATGTGTTGTGTAGTGCTGACTATTTGGAAGGACTGAGTTATTTTAGTATCTAAAATTTAAATCCTTTAATGTGTGCCCCAAAAGTTCTTTAGCTTAGAAAATCACAAAATAGAACTGATGGATGCAAGAGGACTATATAAAAGGAGTAACATTTTGCCAGTTTTTTAAAGGACAATTGATTCTGCTTTGTTATTCAGTCACTCAGTTGTGTCCAACTTTTTGTGACCCCCATGGACTGTAGTCCACCAGGCTCTCCTGTCCTTCACTGTCTCTTGGAGTTTGCTCAAATTCATGTCCATTGAGTCAATGATGCCATTGAATCATCTCATTCTCTGTCACCCCCTTCTCCTCCTGCCCTCAGTCTTTCCCAGCATGATTTTGTTTGCACTTAGGACCTCCCTTTTGAGAAACCTGTATGCAGGTCAGGAAGCAACAGTTAGAACTGGACATGGAACAACAGACTGGTTCCAAATAGGAAAAGGAGTACATCAAGGCTGTATATTGTCACCCTGCTTATTTAACTTATATGCAGGGTACATCATGAGAAACACTGGGCTGGAAGAAGCACAAGCTGGAATCAAGATTGCCGGGAGAAATATCAATAACCTCAGATATGCAGATGACACCACCCTTATGGAAGAAAGTGAAGATGAACTAAAAAGCCTCTTGATGAAAGTGAAAGAGGAGAGTGAAAAAGTTGGTTTAAAGCTCAACATTCAGAAAACTAAGATCATGGAATCTGGTCCCATCACTTCATGGGAGATAGATGGGGAGACAGTGGAAACAGTATCAGACTTTATTTTTTGGGGGGCTCCAAAATCACTGCAGATGGTGATTGCAGCCATGAAATTAAAAGATGCTTACTCCTTGGAAGGAAAGTTATGACCAACCTAGATAGCATATTAAAAAGCAGAGATATTACTTTGCCTACAAAGGCCCATCTAGTCAAGGCTATGGTTTTTCCAATGGTCATATATGGATGTGAGAGTTGGACTGTGAGGAAAGCTGAGTGCCGGAAAATTGATGCTTTTGAACTGTGGTGTTGGAGAAGACTCTTGAGAGTCCCTTGGACTGCAACGAGATGTAACCAGTCCATCTTGAAGGAGATAAGTCCTGGGTGTTCATTGGAAGGACTGATGCTGAAGCTGAAACTCCAATACTTTGGCCACCTCATGCGAAGGGTTGACTCACTGGAAAAGACCCTGATGCTGGGAGGGATTGGAGGCAGGAGGAGAAGGGGATGACAGAGGATGAGATGGCTGGATGGCATCACTGACTCAATGGGCATGAGTTTGAGTAAACTCCGGGAGTTTGTGATGGACAGGGAGGCCTGGCGTGCTGGGATTCATGGGGTCGCAAAGAGTCGGACATGACTGAGTGACTGAACCGAACCGAACTGAGGAACATTTCATCCATTTCTGTATACGATTTTTATCAAAAAGAATGTTAGTTTCTACCCATCTGCACTAATAAACGTTGAGCCAAAAAAAATTCTGGTTTATAGGGATGCCAAAGAATTAGTCATCTTAGGATATCTACATGTTGTTAGTGTCTGCTCTAACTTTTCCATTTTCATCAAAGCTGTTTGCCTAAAACAAAAACTTAATTTTGTCATTTCTCTGAATCAAAGCCTCTGATGATTTTCTACTTCCTATACAATCAACTTTAGAGTCTTAAACCTGATTTTTATGTGTCTTCAAAAATTGGTCCCAGTCTACGTTCACCATCTTCCTCTCCCTTCACACATCTCCCTGCATCTGATGCTATAGACACACTGAACAGTCTCGTGAGGCCCAGAGCTCCTTCATGTCACTGCCTCTGCATCTGCTATATCCTCAACTTGACACATGTCCATCCTCTTTTCTGGGAGTTCTAGAGACTTTGCTTTGTTCACCACTAGATTTCCTTGGGCAAAGTGCTTAATAGAGAGTATGCATGCATGCTCAGTCATTTCAGTCATATCTAACTCATTGCGACCCCACAGACTGTAGCCCACCCGGCCTCTCTGTCCATGGGATTCTCAAGGCAAGAATTCTGGAGTGGGTTGCCATTCCCTCCTCCAGGGGATCTTCCTGACCCAGGGATCAAACCCATGTTTCTTGTGTCACTGCATTGGAGGCAGATTCTTTACCCACTAATCCACCTGGGGAGCCTTAATACATAGTAAGTACTCAATAAACATTGCTTGAATAAACGGGTCTCAGATTGTTCTTATTTCAATGAGATTGGATGAAATGATGGCTCCTTACTGCTCTATTTCTATTTTTAAAAAATTTTTATTTATTTATGGCTTCACTTGGTGCGGTCTTTCTCCAGTTGTGGTAACCGGGGGCTACTCTTCGTTGCTGTGTGTGGGCTTCTCATTACAGTGGTTTCTCCTGTTGTGGCGCATGCTCTAGGCACATAGGCTTTAGTAGTTGTGGTGCATGGGTTCAGCAGTTGCAGTTTATGGACTGTAGATCGCTGGCTCAGTAGTTGTGCCCATGGACTTAGTTGTTTTGAGCCATGTGGGATCTTCCTGGACCAGTGATTGAACCCATGTTCCCTGCAATGGCCAGACAGATTCTTTACCACTGAGCTACCAGCAAAGCCCTCTATTTCTCTTTTTAATCATTACACAAAATTAGAGAATTTAAGACTACATATAGATAAAGTAAGATTTGTGGTTGAAATTTTAAATGCTACAGCAATTCAGAGGAGGAAGTTATCATTCTGTGTTGGAATAATCAAGGACGTAATTTACTGAAGAAAGTGGGATTTGAAACAGATATTGAAAGATGAGAGTGATTTTGAGCCATTGCTAGTGTGACACCTTCTTCATAGTAGACCTTCATTACATTTATTGATTTGAATGTTTGAACTGAATGATAGACAAAGAGGAGGTAAATAGATTTTGTGAATGGAAACCAACAAGATCAGAAGCTCGAGTGCAGGAATGAGCCAGGTATGTCTGGAAAATGAGAAAATTTTCCTGATATGGGTGTGTTCTATTCAACATTGAAGATTTTGACTATATAGGTTGGGAACAAAATTATGGAAGATCCGAAAACTATGGGGTGCAGGTGGATTTGGTGTTATAGTAAATAGCGAGCTATTACCTGTTTTCACAGTACTGTGATAGGATTTTAGGTTTGTTTGTCTGGGGACGGTGGGCAGGCTTTGTGGAAAAGCAAGAGAATAAAGTCATGGTGACTAGGTAGGGGGTCTCAACTTGGAAAAAAGTCATTCCTTATGTATTTTATGCATCCACTAAACCTAAACCTACAAGAGAGCTTCTCTCAACAAGCCTCAGAGGAAGGTGGGGCAGATGCTAATATTCTTATCCTATATGAGAATTGAGATTCAATCTGGATTTGTCTGAAGATGTAGATCTGGCAAAGGGTGTCCCTGGAACTCACACCTACTTTGTGTGTTTTTAATCTCTAAGTCCACTATTTCTGTCATTAGGAAATAGAAATGAAAGAGGAGACATCAGATATTGAAAGCTGAAAAATCTGAACAACTTTGTAAGGTATAATCCATATTGTATAGCAGAAAGAGTTCTGGCCCGAACATCAGGAAACCTTAAATCCTAATCTTTGAATTAATGTGATCAAGTGTGACCTTAAATAATTGTCTTCTATTGTCCACTTCACCTTCTGCATCTGTAACATAGGAGCTGTATACACAGCGCTCTTTAAATTCATTCTGGCTCAGTGACCTTGGGGTTTGTGAGAGAGTCATAACAGGATGACTTCTTTTTTATTTTTTAAAATAAAAAACGTTTTAAGGAGACAGTTTAGTGGTTTTGGGCTTCCCAGGTGGCTCAGATGGTAGAGAATCTGCCTACAATGCAGGAGTCTCAGGTTTGATCCCTGGGTTGGGAAGATCCCCTGGGAAAGGGAATGGCTACCCAGTCTAATATTCTTGCCTGGAGAATCCCACAGACAGAGGAGCCTGGTGGGCTACAGCCTATGGGGTCACAAAGAGTCAGATATGATTGAGTGACTAACGCGCTATAGAGGTGACATGATTGCTGGTTTTGAATATGGAGGAGGGATAGGAGCTGAGGAATGCAAGGAGCCTCTGGATCTCAAAAAGGCAAGGACATGGTCTCTCCCCAGAGCCTCCAGAAGAAACACAACCCTGCTACCCCCTCGACACCCACTGAGACCCACTCTGGACTTGTGACTTTCAAAACTGTGAGGTAATAAATCTGTGTTGGTTTAACCCACTAAGTTTGTGGTAATTTGTCCTCAATAGAAAACAAGTACAGAGGTGGGGCAGGGGGGTGACTAGGGAAGGAGGACTAATATTATTCACTTAGCATCGACTATCCCTCAGGCATTGGTATGCTTACTGTTTTATCCATCAGGAAAGTAGATCTGAGAGTGGAAGTGACTTGCCTGGGTGACAGAGTAAGGGGCTGGGCTGGGAATTCAGACTTGGGGCCGTGTGACTCTGGGATCTATCACCCAGTTTCTAGTATGAAAGGCAAAGTCCACAAGAAGCTTGACAGTTCCTTAACCTCACAGTGCTGGAAAACCAGAGGAAATGTGATTTAAAAAATCAATGAACCAGGAGCTTGGGAACCAGAGAAGACATTCATTAAGATCTGGCTACATGAAGCAGGGGAGGGCCAGCAACACGTATTAATACTCCACAGCAGGTACATTATACACACGCTATTTCCATAAACCATCACAAACCACACTGTGAGGTAGATTTTATTCTCCCTATTTTTATGGCTGAGGAACTGAGGCTTGAATAAGAAAGTACCTTGCCTCAAATCAGGGGTCCTCAACCTCTGGGCCAAGGACAAATACCTCCTGTCAGATCAGTGGCAGCATTAGGTTAGAAATAAAGTCCATAACAAATGTCATGTGATTAAATCATCCCCAAACCATGCTCCCTATCTCCCAATCCATGGAACAACTGTCCTCATGAAACCCGACCCTGGTGCTGAAAGGTTGGGGACCACTGCTATAGCTAATGACAGAGCTGGGGTTTAAATACAAAGTTTACCTTTATGACCCCCCAAAACACACCCCAAACAAAACAAACCAACCCCCCCCCCAACTTTTATTTCTTTAAAAAGGAAGAGCCAGAGAAAGACATAATTTAATTATCATTTGGAAATATATGACACCCCCTTCCCCCCACGACCAGACTCACACGAAAGATTGTAATTGGCTTGAGGTTAAGGATGTTTATGTCATTACTTGTTCTCAGCGTGCTTACAATCAATCACTTTAGAACAGACTGTAGGCTCCCAATATATACTCACTAGATAGAGTCTGTCAGCAGGATAGAGGGGCTTTTGTATAAGGTTGACTGAAAAGCCTGGAACCCACAGTCTGGAAGGATGAAGGCTGAGATCTGATGGAACCTAAACGTAACAGAGTCCCCACTCCCCCTTAAACCTTTTCCCCAGGACTCCATCCACTCCTAATTTTCTTTCTCCTTCCTGATTGCCCCAAGCTCTTGAGCACGTGATCACTGTTCTGCGCGGCGTCCCGCTACAGTGATAGCAAGAGCGCCCCCTGCCTCTTGCATCAAGCCTAACTTTCTAGTCTCCCCACCCCTCTCTCATCTTTCCTCTCCAGCCTGATCCTTTGTCTATGCAAATCCTTGTCCCTGGTCTGCCTGACGACTGGAGCCGGTGGAAACCCTGCCTCACTCCAACCTTTATCTAGGTTCTCCTTGTCCATTGCCACAACTTTGGGGATTAATTTTCCCTTCCCCCACAACACCTTCTTTTAACTCTCCCAGTTGTATCCTCCACCTCCTCTAATCCTTTTGTTAGTGTTGCCTGTACCATGTAATTAACACTTCAAATAAAACAAAATTCTCTAGTGTGATTTAAATGCCTCCTTCTTCAATTTTACAGTTTCCTTCCCCCCACCTAATCATTCAACTGTGGTAAAATACACATAAGATTTACCATCTTTTTCTTTCAGTAATTTTATTTTCTAATTTTTCTTTGCTACTATATGAAAATAAATTGATTTTTGTATATTGACCTTGTATCATTAAATACTGTTAAATTAGTATATTAGTTCCAGTTTCATGTTTATAGAATCTTGGGATTTTCTACATAGACAATCCAATAAAATTTCCAAATAGAGGATTTCACTTCTTTTTCCAATCTGCATGCCTTCAATTCAAAATTTCTTCCCTATATTATTGCATTGGCTAAAACCTCCAGTTCAGTGAACAGACATGGTGAGAGCAGACATCTTTGCTTGTGTCCAACCTTAAGGAAGTTTTCATTGTTCACTCTAAAATATGTTCTTAGCTCTAGGTATTTCTTAAAGATATCCTTTATTAGTTTAAGGAAGTTCTTTCTCATTCCTAATTTGTTGAGAAGGTTTTTTATTTTTTTCCCTGCAGTTTTTATTTTTTAAATTAATTTTTAAATGTTTTTATTTGTCTGTTTCTTTTTAGCTGTGATGGGTCTTCGTTGCTGCACCGGCTTTTTCTCTAGTTGGGGTGAGCGGGGGGCTGCACTCTAGTTGTGGTGCGTAGGCTTCTCGTTGCGGGGGCTTCTCTTGTTGGAGGACATGGGCTCTGTGGCACACCGGCTTTAGAGGCTGCAACATGAGGGCTCATGCTGGTTAAGTGGTTAAGGCTTCTGAGCTCTAGGTCACAGGGTCAATAGTTGTGGTGCAAGGGCGTAGTTGCTCCACCACCTGCTCCACCGCAAGCTCCCCTGCATACGGATCTTCCCAGCCCAGGGATTGAACCCGTGTCTCCTGCATTGGCAGTCAGATTCTTTACCATTGAGTCACCAGGGAAGCCCCCAGGTTAATAATTTTTATTAGAGTATAGTTCCTTTACAATATTGTATTAGTTTCTATTGTACAGCAAAATGAATTAGCTTTACGTATACATATAGCTCCTCTTTAACGCAAAAGCAAAAGCTGCTCAGTTATATCTGACTCTTTGCAACTCCACGGACTGCAGCCTGCCAGGCTCCTCTGTCCATGGACCTCTCTAGGCCAGCACACTGGAGTGGGTGGCTGTTCTGTTCTCCAGCGGCTCTTCCTAACTCAGGGGTTGGACCGCGTTGCAGGCAGATTCTTTACTGTCTGAGCCACCAGGGAAGCCCCTGAATCTCTTTAAGATTTACCACCATGATCTAGGTTAAGGGTACAGCTCGGCAGTGGGAAGTACATCCACAGTGGTGAGCAGCCAGCACCACCGTCCGTCTCCGGAACTCGTCTTGCAAAGCTGAGACTCTGCATCACAGTCTTCCTCAGATCCACTCTCCCCTTTGCAATGCTAGGTACCTGCAGGCTGGCCTCATGTCAGTTTCTCCAACAGGCCAAGCAGTTCACAGCTCAGGCCCTGACAAGATGATTTTCTTCATCTGGAAGGCATTTTTCAGCACCACGCCACATGGTCCCTCCAGCAAAGACTGGTCCCTCCTCACCCTTCAATCTCAATTTAAATGTCACCTTAGAATTGGCATCCTGATCTCTTACATTTAAGTAAGTTCTCTGCTTAAAACAAAAACAAGTGAAACTCCACTCATTGGGTATTTCTTAAAGCTTTTATAAATATTCTCTTGCCTTCTTCATCTTTACAATTATTCAGTTATTCTCTGTCACTTCTATGTAACTGTAAGCTCTATGGGGGCCAGAACCAGGCCTGTTTTGTTCTCAGTGCCTCGGGGGGTGTCTGACATGAACCAGGCACTTTAATATTTGTTGGTAAATTAATATCCTATATTGTACTCTCTAATTAATAATAGTTTTATGAATTTCTGCATCACTTCATGACTTATTCATAATGCTGTTTTGTTAACTGATGTTTGTAGGTGTTTATTTTCCATCATCAATGGACTGCAGTTTGTAGAAATTACATCTATTTCTTTGCACCAAAGGAAATTAGATACATTGTAGGTTTTCAATAAACAGTTGCTAAATTAACTTAGACTTAACTTATTGTCTGTCACATACTGAAATGCTACAATCAGGAAATATGTCTAAAACTTGAGAGAGACACAACTGTGGGGTTACATATTACTTGAAAGTACTGTTGGTAATGGTTAGCCTCTGCAGTTAGCACTGAGCATAAGAGCTGCGTATGCTCACATTTTTCTTTGTTTTGAAGACATCATTATCAGTTTGCCGAAAAGACCGACCCAGTCAGATTGTCTTCCAGTATCAGATCAAGTCTTGTACCTTTGGTTGAAGACCACAGAAGAGACCTGGCTCGCTTTCAGGGGCCATGGTGCAGGACATACATAAATCTTTAAATTCTAGACTCATACTTGGCCTGGTAAGACAATCATATGATTGGAATGAAGGTCTATTGTGAAAATAGCATATTTCCATTTCCCATCTCACACTCAACCTGGGGACTGCGTAGGCTTCTTCTCTGAAATGGCCTGTATGATTCTGATTTATTACTTGCTCTTCATTTTCCTTTAGTGGAGCATGAATACTTGATTTCACATAAGTTAAGGGTATGTATGGCTTCCCACGTGACAACAGTGGTAAAGAATCTACCTGCTGATACAGGAGACATGAGTTGAATCCCGGGTCAGGAAGATCCTCTGGAGAAGGAAATGGCAACCCACTCCAGTATTCTTGCCTGGAAAATTCCATAGACAGAGGACCTTGGTGGGCTACAGTCCTTAGGGTTGCAAAGAGTTGGACATAACTGAACACAACAAGGATATGTATGATGAGCTTATACTGTCCTCTGCTCTGTGGGGTGTTAACTCATGAAACTCATTATTCTTATTCAGACAATATAGTGGATAAAAATAAAAGGTCGCTGAAGAAGTCAATTCACAGGTGTCAGAGTTCTTGAGACAGAAACACTTACAAAATACTCCTCTGTGGAGTTATTATCCAGAAGTACAGATGTGCCTTCCATAGAGATTGTACCATTTTATAACACCAGCAGGAATGTACACAAGCTCATTAAGATTTCAGTTCTTAATATCAAACGTAGATATGAAGCTTCTCAGGATAATGGGTTCTCTGCACTCACTCTGCAGTGCTCAGAGAAGTCCTATTTCTATAGAAGACAACACGCTACAGGGAATAGAATTGATAAGGATGACATCTGCCTACTGGTTGTGAGGCTTTACCCGGTCTCAAATTAGGAAAATCTTGTGAAGCACATGTGAGGAAGCTTCTCTGGAATACTTTTGCTAGGGCAAATTCTCATGTTGGAATTCAAGTGTCCTGTTCCCTAGAGAGGTATCAGCAACATAACAGAGAACCTCCATTGACTAATACAGTAACACTGACTTCATTTTGAGGGGCCAAATGCTGCCTGGCCCAGGGAAACAGTAAAGAATCCTCCTGCAACGCAGAAGACCCTGGTTTGATTCCTGAGTCAAGAAGATCTGCTGGAGAAGAGATAGGCTCCCCACTCCAGTATTCTTGGGCTTCCCTGGTGGCTCAGCTGGTAAAGAATCTGCCTGCAATGTGGAAGATCTGGGTTCAACCCCTGGGGTGGGAAGATCCTCTGGGTTGGGAAGATCCCCTGGAGAAGGGGACAGCTACCCACTCCAGTATTCTGGCCTAGAGAGTTCCATGGACTGTATAGTCCATGGGGTCGCAAAAAGTTGGACACGACTGACTTTCACTTTCAAGTAATTTATTAATAGGTTTTGGATTCTAATCTAGGCCCCCCTACCTCCCACAGGTGTGATTCTGGATGTCATTAGGCTGATTCAAGGCTGTCTTCTAGGCCATTAAAATGGTGATACTAATGGCCATGCCATTTTGGACTGTTGTGAGATTAAATGGAATTACTTTTGGGACAGTGACTGATACACAATAGCATTCAACACTAACTTTCCCCTCTTTGCCTTTCTGAAAATAAGAGAGTTGGGACAAAAATCCCCAAAGTTCTCTCTGAACAGCCCAAAACGTATGCCACAATTTCTATATACTATATCTGTCTTACTTTACTTATAGAAGAGTCTCTAAAAATCTATTTATTATTATTCATGTGTTATTCCAACACCCTTTGTGGTTTGGCTTCCCAGCCTATATCAGAGTGGATAGAACAGGGGCTACACTTGTTAACTGACTGAAGGATGAACAGTAGAGCTTAAAAAATTATTTGGAAACAACAATAACAACAAAAGTGATCAGTAGGTCTGGTGGCTTACCAGTAGGAGGGTGGCTCCTTGGTAAGTCCACAAATAGTCAGAGCCTCTTAGCATAAGGCTGCCTTAAGGTTAAGTCATCAAGAAAGAGTTAACTTGTGCTGGTAGGAAAGCAGATCAGTGGACAATATATTTCTTTTATTTAATTCTTTTATTCTCTTCCCTATCTCTTGTTTACTGAAAAATTGAGGTATCGTTGTAATATATCAATTGAGTTTTATGAAGATTTACATCTTAAAATGTAAAATAATACAATGGGAAACGCTTGAAAGGGTAAATTTCAGTTATCTGAAAAATAATTTACTCATTTAACCAATATTTATTGAGTGCTCACTATGTGTTCGTCACTGTGCTGGCTGTTGGATTTGCTTGGACACCTAATTGCCCCAAAATCCTACATAAAAAAGCACCATTCATAGCACAGTCCAAATTTATGTTAACCTTTTAGTGAGTCTTCATGATAGGTTTCTTATCACAGATTTTAATTTTAGAACCTCCTGGGTTCTACATAGTATCCTCTCCAAAGAAGGCAGAATGATAAAATTGTTGAAACAGCAAATGTAAAGTTGAAATCACTTGACAGTCCGTGGATCTTTAAGTATCTACTTGAAACTTCAACTGTGATAAGCCCTTTTGACTTAGCCCTATTTGTCAGCTTAATATAGTGAATGTAATTTACTTAGCTAATTTCACTAGTAGATGATGTTCTTCCAGGGCACAGAGAAGTAGAAATCATAAATATGTCATTGCTTCTTGCTTTTGTATCTCATTTCACAGCCTCACAGGCTCAAATAGAGAAAATATATTTAAAAACAAATCAATTGCATCTATTTCCTAGAAGCATTTGAAAATGTCTTCATTTATATTAGAGATACTAAATCTACTGGCTCATAGAATTTAAGTAACTATATGTTGGTATATGTGAACATAACAAATAGTTACCATTCATCCAATGCTTACTACTCATCAGGTATATTGTGTTGAGAGCTTTAAATAGATTACCATCTTTAAACTGCCCAACAACTTTTCAAAGAGGGCACTGTTACATTCCCATTATATAATGGAGGAAACTGGGGTTTAAAAAGGTTAGCTATCTTGCTCACATTATTCATGTATTATTTTAGTGGAACTGGGATCCAACCCTGGGCAGTCCTATTCTATACCCATGCCATCTTTTAAAAGTATTATTAAATAAAATTCAGTAAAGAAACAAAATCTCAACTATATAAAGAAATAATCCTTACCCATTGTCTATAAGTTTCACTCCCCTAGGAACAAGGAGGCTTAAATCATAGTGTGAAATAAAAGGATACCCTTATGTGACTTGTTTCCAAAAGCAGATTTTGTATTACTTCTCCCCAAATGGCAGATGTAAAAATTCTCTATGACTACTTTCTGTAAAGTCCTTACAGGTTTTACCTTTGCATAAATATCCATGAAAAATTGTGAACTAACATACAGAACACTCACCTTGCTCTGTCACCTCCAAAACTGAAGTAGGAACTTTGGTGTTAAACACTATCTCAAAATAAGGGTACTGAAAATTTCAAAGGCATTTTTCTTCCATAAAACCTCAATGCCATATAAATATTACCTAGTTTGTCCTCTATATTCCAAAGAAAATTATTGGCATCATTAGGTTTTTCTGAAGGGAGATGTAGAATCAGAAAAATGACCACAAAAATCCAGAGACATCAAGGAGAAAATTCAGTTTGAAATTTTTTTTCTTGTAACTCCAAAATGTTCCTCTCACCTGACCAGTAACAGCTGTGACCATGCAGCTTGCTCTATCTGGCTTCCAATATACTTTCACTAGAAGATCACTGTAATTCAAACCCATTCAGTGCTGCTTCACTTTTGTAAATTGTTAAGATTAAGTAGTGTACCCTGCACCTATTTTAATGATTTAGCACATTGATAATATTTTCATTTATTTAAAGCCATATTTATTGACCAGAGGCTTAGCACCCCCAAAATTCTAGGAGGCAATTTTCACACATCCAAAACCTTGAACAAGTACTTGAAACAGCTTAAACCCTGGCTAGTTTTGAATTTTCCAAATTAAGGTCACAAAATTGAAAAAACTGCATACTTTTAAAAAAAGTTGGTAGAAACACATTTTAATAGTGAAGAAAATACACTCAAGGTCACAATATGCCAATCCAGTCTCTATGCTCTACTTTTAAAGATGCAATTAAGCTGATTTTTAACTGGATTTTGCCTGCATTTTTCTTGAGGGAATGGTGGGAAGTTTATTGCAAAAGATGGAAGTTATCAGAGACAAGGAAGTCAGGGGGTCAACAGAGGTAAAAGAGGAGGGAGTTGTCTATATGGAAGTGAGAGTTAATAAGTTGTGAGTGGGAACCTAAACTGACATACAATTTCTAAAGACCCTCAAAATAAGAAAAGAACAGGAAATAAATTTAAAAGAAAAACATCAAAAAGGGGGGGGGGGAACAGCCAAAGAGGTGAGACACAGCCATTTTGATGGGGGGTGGGTTGTCTAACTACACAATGAGGTCATCCTATCTCCCGGAAGTGACACGTAATCACCTGCTTTGCACTAGCTCCGCCCCTTCCCTCAGAGGTCCCGCCCCTCCGCCAGCAGCCGGGAGGGTGTTAGGGGGCGTTTCTCCAGGAGGAAAGCTGAGAGCTGCGACGCTGAGGAAGGGGACCCCAAAACGTCTGGCACTGCCCCCTCCAGGGATCACTTTGGACCGCCTTACTCGGCCCAGCGGGATTCAGAAACGCCGAGGGGTCAACCTGATGGGTTTCGGGGTCAACGGAAGAGGGGAAGGGGAGCCCTGGCGGGGTGAACCCCCCGGTCCCCCGCCAAGCAGCTGAGGCACAGGAGGGCGGCCATCTTGGCCGGGAGGGTAGGGCTGGGGAGCTGCGGGCGCCGTGCGATTGGGGGGCTCGCCCGGAAGTGACGCCAACTACCCGGAAGCGGAGGGGGTTCCCTGGCCCACTCCCCCCTCGTTCGTTTGCTCCCCCGCTTCCTCCCCGCCCCCCTTCCTCTCCATTCGTTTCCCCCCCCCTCCCCGTTCCCTGCCTTCTTACCCCCCCCGTCCCTCCCCCCCCAACCTCCGGAGCTGGGAAGAGAGTCAAGATGGCGGCGAAATCCGATGGCGGTGGCGTGGGGGTGGGCTTCGCCCAGCTGCACAACCTGGACGAGGCGGTGGGCAGCGGCGGCGAGGAGGACGGGGAGCCCGGGGGAGGCGGCTGTGGCGGCGGCGGCGGCGACGGCAGCGAACCCGGCGAGAGCAGCTCTCTGCACATCTGCCACTGCTGCAACACCTCCTCGTGCTACTGGGGCTGCCGCTCCGCCTGCCTGCGCTCCCTCCTGGGCAAGAAGCCGCGCCGCAGCGCCGCCGCCGCCGACGGGGGGGACCAGCCGCTGCAGCCGCCCGCGGCCGCCGGTCGCCAACCCCCGACGCCCTCGGCCGAGCGGCCGCAGCCGCCGCAGGTGGAGCGGCCGTGGCTCGACTGCCTGTGGATCGTGCTGGCGCTACTGGTCTTCTTCGGGGACGTGGGCACCGACCTGTGGCTGGCCCTCGACTACTACCGCAAGGGGGACTACGGCTACTTCGGGCTGACCCTATTCTTCGTGCTGGTGCCGTCGCTGCTGGTGCAGAGCCTGAGCTTCCGCTGGTTCGTGCAGGACTACACGGGCGGCGGGCTGGGCGCCGTGGAGGGGCTCAGCAGCCGGGGCCCCCCCATGATGGGGGCCGGCTACGGCCACGGCGCGGGGGCCACGGCCACGCCGGGGGCGCAGCGCCTCTGCCGCCTCTCCGTGTGGATCTGGCAGTCGGTCATCCACCTGCTGCAGATGGGGCAGGTGTGGAGGTAAGAACACTGCGGGGGTGGGGGCGGGGGCCTGGCCAGCCAGCCCTGCAGAGGGCCCCGCGGGCGAGGCCGAGCCCTCCAGAGTGCGCTCTGCCCCCGAGGTGCCCTGCAGGTGGGCTCCTCGGACGGGCCTTGGCCCGGGGGTCTTGAAGGAGCGTTTGCCACGCACTTCCCCTGGCGTCTCAAGTAGACCATCGTTCGGTCTGGATCCCTGGCCACGCCTTTTGGCCCGGGGAGGCCCAAGTCCGGCTGTTTGTCTCCATCCCTGGTTCGCACTTAGCGCAGACCCTGCCTCACCCTTTCTCTCCCCTCTTATCTCCGTAGACCTCTCATATTCCCGGGGTCCCTTTGCCCTGTATCCCAAGGTAACCAGCCGCTAGCGCTTTTTATCTGCACCCCAGCTCGCCTCCTGGGGGGGAACCTTCCTTCTTCCAGCCAGTTTGCACTCGGTTTTGTCCCCCGGTGAGACATCCTCCCCTCTTTTCCCCGTCTTCTCTCCGCAGTGGCCTGTGTGGGGGCCCTGTGCAAACCCCCTGGCTGGCTCTTCTTTTGGCCCCCCTCCATTCCACGCCCCCTCCTCCTTTCCTGCAATCCCGTGCCTTGCAAATGACTACAAACTGCTGCTCTCCTTGAAGGAAAAAGGACTTTTTTTGGGGGGTGTTTTGGGCTGAATTAGACGTGCCTTTTTTTTTAATAACAGGTAAAATTGTATAGTATGTGATGGGTGTAAGCGTTTTTAATTCTCACTTGCAGAAAATCACTCAGCCACCTGGATACACACCCTGGTGGAATGTTGGTTTTGGTAGCCAGGGCAGTACGTAGGTGATTTATGTTTGCACAAGCCCCAAGCTTGGCTCTGGGGGCCTTACCCCCTTGTACATTTCCCGTGTGCCAGGTAAATCCTTCAAAAACCACTTGCAGATCCCCCCCCCCCCCTTTTTTTGACAGCGTTAACTGGCTAAACTAAGGCAATGATCTTATAAAAACCTTGGTAAATCTGCGTCCTCCAACTTAAATCAGTTTGAATGTATTTTGGAGACACTGAGGTGTGGATGAGAGTGTTTACAAGAAAAAAAAAACCTTTCTGAAGAGAAATGATAGGAAGCTCTTCAGGTACATTGCTTCTGTGAGAAGACATTTTGCCTAGATTGCTCAGGCTCCTATGCCTAGGAGGAGATTTTAGGTGCTCAGATTTTTCTGTTTACTGAGATGTACCTAGGTTAACTGAAATAAAGTTCGTTGTCTTTTGTATTGTCTAGGTGGCTATTCAGAATTTTAAATACAAATGTTTCAGAAAGCATGGAATTGAATTAAGTAGAATCACAATGTGAGACTTTTGTCCTCCAGAATTTACATGCAAATTCAGGATTGGAGTTTTCCTGATCTTGTGAGTGGTTTTCCTGGTCTTGTGTTCCTAGGTTGAACAAGCAACTTTTTTTCCCAGCCCTGTTTGCAGATAATTTGTTTCCTGCTGATAGGTCTATAGAAAAAGGGGGTAAAAATGGGGGGGGGGGATGCTGATTAACTTTTAGCTATTATGAGCCAAATTTGGGGGTCAAGGGAAATTTTGAAGTATGTTTTAAATTGGAAGTCTAGCTCTGAAAACATCCCAATCCGTACTGAATCGAAGAGTATGTTTGGTATGGGGGATACTGTTTTTGGTTTCTTGTAGGTTGGTGACAGGCAAAGGAATGAAGGCAAGAGAGACAAAAAGTATAGGGAGAGGTTTTTGAAATAGTAGTAAAGTTTAACAGCATGTAATTAATAAGTAGGCTTGTATCGAATAAGCCTAAGTTACCTATCTCTCCAGGTTTTAGACATGGAGATGTGGGCAATCAAAACCTTGGTGTCAGGTTCAGATTCCTGAGAAAATTGTTTCTAATGTAATCCATCCTAGGTATTTCTTAGTAGTAAGCTTTTGGAACATACTAAAATTGGAGTTCTGTTTCACAAATATTTTAGCCAGAATAATCCCCCCAACCCGACCCATTTACCTAAACCTTAATTGTATTTGACAGAGTAAAAGTTCAGGTTGTGGACTTTTTTTTGAAAGGTATCTGTGATTTACCATGTCTGAGTTTTTTGTTCTTTTTTCAAGATTAGGATATATGTCTGAATGGTTTATAAAGTTGATACTAAAAGACATGGTAATGGAGCTATGTTATTTATTCTAATGTATTAATACTGTACTTCAATTGAAATACTTACTGAGGAAGGATTTTTCTAAATTTTTTTTTTCTTGTTTTGCTTGAAATACTCCAGGAGCAGGGTCTTTCTTTAACACATGCTAGGCACGTGGCTTCCATGGAAATCATTCATAAGTAAAAGCTTTGGAGAAAAGTGTTTATTCTTTTTTAGCTTTAATCTCTTGGCAAGCTTGTCATTGTTTATAAACATACATCATCTCAGCTTTTTTGCAGATCTTTTGGGTTACAGAAGTTCTCTGAGTCATGTTTGCTCCTTAAATTTTATGTACTTCACGTGGTCATGTGACTTAAAGGCTAAGATCTAAGTATTTGTTTTGGGCTAAATTCCCAAGAAAAGATGTTGGTGAGGTTGTCAAAACTGATTGCATTAAACCATGAAACTTGTCTCTTCACTTGCCTTTTTTTTTTTTTTAATGTAAAATTATTTGACTCTTTGCTTGGACCAAAGCACAGTGCTTATTTAAGAAAAATTAGGTTTTTTTGACAGTAAAGTGGTGAATTTCTGTGCATGTTGCCTTTCCTGTCAAGATGGAAAACATTTGACATCTCTTTCATCAGATGACTCCCTAGAATGTCGAAAAATGTTTTTGGTTGGGCCAAAACATGGAAGCATGGAAGGATAGTTACCTGTAGGATGACTGTTTCATGAACCTTGTGATTGAAGTCTGTTTAATGCATGCTTTACCATCACTAATTACTTAATGTGGAGCTTTCTGTCTAGCTTTATGTGCTCTATTTTTCAGGTGTTTTCCCAGGGATAGCAGGTCTGTGAGTCACTCATACCAGGAACAGGAGTTATACCAGGCTTCACAGTTTAGGACAATGTGTTGTTATTAGAAAGTGAGATCATTTTCTTGGAAGGTTGAAGCTTAGGAATAGGTTTGCATATTGCATTTTTGTGTGTTAAGTTTTTTCCTTCAGTGTATCAGCCTTTCTTTGCTTTTGTGCTACTTTTAGAGAGTGCTTGGTGTGCTGGTAGTTCACTGCAGTCAAGGAGCACAGTTTCTTTGACTAAAATGTCGTGGAATGTCATGATGTTGCAATCCAATCATTAATTTTTCTTTTTATGTACTTATTTTTATGGGTATGTTTTAAAGATTTTTCTTAAAATATTAATTCTTTCTGCCACTTTAAAAGTGAACTTCAGTTGGTCTTTACCTTGGGAGATGAGGTGGAGTAAAGGGTTGCCTTCAAGGGACCAAAAAAAGGGGAAAATGGTTCACCTACCATAATGGGGTCATCAACCTGTGAACAATCTAAAGCTTTATTTTAGCTTTTTTTTTTCACTTCAAGACTGTGGTATAACATAAGGACATAGGACATAGCTCTCTGTAATCAGCAGCAAGTATTGGTGAAGATGCTTCTATAAATTATCCACTTCCCCTTACCCCCAAGTGTAGGGATACTTAGAAAATTATGGAGGTTTGTTCTTGTTGAATATTTTAGAATAGTGGTTCTTAATTCAGGCTGAGAATAGAACCTACTACAACATTTAAAAAAAAAAAAAAATGCCTGAGCATTGCTGGACCTGCTGAGGAAGAATCCCAAGGTGAGACCCAAGCAATCTTATTTTTAGAAGCTCCACAGGTAATCAGATGGTCAGCCAGGCTTGAGAAGCGCTTTTAAGAATTGGGTTTCAGGCTTATTCCATTTGGAGATTGTTATTGGATTTGTGTTCTTAATATGGTGGAACAATTGGGAATGGAATGCTTTGATAATGTGAAACTTGGTTCCTGGACAATATCATAACAAAACAACTTTACCTTGGAAACATGAGTGTCTAAACACAGTACTTGGGATTATCTTAAGTGTATGCACTTATCATACTCAGGGTTTTTTTCTTTGAACCTAAGCATGGATCTCATTCTAAAAGGATTCCTAAACTCAAAGTATTCTTCTTTGCCTTTTAATGTGATTCAAATAGCACTTTTATGATTGTGTTGCATGTTGAAGGGAAATTAATTTTTAAATGATTCTCCTAAGTAGACTTGAGGTAAATATGACTGGGATTACAAGAGGTGTTGGACTAAGTGGTCTGTAATGTCCCTCTAGCTCTAAAATGTTGTGATTTAGGAATGGAAGTGTTATTTTACAAATAAGGAAAATCATTCATTTGGGGCCAGAATCCTAGTCAGAGTCACCATAAAAGATTGTATATGTGAGTTTGTGTCTATGTCTGTGTGTGTGTAGGGGGACTTTCTGTAGTATCTGTTTATTACTGGATGGGAATCTCAATATTGTAAGAATCTTTTCCCCCCATTTTTGTGTATATATTTAATAGAATTCTGGTTCAAAAGAAAGTCAGTGGGTGTTTTTTGTTTTTTTTTTTTTTGACGGTAAACCCGAGAAAAATTGATCTGAGAAAATGATGCATGTATATAGTCAAAAAAAATCTTGAAAAAGAAAAATGTTCCTCTGTCAAAAAGTGAATGTACTATAAAGTGTCAATAATTAGATCAATGTGCCACTGGCAGAGGAATAAAGCAAATAGGTGTTGAAGTAGGATAAAGAGAAATTGACAGGTTTCTGGGAATTTAGTAGATAGTGAAGGTGGCATTTCTAATCAGTGAAGGGAGAAGAAGATTATTTAGCAAATGATAGTCAATTGACTACCTAGTTAGGGGGAAAATTGCTCTCTACATAAACAAAAATTCTAAAAGAATTAAAAGTAAACATAGGAAATTTTAAATTATAAAAGCACTAAAAGAAGATGTAAGATAACTTATCATCTTTTAATGGGCAAGAAGCTTTGATACCATCAAGAAAAAAAGGGACAAATTTAACAAAGACAGTCCCTTCTTGTTATTGTCTTCCTCCTCTCACCACTTGAAAAATCATAGAAATACATGATTAGTTGTGAGAGTAGAAGAGTTATATTTGGACAAAGAGCTATGTACCTAAAGGAGAGTATGAGGAGAGACTCTCTGAAGATTATTTCTTATTTTTGAGTGGACAGAAACAGAACAAACTAGACATCTATGGTGAATTTTCAAAGGAAGGTGATGAAAAAATGGCACACTTTTAGTAAAATTGTAAAGTGTTGAAGGAAGGCTAGTATTTTCAGAATGATCCAGAAACAAAACACCAAATTCATATTGCCCGAAACCTAGTAGGCACGTGTCATAAATCATGGGCAGTTCATTTCTGCTTTTTAACATCATTTGCTTTGATTTTGCAAACTTCCATAAGGTCCGTCAGTTAGGGTTATGTAATGGTTAGATTCTGGAGTACTGAAGTGATTATGTTTGCATGCTCAGTCCCTCAGTCACATCCGAGTGTTTGTGACCCCATGCGTTGTAGCCCTCCAGGCTCCTCTGTCCCTGGGATTTTCCAGGCAAGAATAAATACTGGAGTGGATCTGCCAGTTCCTCCTCCAGGGGATCTTCCTGACCTAGGGATTGAACCCGTCTCTTGTGTGTCTCCTGCAGTGGCAGGCGGGTTCTTTACCACTGAGCTACCTGGGAAGCCATTGCAAAAATTAGGTGGGATGCAGAAAGAAAGAAAGTGTTTCTGTTGTTGCTGTTTTCGCCATGGGCTGGTTTGATTTACAGTGTGCTTTCTGCAAACACCATTGTGGGTAAAACTTCAGTTTACTCCTTGTGATACTCTCTGTACCCTGTTTATTCTACACAGAAATTCTGAATTTCTTATTTGGCTCCGAAAGCATTCATTTTTTTCAGAAAATAATGAAAGTGTAGCCTCATTTAGAAAGTTCACTGACTTGATTTTTGCCTAAGACAATCCACTATTTATCCCTATTGGAGATACTCAAAAAAGAAGGGAAAAAAAAATACCACAGGACACATCAATAATAAAAAGGGGACATTGGAGTTAAGGAATCAGGTCTATCATTCTGCAAGTTGCCAAAAAACTCTGGACTCAATTTCCTCATGTTTGTCAAATAAAGACTTAGATTCATTGATTTTTCAGGTCCCTCCATTTCGGCGTCCATTGTGCTATAGGTATTAACACTCTGAAGTTTTAAACAAGAAATTTCAGACCCTAGTTTGAACAATTAAAATATTTTTAAGTGTGGATTTCCCAGGAACTACTTTGAAGTAGTATCATTTATTTTGACTTAATTTAAAATTTTTCATTACTTGTAATCATTTTGCTACCTATAGAAGCATTATATATATTAATATATTACTAGCTAAGGTTAAAATTTATAGCAGATAGTTGTTTTCCTGGTTTATTAGCAACTTTTATGGAATTTGCAATTTCAGCTAAAATTAAAGTGTCCTTTTATAATCTTCTGTTTAACATATTTTACTGTTAGGTTTAGCTAAAGTGATGTACATGTCTAACATACATTTTTGGGGTTTTTCTGAATTGATTACCAAGATTAATTTCTAATTGGGAAGAACCTTAAAGTCACCAACTGCAATTAATCATTTGATATGTATGCTCTAACTTTGAAAAGTTAGTGTCAGTAAAAAAAAAAAAAAAATTTTTTTTTAGAAAAATATTTTAGCTTTCTTGTTAGTTGTAAGCGATTTTTGGAAATGATTCTAAGTGAATCTTTTTGTGTTTTGTATTTTATTAGATAAAATTCAACCTTAGATTTTTCTTTTCTGCATGTCTAATGTAGGTAAATCTGTTGATCTTAGTATATTGCATTATTTTAATATACTTTAAAGCAAAATGACAGTATCCTAAAGGCAAAATTTTGCATATTGCTAACAAAAAGTGTCCTTTATGTATATTGCTTTCATCATGAAATATCAAACAAGTGGTTTTTAAAGTAACTTGTTTTGAATGCATATTTTGGTTGTTTTTCTTTTTAGTTGTGAGGAAGCTATTTCTGTTGTATCTTGGTCATGAATTTACAGAATGTGGATTGTATGTTCATCAACTCATTTCCAGGAAGAGATTTGAATATTCAGTTCACAGAAAAGGAAACACATCAGTTTTCTTCATAGCACCCTTGGAAGGGAGGAAGAGTTGATAGTTACTGTTTACTCTGGCTAGATGCTCCCAAAGAATCGTAGGTACATGAAATAAAAAGTTTCTCTTTCCCCTTATGCCCCCTTTTCATCCTATCTTAAACATACTGCTCACATGAAGAAAGGTGGCAAAGGTGAGGAAGATACCAAATCCATGGCTTGGAAAGGCCAGTGAGAAAACAGCTGGCAGGGAATTAGGCACCCAGACCCTTCCAGACAGTACGCATGTTCTGCTTTCTCTCTTTGGCTGTGTTTCTTAGGGCGGTCAGAGAACTTCTTGTTCTCTGTTATCTTGTTAGGGTAGGCCTGGGACTTTAGGTCTACTAAGGGCTTAAAGAATCAGAACCTTAGGGAGTTGGACCAGGGAATGTGTAATTTTGGAGGGGAGACTGCATTGTGATGCCTGTGGGATCCTAGTCCCTGACCAGAGACCAAACTCGTTAACCCCTCCCCATTGGGATTTTGGAGTCTTAACCCCTGGACCTCCAGGGAAGTCTGGGAATGTGTATTTTTGCTGTCCTTGCCTGAATCAATTATGACTTTGCTGGTGGGAGGTGGGGTTTGTATTTTAAACAAGCTCCCCAGTCCTTCTTACCTCTCTAAAGTTGGAGGGCTGTTGCTATACTGGAATCAGAACCTGAGAGGTAAGGAAGAATTCCATCCTGAAGTTACTGTGAATCTAGGCACTGGTGGGTTTTCAGCCGGTTGTCAGTAGACAGAGTTTATGCTTCATGCTAGTTTTGGAGGAACAAAATTGAAATCTGTCTCATGTGTTCTCTTGTCTGTAATAGCAGTAACCTGAGGTAAGGGCTAATAAAAGTATGTATAATAGGTTAGAGTGTATGACTCAAAGGAGAGTGGAGATGGCATATAGAAATTCCGTTTTTACAAATATTGTCTCATTTAACTTTCTGTTAAGGTTTTTGTGCCCATTTTACAGGTGAAGAAATGGGTTTAGAGAGATTGAGTAATAAGTCATTGGTAACTGGTGGAGGAAAGTTTTGAAGCAGATCTCACTGATGGCAAAATATATGCAGTTTCTACATCCTATTTTTCTTATAATGATCAGGAGACTCTTCCCACCAAAAAACTTTGTTTTACTTTGGGGTTTTGCTCTTCTGGCTTATTGAAAGTGGAGGAATAATATTCTTGAACCACTGGGTTCGCTGGACGTACATGCTGAGGTTCTTGGAGACCTCTGATTTTTAGTCTAATGTGTTAAACTCTGCTGAGGGGATATATCCATATGTTGATTCTCTGTCTACCTGTTGTAAACACCAGGAGTAAAATAGCTCTTAAGGTTATAAAGCAGTTGTTTTCAGACCTTGACTTTGTGTCAGGATCACCTGGAGAGTCAGATATTTGGGTTCTGCCATAAGAGGTTATGACCTAGCAGGGCCTGGGATGGGCCTTGGAATCTATATATTTTAAAAACCTATGTTTTCAGAATGTTCCCCAAGCAGTGCAAGGATGAAAACCACATATCTATAGCTGATTTCTGGGCTTCCCTTATGCTCAGCTGGTAAAGAATCCGCCTGCTGTGTGGGAGACCTGGGTTCGATTTCTGGGTTGGGAAGATCCCCTGGAGAAGGGAAAGGCTACCCACTCCAGTATTCTGGCCTGGAGAATTCCATGGACTGTATAGACCATGAGGTCGCAAAGAGTCTGACACGACTGAGCGACTTTCACTTTCGCATCGACTGATTTCTATTAGTATTTACAGCAGTAGTTCTCAAGGAGAAGGAGTTTACATTAGAATCACTTGGAAATTTTTTTTTCTTGTAAACTTGAGCACTAGGTGTATCAGATATATAGAGGGGTGGAGTGAATAAAGGAAGCTCTGATGATGATTTAATGGAACACCAGTATTTAAGCAATTTCTAGTCAGACCTTACTCTTAGCTGGAATGGTTGGTGAACATGTATATTAATCCAGTGGGTATATTTCCCATATGCTATGGCATACCAGTTATACTTAAGATTGAGAATACTGTCAAAGAATTTCACATTAAAACTGTACAGCATATAATTGAATCTTCTTTTGATTCAGAAGCTTCTTTGGAAGTTTGAAGTACTTCAAGGTCATTATTAGCACGAATGATCACTGTTGGTGCTCCAGAAGTGCCAGGTTAGAGGCATTTTGTTATGTCAGGTAAATTGATATTCAATCCAGAGTGAATTTCATGTCTCAGATTTTCAGAAATGTTATATTTGTTGAAATTGGTGCCAAGGATAGGCTTCCTAAAAAGAAACTGGTGAATGAAAGGGGAGAAGTATCCTAATAGGTGTTAAATAGGTGTCATTAGAGACAGGAATGAAGGCAGCAGAGAAGAAAAATAACCTAACATTTGGCTTGATGGATTCACAGGCAGGAATGGCTCGAGGAGGGGTCAGGAAGGGGTTGTACAGTCTTTAACTGTGCTGTTCCCTGCTGGTAAGATACTAGTACAGGGATCAACAGGGTCCCCTAAAATCTATGCACACCAAAATAACACCCCGTTGAGCTCCATCTCGAAAGGTCCTGTGGTAGTGGTGAGAAAACCCGAGTTCCTTGTAACTGGGAAGCTCAGGATCAGAAACCCCAAGAGGGTCAATAGCTGGCAGAGAGGGACACAGGATGTAGGGGCAAGCACACCGTATGCTGGTTGTATTCTCTGTGATTCTGGATAAAAATGAAGAGAACTCCAGATCTGTCATTTTGCTTGGTTTTAAGGAATGCAGCTTTTGAGTAGTGAACTAAATAGTTAGTAGTTGTACATAGCCTTATATATTTAAGATACTGTCATTTTGCCTTCTGTAAGGCGGTTTTCATCAAAGCTGACTCTGAAGGAAGAGGTTGTACCTTCCAATAAAGAAGTTATATATTCAAAATTTAAGCAGTCTCAAGTGATTTTGCTTAAACCTAGTGGGTAATGGCACGTTTTGGGGTTGGAAGAAAAGAGAAGCTACATTAAGGACTTACTACTCTATTCGCAAATGTCAAAATGCAGCTGAAGTTAAAAGCAACTATAACATAAATTTGGAAACATAGAGAATTGGAACATCTTTGTGCCATTTGTGGGTCATATTTGTTATTTCCATTATTTAATAGGGACCACAGAATTTTGAGGTAGTTTTCAAGATGTAGTGGTCTAGGATGAAATAAGATGGTATTTGTCAGATATTTTACAAGATTTTGAGTGGGGTCCTGTAAGGTTGGAATGTGTCATTCTACCTATTTGGCATTTGTAGTTTACAGTCTCAATTCGTGGTACAGACATATCTACCATAATGTGATATTCCTGAAAACCCTCTCTTCTGTCAAATCAAACAATGAAGCTTACAGGACTGTGGGAAAAATAGGATTAAGGCTAGACTGCTTAAAACCATGTGACTTTATAACCAGAGCACTAACAAAAACAGTGACAATCCAAATAAAAATAATAGCATTGTAGCATTGGGGACATTTGTGCTCAGCTTCATATCTAGATGGTTCAAGACCTTGTTTTATCCTGGGACATGTTTTTCCTTCTTTGATCTGTAGATTCTTGCAGGTATTAGCTTCTATTGGTGACCAGTTTTCACCAAAATTAAAGCTCTGGTCCAGGATTTAGCCTTCCTGTGTGCCCACAAGCATCACCAGGTAGTGCAAAGTGCAACAGATACGGAAGACGCTAAGTCAGCCACCACTGCTTGTACTAAAGGAAGGTGCTTTGGTAAGAATCTCACCGATTTTCTACCCCCCATCCCACCCCCCACTGATTCTTTATTATTTGTGAAAAATATTGTCCTTGATAGCTTTGAAACACGAGCATGCTGGGAAGGATCACTTAGAAACCAGCATTACACTGCTGTCGTTCCCATTTTGCCAGTCATGTGTGAAAGACTCCATGTTACAGAAGCACGTGTTGTGGCATAACTGACATGCTTTTGAATCTGTGATGGTGTCAAGATGCAGAGTTTGGAGTTGTCCAGGTTCTGTTGTTTTAGAAAGTTCTGTTTTAGAAAGTCTCTCTAGTTTAGAGATCCTACAGTGTGTCAAGGTTAAGTGAAATTTATTATTCTTCTCGAGTTTTTTTGGACTTTATATACAATAAAGAAGTGAAGAGGGACTATTTCAATCGACTTACACATTTCTGCTCTGTAACATAGTCCTTGAATGGAATGAGTTCATGTCTCAGTGCTGTGTTAGCACTTGAGCTACATATATGAAGCAGGAATGGCTTTAAGTTTCGACTCATTTGAAATGTATTTATAGTGGGGTTTTAAATTAAAAGTCATCTGAGCATACAGTAAATGGGAAAAAAGAGCAACAGTAGCCAGTTGTCAAGATAAAGACTGATGGGTAGAACAGACGGCTTTCAGCAATGTAAACAGTCTGTTTTCATAGGGTTTGGTTTTGTTTTAGGATTGGGAGAACTTCCACATTAAGTAGAAGTTAGTTAAATGTGAAAGGCAGCAAACATACGATGTGTATGTTGATATTGCATTGTTTTTCTTAAGTAACTGTAATATAATAAACATCTCCATGGCTCAACACGGGAAACGCATTGCCTACAGTGGGCAGTCCTGGCTGACCATGGTTTTGGCTTTCTTTAGGGACTCTACTCCCTCATCATTCAGCCAGAGAAAGAGAATATGAAGAAAGCATAACTGCTTCTCAAGTGCCCTGACTTGAAGCGACTCACATCACTGATGCTAATAACATCCCATAGGGAGAACTGCCCTGTGACCATGCCCACATAAAAGAAAGCCTGGGAATGTGGTCCTGCTGGGGGACAGCTTTGTGCAACAGAAGAGGGAGCTTGTGGTTTTGGTGACCAGAGACTGAGAAAGAATCCTGTACTTAGATCAGGTACCCTACAAATTAGGTTAAAAGAGGTTGTATGTGCGTGTGTGTGTATGTAATGTAAATTGCTATTACTTGGAAAATAAAAGAGACAGTTATTTTTAAAACTTTGATTTATATTTTAATTTAATATTTTAGGATTTGCTAGCCATGTCAGGTGCCTTATTTTACACTTAAAAATGTTAAAACCGTTCTTAGCCTGTGGGTCATAAAAATTAGATCGACTTTATTTTAACTGGTCAGGTAAGACAGGTAGCAATTTAAATTAGCTTTTAAAGGTAGCAGCTGTGTTTAATAATTTTGTGTGATCTATGCTAAATACACCAAGCTAAAATATACAACTAGAGTTTTGAATAATTTTTCTTTAGAAGAAACTTCATTGAGATTAAAGTGACCTTCATAGACTAAATAAAAAGTACTTAAAAAGAAAGTGCTCTATACCTGTGCCTTGTCAGTGTTTCAGGTCTTAAAAGAAATAGTTCATCTGTGTTTAGGACACTTTGGAATCTTGATAAATTGTTGTAACTTTAACAAAACTATATCCCGTACTTAGGGAACTTGTTGACTGCTATTCTCCAAATAACTGCTCTCAAAAGTCACTCCTTGTTTTTATCTGTTAATTGTACAGGCCACCAAATGTATAACCTAAATATGTGTGCAAAATTCTAAGAAATTTAAATTTAAAATACCTAAGAAATTTACACTAAAACTTTATACTGAAACTAATTGGATTTTGTTTTGTGTGTTAATAACCACTGGGAATGGATTAAAATTATCTAAAAATTCCTTATAAAGGTGTTAAAGCATCTAAGTATGATTTAATGTAAAAATGAAACTGAAAATTTTCATCAGAACATGTTGATATGTTTTATAAATCTTTCTGGAATTCAGAAAATATTTAAAGGTAGAGGCCTGTTTGTTTAATAGTGAAAATTTAACAGTTAACTTGTTTTAAGATACTTGTTTGTTAATTTCAAATGTGACTTAGGTTACATTTTCTGGTATTCTTAATTGGCTTTTAAAAATTACGTTACTAAAGCTTTAAGACATATATGTATTTATTTAGAGGTTATTTAATAATTAAAGTTTCTCTACATAATATCACCACCAGTTGAGACTGTACCAGGGTCTAGATGAGGATCTTTTTTTTTTTCTTACAAAGCCAAAATCTGTGACCTGTATAGGTAATACATAATTAATATCTTCTCAGACTATTGTGCTTGAGAGAGAAAACTGCAAATAATAATTAGAATAAAATCTAGACACCGAAATCCTTAATAGGAGCTGTATGGTGTTACAGGTCAAATACACACTACTTGAGATAACATTTTTTGTCTGGTTGATCTTATTAATATAACTTTTCATACTTGTAATGTGTTTACTTATATTATCTGGTGCTGGCATAGTCTTTCACTCCCAGCGTTGCATCAGTTGTATCCAGAGGACACTGCCCAGTCTGCAAGCAGACCTGACTCCCTCGTGTTGTGAGAAGCCTCTGGGCGACCCTGTCTGAGCTTGATCAAAGCAAATACTGTTACATTCAGGGATTCCGGAACTTAATACTGCTGCAGATGTTGAAATGCTGTACACTGTGTTTACAACCTTATTCACAAGCCTTTTCAGTTTTCCATTCATAAGCCCATGTGGGTGCACTCTCTGAAATCTTAGTGACACTGTAGCAATATTAATCAACACAGATTATAGGACTTCTCCAGACCAAAGGAAGAATGAATCACTAAATTTCACATGATTAATCACTCTTGGTTGATGTAGATACAGCTTTAAATAATAATGTTTTTAAAAATCCAGTAAATAATACTTCATACTCTTTAGACGACTCCTAACTACATTTGAAACTAGCATGATACTGTAAATCATCTATACTAGAATTTAAAGAAAAAGATGGCTCCGGTCAGAAAACCAGTATAACAAGTATTGGTGAGGTTGTAGAGAAATTGGGACCTTCATGCACTGTTGCTGGTAATGTAAAATTATGTAGACATTGTGAAAGAAGAATGGTGATTTTTTTAAAAATATATATATGATCCAGCAATTTGACTCTTGGGTGTATACCCTAAAGAACTGGAAACGGGAACATGAAGAGATGTCAGTACCACATGTTCATAACAGCATCATTCATAATAGCCAAAAGATGGAAGCAGCCTCACTGTCCATGGATGGATGAGTGGGTAAACAAAATATAATGTGTATGTATAATGGAACATTACTCAGCCTTAAAGCGGATGGATATTCTGACACATGATACAGCATTGGAGGAACCTTGATGCTGAGTGACATAAGCCAGTTAACAAAAAAAAGGACAGATACTGTATAATTCTACTTTTATGAGTTAACTAGAGTAGCCAGCCTCATAGAGAAACAGAAAGAATGGTGGTTGCCAGGGGCTGGGGGTGGGGAATGGCAGGTTACATAGTTTCAGTTCAGGAAGGTGAAAGAGTTCTGTGGATGGGTACTGGTGATGGTTGTGCCTAATGCCTCTGGACTCACTGTACACTGAAAAATGGTTAAGATAGTAAATTTTATGTCACGTGTATTTTATGAAAATTTGAAAAAATCAACAGACAAACCCTTCAGATAGTTTTATTTCTTCATAGTCCTGCTCACAACTTAAACACAGAAAACCAATGAACAAGCAATATCATTTTCTCTTCCTTGCCCAGTACTGTTGTCAGTTTAAAAAGCAAAAGCAACGCTAATTATTTCCCCACAGCCAATCATTGGGATCAGGGCACACCTCTTACCAGTGTTCCGGTCACAGTGTCCCACTGGGAACCGGCCTCAACTGTGTTACCTAAAAAATAATGTTTTGAAATTGGTCTCGTCTGCTTCTACCGCTCTTAGGTTAAAAAGGCCTAGTGTTGGTCACCACAGCGATACCCAGGGTCTCAACTTTGAAAAAGACAACGAAGTGTTATTAAATCTGAGCTGACCCCAATAAAGGATGGATGGTATCTGACATCCAAGTTCTCCCTCCTATCGCCTGGCCTGTGGTGACGAGACACTGCTTGTGAGGAGGCCCAAGGGAGCTGAGGCCCCCAGAGCACGTCTGGAGCCTGAGCGCTTAGTCTGAAGCTGTTAACTTGTATTGTTATCTAACCTCTCTTGTTTTGGGTTTCCTCATAGGTAAAATAGTACTTATTTGGGGTAGAAAGATCCAGAACAGCTTTGTGGAGGAGGATATTACTACCTTACAGGGTTGTTTTGAGAACGAGGAGTTAATACATGTAAAGTCTAAGAATAATGCTTTGATACTTACTAAACACTTACTAAATGTTAGATATGAACAGCTTTTTCTACCTGAAAATTGTACCTGGCATTGATAAGGTTCTTGCCAGACCAAATTTTCTTCCTTTATTTGACTGTTATCAAACCCTCTTTCTACATGTAGAAATATGCCTTGCTTAGGTGTTCAAAGTAAATTCTTCAACTAAGGATGTGATATTGTTAAAGCAGTTAGAAATACGTATCTGTTAAATGTGTGTTCTCATTGTAAGTGAAACCAAGAAGAAAACTATATTCACTTTGTAATTTATTTACATATTGATAAATGCTTGTATAAAAAATGAGTTGTCCATATTCAAGAATAGATTTAACAGTCAGTCTTTTATTTTTTTTAAAGTCTTCATTGAATTTGTTACAATATTGCTTCTGTTTTATGTTTTTTTTTAATTTATTTATTTTAATTAGAGGATAATTAAATATTGTGATGGCTCTTGCCGTACATCGACATGGATCAGCCATAGGTGCATATGTGTCCCCCCATCCTGAACTCCCCTCCCGCCTCCCCCTCCCCACCCCATCCCTTTGGGTTGTCCCAGAGCACCGGCTTCAGGTGCCCTGGCAGGCAGTCTTTTGACATACTGCTGCTGCTGCTAAGTCACTTCAGTTGTGTCCGACTCTGCGACCCCATAGACGGCAGCCCACCAGGCTCCCCCATCCCTGGGATTCTCCAGGCAAGAACACTGGAGTGGGTTGCCATTTCCTTCTCCAATGCATGAAAGTGAAAAGTGAAAGTGAAGTTGCTCAGTTGTGTGCGCCTCTTCACCACCCCATGGACCTCAGCCTACCAGGCTCCTTCGTCCATTGGATTTTCCAGGCAAGAGAATTGAAGTGGGGTGCCATTGCCTTCTCCCTTTTGACATACATTCTTGTCTAAAAGTCAAAACATATTATGTTTATATGAGTTTTTTAAGGAAAAAAAATATGAAATATTGTCCTGCATGTATAAACTTCTGATGGATAAAGAGTTCACCACCCTTCAGTTGATAGAGAAAATACTTCATACAAATGGTTTAACTATGCAACCGTTCTTTAAAATCCCCTCAGCCAAGATAGATGTTAACCAGCCATTTTATACTCTCTTCTAATAACATTGACAGATCTTAATTCTCTGAACCTCTCACCAGATCAAAGACCTTCAGTGGTCTCTCTTTGTTCACAGAAGGTAACCCAAACTTTTAAACCCAAAGTATGAAGTCTGTGCTTCCAGAAGGCTAGGGCCTATATTTCATTACCTCGTTACCCTACTACTCGGTTTTCATGATGAAACATTCTTCCAACACTCCGTATTTAACCAGACCATTCTCATCCCTCATACTGTTTGTCTCTGTGCATCCTAGTCTCTCATGGAACCTTGAAAACAGCCTTAGCCAACTCGTGATGGGGATGGGGCGGGGTTGCCAGTGACAGTTGCGCAGGGTCTGGTTGTTTCAGGTGGTGATTTTAATTTCTTGCCTTGGAAACGTTAGACAAACTGAAGAAGTTTAGTTTAGTCTGTTCTCTACGAATGGTGGCTAAAGTCCTGGTAGGAATTAGTAAATTAATAATCAATTACTTGCTTTTCATAAAGGAAGCATCTGTCAACTTGTAGTTCAATTGTCTGACTTAGACGGATCTTCTCTAGCTAGATGCCTGTTCTGTGGGCCACTGGACTCCTATAGGCTCAGGCAGAACCCAAACCAGTTAAAAAAAAAAAAAAAGAGAAAAATGGAGAATTAAAGAGCAGAGGAAGAGTTTACCTGGTTCTTTATCAGATATCTTTAAGTTTTGTCTTAGTTCTATTTATAGCCAAAATTACAGTAAAATTAGAAGTTTTTGGTTTGATCTAAGCTCCTTGCCCATTTCTTTTTTTTAAGCTATCAGGTGTTTATTCTTAAAAACTTGGTACTTTTTAAAGTGATTTCTCCATTGTTGGGATATTTTATATCCTGTTTTTGTCAGCTTTAATGTGTATGTATAAGAAAGTTCCTTTTTGATTGGAATTCAAATTGTACTCTTTCAGAACTGCCTCATGACCACCTGAAGCTGCATAAATAAGACTTCAATACAGTGATTTTGGGGGTCCATTTGTAATTTTCAGAGTTTCATAGTATTAGTATTAATTCCTGAGGTTGCTGCAGGTTGACCCCAGAGCTGTCAGACTTTCGAAAGATTAGAGTAGGCTAATTCATTGTTGAGCATGTGAGGTTACTGGGTGTGACTGGAAAATGTACCTGTGGTCTTTGGTAATTTTTGCCGGTGATGGTGTTCTCTAGGATAACCTCTCTCTCCATGGGATACTTTCCTGCTGCTTCTGCCTGTTGGGTGGAAGACCTGGGTCCCACGTGGCCTCTGTGGTACCAGGCCCTCTGTGCTATAGTCACCTCTGGCCTCTTATAAGACCAGGTGTAACGGGATCAGTGCTGTGTTGCTTACAGTTAAGAAGGACCTCGGACTTCAGGCTTTGTATGTCAGAGAGGTCTTGCAGTGTACATTATCCCACTGTATTAGCTTCCTTCTAAGGCTCTTGTGACAGAATGTCGTGAATGGTGTGGCTTACAGCTACAGAGATTTATTCTCACAGTTCTGAAGACTGGGAGTCTAAAACCAAGGTGCCAGAAGGGCCATGTTCTCTCTGAGTCCCTGGGCAGAATCCTTCCTCGCCGCCTCCTAGCTGTTGATGATGGCCGTCAGTCCGTGGCATTCCTTGGCTTGTAGCTGCAAAGCTTCATTATCTGCCTCTGATGTCGCGTGAAATCCTTCTCTCTGTATCTATGTCCAAATTTTCCTTTTCTTACACCAGTCATGTTGGACTAAAGCCCAGCCTACTCTAGTATGACTCCATCTTCATTTATTACCTCTGCAGCTTACCCTGTTTCTAAATAAGATCTCAATCTGATATCCTGGGGGTTAGGACTTCACATGTCTTTTTGAGAGACAGGGTGCAACCTTTAACATACATGATTTTTTCTTAAACATTGCAGATTTGGAAATTCTCTTTTGACCCAATGTCAGTCTGACTAAAAATAAGGGCAGTTTGGGTATAGTAGTAACCTTTCAAACAAGAAAATTATATGGTTATGAAAACAGACTATAATAAAGGTTATGAAAGAGGTAAAACTAGAGCTTCACTGTAGGATAAGCAAGGGTCTTTGAGCTGGGCTATATGATGTAATACAACCTGTTCCACCTAACTTCCTTATAGTCAAAACTGTGGTTTTCCCAGTAGTCATGTATGGATGTGAGAGTTGGACTGTAAAGAAGGCTGAACACTGAAGAATTAATGCTTTTGAACTGTGGTGTTGGAGAAGACTCTTGAGAGTCCCTTGGACAGCAAGGAGATCAAACCAGTCCATCCTAAAGGAAATCAGCCCTGAATACTCATTGGAAAGGCTGAAGCTCAAATACTTTGGCCACCTAATGTGAAGAGCTGACTCATTGGAAAAAGACCCTAATGATGGGAAAGATTGAGGGCAGGAGAAGGGAATGACAGAGGGTGAGATGGTTGGATGGCATCACCAACTCAATGGACATGAGTTTGAACAAGCTCCGGGAGATGGTGAAGGACAGGGAAGCCTGGCGTGCTGCAGTGAATGGGGTCACAGAGAGTCAGACACGACTGAGCAACTGAGCAACCACCACCACCACCACTAACTTCATACTGTAACAAATGGGAATATGGTGGGGCTCCCTTACCCACTACTGTAAACCCTACAGATAGTGCATTTTCATCAGGTTTTGTAGTGCTGTAGGCTTAGGCTCTGGAACAGATTGCTGAGTTCTCAAAGCCTTGGTTTGCCCCCAAGTGGAGTGAGAACTCTGCCTCCTAGGTTGGGTTATTCAAGGTCTGGATGAGTTGACGCTGGCAGAGCGTCTGGCACACGTGGCGCGCTTGCTCTGTGGGAGTCGCCCTCTCCGTCTTCTCGTAGTCTTGGCCACACTGGAAGTGGCTGTCAGCGGAGCAGCTGGAGTCCGCCTTGCTGCCAGCAGTAACATCTTGCTGCCAGTGGTGCCAGACTTTGCCCGATGTGGAACTAAGAATAGTAACCAGGAAGACCGCCAGAGGCGGTCTCTCGCTCCTTCCTAGAGGCTTTGTGGGGGTTTTCTCTGAGAGAGACACCCCACTTCATTAAGGCGCACTGGTGGCTGTGGGCCTGGGTCCCCGTGGTGCAGTGCTGGGGGTGTCAACACTGTGAGCCCCAAGTACACCTCATCTGCCTTCTCACCCAGCTGTTTCAGTATCCTTGGGTTTTGAGTGGCGGGAGGTACTGTGGGGCAGTACCTTAATGCTTTGGAAGACAGCCTAATGTGAAATTTAGTTCAACATAATTTTTTTAAGTATATACATTTGTTTCAGAAATAAAGGGACATTATAATAAAAACACCAGTTTACTGGTATATTTGAAATCATTTTTTGTCCTTTGAAGTGTCAATAATATGCTTAAGTTTTCTTTGGGGGGAATTTATTCTTGACATAGTAAATGCAGTCAATCCTTGCTAATCTTTTACAATAGGCCATTTACTCAGCTGACTCTCAGTTTCTGGTTCTGTAAATTGGGAATGATAGTACCTCTATACCAATCTTACACGATTATAAGCATCACAACAGGATACACTAATATCTTGGTCAATTGGACTAGATCATTTCTCAGGTTTACTTCAGTTGTGACATTATTCAGTTTTTTGAAGATGGATAACTTGTAAAAGTGCTTTAAAGATGCTAATTGTGTAGGACAATGATGATAATATCAATTTGGAAACACTTGGTACTCAAGTTGGGAACTTGTAAAATCAGTTTTTATAAGGTCATTTATTTTATACTCACAGAATCGTTTGTGAGGCAGTCTCTCTTGAAAGTCAGAAATTAATATTACTTTGTCCAGCTTTAAATGCACATCAGCCTCCTTCTGATTCTTTTAAGGATAAACTTGCACAGCTGTATTTTTGTGCTTGAATCACGCTCTTTGTACAGTCAAAAAAAGATCACCAAAAATGCTGAGTAGCCCTGTTGATACTGTTGACAGACTGCGGGAGGTCTAGTCATGATGCTGAGGTGTCATTGGTCTGGTAGGAGAGGGAAGCATAGTGAACAGGGTTTAAAAATCCTACATTGCTTTCAGACTGAAATAATGATTTTCAAGTAGATAATCAGAATTATTATTATTATTATTTTTTTAGTATTTACTCCAATAGGAATCTGAGGAATAGATCTTGCTATAGATCTTCCTTTTTTCCCTCCTGTATTTTGTATAGGAGCAAGCAGGATCCTGATAATTCCAAATTACTTTGGGATTTTGGTTAAATATTCTCCTATTCAGAATGTGGCTTAGGGGTATTTCAGAAGGTGAAAAGGTCCTTGGTTGTCATTTCCCTTTTGCTCCCCAGTGTCTTGAGGAACGAGTTACTGAAGAGAGCTGTAGGGCTTGTCAGGGGACCTCAGGTGGGAGCTGGACTTGGAGGAATCTCAAGTTAGGGACTCTACAACGGCAGGCAGTGTAACCTCTCACTTGATTAATGAACCACTAAAGGAAGGCATGTGTGTTCTTTGCTACAGTCACAGCCACTTTGTTCTTTGAATCAAAGGAAAGAACAGAATGTCTAATTATAATAATCTTCTAATAATTACAATATTTTGCATTCATTTTCTTTTAAAAATCTATTTGAGTAACTACTAGCCTTCAGAAGATGTTGGAAAATAGTATTTAGGCAGCAGCTGGCAGCTACCAGTGTTGGAGTCTGTGCAGTGCTCAGCTCGTAAAAGATTTCATTGGTTGGACATACACTTTGATTTCCTTATTGCTGCACAAGTACATTCTCTTGAGCAGCTGCTTTGGAAAGGAATGTACAATAAACATTTCTACACTTGTTTTAAATATGTGGGTTTTGTTGGAGTGTCACTTGCCATCTGGTAGAGAGAGGAGTGGCTTACTTGTAGAGAGGAAATGTCTGGAGTCTCTGCATGTGTTCCTAATGCAATTTCAGGTCCCCTTTTCATTCTTCATTCAGTAAGAGGAAATAATTGACAGTTGTCATTATTTTGTTCTCTTAGATCCTTAGGAAGAACTATATGTAGGATAGAATTTATAGAAAGAAATATTTTGAATTGCACCTTGTCAGTAGTAGTTTTAATTTGAAAGCAGATGTTTTTTCTAGTGTTTATTGAAACTTAGTAGATTTTAGACAAATAAATACATTGTCAACAAGTCAGACAAAAATACTGATATATGTAAAAAAAGAGCTGCCCTCCTCCCAAATCACAAACAGCAGAAAGGTGCCAGTGTTTTTTTCTATGTCCCATCAGCTAAGTGAATATCAGAATGATTTTGTGTGGAGTTCATAAAGAACTGATTTGTGGTTGTGTCATAACCACATTGATGGCTATTGATAAGCGCAATCAGATATTAGTTCTGTGGGGGCCACAGGGACTGGTGGAGGTGGGTTGAATAAAGGAAAATTCTGCCTCAACAGGGACATGGGCAGGAAGAGTCATCATCGAGGCACTTACTCATATTTGGAATAACCACCATCGCAACGACTGACTCACGTTGAGCGTCTCCTGGGGGCAAGGCATTAAGCACTGTACGTATGTCTTACATACATACATGAGTCCATGCAGCTATCCTTTGAGACTAGTACTGTTGTTCCCATTTACGGACATGGAAATGGAAGCACAGAGAAGTGAGTTGCCCAGCATCAGATGGCTTAGTGACGGGCTTGAATTTAGCTAGTCTGGCCCCAGAATCACATTCCCACAGTGTTACACCATCTTTTGGAAACACACGCCGGTTCTCTGGAAGCCGTTATATTTTAAAATCATACCTTTTGGTCCCCAAATGAGGCAAATGGAAATTGTAGATACATTAATGACTTAAATAGCAGATGAGAAAGTTGGTATAATTAATTAAATCTGTGACTTGAAACAATCCCACTGTTGCAAAGACTTGCAGGAATCCTCCTCCTGGTTTCGCTTGTTAAAGTAAATGTTTTTCCCCGTGAGTCTTCTGTAGTGTTTTACTCTTGGTGATTTTCTTTGGGCCTGCGTGCTTTCTGGCTTTTGCTCCTGCGGAGTAGGCAGACATATCTGGAGACAACCATGGAGTACAGGAAAGAAAAGCTCTGCAGTTTAGAATTGATTTATGTGGAAGGTGCTGCTGTGGTTCAAAAAAAAAAGGTGGGGGGGAAGCTCTACCCTCCTTTAGGCATTAATCACGCCCTGTTAGAATAAACCAAACGTGTTTTATATGAGGGGGAGGCAGGCATGAATGTGTCAGAGGTCACTGCCACTGTGATATTCATGTGACTGCCTTGAGAAGTTATTGTTGAGAAAGTGTACTTGTGTGGATACAGAATGTGTAGGAAACCCCCCCCTGAAGATGGGTAAACTGACCTAAAGCCTGTGCCTTAGTGAAGGGATGGTATTTTGAGGGATGTTGCTGTTAACCTCTGGTAATTAGTAGTGTAACAGGCAACATCTCCTGGGCTGGTTTTTTTCCCTGTCAGTTTTTTAATTAGCTGTGTGTATGTGTGTGTGCACATTTCTGTGTGTCTACATGCCCCTAATTCTAGCACCAGCAGAATTCCTGATGAGCTTTTTTTGTTCTGAGGTGCTCTGTGTACAGTCGGTTTCTTTGGTGGCCCATACTGCAGCAAACCCCTTCATGGATCACAGCCTTGTGGTGGTGAGGGGGCTTACGTGACTCAGTGAAGCTATGAGCCAGCCCACGCAGGGCAACCCGAGACAGACAGGTCATAGTGAAGAGCTCTGACAAAAAGTGGTCCACTTGAGGAGGGAATGGCAAACCACTCCAGTATTCTTGCCGTGAGAACCCCATGAACAGTATGAAAAGGCAAAAAGATAGGACGCTGGAAGATGAGCCCCCTAGGTTGGAAGGTGTTCAGTATGTTCCTCGGGAAGAGCAGAGGGCAATTACTGATAGCTCCAGAAAGAATGAAGCGGCTGGGCCAAATCAGAAATGGCAGTCAGGTATGGATGTGTCTGCTGGTGAAAGTTAAGTCCGATGATGTAAAGAACACTATTGCATAGGAACCTGGCATGTTAGGTCCATGAATCAAGGTAAATTGAATGTGATCACATAGGACATGGGAAGAGTGAACATCGACATTCTAGGAATCAGTGAACTAAAATGGACGGGAATGGGCAAATTTAGTTCAGTTAACCGTTATATCTCCTACTGTGGGCAAGAATCCCTCAAAAGAAGTAGAGTAGCCCTCATAGTCAACCAGAGTCTGAAATGCAGTTCTTGGGTGCAGTGTCAAAAACAGAATGATCTCGGTTTGTTTTGAAGGCAAACTGTTCAGCATAGCAGTAATCCAAGTCTGTGCCCCACCACTAATTAATGCCGAAGAAGCTGAAGTTGACCGGTTCTGTTTGAAGATCTATAAGATCTTCTAGAACTAACACCAAGAAAAGGTGTCCTTTTCATCATAGGGGATTGGAATGCAAAAGTAGGAAATCAGGAGATACCTGGAGTAACAGGCAAGTTTGCTCTTGGAGTACAAAATGAAGTGCAGCAAAGGCTAATGGAGTTTTGTCAGGAGAACACACTGGTCATAGCAAACACTCTTCCAACAACACAAGAAAGGACTCCGCACATGGACATAACCAAATGGTCAGTATCAAAATAAGATTGATTATATTCTTTGCAGCCATAGATGGAGAAGCTCTGTATAGTCAGTTATTACAAAACCTGGAGCTGACTGTGGCTCAGATCACAAGTTGCTTATAGCAAAATTCAGGCTTAAATTGCAGAAAGTAGGGAAAACCACCAGGGCATTCAGGTATGACCTAAATCCCTTATTATACAGTGGAGGCAACAAATAGATTCAAGGGATTAGATCTGGTAGACAGAGTGCCTGAAGAACTATGGACAGAGGTTTGTAACTTTGTACAGGAGGCGGTGACCAAAACCATCCCAAAGAAAAAGAAATGCAGGAAAACAAAGTGATTGTCTGTGGAGACTTTACAAATAGCTGAGGAAAGAAGAGAAGCAAAAGGGAAGGGGGACAGGGAAAAAGATACACCCAACTGAATGCAGAGTTTCAGAGAATAGCAAGGAGAAATAAGGCCTTCTTAAATGAACAATGCAAAGAAATAGAGGAAAACAATAGAATGGAAAAGATTAGAGATCTCTTCAAGAAAATTGGAGATATCAAGGGAATATTTCATGCAAGGATGGGCATGATAAAGGATGAGAATACACAGAGGAACTATACAAAAAAGATCTCAATGACCCGGATAACCACAATCGTGGTTATCTAGGTGATAACTCACCTAGAGCCAGATAGCCTGAAGTGTGAAGTCAAGTAAGCCTTAGGAAGCATTACTACTAACAAAGCTAGTGGAGGTGATGGAATTCCAGCTGAGCTATTTATAAAATCCTGAAAGATAATGCTGTTAAAGTGCAGCACTCAATATGCTAGCAAATTTGGAAAACTGAGCAGTGGCCACAGGACTGGAAACTGTCAGTTTTCATTCCAATCTCAAAGAAGGGCAATGCCAAAGAATGCTCAAACTCCCATACAGATGGGCTCGTTTCACATGCTATTAAGATTGTGTTTAAAATCCTTCAAGATAGGCTTTAGCAGTGTGTCAGCAGAGCACTTCCAGATGAACAAACTGGGTTTAGAAAAGGCAGAGGAACCAGCGATCAAATTGTCAACATTCATTGGATCATAGAGAAAGCAAGAGAATTAAAAAAAAAAAAAAAAAGCCAAAAAACCTGCTTCATTGACTATGCTAAAGTCTTTAACTGTGTGGATCACAGCAAACAGTGGAAAATTCTTCAAGAGATGGGAGTAGTAGACCACCTTACCTGTGTCCTAAGAAACCTGCATGCCAGTTAAGAAGCAGCAGTTAGAACCAGACGTAGAACAACTGACTGGTTCCAAGTTGGGAAATGAGTACAACAGGGCTGTATATAGTCATCCTACTTAATTAACTTCTATGCAGAGTATATCATGCAGAATGCTGGGCTGGATAAATCACAAGCTGGAATTAAAATTGCTGGAAGAAATATCAACAACCTCAGATACGCATATGATACCACCCTAATGGCAGAAAGTGAAGAGGAACTAAAGAGCCTCTTGATGAGGATGAAAGAGGAGAGTGAAAAAGCTGGCTTGAAACTCAACATTCAAAAAAAAAACTAAGATCCTGGCATCTGGTCCCTTCACTTCATGGCAAGTAGAAGGGGAAAAAGTGGAAGCAGTGACAGATTTTCTCTTCATGGGCTCCAAAATCATTACAAATAGTGACTGCAATCTTGAAATTAAAAGATGCTTGCTCCTTGGAGGGAAAACCTAGACAGCATATTGAAAAGCAGAGATATCTCTTTGCTGACAAAAGTCCGTAAAGTCAAAACTATGTTTTCTCCAGTAGTCATGTGTGGATGTGACAGTTTGACCATAAGGAAGGCTGAGCAATAAAGAATTGATGCTTTTGAATTGTGGTGCTGGAGAAGAGTCTTGAGAGTCCCTTGGACTGCAAGGAGATCAAACCAGTCAGTCCTAAAGAAAATCAACCTTGAATATTCATTAGAAGGACTGATACTGAAGTTCCAATACTTTGGCCACCTGATGCAAAGAGCCAGCTCACTGGAAAAGATCCTAATGCTGGGTAAGGTTGAAGGTGAAAGGAGAAGCGTGGGGCAGAGGATGAGAGGGTTGGATGGCATCACTGACTCAGTGGACATGAATTTAAGCAAACTTCAGGAGGTAGTTTTGGACAGGGGAGCCTGGCAGACTACAGTCCACGGGGTGACAGAGAGTTGGACACGACTTAGCAACTGAACAACAACAACTCCAGCAAATCCTTTCTTCTTTATGTCATTCTGTCCCCTCATCTGGCAAAGCCTGTGACATTTATGATAAAACAGACTTCAGGAACTCAAGAACAATGTATGTAAAAAGGGCAAAATATTTTGCCTTTTGTTTCTGTCGTAATTTCTAAACTAGTAAAGAGTCAAAAGTTCATTGTTGCTCATCTAAATCCTTAGGTTGGAGTAACCATTGTAGTGGGTGATAGAATAGAATATCATTTTAATTGTCCAAATCTAAGGATATTTTCTAACATTGCTAAGACCTAAAAAACAAATGAGTTCAATGTACTTTGTGTTCAGATGCTCTTGTTTTCCTTTCTGAGATTCTGCTTTAGCACTTGAGATGATCACAGGCAGCAATTATTTTCAGCAGCTTAAGATATAATTGACATCATAAAATTTACCCATTTAAAGTGTATAATTCTGTGTTTTTAGTATATTCACAGTCACTGCAATCTCATTTTAGAACATTTTCATCCCTCCAGAAGGGGACCTTAAACCCATTGTGGTCACTCCTCCTTGCCCCTTGCCTGCAGCTCCTGGGAACCATCTGTAGAACAGTTGCCTCTTGGACATCTCCTTTAAGTGGAATCATACATCATGTCGTTTCTGATTGGCTGCTTTGACTTTTACGTAATGTTTCAAGCTTCATCCGTAGGGCAGCCTGTATCAGTGCTTCGTTGCTTTTTATGGCTGAATAAAATCCAGCTGTATTGATAACACTACATTTTGTTTGTCCATTTGGGTTGTTTCTACTCTCTGACTGTTAACAGTGCTGCTAAAATTCGTGTGCAGGTTTTTGTGTGAGCTGTTTTTATTTCTCTTCAACATATACCTCGGGGTGGACTTGCTGGGTCCTGTAATAATTCTATGTTTAACATTTTGAGGTGCTGAGTAGGGTTGCAAGTTAGCACTGTAATTTATCTTTTGTTTAGTATGAGACCTTATCTGATAATCAGGACCTTGTTTAAGTCATCTTCATTTAGAGCTCTCCTGGGGTACTTGTTACTGACCCAGAGCTAACATCAGATCCAGCTAGAAGTTGCAGTGTTCGTTTTCATGACTGCACAGGAGTAATGTTATTTCCTACACCTGTTGAGATCACATGGACTTTTATTTTTTGCTTCCTCTTTGTTTCTGTATTGAAAAAATATTTATAGTGGTAACATGTTAAGCATAAAATATACCATTTTAACATTTAAGATTTTTATCATTGTGGTAAAATATGCATAGGGAAATGTATCATTTTAACCAGTGTGCAGTTTGGTGACATTAAGTACATTCACAATGTTGTATAATAATCATCACCATCCATCTCCAGAACTTCTTAATCTTCCCAGACAGAAATTCTGTGCCAATTCAATGTTTATTCCCCATTGCCTCCTTCCCAAGCCCCTTGTTCCCTCTGTCCCACCTTCTGTTGTCAGGATCTAATAACCTCCTACACGGGGGTCATACATTGGTCCTTTTGTGTCTGGCTTATTTCACTTAGTGTGGTTCATAGGTTCATTTATCTTGTAGCATGTATCAGAACTTCATTCCTTTTTAAAACTGGAAAATATTCTGTCATACAGATATATACAGCATTTTCTTTATCTGTTCATAGTTTGGTGGGCGTTTGGATTGTTTCCACTGTTTGGCTTTTGCGAATAAAACTGCTGTGAACACTGTTATACAGATATCTTGTTGAGTCCCGTCTCTCACTTTTGGGTGTACAAATAAATAGGTGTGGAATTGCAGGATTATATGATAATTTTGTGTTTAACTTTTTGAGTTAAAACTGCCAGCTGTTTTCCTCAGCAGCTGATGAACAAGTGTTCCAGTTTCTCCACATCTTCCCCAACACATCTTACTTTGCTTGTTTTTTTCGTTACATTCATCCTGGTAGGTGTGAAGGTATCTCACTGTGGTTTTGATTTACATTTCCTTAATGGCTGATGATACTGAGCATTCTTGTTGGCTATTCGTAGGTCTTTATGTCATCTTTGGGGAAATAGCTATTCAAGTCCTTCACTTGTTTAATTGGCTTGCTTGTTTACCTGGCAGCCATCATGGTTCTGTTATGCTGTTTTCAGTACTGTTATTGACTGAGTAGTAGTGTTAATATTTTTCCTATCTAAGATTAAATAAATAGATTAATAAATATTAATAATAAAAATAAATAATTAATTAAATAAAATCTAAGATTTTAATAAGGTTTGGTGCCTTATAGCATAAGGCCACATTTTTGGATTATTTTCCCCTCTGGGTCAATGCACTTCTGAAATAACCCAAGACAGTGGTAGATGTGATTTGATTTAATCTTTTACAGTTACGCATTTACCCCTCTGGGTAAATGCACTTCTGAAATAACCCAAGACAGTGGTAGATGTGATTTGATTTACTCTTTTACAGTTACACACTTACCGGCAAAACTGAAGTACAGTTAGAATGGTTCTGTTTTATCTAGTTGATGGATAGTATGCGTTATAATCAGTTTGCAGGTATGGAAAGTTGGGATCATTTGGCAAAACATTAGATAGTGACTACTGCATGTTGCTTTTTAAGACCTTACTGTTCTCTTATGTAACATGAGACAGTATAACACAGAGTGTATTCAGGAGAAGACAAATTCTAGCATTATACATGACCAAATTTAGTGACCATTTGGACAAAAATTTGAGGCCCTTGGATGCAAGAACATATAGTGTTTTTGTGCTGTTCTTCGGCTACTTTTGTCCCTGTTCAGTTCTGTTAATACTGGATTCGAACTCATTGTTAATTTTTTCAGGAGCGTGACCTAGGAGTTAACACATAACCTTTATTCTGAAGACTTAGTTGGGGCAAAAATAGGAAACAGGTACTAAGAAGTTACGGTTTGTGCGAAGTGAGCCCGAAGCTGCTGTGACCGTAGACAGCGTGCCATCTTCCCAGCTGTACATCATTGCCCCTCATCTTGCTTGTCCAGGCTTCAACTCGAAACATAATTTGGTTCAGAGTCTCCACAAAACCTTAGGAATTAGTAAATCTGCGCTTCTCAGATTAAAAGAGTAGTTACCAAGGAAAAGGTTGGGTGACTTGCTGTTGACATGTTGCTTCAGGAGGTTTTCTTGGACTGAAAATGTGTCTTAACCCTTTTGACATCTTTCGTTCTTTGGTGACACATTATCTCCTTTGAACCCCTCATTGGAAAGGTGAACAAAACCTTAAGGACTTTGAAATGCTTCATAAGTAAGTGATGGCAGTGTACTAGGAGCCACATCACATGTGTCCAGGTCTGATGTTCTTTCTGATATTTCATGTCTGGCAAGTGGATTTTGAGAAATATAGTTGAGTGTGTGATTAGGGAAGAGCAGTGTAGTTGGAAACTAGTGGATAGAAAAAAAGGGGGAATCCTAAGAACGAGAGACCTTGACTATTATGGCATAGATGTGTATATTTATTTACTATACTTGAGCCATTTATTCCTATGTTTTAATGCTTGGTTTATCTGAAAGGAACCAAACCATATACCTGTTAAAACAGTGACTTAAAACAGGACTCCTGAATTTTCATTTCATTATTTTTACTTTTCCTCTCAGACCTTTCATTTTCCCCACAGGAATCCATAGGGGAGAAGACTAGAATAACATAAATGTAGGAGCAGTAAAACCAAGGGGGAAAGGCTAAGCACAGCTCTGAGTAAGTGCTGGGAACAGAGCATGAACCCCAGGGGTGGAGAAAAGGCAAAAGTCTAGCGGGTGCCTAGAGTAATTGACCTCATTCCAGCATGGCTGCTATGAGACACAATTGCAGAGTTCCACACTGTAAAGGATCAGAGGACTGTTGGCTCTGCTTGAGGCACTTTCAAACCTCACTCCAGTACCTGAATCGAAGCGGAGGCCTGTGGGATGATTGGCTTTCTGGCTGTGAATAGGCCAGCTCAGTAGGGAAGCAAGTAGGAAGTAGTGCTGGCCTGGTCACACTCCTCCTTCCCTCTGTAGAGGGAAGATTGTAAGGGTGGAGCGAAGATGCGAGGGACTCCTCCAGACACTTCTTTTCACGTTACCATTCAGAAGCACCAAGGCTATAACTTACCAGAAGCTGGGCTGAGGAAGGGTTGTCTTTTTGATGTCTGTTTGACCTTTTGTTTTGCATGCATTTGTCAGAGAGGATGGGGCCAGGAACAGCAGAGAAGATTTAGAAAGAAGTAAAACTTAAACTTTTCATTTAGCGCTTGCTGTGACTGTGGGTACCTTGGGCATGTCAGTGAACTCAGCTCTGCCTCAGTTTCTCAGCTGTGAAATGAGTGACAGAGGTAAAATAAGTGAGTGAATGTATCTGAGGTGCTGAGGCAGTGCCTAGCACAGAGTAAGTACTACAGAAGTGGTGGTGGGAGTGTGAGACCCTGAAACCAGTGACAGACCATGCAGACAACAAAATGGATACGTATTTTACCCTACCTAGAAAAGTACTTCTACCAGATTCAGTGTGTATTTTGTCACTCAGTGTTCTTTTCTCTAGAGTTTCACCCTCAGATTTTATTACGGGGTTTAATTTTATCGTCGATGTCTGTCTCTAGCAAATGCAGAACATAGGTGTGTGACCAAGTGAAGACATGGTACTTGCAGATTTGGGTGGATTTTTTGAGCTCTTTTGAGAACACAGAAAATCTGACAGTGGAAACATCAAAAGACAAACTCTCTGATAAATTTTTCCTGCAACAGTGATTATTTATTAGAATTAAGTGCGTATGGAAATAGGCTTGGTAATACCTTGTCCTGGGTAATAAATGCTGTGCAGTGCTTATACTTCACATGCAACTGAATTTTTTAAAAAGTTTGAAAAAATGATAATTATTAGAACTGGACCCACACAGAGTATGATTTAATGTTTTCTAACAATTATTTGTTATTTGTTGATTTGTGATCATCACAAATGGCCTGATTTTATTAGAAAATGATTTTAGTCTGTAATCACTTGGTTTTGGTATGATATGGTATTAGTAAAGGGTTCTATTTTCCTTGCTTTCATGAAAGGGGGAACAAATCGGGTAAAACAAACCGTCTCTTTAAAGAACAGTTGTTTCCTCTTTCCTCGAAGTGATATTTCTGGTGGTCCATGGTCCAGAAAGCTTAGCTGGACTGAGAGTGGATCACTGACCAGTGCATGAAAATGTCTGTGAGGTCTCAAATGATTGTCCTACGTAGTTCGGCTAGGTCTTAGCCATTGGATGTGACATCTAAGTAAATGGATAGTGGTTTGTGGTTCATTACAGAGTTCTTTTTCTAGATCCCAAATATCAGCCAGACAGACCATCTTAAAACTTTGAAGTTCAGTGCCGCACTGGGTTAATCAGTAGGCGTTTTGTAATAAATAATGTCTTCAAAATTTTAGAAAGTCTAAGGTCACACTTTTATGTAAGCCAAAAACAAGCCAAAAAATTTATTTTTTGTAGTTTTTGGAGAACAAAGTATGTACTGTACTTTTTCACTGTCACAATGTCCGTATCAAACCATTTTTAGATTCTAGTTTAGCTAGCCGACTTAAAATGAAATTTGAGGTAAAACGTGATTGTAATAAAAAATTAAGATTTTTTCCTCTTCCACAATTGGTTAGGAGCACTCTAGATTGTGACCTTGGTGAGTCTTCATTCACCATTTACAAAATTAAGGCCATAAAGATGCAGTGAATTCAGAGCTGGAGAAGGCAATGGCACCCCACTTCAGTTCTCTTGCCTGGAAAATCCCGTGGATGGAGGAACCTGGTGGGCTGTAGTCCATGGGGTCACGAAGAGTCGGACAAGATTGAGCTGCTTCACTTTCACTTTTCACTTTCATGCATTGGAGAAGGAAATGGCAACCCACTCCAGTGTTCTTGCCTGGAGAATCCCAGGGACGGGGGAGCCTGGTGGACTGCCGTCTGTGGGGTCGCACAGAGTTGGACACGACTGAAGTGACTTAGCAGCAGCAGCAGCAGAGTTCAGAGCATCTTTTGGACTAGGAAAAGAAGACTTTTCTGGATTTACTATGTGGTAGCATATATATTCCTATTTAATACAGCCCATGTGCATTATCTGCTTTTCCCTCCTTCCCTCAACTTTTTATGCCCTTAACTCTTGGATTTGTTTCTCTGTTCATTCTTTTAAAACATTCTGAAGGCTTTCTTTTTTAGTTTCATTTTACAATTAGGAAGGTTCCTGTCTTGGAAAATTTTAAAGGAGCTTTTAAAAAAAAAAAAAAACCTTGAGATTATCACTTATTTTTCTGGGCCACTGTTTTTAAAATATATAAAATGTGATGGAGTTAGACTATTTTCCAGATATGACATTCTGTGGAGTAGGGTGACATTGATCCTTCTGTTGATCTTCCTTCTGCTTTCTTTTTCTTTTATTCAGCTTCATGTATTTGCCATGACCTGGATAACTAAGTATAGTTCCCTTTTACAGAGGCCTTTTATTCTTTAGTTTTCCTTCTTTGTTAGTTAAGTCAACCAAAATTTTGATCTGCAGGTACTTGCTGATATAGTTTAATAAATATTTTACCATTATATAAATATATTAGGTATTAAACTCTTAAAAGATTTTTGATAGCTTTTAAAGTGATTGACTAATCAGTTAGATTTATTAAGGGCTTAAAATGACCCCAACATTGTAAAGAACTGTGGGGGCCCCTGAATGTGTTTACATTATAACTGGAAAAGTAAAAGCATCTGAGAGAACAATCAAGTACTAAATCCTGCTCTCTTGAGTAAGTGCAATCTCAGTATAGAGGGAGATCTGTGCTGTGCATTATGGTAGTTATTGGCGCTTACTGGCAGAAGAATCATGGCGTTCATCCTAACTGTGGGACTGGGTATTTTGGTTGTACTTCTCAAGGTTTTCTGATTTCAGGTGGGCAAATGGTTAGTGACATCCTAGGTTTGTTGGGACATCATGAACAAAGGCACTGACAGTAATTAGTCTGGGATGGGGGAGAGGAAGGTCCTGGCTAGCTTTGGGATATGGATTGAGTAGAGTTCTTATAGACTGGAAGCTATATCCAGGTAGGTAGTGGTGGTGGAGAGTTAGCTTTATCACAACCACAGGAGTTTAGATTAGAGGTGGGTAGACCTTTGAAAGTGTTTGTTTTTTATAATTAAGAAGGGACCTTTTTTCTTGTAGCCTGCAGTTGCTATTGCTTGCTGATTTGATGCTTAGAGCTGCTACAGTCATAACTCTGTGTAGGCTGTGAGTTTCACTCCTCAAAGATACCTTGATTTCTTAAAGTTAGTTTCTCCTAGGCACTCTGCTGAGATCACGTCCTCTTGAGAGTTTTGATTCAATTGTATGTTTTAATGAGTCTTCTTTCCTTTGCTGTATTCAGATATTTTAGAAAATATTAAAAGTTGGTTAGAAAATATTAAAACTAGAAAATTAATATTACAAATATTAAAAGTTCTTAAAGTTGAAAGGATCCTTGGAGATAGTCAGATCTATGTTTTCAAGTACGTGAATCATACCTTTGGTATGATTTTGAAGTGATCATTATGTGTCTGCTGGAACGCATGAACCATTTTTTAAGACAACTCTTCCATTGGTAGATTTCATTCTTTAGGTTAAAATCTGCCTTTCCCAGCTTTATTTGGAGCTAGATAAAGTCTAATCCCCTTTTATTACTCCAGCCCTTCAGATATTTGAGGCCAGTTATAATGCCCTCTTCTAAACTTTCTTTTTTTGGTCTAAATATTTTCCTTTGTCTTACTTTGTATTTCAAGACTCCTCACCATTATCCCTGCTCGTCTTTTGTAGTCTGTGTCTTAGTGAAGACCCAGAATTGAAACTAATATCCTTTCAAATAATTGATTATGATTTTTTATTTTTTTAAGCAGTAAGCAACAAAAGAGCTTCTCTGGTGGCTTAGTGGTTAAGAATCCACCTGCCGATGCAGAAGATGCAGGTTTGATCCCTGGGTTGAGAAGATCCCCTAGAGAAGGAAGTGGCAACCCACTCTAGTATTCTTGCCTGGAAAATCCTGTGGATGGAAGAATCCTGATAGGCTATAGTCCATGGGGTTGCAAAAGAGTCAGACACGACTTAGTGACTAAACAACAAGCAGTAGAAAACCCCTTCTCAATAAGAGGGTTAAACAATAAAGAATTTACTGTTTTCAGTTGCGAGATGTACCTTTTCTTCATATCTGAACATTCCTGACACTGAGACACTTTACACATTTAGGTGGATAGCTCGTCAGTGCAGTTGCCTGCATCTCCCTTCCTTGATGACTTATGAAATAAGGATGCTTTCTAGCATTGCTGTATATTTGATGAAACATGATATCTCAAATAGCAGGAGGTCTCATGGAAGTGTAGATTCACAATTGGTTACTTTTTCACCTTGATTATACCAAGGATCCAGTATGGCAGATAGACTTGGCTTATCCTCTCAGCTACAAGATGGCTGCAGCAGTTCTAAGCATCAGCTCTCCAGTCAGCATCGTCTAGAGGCAGGAAGAGAGAAGATCCCTTCTTTGTGTTCATTTTTAAGAATAAGCAAAATTTCCAGGAGTACTCTTTCTAGGTCAGAGTTGTCACATGCCCATTCCTACACCAATCACTGACAAGATTAGGGGGAATTTACCATTATTAGCTCAGTGGTTCTTAGTCAATGATTCTCAGACTGTGTGTACCAGAATAACCTGGAGAACTTGTTAAAACACAGATTGGTGGCCCTTACCTCTAGAGTTTTTGATTTACTACTTTGAATCGGGGACTGAGGATTTGCTTTCTTCACAAGTTGTGGGCGATGCCACTGCTACTGGAGATGGGCTCAGTCTTCCCTTAAAGTGTGTGGCCAAATGGATATCCAGACAAAGCAAGAGATGAGGCGTGTGGGGGCAGTGTGAGGTAAGCTGCTGTCCATTTCTATCATATAGACCAGCATTTCTCCTAGATGTTCTGACACACCAAAGTGTGGTTGTTACTGTAAGTTGTACAGAATTTATTAGTAGTAGTAAGTTATATGCAGATGGCACCACCCTTATGGCAGAAAGTGAAGAAGCACTAAAGAGCCTCTTGATGAAAGTGACAGAGGAGAGTGAAGAAGTTGGCTTAAAGCTCAACATTCAGAAAACTAAGATCATGGCATCTGGTCCCATCACTTCATGGCAAATATATGGGGAAACAGTGGCAGACTTTATTTTTTTGGGCTCCAAAATCACTGCAGATGGTGAATGCAGCCATGAAATTAAAAGACACTTGCTCCTTGGAAGAAAAGTTATGACCAACCTAGACAGCATATTAAAAAGCAGAGACATTACTTTGCCAACAAAGGTCCGTCTAGTCAAAGCTATGGTTTTTCCAGTAGTCATGTATGGATGTGAGATTATAAAGAAAGCTGGGTACCAAAGAATTGATGCTTTTGAACTGTGATGTTGGAGAAGACTCTTGAGAGTCGCTTGGACTGCCAGAAGATCTAACCAGTCCATCCTAAAGAAAATCAGTCCGGAATATCCTTTGAAAGGAGTGATGCTGAAGCTGAAGCTCCAATACTTTGACCTGATTCGAAGAGCTGACTCAATTGAAAAGACCCTGATGCTGGGAAAGATTGAAGGTGGGAGGAGAAGGGGATGACAGAGGATGAGATGGCTGGATGGCATCACCAACTCAATGGGCACAAGTTTGAGTAAACTCCAGGAGCTGGTGGACAGGGAGGCCTGGCGTGCTGCGATTCATGGGGTCGCAAAGAGTCGGACACGACTGAGGGACTGAACTAATGACTTGAGAATGACTTTTGTAAATCATAGGAGTAGATCAAGTAGATTACAAGAACATGGTTGTTACTCTCTGACATGCTTTCTTGAGTGAGGAGAGAAAATGATTGCCGTTCAGTGAAGGCGCAGAGAATATACTCTTCCAGTGGTATATAGTGCCTATTAATAATAGCTGACAGTGGTAGTTCATAGTGTACTAATTACGTTAAAACATCAGACTCATTCATTAGATAGGGTCTGGTAACATCCACATTTCACGAGGCAGAAAACTGAGGCACAGAGAGGCTAAGGAATTTGCCTGGTGTCATGGAGTCAGGAAGTGGTAGAGCTGGGCTTCAAAACCCTGCAGTTTGGCCTCACAGCTCCTACTTTTAACTGTATGTTCTACTGTCATTTGGGGCTGAATATGTTGCGGGCCTTGAGAGGTTTCAGTTTATATTTTTGGCTTGTGTCAGTATGGTGGGGTTAATGTGGTGGGAATTCTTCTCTCCCTCCAGTCCCTCCCTCCTTCATCTCTGCCTGTTTGTAATGGATGCATTTGAACGTACATGTGGAACTTAGAGCATTGTGTTTGCAATGTCTGCTTACTTTTTGCAACCTATGCATTTTATAAACCTGCCTTCCATGTTGTTTTGCACCTACTGGGGAGAAAGAAAATTGTGTAGATAGGATCAAGCACAGAGACCTATGGTTAAACACTTAAGTGTTTGTTGTTGTTGAATATGATGGTATGGAGGTGGCATCTTCATAAGAGCAGTTCTGTCAGTCAGTCTTTATGGCAAATAATGAACTAAACACAAAGGTTTTTAGCTGCTCCAGAGTGGTTGGGAAAGCTAAAGAAGCTCTGACCAAGCTTCCAGGCACGACTTCCAAAAGCAGAGGGAAGAGCTGATCTGCCTCTTTTCTTGCCATGCCTTGCTTAGCACGTCAGGCTCTCGCCGCACTGATGACCCAGCCGTGTCCTCTCTCTCGCAGGCTGCTCCCTCTGCCTGATACACCCAACCCACCGCCTCTGACAGATGCTTCCCATCCTAGATCTCCTTCTAAAGTTTTCATTTTTTTTGATCCTTCCATCTTACTCTCCTCAGACAGCTGATGCTCCTGCTCCATGCTTCCCTGTTGTGGTACCTAGGTGTTTGTTATTGTTTGTTGGTCTGTTTGTCCCCACTCATTGCATGGTAGCACATTACAGTGCTTGAATGTAGGGAGTTGAATGGTTCAAATTTTAAAAATCACTAATTACACATTTGGAGTTTCATTACCAAGAAACAGATGCCAATCACAAACTTCTAAGTTGTAATTTATAATTTTCTTAATTGTAATTGATAGATTTTTGCTTTGGTTTGAGTAAAATACCCTTTATGGCATGTCTAATGTAACTTAATGGAGATTGGACAACTGGTTTGTAAGCTAATGGTTCTTTGAAGTTTGGAAACTGAATCTGAGAAGTCTAGATGAAACTAGACTTTTAAAAATGAGCTTTTTAAATTTTTGAACAGTTCTGTGTTTTCAGAAAAGTTGTAAAGACAGCATAGAGAGTTCCTCCACCGCTAAATCTTACGTTACCACGGCGAAGCGAAGCAAAGTGAAGCGGCTCAGTCGTGTCCGACCCTTTGCGACCCCGTGGACTGCAGCCCACCAGGCTTCTCCGTCCATGGGATTTTCCAGGCAAGAGTACTGGAGTGGGTTGCCATTTCCTTCTCCAGGGGATCTTCCTGACCCAGGGATCAAACCTGGGTCTCCCGCATTGTAGGCAGACGCTTTATCCTCTGAGCCACCAGGGAAGCCCTACATTATCATGGTACGTTTGTCCAAACCAGGACGCCAATATTGATGCATTACTATTAGCTAAACTCCAAGTTCTTTGTTTGAATTTCACCAGTTTTCCTATTTGTATCTTCTCTCTGTTCCAGGATCCAGTCCAGGGAGCCAAACTGCATTTTGTTGTCACATCTCCTCGGTCTCCTTTGGGCTGTGACAGTTTCAGTATTTCTTTGTTTTCATGACCCTGACAGTTTTGGGGAGTACTGGTCAGGCATTTTGTAGAATGTTACTCAGTTTGGATTTCTCCAATGTTTTCTTCATGGTTATACTGAGGTCATGGATTTTGCCCTTCTTGATATATTGCTGTCAAGGGGCTCATGATGCCTCCATGACATCATGGGTGAGGTTAACCTTTAATCACTGGGGTAAGGTGGTGTTTACCAGTTTTCTTCACTTTAAAGTTAGTCTTTTTCTCTTGCCTTTCTCTTCTTTGGAAGCGAGTCACTCAGTGGCCCACCCTCCAGGACTCAGCGCATGTGTGTGAGGGGTCTGAGCTCCACCTCCTGGAGGGGTGTTGGCAGCATGTTACTTAGAAGTCTACAAGCATGGTGTGTTCCTTCTCTCCCGCAAAGTAAATGTTTAGATTCATCACTCTGCAGTCACTCTGCAGGCATATTGATGACAATTTAATAGACACTTAATGGGTCTCACAGGTACCGTGCTGATTTAGGGGGCATATTTTTAAATTCTTTGGAGTCACATGCCTCTTTGAGAAACTGATAATTGCTGTAGACTTTAGGGGCCTCACAGGTCTTTGACTTCATTTAAGATCGTCTCTGCCTTCCAGTAATTCAGTTCAACCAAGGAGACGGCAAGAAAATAAAATACATGTTGTCTGCTGTCAGGGAAGCTTGAGTTTAGTGTTTTGAAAACATAGATAAAGGAGTAGTTTTGTTTTGGGTGAAACACTAGGGAAAGTTATGGAGAGGCAGTGCCATTTGAATTTGGCCTTAAAGAATGAGAAAGTTAAATCAACTAAAGGTTGGAAAAACATTCTAAGCAGAGGGAACACAAGGAATAAGACCTATTCAAAAAGGCATGGTGAAGATTTAGGTCTTGCCATGGTATTGCTGAAGTGGGAGGTGGGCTAGATATAAAATTGGAGTGGTAAGAGAAGGTCTACCCAAGAGGATTGAGTAACTTTCTCAGTTTATAAGTTTTGAAATGTTTAAATGACTTTGTGATGATTTTGCCCGCAAATTATTTTCATCCTTAGTTTCACAGCTCTGTAATTTACTACTTCACTTGCATGTATAGTTAAAGAGTGAGTAGGAGGTGAGGAGATGTCGACCACTTTCTCAAGACTTTTGGATATGAAGGGACTTGAGGCAGGAGAGAACTGGAAGAGATTGTGGGGTTCAGAGAAGTTTATTCAAGTTGGGGCAGACTTGCATGTATTTAAATAAAAGGAAGGACCCAGTAGAGAAGGAAAGAGGGTAATTGAAATAAACCTACTAAAAAGGTGGGAAGGTTGGTCCAACAATAATGAATTGATACTCTGCCTCAGGAAAGAATGAGGAAAAATCTAATATATAATGAATGACTCCTGTACATTGTATTTAGAATTATCAGACTTATGTAAGGCTTACAGTTGGCTTATGGGTAAATTGGGCTGTGGCCTGACCTTCAGCCTTACTGCTACTGTATTCATTGTGCATATTTAATTCATTTTATAAATATGTTTAAGGTCTTTGCTAAGTTCTGGTGATAGGAGAATGTATCAGAGTTCATGCTTTTGATGAACTGAGTTGAGGTCGTTAAGGATACAGGATAGGTATATGAAAGGATCAAAAATAAATATAAAGGGAGAATTTTAACAGTTCGTTCTCATGCCTGTGGCTGCAGGCTTTGGCCAGAGCAGGCACTCTTCATTTCTTTTCAGGGTATGGGGAAAACGAAGTTAGGGTCTGTGGTAATTTACCCTGTTCTAGTTTCTCGTTTAGAAGTGAATTCAGATGGTTGCACACTTAGTAATCCTTACTGGGCATTTTTCTTTTATTCTTAGATAATTTTAACTGTAAACTGTGAAGAGGGTTAATTTTTATGGTGACCTCTTTTCTTTCTTTTAAGTTAGGCCACAGTGTTAATCGCTAATTTCTTATCTGATAGATACTTGTAATAAAAGAATCACCCTCTTACGAGGAAAATTATTCCTAAATAAAGCTTTAAAATTTAGCACATGTTTGAACATAGACTTGACCCTGTGCTTGAAAAAAGGAGGTTTTTGGTCATTGTTATAATGCCCTTTGGGCATGGTATTAATTGACTTTAGAAATTAAAATGAAACTTCATTAGGCAGCCATTATTCTTGCATTAATATTCTTTCTGCTCTGAATCCTTACTGAGAAAACATACACTCTTTAGATATATATTTTTTTATATATATGTTTAATCTATATATTTAATATATATAAATATACAAACCTTGTATACTGGTTTTATTGTTGAAAACCCGTGTAGTATTTTAATGACAAATAAAGGTGTGAGGAGTGTTTGAAGAGAAATTTTAATAAGGTTATATCATTTGTACTAATAATTGACTGAAGACTGTAAGGTCAGTAGATTTTGTGCTTCTAGACTCGTTCAGTCAGCAAGCATGTGCAAGAGCATCATGTATATAGCGGAGGATAAGAAAGTCATGGTTTCTGTGTCAAGCTTCCAGTCTAGTGGAAACAAATTGAACAAGAGTAGTTGATGCTGTTATTTGATGTGGGTATATGTAGGTGCTTATTACCTCATTTGCACCAGCAGAGACCTCTTTAGTATTCTGAAATCTGCAGCAGAGAGATGAGTAGCATCTGATAGAAGAGTGGGGGAAGGATGTATGAGGCGGTGGGCACAGTTATGAGGAAGGGAGTGTGCCTGTGGAGAGTGGGGTCCTGCACAAGCAGACCCAGAAGGTGAAGTGTATGTAAGCAGGAGGAGTGCAGGATGTGGTGACTAGCCCACCGGTGAGGGTCTTGTAATGTAAGGCTTCTGACTGTATCCTAAAGGGTCCAGAAAGCCACTGTGGGCAAAGATCAGATTCTCTTTTTAAATATTGGGGAGGTCACTCTGGAGTAGAGCGGAGGGGAACAGAGGTTGATGAGAGGTTTGAGCAAATATGGGGAGGCCAGTTAGCCTTGTGTGATCACAGCCTGCAGTGGGTGATGATGGATGCTTTATGAGAATTCAGTAGTAAACTATTTTGAGAGATCTGAAATAGGTGAAAAGCTGGATACTTGTATAAAACAAATAGCACGTGCCTCTTTTAAGTGTAAAGCTTTGTATAGTGTATATAGTTCTTGAATCTCATTTAAGGATCCTGAATTACACTGAGGATCTGTATCCTAAAGACAGTACAAGGCTATTATGAAAACTAATCATTTTTCCCCACTCTGAGGAGGGGATGTCCCTTGTTTGTTTTAATTTTTAATCAAACTTTAATATTCAAATTATAAAGTCTTTTGGCCTTACTGATTTGAAAAAAGACTTTCTTTTCAGTTTGAAACATACCTGACCTCCTCTCTGGATTATTTGACCCTTAATTAACTCCTAAGGCACAGAATTCAATCTGCCCAAATGTTAAACAGTGCCATTTAAAATTTGGAAGCCCAAAGCAAAACAGGCTGAGGTGACCACATCCAAGCCAAGCAGACTTGTTCTGAGTAACAAAATAGGCTTGTTAAATGAGTGCAATTCCAGGGAATATGTCATATGAAGACAGGAGAAGCAGGTACCAGTGGTTGGGGGACTCAGGATGAAACCATGGGCCTGGCCAGAAGTTTCTTAATTGTTTTCCTCTTTCATGCAGCTCAGATAAACATGAACTTTTTACCTGTGTGAAAATTTTATATGAATGGTTCCATATACAATCATACAGATTCCTTGGTGTGTGACTTCTTTCACTCAGCATTGTTTTTTGAGATTCAGCTCTGTTGTTGGGTATAGTTGCAGATTGCTCTTTTGCCTTGCTGTATAGTGTTCCATTGTCTGAATATATAATTTGCTTATCTGTACTAATATTCATGGACATTTGGATTGTCTTGGTTTTTGGATATTAGGAATAATGCTACTATGAACATGTTTGCCCATTGTCTTTTGATGCACACATCTCTATTGGGTATGTCTCTAAGAGTAAAATTTCTTTGTTGGTTTTAATACTTTTGTGTTTATTTTAGCTTTCTGTCGTGTTATTTCTATTATTTTTTATTTGGCTTTTTATTTTGTTTTTTCTTTCTGCACATTGTCTTATGATCAGTTTTAGTAGATACTGACAAACATTTTTATAAAATGATGGTTTCTCTTTATAATTTGTACTCCTAGTAGCATTTTGTTTTACATCCTTGTTAACTCCTAGTATTGTTTATTTTAGTCTATTGGATATATAAAACTCCATTCAGTGTTAGTATACTTTTATGTTTAATTTTATAGCTGATACTTTTCTTACTTCAGAATTTTCTGGTCAGTCTTACCTTTCAGTCAAGGTGAACTTTAGGATCATTTTGAAGTTTACAAAGTATGTTGGAATTTTTATTTAGAATGTTACTGATTTATAAGTTACTTTGAAGTGAATTGGCAGCTTGCCATATTGAGTCTTCCATTTCAAAACCAGACACTTCCCAGTTAATTTGAGGCTTCTTTTATGTTCCCCAGTTGAGTGATATGGATTCCTTATACAGATCATGCACATTTCTTACTAAGTGGATACCTCATTGTTAAGAGTTTTTAAAAGTCTGAATATGATATTTTTAAATTTTCTAATTGGAATACAAACCTTGATAAGGTATATTATTTCTTTAATGTTTAGCTGTATTTTTTCTATTGATATTATTTTATTTGGATATTCCTCAGTTTTAGTAAGTTAAATTAACATGCCTTTTCATGTGTGGTACGTGTATTTGTATGTTTTATTATTTTCCTTTTTTAAAGGAATTGGGAATTTTTCTTTCATCTGTTCATAGGGACACTTTAAATAGCCTTAGAACACCCTATTCCTTGACTGTGTAACAAATCATGCATGAAATACCTGGATTTGATACTTGGAATGTAGCTTTTTTGCTTTCTTTGTTCCATGCAAGATATTAGCCATTTATGGTTATTATTCTTTGAATCAGTTTTGCTGACTCTTTATTCATTGGACCTTATTCTCATAATTAGCATTGAGTTAAGAAATTAGTCACCTATAATATTTTTCACTTTTCTTCTTCTCATTTTTAGTTATGTGTATTTATTTATGACCTCTCTTTAACTTTTGAGTAGGCTGATTAGTGACTTATAGGTTATATTGAATTTTATTTCTAAGACACAGCCCTTTTTTGTGTGTGGATTTCAATTGATGGCATTCATAATGCCTCTTCTCTGGTTTCCTAAATTCATGTTTTGTTTTGTTTTGTTTTTCTGACTTCTTCATTTGTATACTTAATTTATTTCGTTCTTTTTTTCCCCCATTTATTTTTATTAGTTGGAGGCTAATTACTTTACAGTATTGTAGTGGTTTTTGCCATACGTTGACATGAATCAGCCATGGATTTACATGTGTTCCCCATCCCGATCCCCTCTCCCACCTCCCTCCCCATCCCATCCCTCTGGGTCTTCCCAGTGCACCAGCCCCGAGCACTTGTCTCATGCATCCAACCTGGGCTGGTGATCTGTTTCACCCTTGATGGTATACTTGTTTCAATGCTGTTCTCTCGAAACATCCCACCCTCGCCTTCTCCCACAGAGTCGAAGAGTCTGTTCTGTACATCTGTGTCTCTTTTTCTGTTTTGCATATAGGGTTATCATTACCATCTTTCTAAATTCCATATATATGTGTTAGTATACTGTATTGGTGTTTATCTTTCTGGCTTACTTCACTCTGTATAATGGGCTCCAGTTTCATCCATCTCATTAGAACTGATTCAAATGAATTCTTTTTAATGGCTGAGTAATATTCCATAGTGTATATGTACCACAGCTTTCTTATCTGTTTGTCTGCTGATGGGCATCTAGGTTGCTTCCATGTCCTGGCTATTATAAACAGTGCTGCGATGAACATTGGGGTACATGTGTCTCTTTCAGATCTGGTTTCCTTGGTGTGTATGCCCAGGAGTGGGATTGCTGGGTCATATGGCAGGTCTATTTCCAGTTTTTTAAGGAATCTCCACACTGTTCTCCATAGCGGCTGTACTAGTTTGCATTCCCACCAACAGTGTAAGAGGGTTCCCTTTTCTCCACACCCTCTCCAGCATTTATTGCTTGTAGACTTTTGGATAGCAGCCATTCTGACTGGCATGTAGTGGTACCTCATTGTGGTTTTGATTTGCATTTCTCTGATAATGAGGGATGTTGAGCATCTTTTCATGTGTTTGTTAGCCATCTGTATGTCTTCTTTGGAGAAATGTCTGTTTAGATCTTGGGCCCATTTTTTGATTGGTCATTTATTTTTCTGGAATTGAGCTGCAGGAGTTGCTGCTTGTATATTTTTGAGATTAATCCTTTGTCTGTTTCTTCATTTGCTATTTTCTTCTCCCATTCTGAGGGCTTTCTTTTCACCTTGCTTATAGTTTCCTTTGTTGTGCAAAAGCTTTCAAGTTTAATTAGGTCTCATATGTTTATTTTTGCTTTTATTTCCAATATTCTGGGAGGTGGGTCATAGAGGATCTTGCTGTGATTTATGTCAGAGTGTTTTGCCTATATTCTCCTCTAGGAGTTTTATAGTTTCTGGTCTTACATTTAGATCTTTAATCCATTTTGAGTTTATTTTTGTGTATGGTGTTAGAAAGTGTTCTAGTTTCATTCTTTTACAAGTGGTTGACCAGTTTTCCCAGCACCACTTGTTAAAGAGGTTGTCTTTTTTCCATTGTATATTCTTGCCTCTTTTGTCAAAGGTAAGGTGTCCATAGGTATGTGGATTTATCTCTGGGCTTTCTATTTTGTTCCATTGATCTATATTTCTGTCTTTGTGTCAGTACCATACTGTCTTGATGATTGTGGCTTTGTGGTAGAGCCTGAAGTCAGGCAAGTTGATTCCTCCAGTTCCATTCTTCTTTCTCAAGATTGCTTTGGCTATTCGAGGTTTTTTGTATTTCCATATAAATTGTGAAATTATTTGTTCTAGTTCTGTGAAGAATACCATTGGTAGCTTGATAGGGATTGCATTGAATCTATAGATTGCTTTGGATAGTATACTCATTTTCACAATATTGATTCTTCCAATCCATGAACACGGTATGTTTCTCCATCTATTTGTGTCCTCTTTGATTTCTTTCATCAGTGTTTTATAGTTTTCTATGTTTAGGTCTTTTGTTTCTTTAGGTAGATACACTCCTAAAAATATGGAACGCTTCACGAATTTGCGTGTCATCCTTGCGCAGGGGCCATGCTAATCTTCTCTGTATCGTTCCAATTTTAGTATATGTGCTGCTGAAGTGAGCACTGATTTTATTTCATTCGTATTCAGTAACATAGACATTTAAACTGAACTTTCTCATATTAAAGATTTGGTAGTGACCTGTAGATTCTGACATGGTTTTAAGTTTAATTATAATTTTTGAGATAATCTGTAATTACGTATTTGATTTCCCCTTTGGTCTAATATTTATTTTTGAGAGAGTATTTTAAATTCTGGTAGGTTAGTGGATTTTTGGTTGGCTTTGCTGTTGTCATAAATCTCCAGTTTTATTTTATCATGATTAGAGTGTTTGAGTTATTTCTTCTTTTTTGTAATTTGTTAAGATGTTCTCTACTGGTCTAATATTTCACTCTTTGTGTAGTGTTGTGACTCCTTGAATAGAAGAACAGTTCTCTTTTTATGATGTAGAGTTAGATGTGAGTGCATAGATATGAGTATGCGCCTGTGTGTCTCAGCTTAATATTTTTCTATATTCTTAACTTTTTACTTACTCCATCTGTCATGGCCTGAAATAAGTTTATTAGTAACTTTTATTGATGGATGACTTTATGTCTGTTTTTCCTTTGTGGTATTATATATGTAATATGCACATATTTAGATTTTTAAGTTTCATTGAAATATAATTGGCTTACAGAACACTATGCACATTTGAAGCATATAATTTGGTATGTTTTGGAATGTTTATCACCCTTGAGAGTCAAAATTAAGATAATTAACATATGTATCACTGTTCAAAGTTTCCTTGTGCACCTTTATAACTCTTTATTATCCCTTCCCTAGGCAGCTACTCATCTGCTTTTTCACTATAGATTGGTTTACCTTTTCTAGAATTTTATGCTAATGAAATTATATACTATGTCCTCTTTTTTTTTTTTTCCTTAACTCATCATAATTATTTTTAGACTCAACCATGCTGGTGGACGTATTAATAGTTCATTCCTTTTTTTGGCTGGAATTATTCCATTGCAGAGACACTAGTTTGTCTATCCATTCATCTGTTAATGTATACTTGGGTTGTTTCCAGTTTGGAGCTATTACAAATAAATATGCCATGAACATTTGTGTACAAGTCTTTGAGCTTTTTCTTTAGGTGGTAAGTACCTAGTTGTGGAATGGCTAGATCAAATGGGAGGTATGTGTTTAAGATTTTAAGACATTGTTACTGTTTTCCAAAGTGGTTTTACCATTTGGTATTTCCATGAGCTGCGTGAGAGTTATTTACTGTTGCTTCAGATCCTTGCTGAGTCAGTTTGCTAGGGCTACCATAACCAAACACCATAGACTGAGGGGCTTAAACAACAGAAATGAATTTCCTTGTGATTCCTGAGGGTGGAAGTCCAAGATGGAGGTGTTAGCAGAGTTGCTTTCTCCTGAGGCCACTTTTCTTGTTTTGTAAATGATTGCTGCTCTGTTGTTGCCTGTCACACAATCTTTTCTTTATAGTCTTGTTCTGTGTCTAAATTTCCTCTTCTTAAAGATAAGTAAATAAATAAATAAATAAATTTCCTCTTCTTGTAGGGTCAGATTGGATTAGGGCCCCAGATTTGTTTTAGTTTAATCATCTCTTTAAAGATCCACATATTCTGAGGTACTGGGGGTTAGGGCTTCAGCCCATGAAGTTTGGGGCACACAGTTCAGACCAACACTTGTTCAGTGGAATCAGTTGTGATTTTAGCCTTTGTGTGGATCACAACAAACTGGAAAATTCTTCAATAGATGGAAATACCAGACCACCTGACCTGCCTCCTGAGAAATCTGTATGCAGGTCAAGAAGCAACAGTTAGAACCAGACATGGAATAACAGACTGGTTCCAAATTGGGAAGGGAGTACATCAAGGCTGTATATTGTCACCTTGCTTATTTAACTTCTATGCAGAGTACATCATGCAGAATGCTGGGCTGGATGAAGCACAAGCTGGAATCAAGACTGCAGGGAGAAATATCAGTGTCCTCAGGTATGCAGATGATACCACCCTAATGGCAAAAAGCAAAGAGGAACTAAAGAGCTTCTTGATGGAAGTGAACGAAGAGAGTGAAAAAGTTGGCTTAAAACTCAGCATTCAGCAAACTAAGATCATGGCATCTGGTCCTATCACTTCATGACAAATAGTTGGGGAAACAGTGGAAACAGAGACTTTATTTTCTTGAGCTCCAAAATCACTGCAGATGGTGATTGCAGCCATGAAATTAAAAGACACTTGCTCCTTGGAAGAAAAGTTATGACCAACCTAGACAGCATATTAAAAAGCAGAGAGATTACTTTGCTGACAAATGTCTGTCTAGTCAAAGCTATGGTTTTTCCAATAGTCCTGTATGGATGTGAGAAGACAGCTGAGCACCAGAGAACTGATGCTTTTGAACTGTGGTGTTGGAGAAGACTTGAGAGTCCCTTGGACAGCAAGGAGATCAAACCAGTCAATCCTAAAAGAAATCAGTCCTGATATTCATTGGAAGGCTTGAAGCTGAAGCCCCAGTACTTTGGCCATCTGATGCAAAGAACTGACTCACTGGAAAAGATCCTGATGCTGGGAAAGATTGAATGCAGGGGGAGAAGGGGACAACAGAGGATGAGACGCTTGGATGGCACATGGGTTTGAGCATTCTCCAGGAGTTGGGAAGCCTGGTGTGCTGCAGTCCATGGGGTTGCAAAGAGTCAGACATGACTGAGTGGCTGAACTGAACTAAAGAGATGCATCGTGGTATCAGTTGACATTTCTCTAAATGACTAATATTGTTGAGCATATTTTCATCTGCTTTTTGCCATCCATATATCTTCTTTGGCAAGGTATCTGTTAAAATTTCATGCTCATTTTAAAATTGGGACTGATTGGTTTCTTACTGTTGAGTACTGAGAAATGTTTATTTTGGATACAAGTTCTTTATCACATACATGCTTTGAAAATATTTTCTGCCAGTCTCTGGTTTGTGTTTTCATTCTTGTAACAATATCTTCTAATGAGCAGAAGTTTTAAATTTTGATGAAATCTGTTTTATTAATTTATTCTTTTATGGATTGTGCTTCTGGTGTTGTATATTAGACATCTTTGACAAACCCAGGTACACAAAGATTGTCTTCTGTTATCTTACAGAAGTTTTACAGTTTTATGGGTTATATCTAGGTCTATGCTGTGATCCACTTTGTTGCCTTTTTTGGGTATATAATATGAAGTATAGTTCAGGGTTGTTTTTTTTTTTTTGCTTATCAGCATCCAATTATTCTAGTTCATTTGTTGACAAGTTATTCTTTACTGAATTGCCTCTGCACCTTCGCTGAAAATCAGTTGCCCATAAATGTGTGATTCTATTTCTGAGCTCTGTTCTGTGCCATTGATCTTTTTGTGTATCTTAATGCCAGTATCACGTTCTCTTGATTACTGTAACTTTAAAAATTAGTCTTGAAGCCTCTTACTCTAAGTCTTCAAATACTCTTCTTCCTGAAAGTTGTTCTGGCTCTTTTTAATAGTAGAAACTTGTCTGAAAAATATAGTTTCTTTTCTTATATTAGATTTGTAACCAGTGTTCTGTTCCTAAAATAAAATAAATTCTGATTCTAATCCTTGATTATTCATACTAATCAGAGAAAATGGTGGGAAAGCTGTACCTGCCAGTGTTTTGACATGTGATATGTCCTAAGTATGGATGATTCATTGTGGGAAGTACCTGTAGGATCTCCCTATGCTCCCTGCATTCATAACAATCTTTCTGGAATGGATTTTATGAATTTTTTTTTCATTTATTTTTATGGAATGGATTTTAAGGGCAGAGTTTTAGCAGGTAATCATCTTCTAAGGTAGAGGCACATGTTTTAAGAATGTTGTTTACATTGAGTACAGTGATGAGAAGACCCTACCTTACCGCTCTTCTGTCTTCAGAGAGGAAAAGGGGTTGATGCCTGCTTCAGGTAGGGCAGTTAGAGAGAAGGGGCTTAGGGCATTTACTGTGGGTCAGGGGAGAGTGGTTTCAAGAAGTAGGATTTCAGACTTAAGTCTTATTTTGGGGTATGTTTTATTTGTCAGTTTTGTTCCAGTATTTATTTGTTTGTCTTAATTCTAAAGATCTTAGGACTCATGTACAATTCAGAAAACCTGAGATTTAAGAGGAGATGATAAAGAGGAAAAAAAGACTGAAAAGATTCAGAACTAACCTGTTTTCTTACTTTTATTTCTGTTCAGCAAAATCTCCCTGCTTGTGCTTCATATTGCTCATATTGTGGAATGGTATTTTTCCATTTAGGAAAAGTATTTTGCTTCCTTATTCCATTTGACCCAAAAGAGCAAATTTTAGACCTTCTCCCTGCTCTCCTTTTTCTTCCAGAAAACTAGGAGCTGCTGAGATGTGGTGGCAGTTTGTGTGACCTTCCCCTAGAGTGGGGCAGTAGAGAACCTACTACCCCAGATAATGACTCAGATAATGACTTTAAGGAGATCCTTATGTATCATTGAGATGCAAAGGCTACCGTCTAGGTTTGAAAGAGAACATCTCCTAACTCTTCTGGTTAGAATACGGGAACGAAGAAAGATTTCCATTGACCTTGTTCCCCCTGTAGTCTTTGCAGTTGTTGTTGTTGTTTTTCTGTTTTATTATCTAGTATGTGTTGGTTTCTTGGAAGAATTAAAACATAATTTCAGTCGACATCTCCTCACTGCATATAGCTCTCAAGGAAGCTTCGTGGTAGAATGGTGGCTCTTTGCTGCTGCTGCTCCCCTGCCCAGGCTTCGGAAATATCAGAGAGGAATGTGGAGACATTTATGTTTTTTTATATAAGTATGTCCAAAGGATGCTTTTGAGGAAATACAGGTGATTGGAGGATGAGGCTTTTTGATGGACGATCAGGACCAAAAGTAGGAAGCCAGGTCATGAATGACCTCGTTGTTCAGTTGCTGTCATGTCAGACTCTTTGCTACCCCATGAATTGCAGCACACCAGTGAATGACCTCATTCATAAGCAAGTAAAGTGTTTAGACTTCATTCTGTTAGTGAGGGGAAGTCATTGCTAGGTTTTAAAATAGGAGGTGACATGTTCTGGTTGGGTCTGTGGTGTAATGGTAGGCACCGAGTTAATTCTGTTTTGGGTGTGGGCTGGTTGTGAGATCTTGACATATCCTTGGGAAATAAACATAGGTTTTAAAAGGAACCAGGCTATTGGGAACGGTGGGAGTTTGCGCAAAGTGTTTGAGCTGCCTCCCTGTTTCTGAAGGAGGACTTTAAAAGCCCTGCTAGTAATGCTTTTCCCAGCAAAGGTTAGTCTGTTCTTCTGCATACAGTTCTTCCAGGAGTCAGCTAAGTCTTAGACTTTAATATGTTAGTATTTGTTCCTTTCCAGATCTCCCTGGAGAGTTCTTGGCTGCATTCTTTCCTTGGGGTCTGCGCTGCCTTATACTTTCACAAAATAAAACTGGGATCCTCAGTTCTTGCCCCTTCTCCAGGAAGGGAACCTGAAGGACATTTGGCCCAAAGATCTGTGTTTAGTTCCAGGGTTCAGAATGATGATTTATCGCTCCAGTCCACCTTCAATTTGCCTCTCACAAGGAGGTGTTTTGTATGAAGTTGGTACCACCTTTCTGTAGATCTGTCAAAATGTGATCCTGGCTGGTTATAAACATAACAATGATAATACTTTAGTTCTGACGCCTAAAAGCAATAAAGCTTTCAGTAAACGTGCGTTTAAATTCCAGCCCTGGTGCCCGTGTGCACCCTCCCCCTTGCGTGCTTGTGTTTAAAGCCAGTTACGTTCCTAGGTTTGCAGTGTAACTTGCCGTTCAGTATTTCTCTTCAACATAACACTAGATGTCAAATGAAATTTTTCCTTATTTTCCTTACAGATGGTTTTTTATCTCAGAAATGTGTAAATTTTCTTATAACCCTTCTTTTTGACTTGATCTATTTGACTTGACTCAAGCAAACTTCTGTCCCTGGCGCTTATATTTTGGACATTTCCATTGGAAGTTTTTTTCCAGGGCTGGAGATGAGGACACATCACATTACAGGTGGAAAGGAATGTAAATGGCCAAAACTAATGAAAAGTACATGTACATAGGAGAATAGTGTGAAGAAAGTAAAAGTTGAACATTAGGTGATTAGCAAGTAAGACAGAGGTTTGAATAAGAGGTTTAGTTGAGAGGTGATTATTATGACTATAGAATAGAGTTGCTTAGACAGTGCCTCTTAGAACCACCACCTGTGGCTGTGATGCACTGACTTAGACTTTGAAGACATTTAATGTCTGTAATAGATTATTTGGTTCAGTTCAGTCGCTCAGTCGTGTCCGACTCTCTGTGACCCCATGGATTGCAGCATACCAGACTTCCCTGTCCATCACCAGCTCCCAGAGCTTGCTCAAACTCATGTCCATCGAGTAGGTGGTGCCTACTCAGTAGAGGTGCCATCCTCTATCATCCCCTTCTCCTCCCACCTTCCATCTTTCCCAGCATCAGGGTCTTTTCCAATGAGTCAGTTCTTCGCATCAGTGGCCAGAGTATTGGGTTTTCAGCTTCAGCATCAGTCCTTCCAATGAATATTCAGGACTGATCTCCTTTAGGATGGACTGGTTGGATCTCCTTGCAGTCCAAGGGACCCTCAAGAGTCTTCTCCAACACCACGGCTCAAAAGCATCAATTCTTCTGTGCTCAGTTTTCTTTATGGAAAAGAAATTATTTGGAATTATTGGGTGAGTGCTTTTCAAAGTGTGGTCCTGGCATAGCAGCATCCCATCACTGGTACTTGTTAAGAGCACAAATTATTGAGCCCACCCCAGACTTGAACCAGAATCTCTGGTGGTGAGCCCCGTAGCCCTGAAGTTTAAGGCCCAAATGTTAGAGAAGATATGGCTCTGGGTCAGTAGTGCTAGGAAATTATGCTAGTTAAATACTGTGGTGCTGGAGAAGACATTTGAGAATTCCATGAATAGCAAAGAGATCAAACAAGTCAATGCTAAAGGAAACCAACCCTGAATATTCATTGGAAGGGCTGTTGCTGAAGCTTCAGTGTTTTGGCCACCTGATGCAAAGAGCTGACTCATTGGAAGCTGGTGGGAAAGATTGAGGCCTAGAGGAGGAAGAGGCAACAGAGGATAAGATGGTCGGATGGCATCACTGACTCAGTGGACATGAGACTGAGCAAATTCTGGGAGATGGTGAAGGACAGGGAACCCTGGCATGCTGGGAGATAGTGAAGGACAGGGAAGCCTGGCGTGCTGCAGTTCATGGGGTCGCAAAGTATTGGACAGAACTGAGCGACTGAACAACAACAGTGTAATTGAGTACTTTGTTTTAGAGATCTTTTCTCTTCTTTTTTGCTCTGGTAATCCTTATTTGTAGCTATAATGTCAATGAAAAAAAAAAATTCCGAAGACTTGATGTTGTATTGAGTGTTACGTGTTCAGGTTCCACTCAGTGAGCAGCTTGCATTTTCTATAGCTTTACAGCTCTCAGCCTTTCTCTGTAGTTTTTAGATGGACAGGGTAAGTATACCCTCTTTCTCTTTCTTTAGGTTTTTAATCAGGATTATGCCTCTTTAGATTTCCATGTGGAAATGTGTGTGTGGTTTTAGGAATTGAAATTTACTTGAAAGATATACAAAGAAGAGAGTCTTAATAGTAATTGAAATAGAGAATTGATGGAAAACATTTTATTGAGGTTTTCTTTTGAATTTGTGATATGAGAAGGGAAAATTCCTTAGAAACATAGATTTCATGATCTAACTAAAGTTAATATTTAAAAATTATTTTTGAGTGGTTTAGTGATATAAACTATAAAATCAAAGATACACAGTCTACCTGTCATCCTTGTCCCTCAGCCACTGGTTCTCTACCCCCGAGTCAGCCAATGTTGTTTGCCTATCCTTTTATATACATGTGCACGCACACACACATTTATAAATACATTACTGTTAAAGTATATGTATTTTTTTCCATAAAGAGTGGCATACCATACCTTTTATGATGGACAGTTACATTTTTGAAATCTTTTGCTGGTGCTGCTGTACTGTATTAAGCGTAAATGTACACCACACATGCATACATATACACATACACATCTAACCTTCACACATGTGTTAATGTATCAATATATCTATAGCGTAAGTTTCTAGAAGTTTACTAGCCATGTCACCAGGAGTATATGCCTGTGCAATTTTGATAGCTGTTGTCACATTGCCCTTTGTAAAAGCTGCACCAGTTTGAACTCCCACCAGTAGTGCAAGTAAGTGCTTATTTCTCCACAGCACCAACAAATTATTTTGAAGTTTTGCCAGTGTGGTTGGTAAAAAGTAATTTCTGAGCATAGTTTTAATTACGTATCATGTTGATCATCTGTTTATTTGTTTTCCTTTCCCATGAATTTCTGTCTGGTGGCTCAGACAGTAAAGAATCTGCCCACAATGCCAGAGACCCAGGTTCGATCCCTGGGTTGGAAAGATCCCTTGGAGAAGGGAATGATAACTGACTCCAGTATTCTTGCCTGGGAAATCCCATGGACACAGGAGCCTGGCTACAGTCCATGGGGTCTCAAAAAGTTGTACACGACTGAGTGACTAACTGTTTCTTTCATCCCATGAATTGCTGGTAGCTTTTGAATATACCTCTATAACTTTTCATTTACTCAACCAATATTCTTTGAGGAACTTCTCTCTAGCATTTTGTGAGCCTGAGAGATACCAAATTGAAAAGTTTGCTGTGGGGTCGATTTTTGCTTTTGGAAGATAGAAGACACTTTGAAATGAAGCATGCTGAAGAAGACAAGCCAGGAAAAGAGGGTGTGTTTGAAAGTACACAAAGAAAATGGCTGGTTGATAGAGGATTTAGGGAACCATAAAATGCCTGTTTAGTTAGAGATGTATTGTGTGTGATGTCATGACATCATTTCTAGGTCTTCTCAGAATTCACATTGTTTGATTATAAAATCTACTATTTGGAAACACATTTATTTTTCACATGATTAATGTTAATATTGCTGCAGTTATGTGGAATATTAAGAAGGATTGAAGGCTTCAATGGTTTTATGGTGATTCTAGTAGGTGTGTACATACTTGGATTCAGCGTTCTGTATAAAGGCCCCTAACTTTACTTCTCACTATCATGCCCCTTCCACATTACTTCTCTCTTTGTCTGGATGCCCCGTGACTGTGATGGAAGGTCCACAGTCTACCTTACAGTGTTTCATACAAGGTTCTCAATGCCTGTCCTGTAGGCAAAGTGCCCAGAGCTGAGCTAGATCACAGCAGATCCCAAGTAGGTCATAATGAGAACAAGATGCAGAGCAGGCCAAAGAAAGATTTTGTTTTTTTAAGGGCCAAGTATTAGCCATAGTCGAGAGATCCTACCCCCTTAGCTGAAAGAATTCCAAGGAGACCATACCGCTTAGGTTCAGATTTTGAGTGACCCTTTCCTATATGTCAGTGCCCTTGGCATTCTCTGTGTAACGTCCCAATCCTAGTTTTTGTCTGAAATCCTGATGAATCCAAGGAGCATTGATGGATACTGTGAGGAGAGAAGAAAGAAACTCTGAATTTCCCTTTAGAGATCTACCATACTATTAATGACACACTGCTCTAGTATGTCTAGTATACATTTACCATTGTAAAATGCTTGTTCTTTGGAAAACTTGAAAACTTAAGGTGCAAGTCTTGACTAGAAAGTGAAGAGGAACTGAATTTTTAACTATTTGCTCAAAAATATATCATTTTGGAATCATTAAAAATTAATAAATTTTAAACCGAGTTAACAGTTTAACAGCAACCCCAAAATAATTAAAACATGAAGCCACCCAACCGTTAGAAACTACCGGCACAGAGCAGGCGAGCAGCGGGGGCTCACTACGCAGCACGCTGAGCCGTATGCGGTGCCTCGTGATGACCTGGGATGGAGAGTAACCTGGAAAATACACAGCCGGGTCACTGCTGCCCGCCTACAGCTCATGCAGCACTGCAGACCAGCTGTGTCTCAGCAGCGACAACAAACACATGAAACCAGCTGCTCAGTACTTTTATGTGAATGCTAAATGCTAGCCTAGTTCTAGAACTGAAAATGACTGACTTGTCTTTCTAGAAGTATATGTTTTGAATATGTAATGAGATTTCTTTTCCCGTGGCTTTGAAGAATTGATTTTACTACTTTATTGTCAGACCTTTAATGTAAGAAGTGTGATCAGGGATTTTTCCATGCAATCTGGCACAAGAATTCAGATTGACACTTGAGCTTTGTACCTCAAATACCCCTTTTCCTTATCTGCTGTTATATATCAAATAGATGAGATTTTTTTCAAGTGAAGATTGAATTGTTTTCTCACATTTATTGTGAACTGGCAGAAAAATGAAAAGGATCTTTCTTTGAGACAGTTAGCTTTGGCTGGATAGAAAATATTCCTGTTTGTCTTACTTCCTTGTCCTTTTCACCTGGATTTTTAAAACTAGGTACAAGTGCAAAGTCCAAAAGTAAATTTAGGATGAATTAAAATTCTGGTTGAATTAAGATACTGTAATTTAGTTATATGGCTTTTGACATTAAATGTATGTAATCTTTTTTAAAATTTTTAGTTATTTTTTTAATTGAATGATAATTGCTTTACAGAATTTTCTTGTTTTCTGTCAAACCTCAACATGAATCAGCCATAGATATACATATATCCCCTCCCTTTTGAACCTGCCTCTCATCTCCCTCCCCACCCCACCCTTCTAGGTTGATACAGAGCAGCTGTTTGAGTTTCCTGAGACATACAGCAAATTTCTGTTGGCTGTCTGTTTTATATATATAATGTAAGTTTCCATGTTACTCCCTCCATACATCTCACCCTCTCCTGACCTCTCCCCCTGTCCATAAGTCTGTTCTCTATGTCTGTTTCTCCTTTGCTGCCCTGCAAATAAATTCTTCAGTACCATTTTTTTCCAGATTCTGTGTATGTGATTAGTATACAATATTTATCTTTCTCTTTCTGACTTAACTTCACTCTGTATAATAGGCTCTAGGTTCATCCATCTCATCAGAACTGACTCAAATGCCTTCCTTTTGATGGCTGAGTAATATTCCATTGTGTGTATGTACCACAACTTCTTTATCCATTCATCTGTTGATGGACATCTAGATTGCTTCCATGTTCTAGCTATTATAAATAGTGCTGCAATGAACAATGGGATTCATGTGTCTTTTGCAATTTTGGTTTCCTCAGGGTATATGCCTAGGTTTGGGATTGCTGGGTCATATGGTGCTTTTATTCCTAGTTTTTTAAAGAATCTCCATACCAAAAAAAAAAAAAAATCTCCATACCATCTTCCATAGTGGTTGTGTCAGTTTACATTCCCACCAACAGTGCAAGACTGTTCCCTTTTCTCCACACCCTCTCCAGCATTTATTGTTTGTAGACTTTTGGATGATGGCCATTCTGACTGGTGTGAGGTGATATCTCATTGTAGTTTTGATTTGTATTTCTCTCACAATGAACGATGTGTTTGTTATCTGTCTGTATGTCTTCTTTGGAGAAATGTCTGCCTAGGTCTTTTTCCCACTTTTTGATTGGGTTGTTTGTTTTTCTAGTATTGAATTGTATGAGCTGCTTGTATATTTTGGAAATTAATCCTTTGTCAGTTTTTCATTTGCTATTATTTTCTCCCATTCTGAGGGTTGTCTTTTCACCTTGCTGATAGTTTCCTTTGCTGTGCAAAAGCTGTTAAGTTTAATCAGGTCCCACTTGTTTACCTTTGTTTTTATTTCCATTACTCTAGGAGTGGGTCATCGGAGAAGGCAGTGGCACCCCACTCCAGTACTCTTGCCTGGAAAATCCCATGGATGGAGGAGCCTGGTAGGCTGCAGTCCATGGAGTTGCGAAAAGTCGGACACAGCTGAGCAACTTCACTTTCACTTTTCACTTTCATGCATTGGAGGAGGAAATGGCAACCCACTCCAGTATTCTTGCCTGGAGAATCCCAGGGATGGGGGAGCCTGGTGGGCTGCCATCTATGGGGTTGCACAGAGTCAGACATGACTGAAGCGACTTAGCAGCAGCAGCAACTGGAGTGGGTGATAGAGGATCTTGCTTTGATTTATGTCATCGAGTGTTCTGCCTGTGTTTTCCTCTGAGTTTTCTAGTTTCTGGCCTTACATTTAGGTCTTTAATCCATTTTGAGTTTATCTTTGTGTATGGTGTTAGGAAGTGTTCTAATTTCATTCTTTTACATGTAGCTGTCCAGTTTTTCCAGCACCATTTATTGAAAAGGCTGTCTTTGCCCCACGATATATTCTTGCCTCCTTTGTCAAAAATAAGTTACCCATAGGTGCATGGGTTTATTTCTGGGCTTTTTATCTTGTTCCATTGGTCTATATTTCTGTTTTTGTGCCAGTACCACGCTGTCTTGATGACTGTAGCTTTGTAGTCTAATCTGAAGTCAGGAAGGTTGATTCCTCCAACTCCATTCTTCTTTCTCACCACTGCTTTGGCTATTCAGGGTCTTTTGTGTTTCCATATGAAATGTGAATTTTTTTTTTCCTAGTTCTGTGAAAAATGCCTTTGGTAGTTTGATAGGGATTGCATTGAATCTGTAGATTGCGTTTGGTAGTATAGTCATTTTCCCAATATTGATTCTTCCTACCCAGGATCATGGAATATCTCTCCATCTGTTTATGTCATCTTTGATTTCTTTCATCAGTGTCTTATAAGTTTCTGTGTACAATTCTTTTGTCTCCTTAGGTAAGTTTATTCCTAGATATTTTATTCTTTTTTGTTGCAATGGTGAATGGGATTGACTCCTTAATTTCTTTTTCTGATTTTTTATTGTTAGTATATAGAAATGCAAGTGATTTCTGTGTATTGATTTTGTATCCTGTCACTTTGCTAAATTCACTGATTAGCTCTAGTAATTTTCTGATTGTATCTTTAGGATTTTCTACATACAGTATGTCATCTGCAAACAGTGAGAGCTTTACTTCTTTTCTGATCCGGATTCCTTTTGTTTCTTTCTCTTCTCTGATGTTACTTGTTGCTTTTAATATTCTTTCTTTGTGTTTAATCTTTGTTAGATTGATTAGTATGTGTCTTGGCGTGTTTCTCCTTGGGTTTATCCTGTATGGGACTCTTTGTGCCTTTTGGACTTGATTGACTATTTCCTTTTCCATGTTGGGGAAATTTTCGACTATAATCTCTTCAAAAATTTTCTCATACCCTTTCTTTTTCTCTTCTTCTGGGACCCTTATAATTTGAATGTTGGTTTGTTTGATATTGTCCCAGAGGTCTCTGAGACTATCCTCAGTTCTTTTCATTCTTTTTACTTCATTCAACTCTTCAGAAGTTATTTCCACCATTTTGTCTTCCAATTCACTGATTTGTTCCTCTGCTTCAGATATTCTGCTATTGATTCCTTCTAGAGTATTTTTAATTTCAGCAATTGTGTTGTTTGTCTGTGTATGTTTATTCTTTTAAATCTTCTAGGTCTTTGTTATTTCTTGCGTTTTCTCCATTTTGCTTTCAAGGTTTTTGACCATCTTTGCTATCATCATTCTGAACTCTTTTTTGGGTAGTTTGCCTGTTTCCTCTTCACTTACTTGGACTTCTGTGTTTCTAGTTTGTTCCTTCATCTGTGCAGTATTTCTCTGCCTTTTCTTTTTTTTAAAACTTACTGAGGTCTCCTTTTCCCAGGCTTCAGGGTTGAATTCTTTCTTCCTTTTGGTTTCTTCCCCCCTAAGACTGGTGCAGTAGTTTGTGTAAGCTTCGTATAGGGTGAGATTTATGCTGAGTTTTTTGTGTTTTTCATCTTAAGGGTGAGGCTGAGTGAGGTGGTAATCCTTTCTGCTGATGACTGGGTTTGTATTTGTTTTGTTCGTTGTTTAGATGAGGTGTCCTGCACAGGGTGCTACTGGTGGTTGGGTGACGCTGGGTCTTGTGTTCAAGTGGTTTCATTTGTGTGAGTTCTCACTATTTGATACTCCCTATGGTTAGTTCTCTGGTGGTCTAGGGTCTTGGAGTCAGTGCTCCCACTCCAAAGGTTCAGGGCTTGATCCCTGGTCAGGAAGGAAAATTCCACAAGTGGTTAGTTATGGCACTGAGATTAAAACAAATACCCAAAAGTGAGAAAACAAAGATGAACCCCAAACAAATGGCAGGTACAAAATCAGGCAAATGATAATTAAAATAATGGAATATACACATATATATATACATCCATAAGCAAAATCAAAACAGTCCAACAAAAATAAGGTACAGTAGATTGACCCGGCAAATAAAGGAAACCAAAAATTATATCTACCAGTTAAGAACAAAAGTAACTAAAGCACAAACTGGAAAACAAAACTAAAGCAAGGTGCCAAGTGGGGAATAAAGCAGTGAGAACAAAACTAACACATGAGAGGAAAGGAAAGAAAGAAAAGAAAGAATAGACATGCAAAGTTAAATGAAAGTAGATAAAGGAGATTTTTATAACATTAAGATTAACTGCAAGGGGAGAAGAACAGTAGGAAAAGCAAACAAAGAAATATAGAAAAAATAATAAGTTTTAAAAATTAAGGATTAAAATTAAAAAAAGAAGAAAAAAGAAGAGGAAAGAAAAGGGAAACTCCACAGAACTGCAAAAGACAACGTAGAGGCAGAGGTTTGTAACAACAAGAAATAGTTTGATTGGAAAAAAAAAAAAACCTCAAAAGCTTAATTAAATTTCACAGTCCCAATAAAATCGACAACTACAACAGAGTTGGGGGTGGGAGAAGAAGTAAAGAAAAAAAAAAAATCCAAAAGAAACTACAGAACAAATCAAAACATGAGAATAATAAGCGTTTCTCTTGAGTCACTGCTGTCAGCGCCCTTCCCCTCGCTGGGAGGCTCAGCCCCCCTCGCCTCCCTAGGATGCCCTCCAACGCTGTGCCGGCCTCGGGACCTGCCGTGGGGCAGCTCAGCTTCTCATCTGGTCCTCCTCCTGCGTGTTCTTGCCTCCAGTGTCCACAGCGATCAGAACTAGTGCATTTTCTTTTGTGGGAGTGCCCGGTGTCCTTTTATGTATTCTGCAGACACAGGGTCTGCCTGGTTGATCGTCTGGATTTAATCTGCAGCTTGTACAGCTCATGGGGAGGTTTTGGGTCTTCTTCCTTAGGCACACTGCCTCCGGGTCCTCCACTGGGGTTTGCTCCTGAGGCTGCCCTGGAGGACTTGGGTTCGCCCCTGTGAGGGCCAGGTGTGGAGGTGGTGCAGCTGCTTGGGTCGCAGGGGCTCTGGCAGCACCAGGGGAGTTGGCAGCTAGGGCAGCAGGAAATACAGTGCTCTAGAAGGGTATGGCAACCAGTATTGGCCAATACACTCCAGTATTTTTGCCTGGGGAGCCCCCCTCCCTGACAGAGAAGCCTGGCAGGCCACAGTCCACAGGGTCACAGAGAGATGGACACGACTGTAGTGACCCTGCATGCGTAGATGCAAGACTCTTCCTTTTTTGCCCGTGGCAGCTCTGCCCCAGTGAGGCCTAAGCATGAAGGTGGCGCAACTGCTGGGCCGTGGGGACCCCAGCGGCGCCAGGTGTAGAGGGACATGGACTCCTCAGCTGCAGGAGGGATGGCCCTTTCACAGTCTTTCTTGAGCCTTGTGTAGCTGGTGATGAGACGGCCTCTTTGGCTGGTCTTTCTCCATAGCTCTTCCTGTTCGGGCACTTAGAGGGCTCCCTTACCTGGGGTGCTCCTCTGTTGTTTGGCGTGTCGGGCACATAGAGGGGCCCCCTGGCTGGGGTCCTCCTCTGTAGTTCAGCGCGTCAGTCACTTAAGGCAGCACCCTGGGGGGGTCCTACTCTGTAGTTTGGTGCATCAGGTGCTTGACAGGCCAGCCTGTCTATTGTTCAGCTGCTGATGCTGGCATGTGGGGAGAGCGAGACTATGGTGATGGCTACACCCCCTACGCGTGACTCAGCAGTATCCCTTTGCTTCCATGGCTGCCTGGCTTTCCTCCACAGGCATTTCCCACCACAGTCTCCTCCCTCACATCCACTCAGTCCGTCTCGCCAAAGTCAACAGCAGCCCTCCCCCTGGGATTGCTCCACAATCCCTAAGGTTCAGCTCCCAGCCACTGTACCTTCTAGGGGACCTGCATCCCTGTCTGGGGTATGTATGGCTGCGGCAAGGACTGTATGATTCTTATTCCATTTAGGCTGCCATAGATCAGCTGTTTCACTCTCAGCCTTAAATATTTCTCCTCTGACTCAGACAGTTGCCCCAATGTGGGGATTGGACCCCTGCTTCAGTTCCCCCACCCACCGAAGGCAGGTCCAGTCCTAGTAACACTCCTGTTTTTCCCCCTAGTTCCTTAATCCTACCGAGTTTTGCGTGGTTCTGTATATTCTTTTCCGCTGGTCAGGTTCTCCTATCCGCTGTTAGCTGGTGTTCTGCATGCACTTCTGTGTCTGAAGGTGTGTTCCTGATGTATCCATGGAGAGCGATGTACTCCACGTCCACCAACTCCTCCACCATCTTGTTCTCAGCTGCATCATCTCTTATGTCCATGCACTTGCAGAATCTTCTCAGCTTTCCCACAAGTGAGCGTATCCTCAGTGAAGAAACAATGTTGGATATTGCAAACTTCCCTTCTATATCTCATAGATTGTGCTTGTTTCTCTGAGTGTCCAGAAGTCTCTGACGGAGGCGTGGGTTGGCAGTGGCCTTCTGCAGGGTTGGGGGCACTGAGTCTGTAATCTTCTTAAAAATGGTATTTTATGGTTGGTTGTGTCCTGTGAATTTGTTTTTGTTTAGTCGCTAAGTGGTGTCTGATTCTTTTGCGACCTCATGGACTTTTGTTTGCCAGATTCCTCTGTCCATGGAATTTCTCAGGCAAGAGTACTGGAGTGGGTTGCCATTTCCTTCTCCAGGGATCTTCCTGGCCCAGGGATCAAACTTGCATCTCCTATATTGTCAGGTGGATTCTTTACCATTGAGCCACCAGTTGTTTAGTTTCTAGAATCAGTTATTAACTCTTGAACAAGAGATTGTTTGGGCATCTAGTGGTCTTCCTGTGGAAGTGGAAAGCAGATCTATATGCTTGGTAACATTTAAAGTCAAGGATTAAATTCAAGAAATGTTTGATGATCAGATTCTTTTTTAAAAGTCCCATCAGTGGACGAAAAATCATTGAAATACCTGATTTTTTAGCAATAAATCTTTTTAGTTTTTAGCACCAGTATTTTCCACAAAAAGGAGAGACTCTTTCTCTTTCTTCCTCCCTCTATCCCCAAAATAACCTGTCTTACTAAATTGAGAAATCACTTGGCAAATGAAAAGGAAGTGCTCCTTGAAAGCAGGAATTTATCTTATTCCCACTTTTGAATTGTGGTGTCTGTTTTAAAGCACAGGTACTATAGAAAGTACTCGGGTGACTGTCACTAAGGAAAGGTTAATGTGTGCTGTGCTGTCTCCTGTAGAGCAGGGAAATGTGCCTGACACAGGAGCTTGCTTTCAAATAGGTTAACTCAGAGAGCTTCTGCATTGAGAGGGATTTAATTCTGAAAATCAGAAGAAACCTTAGAGATATTGTAGCCACAGAAATGGAGGCGCAGAGCATTTGAATAGCCCATGCAGGCCACGCGGCTGGTTATGTAGTGGCAAAGCTGGCGTTGTAGCCAGAGCTCCTTCCTTGTAGCCCTCCCTGCGCAGTGCTTGAGGGGTGGGATGGAGCCCGCTCACAAATTTACCTATGTGCATTTCACCTGCTAACTCTGTATTACTACCTCATAGAGCAGGGCTGGCAAGAAGAGAAACTTTATGTAATGATGTTTTTTAATCACTTCATATGTTCACTGTACATTAAGCTCCTGAAAGGTAACCTGCCTACATTGTGGCTTTGACTGCATTTCACTCTATTTAGTCTGTAGTCATCTTTGCACTGTTCATTCCTAATTAGTTAAAAATACCCAGTTTTAGATCCTCTTGAATTAGGAAAAGGACATTTTACATTTGCAAGTAAATGTCTGTCTTTAGCTTTTTGTTGTTAATTTCCAGTTCCCTTGCAGTTTGGCTAGCAGATTTGGCTTGTGTTGGTTTTTCTTTTGGACTGTGTTGAGATTTTCTTCATGGTCTAGTAATACATGATTAGTGTTTGTGAATATTCAAATATATCTTCGGAAAGAATGTATATTGTCTGTTAATTTATATATATAAATATGTGTATATATACATTTTCTGTTATATATAATGCGACTTATTAATGAGTCTTTCAAATGCTTTGTTCTTGTTTTTTACCTGCTTCGTATTTTGATTTCTCAGAAAGATTTTGCTATGGTCTCAATGTGTTCCCTTACCCCCAGATTCTTACATAGAAATCTATAGCCCCCAAGGTGATGGTATTAGGAGGTGATTAGGTCCTGAGGGCAAACCTTCCATGAGTGGGATTAGTGCCCCTGTAAAAGAGACACTGGAAAGCTTCTTTGACCCCTTCTGCCATATGAGTATGCAAGGTCTGCCCCTGGGAAGAGGGTCCTCACCTGAAAGTGCTAGCACCCTGATTTCTGACTTCCAGCCTCCAAAGCTGTGAGGAATAAATTTCTGTTGTTTATAAGCTGCCCATTGATCAGAAGTACCCATTGGTATTTTGTTACAACAACCGTACTATACCACGATTTGTTAAAGCTTCCCTCAGTGAATTTGCCAAGTTTTGTGATATTTTTATCAGAGCTGTTGTTGGTGGATACATAAAATGTATTATTTCTGTCTTCTTAGTGGATTGTTAATTTATTATGAAATAGTCCTTTCTGTCCTGTTTATTGCTTTGTTTACATTAAGTTGTACTATGAAACTAGTGCTGATATATCTATTTCTTTTGGTATATCTTTCTTCTTCATAACTTCTTTGCATCAGTGAAACTTAGATCCAGCCTAATGACCTTGTAACAACTTCTGTCCCTTTAGTCTGCTGACATCTCACCCCCCGTTTCGTCTTACCTTTATACCACTCAAGTGTTGCTGGTTGGTTTGTGGTCTGCCTCCCACTTTGAGAGTTGGCTTCAGGAGAGCAGACCTGATGCTTGGTCCCTTCCCTCCACCCCCATCTCCGTCTTAAACACCTCACAGAGTCCTGGCACACAGTGAGCATTTTATGAATGTTGAATGAATGAATGGAGTAACGGTTAGCATAAAAAGCAGTCAGTCGGGGTCCTTCATGAGGTTGGGGGGCATTGTTATGTTTAAAGAGTGGTTTTGGAGGGAGTGCAGTTGTTGGCCATGGGGACTATGCAGAGACCCCACAGTGGGTGGCTAGGGTCGCTGTCGAAGGGAGGACTCAGGCTGGGCTGGGCTATCGGTGTGGGCGTTGGAGCCCCTGAGAAAGGTCGCAGAAGTTGTTTGGCTTTCAGCGCAGGACGGTGACGGGCACACTCACTCATGGCTGCTGGGCTCCCTGCGCCTTGTGTGTCAGGCTGCCTGCGGCCCGTGGCTTCGGAGGAGCTCCCAGATGGGAGGCTTTAATGTTCCCGGTTCTGCTTTCTTCTCGGAACGAGTGAGGTGTTGCTCTGTTGCCTTCTGGCGTGGGATGTGACTGTGGAAAAGTCTGAGGCCAGCCTGACTCCTTTTCTTTCTTGTGGGATTTGCTTTTTCTGCCTACATGCTTGAGGAGATCTTTATTTATAGCCTGTCTTTTTCTTTCTTTTGAATTGAGAGCAGGGTATGTGAAAGAAGACAAAATGCAGCTACATTAGGTAATTGACCCATGAGCCCCCTTAAACCTTAAAGTGACTAGAGCTCTAGTGTTTCTATATTTATTTATTTACTTGTCTGAGGCTCCTGGGCATCTGCAGAGTACACACTATTCTAGGTGTGGGCTCCGTCTTCCTGCAGTAACTTAGCTCTCTAAGCCTCCCCGAGACAGGCTCTGATTGTGGCCTAAAGCCCAAACTACTGTGAACCAGAAATTGTATTTCAACCAAGTACAACTGATGTGACTCCGTTCTAGAATTAATCCCTTCACTCTGTCTGCTAAGGCTCCCCAATGTTGCAATCTGATTTTTCTCTGACTGACCTTTGAATAGTCAAATACCTTCTGAAGTTGCACTCACTTGGGTTTAGAATCTAGGACTTAAAAGCCTAGAAGTTCTTTCGGGGCTGAGAGGAAGGAGGGAGTAGTTGATGGAGCTTTGAAGTCAGCGCCCCCAAGGTCAGGTCTCAGAAGTGCCTCTGATTAGTTTGATTCTGCCCAAGTTGCTTGGCATCATGGGGTCCTGCTTGGATGTTGTGAAGACTGCAGATAATATTTGTAACCTATGTTGCATACTACCTGCCATAGAGATGTTTAAGTGATAGTAATTTTTATTGGTTATTTTGTTAATTTGTGTTGCTGTTGCATATTGAGTTTTAAGAAGTTTTAAATTTAGACATGTTAAATCTACTTAGTGCTACTTCTGGATGGCTAGTTGTATATGTTAGTGCTTTTCCTTGATGTAAGCAAATTTTTATAGTCAAACTGTAGTTTGTCACCCTATGTTAATTGGGATTAAACTTTGAGATGGCTTAATAGTTGTCTCGCTCCCTGTTGCATCACCCAAGTACTTGGGGATCCTAAGCTTAGAGCTTCGGTAAAGTGGCCTCTTTTATCTCCAGTAATCTTTCTTCAGCCCTTCTCAGAACAGCAGCACTTTCAAGTTAGTCTTGAATGTAGTGTTAAATCATCGACTGCAGCAGCAGGGGTAATCTTAAGTATGACTCTTGATGAGTTAGGTCATCATAGAAGCCAAAGGAGGATAGTTGGCTGGTGTGTCTTGGTCTGGATCCTCCTCTCTCCAACTTTACAAGACTAGTTATTCAGAATGTTTCTAGCTGCCACCCTGATATTCATCCTTGGCCTTCCAGTCTGAGCATATTTCCTATTGTGCTAATATAAAAGATGGTTAATTTTTTTATGCCTAGCACTTTGCTAAGTATTTTTATTGTCATTATCTCAGTTGATCCTTAGAACAGCCTAGTGAAGGATCTTCTTTCCATACATGGAAAAGAAACCCCCGAAGTCTGCAGAGTTGAAGAGACTTGCTCCAGACCACGTGGTTTAGTGGAATGACCCAGCTCACCAATATACAGTGGTGTTGACACAAGATTTTGTGTTGTCCACACTGCCTGAGAGGGCTTCTGTTTCAAATGATGTAAAATAAAATCCTGTGTGGGGGGTGTTTTTTCTTGGTGGGGAGGGTGAAATTCACATAAAATTAACCATTTCAGAGATCAGTTCAACAGCATGTAGTACATTCAGCAGTATTGAGCAACCGTTACCTCTACCAGTTCCAGAACTTTTTCATCACCCTGAAAGAAAACCTGCACCCATTAAGCTATCACTTCCACCCCCTAGTCCCTGACAGACATCACTTTTCACTGTCTCATTTACCTCTTCTGAATATTTTATTCAAATGTGATCTTTTTGTCTTGTTTCTTTCACTTAACAATGTTCTCAAGGTTCATCCACATTGTAGCATTGTTTCATTCCTTTTTATGCCTAAATTCTATTCCATTGTATGGATTTGCCACTTTTTCCTTAAACATTTATCTGTTGATGGATGTTTGAGCTATTTCTGCATTTTGGTAGAAATAGTGAATAGTGCTGCCGTGAACATGCATGTACATGTTTTTAATCTATTTCAAAGCAATTAATGCTCCTACGTATTTACCCAGGAAACCAAACCTCACATCCTTGAAAAGATTTGTATAAGAATGTTTATTTATAACAGCTTTGTTTAATAGTCCAAAATTGGAAGTATTTCGAATCCTTATCTGGGTCTTTGTTATATGGTATGTATACTCATTGAAATGAAATCTATTTAATTTCACTATACATGGGTTTCATTTTTTTTTTTCTTAAAGAGAAAGCAAATGGGGCAACCTGGGAACATTAATTTCAAAATAAATTCTGGCTGCTGTAACAAAGTACCACAGACTGGCTTATGAACAACAGAAATGTATTTGTTATAGTTCTGGAGGCTGGAAGTACAAGATTAAGGCGCCAGCATGGTTCTGTTTTAATGAGGGTCCTCTTCCAGGTTCATCAGTTCAGTTCAGTCGCACAGTCATGTCCAACTCTCCAACCCCATTAACTGCAGCACGCCAGGCCTCCCTGTCCATCACCAACTCCTGGAGCATACCCAAACCCATGTCCATTGAGTCGGTGATGCCATCCAACCATCTCATCCTCTGTCGTCCCCTTCTCCTCCTGCCCTCAATCCTTCCCAGCATCAGGGTCCTTTCAAATGAGTCAGCTCTTTGCATCAGGTGGCCACACTATTGGAGTTTCAGCTTCAACATCAGTCCTTCCAATGAACACCCAGGACTGATCTCCTTTAGGATGGACTGGTTGGATCTCTTTGCAGTCCAAGGGACTCTCAAGAGTCTTCTCCAACACCACAGTTCAAAACCATCAATTCTTCGGTGCTCAGCTTTCTTCACTGTCCAACTCTCACATCCACACATAACCACTGGAAAAACCATAGCCTTGACCAGATGGACCTTTGTTGGCAAAGTAATGTCTCTGCTTGTTAATATGCTGCCTAGGTTGGTATTAACTTTCCTTCCAAGGAATAAGTGTCTTTTAATTTCATGACTGCAGTCACCATCTGCAGTGATTTTGGAGCTCCCAAAAATAAAGTCAGCGTTTCCACTGTTTCCCCGTATATTTGCCATGAAGTGACGGGACTGGATGCCATGATCTTCGTTTTCTGAATGTTGAGCTTTAAGCCAACTTTTTCACTCTCTTCTTTCACTTTCATCAAGAGACTCTTTAGTTCTTTTTCACTTTCTGCCATAAGGGTGGTGTCATCTGCATATCTGAGGTTATTGATATTTCTCCCAGCAATCTTGACTCCAGCTTGTGCTTCATCTAGCCCAGCGTTTCTCACGATGTACTCTGCATATAAGTTAAATAAGCAGGGTGACCATATACAGCCTTGACGTACTCTTTTTCCTATTTGGAACCAGTCTGTTGTTCCCATGTCCAGTTCTAACTGTTGCTTCCTGACCTGCATATAGGTTTCTCAAGAGGCAGGTCAGATGGTCTGGTATTCCCATCTCTTTCAGAATTTTCCACAGTTTATTGTGATAAACACAGTCAAAGGCTTTGGTGTAGTCAATAAAGCAGAAATAGATGTTTTTCTGGAACTCTCTTGCTTTTTCGATGATCCATCGGATGTTGGCAATTTGATCTCTGGTTCTTCTGCCTTTTCTAAAACCAGATTGAACATCTGGAAGTTCACGGTTCACGTACTGTTGAATCCTGGCTTGGAGAATTTTGAGCATTACTTTACTAGTGTGTGAGATGAGTACAATTGTGTGGTAGTTGGAGCATTCTTTGGCATTGCCTTTCTTTGGGATTGAGATGAAGACTGACTTTTCCAGTCCTATGGCCACTGCTGAGTTTTCCAAATTTGCTGACATATTGAGTGTGGCACTTTCACAGCATCATCTTTCAGGATTTGAAATAGCTCAACTGGAATTCCATCACCTCCACTAGCTTTGTTCCTAGTGATGCTTCGTAAGGACAACCTGACTTTGCATTCCAGGATGTCTGGCTCTAGGTGAGGGATCACACCATTGTGATTATCAGGGTCATGAGATCTTTTTTGTACAGTTCTTCTGTGTATTCTTGCCACCTCTTCTTAATATCTTCTGCTTCTGTTAGGTCCATACCATTTCTGTCCTTTATTGAATCCATCTTTGCATGAAATGTTCCCTTGGTATCTCTAATTTTCTTGGAGAGATCTCAGTCTTTCCCATTCTATTGTTTTCCTCTATTTCTTTGCACTAATCGCTGAGGAATGCTTTCTTATCTCTCCTTGCTATTCTTCGGAACTCTGCATTCAAATGGGAATATCTTTCCTTTTCTCCTTTGCTTTTCACTTCTCTTCATTTCACAGCTATTTGTAAGGCCTCCTCAGACAGCCATTTTGCTTTTTTGCATTCCTTTTTCTTGGGGATGGTCTTGATCCTTGTCTCCTGTACAAGGTCACAAACCTCTGTCCATAGTTCATCAGGCACTCTGTCTGTCAGATCTAGTCCCTTAAATCTATTTCTCACTTCTACTGTATATTCAGAAGGGATTTGATTTGGTCATACCTGAATGGTCTAGTGGTTTTCCCTACTTTCTTCAAGTCTGAATTTGGCAGTAAGGAGTTCATGATCTGAGCCACAGTCAGCTCCCGATCTTGTCTTTGCTGACTGTATAGAGCTTCTCCATCTTTGGCTGCGAAGAATATAATCAGTCTGATTTTGGTGTTGACCATCTGGTGAGGTCAATGTGTAGAGTCTTCTCTTGTGTTGTTGGAAGAGGGTGTTTGCTATGACCAGGGCGTTCTCTTGGCAAAACTCTTATTAGCCTTTGCCCTTCTTCATTCTATACTTCAAGGCCAAATTTGCTTGTTACTCCAGGTGTTTCTTGACTTCCTACTTTTGCATTCCAGTCCCCTATAATGTAAAGGGCATCTTTTTTGGATGTTAGTTCTAAAAGGTCTTGTAAGTCTTCATAGAACTGTTCAACTTCAGCTTCTTCAGCATTACTGGTCGGGGCACAGACTCTTGGTTCATAGTGGAAGCTTTATCCTTGTGTCCTCACATGATGGAAGGGACAAGGGGGCTCCCTGGGGTGTACCAATCCCATTCATGAGGGCTCCACGCTGATGACCTGATCATGCCCCAAGGGCCCCCGTCTACTGATCCTGTCACTTTTTGGGGTTAGAGTTTCAATGTAATTTTGGGGAGATATAAACATAGCCTGTATTAATACAGGGGGGCAAAGGTGGAAACAGATTGGTTGGCAGTGGCTTGGCTCAAGATGGTATCACTGGAGCTGGTGTTTAGATTCTGTATCTATTTTGAAGGTAGAGCTAATTGGGTCTACTGATGGATACAGTGGTGGATATGAGGAAAAGAAAGTTGTCAGGGGTGGTGTTGAGGTTTTGGATGAGGTAAAGTTGCTATATACTGAGCTGAGAAAGACTCTGAGGAGCAGGCTTAAAGGGAAGTCAGAAATATGGTTTGGGACTTGCAGAGGTACCTGCTTGAAACTTAAAAGAGAAGCTGTTGAGTAGGTAGTTATAATCTAGGAGACAGCAGCAGTTCAGGGCTCTGATCCAAGCTTGAATGTAAAATTTGGAGTTCTCAGCACAATTGGTGGTTCAGATCCTGCGACTGAGTGACTTTCCCAAGGGAATATAGACAGGGAGGCCTGAGTACTGAACCCTGGGTCACCTCTAACTTTTAGGGTTATGTCATGTATGGATGTGAGAGTTGGACCATAAAGAAGGCTGAGTGCTGAAGAATTGATGCTTTCAAATTGTGGTGCTGGAGGAGACTCTTGAGAGTCCCTTGGTCAGCAAGGGGATTAAGCCAGTCAATCCTAAAGGAAATAAACCCTGAATATTCATTGGAAGGACTGAGCTGAAGCTGAGGCTCCAATACTTTGGTCACCTGATGCAAAGAGGTGACTCATTGGAAAAGACGCTGATGCTGAAAAGATTGAGGGCAGGAGGAAAAGGGGGGCAATAGAGAATGAGATGACTGGATGTCATCACTGATTCAATAGATATGAGTTTGAGCAAATTCTGGGAGATAGCCTGGACTGCTGCAGTCCATGGGTTCCCAAAGAGTCGGACACAACTTAGCCACTGAACTGAACTGGGCAAGAAGAATCTGGCAGTGAGCAGTGAGAAGGCCTGGCCAGTAGGGTGAAGGAAAACCAGAATACTCTGGTGTCTTGAAAGTCAAGTGTGGGAAGTGTTCATGGGTAAAGATTCATCATCTTGGTTGAGTAATGTGAAGACCAAGAATCGGCTGTTAAATTTAGTCATGTAAGGATTACTGAGAGCTGACTGTGAGACTGGAGGCTGACCATGGCTCAGGTCATGAGCTCCTTACTGCCATACTCAGACTTAAACTGAAGAAAGTAGGGAAAACCGCTAGACCATTTAGGTATCACCTACCTACATCAAATCCCTTACAGTTGAGTGCCTAAAGAACTATGGACAGAGGTTTGTGACATTGTACGGGAGGCAGCAATCAAAACCATCCCCAAGAAAAAGGAATGCAAAAAGGCAAAATGGTTGTCAGAGGAGGCCTTACAAATAGCTGTGAAAAGAAGATAAGCAAAAAACAGAAGAGAAAAGGAAAGATATTCCCATTTGAATGCAGAGTTCCGAAGAATAGCAAGGAGAGATTTTTTTAAGAAAGCCTTCCTCAGCGATCAGTGCAAAGAAATAGAGGAAAACAATAGAATGGGAAAGACTAGAGATCTCTTCAAAAAAATTAGAGATACCAAGGGAACATTTCATGCAAAGATGGATTCAATAAAAGACAGAAATGGTATGGACCTAACAGAAGCAGAAGATATTAAGAAGAGGTGGCAAGAATACACAGAAGAACTGTACAAAAAAGATCTCATGACCCTGATAATCATGATGGTGTGATCCCTCACCTAGAGCCAGACATCCTGGAATGCAAAGTCAGGTTGTCCTTAGGAAGCATCACTAGGAACAAAGCTAGTGGAGGTGATGGAATTCCAGTTGAGCTATTTCAAATCCTGAAAGATGATGCTGTGAAAGTGCCACACTCAATATGTCAGCAAATTTGGAAAACTCAGCAGTGGCCATAGGACTGGAAAAGTGAGTCTTCATCTCAATCCCAAAGAATGCTGAAACTACCGCACATTGCACTCATCTTGCATGTTAGCAAAGTAATGCTCAAAATTCTCCAAGCCAGGTTTCAACAGTACATGAACCAAGGAATTCCAGATGTTCAAGCTGGATTTAGAAAAGGCAGTGAACCAGAGATCAAATTGCCAACATCCGTTGGATCAGTGAAAAAGCAAGAGAGTTCCAGAAAAGCATCTACTTTTGTTTTATTGATTACACAAAGCCTTTGACTGTGGATCACAGTAAACTGGAAAATCCTTCAAGAGATGGAAGAATGACCTGACCTGCCTCCTGAGAAATCTGTATGCAGGTCAAAAAGCAACAGTTAGGAGCAGACATGGAACAACAGACTGGTTCCAAATAGGAAAAGGAGTACGTCACTGTATATTGTCACCCTGCTTATTTAACTTACATGCAGAGTACCTCATGAGAAACGCTGGGCTGGAAGAAGCACAAGCTGGAATGAGATTGCCGGGAGAAATATCAATAACCTCAGATATGCAGATGATACCACCGTTATGGCAGAAAGTGAAGAGGAACTTAAGAGCCTTTGGAAAGAGGAGAGTGAAAAAGTTGGCTTAAAACTCAACATTGAAAAAACAAAGATCATGGCTACCCGTCCCATCACTTTATGGCAAATAGATGGGGAAACAATGGAAACCATGACAAACTTTATTTTCTTGGGCTCCAGAACCACTGCAGATGGTGATTACAGCCATGAAATTGAAAGATGCTTGCTCCTTGGAAGAAAAGTTATGACGAACCTAGACAGCATACTAAAAAGCAGAGACATTACTTTGCCAACAAAGGTTTCTCTGGTAGTCATGTATGGATATGAGAGTTGGAGTATAAAGAAAGCTGAACGCTGAAGAATTGATGGTTTTTAACTGTGCTGTTGAGGAAGACTCTTGAGAGTCCCCTTGGACTGTGAGGAGATCAAACCAGTCAATCCTAAAGGAAATCTGTCCTGGGTGTTCATTGGAAGGACTGATGTTGACGCTGAAACTCCAATACTTTGGCCACCTGGTGCAAAGAACTGTTATTGGAAAGACCCTGATGCTGGAAAAGATTGAAGGCAGGAGGAAAAGGGGATGACAGATGATGAGATGGTTGGATGTCCATCACCTACTCGATGGACATCAGTTTGAGTAAACTCTGGGAGTTGGTGATGGACAGGGAGGCCTGGCGTGCTGCAGTTCATGGGGTCGCAAAGAATTGGACACAACTGAGCGACTGAGCTGAACTGAACTGAAGGATTATTGATGACCTTGATGAGAAGTTTCTGTGGTATGTTGTGGGTGAGCACCTGATGTGTAGGCTAAGGAGAGTGCATGAGAATCCCTCAGTCGTGTCTGACTCTTTGTGATTCCATGAACTACACAGTCCATGGAATTCTCCAGGCCAGAATACTGGAGTGGGTTGCCATTCCGTTCTCCAGGGGGTCTTCCCAACCCAGTGATCGAACCCAGGTCTCCTGCATTGCAGGTGGATTCTTTACCAGCTGAGCCACAAGGGAGGCCCAGGAGAAGATGGGAGAAAGATGACTGAATAGGTGTGTGTAATGGGGAAAATTCCAGGCTGTTTGTCTGCTTATAAACATGCTCCACAGAGAGAAAAGGTGATGAAGCAGGAGGGGGGGTAGCTAGAGCTAGAGCTGCAGCCTTGATTTTTTAAAAGAAGGGAAAAGGTCAAAGACTGCAGTGAGGAAATGCCAATTAATCCAGACCAGTGGAGTCAGAGGAGCATATATGGGTAAGCTGCAAGTCAGTGGGTACAGGATGAGGTTAGATCCCATGGATCTGTTGGTTTCTGTTTGCTGAACGAAACAGGAAGTAACAGTTATCACCTTAAAGTGAGGATTGGGGAAGAAAGATCTTCAGGGTTACAGAGGGTGAGTGGTGTGAAATCATTATCTGGGAAAGTGGAAACTCAGTGGACTGAGGAAATGTAGTTTGATTAGGAGGTGGCTGAAAGGGGCTGTTTGTAGTTAGTGGTGGAGATTTGGCATGAAGTAGGCAGCAAGTTGGATATGAATGTTGGGTTTTTGCTAGTTGTGGTACCATGAGATGAGAGGAGCGAGGGGCAAGAATGTATCCTTAGGGAGTGGTGGACTGTGAGACTGGGATGTGAGGATCAGGACAGGGAAGGAATAACAAAAAAGTGGTAGGATCAATGAGTTGAAGGATCCGTTATGGTTGAGGAATTGTTGGAGCTGGCATCTCCAGGAGGTAAGCAACAGTCAGGACGACTACTCTGGAAGATTAGGTGGTGGGTGAATAGGATGCTTAAAATTGAGACAGTTGAAAGGTTGCACTTGTTTGGTAATTAGAGTTTGATTAATAAACTCAGTAGTTTGTTTCCATCCTTTGCATATTTGCCAGTTTTAATAGGACAAACTCAATAAAACATTTAGATCTCTCTTATATATTAACTTCATTCTGGCTAATTGGTCCCGTATTAATTGGTACAGGGTATAGGCTTTAATGATTGCTTAACTCATATTTTTTTCTTTCCCCCATTGGTATATCAAACATCAGTCATCTTGTGTAAAAACTGAAATAGAAAACTGAAGTCTAATTTTAGTATAAACTATGCATGGAAATAGCCATGTCTTCCTTAGTTAATAGTATTGAAGTTTCCGGATAAATTGAACTTTTTCACCAAATTTAAAATGGGTGACATAGAATCAGTGGTGAGACTATATATATATATATATATATCTATATGCAGTAACTCTGTGTAGGCCCGAATCATGATCCTCCAATGATGTCACATTCTAAGCCCCAGAAACTATAAGTATGTTAACTCACAGTGCAGAAGGGACTTTGTGGATATGATTAAGTTAAGGATTTGGAGATGGTGTGATTATCCTGGATTATCTAGGTGGGGTATATAATCTTAGGGGGCCTGACAAGTGAAAGGAGGGGACTGGATGGTCAGAGTCAGATTGAAGATCTGCACTGCTGCTGATGCTGACCTTGAAGATGGAGGAAGGGGTCCTGAGCCTGCCAGTGCATGTGATGCGGTCTCTAGAAGCTCCCCAGAGCCTACAGAAGCAGGAGTTGGCCTTGAGCTGTATCAGTATGACTACAGAGTCTGTAAGGCAGACTAACCTGCAGGCCAGCCGAACTTGATCATACCCTGATGGAGTACATGGTATCTAGGTAAGAAGTGGCACTGTCAGGAACAGAGTTGGTTAGTCAGATAATACAGGCAGGTTTTTATACTGTTAATTCGAATACCAGAGCACCCCATTTAATACTCAGTTTTACTAGAGTAATAATCCTGTGGTAGAGAATGATAGCAGAGACTTTACCCTGATGTTTTAAAATATGTTAGATAATGAATTATTTTGCTTAGATTTCTGTGCTCCCTGAACAAATGCTTGATTATAATTTGGCTTCCTGTGTGGCATGTCTACATGGAAAGAGTTCAGTGAGCAAATGATTCAATTATCTGATTCGCTTTGATTATATATTGGTTTCCAGTATGGTGTGCTTGTGGACACGGGTGTGTGGGAATCATTGACCAGAGGGCTCTCATTTCTCTTGGTTCTGTTGGCTGTTGAAGCTATTCGCTGCTGAACTAGTATTCTGGTCTTAGTCAGTCCACTGAAATCAGTCCACCCCTGGGAGAGGACTCTCCTGGATACCTGTAACTGATTGTTTTTGCAGACCCTCAGAGGATTAGTTCTGGATCTTGGAATCAGCTAGGCAATGTAACCCCAGAAGGCTTGTGGAACATAGAATGTTTTCTCCAGGTATCATAGCCCTGCTTCTGCAAAGCTGAGAAGCAAACATGAGTGAGCTATGCTGAACTGAATTTCTGTAATTGAAAACCAGGAAAGAGGCAAGTATATCAGTTTTCAGAATCAAGATAGTTTCAACATCTGGATAGTTTGGAAAAATAGGCCAAAAGTGAAATGAGATATAGCATAACCAAGTGTAGAGTTCTGTATTGTACTGTATCATTTTTTAAAAAATGTGAAGTGTTAGTTATAAGAAGATAAAATTTATTGGAAGTCAGAAGAGTGCTCTGTAATGACCTAGCGGGGTGGGATGGAGGGGGAGGGAGGCTCAAGAGGGAGGGGATACTTGTATACATATGGCTGATTTACGTTGTTGTTCAGCAGAAACTAACACAATATTGTAAAGCAATTATACTCTAATTAAAAGAAAAAAAAGGCCTGAGAAGAGCTAAAATATCTACAGCTTATGTTAGGTGAATATATTATTTTCTAAAATAACTCTTAAATATATTTCTAGATTTGTTCTAATAGTTCTAATGGAATGTAGTCAGAACCCTTAAATGTTTAACTTAAATTTGATATCTTGCTCCACCTACCAAAATAAGGTGAAAATACTTGATGCTTATTTTCATTTACTAGAACATAAGTATGTTAATTTGCTGCTAAAATCGATAAATATGGTGGACACTGTTGTTTAGCATTTGCTAAAGCTATGAAGAATGGAGAGATAGCAGTATTCTGCAAAGTTTCAAAGTGAACAGCCCCATACACACATACATGTAAAAGGAAGCATACATCTAGTAACTTGCAGGATATAATGGCTAGTTAGTATGGGGTAGTTAGTGTGGTCATTGGCTTGTATTATTTGTAACAAAGTAATCATTTTTTTCAATGTAGGGTTTACCTGGATGTCTGTTATCTAATTTTAATAATTTCAATATGGGAGAACTAGACCACTGCCACCCACAGCTACTGTGCTAAGCACAAATGAATTGTAGTGTAATCTGAACATTGTGTTCACATAGTGATCAGATTGTATCAGGGCATTTGTTTAAAGACATTTCTTGTTTGAGTTCATATATATCTCATCATTATGGGAGAAAGTAGGGCAAATCCATAAGGCAATTTGAAATATACCTACTAGTAGGGAATATTATTAAATATGCTTGCTTTCTTGTACTGTTGTAATTAGCTTTGTTATCAGTCTGTTTTCTTCCATTCTGACTTGTCCACTGTGCACATTTTGAATACCTACTACATAGAAAACATTATATATAGAAAACAACATTAAGCTAAATACTGAGAAATGGAAGATACAAAAATCAGTAACAGTTTGTGCTTTTAAGCTCAGAATAGAAGTCATTTCAGAAACTGAATTATCAGTTGAAGAGAGAAGATGCTGTTTGTTAGGAGTATGCAGGGAGCCTGTAAGAGAGTGCCTTAGGAGTACTTAGGAGTAAACTGTATTTGCTTATCTGTGTAATGGAATCATAAGCTCCCCAAGGGAGGGGCCTTGCTGATTTGTGTCCCCACGCTCTGGTACGTAGTCACTTTTCAGAAAATACTTTTGAGTGAATGAACGAATGTAGAACCCTCTACAAACTTGGCAGTAAACACAAAGAGGAAGAAGGACATTAGCTAAACTCAGTGGTGTGTTCAAGGAAATGGATTGTGGATTAGCCTCGATCAGGAAATCTGAAAGTGTCTGTAGACAAAAGGAAAGGAACCACTGGAGAGAAAACGGAAGATGTAAATGAAGGAGGGACTCATTCATGGAATAAAATTCCACAGGGACTGTGTGATAGGGGAAAAGTTAGCCTTAGGAAGGAGATCCCTGTGTACCCTTACATAGGAGAGAGAGAAGGGTTTGGAATTTATTACAATATGTTAGTAAGGGCTCAGGTAAAATTAATTAGCATTAATTAATATGCTGATAAGTCCCACAGCACTTTCAATTATAGTGGCCTAATAACTGAAGAAAAATGCAGGTTGAAAATGTTCAAAATTGTGTACATGCCAGTGGTTACGCACCGTGGCTCCCAGTGAGAAATGGTGCATTGTAATTATCAGGTCCATTTGTCATAAACTTTTGAGGGTGAAGGGCTCCTGCAAGTGCCAACATCTCATAGTGCCAGGGGAGGAGATATACCTCCTTGTCCTGCTGAATAATTGAAAAGTTCTGTCTCTGCTTAGTGCTGATTTGGGATAAACATGAAAAGGTTTATAGAGCTAAGACCATTTTTAAATGGACGGATTTTTTTTTTTTTTTTTGGAGCCTGTTTTGTTCATTTTTTCCTCCTTTCTAGGAGACTGATTTTCTTCAGCAGTGTTTTACTGGGAAGCCTGGCCAGTTTCATGTATTGTTTATCATAGTGGGTATCACATTGAATGGCAAGATTGTCATTTGAAGGAGTTGGGTTTGGTGACTAAGATCACTGGAGACATCTCTAGCAACGGCACACTCATTGGACTGGCCCTGTCTCTAGGACAGAGGGTATGGTAAACAAGCGAAGACTGACTTCAAGGCACATGCTGAGCTATTATTGGGTAGCCCGTTAGGCACTTAAACGTAAACTCAAAACCTTGCAACCTGCCACTGGTTTATAAGAGTGAGAGTGTACTTTGCCTGCAGGTGCAGATTTCAGAACATGAAGGAGCTAGTGGTGGCCAGCTTCAGGAAGCACAGTGCCCAGGGCCATGACAACAGTTTATATCAGCGTGACCACTGAGTGCCCCTGTGGTCCTCAAACAATTCTCACGTTCAGAGGATGGCTCGTGAGATGTGACTCAAGGCTGTAAATTCTCTTCCATTTTGAGAAATCAGTCCATAGTCTTGAAATGCTGAAATAGCAAAGCGTCCTTGAAAAACATTTTAGTTATAGAACAATAATTACATATATAACAAAAATTATATGCAGTAGTTATAAAGTAATAAGTAGAAAGCCCTTCCCCCAATTCTTATATGTTTGGACAGTTTCTTGGATAGCTTTTCATAATTTTCATGTTTTTTCCTTTTTTTACTCACACTCTTGCATGCTTTTTAAAAATTATTTTTTAAATGAATGATATTGTATATCTATCTGTTTAGTGGTGTCATTTATGCACTTACTGATACTGGTATCCCCTACTTTTCGAAAGTTCTCTTTATTCTACTTCATTTTAAAGAAAGTCCTACTTTAGTGCCTATTTTCTCTAACCAGAAGAATTCCAAGGAGGATTTTTGCTTTTATGAAAAAAAGCCAAAATAGCCTTCAGTGTCTGTTTTCCAGCTGGCTATTACAGAGGCGATGTGCATCCCAGTCAGTGAAAGTGGCCCCACTAACGTCTTTCCCCAGGAACCACACTCAGCATCTCGGTGTCCAGCTTCCATAGCTTTGAACTCTGTGAGCATCTGTGCTTATCTCGATTTATTTTGTGCATCCGTTAGCAGGATGTGTCCTAAGGTAATTGCTTCTTTGCTTTATTCCGTTTTGGCGTATGAAAGGTTTTATAGGACTGCTGTTCTTTCAGATAGTTGGTGAAACGTGTTTATCTAGGACACCTTTCCTCAGCTAGATGAAATGAAACATGACTTTTTTAAACCAGCTTCCTTTTGACAGACATTAGGATGATTTTCCAGATTTTTCTTTCATTATTGTACATTAATGTTAGAGCTGTAATATTGTCATTATAGTCTCCTTGTACAAATATTTTTGCGTACATGAAAGAAGAAATATAAAGAATCCTGGTCCTAGAAGTCAAATTTGTGGGTCAAAAGCATGTAGGTTTCTACATTTTTGTAGATATTACCATTGTTCCACAAACATTTAGTATCAGTTTATACCTCTCCTAGTGGTATAGTTGAGCACCCCATCCCCCAGATTCTTGATCGTCATTGCTCATGTGTTAGTATGCTGTTTTAATTTGCATTTCTTAAGTTATGAGTGTTTGAAGATGTTTTCATGTTTATAGATCATTTTTATTTTTCAGTGAATTGTCTGTAGTCATTGCCCATTTCCCAGAGAATTGTCTTTTTCTTAGCAATTTGTCAAGACTGTGCATATTAATATTTGGTGCAAATATTTTCGTTGGTGTATTGTTTGTTTTTGTTTATAATTGATTTTTTGTTTGATTTATCTTTTATAAAATCAATTGTGACCTGTTTTTGACTTCTACAATTAAAAAAATCATGAAGTCCTTCCTGTGTTTTTTCTTCAAGTATTTCTGTAGTCTCATGTTGTAACTTTAGCCTTGTGGTGTACCTGGGATTTGTCCTGTAAAGGAATGAAGGTAAGGATTTAGTGAAAGTTTTCCAAATGGCTAGCAGTTGTCTCAACATCGTTTTTTGGAGCATTTTCCCATCTTCCCATTGAATCCTTGAATTTGGGATTTTCTGACTGATAAATGTATGGCACTTATAGTAACATCTAAACTAAGGGACTGATTTTCATGAGAATGTATATTTCATTGGGTGCACTTAAACAGATAGGCATTGTTTTTATAGAAATTTGATTCTATGATTTGTTGAAATTTATAATTAACTTAATGCAACTCTGATTTTATTTAACAGGAGACCTCAATATAGGAGTCTTGAAGTGGAGTTTTATGATTAGTATAACTTAAAACTGAGTATAAAATTACTTGCCTTAATTAGCTGTAAAACATGTTCTCCTGAGTATTAAAATCTCATTGGTTTATCATTAAAGGCCTTGACCAAAGTGGGAGCAGTGAAAATTGTAGAATTTGAAGAATAGTATCAGATATTTGTTGTTGCATTTTCTGGGTTGGATGGATTGGTTCAGGGAATATGATAGAGCTGTAATTTGTATGACAAAACATACTATGACTGAAGCAAAAGGGGGAAATGAAGCTGTGAACATAGTATGCATGAGGCTAAAAGTTACTCAAGGGAAAGATTTGAGTTTTGAAAGAGGCAGCTACTTTTTTATTTTTGCCAAAGAATGCTAGCAAATATGAGTTGAGAAGAACTGTGAGTTCTCTTTGTTGATGTAAGATACAAATTTGAGATTTTTAGGTAAATGCTTAAGGCTTATAGAAAAAGTGTATCTATTGATTATTTATGTTTTCTTTGAAATTTATTGCAATGGAAAACAAGAATCTATGACATACGTGATAAAGGAGGCAGCACTGACTGCTTACAAATAAGACCAGCATGCAGTTTTCCTTGATGAAAATTTGAATGCATCAAAATAAAAAGCTTACAGAATCATCTTATGAACATCCATGGGAAAATGATCTTCAAAGCTTACTGAATTTGTTTTTAATATTTTCACTTGAGGCAAATCATACCCTAAATCTAGATATGACTCAAAACAGTTCTTTACTTCTTTATTCTAAATATTTAAGTATAAATTACAGTTTATTACTTTAAAGGATGGTTCAGAGACCTAGAAACTTGAGAGTCAAACCATTTAGCTTTGTAACAGTTGTATAGATACTAAATTTAGTTGGACTTCACATGAAAAAAATCAAAGAAGATAAATAATTCAGATGTGTTTATGACCCCTGATTTAAGACAAACATAGAGCTTAAATTGAGTCATGTGTATATATTTTGATATTTTTTGGTAAGGTGCCATATTCATGTACAATTAAAGAATTTCATTGGTATAGATCAAGCAGAAAAATGCAAAACATTAAACAGTGTGTAGACTTGAGTGGTAATTCATGTATTTTGTTTAGTGGATATTTATGAATAGCATAAAAATTTATAAGATATTCATTTTCATTACACTATAGTTAAGGCCATCTCTTTTAGTGGAACTTTGGCTGCCGAGTTTCTGAGTTTTAAATTGTGGCTTCAGGTGAATGAAATACTGTTACAGTAAGTAATTTTGAAAGCTTCTTGGCTCATTTAGCCTTACAAAATAGTCTGAGATGTTTACACTTGTTGTTGAAACCACTGAGGCTGTACAAATGAAAGAGAACTAATTTTCAGGATTAATGTGGGGTTTTGAAAACACAAGCTTCACACTAAAATAGAGACCAGGGCTTCCCTGGTGGTGCAGTGGTTAAGAATCTGCCTTGCAATGTAAGGGACACTGGTTTGATCCCCAGTCTGGGAAGATCCCACGTGCTGTGAAGCACCGCAGCTCCTGAGCCTGGGAGCCACAAGTACGGCAGCCCGCGAGCTTGAGCCGATGCTCGGCAACAAGAGAAGCCCCTGCAGTGAGACGCTCTCACACCGCAGTGAGAGTAGCCCCCACTCGCCACAGCCAGAGAAAGCAAAGACCAGCACGGCCAAAACAGTTAAAATTTTTTTTAAAAAATTAAGAAGAGGCCAATTGGTGGCTGACATTCACTTGCATCATGAGAACTTGCTTCTGAGTGGGTTTTGTTTCCAGCCCTACAGTCTCATTCTGTTGTTGCAGATACATACTGCCTTCCTTAGCATTATAACCCAGACCTAAGAAAAAAAGTTAGGAAATAAAAGGCTAGGATCCCACTCACTGAGGTTTGGAGCCATCTTTCAATTTAGCATTTGGCTTCCAGCGCTTACAACGTTCAGTGTTTGTTGAATGAGTGAGCACTTACTTTGATTGTAGAAACAGGTTAATTTTCGTCTACGTTACTGTTGGAATGAGGAGTTCTTAGAATACATAAAAATGTGTTTCTTAGGGCCAGACCATTCTTCTGGTTCATTATTACACTTTTCTTTCTTGCCTTGGTTTATGTGCATAACGAAGAGCTTAGTTGCTGTCTAACACCATTAACTTTATTAATGATATTGTTATATTTAACTCTGTAAGAAATAAACATTTCATAATCTCAGGAGATGAATGAATAAACTACTCTGACTTTGTTGAACCACCTTGGAATTAAATTGTCATTATTGTCATACCTAGCAGCTGACAGGGTAAGAAGAGTACCCTCTCATTCTAAGTAAGGTTACGATACACTGGATGGGAATGTGTACCTTTTCATTTTTCTGAGATTAATAGTGGCTTCTGATATTTTACATTTCAGTGTCATGTTAGAGATTTCATTTCATGACCTTTTGTTCATTCACATGTATTTTTGTTTTTAGCTCTAAAGGAAAGACATGAGGCCTAAGACTGAAATGAGGTTGTTTTGAGGTCATCTGATTTCTGACTAGAAGGTGTGCGATCGCCTCGTCCTGAAACCACTGCAGACAGAATGGTAATGGCAAAGCCTGGGACAAAGCGAGGCCTTCATGTTTTTCTGTGTCTCCTCTCCAACCCCAATTCCTTTCTTTATAAGCTTAACTTTTTTTGTAAGTTGTGAACAAAAGATATTAAACAACATGCTGGCACCCTAACTAAACTGGTTCGAGTGTTTAATGGCAAAAGGATTAATTATATAAAACTATATATCAATTAAACCTTTTAGAGTTGGTTAAACATACTTTTAAAAACTTGAGATCTTGTGAGCTACTTAAGTAGCAGCAAAATGTTTATTATAGGAAAGCACCTCAGACTGTTAAGTATTTACAGATTGAAATAATTTTTTTTTTTTCCCCTTGGAAAACCAATATATATGTTTGCTCTCAAAAGGAACTGTGGACTTAATAAGTTTTTTCAGACTAGATAGTAAGGATTCTTGCCACAGGTTTTTCTGTCATAAAGAATTTTGATATTTTATGTATGTATGTGTTTTTGGTTTTTTAAAATGTGAAGTGCCCATTAAGAGTGCTAGTCCTATCAGTGAACTCTGCTCTAATTATTACATGTATCTTAGTTCAAATTATATTTTATGATAGCAGCCCTCTACTATAGTAAAACATTTTTAGGGAGGTTTAGAGGCTCTCTTTATTAAGTTTATTCCGATGGACCATGTCCTGTTAAATGTGTTGATGGTAGCAGGCAATTCTTAGACCTGATCCTCCCAGAGCCCCCCAGAATGGAATTTCAGCAGAGTCTTTGCTCAAATTCAGATCTTATACTTAGCTACTTTTTCAGAGTAAGTGGTTCTTTATGTTATTTCATTTCCTCTACTACATGTAATGGCATTAATAGCAAAAATAATATTATAAATTTACTTACATTTAGTCTAAATAAATTATACATCAGTTTGTTTAATTGATGAGATGCTGAGAAAATGAAATTGTCATTCTTTCCAGAGAGTAATACAGAGGGCAAATTGTAAAATACTGATAGCATTAAAAATTATTTTTTTAAGTCATGTTTATTTTCATGTTTTCTTCTAGAGACTCAGTATAGTTCTAAACATCACCTAATTTCCCTACAAACAGTATCTTCTTACAAATAGTATTTTATGGATAGTATTTTCTCAGATGTTGAGAATGACCTAAAATTTATAAAATATATTCTTCTATTTCATGTTATATGACCTTCTGTGATGATAAACTTATTTACATGTTACGTAAATCCAGGCATTGTTTTGGCTAATCTAGAGTGCAATAACTATATCTGTGAGCTCAATTTATACTTAAATAATTCACCCTAGCCTTGTTCTAAAAAAAAGCAGTATACAATAGGTTGTTTCCTAATTTGTTGTTTTCCTCTTTTGGAAATGTGAACTCTGAACTTTCAATTTTCTATGGAATCATTAAATAGGCTTGTCTAAATAGCATGGTTTTTAAGCCTGTAATTAGGAGAATTGTTCCTATAGTTCATTTTTGTGTATTAATGTTTTTATGAGAATTACTGGTTAAAAATAACCATGTCTTATATTTTCCAAAGCAAAATTGTTTTTCTTTTTCAAATAAATCCTATATAGATGGACCCTTTTTTTGAGTTTGCAAGAACTTTGAAGGTCATCTTTCTTATTTCATGTGCTAAAAGCTAGTAATATAAGTACAAAGACTTTAACCACTATTAACTGGCTAAAACATAGTTTCTAAAGGTGAGTTACATAAGAAGGAAATAAAAAATTTCATTTATGCATCTGAATGTTTGTTACCTTAAGGATAGCTTTTTAAAAAAAATAAAGCCAAAACCAGTACCACTTTATATTTTCAAACTGTAAATATGAAGGTATTTTGACCCATTAAATATTTAAATAGGTAATGTGTATGAGTGTAGTTAAGTATTTATTTTGTTGTAAGTAAATAGCCTTGTTATTAAGGAGAACTTTGATGTTAGACTTTAAAAACGTATAACTGTAAATGGGGGAAAAAGCACTAACTTTAAAATGTCATTTTGAAAATTATAAAATACTGACCTTTTCTAAGAAAATATTTTCCTTTTGACATTGTTTAATTTTTTTTCCTTTTTGTTTTTTAGGTTTGCAATTTTTTTTGGTGATGGCATGTTCAGAATCTTGGATCCTTAAGTTGACTATGTTGGAAATATTTAGGAACTCTGGAAATTGTTGTTTTTGTATATATAATGACTTACTAGGTGAATCAATAGATTTATTAAAACATATAGAAGAACAGGCATTATAATTTTGTATTTCTAAGTTAGCATGCATGTCTCAAATTCTCAGCCGTTAGTATCAATGTCATACTCTGGAGACAGTTATCTTTTGAAGATCTGGCAGTTTATATAATCTTCCCATGCCAATTTGATCAACTTTTTTGCCTTTCTCTCTACCACATGTAGTGTCGCTTCCTCAGAGGCGATTCTTGATCAGGAGGAGAAACATGAAATAATTATCAGGTGATAGTCCTAAAGGTAGTAATTACAAAACTTCAATCTGGAAATGGCCTCAGCATGGTCATAGCAGGATATGCAAATTCTACCCAGTAGATCCAGATACACCAGTGGCAAAATGCTGCCAGTTTTCAAATGAGATATCATGTGGGACGGAAGTGCCAATAAAGAGGGAAAGGAGCCGCTCGGTTCACCTGCTTCTCTCTCCCTGTTGTTGAATGAATGAATTAGGAAAGGAAAATGGCCATGAAACAGACTGTGTGAATGAAAAGGAGAAGGAACAAAACTTGACTTTCCAAGAAGGACTATTTCCCTTAAAAATGGAAAGTTGCCTGTATTCCACGTGCACTGTTTTAAAACTGGGGGTTACTCTGAAGGAGACCCAGAACGTGAACTAGGGCATTCTCTACCTAGGGGATGGATGGAGAACTGGCGTTTGACGGGAGAATTGGGCATTCTTTGGGTGACTGGAGTGCCGTGATTGGTAGGTGTCCTCTCTGGCTTGTTCCTGCTGGGATTAAGAGATGTAAGCATTCTGGGATGGGTAGTTACGTTGATGGTCAAATATGATTGCCTCCCTTTTCTTTTGACCAAAACTGGGGAAAGGTTGATTTTTTTAAGACCATATTCAGAGCAATTGAAAGAAGATTAAAGGGAAAGGATGAGGAGAATTCAAGGAACTTTAGAGACTGAGTGCTAGCTCAGTAGGGTGTTAATTATTTATTCCAAGTTTTATTATTAGTAGATAATCCAGTAATACAGAAATTGGTAGAACAGAACTTTTGATAATGTTTCTATTAGAAGGCATGTAGAACCTAATAAACTATATAGAATATACTGTAACTGCATCCTCCGTCCCCTTGCTTTGCTTGGTTTAATAGGAATTGACTGATATATATTTAATAAATGGCACAATGAAAAAAATCAGAATTTTTTAAAAATCAAGTTACATTTTACCCTAAGTATGTATTGCCTATTTAGCTGCTTTCCCATTACAACTGACTTTTTAAAAAACCTGTCCTTCTTGATACTTTTGTTAATGGAGGTGTTTCCTCTTAGCCAATTCTAGCCACAGTATTGACTGGGCCTAGGCATTTGATATACCCCAAAGGAATCAGCCAGGAAAAGACTTGGTCCCTACTGGAATGAATATTTTAAAGACCTTCTTAGATTCTGAACACTGTGAGTACAAATGAAAGAGACCCAAGAGAGGGAAAAACTTAAGAGCCCAAGAATAAAGATGATGGTGGGGATGAGGGGAGGGGTAAGCTCTTATATAACTAAGCTAAGGTGCTTGAAGGCAGGGAATTGGTTTCCTGGAGATTATGAGATAGTATGGGAAATCCCTTGAGCAGTAGGCATTCTGATGTTAATTTGGGTAGTTCACACTGGCATACTATTATTTTAAAGACAGTGGCAGGTGATATTGGGAAATACCTAGTGTTTCCTAGTAATGAGTTTGATTTCATTCTGGTATGTTATGAATGGGCATGTGGCTCAAAGATTAGCTTAATTCAAAATATCTTAAATAATTAGAGAAAATACCATAAAAATGGGTCTTTTGTCCCTGTTGTATAACTTCCGGAAATAGTGTAGAATCCTGAACATAGTGGAGAGTTGATGGCATGAATATAGTCAGTATTTGATGGTTGCCTTCTAGAAACTTCTAAATGAAACCTAAAGTTGTTTTACTTTGGCCTCAATTGTACGACAGTAGCATTTCTAGTGTGTGTCCCACGGGAAGTCTGTACCCTCTTGGCTCACTGCATGTCACAGCCTTACACATCATCACTGTGAGGATTCAGAGACTGACTCAGTTACCTAAGGTTGGTTGGATATTTGGGGAGAGTCAGTACACAGCAGCACACACAAGAAAGTGAGCCTCAGACGACGGCTGTTTGTATTTTGGAAGTTTTAGACCCTGTTTGGAAGATCAGAAGAAAGCTTTGGATCATTTCCACAACAAAAGTAGTTTCTGAGTGTACAGGCTGGTTGTCATTCAGGAAGCCCTGATGATCTTAAAGACCGTCTTCATTTCACACCTGACCTTGTTCCGGCTTTGTTGTCACTCCCCATCAGTAGTTGTCTGTCACCTTTGAATGGAGCACCCGATCTTGAGGGGTACTTACCGCCTTACACACTGAACTGTTAAAGCCACAAGTCCAGACCTCTGTGACGTCACGGTGAAAAAGCTTTCTGCAAGGGGCTGCCGCAAAGGCGCAGATGGTAAGAACAGGGCCTGAGGCATTAGGTGTGGGATCGCCCTTCTAGGTAGTGCCTACCTCCTGCTGGCTTAGGGGCCTTTATTTCATAGTACATTGAATATTAATGTTTTGTTTTAAAAAATGAGCATATTTCCTCTAAAATTTTTAATTATTATAAAGATTTTCTACCTACATGTGACTTTTTCTCATGTTTTAGGATATCACATTCATAGTACAAATGAAATGTGTACTTCAAATGAACACAGTGACTGGAAATGTGGGATTCTGCTATTTGTGACTCTGAAATTTGTAGCACATTTTCAGGAAAATTGTTGAGATTCTCAGATACTTTGTTCTTTATTCCTTGAAGGTTTTCTTGAGTGTATGATTATTTCGGAATTTTGTTAATCTATTTATAACTTTAGGGAAAACTGCCTTCAGTTCATGTTTTGACTCAGAATACTTGGATTTATCTTAAATTAGCAGTGTGTTTTGAAAAAAATTCCATTTTTAGTAGCTCTCATCTCCGTTTTGGAATCTCAGATCAACTGTTCGTTACAGCGTTCATTGGGACTTTTCTGCAAAATACAACTCCACTGAGAAGGTCATCCTTGAAAAATCAAGAAATCTGAAGAAAGTAATTTTGGGATGAGTAGAAAGATGGAAGATCATCATATTACAGCGCAGCACACTGGAAACACCTTAGACTTCACTGCTTTTGTATGTGAAACACAATTTGAATGTCTTCTGTGAACTGGACTTGTAGACAGATAAAATGTATCTTGACTAAGAAAAGCACAGCTCTAGCCTCTAAAGCAGTGCCGTCAGGACCGCTGACTCTTGATCGTTCACACTGGTGGAGGGAGCCTGGCTCTTTCAACCTGACTCAAGTTAGAATCATGCATTCCGATTCAAAGGTGTTTCCGTGTTCCTTTTGGAATATAGTGTTTGGATTTTACAATATGTGCCTCCCAATTTCACCTGCCCTGAGGGAAGAGCCTGAGTTCATCTGTGCCCCGATGCTTGGTCTCTGTCCTTTTGTTTCTGAACTCTTGACCTAAACGTGGAGAAAGCATTGAGTATAAAGGATTCTAGAATTGATCAGACCTGTTAAGTCTGTTCCACTTCTCCTTCCTGGGTAATTTTATTCCATTTCCTTTTCAGCTCTTCTAAACATAGCCCAATTTCTGGCCCTTTGTCTTAGGTCAGGATAGAATTCTGTAACCACTGTCCAGGCTTCTTCCCTCTCGTCATATTTTGTTCCGCCTGCAACGGGAGGTTCCTGCTGCTCTACTCTGAAGCAGTCTCCTCGTGTCCTTGCATTTCCATCTCCCTCCCTGCATGTTCTCGTGGGGAAATAGGATAGCGGCAGACTTAGCACTCCTGCCTATCTAAGATTTCCTGTAAAAATCCACAGTATTTTAAAGAGATCTTCTCAGCTGTGGTGTTGGCAGGCACCTCCGATTGTGCTCAGTCAGGTGTGGCTGGCCACTCTCCCTCGGTCCTCCTGAGAGCCAGGAATGGACCTCATCTCGCCCCAGGCACAGGATGAGCCAGTCTGACTTCTCTGTAAGCTTGCTAGTTCCTGCAGTCATGAGTTAGTGAGAAAGTTAGAAGAGATCCAGACGTTTCCCCCAGATGCTAGTAAAACAAATCATGTGCAGAGAAAACGACATCAATAAGCTTTTGAAAGCAAGATTTGTCAAAGAATATGCCAGATTTTAGGTTAACCTACACAAACCCGCATTGACCATCCAGTTTTGTCTTACTTAAAAAAATACGCAAATTAACATAATGCTTAGAAAATACTACCAAAGTACCCGGACATTTTCAAAATGTGATAGATAGTACCTCTAAACTTTTTTTTTTACAAGTAGCTTTCAGAAACACGTGCAAATGTGTTTTGTGTAGAAGAGTATATACTGAATATAATATTCTGTTATTCTAATAAAATTAAATCATCTCATTATTTAAAGCCTAATAGTTTGAAATTGTTTTTTGAGTAAAACTTTTATAGCATGAAACAATTTTCACTTCTCATAGAATGTACAGATATTCGTAGAAGCTGCTCGTGTGTGTGTGTTTTCCACATAAAATAAAAATATTTATATATAAACAGGGTCGTGTCTCCAGTAAGTTTCCAAACTTTTGGCTGTAATTACCAAATGCTTGGGATTGGGTTGACTGGAAATACATCTCAAGTTGTTCTGTATATGTAGCAAATTTTGTCCAAATAAAGTAGCTTTGTCCCCTGAAGGAGCTTTTAGTAATACTTTTGTTGAATAACATATGTGAAAGTTAAAGGAACAAAAAGATCTGTAAATGCCATGGCCTCAATTAGGGGTTTGTGAACTTTCTCCAAGTTAACAGTGGTAGTGAGTTGGGAGGAGTGGGGTGGATCCAAGTTTACAGTGGCAGTGAGTCAGTAGGAGTGGGATGGAGGTGGGATTTGTAGTTTGAAGGGATAAGGAAAGAGCCCTGTCTGGAATCAACAGTGCTGTGGGTCAGTGTGCGTACGCTGTGACCTGTGGACCCGAAGTGCTAGAAGTCTCAATCCACCCTTCCTGAATGACCAGCAGAAGGGTGTTGATCTGAGGCAAAATAGGAAAAAGAAAAGACGGTATAATGACTTCAAAATATATTTTCAGTTAAAAAAATTTGTCTACTCTATGCCCTTATTTGGTAAAAATAAAAAGTTTGCTATCCCGAGTTAGTTCTCTTAAAGCTATTTAGAGAATTTTATAGTGGTCTGTGAAATCAAAAAGCTGGGAGCGGCTGCTGCTTGGACTATTAGTTCCAGTATTCTGTGCAGTATTAGCATATTAGGGTCCCAGTTGTTTATTCCACAATCCATAACTCACAGAACAGTGACTAGGGTGTCAGAACAGTTTGGGAAGGTGTAGATAATTAACTTCAGCATTGCTGTGCCATGGGCGTCATCGTCTCAAACTGCTACACCTCATTACGGTTAGCAGCTAAAAGGATGGCTCATATCCCGTTTCAGCCAGTGGTTGACTGGAAATGTCCCAAACAAATTTCCAGTAGTTTCGTGTGAAAATGAACTGATAGCTCAAAGATCTGCTACAATACCAACTTGGAGGAAATTGTTTATACTGCCTTGCAGTTAACTTTTTTCAACCTGTAAAATGGTCACCAACCTGCAGAAAATTCTACGCTAATAAATGACTGGGAACTATGCAGTGGTTATAGTTTGTTTTCTTTCTATTTCTGCTTATCTCTAATATTAAAGTTCAAGATTGAATAGTCTTGTGTGACTAGACTACTTTTACTAATTTATCTTTAGAAAAACTGGACAAAAGAATCTGGAAGAAGGAGAAACTGAGGAATGAACCCAGGATGTGTTTGGGCGGCAGGGTGATCACCTTCATCTTTACCCCTGAAAGGGCATTTTCCAGAAAAGTACAAGCTACATAACACCAATGTTGTATCTCATCTACTTATGTGCTAGCCACTGTGCTAAGTGACATATATGTAAAACGTCTCTAGGAGTGAATTTTCAAGAAAGATACTGAGATTTCATCCTTTGACAGCTTTGAGGTGACCAGTGTCCTTCCTGAGCAGGTGCTTGTAGGCAAGTTCAGAGGGAGTCTGTGATCTCTAGTGTGGTTTACAATACTCCAAAGTACCTCCCTTTGTCTCCAGGGATGCTGCAAAATTCTCACTGAATTGCTCATTAGGGAAAGCTTGTCATATTCTACATTAAGTGCTTTCCTTAGAGACTTTATCTTAGGAGACCCAACTTTGAGTTATTAAACCCAGGGCTATGATTAGTGAGGCAGACACCTGCTTTCTCTATTCACTGGGACTTGAAAGCAAGAATGAAATTACCAAATAAAATGAAATTGGTTTGAGAGAGATTCTGGACTTCATTTCCTCTATGTTGTGCATCCTTTCCCAAGGGTAGAAAACAATCAGCAAGGGTTTTAAGTTTTACAATACTGGAAGGCACTACTTTCCCATTAAAATTTTGGATTAAGTATTTTGAGCATCTGTAATTTTGTAGCAGAGAAGGAATAATTGATGGAAATCGTTTCGCCTAAAATATGACCCAAGATTTTGTGGTAGGTTTGCAATTTTGTATTGGGAAGAGGAAGCACAAATTTCTTACTATGGGCCTTTGATAATAGTTATATGCGGGGAATTTAGTTTTTCTCCTCTCACTCACATCTACTCCAAACCGAGTAATGCTTTTAGTCAAATAATACCTCATAACTTTCCCTTAGGAATTGGGATTTTCTTTAGCTCCTGAGTTGCTCTCAGAGGCTTGAGGCTTCTCTAGGCCCCATTTTGACCTTAGAAAACTATTGGGTTGGCCAAAAGTTGATTCGGGTTTTCCCATATGCTGTTATAGGAAACCCGAATGAACTTTTGGCCAACCCAATATACCACAGAGTGAGTTGTGCAATTTTAAAAGCCCCCTTTGCAGGATCCCTTATGAAATACAAAAATATGCACATTGTTGTAGACTAGTTTTTCTCACTTTGAAAAGGGAGGGATACTCCTTTCTAGTGAATGGTTGGTTTGTGGATCTCAGTCAAGGCCTTCCCCAGTACTTCTTGGGCCTGATTCAGTAGGACTCCCCCCCCCCCACCCACCCCCCCAACACGCACACCTGGGTGCTGGGGTTAAGGACCACGGCTGGACTTCAGGAAGTTTAAGGCAGGTGATGGAGTGTGGCTTTTCACATCTACCAGCATAAGCAGTTCCTCTTTGCTTGTTTTATAACATCTTTTCAGAAAGTCATTGTAGCAAATTGTAGTTTCTCCTTGCCTCAAGATTTTTTAATCTGTTTAAATTGAGATTTAAAAGTAGAGTTAATTCAGTCGTTTCCTCTTAAAAAAATGCCATCAGCTGCAGATTTAGAATTTCATCTTCCAAGTCCTAAATTCTGATTTCAAAAAAAATGATAAATTTGGTCTGAGTAGCATTTGAAAACCTTGTAATAGCCCTTTCTCTTTCCATTCTTTTTTATTTTTTTTGAGCGGGCACTTCTAAAGGAAGATATATTTATGAATATATAACACTACAATAACAAAACCAATTATTTCAACAATACCACTGCTGTGGCAGAATGCAATTGGGTCTATCTAGTTAAGCACTATATTATTTTCTTAAAAAAAAAAACAAAAAACTTTTGTATCGGGATATAGCCAATTAACCATGTTGAGGTAGTTTTAAGTGAACAGCAAAAGGACTCAGCCATACATATGCATGTATCCACTGTCCCCTCAACTCCCCTCCCATCCAGGCTGCCACATAACTATCTTTCCATTCTTGGCCTCCTACCCCTGCCGATCTTAAGTTACTGGCCACTTTAAGGATTTAAAATTTAAAACAAGGCTTAAGAGGTGATCGAAGGGAATTTTGCACAGGGCTGAGTAGAAGTTCTTAAACTGCAACAAATACTGGACTAGGGTACAGTTACTGTTGGTTTTTATGGCTGAACTTACTGGAGCTGAGCGCTGTGTGTTAACTCTTGCCTCTTACGGTTCTGTTTTCATCCTCATCTTCCTCTTGTTGATGGAGACTTGAATTCTCACAAATGAAATATCTAAGCCCTGGATATCCTGGTGCCCCGCCAGCGATAAAGTGGGCAGAGTTTCTCCATCTTTTGACTGCTGAGTGAATGAAAAGACCACGTTTTTCAACAATTGCCACCCTTGCTTCCTGTTTCTCCCCACCTGAAAAGGTGGGAATCTCCAGCAAAATCATTTCTTCCTAAAACTATTCCGTAGAGGATCTTGAGAAGCTGGACATGCTGCTGCTGCTGCCAAGTCACTTCAGTCGTGTCCGACTCTGTGCGACCCCATAGACGGCAGCCCACCAGGCTCCCCCGTCCCTGGGATTCTCCAGGCAAGAACACTGGAGTGGGTTGCCATTTCCTTCTCCAATGCATGAAAGTGAAAAGTGAAAGTGAAGTCGCTCAGTCGTGTCCGACTCTTAGCGACCCCATGGACTGCAGCCCACCAGGTTCCTCCATCCATGGGATTTTCCAGGCAAGAGTACTGGAGTGGGGTGCCATGGCAGTTAAGTAAATTATTCATTCCTGCGCTATACAGACAGATGCTTACTCTGTTCTGGGCGCTCTTCTGGGCTCTTGGGGAACAACACACAAAGCATGTTGTTTACATTCTGGCAAAGGTAAACAGACACGTGAATGATCACACTGTGGAATAAACAGAAAAGAGTGAGAATGTGCCCAGGACCCTGGTGAGGGATGGAGGGGCAGGTGTCAGTTTTCAAATAGGGAGATCAGAGGTCTCCTCCCTGAAAAGTGTGACATGAGAAAGACAACCACAGTAATGGGAGCTGAAAAAAGAGGTTTATCTGAAGAGAGAAAGAAATACTGAGACATTTCCAACAGTTGTGTATGGCTTTTCTTGCCACTCCTTGACCTACGTTAGAGGCTTGCACTGCATCTGAGAACAGCTGTGCACATTCTTCCTGATTTCTGCCATTGTCATTCCTCCTGCCAAGAAGTTTCTTTCCCAGGGTCCAGCCCAGATGGCATCTCCATGACATTATTTGTGGAGATAGGCAAGGTCCTAACAAGCTGTACTGCATGGCACAATCTCGAGACTCAAAGAGTATGGAGGGTCGGCTAATGAAGGCTGGGCTTGTAGAAGGGGGCTTAGGCGCCATGGACTTTGAAAGGGGATTAGAAGGACAGGCCAGGCTGATCAAGGTCATACTCAAGGCGGGTGGGAATGAGACAGGTTGTGGAGGAACCCAAATGCCATGCAAGGAGTAGGGGTGGGGTTCTACAGGCAGCAGAGGACCACCGCTGTCCTTTTGGGCTTCTCCGACGTGAGCGTTTCCATCAAGTACAGCAAAGATTCACTGGCTCTTGGGGGATGGAAAAGAAGGTGGTTAGTAGTAATTTCCTCTCTTCCATCTCTCAATACCTATGTTTGCAAAATGCAATAACTTTTTTTCTCATAAAAAGGATATGATTTGTAAAAATTTAAACTGGCACAGAGAAATAAAAAGCAGAGTTCACCATTTCACTACTGTTAATATCCGGATCACCATCAGTTTAGACTTTTTTATTCTCAGGAGTACATAGTATTGATATTCGCCAATAGCATCCTTTGTAATAGGTGCTCCGTGCAGATACAACCAACACTCTATTGCGGGAAGTTTAGTGGTTTACAATTTTCGTTATTCAGGTTCTTTTCCGTTTTCGCCCTTATAAATTTCAGTGAATATCCTTCTGTAGGGTCTGCAACTTACCCAATCATCTTGTTATAAATTAGGGGCAATTCTGAAAACCGGGATCCTTAACAACTGAGATACATGGTACTGGGATTTAGCGCGGCAGTACTTGGGAGCTGCGTGTGCGTGTGCACGCAGGCGCGGTTTGAGGATGTTTGCGTGCGTGCCTGTGCGTGTGTACGCGAGTGCGTGTGTGCGTGCCTGTGCGTGTTCGTGCACTTCGCTGTGCGTCCCAGTGGCGGCGTACGTCGTCAGGCCTTGGTGAGAACAGTGGCTCGTGATTGAGAGTGTGGCCTCCGCTTTGGGCGCGATGGGGACCGTGTCTGGTGTCTCTGCGTCCGCAGCCGCTTTCAGAAGCCGGATTCCCAGCCGCGCTGTCCGCAGAAGCCCTCGGTCTGTAAGTGCTTCCCCCATACGATAGCCAGACTCAGAACTTTCTCACTTCCTCCCATGAAACTGCTTTGGTTCCATGATTCACTTTTCTCATTAGGCGCATCAAAGAGACAACACGCTTTTCTGAGAAGCTGAACATCCTATGGCAGAACCCTGATCTATTTCTCAGAGTAGCAAGCCTTTATGAGCATTAAGCGTCTTACTCCCTTATTGTTCTTTCAGGGAAATGTTACCTCTGGAGGTGGTCAAATTGGATTACTCAGGGGGTCTTCTATACATGCCATCCTCCCCAGCCACTTTTCATCCTTAAGGTCTCTAGATGGTTCCTAGTTGGAGACATTGTGTACCACACACAGTGAGCAGAACTCAAGGAGCCCAAGACTCCGTGCCCTGTTACATGGGAGGCTTGGCTTAGCTTCAAGTCATAAGGTCTATTCCCTCTTCTTAAAAATGGGTTCCATTTAGAAACCATAGTGGCTCAGATGGTAAAGAATCTGCCTGCAATGCAGGAGACCCAGGTTTGATCCCTGGGTTGGGAAGATCCCCTGGAGAAGGGAATGCAACTCACTCCAGTATTCCTGCCTGGAGAATCCCATGGACAGAGGACCCTGGCAGGCTAGTCCATGGGGTCACAAAGAGTCAACCCAACTGAGCATCTAACACTTTCACTTCCTTTTCACGAGAAACCATAGCTATGTCACCTTTTCTGCTCATTGGCCAGCCCCAGTGGTAATTCCCATTCCTTTCTGCCTTAGGGCCTTTGCACTCACTGTTCCTCTTGCCTGGAATGCACCCCCAGGGGCTTACAGGGCTCCCCACCTTGCTTCAGTTAGCTCTCTGTAAACTATCTCATCAGAAAGGCCCTCTCTGACCAGCCTGTGCAAAGCAGCATCTCTGATATTAGTTCCTTTATTTCCCCTTGCAACCATCATAACCTAACAGGAAAGATTTGTCTCCTCCACTAAACCATAAGCTCAGAGAGGACAAGGTCTTTGTTTTGTTCCTGGATGTTTCTTCAAAGCCTGGAACACTTGACATGTGTTAGATACTCAGTAAATATGTAATATTTGGAGGAGTGAATGAATGAATCCCCCACTACTGTACCTAGCTAGGGAGTTGTGAAGAAACTTGGGAGCTTGTAAAGAATCTGGAAGAAAGCCGAAGATATAAAAAAAGCCCCAACTGCCTTAGAGGAGTGGACTTCGGGGCTGGGTCTCCAGGCGGGATCAGCCTCACCAGCAGGTTGTTCCTGCCTCCAGCTCCTTCTCGGCCTGAATGATCCCTTGCAGCCATGATGCTAACAGTCCCCTAGTTGGAAGGTGACTGTGCCTTTAGAAAACATTTTAATGGATTAATGCATTCAATAGATTGATATTGTTGTTTAGTGGATGAGTTGTGTCCAACTCTGCAACCCCATGAACTACAACATAAAAGGCTTTCCTGTCCTTCACTATCTGCCAGAGTTTCCTCCAGTGGTGCCATCCAACCATCTCATCCTGTGTTGCCCACCCCCCTTCTGCCCTCAATCTTTCCCATTCTCAGTGTCTTTTCCAGTGAGCCGGCTGTTTGCATCAGGTGGCCAAAGGACTGGAGCATCAACTTTAGCATCAGTCTTTCCAGTGAATATTCCTTTAGGATTGATTGGTTTGATCTCTTTGCTGTCCAGGGGACTCTCAAGAGTCTTCTCCAACACCACAATTCGAAAGCATCAATTATTTGGCATTTAGCCTTCTTTATGGTCCAACTCTTACACCCATACATGACTACTGGAAAAAACCATAGCTTTGACTAGACGAACCTTTCTCGCAAAGTGATGTCTCTGCATTTTAATACACTTTGTATGTATAGCTATGTATGTATGTATGTGTAGCTTTGTCATGGCTTTTCTTCCAAGGAGCAAGCATGTTGTAATTTCTTGGCTGCAATCACTGTCCACAGTGATTTTGGAGCCCTAGAAAATGAAATCTGTCACTGTTGCCATCATTTCCCCATCTGTTTGCCATGAAGTGATGGGAACAGATGCCATGATCTTAGTTTTTTGAATGTTGAGCTTTAAGCCAGCTTTTTCACTCTCCTCTTTCACCTTCATCAAGAGACTCTTTAGTTCCTCTTTGCTTTCTGCCATTAGGGTAGTGTCATCTGCATATCTGAGGTTATTGATATTTCTCCCAGCAGTCTTGATTCCAGTTTGTGCTTCATCCAACCCAACATTTAGCATGATGTCCTCTGCATAGAAGTTAAATAAGCAGGGTGACAATATGCAGTGTTAACATACTCCTTTCCCAGTTTTGAACCAGTTTGTTGTTCCATGTCCAGTTCTATCTGTTGCTTCTTGACCTGCATACAGGTTTCTCAGGAGGCAGATAAGGTGGTCTGGTTTTCCCATCTCTTTAAAAATTTTCCACAGTTTGTTGGATGATTGATGCCTTTTGATAAACATGAACAAAGCCTGCTGCATAATGGTAGTCCAATATATGTATATACCTCACTCAGGCTATTTGGGGGCCTTGCTTTTAAACTTTGCCTCTGACAGTTTAACAAGGTATCCCTTGGTTTTACTTTCATATATTTGCTTTTCATTAAGATTAAATTTCTTACATTTTTTTCTTTCGTGAAATGCCTCTTAGGTTCTTGGCACATTTTTCTCCTGGTTTCGTTTTTTTTTTTTTTTTTAATGTTTTAAGATTGTTTTATTGGAATGTAATTGCTTCACAATCACATTAGTCTCTGCCGTACGGTGCGGTGAACCAGCCGTGTGTATACATGTGCCCCTCCCTCCCGGACTTCCCTCCCTCCCCCATCCCGCCGTCTCCCTCATCACAGGCCCCGAGTGAGCTCCCTGTGCGATGCAGCGGCTTCCCGCTAGCTGTCTGTTTTACACGTAATCCCTGAACGCTCTGTCTTTACCTTTGTCACTTGTACACGTATTTCCCCTCGTTTAACTTTGCTTTTAGCATTTTTGACATTTAGAAAATTTTGTACTTTTGCTTAGTCAAATTTTTCAGTCTTTTATTTTATGCTTTCTACTGCATTTATACTTAAAAATGTCTTCACAGTCCTGAAATGAGATGATTGAAATTAGTTTTAATTGTAGACTTAATTGGAAGACAGTGGAATTCCGGCTTGGCAGCAAGCATTTCGAGGAAACTACAGCCACCAACTAACTACCTGTGAGCTAGTTTTAACCAAGTGTGTACATCAGAATCACCTGGGAGGGCTTTTAAAAATGTACAGATGCCTGAGTCACACCCCAGAGCCACTGAATCTGAAGCTTAAGAAAAACTACCAGGCCTTCCCTGGCAGTCCAGTGGTTAAGACTCCATGTTCCCAATAGAGGGGGTGTGAGTTCAATCCCTGCTTGGGGAACTAAGATCCCACTTGCCACATGGTGTGGCCAAAAAAAAAAAAGAAAAGAAAAGAAACTTCCATAAGTCCACAAACATAATAAGAGCAGAACCAGTTGTATGTAATTTTTTTTAATTCTGCTCGCTTTGAGCATTACATTTTATTAACAGAGTGGGTATGTCTTGTCTTACCCTTGTTAACTAGGAAGATCGGAGTGCTTTCTGAAGAAGCAGACTCGGAGCAGAGTACTGGGGAGCCCCCTGCATATGTACAGTGGGCCTCTGGAGGCCCCACTCTCCCAAGTCCACATTTAGTGGACATTCCTGTGATTATTTCCAAGCTCGGTGTCTGACCTGCATGCTTGCACTGCACTATGGCAAATGGATTATTTAAAAAAAAACAATTGGAAGAGATAAAATATTTACAAATGTAGTATATTTGATAAATGTATAGAATGCAGCCTCTTTGAAGAATGTCTAGAATGTATCAGAAGGTACAATATATTTACAAATTATGAGTGTGATACTCCACATTTGTATGTTTATTTGAACCAAGATTCATTACTCTTGGCAAAGGAAATGGCAACCCACTGCAGTATCTCTGCCAGGAGAATTCCATGGACAGAGGGGCCTGGCAGGCTACAGTCCTTGAGGTCGCAAAGAGTCAGACATGACTGAGCGACTAACACTTTCACTCTCACTTTTCATGACTCTATGATATATGGCAGTATCTCATTTGAAATGGGGTATAGACCTTGCAAATTGGGGAAAAGTATTTACAATTTGGGAAAAGAAAGTCGAACCAAAAATGGCTAGCTGTATGTCTCTGAACAGATTCGAACTATGCTCATGCGTGAACGTTGAAAGTACACTCCTGTTTCTGTAGCCTGGAGCTGTCTCATTAAAAGGTTTTATAAGGAAAGCAAATCAGCCTTTATTTTCTGCCTACAGATCAATCTATGTTTTTTTTTACTGTCCACCCCATAAGTAGCATCATGAATTCCAAGGAGCAGCCATTCCACCCATAGGAGGTGAGAGGAAGGCATGGACCAGCCTTGGCATCTCAGAGGCTCAGAAACAGCCGGAATGATGATGGTGTGCCTCGTAGGGCTGTAAGAAGGACTAGGTGGTAATTGAAGTCCTGGGTCTGGCAGCCAGCAACTACCCCATTAAACGTGGTGCCACCATCCCCCAGCTGTTCACTGCTCTGGGTGACTTGAAGAAGGATATTTGGGGGTGGGGGCAGGAGATGGAGGGTTCCAAGGAGAAGTCTCTCTCTGTGTTTGAGTTCCCCTGATCAGTTAGAGAAATTATATATGCCCCCAACAAAAAGAGACAATATAAAGACACTGAAGTATAAACTGCTAAATTTTGTTACAGATAATATATTTATACTGAAGTATTAACTGCTAAATTTTGTGTTACAGATGATTAATGTATTACTTATGAAAAATCAAAAAAGGGAGAGACAGGTGTGGGCTGAAGTATACAATTTTTAATATCATTTTCATGTAGAAAATGCTTCAATCAGACTTGAATGCATGTTAGGCAATCACATGGAGAAGAAAAGATCATATTGGGTTGGGAAGTTCCCCTGGAGAAGGGATAGGCTACCCACTCCAGTATTCTTGGGCTTCCCTGGTGGCTCAGACGGTAAAGAATCCACTGGGTTTGATCCCTGGGTTGGGAAGATCCCCTGGAGGAGGGCATGGCAACCCACTCCATTATTCTTGCCTGGAGCATCCCCATGGACAGAAGAGCCTGGTGGGCTACAGTCCATGGTGTCCCAAAGAGTCTGACATGACCGAGCAACTAAGCAGAGCACAGAATTCTAAAAATAAAGAGAATAAAAATAGAAAATATCAAAGGGCCTCATGTACTGTAAGGAAGTATTATTTAACAAAACATTTGTTTCAGTTTGATATATTTGTAGGGTGTGTGTGTGTGTAATGAGTTTCAGTGGACACTGTATTTCTTACTCTGCATTGTAGTCAGAAAAGCTTACAAAGCAATGTTGTGGGCTCGCAATCCCTTATCTACAATTCCAAGACATGAACCTGTTTTCTTAAGTTTGGCACTAGTTCATTTGGCAGCAGAACATGACCTACGGTAGTTTAAGGGTATTTATAGTCTTTGTTTATCCCACTTACTATGAATATTTGTACACTTAACTGTAGAATGGAGTTGTACCTTTGACCCCAGCGGGCTTGTTGCACTTACTTACTTTCCTAAGGGCCAAACAATTCTGAAGCACAGAGATTGCGGACCTGTGTAAGGGCTGTAGCAGTGTGACGGTTTCCATTCATTCAGCAGATGTTTATCTGGTGCTTTCTGTGGCCTCTGTGTTGTGCTGGGTGTCAAGTGTGCACGCCTGCTCAGCCACTGAGTCATGTCCGACTCTTCGGGACTCCATGGAGCCCATCAGGTTCCTCTGTCCATGGGGTTTCCCAGGCAAGAATCCTGGAGTGGGTTGCCATTTCCTCCTCCAGGTGTGGAAAGAAGAAAAGTTTAGGTGAGATGAATTCTTTGGGAATTTCAGAGCCCCATGGTTGAAATTTCTAGTCTTTACTGTAGCTGTTCCCTCATTGGACCTGATGTTCCAGCCGTGGGCTTCCAAGTCACTCTTGGTGCTTGATGCTTTCCTGTCCCTTTGTCTTGGCCTGTGTGGTTTTCTTGGCTGCGATTTCCTTACTCTTTTCACCTGGTTATAGTAACCCAACCCCCTAACCCCCCCATCTATCTGTCTGTCCATCCATCTATCCACCCATTTCTCCATCCCCCCACCTCCATCCATCCATCCACCCACTTCCATCTATCCATTCATCCATTCACTCACTCAGCCACCCAATCATCCGTTTATTGAGCCTCTCCTATGTGCAGGGCACATCCATCCTACTCTGGTTTACTCTGCCGTAAGTAATCACAACTTTCTTAAAATCCCCTAAATACCTTAAACCTCTAAAATAGTGTTTATCATATTACAGTTTGTTTTGCCAGGTTAGGCACCAAAGAGCAGGTACAGTCCTATTCATTTTTAATGTTTTGCACTTGTAGGAGCTCATTAAATATGCTTGAAGAAATAAATTTCAGGTTGTATGTTCAAAACGTTAAAAGCAGTGTTAACATTATGGTTTAAGCTTCCTCACCCGAATCCACGTGTTCAGCATCTTCAGCTCATTGATTTTAGTGAGCATATCTGTTGGCTGAAGGAAGGGGGAACATTCTCCCTCAGCCTTTCTGCCTCCACATTCACTGAGAACCTGACTCTGGGGCACCCGACGTGATCTCACCTCTCTAGGGTCTTGGCATGAAGTTAGAGAAGGAAGATAGTGCCACAGAAAATTAGTAAGAAGACAAGGCAGTGTGAGGTGTGGGTCAAAGAAGTGGTGCTGGCATCATGATCTGAAACCAATCATAATGAAACAGCTTGTTTTATGCTTGGTAGTGTAAGACTGGTTTTGAGAGATTTATTCTTTTGCAAAGGGATCTGGGTCAGAATTATCATTTTATGTCAGATTGGATTTCTGTAAAAAAAATTGTTTTTGGCTCAAGTAGATATTTAACAGCATCTCTATTATATGTAAGCCGAAATTGTCTTCTGATATCACAATTCTGAGGTGTGAGCCCGAAGTCTTTCTGCCCTGACACTGAATGGAATTTTCTTAGCACATTTTCAAAACAGGTGTCAGTGAGTTCCGAGAGCTCCCGGCTTCCCTCGCACCCCTTCTTTTCTGGTACACTCCCAGGAGACAGTTTCCAACCACGCTGAGGCTAACTTTCTGTTTCCAACAACCAGTCACAGGTTGGTTGGTTGTGTCTGTGGTCATTCCTTACCCGGGGAGGCTATTTGAAGCTGAGGATTGAAAGGAGTCTTTCGAGGCCTTTGCCCGTTCTAGGAAGATGTCTCTTCTCTGCCTTATGTGCCCGCTTGCACCTTTTTAGTGACGGGGAGCTGATCATTTCCCTCTGTTGATGACATCACTGTGGGATTAAACACCATGCTGTCTGAACGCAGTGAGAGGGCTGGGCTCTCCCAGCAGTGGTTCCCGGAGAGCATTCCAGGGAGCAGCCCCGATCCTCCTTGTGGGGTTCAGGATCTGCTGGCAGTGGATCTGTTGTAGTTTGGTTTGAGTCCTGACATCATCAGAGCCCTAACCTCAAGAATGCTGGTCAGATGCCTTCACGATCATTGTGAATGGCTCCTTTGTCCTCCGGAGCCACGAACAGTGGGATCTCCCTCTGGCTGTCTGAGTGGGGAGGCAGTGGGCAGAACGAGTGCGAAGGTTTAGGGAGAATTTAGGTGCCTGAGTGTGGATTGGACAGCAGACAGAGGACGGATGATGTGTGCATGGGGGAGCTGCAGAGGCCCTGACACAGCCACCCCAGCAGGAACAAGCTCATCAAAGTTTCAGGCATGACCCTGGAACCTCCAGGTGCCCTGCGGCCTGGTCAGCACGTCTAATTGGCAGAGACCGGGTCCTGTGCCCCCTTCCACCACCACCCCTCCAGTTGTGCTCCCAGCAGAGGAACTGAGTGGAGATTTCCACTTCCAGGGTGGGCAGCGGCCACCCCCTGCTCCCAAGATTGCTTACACGGAAGCTAGGGGCCCAGCCAATGAGGAGAGGGCCGCTAGATGCCTAAGAGCCAATAGGGGTTGCTTTTCCATCGCAGACTTTGATCAAGTCCTGAAGTCACCATATTGAATATGACACCTAAAAAAGAAGAAAAAAGTACATTGGTTTCTTCTGTGTTTTGAGCTTTGGCACGTCTGTTTTATTGGCCAGAGAGGTAAATGGGAGTTTGTAACAGAACCAGTGTCAATTTAGCCCTGCCTTGCAGGGTCCAGAGACCATTGGGCCAGGACTAGGCTGGTGCTGGCATTAGGGGGTGTCCTGCAAGAGGGTGATCAATGTTCCTCCACGACTGTGGGCTTCTCACTAACACAGCACAGTCCCTCACTTCCTGGGTCACCTTAAAGCACAGTCAAGATTGCTGTTGAAATGGAAGTGTTTCTGTGACCTTTCTAACACTCAGAAGTTTGTTCTCTCTGCCTCTGGGTTCTGTGAATTGGGACGGAGCCCCTAGAGACCCAGGAAACCAGCCCCTGGCTGCCTGGCGTCCCTCCACTTGCCCGAGCCCCCCGGACCCTGGCTCCATCTTGGTATGGTCTCAAGTCCCCCCTGGCCACACCCCACCACCTTGCTCCTCTGCCTTCTGACCAGGTCCCTGTCTGTCCTGGGCCTCTCAGGGGTTTGACCCAACAGAGAGGTCTAAAGGTGGGACAGAGATGGTGTCTTGGATTCTAGAAAGAGTTCAGTCTTGACTCTTTAAGGAATGTGAACCTAAGTAGTAGGTGCACTCTTCGCCATGTGTTTAGAAGGCCACCGTTGTATGTGTAGCTGGGGCTTAAAAGCTGAAAGTAATGGATTTACAGCCAGCTTGAGTGAACTCACGGGAGCTGGTTGCTGGATGGTTAGTGGCCACAGCTGACTGAGTGGAAGGATCTTATACGCAGGAGTAAGATTTAAACTTCCAAAAGACTCGTAAGGCCCCTCAGTCAAGTGATACTCCCTCAGGCCAGGCGGGGGCCCAGGACCAGCCTTTAGGTGCAGGACTGTGATTAAATCCGAGGCCCCAGCGGGTGGAGCAGGGTGGCAGGAAGGCACATGGGGTGGTAGTTTACCAGGCAGGATAAAATTGGTTCAGAGTCATACCAGCCCTGCTTGTGAGACAGAGGTGCAGTCTGTATTCCCAATGCTGCTTTTTCAGGGAGCTGGGGCTTTTTTTTTTTTTTTTTTTTCAGTTTGGTTTGTTATTCTGTTTAGATGGATGAGAGTTGAATTGTGTCATGAGCCAACGCATTGGGAATTTTCTCTTAGGCTGTCCTAGCCTTCTTTCCCTAGTGAACCCACCCCGCCCGCCCCACACAGAGGCTGTGTGATATGGTGGAGACCCCTCACCTCCTCTGTAAAATGGGCCCAAGGATGCTTCCCTTCCAAGGACATTGTGAGGACTCCGTGGAACGACACAGGTGACAAAACATCCGGCGCTGTGCTAGCCACTTCGATCTTATCTTGGGATTAGGTGCTGATTACAGTAGAGCACATTGCTCTTCGGATCCGAACATGGGTCCCAGCTGAGTTCTCAGAAGTCAGCTCCCTAGGTCCCTGTGCTGCCCTGATGAGGACACTGGGGTCCCGTAGCTACGGTGTGGAAGAGTGAGGACCAGTGCCCACACCGTGTTTCCCAGCCCTCTCCTTCTGTGGCCTTCAGGCTCCTTTCACAAGGAGCCATGCTTAGATGGAACATAAGACAAAAACAGAGGCTCCGGTTATGAAGGGCTTCCCTTGCATTTAAGTGCAAAAGCCACTCAATTATTTTATCAGCAAAGTATTGCCAGATGCAGGTATTGGCTGTCATCTTTTCATCTGTGTATGGTCTTTTTGCGCTTGCATCTGTATTGAGGCAATAGTCCTTTAAAAACAGATATATATATATATTTTTTTCTTTTCTTTTTTTCTTCTCTCTCTTTCTTTTGCTTTGAAATTAGAGTGGGCCTTTCATGAAATGAAGTCCTTCTATGTCAAGATTTTAATTGGAAGAGTAGGATCTGTCCATAAATATGAGTCTTGTCTGGTAGCCCTGCCACCACCACATGTTCAAGTTTAGGTGGAATTTGAAGGTAGGGCGGGGGGTGAAGGAGATGGGGCTCCATGATTGGAGCCGGAGCAGTGGGGCCAGCCACCTGGTCTCCACCCCCAGTAATATCAAGTGCCTCCTCAAAAATAATGTCCCTGCAGCCCCGCACCCCCACAACCACCACAGCACACCTAGCAGCCAAGGGAAGGACGGACATGATAATAATTGCTCCCCTTTATTATTCTGCTTCTGTGGCCCTCAGTGGCCCTTCTGTGGCTAGACAGGTTCCTATGGTCATCCCTATTCATCTTCCTGACTCCGTGAAACAGGTATGCATTCCATTTTTAAGGTGAGGAAACGGAGACTTGGAGAAGTTCACTTGCCTGAAATCACACACGTAGTAGATGGTGGAGCAGGGATTCAAAGCCAGGCTTGTCTTTCTTGAGAGGCGGTGCTTCTCAGGAAACAGGGAAACAGGGCTTCTCTTGGTTGACCGTGGTCAGTCACTTAGGTGTTTCTAGATTGTGCACTGTGAATGCTGCCCTCCAAGCTTCTAGTGGACATGCCACCATTTCTTGGCACCTTCAGGCAGGGTTGGACAGCCCCAGCCTTTCCTTTGCCTGATTCCTACTCCTCTCCTATCTGGCCATGATATCCTCCAGAAAGCCTTTCCTGACCCGCTCCCCCCACCCCCGCCCCAAATCCTGGATGGTGCCTGCTCCTCCTCCCGCCTGGGCCAGACAGCATTTCCCACTGGAGGGGGCGGGAACCTCATCTCATTCTGCCTGCACCCCTGAGCGCTCAGGGCCGAGTGAGCTGTCATAGATACAGAGCTGTTGAATGAGTGGCCAGCAAGGAAATGGCCAAGAGGAAAAAAAACCTCATGGAGTGTTGAGCTGGAATAGGATGTAGAGCCTCTCATTTACAGACGTACCAGGTGGTCCCACGGATGGGGTGGATGGAGTCACGGCTGGCACCCAGGCTTTTGGGGACCCCAGCACAGTGCTCGTCCCATTGCAGCCAAGCGCCCCTCGCTGGTCTCGGCTCACCCTGTTGCTTCAGCATGCCCAGTGCGTCGTTCTTCACTGGCATCTCTGTGAACTGTCTTTGTTTAAAACTACAGTGCAGAGCTGTATTTGTTGAGCCATCTGTGTGAAGCCCAGGCAGTAAAGGCTGTGGGAGTCCAGAAACCATATGGGGAGCTCCCGGCTGGGTTGGCAGAAGCCACTTCCTCCCAGTGGCCCAGGGGTAATCTCCAGAGGGCAGATTTGAGAGTCACCCACCCCTTAGCCTCCTCCTGCAAACCTGAGCTCCATTTTCTGGCTTGAGGGGCTTTGTAGTGGGTCCCAGTTTCTTTGAGTAGCAGGGCAAGCCAGTTTCCGCTTTCCCCTGTTGTCAGGAACTCAGATACAAGGAGGAGGAAAGCAGTTCCAGGTCTGTACCTGCTCCTGAATCCCTGCTGCTTTCTCTGCACCCCTCCTCACATCAGAGCCCACAGAGACATTGACTGTTTGTCACGTTCCTTTTGTCTGAAAGTCTTGGTTTGACCTCTAGACTGTTGAACTTCAAGCAAAAATGTTTTATGTTTTCCGGAATTTAAACAATGCCCCCGTAAAAGAAGACTGTTGAACTTCAAGCAAAAATGTTTTATGTTTTCCGGAATTTAAACAATGCCCCCGTTAAAGAAGCACGCCTTCGGTTAATATTCTGCTTCTCCCTGTCCCAGGCAGCCCGCCAGCTTCTGCTGATAAACGAAGTGACACTACGTGACTGTTCTTTCCCTAGAGCCATAATCATCATGAAAACCTTTCCTGCTTACCACGGAGCTGTTTACTCTGGTTTAGTGTAAAAGATTTCACCGTGGATTTAGGTTTGAGAGAAGGAGGGCCTTCAGGTTACATCCCAGCCTTGCAGGTGTGTGTGTTAAGTCACTCAGTCGTGTCCATCTCTTTGCGACTCCATGGTTGGTACCTCACCAGGCTCCTCTGTCCAAGGGATTCTCCAGGCAAGAATCCTGGAGTGGGCAGCTATTCCCTTCTCCAGGAGATCTTCCTGACCCAGGGATGGAACCAGTCATGCAGGAGACATTTCTAAAATGTTAAACTCTTACACTAATGTGTAGTGTGTGGGTCCTAGACATAGTATGAAAATTGGTGTTAGTTGTACTGTGTTTCCTCAATTCAATGCAAAGGCCATATCGAGAAGAGAGTTTGCTGATCAGGTAGGGTGCTTTTGGCTAGAGGTACAGAAAATGCACTTCAAAGTAGCCTGTGTAATAAGGAAAATGTATCATGTCATTTAAGAGGAAGTCATTAGGTAATGTGACTCTAGGGTTGGTTAATTCAGTAGCTCAAAACGATATCGGAGAGCCAGGCTCCTTCCATTTTAATGCTCCATCATCCTCAGACTGTGTGGTTGCAGAATGACTTTCACTGATCCCAGTGTAATATTGCAATATGACATGTCCAGAGGAAGAAGAGAAGGTCCCTTTCCACATCCCTCTCTCTTTTTTAATCTTTTGACTGCGTCACTTGGCATTTGCGATCTTAGTTCCCCAGCCAGGGATGGAACCTGTACCCTCTGCCCTGGCCATGTGAAGTCTTAACCACTGAACAAGGGAAGTCGCTACACACGTCTCTCCTAAGGAGGAGGAGACCGTCATACACTTTCCACAGTGTGCCTCTACCGTGTTACTTTGGCCAGCATCTACGCTGTTACCGTGCCTAAAGTTAATCCCAGGAGGGATGGGATTCTAAGATTGATGCAGGCACATTAGAATTCACCCTGGAACTTGAGAGCTGCCCCGCTTCCCTGTGCGGAGGAACACCATCAAGATGGGCGTTCTGCTCACCAGGAAGGAGCGGAGGAAGGATACGGGTGGTTCACCAACGACGGCAGCCCGGAGTGTTCCTCCTGGAGACCACTCTTGCATGCCTCCTCGGAGGGGACATTTAGCAGTGTTTAAACAGCATAGCCCCAAGCTATGAATTTCTACAAGATTTGGAAGGAGGAAGAGAGACACACTCCAGAGAAAGACTTCCAGACCCTGTAACAGAGGGCGGCGAAGGCAGGACAGAGGAGAAGCCACGTGTGTTGGGTGGAGGCGGGGCTCAGGGTAACCCGGCTCCTCTCATCCACCCTCCAGCTCCTCTCGTCCACCCTCCAGCGAAGGCAGACCTCTGCGGGAGGCAGTATTGCCGTGGAACCTCTCCCTGGACATCGCTAAGAAGGGCAGGACCCATCCCTGCGGGACGGGACTGGCCAAGTGACCTCGGAGGCCTCTGTTCTGCTTCAGATATTTCTGGCGTTAAACCTTCTCAGAGAATGCAGGCCGCCTGCATCTGTTAGTAGCAGAGCAAACGACTGCACTGACTTTGTGTTTGAAGTCTCCCGTTTCACCGAGGAGGCAGCAGGATCTAGAAAGGAAATACTGTCAGAGTGGGACACCGGAGACCTGGATTGTATTCCCGCCTCCGCTGGGGACTCACTTTGTAGCTGAGGTAAGTCATTTCACCTCCGCACGCACGCGGCTTTCCAGCGAGCCCAGCTCGATGTGCTGCCCCTGAGAGCTTTTTCCTCTTTGGCCATCTCAGAGGTGTGAAGTCTCAGGCTGCCTTTGTGCGGGCCGGGCAGGATAGAGTGTCTTCATCGTGTTAGGATCCTTTTCAGCGACAGCGCCAATAAAGCACAGGACGCTGTTCTGATGAGCTCCTCCACGTGTGATGCCCACCGCTGCTGAAGGCTGACAGTTACTGACAGCGACAGTCAGAACCAGCACTGCCTGAGCGCCTACCGTGTGCCCGACTGTCTCTGCAGCTCCGGCTCATTAGTGCTCAGACTTCCAGAATATTCCACGGGTCAGCCCAGTTCAACCTCTGGGTTTACCCGTGATGTGATCGGCTTTCTCAAATGCCTTCTTCATGTTTAAGCAAACGTTTATAAATCACCGAAGCCGTACATTAGTGCCAAGTCTGGGTTAGGGAGGTGCATTCCACTTGTTTTTCTTTTTTTAGAAAACACACTGGGCTTCTACTCCTACATCTTCCCCTGAGGGAATGTGAGCAGCTGCGGGGCCATGAGCTGTATGGAGACTGTCCTCCAGGGGACCCAGGCCCACCTGGAGACTCGGTCCCTCCCACTGGTGATGCTCAGACTGCAGTGACCAGGAGGCTCCCCTGGGGAGTTTGTGGAGCCCAGGGTCCCCACCTGCATACATGCTGGGGTCCCCACCCGCACACATTCCCAGTTCCCCACCTGCCGATCCTCCTGGGGCCCCACTGCAGACACCTGACCTGGTCGATGTGGGGTGAAGTGCAGGTGCAGGCCCACAGCTCCTCACGGGATGCTGAGACCAGCAGCTGTAAATCCCAGGGAGGGTAGCACCAGTCCTGCTCATGTACAGAATGCCGGCCCAGGAGAACCAGCGACCCCGGCGGCGAGCTGTGGGGGCGGGGTGCACGTGTCAGTGCAGAGGGTCAGAGCAGTCAGCTTGCCCACTGCAGGGCTTCCTCTGGAGAGACAGTGTGAGCTGAGGTGGGAAGCAGCTGGGGGCAGTCAGAGAGCAGGTCCCTGCTGCTCCCAGGCCCACGCCAGCAGCCCAGGTGAGTCTTTGAGGAGGGGTCTCGGGTGGGTGCCCCAGGGCAGTTTGATCCCATGGCCGACCTCTCTCCAGAAAAGAGCGGTTACCAGCAGCCTGACCTCTGGCAGCCTCTTTCCTGGGTACTGTGGTGCCGGGTCATTATCCATCCTACCCCACTTCCAATCATTGTTGGCTCCACTCTTTCACCCCTGGCCTTTGTCATTCTATATAATGAGAAAAACTAGCTTCTGTCGTGGGATCGGTTTGAGGATTCATGCAGTCATTGCACACACACACAACTTTCACATCTAACACGCATGTGCTCAGGTGCTCTTCCCAGCCTGGGTCCCCTGCACAGGGGTTGAGGCAGTGATGCCTGACACCTGGCACCCGGACAGCCATGCCATGCACACCTGTGGAACTCTGCTTGTTGCCAGGGCTATAGAGATGGGAAGCGTGCTCCTTGCCCTTAAATGCCTCACATGGCATGGGGAGGCAGGGCACGGAGCATAATTTCTAAGGGTCGTGGGGTCACTCAAGTGCTGATGCTCAGAGAGCTTCATGCAAGCTACTCTGGGGTGTCAGGAGGCAGGGCATTGCCCAAGGGTCAGGAAAGCTGGAAAGGAGCTCTTCGAAGGAAGAGAAGGAGGTGACCATGGGGCAGAGGATGGCGTGGGTGGGGCGGTGAGGCCATCCCTGCAGAGACAAAGCTGGGCGGTGAGAAACAGTTTAGGGGTACAGCTGGGGGCACCAGGGCCCAAGAACTTATTTCTCAGGCAAAGGAGGTGAGGATTTGCCTCGTAGATGGGTGAGGAACATCGCCTGCAGTCCAGTATCAGGCAGGTAGTTAATTTCGCTGGCCTAGGCCAGTGTTGCCTTAGGAGATGACCGATTGTAAATTGACGAGCAAGACAAAGGGTGTGAGTTCTCGCCCATCTAGAGTGTGAGTAACCGCCCCTTCCCTGGAAGCTGGCAGCTGGCCCAGCACTGACAGAAAAGAACCTTCTCTGAATCTTGGGAAGTAGGGAAGCCGTTACTGGCAAGTGCCTCTTTGTAAAAGGGAAAAAATAGATCCCACACATTAACTCTGAAAGCTGGTGAAGTCTGGTAACTTATTTCAAACAGATTTGGACTGAATCAGAAATACGCCAGGCTGGTGGGTGGAGTTCTAAATTTACACCTTCCTCTCATCATTAAGATCGGTAGATGTTTCATTAGCGTGAGGTGCTATGTAAACATAAAGTACTTTCAGAATAAATATTTTCTCTGCCCTCTCCCCCTGCCCCCCCCCCCCCAGTCAGGATCTGCTCTGTGGTAAATAGTACAATTCTCAGAAACAGGAGAGTTTTATTTTTAAACTCCCCTAAATTCTGGGGAGTGCTAAGTGATCCAGCCTTGAGGCAAGAGTGTAGCTTCTATTTGTGCAAAGTCGAGCTCGGCTGAAATCATATGTGCCCAATTATTCTGAGCTCTTGAGGGCACGGAGCACACAGATGGTGTTCTGGCCAGATTTCCAGCGCTCTGAGTTTGGTAAATACTGATGGTCGAAGCCATGGTTTAATTAGGTCAGTAAGCGCTGTTTCAGGCTTCTCAGGTGGCCCAGTGGTAAAGCATCCGCCTGCCAAGCAGGAGACACAGGTTCGATCCCTGAGTCAGGAAGATCCCCTGGAGAAGAAAATGACAACCCATTCCAGTATTCTTGCCTAGGAAATCCCATGGACAGAAGAGCCTGGCGGGCTGCAGTCCATGGAGCTGCAAAGAGTCGGACGTGAGTGAGCATCTAAACAGCAGCAGAACACTTTGTGGGTGGACGAAACCGTAGAAAATCAGAACTGGAAGAGATACTGGCAGTTATGCTGTGTAACTGATCCCTCAATGTAAGTGTGGAAACTGAGTTCAGAGAGGACTAAAGGCATGTGGTGAGGCCAGACAGAGACTGGGCTGGGGACCCCACAGAGGTCCCCCTTTGACCAGGTCCCTTACTTTTTTCTTTTGATGTTATTTGTTGTAAAAATGTTACTAGATGAGTTTTTTTTTTTTATGAATAACAATATTCAAGTTAATGTTATTCAAGGAGTCAAGAAAACCCAGGCAATGAATTTTCACATATACGATACAAACACTTTTCTAGAATCCCCATTTTCCGTTTACCTAAAGGAGTCTTTTTTTTTTTTTAAACAACAAAAAAAAAACTTTATCTTCCTACCTCAAAAACTTTAAAACATACACATACATATTTCTGCATTTATTGGCAAAAATTTAAAATATGTAATTGTAATCATAGTAGGCATACCATTCTGTGTTCCCCTTCTTAATTAATATAATACAAATCACCTCCTCTTATGGTTATGTGCCTTTCATAATTACTTTTGTGACAGTTTACCAGAGCTTTCACTGAAACTAAACATTCTCTTCTTGTTTGGCCACTTAGATTGTTTTTAGATCATTAATGTTGATGTCTGATGCAGGCGTGGACATCTTGGTGCATGTGGCTTTTTTGCTTTGAATGAGTTCCTCACCCTCTTACCAGGTAGAAACATCGCTGGACCTTGAAAGGGAAGCGCATACAGGTTGGAAGGAAAAGTTTGACCCAGGCTTGGGGAGACACCACCCGGGAGTGCAGTAGAAAAGCATAAATAAAGCCAGGACCCCAGTGAGGATGCTTGTTCAGTTGCTCAGTTGTGTCCGACTCTTTGAGACCCCATGGACGGCAGCCTGCCAGGCTTTCCTGTCCATCACCATCTCCTGGAGCTTGCTCAAACTCACGTCCATCAAGTCAGTGATGCCATCCAGCTGTCTCATCCTCTGTCCTCCCCTCCTCCTCCTGTCTTCAATCTTTCCCAGCAACAGGGGTCTTTTCCAATGAGTTGGCTTTTCGCAACGGGTGGCCAAAATGTTGGAGCTTCAGCCTTAGCATCAGTCCCTCCAATGAATATTCAGGACTAATTTCTTTTGGGATTGACTGGTTTGATCTCGTTGCTGTCCAAGGGACTCTCAAGAGTTTCCTCCAGCACCAAAGATGGAAAGCATCAATTCTTCGACACTCGGCCTCCTTTATGGTCCAACTCTCACATCCATACATGACTACTGAAAAAACTGGAGCTTTGACTAGACAGACCTTTGTGGGCAAAGGGATGTCTCTGCTTCTTAATGCACTGTCTAGGATGCTGTGCCCCGTCAAATCCCAGAGATCACGTATGAAAGGTGATGGCAGGTCAGGCCTGGGAGCCCAGGGACCCCTGGGGAGGGGCAGACACCGCACAGCCGGATTGCCGGAGGAGGAGGAGGGTGGGGAGAGCACCGTGAGCCCCTCTCATCCCCCCGCCCTCGTGTTGTACCCAGGTCTCCTTGCAGTGACGATAGTGGCAGGGCCCAGGGCCCCCTCCAACTCTTGGAGGCAGCTGGGCTCCCCCAAGTCTACAAGAGGGAGGTCCCGAGAGAGGCCTGTTTCTGCAGTGGCTGGTCGTTGTGCATTGGTAGCCTGTGCATCCCAGGGAGGAACCCAGAGATGTCATTTCCACCCCACGCTGGGCCCCCGACTTTGTGGAAAAAGTCGGAGGCCAACAGGCTTTGCTCACTTGCTCCCACTCTCTTTTGTGGGAAGGTCAACCCCAGGGACCCACTCTTATCCTTTCATGGCCTCTTTAGGTCCTTTTCAGTCCTTGAACCCAGAGATAGCAGAACAGCAGCACAGCCCAATCCCTGTTCAGGAAAGCGGAGCATGTCCACTACTTCCTGGGCGTTGTCAGGTCTGGGCAGGGTGTCTCAGAGGGACTGAGGAAGGGTCGGGTGCCAAGGGCAGAGGGAGGCTTCGGGGGCCACTCTTGGAGCAGAGGCTCCTACTTCGCCCTTGTCCCAGGTTGCAGGGTGAACCCACATTATTTCAGCTCAGATGTTGAGATTCACAGGCTGTTTGAACCACATCCCTTCCAACTCTTGGAACCCTTCCAACCACATCCCTCTGCCCAACTCTCGCGCCTGCCTTACAGCGTGGTGTGGACAGATTGCACGTTACGATTTGAGCCCCACTCCAAGTTGGTGAGATGTTCTGGACTTCTGGTTGTCAGTGACATCTTATGGAGAGTGAAGCTGGGCTTTCCAGACTGCCCCCCAAAGGCAGGGTTGGACCACCTTTTCTGTGCTTGGAGCAGAAAAAAAAAAAGGAAAGCAAGAAAGGGCCTCCCTGGTGGCTGAGATGGTAAAGAATCTGCCTGCAATGCAGGAGACCTGGGTTTGATCCCTGGGTAGGGAAGATCCCCTAGTAAAGGGGATGGCTGCCCACTCCAGTATTCTTGCCTGAAGAATTCCATGGACGGAGGAGCCTGGCGAGCCACAGTCCATGGGGTCACAGAGAGTCTGTATTTGGGACAGAAATCCTCTCCTCCGATTTCCTACACCCAGCACGTTGCTCCTGGCCAAGCAGCGGCGTCTTCTGGTGGTAGAAGGAGTGGTCCCTCAACAGAGCCCACATGGCCCTGCTCCACCCAGGCCTGCTTCCAGGTCTCAGAGAGGGCGGGCAGGCAGGAGCATCCTCCAGTGGGTGCCCTGCACTGTGCGCAGCCTCTGACCTGTTGGTGCCCCGTTGAGCCTCAAAGGACCAGGAGTGCGCGCTTTTTATGCCGCCTTTGAATGCGGCAGTGAGGCTGCAGCCTGAGTCACACTGGGGGAAACAGTGGGACTAACATTGGTTCCTAATGAACTATCGCAAAGTAAGTCCCCTGCTAATTAATGCACATGAAAGCTGCCCTCTCTCCCCATTAAGCCGACAGGGCTTATTCTTATTTACATCTTCTTTGATTATAAGGTTCCCTTTCAACTTGACGGTCAGAGAGCCGTGGGGAAAGGAGGGAGAATCCAGGCTGAGCCAAGTTACCTCCGAGGGCTCATCTGAGCCTCTGCCATGGAAATTCCTGGGGTGGATCAGCCCCAGGAGAGGAAGCAAGGCAGATGCATTTAATTTCTCAATTAAAATGCCTTAAATGCCCACAATTTCATTGTGTGATCAAATCATATTTGAAATACACTGGGCCAGATACATTTGTGATGAACTGCTGTGCAGATAATGGAAATCATTTCAATAAAACTCTCATCCATGCTAAGACCTTAATCAAAGGATAACCTATTTGACATTGGATCACAGAGAACTGTGTAATTCTGCTCCTGCAGGAATAGATTTATTCCATTTGAGTCATGAATGCATTAAGAAGCTGAAGTCGTGCTAAAGGTACAGTCCCTCTTCTGAGTTTCTCTGGCACCTTCGATTTTCTCAGTTTTCCTGAGAGAAATCCTCAGTTATCTCAGAACTTGGTCTTCTGTGCGTCACACCTGTGCCGTGTTCAGGCAGATGGCCCAGAAAGCGGGGGCTGCCTCTCCTAGGCCCCTAGGGCTTCCTTACGTCACTTTCACCTAAACTCAGTGCTTTTGTTGTTTTTCAGTCACTAAATTGTGTCTGACTCTTTGCAACCCTGTGGATTACAGCATGCCAGGCTCCTCTGTCCTCCACTATTTTCCAGAGTTTGCTCAAATTCATGTCCATTGAGTTGGTGATGCTATCTAACCATCTCATCCTCTGTCACCTCCTTCTCCTCTTGCCCTCAATCTTTTCCCAGAATCAGGGCATTTTCCAGTGAGTTGGCTCTTTGCATCAGGTGGCCAAAGGATTGGAGCTTCAGCTTCAGTCCTTCCAATGAGTATTCAGGGTTTGATTTCCTTTAGGATTGACTGGTTTGATCTCCTTGCTGTCCACGGGACTCCCAAGTGTCTTCTCCAACTCCACAGTTTGAAAGCATCCACTCTGGTGCTCAGCCTTCTTTACCGTGCAACTCTCGCATCCACACATGACTACTGGAAAAACCATAGCTTTGACTAGGTGGACCTTTGTTAGCAAGGTGGTGTCTTTGCTTTTTAATATGCTGTCTATATTTGTCATAGCTTTCCTTCTAAGGAGCAAGTGTCTTTTAATTTCATGGCTGCAGTGACCATCTGCAGTGATTTTGGAGCCAAATAAAATAAAGTCTGTCACTGTTGCCATTGTTCCCCATCTATTTGCCATGAAGTGATGGGACCAGATGCCATGAGCTTATTTTTTTCAATGTTGAGTTCAAGGCAGCTTTTTCTCTCTCCTTTTTCACCCTCAACAAGAGGCTCTTTAGTTCTTCTTCACTTTCTGCCATTAGAGTGGTATTATCTGCATGTCTAATGGTTTTGACTTTATCACAAGTTTTGCCATGGAGAGCTTTGGCCCAAATCATTACGGCCCCTGAGTTTCCTTCATGATTATTTACCATTGATGCGTCCTGTGCTTTTTGTCGTTTTATTACACCCATCTTACTCAGTGAGCCTTTGTTTCCTCCTGTGTAAATGGGGATGATGGTAGCTCCACTCTCCTTCCCAAAGAGGTTGGCAACACGAATGGGCCACCAGTGCCTGAGAGGCTGGCCACACTCTGGTCTCCTGGCATTCCCTCTGGGTCTCTTTCTGACTTGACTATATGCTTTCTAGGGGCAGGGGCTGTCTGTCTCCTCCTCCAAATCATTTCCTGGCACCAGCCAGCACTCAGCAGAGACTTCTTGGCCGGCCAGCTGGACAGAAGTGGGTTGTGTGGATGGCTCTGGGGAGCAGCCAGGGAGTCCTGCCCCGCTTGTCCCCAGCACGTCAAGCTGGGGCCGGACTCGACCCAGCGGCGGGCACTGCCGCTTCGTCTCCCAGGTTTCGATGATCACATTCTACCAGGAGAAATAGATAAATAGTTAAACTGCTAAAATGAGCCCTATAATCAGGTCAGTGGGATTGTAAGCGATATCTCTTTTGACATGTTCTGATTTCTTTTTTCCTCTTTCTTTACCTGCCTCCTAAAATCTGTCCTGTTTTATAAAGAGGCACATCTCCAATTGGGCATGTGCTGGAGCTTGGACAAATGGTGTGAGAAGAGACCTCTTTCTGTTAGTTCACTCGAAAGCTGTCTTATTACGGGGACAAAAATGACTGGTGAGGTTGGGCTCTTCTAATTAGGCAAAGAACAAAAAAATATGTCAATTAACAAGTGCGTTTTTTTCTTGCTTTTTGATGTGCGTCTCTGCAAACAGTTCAGGGTATTGCCCGTTTGAGGAAGAGAATGTGTGCTCTTCTGTGGGGGTAATTCAGGTACCTTTTGGATTTTTTTTTACCTCCATTGGTTTTATATTACAAAATTTATTTTTATTACTTTGTCTTTGTAACAAAATTCAAAGACGTGTTATAAAGTAAACCCATATCCTCCCCTTTCTTCCTTGCCCCTCTTCCTGCTCCAGCATCCCCGCCCCCAACCCGGTGATGAGTCTGGTCGTCACCAGATGGTGAAGAGTCTGGTCAGACTCTTCATACTTAGTCAAACTCATATACAGAACACAGATTTTTATTTCACAAAAATAACGTAATAGGAGACATACCATCTTCAACTTAACTTTTCTTGCTGTGGATGAATCTCCAGTCAGAAATACAGATCTGCTTCCTTATTGTTAAAGGCTGTATTTATTCCATTGTTCCATATAACCTAACCTAAATCAAACTGTTTGGTGATGTGCCAGAATTTATCCATTTTTTCTCCTGCCGATAACGTATGTTGCACCCCCTCCCCTTTCCTCTACGGTTGCCGACTAGCAAGGCAGCCGACTAGCTGCCCACACATGGCTGTCCACGCTGGGCGTCTGCCCAGAGGTCACTGTTTTCTCTGCAGGGGAGTAGACGTTCTCTCCCTGTGAGAGGTGGCTGGAGATCGACCCGTGGGTCCTACTTCCTGCCCCAGGGGAGCAGACTGCAGGCTGCAGAATGGTTGGGGTTTTAAGGTCCACTGGTGCCCTGTTTCTCTGCCTTGCCCAGGGGTCCCTTTGCCTTGGCCATCAGCAGAGGTTGGTTGGAATAGACTGCTCATGGGGATGGCGCCCCCTCAGGAGGGGATGTTTGCCTTGGGGGTTGAATGGGATCACTCTGCACTCCCCACGGTGGGGCTGGCTAAATGGGCTCCCCTTCCTCTCTCAGCATCGTTGGTATGCCAGGAACCTCTGGATGGACTCTTAATGGCTAGGACCTTCCTGGATTGCCACTGGGACCAGCCTGTGCCCCCTTCTCTCGTGGGGGTGTCCTGTGTCAGGCACAGGGGACTCAGAGCCGGAGAGGCTGGGTGACTCTGCACCCATCGGTCATGAGCACCCCTGAGTGTTTCACCAGGGTGCCCACATTGCTGGAGGAGAGTGAGCTGGGGCTGTTTCAGAAGATACCGAGGTGGGGTTCTTTGTTAGAGAAGGTGGGTGCCAGCTGATGGAAAGGAGGAGCCAGCATGGAGTGAGCCCAAAAACGTGCCCAGAAAGGGCATAGGCGTACAAAGGGCCTGAGGGTGGGGAGATCCTTAGGGTGGGAAGTCAGGGCAGCTCTCGGACCTGGCGGCAGGGTGGGGTGCTGGGCAGTAAGTGAGGAACAGATGGAGAGGGGCTCGACGGCTGGCGTGGCATGCCAGGGTGTCGGAGCCCCGGCTGACATCCCGCCCTAGCATGTGCTCAGGTACCCGACTTCCTTGAGTACGAAACTCCTTCATTCCAGGGCCTTGGGGGTGGAGGCTGAGAAACACACACTGCTGACTGCGACAATAGTGTGCTGGGGGCTGTCACAGGGCGGGGGGCTGCCGGGCCAAGAGGGGGGCCCCGGAGACCCCCGGGCAGATGGCTTGGGGGGTGTTTCTCGCAGAAGGCGCACACAGCAGAGTTCTGGGCTTGTAAGCAGGGACAGGTGTGGGCAGTCAGGAAAGATGTCTGGGCCACTTTCCTCTTCTGTCAAATGGGGACAGTGATCCATGGGCTCTCAGTGCCGATGGAAGTTGACGACGTCGATAAAAGCTCTGGGTGCAGAGTAAGAAATGCAATCAGTGTCAGCTCTGCGTTCCCTCTGGAATTCCCTCCCCTACTTTATCCTTCCAAATGAAAATTTAAAAATAGGTCTGTTTTCCCAGTCTGCTGAGCAGAGACTCAAGAAATCCTAGAATCAGGTACCAAGGGAGGTTGTAGAATACCTTTCCCCAGAGAACTTCAGCACCGCTGCTGTCTGGAGTGGCCCCGGGTCAAGATCAGGGTCAACAGTGAGGCCCTTCCAAGTAGGGGGTAAGTGTTTCCCTCACTCCTGCCCCTCTGCCCACCCAAATCTCACCCCCGAACCCCCAGCCTGGCTCGGGTCAGTGCACTTGGATGCTGAGGCTGCTCCCAAGCTCAGCTTCTCTCCTGTGAATTCCCCAGGGTCATGATTCTGAGCAGAGAGGGCTGTGTGTGTGAGGGGTCCCCCCTCCTGTAATTTTAGCAGCAGCAGACTACGCGCTCCTGCTGACACAGATTGGAGCGGTTGCCATGGGGACCGGAGTCTGTGCCCAGATTCGCTCTGGAGCTGGGAAGATGGTGAAGGGTTTCTACTTTATGGGGGCGGGGGCTGGGGGGAGAACAGCCTTGGGCTCCTTCCTTGGCTGTTCTAGCGGCTTTAGCCAAAGGTGACCCAAAGAGGACTGGGCCTGGAAGGTCACCTCCTCCTCAGGGCCCCACCCAGTACCCAGGATGGACTGGGTCCTCACCCCCAGGACTGCCCACCCTCCTCCTGTACCCTCTTCCTGGCATGCAGTGAGGATAAGGATGACGAGTTTATACAGACAGTTCTGCAGTCCCTTATCTAGGGGCCATTCACATTTGGAATTCAGTTTTGGGGTTTTCCAGAGGTGACATGGTGCATGTGTGTGTATCGAATGCCTCTGAGTGTAAATTTCCAGGCAGCCTCTCACAATTAAACCTGTGATATTTCTGCAGCAAACCTAAGAATGTGCACACACGTAGAGATTATAGGTAGCCTTCTGTTGGCTGGGGGCAGATCTCACTGCCAAGATTTATGAAAAAGCTTTGGTGTTTCGAGGTTTTTTTTTTTTGGATTTGGGGTTGTGGATGAGGAATTGTAGTTCACAACTGTTTCTTCTTTCACATTTGCTTTCTTGTTTTATTCTCCTGAAACCCCGGGCTGTTACTGTACTTAACAGATGATAAAAGTGGACCTTAGGATAAAGGACTTCTAAGATCACAGAAAGCAAGTGCTCATGTCAGGACTCAAACATGGGACATGTAAGTCCAAATTCCAATTTCTCTCAGTTACACAGGGTTTTATGGAACTTGGCAGAGAAGCAGTTTGCATCTAAATAATGAGACCTGGGTGTGATTCCTGGGTCAGGAAAATCCTCTGGAGAAGGGCATGGCAACCCATACCAATATTCTTGTCTGGAGAATCCTCATGGACAGAGGAGCCTGACACAGGTCCAAGGGGTTGCAAAGCGTTGGACACGACTGAAGTGACCTAGCACGCAATAATGCTAATAGCACTTAATACAAGGAACTACCATTGATAAAGCATTCGGGACAAGCTGGGTGCTTTGCAGAATGCTTTTGTGTGAAGTCGTCATGTAGCCCCACTGCTGCCCTGGGTTAGACTGTGTTCACCTCAAATTCATATACTGAAATGCTAACCCCCAAGATGGTGATATTTGGAGGTGGAGGCCTTTAGAAAACAATTAGGTCATGAGGATGGAGCCCCCATTAATGGGATTAGCACCTCTCTGAAAGAGACCCTCACCCGTTCTCCATGCGAGGTTACAGTGAAAAGATGGCCATCTACGAACCAGGAAGCGGGGCTCACTAGACACCAAATCTGCCAGCACCTTGATCTTGGACTCCAACCTCCACAACTGTGAGAAATAAATGTCTGTGGTTTGTAAACTCCTCAATCTGTGGAGTTCTGTTATAGCAGCCTGAATGGACTAAGACGGGGGTGAGGGTGTTATTCAGTAGAGTGGTCAGCGTGGGCCTCATAGGGAGGTGACCTCTGAAGGAGGTGATGGCATGAGCCTGTGGAGTCTGGAGGAAGAACACTGCAAGGCCTGTACTTTCTAGCATGGCAGCCACTGCCCCTGGGTGACTGTTGAGCCCTGGAAACTTGACCAGTCCAAATTGAGATGTGTGCTAAGTGTCAGATACACACTGGATTCCAAAGGCTTCTAATGAAATTCATGAATATGAAGTAGCTCACAAATAACTTCTATATTGATTACATATCAAAATGACAATATTTGGTATATTGAGTTAAGTGAAATTCATTTCATCTTCTGAAAAAAAAAAAAAAAGGCTATTTAGGGACTTCCCTGGTGGTCCAGTGGTTAAGAATTCGCCTTGCAATACAGGGAACATGGGCTCGATCCCTGGTCGGGAAACTAAGATCCCACATGCTGTGGAGTGATGAAGCCTGCCTCTCAACAAAGATCCCACATGCCACAACTAAGACGCGATGCAGCCAAATAAATAAATATTAAAAATAATACTATTTAAATGTGGCTATTAGAAAATTTAAATTTATGTTTGTGAAACATAAGTTTAAATTACGTATGTATGAAAACAGTTACATCTGTGGCTCGAATTGATGGCTAACATCATGATTCTGGTGGACACTGCTGTGCTCCATGGGAGCAGGCCGTGTCATGGGAATGGAGGGAGGACCAGTGTGGATGGGCACAGAGGTGAAGGGAGGGGCGGAGAGTCATAGGATTTTGAACAGAGAAGTGACTCGGGCCTGATAACATCCTGTCGTCTCTACTTGAGCTGTCGTAACCAAGTAACACAGACTAGACTGCTTAAACTACAGACTTTAATTGTCTCGAATGTCTGGAGGCTGGAAGTCCAAGATCAAGGTGTCAGCTGGCTTGGTTCCCAGTGAGACCTCCCCCCTTGGCCTGTAGGTGGTCACCTCGATGTACCCTCATGCAGCCTTTCCTCTTGTTACAGTTCCCTGGTGTCGCCTCTTTTTATAAGAACACTGGTCATCATGGGTTATCAGCCTCATCACCTGGTTTAACCTTAAGTACCTCTGCAAAGGCCCCACCTCCAGATATAGTCACGTTGAGGATGAAGGCTTCAGTACATCTGAGGGCACACGTTCAGTCCCCAGCACACCCTTCCTCCTTCATCTTGGGTCTCAGCACTGTTCTCATCCTGCTTCCGGAAGGCGACTGCCTACAGATGCTCCAGTGTTATGACTTCATTCCAGAACAGTGTGTTATCTCTTCACCGAGGTCTGGCATGCAGCCTCCACTTGGCGATTTCTCCTTGGGGGCCCGGGCCTCGAGGCTCACCCCAGGTATTGCATACACTTAGCCATCTTTCTGCCCATCTTTCACTGAATCAATCATGAATTTCTGGGGGTAAGGTGGCGTCCTTGCATGCCCAGCAGAGCTCTGGGACATAGCATGTGCTCAGAGAATGTTTGCTGAGCGAATGAGGGTCTAGACTGTATTCTCCAGGGCAGGGCCTATGAGTCAGGAATCACCGGCATTGCTTTATCCATCCTCCGCATCCGGCATAGTGTCTGGTGCCCAGCCAGGGCCCGGGGAATTGATTGATTGGGTGGATGAATACATGAATGAATCATGAGGTCGGAAGCTCCATCCGCCAGGCGGGGCTGGGCAGTGCTGCGGGATGGATCTCAGGTGTTGTATCTGACAACTGACAGTGGGCCATGGGCTTTGTGGGTGTCACCAAGCTTGGGGAGACCAGAGTTGGGAGAAAGAGTGTATCTTCTGCTAACCGGAGCTCTGAGTGCCCTGGCTCCATTCTTTCTGTGTCTGCTGGAGCTGGTACAGCGCGGACCTGTGGCTGTAGCCATGAACCTCAGAGGCAAAGACTTTGAAAACGTATCCGGGCTCCCTGTTGCCCCAAGAGTGGGGAAGCCTGCCTCTTTTAAGTCTCACCCTCCTGCTCAAATGCCTTAAGAGTCTAAAATTTGTAACCTTCCATAATGTCACCCAAACCTGGGTTTCAACAGTTTTTTTGTTCCCTTCCAATTATTTTCTTCAAACAGCCAATAAGACCACTGCATTTTCTCCGTGTTGCTGGCTTGTCTCTTGGCAGATTCCAGAACCCACCATCTGGACTCTAGGCCTCTTGAACGGGGCCATAGAGCCCAGCCTGCCTGCCTGGGAGCAGCTCCCTGGGGGCCATGGACTGGACTGTCCAGCTCAGGGCCTGTAACTTTACTCTGAACCTGAGGTCCACTCAGGGCCCCCCTCCATCTGCCAAGGGCCAGCAGAACAGCTTCTTGACAAGGGTTTTGACTTCTTAATCTATTTTCACAACCTGTGATTGAACTCTGTACAACACAAGCCTCAGAATTTACTGGCGTCTTTTAATCCTCTATTATTGATGGAAATTTTTGGTCTGGAAAGAAAAGCTGGCTTTGGGATTGATTTTCATCAGTTTAATTCATCTTCGGTATTGATTGGTGCATATGTTAGAGAGAAAGACTACATTTGGGCTGCTCCAGATGGACAGGGGGTGTTACCACAGAGTGTCCACAGATTGGGGGTAGTTAGGGGACCACAGTCACCTTGAGGCGTGTCTCGTTTCCTGCCTTGTTCAGCAGTCCTTCCTGTCCAGGGTTCTGCCCCTTTGTTTGACTATGGGTCTTTATGGGCAGGATGTGTCTCTGAATTACCTTTCTGACCCTTCAGATCCAACACAGTACCTAGCACATGCCTGGCTCTCAGCCAGCGTGCATTAGCCCATTTGTTTAAACACAGCCTCCAGAGTTCATCACAGCCCTTGGGTGTTGCTCATCAGGAGGGAATCCCAATCCTCAAATCGTGCACGTGTGCGAGACTTCCTTAGGGACGGGGATTCCGGGAAAGTTACTGGATATCAGTCACACAGCCGATGAATGATTACCCCTCTCAGGAAAATACCAGCAGGACCCTGACTTCCGAATGTACCAATCACAAATTCTTGTGGCCCAAGGTGGCGATCCTCGCAGGCCACTCCTGAAACAGTTCACATCTTTGAGCACAGATACGGTGCTTCTGCCTCTAGCATCCACCTCCATACCACGTGCTGTCAGCTGGTAGGAATGGCCCACTGTCCCTGTGCCCAGCATCCCAGGGGCAGTGTGGAGGGATCTGGGCAGGACCTCTGTCCCTAACCCCTCTTCTAAAACCAGCTCAGTATCTGCTTCTTGTACCCAGACTCTCTTCAGCCTCCAACTTCTCTGCTTCCCACCATTTCTGTGGCATTAGGAGGACACTAACATTTTTTCTCCCATGTGAACATCAACCATTCTTTTGTCACATTGGAGGCAAGAAGCCATTGGATAGTGGGGTACACCAAGACATTTGAGGATTATGTGATTTAAAAAAAAAAAAACCTTGGAAAATTCTTTCTAAAGATGAAGGGGTTGAAGATTAACTTGGAAAATTCTTAAGATTAAGGGAGGTGAGAAGACACGTGAGACAACTTCCTGTCACAGCTCATAATTAGGAGGTGATCCTCTAACTGTAGGTAGGAACAGTCCACTGCCGTGATCTTCTCGTGTTTCCATCTTTGCCATGATTGCTGGGAGGCTTCAAGCTAAGTTCTGTGTGCAAATTGTGTTCATTCTCTCGAGTCTAGATTTTAAAAGAAAGTTATAATTATCCCTTCTTCCACCTGTATATCCCCACTTAGCATGTTTCTTGTCTTTGTTTTTATAATAATGGTTTTTGTTTTATACTGTGTCATATCCTTTTAGCAAATAGGAAGTAAAGAAATAGTTTTAAAGTATTTCCAAGCTTTTATTACATGAATAAAAAATAATACTGTCATGTACAGTATGCTTCCTAATATTAACCATTGAGATCTTTATCACGCCTCCTGTCTCCCATTCTACTTTGTCATCAACTCTCCTTGCATCAAAGTTTAGGGTTCCATTTTCTGTTCAGTGACAGTAAGAATCCTAAGGTACACAGACCCATAGATCTTACCTCTTCCCTAATTGATTTATATTTTTAAAGTTACTTCATTACTTATATGCCTTCTTGGGATCTGTCTGTTTGAAAGTGGAAGAAGTATAACTACCTGGAGAAAAAAAGGAATGAAAGGGTGGAGGATGCAAGTATTTGAAATATGGAAGGAGATTCGATAGAAGTCGATGTGCTTTTCTTAAGATGGCAGAAAATGAAATGTTTAAAGAGGTGAAAGTCGAGGCCAAATCATGATGATTCTTGAACTGTACTTCTGACTAAGCAGTGTATTTTCTTCCTACAATTTGTTGTTTCCTTTCCTGAAAGATGAAGCGTTTTCTTCTCCCCTTAATCTGATGAGAAATTCAGACTTAAGAGATCAGAAGACGATTGGGCACCACCTCAGCAGATAGGAGAGTAGGAACGACGATGGCCGACTAATTTTTCAGTAGTTATCCAGGTTTCAACAGGGATGAACAGGGATCAAAAGGGAAACTAACTTTTCTCTCCTAGTTGGCAGATTAATGGGGAAGGAATGTTTCTCAGAGAGTTAGTGGGGTTGTGGTGAGGATGCTGGGAAGGGAGGAAATGCAGTAAAGATGAAGGAAACCATTTATTGGAAAAGAAATGGGAAGCGGGGCAGAGCAGAGACGGAGACTGGAGGATGTGATGAGACCATGCAGAGAAGTGAAGCGTGAGAGAGCTATAACCCAGAACACAGCAAATGGAAGGGTTGATGGCCGTTGATATAAAAGGGAACTTTAGAAGGTTGAGCGAAATTGTGGGTTGGAGCAAGGCACTCAGTAAGCTTTTTGTCAGACCCAACGGCAAGTTCAGTAGATTTTAAGGGAAATTATTAGCTCAAGGAAAAAGTTTGAAGAGAAAGAGATGCATTCACTAATCTCTAATTGAAAAAGAATGGGGACAGCAGTTCAGCCCCGATATCTGGCATAACAGCCACGAGGTGACTAGTGACTGTCTGTGGCTGGGTCCACTTTGCAGCTGGGCACAGGTGGAAGGTGGGGAATCTTCCCCAAATGTTCACTGAGCCAGGTGTCTCTGGGGCTGCTCCTGGCATGGTCCCTTCCCCCCATATTCAGATATCACTCTGACTCATACACTCCCCACCCCAGCCTGGCTCGCCATATTCTATGCATGTAGTAAGTGCTTTTGTTAGTTAGGCTAATGTTGGATGCTGTAGTCTGTTAAATGCCAGAGTGTCAGTGGCTTAACAGGATTTAAATTTATTTCTTGTGCGCATAGGATGACAGTGGGGTAATTCGTGAGCAGTCTTCCATGGGGTGATTCAGGCCCCACGACTACCCCATCTTCCATCTTAATGGGTACCAGAGTCCTTCATTTCTAGCCAGTGCATGGGAAAAGACAAGGGACAACTACCCATGGGAGAGTTTTGTGGGCCAGACCTGGAAGGGATGCTCACCTCCACTCACATCCCTCTGGCTGGAACTCAATCATGTGACCACACTGATTGCTAAAGCATTCTGGGAAATGCAGTCTGACTGCTTGCCTAGGAAGAAAGAACCATTTTTGGTAAATGCATAGCTGCTTATGACATTATATTAAAAAAAGATTTGTTCTATAAGATACGTGAAACTCGAACTTTAAGATCAGCTCTCATTAGAGAAAATTATGTTTTATTTCTGTGGGATCCTTTGCTTTTTTTAAGGACTCAGCAAAATTGCCTTAAAGAATCTATAGTGCATTTTCTCAGTTGCTTGATCCCCAGTTTGTTTGGGTCCTACGCTCTATGCACGCAGAGAAGAGGAGCTGTGGATGAGATAACTCCTGACTCATGAAGCCGGTGATCTTGGGCTCTGCACATGTGATTTATAAATTCTTACTAGGGGATTGAGGGAGAGTGAGGCTAAGTGAAGGAACCTGGAAGTCAAGGCATCAACCTCACTGGATATCTGATTCTGCCTGTGGACATTTGGCTTAGAGATCACAGGTTCATGCCTTGGATCTCTCAAGAAGCCTAGAAGCCCTTCCTCACCCTCTGGCTTTGGCTCCCCATTTCCTGGGGTACCTTAGTTGATGTTGCTCCCTGAAACCCACCTCCTAGCCAGTGGCAAGCACCTCGTATGCCCTGGACAGAGCGCCCCTCCATCCAGAAGCCCCCCGCCAGGTGAGCCTGGGCAGGAGTACCTGAGGATGCAGGTGAGGCAGTGCAGACAGCCTCTCCTCCCACCCTGTCTGACCTCCAGATCCAGTCTGACTTGCTGTCTGCTGTCAGGTCTGGTTTCTCTCAGCATCCTGGTCATCCCAGACTGTTCATGCTGCAAAATCCTGTGTTTTGAGATTGCTTTCACCTGGATGTCTTAGCCTGCTGCTGTCCTGGTTTCACCCTGTTACAATTCCTGCCTGCTCTTCAGAGGGCCAAGTGCAACTGAGGGACACAGGCCAGGGAGCTAAGAGCAGCAGCATCTAATGCTGGCTGTGTCCTCGCCTGACCCATGCACACCGACTCAGGACTTATTTTAACAGCCTCAGGTCAAGTCCCTGCTCCGCCGGCTGACAGCTGTCCTGCCCCCTCCCTCTTTTTCTGGCCAGCCCCCTCCTCCTTCTCAATCTATTGGCCAAAGAGATTGAATGGTCCCACTTTGCCCTCAGACACCTGCCCCTGACCAGAGGGCACTGGACTTTTAACCCTCCATCCTCTTCTTTTGATCCTTCAGCACCATGGACAGGGCTCCTCCAGCCTTAATACCCTTGTGCGGGGTATGTCTCCATCTTCCCAGCTGGGGTTGGAGTTCTCCAGGCAGGACAGTCCTTCAGGGTGTGTTGAATGAGTGAACTAATGAGTGGATTTTCACAGAGTGGGGTGTGGAGGGGCACCTCTTCACCAGACCTTGGGGTGGGTCTGATGGGCATGGGTGTCTGCCAAATGGGTTTGTCAGATGGTGGCTCCTAGTCAGATTTTTACTGGTTCAGAATTTTTTAAATGGACTCTCCAAGTGGACTCTGTCCTGCTTTAGCCTCAGCGAAGAGTTTTCACCACCCACTCTTTGAAGATGTGGCTATAACCCAACTATTCCAGTCAGGAAGCAGGAAACTGGCCATTTCCACCCCTCCACTAGGTGGCCATTGCAGTCAGAACATGACTTTGGACTTGACTCCAAACCCCAGCTTGGAGATTGGGGACAGGTTTTCTCCTCTTTGAGCTCTTATTTCCTTATCTATAAAATGAGGATAGTCATATTTACCATTAAGAGTTGTTAGTAGATTGATGTCAGGATTAAAAGAGGTATTCCCTTATGGCATATGTATTGTCATTGGAATTATTTTTAAATACTTCTTCTTGACTACAAGACTTGTTCTTGGCTCTATCCTCAGGGCCCAGTACACGGCACAATAAGTATTTATTGAATGCATTGCCAGAGAAGTACCAAACTTAGCACTGGGCACTGGGTAAGTAGACAGTGAATAGTGGTAGTTCCTGCTTTTTCTGTTTCCCCCTTCTAGAATGTGAGTCCCTTTGTGGACAGAAGGTGTGACCTCCTCTTTGTCATCAGTGTTACCTCTTCAATTTGTAACTGAGAAAAACTGCAAACAAACCAATAATCATACGGAAGCCCCTGGGTACTGGAAAATACAAGGCAAGCATTTTGTACCTCTTTGGAGAGCATGTGGGAACATCCCCAACTCATGCCCAGTTCTGGCCCAGTAGAGGCCTCATAGGCTCGCAGAGGATGCAAGATGTCTAGACACAGACAGTGTTAGGGAAAGGTCTGCAGTAGGGGCAGGGAGAAGGGGAGGAGGGAAAGCTTTGCAGCAGGGGGCTGACAAATTGCCCTCCCATAGCTGTCCATCTTGCTGGGAAAGATTGAAGGCAGGAGGAGAAGGGGACAACAGAGGATGAGATGGTTGGATGGCATTACTGACACAATGCACATGAGTTTGAGCAAACTCCCAGAGATGGTGAAGGACAGAGAAGCCTGGTGTGCTGCGATCCACGGGGTCACAAAGAGTTGGACACGACTGAGCAACTGAACTGAGCTGAGCTGTCCCTCTAAAGCCTGGCGCTCAGCCACCGCCACCCAAAGCCATGTGGAATCTAAGTGACCATCCTTACCTTTGGGATGGAAGCCAGCCCACCTCCCCACACCTGTACTTACGAGGGGAGTTTGCCTGGGGTTCTTCTCCTGAATCACCCCCTGCTACCCTCCCCAAACTCTGAGCTCCCCCTAGGCTTGTGGCTGCTGGAGGAAATGGCAGCCATCATATCATACCATTCCATACCACACCACAGCATACCATACCATACCATACCACACCACGCCACGCCACGCCATGCCATGCCATACTGTGCCATGCCATGCCATTCCATATCATACCGTGTCATACCATAGCCAAAATTGGAACACCAGACATGCACTTAAATCAGAATGATTTCATTTTTCAGAATGAATTTTTCCCTTTCCAGAATGAATTTTAATCAGAGCGGTATCATCTGCACCTGGGACTGTCTGAACGGGATTCCTGAGTCAGGGGATAACTCGGACTAGAAAGACATTTATTTTGTGAAATGCTTCACCCCCATCACATCGCTCAGTGGCACTGCAATAGTTTAATAAAATGCCACTGTGAGCATCACCTCATTTCATCCTTGACGCACTCTTACGTGGATGCTGTTTTTCCCATGGTCTGGATAGGGTCCCACGGCTGCTTAGAGGGGGAGGGGCCTGGACCTCGAGCCTTTGCGGGTGGGTTGGGGCGCCGACAGGAGTGGACGTGTGGAAGGGGGAGCGGACAGGCTGGCTGCGCCCTCCACGTACCGGTCCCTGTCTATGTCTCCAACCCCTGGCCCCCGACGACCCCTCCTCCCGGGCTGGCAGCGGCCGCCACGCGCCTGGAAGAAGATCCCTGTTTCTCTTGCGCGCAGAGCCTGGTTTGTAAACAAACACTGGGGCGGGCGCCGCCGCCCGCGTAGCAGATGGTTCCGCAGCTGCCCGCCCGCCCGGGCGGTCCCTCCCTCTCGCTGCCACACCAATGCGCCGGGCCGGCGGCGCCGCCCAGTGCCCGAGGCCCAAGGGACACCATCCCACCTTGAGCTGGGGCCTGTGGGATGCTCATTCTGTTTATTTCATGCTCGTCGATTAGTTCATTAATTCAACAAAGCTCTACAGTGTAATATGCAGCGACCAAGCTGGTCCCCGCCTTCACAACCTTAAAGGGAGATGGAGAAGTAAAGCAGTTCAGCGTGGGGAGGGCCAGGGTGGAGTACACAGATACAATTCTCTGGGAGACCAGAGAACTCTAACCTACCATTTAAAGGATCCAGGAAGGCTGCCTGGAGGAGGTGCTGTGGGGCTGAGAGAATAAGCAGCAGTTAGGCAAAGTGGGAGGAGAACAGGGAAGAACTGTGCCAGATGGAGGTAAGGGAGCTTTCCGATCATTTGAAATGAGATCCTTAAGAGAAGGAACTAGCTTGGGAAGAGCTAGACTTGTACCTGAGGGCTGTAGGGAGCCAGTAAGGGTTTGATGCGGGCTGCCTTGGTAGCTTAGCTGGTAAAGAATCCCCCTGCAAAGCAAGAGACCCCGATTCAATTCCTGGGTCAGGAATTGAACCGGGAGAAGGGATAGGCTCCTATCCCCTGGAGAAGGGATAGGCTTCCCTTCCCATTCCAGTATTCTTGGGCTTCCCTGCTGGCTCAGATGTTAAAGAATCTTCCTGCAGTATGGGAGACCTGGGTTCAATCTCTGGGTTGGGAAGATCCCCTGGAGGAGGGCATGGCAACCCACTCCAGTATTCTTGCCTGGAGAATCCCCGTGGACAGAGGAGCCTGGCGGGCTGCAGTCCGTGGGGTCACAACGAGTCGGACACGACTGAGCGACTAACCACAGCACAGCAAGGATTTGATGCACAGGGTGAGATCCTTCTGGGTCTGGGTTTTCACCCCACAAAAGGAGGGAATTGAACTAAAAGACCCAAAAGGTAGTTCCCCAACAAGGCTGGCCCCAGAGTGTCCAATAAAAATTCAAGTTCCAGGCCACACCCTAGACCTCTCAAATCAGAGCCTTCCTGGCCCAACTTTGCAATCTGTATCTTCAGCTATCTCTTCAGGTGACTCCTGGTGAAGGCTTGAGATCCAGAGGTTGAGGAGGTGGCAGATACAGAGTGTGTCATTACAATGCTGGAGGAAGGGGACCTCTAGGGGATCCATGGGCAGAGGTCTGGATCTCCCGGGGCTCCGTGTCTGAGGCAGATCACAGAGTCGTGACTGTCCCTGAAGAGGGTCAGCTGGCCTGGAGCCGTGGATGACAAGCGGGCAGAAAGAGCAGCCTGGGGCCCCAGCGCTCTCTCTGGGCCTCTGCTTCATCAGCAGTAAAATGGGGATGATGCTACTGGCCTCACGGGAGGGTCCAGTGTGGTAAATTAGACCCAGGGGCTTCACCCTGGAGAATGCCCTGACTATGTGCGCAAGCCTTGGCTGATTGTCGGCTTCGTCAGTGTTTCTCAGACTCTCAGACCTGACCTACCTCTGACCACCTGCAGGAGCTTTGACACAGGCCGGCCGCTGCCTGGAGACTCTGGGCCTGCCGAGAGATAGGCCTTCAGAGGCTCTGTAGGTGAGGCTGATGCCAGCAAAGGTTAAGAGCGCTGAGCACGCTCACTGAGGGAGTTTGCTGGGCTCTTACATGTCTGTGCCCCAGGTTCACCCAGTGAGGGCACGAGCAAAGTGACCAGTCGCACCAAGAGAGCAAAAGTGTGCATGGCCAGCACCCATGAGTGCTCCCGGGCTGCACCCCCTGTCTCACCGTTTCTGGACACTGAGTAAGAAACAGCTCTATGGTCATGGTTCTGGGTTCACCTCCTGACTCTGCTCCATAATAGTTGTGCAACCCCGGGCAGATTATTTAATGCTCTGTGCCTCAACTTCCCCACCTTTAAATGGGTGTAGTAATATATGTTGTAAAGGTTTACTGTGATTAAATGAGATGATGCACACACAGTAGCTAAATCAGGGCCTGGCACTGTATAAATGCTAACAGTTATTATTAGTATTTGCAGAGTAAATGGGCTTCCTTGGTGGCTCAAATGGTAAAGAATCTGCCTGCAATGCAGAGTAAATGACTAGATGAGAGTTGATTATTGTTTAATTGGCCATTGGGGGCAAAGATTCTTATCTTGCCTAGTCCTATCAAAATCTATCCTCTTCTTTCTAGGCACATGGCTGGCTGCTCGGCTTGATCACATTTGCCAGCCTGTCATGGTGTGTCCTGGGAAATGTATAGCAACCTTGGAAGCTGTGGGTTGAGAAGGGCACAGCTGACCCATTAGCCTGTGTCTTGATAGGATGACTTCTTTTTATTTTGTAAAATAAAAAACATTTTCAGCAGACAATTTAGTGGTTTTACTACTAATTCCAGAGCATTTTTACCACCCACAAAGAGACCCTTTGCTCATTAGTAGTCACTCTGCTTTACTTCCCTCCTCCCAGCCCCTGACGACTGAATTCTGCCTCAGTGAATTTGCCTGTTATGGACAGCCCGTATAAAGAGAACCATCTAGTACATGTACTTGTATGAATGGCTTCTTTCACTGAGTGTAATGTTTTCAAGTTTTATCCATGCTGTATCAGTACTTCATCCCTTTTTATGGCTGAATAATATTGTCATTGCACGCATACACTAAACTTTGTTTATCCATTCATCAATTTTTAAAAATAGTTTTATTTACTTATTGACTGGGTCTTCTTTGCTGTGCAAGCTTTTCGCTAGTTGTGGTGAGCAGTCTTCTCATTGCAGTGGCTTCTCTTATTGTGGAACACAGACTCCAGGATGCCCAGGCTTCAGTAGTTGTGGCACGTGGGGTCAGTGTTAGCAGCTCCCGGGTTCTGGAGCACAGGCCCAGTAGTTGTGGTGTATGGGCTTAGTTGCCCTGAGACATGTGGGATCCTCCCAGACCAAGGATAGAACCCATGTCTCCTGCACTGGCAAGCGGATTCTCTACCCCTGAGCCACCAGAGAAGCCCTATCCATTCATCAGTTGATGGACATTTGGGGTGTTTCCCCTTTGGGGCTGTTATGAATAATGCTGCTGTGAACATTCCATATGAGTTTTTTGTGAACCTGTATTACCCATTGTCTTGGATATAGCAGTTGGACTGGAGTTGCTGAGTCCACATGTTACTGTAGGTTTTACTTTTAAGGAGCAGTCAGTCTGTTCTCCAGAGAGGTGACACCATTTTACGTTCTGATAGAACCTCTTGGAATAGAGCTGCCTATAAACCTGGATTCACACGTGCAAGAGAATCCAAATCATATTTTATTTGAACAATTATCTTTTGGGCTATATTTGATACGGCAGCTCAGCTTTCACCCTAATATGTCACCCTACTGAATCTTCCTCCCAGTCTTGGGAGTATAAGGACTACAGGGTTACCTTTGGTCTGGTATGAAATCTACACGTGTACAATGGTCTTGCATTCAAGTGGGAGATTCTGGCAATCCATGCATCCATTTGTTTGTCTTTCATCCATCAAAATTTTTTGAGCTCTGATGATTTGCAAACATTATGAACCAGGGTCTCTGCCTTCAGAGGTCTTATAGTCCAGCTAGAAAGCTGAGCGGGCAGTTTGGCCACTAAGATAGACGTTGGGCATGGAATTCAAGCAAAACTAGGCGGGGTCCAGTTTCTGCCTCACTTGCTGGCTGAAGGGATCTGAGCAGGTTCCTTCACCTGTCTGAGCCTCACTTTCCTCGTCCGTGAAGTGGCAGTACTGACACTCGCAGGGAACGTGCGCCAGTGAAGGACAATAAGCGACTGGCATGAGCTAGTTGCTCGCAATGGTTGTCTCCAATAACACCTCACTGGGGAGGGCGCAGTGGGTTCTCCTTCGGAGCTAGTTGGAGGGTGGGATCCAAAGGACTTCACAGAGGAGGGCACTGTTCCACTGGATCTGAGAGCTGGAGAGGGGCTTACCAGATGAGGGGGTGTTGTGGGATGGGCAGAGGGGGCAGCCAGTGCAGAGAGGGAGAAGTCTGGAAGTTCACAGCCTGCCTGTAGAACAGTTGTGATAAAAAGATGAGTCTCAGGAAGGAGAGGGCAGGAGGAATTGAGAGAGTAGTACTGTACACACACACACACACACACACACACACTATAAACCCTGAATTGAGAGAGTAGTACTGTACACACACACACACACACACACACACACTATAAACCCTGAATTGAGAGAGTAGTACTGTACACACACACACACACACACACACACACTATAAACCCTGAATTGAGAGAGTAGTACTGTACACACACACACACACACACACACACACACACTATAAACCCTGAATTGAGAGAGTAGTACTGTACACACACACACACACACACACACACACTATAAACCCTGAATAGAGAGAGTAGTACTGTACACACACACACACACACACACACACACACTATAAACCCTGAATTGAGAGAGTAGTACTGTACACACACACACACACACACACACACACTATAAACCCTGAATTGAGAGAGTAGTACTGTACACACACACACACACACACACACACACACTATAAACCCTGAATTGAGAGAGTAGTACTGTACACACACACACACACACACACACACACTATAAACCCTGAATTGAGAGAGTAGTACTGTACACACACACACACACACACACACACACTATAAACCCTGAATTGAGAGAGTAGTACTGTACACACACACACACACACACACACACACACTATAAACCCTGAATTGAGAGAGTAGTACTGTACACACACACACACACACACACACACACTATAAACCCTGAATTGAGAGAGTAGTACTGTACACACACACACACACACACACACACACACACACTATAAACCCTGAATTGAGAGAGTAGTACTGTACACACACACACACACACACACACACACACACACACTATAAACCCTGAATTGAGAGAGTAGTACTGTACACACACACACACACACACACACACACTATAAACCCTGAATTGAGAGAGTAGTACTGTACACACACACACACACACACACACACACTATAAACCCTGAATTGAGAGAGTAGTACTGTACACACACACACACACACACACACACACTATAAACCCTGAATTGACAGAGTAGTACTGTACACACACACACACACACACACACACACTATAAACCCTGAATTGAGAGAGTAGTACTGTACACACACACACACACACACACACACACTATAAACCCTGAATTGAGAGAGTAGTACTGTACACACACACACACACACACACACACACACTATAAACCCTGAATTGAGAGAGTAGTACTGTACACACACACACACACACACACACACACACACTATAAACCCTGAATTGAGAGAGTAGTACTGTACACACACACACACACACACACACACACTATAAACCCTGAATTGAGAGAGTAGTACTGTACACACACACACACACACACACACACACACTATAAACCCTGAATTGAGAGAGTAGTACTGTACACACACACACACACACACACACACACACACACACACTATAAACCCTGAATTGAGAGAGTAGTACTGTACACACACACACACACACACACACACACTATAAACCCTGAATTGAGAGAGTAGTACTGTACACACACACACACACACACACACTATAAACCCTGAATTGAGAGAGTAGTACTGTACACACACACACACACACACACACACACTATAAACCCTGAATTGAGAGAGTAGTACTGTACACACACACACACACACACACACACACTATAAACCCTGAATTGAGAGAGTAGTACTGTACACACACACACACACACACACACACACACTATAAACCCTGAATTGAGAGAGTAGTACTGTACACACACACACACACACACACACACACACTATAAACCCTGAATTGAGAGAGTAGTACTGTACACACACACACACACACACACACACACACACTATAAACCCTGAATTGAGAGAGTAGTACTGTACACACACACACACACACACACACACACTATAAACCCTGAATTGAGAGAGTAGTACTGTACACACACACACACACACACACACACTATAAACCCTGAATTGAGAGAGTAGTACTGTACACACACACACACACACACACACACACTATAAACCCTGAATTGAGAGAGTAGTACTGTACACACACACACACACACACACACACACACACACTATAAACCCTGAATTGAGAGAGTAGTACTGTACACACACACACACACACACACTATAAACCCTGAATTGAGAGAGTAGTACTGTACACACACACACACACACACACACACACACACTATAAACCCTGAATTGAGAGAGTAGTACTGTACACACACACACACACACACACACACACACTATAAACCCTGAATTGAGAGAGTAGTACTGTACACACACACACACACACACACACACACTATAAACCCTGAATTGAGAGAGTAGTACTGTACACACACACACACACACACACACACACACACACACACTATAAACCCTGAATTGAGAGAGTAGTACTGTACACACACACACACACACACACACACACACTATAAACCCTGAATTGAGAGAGTAGTACTGTACACACACACACACACACACACACACACTATAAACCCTGAATTGAGAGAGTAGTACTGTACACACACACACACACACACACACACACTATAAACCCTGAATTGAGAGAGTAGTACTGTACACACACACACACACACACACACACACTATAAACCCTGAATTGAGAGAGTAGTACTGTACACACACACACACACACACACACACACACACACACTATAAACCCTGAATTGAGAGAGTAGTACTGTACACACACACACACACACACACACACACTATAAACCCTGAATTGAGAGAGTAGTACTGTACACACACACACACACACACACTATAAACCCTGAATTGAGAGAGTAGTACTGTACACACACACACACACACACACACACACACACTATAAACCCTGAATTGAGAGAGTAGTACTGTACACACACACACACACACACACACACACTATAAACCCTGAATTGAGAGAGTAGTACTGTACACACACACACACACACACACACACACACTATAAACCCTGAATTGAGAGAGTAGTACTGTACACACACACACACACACACACACACACTATAAACCCTGAATTGAGAGAGTAGTACTGTACACACACACACACACACACACACACACACTATAAACCCTGAATTGAGAGAGTAGTACTGTACACACACACACACACACACACACACACTATAAACCCTGAATTGAGAGAGTAGTACTGTACACACACACACACACACACACACACACACTATAAACCCTGAATTGAGAGAGTAGTACTGTACACACACACACACACACACACACACACACACACACTATAAACCCTGAATTGAGAGAGTAGTACTGTACACACACACACACACACACACACACACACTATAAACCCTGAATTGAGAGAGTAGTACTGTACACACACACACACACACACTATAAACCCTGAATTGAGAGAGTAGTACTGTACACACACACACACACACACACACACTATAAACCCTGAATTGAGAGAGTAGTACTGTACACACACACACACACACACACACACACTATAAACCCTGAATTGAGAGAGTAGTACTGTACACACACACACACACACACACACACACACACTATAAACCCTGAATTGAGAGAGTAGTACTGTACACACACACACACACACACACACTATAAACCCTGAATTGAGAGAGTAGTACTACACACACACACACACACACACACACACACACATGTCCCTTGGACAGCAAGATCAAACTAGGAAATCAACCCTGAGTGTTTATTGGAAGGACTGATGCTGAAGCTGAAGCTCCTGTACTTTGGCCACCTGATTCAAATAGCCAACTCACTGGAAAAGACCCTGATGCTGGGAAAGACGGAGAAGGCAATGGCACCCCACTCCAGTACTCTTGCCTGGAAAATCCCATGGACAGAGGAGCCTGGTGGACTTCAGTCCATGGCGTCTCGAAGAGTCGGACAGGGCTGAGTGACTTCACTTTCACTTTTCACTTTCATGCATTGGAGAAGGAAATGGCAACCCACTCCAGTGTTCTTGCCTGGAGAATCCCAGGGACAGTGGAGCCTGGTGGGCTGCTGTCTATGGGGTCGCACAGAGTCAGACAGGACTGAAGTGACTTTGCAGCAACAGCAGCAGCAGCTGGGAAAGACAGAGGGCAGGAGAAGGGGGCGACAGAGGATGAGATGGTTGGATGGCATCACTGACTCGATGCACATGAGTTTGACCAAACCCTGGGAGATAGTGAAGGACAGGGAAGCCTGGTGTGCTGCAGTCCGTGGGGTCACAAAGAGTCAGAGGTGACTGAGTGAGTGAGCAGCACCAGTAATACACTGGCACTTGTGAAATAGTCGGCAGCTGCTGTGAGCGCAGGGAGCTCAGCTCCGGGCTCTGTGATGACCTAGCGGGTGGGTTGGAGGGGTGACTGGGAGGGAGGTCCAAGAGGGAGGGGATATATGTGTACAAACAGCTGATTCCTGTGGCTGTATGGCAGAAACTAACACGACATTGGAAAGCAATTATACTCCAATTTTTTAAAAAAAAGCTGATTATGCTTCCTGACACTTCCACCCAGCCCTGCCTCCCCCGCTCTGGTCCAGCCCTAGCCTGGCTGGCCTTGGGGCCTCTGTGGCCTCGGTTTCCCCTGCCTTTGAGCCTTCTTCTCTCCTCCCACTCTGAGACCTGAAGCTCTGCTCATTGAGATGCAGGCTTTAATCAGAGCTTAAGACCAGTGGAACCCCCAAGGATCCTGGCTGCCTGACCTGATTTTTAAAAATCCAGTCTCCATCTGGGTCTGGGGGCTGTCAGTGCTTCATTATTACTGCGTCAGAGACAAAGGAGTGGGGTTTTACCATTCATGTGAAACTCAGGAAGGTGATGACGATGTGGGCAACCATACTGGTATTAATAAAATAGCAATTTTCTGTTGAATCACTCAGGATGGCGGGGGCGGGGAGGGGCGGCACAGTAAGGGTTAACAAGGCATCTGGACTTTGATCCTGATTCTGAAAGTCATTCTCCTCTTCTGAAAAGCTATGCCCTCCCAGGCTCCCTCTGCTTGACAGTCTGAAGCTCCAGGAAGGCGCCCTAGACTCTGCCACCCAGCTTCCCGTCCTTAGGAGCACTCGGTCTGTGATGGACTCAGCTTTGTCCTTCACCGCTGAGCAAGGCAAGTCTTTCGTTACTCTCTGTCCTCCCAGGAGCGGCCTGTGAACCAGCCCGGCCTGGCCCCTGGAATGGAGACCCGGCGGGGGTGGAGGAGCCTTTTCTTGGAGGAGAGTGAGCCCTAGGCCTGGTGTGACCCGGAGGCCCATGTCTCATGACTTAGCTCCTTGAGCCAGAGAGTGTGCCCCGCCCGAGAAGAATTATTGTCAGTAATTATATTTTGATGCTCTGACATCTGGGGCCTTGCTGACCTTGCAGGGACTGCCCCTCCCAGGGCAGCCAGCTCATCGAGGTAGCATGGGGCTCAGCTGCCACTGGGCTTCCCCGGGAGCTCAGTGGGGAAGAATCAGCCTGCCAGTGCAGGAGACCCGGGTTTGATCCCTGGGTGGGGCAGGTCCCCTGGAGAAGGAAATGGCAACCCACTCCAGTATTCTTGCCTGGAGAATCCCGTGGACAGAGAAGCCTAGTGGGCTACAGGCCATGGTGTTGCAGAGTCAGACATGACTCATAAACAACAACAGCGACACCTGCCAATGCCCTTTTCAGATACAACCCCGACCACTTCCACCTCTTTTATCCAGTCCTCATGTTCCAGGCCTCTGCCCGCCTTCCCTCATCACCTCAGGGCCAGGTACACTAGATAACTGGGGCCAGCCGTGAGCCCCACACCCCATGAAATGATTGGTTGGCTGATCCTGAGCTTGCTTACCCTGCCTTGCTCATCTTTCCTGCAGAAACCACAACACAGCCCCTTGCCACAGCTCCTCCCCTCTCCTTCTGCCTCCTGGTTGACCCTAGTGGTCCCCAGAGTGGCCCTCCTATTGGATCTCTGAGTAACAGACTGTCTTTTCAATGGCCCGTGTCTTTATTCTATTGGAAAGTCACATTTTCCAATACACTATGTTTTATTTTTAAAAAATTTATTTATTTTTACATTTGACTGAGCTGGGTGCGTGCAGACTTTCTCTAGTTGGGGTGAGCGGGGGCGGCTCTTTGCTGCGGTGCGTGGACGTCTCATCGCAGTGGCTCCTCTTGTTGGGCACAGGCTCCAGGGTGCATGGGCTTCCGTAGGTGAAGCACACGGCCTGAGTTGCCCCACAGCATGGGGAAGAATTTTCCCAGAGCAGGGATTTATCCCAAGTCCACCTGGAATGGCAGGTGGATTCCTAGCCACCAGACCGGCAGGGAAGTCTCCAATACACTGTATTTTAAAACACAGTGATGATGTGTGATGGCCTCCTGTGATGATGTTCACATCTTTGCTTCTCACACCTCCAAGTACCAGAATTCCTCTCTGGCACTGAGTTCTGTGGGAAGCCAGGTGTTCTCAGGACCTCCTGGTGTCCGCTGTGGCTGTGCCAGGCTGGTCTGCCCCCAGGCGGCCTTACCCACCCATCTCTCTAGCCCAGAGGCTAAGTCAGAATGCGAGGTGCTGGGTCATCCACATGTCAGTGGCCCTCTCAGGGTGATGGGATCCAATGAATCCCATCTGTTTTCTAAATGTCCTAAAGTGGACAGACATTCCTTTCAAAGTCAACACTCCTATGTTGCAGAATATTTACTCTCCCTCCATGTTTAAAGATTCGTGGTACAGTTTGACTGAAAGACATGCTTCATGCTGGTGGAACACAAATAGAATGAGGAAGCCATCCTCCTTGCTCTCAAGGAGCTTTCAGTCTTGGAATAGTCTAGAAGGGCACATAAGGATAAAACAAGGAGCGGGGATAAAGATGATCTTTCAGAATTAAGGCAGCTAGCATTTGACAAGACCCAGGTAACATTTTTTTTCCTTTTTTGACCACCTCCACCCATTTCACCCCCTGCTCCCCCTCCATACCAAACAATTTTTAAAAATCTGATCAAAGCAACTTTTTTGCTATTGGCCAAGATAGAAGTTATTTACATTGACTTCCAAGATATGAGTTTAAGAGAAATGCCTAGATGTTGAAGAGGAATGTTAGGGTTGAAATACTGAAAGGAACAAGTGTCATGCATGGCAATAGTTACAAACTACTGTATAAATATCCTTCAGTCAGTCATTCAGTTCAGTCGCTCAGTTGTGTCTGACTCTTTGCGACCCCATGGACTACAGCATACCAGGCCTCCCTGTCCATCACCAAGTCCTGGAGTTTACTCAAACTCATGTCCATTGAGTCAGTAATGCCATCCAACCGTCTCATCCTCTGTCGTCCCCTTCTTCTCCCACCTTCAATCTTTCCCAGCATCAGGGTCTTTTCATATAAGTCAGTTCTTCGCATCAGGTGGCCAAAGTATTGGAGTTTCAGCTTCAGCATCAGTCCTTCCAATGAATATTCAGGACTCATTTCCTTTAGGATGGACTGGTTGGATCTCTTTACAGTCCAGGGACCTCTCAAGAGTCTTCTCCAACACTACTGTTCAAAAGCATCAATTCTTCATCACTCAGCTTCTTTATAGTCCAACTCTCACATCCATACATGACTACTGGAAAAGCCATAGCTTTGATTAGATGGACCTTTGTTGGCAAAGTAATGTCTTTGCTTTTTAATATGCTGTCTAGGTGGTCATAACTTTTCTTCCAAGTAGCAAGTGTCTTTTAATTTCATGGCTGCAGTCACCATCTGCAGTGATTTTGGAACCCCCCAAAATAAAGTCTCTCACTGTTTCCCCATCTATTTATCATGAAGTGATGGGACCAGATGCCATGATCTTAATTTTCTGAATGTTGAGTTTTAAGCCAACTTTTTCACTCTCCTCTTTCACTTTCATCAAGAGGTTCTTTAGTTCTTTTTCGCTTTCTACCATAAGGGTGGTGTCATCTGCATACCTGAGGTTATTGATATTTCTCCCGGCAATCTTGATTCCAGCTTGTGCTTCTTCCAGCCCGGTGTTTCTTATGATGTACTCTGCATAAAGTTAAATAAGCAAGGTGACAATATACAGCCTTGATGAACTCCTTTTCCTATTTGGAACCCATCAGTTGTTCCATTTCTTTCTTTCTTTTTTTCCAGTGGTTCCATTTCTAACTGTTGCTTCCTGACCTACATACAGATTTCTCAAGAGGCAGGTCAGGTGGTCTGGTATTCCCATCTCTTTCAGAATTTTCCAGTTTGTTGTGATCCACACAGTCAAAGGCTTTGGCATAGTCAATAAGGCAGAAGTAGATGTTTTTCTGTAACTCTCTCACTTTTTTGATGATCCAACGGATATTGGCAATTTGATCTCTGGTTCCTCTGCCTTTTCTAAATCTAATTTGAACATCTGGAAGTTCATGGTTCATGTACTGTTGAAGCCTGACTTGGAGAATTTTGAGCGTTACTTTACTAGTGTGTGGAGTGAGTGCAATTGTGCAGTAGTCTGAGCATTCTTTGGCATTGCCTTTCTTTGGGATTGGAATGAAAACTGACCTTTTCCAGTCCTGTGGTCACTGCTGAGTTTTCCACATTTGCTGGCATGTTGAGTGCAGCACTTTAACAACATTATCTTTTAGGATTTGAAATAGCTCAACTGGAATCCCATCACCTCCACTAGCTTTGTTCATAGAGATGCTTTCTTAAATATCCTTAAGAACTTATTTAGTAACATGTAAAGAAGAGTGAACTTTAATATGTGAAAGTTGTGAAAAGGTGTTAGCTATATGAAAAATTTCATATATATTTTATGCATTCATCTGTGTATGTTGCTATTTTCAAAATCTATTAAGTACTGCTTCTGTTATGGTTCAGTCAGCCCAGACAAAGCAATTTTAAATGTATTTTCTTTTCCTTCATTCATTTAACAAGTGTTTCGTTCATTATCTGTAGAATGCTGTGTGTGTTCTGGGCTGTGATTCAGATCCATGCATTGTGTCCCCAAGAACTCACCGTTCTGTTGTAGGAAGTAGATGTGAAAAATTTGTACAAATTTTGAAAATGATTAAGAAGCTCAAGGCCCAGCTGTAGGGATCTGGGAGAGCTTCATGGAGGAAATGGGCCTTGAAGGATGAGCAAGGTGGGGACTGAGGATTAGGAGGGGAAGAGGGTCAGAGGGGGTGGGTAGCACATGGGGAGGGGGGCTCCGAAGCAGAGTGATGTCTGAGAGCTTGGGCATCGGGGTCAGTTGGGCGCAGTTCCTTGTTCATCCCTCCGAACTTGGGGACCATCATGCTGAACAAAGCCATGTCAGGCTTCTTCACCACCCTGCAGACTCTGTGACTTGGAATTTCATTGAACGTTCTCTCCTGTGTGACATGAAGAGAAGTAAAAGCGCCTCCCTCATAGCGCTGACACAAGGATGAGGTGATGCATGTAAAGAGAGGAGCTTGCTGGTCACAGGTCGCTTCTCGTTGCATGTTCATGCAGGGCTTGAGCCCCTACTGTGTGGCAGGGCCTGTGCGATCCACAGGGGTGAACAGAACAGACACAGCTTCTTGCCTTCTAGAGCTTCTGTTCTGGTGTGCGGGGGAGATGGAGAATATGAAAAATAGGTAACCTGCGCTGTGAGTGAGGTAGTGAATACTGTGATAAAGACACAGCAGGGGATAAAAGAGGTCCAGGACAGGAGATCCCATGTAGGGGAATTGACATGACTTTTGTTGATCATTTCATTTGGGTGGAGACCAGGTCACATGGAGTCACCAAGAGCAGGAGGCAAGTGCTTTTGAGATTAGATTGGGTGTCGGGGTGCTGACTGAGGCTTCTGAACAGAACAGTGTGGGGCTTGAGTTCCTACTTCCAGGCTTGAAGCAGGTAGAGCCAGGCAGTGGGGAGACCGTGGCCATGGAAGGGGAGAACAGAAGAGGGCAACTGGGCAGCCAAGGATGAGACCCCAAATCTGGGCAAAAGGCGGGCACCCAAGTTGGGGGCAGCTACCTTGCCTGTGGCCTCCTTGGCTGGGTTGGGCCAGCCTGGGCTGGGAGAGGTGAGGCTGGGGATGAGCCAAGAGGGGTGATGAGGAACACAGGAAGTTTCCTCCTCCCTGCTGATCACCTGCATGGAGCCTGGGATGGTGAGAGGGGCAGGAGACTGGAGATACATGAAAAGGGGTTCACATCTCCCTGTTACATTGGGAAAGGCTAGCGGGTCTCTAGGAGCAGGGGTAATTGTCAGGTTTCCCCCACATCAGCAGAGGTATTTGTTGCTGCATGCTGTGGCTGCTTTTGTGGACCACTTAGGTTCTGGAACTTGGTGGTCCCCATGCCCCATCACAGGACAGCTGGATCTGATTCCGGCTGTGAGAAGTGCTTTTATGAGGATTGTTCTCTCTGTGGAATCAACTTTGAGGGAGCTGCCCGTCTCCCAACCATGAGCCCAGTTATTTGTAAAGAAACTCCCACCCCCTCTTTCACCACTTTGCCAGTGAACTCAGGGAATATTTACCCAGCAGTTCTCAGAAGAGCCTTGTGAGCCGCTGGCAGCCGGGAGCATCTCGGTAGCTAAGCATCATCTAGAAAGGAAGGGATCTGGGGAACCGAGGAGCTTGTGGGAGATGTAAATTACAACATGGGAGATGTAAATTACAACAATGTAAATAAAGAACTTCCCAGTAAACGCATAAATAAAAAGCAGGCAATCTCCTGAGAATAGCAATCAGGCTTGGCTTGGATCTGTGTTCCCCAAGTTTGATGAGATCGGCAGGCTGCCTCCTTCTATTTTTAACAGAGGAATTACCTCCCTAGAAGGTTACTGCCTAAGCCCAGAGCAGAGCTCAGGTACGACGAGAGCTGTGGGTCCAGGGTGCAGCCTCGAGGCAGGGCTTGGAGCTTTCAGGGAGGGTGAGCCCTCCTACCCACGTCCAAGCAGAAACCCTGCCTATGCCCCTCAGGTGGCCCTCTGGCTTTCTCCTTTTATAGAGGAGCATACAGGCCTGACTCCCACCCAGGCCTCTGCTAGCCCTTAGGGCCTTTGCATGAATTAGAAAACGGGCCCTGCCTTGAATAACTCTTTTGGTTATATACAAGGTGATCCAGCCCCCACCTCTGGCTTCACACACAGGCCAGCCTCATCACACCTTATCCATCACACCCCCCTCACTTCTTCCCACCCACCACCAAGGTGAGGCAACTGCTCCATGTTGTCCTCTCAGAGGGAACAGGAATCAGGCTTCCTGAGGGGGCAGGCGGGAGAAGGAAGTGGCTTCAGGCCCCTCCCCGGCATAGTTGGGATACAGTGCTGTGACATGGGCATGTACAGAGGAATGATGTAGATGGATGTATGTTGGAGCGCTCTTTCTCCTACTGCTATGGGACTCAGCTAGGAGACCCAGAGTCACATACTCTCAGATAACTTGGTATATATGTTTGTAGTATAAACATCCCACCCCAAGACATTACATCCTTGGGCAGTCCACAACCTGACCACCTGTACATGGGTAACATTTTTGTCCGGGGCTCACAGCTTCACACTCAGGCCTCATGGCTTCTAGGGGTCATCAGTGGGGAGTCAGCAGTTAAGACGTAATTCCTGGAGCTGTGTTTCTCATTCTCTGATCCTGCTCAGCCTTCACTGCCCGTATGTTGCTTGCCTTGGACCAGCAGGAAGCGCATTGTCTAGTGGATGAAGAAGGATATGGCTCCCCTCATGGTGCCTTCTTCCCCGTGGAAGGAAGTTTCATTCCTTTTAGCTGCTAACTTCACTAAAAGACGTTGATTTTTAAGACATCATTGCTGGGTGCTACCTACCCAGGAATCATGACAGCCTGTGTTCTTGGAATTTGAACCCTTGGATTCCCTGTTCACTATTTCCATCCTATTTCATTTCTCATGAAACAGTAAGATACAACATTAGAATTAAAGAAGAAAAACCATTCCGTGACTCTACCTCTGTAGCACAGCGGTCCAGCGACTCTTTTGCTTTCCCGTGTTTCTGCTGGAGCTCGCCCATGTGTGCATGTTTGTATGTGTTTGAGGACACTCTAAACCCCTGAATTCTAGAGAGCTGAAGGAGCTAGAGAATATCTCACCCCCACTCCCTGCTTAGGTGGGGTGAGGTCCCGCCTTTCCCCTGGGTTGTGGTGTGTTTGTTAGAAAGCAGGAAAGTGAGATTTTGTGGCCTGGGGGTATTTTTATTTTTATCCTCAAGGCGAATCTTGGTCCCCATGGGGGTTCTCAGGAACAGAACGCTAGGAACAGAGCTGATCAGGGAAAGCTGTTCCAGAGAGGAGGAACTGATAAATTCCTGCATGCCCCGGGGCAGTTGGAGCTTCTCTGTGAGCAGGGGGCTGGGGATGGGTGCAGTCAGTCCTGCCATCCTTGCTGCACCGTCTGGGAATGAGGCAGAGGTCCAGTTCCCCAGAGCCAGCTTGCAGGAGGCTCAGGGGTTGATCTCTGCCTGTGATTGACGGGTCCATCTGGGTCCACGGGGGACAGAGTGTGAAGCGTTCAGTGCTGGAGAGCTTGAGGTTACTTAGAAACCAAATGAGCCCCGCCTCCCAACCCTTACCCTCCCTTCTTTAGAGCTGAGGAGAAGGCCTGGAGCGGGGAGTGGTTTATGCAAGAGGACACACTGCACCTACCCCAGGCACTGCGGGGCAGGGGAAAGGCTAGTGGGCGTCAGCCCCCGGATGCCTCTGCAAGGCCCACCTTGATGTTCAGCCCCTGCAAGTGCTGCCACCAAGCTGTTCTGAGTCTGAACACCTAAGTGATGATTTTACCTGTGAGCATTGAGCCCTGCGGGGCTGATGCTGAGGGGGCCGGTAACCGGCCAGAGGTCAGATGGTGATGGTGTGGTGCACAGGCCCCGGAAGCTCTGCTTGGGCAGGGGGCACCCTTCTCAGCAGAGCCCGAGCCAGGACTCTGGGCCAGGCTGGCAGCTCGCTGGGTGCAAGGAGGGGCTTGGCGCTGGAGGAGCTGCACACACAAGTGTGTGGACACGTGCACGCGCAGAGGCACATGCGCGGGCATCATCGTTGCTATTACAGGTGATGGTAACAGAGGCACTTAACAGAAGCTTTTTCCCTGGCAGGTGCCTCCGTTCATTTTCACTTGGGGGCGTTCCTCCCTGAGTGGCTGCCTCCTTGGGCCCCGGCCCCACCTCTGCCAGGCCTTCTCTGGCTCCCTCCACTGTCTCTCCTCCTGTCCTTCCTTCTGTTCTTATCTGGGGCACTGGGTCCCACACCTGTTTGCCTCTTGATTTGCCGGTTTTGAGGACAAACACGCATCACTGGCCATGTGGACATGACCTGGGCTCATTCAGCAAGTGCAGGGAGCAGGGACCGTGGGGCTGAGTAAGAGTGGGAGGAGGTGGAGGTGTGTGTGGGGTCGGGGCCCGGGGGCAGGGGAGGGCAGGCTGCGCTGCACGCAGGGCAGGCAAGCAGACATGAATCAAAACCTGGCATCTGCTGCTGCAGGGCTGTGTGTCCCTGAGCAAGTTATATAACCTCTCTGAGCACTTGGGAATCAAGCACGCCGTCTGCCTTCCCCAGGACGCTCGGGCTGGGAGGGTGAGGGCTTTGTTGGGGGGCACTGGTGTGTCTCCCCCCCAACCCCCGCCACCTGCATGGTGCTCGGCACATACAGATGATGCTGGTGCAAGTGCTGAAAGCAGGACCCTGAAGCAGTGAATGGAAAGCCGTGAAGGTGTGCTGCCCGGGAATCAGGAACCGGACTTGGGTCCTTGCCTGGTCCGTGATGTTTTATTCTGGGGCTCTCCCCCCAGGAGTCGGAGTACTCTGGCGCTGTATTCCTCTCGCTTCCCTTCGCTCTTGTCACCTCCTAGTTCCCTGAAGGGTGTTCATAGGCAGCTTACTTCCCTCTTCTTCATTCATTAATTCAAGAGCTGATCATGGGGCACATACTGAGTGCCAGATGCTGGGATACTGGGGTGAGCAAGGCACATTCAGTCTCTGCCCTGATGATTGACCTTCCAATGGGAGCTCTGCAGGACAGGCAGCTCATAGTGCTAAATAGTTAAACTTTGCTGTAACTGCTGGGAAGCAAAGACGCAAGAAAAGTGGGTGGATGGATGGGGAGGGTCTGCTTTGCATGGGGGCTGTTCCTTCACTCATAAGACCAGAAGATGGACTGGGTCACTCTCCGCTTTCTCCAGCTTGCTCTGCCTGGACCAGGAGGTTGAGGGGGAGGCTGGACGGGCACCACGGAGCTTCGATGGCTGGTCAGGCTTGCAGGGTTTCAGCAGTGCTCCTGTCTCCAGCCCAGCCCAATAGCATCAGGGGACCCAGAGGGCTTCCTAAAGAGAGGGAGCCTGTGGTGATTCGAGACTCAGAAGTGAAGAGCTTGTGTGATCCCTGCTTGGGGGCGGGGCCTGGGGGAAGGGACGGGGAAGCCTGGTTCATGGAGGTCCCCAAGCTTTGCTTCTGGGCCAGTCCCGAGTAGGCGAGCTGATCCTGACAGGAAACGGGGAGAAGGGAGGAGAGAAAGCCGACTGTGACTCAAAGTGGGGGGAGCAGGTAGAGAAGACCAGAGAGAGAGCAAAGCAGGACAGGCTGAAAGAGATGCCCTCAGCATATCGTCCCTTCACTCACTCCCTCCTTCTGCAAGCACTCCTCAAGGCCTGTCTGTGTGCCAGAGTCCGCTGTGAGCACTTACTGGTGGTGAACCAGACAGAGAAGTTCTCCCCCTACACGCCGTCTCACGGGGAGGCTGTAAACAAATGTTTGCGTGTGTGCTCGGTGACTCTGTCGTGTCCAGCTCTCTGCGACCCCATGGACTGCAGCCCGCCAGGCTCTTCTGTCCGTGGCATTTCCCAGGCAGGAATACTGGAGCAGGTTGCCATTTCCTTCTCCAGGGGATCTTCCTGACCCCTGACACGGGTTGAACCTGTGTCTCCTGCATTGACCGGTGGATTCTTTACCACCCTGGGAAGCCCGTGAATAAACCCAGTAAATCATTTAATCTGGGATGATGATAAGTGCTATGGAGAAAAAAAGTCAGGGAAGAGGACAGCACCTGTGAGGCTGGAGGTCAGGGGAAGACATCTAAGCTGTGACATTTGAGCGGTGACCTTAGTGGTGGGAAGGGCACATGAGGTCTGAGACGGTCTGGAGGTGAGCCCCCCAGGCAGGGGGACAGCAAATATTAAGGTCCCAGAAGATGCTTTGGAACATGCGAGGCCTGGCCAAGAAGCTGGTGTGGTTGGGAGACCTGTGGGGATGGAGAGGCAGGCCATGAAGAGAAGTTTGCATTTGAGACTTTGCGTTAAATGTTAATAGGAAGCCATGGAGGGCTTTCTCTAAAGGACGATATAATAGTCAGGGTTTGCCAGAGAACTGAACCAATGGGATATAGATACAGAGAAAGATTTATTGTGAGGGATTGATGTACGTACCTCTGAAGGCTGAGGACTCCCACAGTCTGCCATCTGCAAGCCAGTGTCCCAGGAAAGCTGGTGGTATAATTCAGTCCAAGTCTGAAGGCCTTTGAGACCCAGGAGCAGCAGTGCCCAAGGACAGGAGAAGATGGGTGTCCCAGCTCAACCAGAGAGAGAACTCGCCCTTCCTCTGCTGTTTGCTCTGTCCTGGCCCTCAGTGGGTTGGACGAGGCCCACCATAAACTCCACCCACCGGCATGATGGTGTTAGGAGGTGCTTAGGTCATGAGGGTGGGGCCTTCGTGAATGGGATTAGTGCCCTTATAAGGGTCACAGAGAACTTCCTTTCTTTCACTGTTCTCTGCCAGCTGAGGGTGCAACCAGAAGAAGCCCTCACCAGAACCCGACCCTGCGACACCCTGATTTTGGTCTGCTAGCCTCCAGAACTATAAAAAATAAATTTCTGTTGTTTATGAGCCACGTTAGCTATGTGTTTTTCTTATAGCAGCAGTAGTGGATGAAGACACTTGGGCAGACGTGAGACGTGGAGACAGAAGTTTGGGAATCTTCAATGTGTGGGTGATATTGAACATGTAGTACGGATGAGACCACCTAGGAAGAGACACATGCTCAGCTCTGAGCTCTCCAGCACTTGAAGGACAGGGAGTGGAGGAGGCTACAGGGATGCCAGCAGTGGCCTGAGAGCTTAGAAGAAACCTAAAAGGCTGTCTGGACACCAAGGGAAAAATGGCTTTCAACAGAAAGTGTTGCCCGATGGTTGATACAGGCCAGGTAAGATGGGTCCTGAGAGCTGATCCTTGGACTTGGGAAGACTAAGGCCCGTGCTGACTTTTGACAAGAGTGGTTTCTCCTTGCGGTGGCTTCTCTTATTGGGGAGCACAGGTTCTAGGACACATGGGCTCAGTAGTTGCAGCTCCTGGACTCTAGAGCACAGGCTCAACAGATACGGCACAGTTGAGGGCCTAGTTGCTCCACTGCATGTGTGATCTTCCCAGACCAGGGATCGAACCCATGTGTCCTGCACTGGCAGGCAGACTCTTCACCACTGAGCCACCAGGAGAGCCCTGGTTGACCTCCTCTTTTTCTTTCTTATTTCTCAGCTGTTACTAGCGGAAGGTGTTAGCCACACCCTTGGGGACTTACCGGTCAGGTGTTTCCCTCGGAGCCGCCCGTATGAGCCCCTGGGGAAGGTGGGAGCATCCAGCACCTGCAGAGCTGTCCTCGCAGAGGTGCGTCTGAGTGTCAAGGCTGGCTTGTTTAGTTTCCTTCTCTCTTGTTCAGTCCCCTTCTCTTGGGTTTCCCAGTAATGAATCAGTAGTGGTGGAGTTGGCAGACCTGGGGGCCCTGCAAGGCTTCGGTCTCCAGGCCCTGGACCGTGTTGTTCTGCAGCCGCTGCAGAGAGGCCTGGGGAGGGGAGGTGGGAGCCAGAGCGAGCCCCAGACCCAAGGTTGTGTTCCCAGGATTTGGTTCTGCTTCAGGCATCGATCTTCCTGCAAATAAACAGACTGACACACGGCACCAGCCCTCTATCTGACCCTGTCCTGAGAAACAGAGGTTTTGGCGCCTCACCAAATAAGAACCAAGTGAAGGCAGTGGGAGAAGCCAAGGGACGATTTCATGAAGCCAAATGAGTCTGTTCTAGCCAGGAGAACCCCAGAAAAGACTTTCATAAGAATAAGCTGCCTTGTGGCAAGCCAGCAAACACTGTGACTGTCCCGGGGAGGGCTTCCAAGCTCCCTAAAGCCCTGAGCCACTTACCCTCCCCACAAAGAGCTTCCTGCCGCCAAGGCCAGCCACTTCTGCAGGGTGACCTCCAAAATGCTGGCCAGGGCACCGTCACAAGGATCCTGTCCCGCATCAGTCCCAGCAGATGCCTTGTTGATCCCATTGATAAAAGCCTGCAGCTACCGCCTCCGCCCTGCGCCTGGGCAGCCAGCCAAGGCTGCTTCATTCCCTGATGGGCAGCCGAGCTGGGGGGAGTGAGGTAGGAGGTTCAGGGGGACTCTGCCACAGAGGAACCGAGCAGAGGCCAGGGTCCGCCCCAGGCTTCCGGCTAGGAGTGCTGCCTGGAGTCAGGGTCTCACAAACCAAGGAGTAGTTCCAATCCTAAGGGCCTTGGGCCTTGAGTGAGTCCAAGAGGAACTCAGAGAGGGGCCCTGGCCCCCATGGAGTCTTCAGCCTGGAAGAGGCCTGGATAAGCTCTTCCCAAACCTCTGGCCTCATCCGCATCCCCTGGGATGCTTGGAAAAATACAGATTTCCCAGTTCTACCCAGAAAATCCAGTGCTCAGGAGCTGGTCCCAGGAATCTGTATCTTTCACATATTCCTCAAGTTTTTCTCAGAGGTGCCTGCAGTCCTGGCCTGGCCTCTAGCGACCCTGAAACTGGCTCTGCCCTGTACTGCCTGTTGCTCTATCACGTCCCCTGGCCTTATTTTATGCACGGCACTCACCTCTCTCTGAAATTATCTCATCACTTGCTTAGTGGCTAGCTGTCTGTCCGCTGCCATTGAAATTGTGCTTCCATGGGCGTGTCTGTTTTGCGTCCTGCCGCCTGCCTCACATCCAGAGACAGGCTGGCACATTATTGGACCTCCTTCCTGCTGGTTTGCCGATCTGAGTTAAGAGGTACAGGAGGCTCTCAGGAAACCTCTGGAAGTTGTAAAGGTTTTCAGGAAAGTTCCCGATATTCTCCACTTCTGGGGGGCTGTGCCCTCCACCTGGTGTCAGGAGGGCCCAGGTCTGAGGGCAGCTGGTCGGATGGGGAGGGGTCACCACAGCCCTGCAGGACGGTGAGCGTCGAGGGGTGCAGTTGTGTGTGCGGGCATGTGCACTGGCTGGGGGAGGCCAGCTGACGGTAGAGCCACAATGAAGACCCCTGAGAACCTTGCGGACACGTCCACGGGATCCAGCTGCTTTCTGTGTCTGCTGGAGGCCCCCGTCTCCCAGAGCCGGAGAGTCCTTCCTATGGATGTGGCGAGGACGATGCTGGAGCAGCCGGGGCAGTCCTTGGGCAGTGTGAGCCCTCCAGATGGGTTACCTAGTTTAACCCTCCCGGTAACCAAGGTTTAGTAGTCGTAGCATCTCTTTGAGTAGTTCTCTAATGAGCCCCACGGGCTTCCCAGGCGGCTCAGTGGTAAAGAATCCGCCTACCAATGCAGGAGATGCTGCTTTGATCCCTGGGTTGGGATGATCCCCTGGAGAAGGAAATGGCAACCCACACCAGTATTCTTGCCTGGAAAATTCCATGGACAGAGGAGCCTAGCGAGTACAGTCCATGGGGTAGCAAAGAATCAGTCACGACTTAGTGACTAAATAGCAAACAGCATAATGAGTCCCACAGACCAGAGGAGGTAGGGACTGGCATGAGGTACCCACCTTTCCTCCCCTACTGGAGTTACTGGTACAGTCAGAACCAGATGGATAGAATTAATATTTATAAGAGCGATTTTAGGGTGGAAAATGTAATGCAAAGAACAAATAGAATATTTGTATGGGGAAGCAAAGATCTTTGGAGTTGAGATTAGAAAGCTAATGTGTTGCTCATCTTCCCCAGCCTCAGTTTCCTCATCTGTAAAATGGGAAAACCATCACCCCATCTACTCATGAGACAGAGCTGGTGTGAGGGTGCTGTGAGAGGACACTTGCAGACATGTTTAATAAGCCACAGAGCACACTCCATGCTGCCTGTGGTGATGGAAAGAGGCCATTGGAACTGGGAGGGGGGAGGCAATTCATTCATTTGGTAGAAGTTTCCTGGGCTGACTCTTGTCTTCAGGAGGACACATTCAAAAGTGTACAGGATCCAGTCTCTGCCTCCAGGAGTTCTGTAGATGGTGGGCAAAGAGACCAGGTCGCCCATAACCAAAACTTGGCTCCCCAAGGCAGAACTTCCAGCGAGCCTTAGGTAGGTGCAGAAGTGAGAAATCAAGGTAGGCTGCATGGAGGAGGCAGGCAACCTGGGAGAAAGAAGGTTGATTTCCCGGTTTCCACTGTGGCCTGTCTGGGAGACTTCGCCCACCCTGGCTTCTCACCCTCATCCCCTCTGTGAGTCCTCCTGCTTAAGAGTGTTTGTCTTTTTTCTTTTCCCTCCTCTTCAGCAGAAATGCACTTGGCATGTTTCATTTATTTATTTAGGCCACGCCGTGTGGCATGTGGGATCTTAGCTCCCTGACCAGGGATGGAACCCATGCCCCCTGAAGTGGAAGCATGGAGTTGTAACCACTGGACCACCAGGGAAGTCCGGGGCACGTATTATTTATGATAATTAAGTTAATATTTTATGTTTCATAGGCTTAAATCTTTTATCCTCTCATAACGTGTGGAGTCCCTGGGGAGCCAGCATGCCCGGGCACTCCATGGAGATTCCCCCTGAAAAGGAGCGCCTCGGGTGGGCGGGAGCACTGCAGTGCCCGGGGGCCTGGCAGCGTGACCCACAGGCTGTGACCACCGCTGCCCTGCAGTTTGGGGGCCGGGCCATGCTGCACCAGGGTTGGCCGGTGGGGCCCCTGGTCCCCCCTCACCCTCCCTGAGTTCCGCAGACCCGGCTGGGAAAGTCACGTGTAGGAGTTCCTTGGGTCCTGAGTGCTGATGCTGCCCAGGGAGGCTGTCCCACGTCTGCAGCAGCAGGGCCACGACCGGAGCCACGCTGGGCCCCGGTGTAAATGGCCAGATGGTGTGACGTGAGGAGGGCGGCGTGCAGGTCAGTGCTTCCCGTGGGCAAAAAGATGGCGGAATCAGACCGAGTATTCATCTTTGCTTCTGTGCAAATAAAGGGCATCGGTAGGGATGGAGTGTGGCTTGGGCCTGGGTGGGGGAGTGTCAAGAGGACCTTATACACAAGTATGTATACAACGTGTGTGTGTGTGTGAGAGAGAGTCGCTTAGTCGTGTCCGACTCTTTACGACCCCATGGGCTGTAGCCCACCAGGCTCTTCTGTCCATGGGATTCTCCAGGCAAGAATACTGGAGTGGGTTGCCGTTTCCTTCTGCAGGGGATCTTCCTGACCCAGGGATGGAACCCAGGTTCGATCATTGCAAGCAGATTCTCTGCAAGCAGAATTCTTTACCGTCATTGCAAGCATTGCAATGCAGATGCTTGCAAGCAGATTCTTTACTGTCTGAGCTATGTGTCATTTTGTATTTGTATATGTAAATTTTATATATATATATATTTGTTTGTATACCTACGAATTTTGGAACAGTGTGAGTATGTAAAAACCATCTTTAATGTCTTATTCTACCAATGATATGAGGCCCAGGGTTTTCCTGCCCCGGCCTGGGCCTGAGGGAGATGGGCTTGCCCTCAAGCCCGTCCCAGTCTCCAGGGCTCTAGGCCCAGTTCCTCGCTCTCCTGGGCTCCAGCATCCCTCACCACTGCCTCCTTCCCAGCCCTCCGCCCCTCCACCTTGTCCTCAGGGCCTGGCCGGCTCCCGCACTGGGGCTGGTATCTTCCCTCTCAGTGCCCCTGCTCACCTGTCTCATTGGCCTGGTTGCTCAGCTGGTTTGTTGCATCTGTTTGTCCTGAGATGTTCACAACCGATAATGACCCGTGTCCACCAGGCCACGCCCCCACCCCCAGGCTGTGGCAGCAGTATGTTCTCATGGGATGAAACTCAGAAAATATCAAACATCGATTTCTAAGTGGACACAGCCTCCTGCTTGGAGGTCATTGACTTTCATCTCTTGTTCCTCTCTTGTGCTTTGTTAACATCTGCATCGTCGACGTGATTTTCAAAAGCTGTGTGGATATCATGCTCTTCCTACCCTTCTCTATTCTGCTTGTTTCTCCTGAATATTCTGGTATCAACATTTCCCATATTTTTTAATAAAATCCTCATGAAAAACATTTCTAGAATTTATTATAGAGAGGTTCTGTCCCTTGAACTGCTTCCTAGTTTCTAAGCAGCCTTTACACTCCGCCCCTGGCTGGGGCAGGGGCCACTGCCTCAGATGCTTGTGGCAGGGACAGAAGGCGCTGATGTCCGTAAAGAGACCAGAGCAGACATCCAGGAAGTGCCTTATGTGTCTGCCTGGCCAGCACAGCCCCCTGAATCTAGGAGGCCTCTTCAAGCCCCCAAACTCTGAGGTTTGGTTTTCCCTGTGAGAAAGCGACATCTCCAACCAGTGATTCCCATTAAAGAGGAGGACAGGAGGCTGTTGGGGGCCTAGGAGGAAGGGAGGAAGAGAAGGAGACAGGCAGGCAGGCAGGGGTTTGTTTCTGAGGAAGGCAGTGGAAAGTGGGATCTCTTATTTTCTGCCGGCTGCCCACCCTGGGCTTCTTGTTGTAAAGCCTTGGCCTTTGTAAGGAATTGCCCGGGGTTACATTTCTTCATACTTCCTCAGCTTCCTAAACCAAGGGAGTTGGCTGGCTGGCTGGAGCCAGGATGGAAGAGGTGAGTAGTGGTTGAAAGGTGGGAAACCCCAGCCATGGGGGCATGAATAATTCAGTGCGTCAGCAGTTAACAAGTTATGCTTTTAAGCAGCGAATGGGGAGCTTGGTCGGCTAACAGCCTGACATCCTTCGGCTCTTTGGAGAGCAGCTTTCTTGCATTCCGTGGACTCAGGTGTGAGCTTGCCGAGTGGGAGCTCATGCCCAGGGAGGGCCTGGAACAATCGCGGGCTCATTCAGTAAACAAGTCTTCAAGCACCTGCTGGGGGCTACGCAGGGGAAGGGGTGAGTCCAGACAGGAGCTGGCCCACGGGCTCGTGGAGGTGACTGCTCCTCCGCTCACGCCCAACAGTCTCCCTCCTCCTGCTTGCCGGGGATGGTGGGCTGGTCTCTGCTCCAAGCGCTTTGTTGGCTGAAGCCATGTCCATCTGGGTTCCACTGTCCTCATCTGCAGAAGGACAGAGGCACACAGAGGTCCCTTAACGTTCTTCCAGCCCATAAGTGCTTGTTCCCCTGCACAGGGGGTGTCTGGTGAGGGGGGAGGGTGGTCATGATGGTTGCAGGGCCCTCGAGGCTGCAGTGCTTCCACTCAGACGCACTGGCCGGTCACTTCATGTTGCCCCCGGGTCCTCAGTCTCGCTCCTTCAGTGGTGCCTCCAGCTGCTGTGTGCGTGTGTGTGCGCGTGCATGTGTGTGTGCACACCTGCGTGTGTGTGTGTGCGTGTGCATGTGTGTGTGGCTGCACTGCGCCTTTGTTGTTGCTCACAGGCTTTCTGTAGCTGCAGCCAGTGAGGGCTACTCTCCGGTTGCAGTAGGAGAGCTTCTCCGCGCGGTAGCTTCCCCTGTTGCAGAGCATGGGCTGCAGGACAAGTGGGCTGCAGCGGTTGCAGCCCCCAGGCTGCAGGGCACAGGCTCGGCAGTTGTGGCTCACGGGCTTAGTTGCCCCCTGGCGTGTGGAATCTTTCTGGACCAGGGACCGAACCTGTGTCCTCTGCGTTGGCAGGTGGATCCTTAACCCACTGGAACCAGGGAAGTCCTCCCTCTGCTTTTTGACCTACACTCTGCCTCTTTTTTCTTGCCCCCCTCTAAGTTAGATCTGCAGTGGGGTTCTGTGACTTGAGTGCCTTTTCACGTTTCCTCCTCTTGGCTTTTCCTTGGTAAAGTGGGGTCGAGTGGTGATCATTTCCTTTCTGGGCCTCTTTGGCAGTGACCACGCTCCACACTTCTCCCAAAATCTCTTAGCTCTTGCTGGCTCCAGCTGGGCTCTGGGCCTCCCCAAACTGGTCACCATGGCCAAATCTGAATGACCTCCCCTCCCTGGAGCGGAGGGTGTGTGTGAGCTGAGAGTTGAGGATTTGGGGGCTTTCCTGGCGGACAATGGGTGAACGTAACCAGGTGGCTTAAGCTACGGAAGCCCACCTGACCCCCTGTGGCCAGACTGAGCAAAGCTAGTTATTTCTCCAAATCCCTGATGGATGAAAACCGCTTAATTTATTAAATGGCTCAGGTTACTTCTCTGTCCCTGAAGTGTACTCTTCCCTTCCCCCTCCATTTATTTAGTGTCCCCCACACAACAAATGTTTCCCTGCCCCCTGGTTTAATTATACTTTACAGTACCTGTATCACCTTGGCTGAATCTCACCACCTCTTGGGGGGTGCAGACCCCTAACCTATAAAATGAGAGGGTTGGCCTAAAGTAGTAATTTTCTAACATTTGAAAGCAGAGGCATTTTTTTTCTTAAAATACATCTGACACCAAGTCTCAAGATACAAAACAGACACAGAGAATGTGTTCCCGTAAAAATGGGTCCCCTCCTTTAAGACTTGGGCTTCCTCGGTGGTGCAGTGATAAAGTATCCGCCCACCAATGCAGAAGATGCAGGAGACAAAGGTTCATTTCCTGGGTCGTGAAGATCCCCTGCAGAAGGAAATAGCAACCCACTCCGGTATTCTTGCCTGGGAAATCTCATGGACACGGGAGCCTGGTGGGCTGCAGTCCACGGGGTCGCAGAGAGCACACCCTGAGCGTGCATGGAGCGTGCACGTATGCGACTTAGAACATTCACTTTTGATTCACTTTTGATCAAATCAGTAAATGAGAAAAACGGGTCCATTGTGGCAAAGCAGAGATTTGAAATCAGGGATTATAGTTAATAGACTTACACTTCAGTCTTGGCATTTCAGTATATCCATCTTGCATATGTGTAACACAGTCTTAAGAAAATCCTCATCAGCTCACATCTGCAGCTGTAAATAGTAAGAGTTTTCTAAGAGCTCGACTGATAATTGTTGAGTTGTTTCCTCTTGAGTGAAACAGATCCAGTAACATGATGGAGGGTTTTGCTTAATTATCTTTTCATAGTAGAATCTCTGACGTCCATTCCTTATCGTGCTTGTGAATGGGATACTAATCAATACAAAAACTCACAAAAGGCATGAACGTTATCTATGGAATGAGGAGAGATGGCGGGTTGCACTTTTTCTGAGGTTGCGTGGCTGCCATTCATGCTTAGTCTGGAAGGTGTTACAGGCTTATATACGTGTTTGCTGAATGCAGCCCACAGGAACTGTCAGAGCACCCAGGCTCCTGCATTTAAGAGGGCTGGGCATGTCCAACTCTCTCCTCACCTGAGACCTCCTCACAGCCATGGCCATGTTCCAAGGAGTTCAAACACGAGGGGCTTCGGGGCCCCACTGCACAAATACCACATAAACGTGTCCCAAGTTAAAGGTATCAGTGGCCACCCGAGATATCCAAACTTAGCACATGACTTAGAGGATAAGGGGGCTTCGCTGGTGACTCAGACGGTAAAAAATCTGCCTACCAGTGCAGGAGACTCCGGTTTAGTCCCTGAGCGGAAGATCCCCTGGAAGAGGGCGTGACAACCCACTCCAGTATTCTCGCCTGGGAAATGCCATGGACAGAGGAGCCTGGTGGGCTACAGTCCATGGGTTGCAGAGTCAGACAGGACTGAGTGATGAAGGAACATCAACAACAGAGCCCAGCTCAGCCCGTTTGATCCCTTGCCGCTGGGGGTCAGACAAGCACGGGTGGGTGCTGAGATGCGACCTGATGCTCCATCTGTCCTGGGGTTATACTCAACTCAGGGCCTGAAGCAAAGAGCTCTGTGGGTGTCTTGACCTGGCTCCTGTGGGCTGATGAGGCGCGGGAGCTGCCCCACGTGGGAAGTTGACTTGATGGCACTGCTGACGCTGGTGGTGATGCCGGTGGTGCGAGCTGGGCGGTGGGTGCTCCCTTATCATTGTCGTCATCATCATCATCTTCCGAGCAGCCTCCAGAGGGTGGGGCCGGGCCCTAGGCTGCACTCGTCATGTGTCGTCTCTGGATCTCAGGGCAGCCCCTTAAGGTAAGTATAATCGTCCCCATTTGACAGGTCAGTAGACTGTTCAGAGAGGACCCTTGATGACTACTAGGTCACACTGCTGCCTAACTGTGTGTGGATCTGAAGCTCAGAGTCTTTGGGGCACCAGCCAGTAGCCAGCACATCAGCAGTGCTCCCCAGGAGAAACCCGTGTTATTTGTCGCCGCAAGGGGACAGGCAAGGCTGGGCCGGGGGCGTATGTGCCAGTGGAGTGCTGTGTCCCTTCAGTGTCACACATATGCGCTTCTGACCTGTTGGCCCCGTCCCCATAAGAGGCAGGGGGAGGTAAGAGGGTAGCCAGGCCTGGCAGCTTGCAGCTGTCCCACCGGGAACCTCACAGCCACTAGCCTCCCTGGGTGCTGGCACCTTTAGGGGCCCAGGTCATCTCCTATTCTGTCCAGTTCTCAGTGGCTGTTGAGCTGACCTTCTTAAGATGCAGGCCTTTCCATTCCTGGAATGCCTCCCAGGGCCCTCTGCGACTTACAAGGTCGGAGCCGGACCGCCCAGCCCAGCACCAGGCCCGTGTCTCTGGCTCCCTGGCCTCATGCCCCATGCGGCTGCGTCCCACTTGGAGTCTCTTCCTGTTGTCCATAAACGTCCTCGATGTTTTACCTTTTGGCCTCGGCTTATGCCGCCCTCCCTGCCCTCAGGGTCCTTCTCTTTATTTGGTTTGGCCCAGTCCCCGTCCCCCAAAGCTCAGCCATGCTGCCTTTCCTTCGTCTGGCGTGCTGCGCCCCTGAGACCCTCCAGGCTCTGGCTTCCACGCCCCAGCCCCAGTGCAGCCCGTCCTCTGTCCCCTGGCCTTGGCCTCCGCCTTCCCAGAGCCTCCTCTGCTCCTCACCCAGGCGTGTGCCTGTTGAAGGCGGGAACTTTGTCTCGTTTGGTTGTGGTTCCAGATGGTTGTCTGCAGACAGTTGGCACTCAGCACGTCGCACAGGTGAGGCTAGGCTGACAAGCACCCAGCTCTTGAATCGGAGAATCTGGGTCTTGTCCTGGCTCCCCCTGTGGATCTGCATGATTTACCCACAGAGAGAGCTTTCTGTTGCAGGTGGTTCCCAGACTCTTTGAGCAACTCCGGTCCAGGTTGACTTTGAGGCGGGCCCTTTCTTTTTAATTGAAGTATAGTTGATTTACAATATTGTGTTAGTTTCTGGTGTATAGCAGAGTGATTCAGTTATGTATTCTTTTTCATGATCTTTTGTATTATAGATTATTGCAAGATATTGAGTATAGTTCCCTGTGCTGTACAGTAGGACCTTGTTGTTCATCTATTTTGTGTACAGTAGTTGGTACCTGCTAATCCCAAACTCCTGATTTATCCCTCCCCTGCCTTTCCTCTTTGGTAACCATGTTTGTTTTCTATGTCTGTGACTCTGTTTCTGTTTTGTAAATAAGTTCATTGATATCATATTTTAGACTCTACATTTCAGTGATATTGTTTTGTGTTTGTCTTTCTCTATCTGACTTACTTCACTTTGTATGATAATCTCTAGGTTCATCTATGTAGCTGCAAATGACAGTGTTTCATTCATTTCGTTTTAACGTGGCTGAGTAATACTCTGTTGTGAGTATATGTACCGTATCTTCTTTATCCGTTCATCTATCATTGGACATCATGGTGGCTCCCACGTCTTGGCTGTTGTAAACACTGCTTCAGTGAACTTTGGGGCGCATGTGTCTTTTCTAATTATGATTTTTTTCCAGATACATGCCCAGGAGGGGGATTGCTGGACTATATGGTAGCTCTCTCATTACTTTTTCTGAGAAACCTCCATACTGTTTCCGTAGTGGCTACACCAATTTACATTCCCACCAACAGTGTGAGAGGGTTCTCTTCTCCACAGCCCTTCCAATATTTATTATTTGTGGACTTTTAAAATGATGGTCAATGATTGGGGTAGGGTGATACTTCATTGTAGTTTTTTACCATAATTTAAAAAAATTATTTATTTATTTGGCCGGCCAGGTCTTAGTTGTAACACTCAAGATCTTCGATTTTTGTTGCAGCAAGCAGGATCTTTAGTTGTGACGTGCGAACTCTTAGTTGCAGCCTGTGGTATCTAGTTCCTGCTCAGGGATTGAACCTGGGCCCCCTGCATTGGAAGCATGGAGTCTTAGCCACTGGACCACCAAGGGAGCGCCCCCCTTCAATTTTCTCAAGCGCCCTGTGAGATGGGTCCCAGGAGTGCAGGAGGCAGAGTTCAGAGGGATGCCTGGCCATGCCCTGGAGCAGAGCCTATGTATAGCTCAGGTGCCAAGCCATCTGGCTGCATCTGGAGCAGGCACATCAGGGGCTTCCCCTTAGTACCCATTCCTTCACCCGCACGGCTCTATTACAAGCCTCCTTCATATCAGATGCCAGGTTTGAATTTGATCCAGGCTCCCTTTTTTTTTTTTTTCCATTTTCACAAAACAAAGATTTTCCTTTTCCTTTCTTCAGCCTCACCCTCCCCCACGTAAACTCCTGTGAAAATAGCTTGTGTAGCTGAGCCTCAGGCCAATTTGTGTCTTTGTGCTAAGCACACACACTCCATCTTTCACACCACAAACAGCTTTGCTCAGAAGAAATATGTTTTCCCTCTGCAAAACTGCCATTTTAGGCCAACACAGAGGAGGCAGCAAGAGACTATTTCACTTTTTCTTCCCCTGGAAAAACCCACCAAGATGTTGTTTTCCCTTGCTTTTTCTGGAGGGGAGATATTTCTTGACAGTTTTCGTTGCTAATCTGGCTCTCAGCCCTACGTCTGGTGCCAAGTTGTGAAGGAAGCAAAGGAAAAACTAGTTGAGCAAAGGCAAGATTCTCCTAGAGGGGCACCAGAACCCTGCAGCTCGGGAGTTACCAGGGACCCGGTGCTGAGTTCTGGCTCACGTCCCCCAGAGGGGCTCCCTCCCAGAAGCCCTAGGTGGGGGACAGCCCTATGGCAGGCACAGGTGGGATGGGGGTCCCGCTGGTGTGCATTCATTCAACACAAATCCTGCCACACTTTCTTCCCACAGGCTGGGGACTGGGTCTGGGGGCTTTGAGATTACAAAAATGAATGGGTCAAAGATTCTGCCTCCACCCAGACCAGTAGGGCTTCATGGGTGGCTCAGCGGTCCACAACCCACCCGTCAATGCGGGGGATGCGGGTTCGGTCCCAAAGTGGGGAAGATCCCCTGCAGAAGGAAACGACAACTCACTCTAGTATTCTTGCCTGGGAAATCCCATGGACAGAGGAGCCTGGCAGGCTCCAGTCCATGGAGTCACAAGAGAGTCGGACACGACTGAGTGACTAAACAACAACGAAGGGAGTGAAGATTCGTGTATTTATTTACTATAACGTTGAGTAAGACATGAGCTGTATTGACTAAGAGCTGTGAATAAAGCCTTGGTTCCATATGTGAGGTTCGTCTGAGCCAGGGAATTGAGGGAGGTGTTGGGGGAGGAGGTGGCACTCGATTTGAGCGTGAACTTTCCACTGGGGTCCTTGCTGGTGCGCTGGAGTTGGCTGTGTGAGGCTTGCCTCTCTTCCCTCCCTCTTCTTCAGTTCAGTGTGAATTCCTTGGGGTGTGTGTATGTGTGTGTGTGTCTGTGAGCTCTTCCCGTGCTGGCAGACAGCTGCTGAATGTTCTGAGACTCTGCTTTTCTAGGCTCGTTTCCTGCACCCTCGTAGCCTTGCAGTTTGGTTCTCATGACCCATCTCCATGGGGGGAGTAGAGCGGTCCTTCCCACTGTGGAACCACCTTGCTGATCAGGCCACGCTGGTCTTTGCCGGGCCGTGTGCTCAGACTCCAGTGCTAAGCAGCCTTCTGGGTGTAAGAGCAACCACGGAGCCAGCACAGCGCGGAGGTGCTGCCCCTGAGGCCTGACGCACGCGTGCCTCTGGGCCTGGGGACCACCGTGGACCGAGAGGGAGCAGCCCGAAGGCCCCCAGACTCCTCCCTGCCCTCCCCCTCGGCGTTTTCTCTCTCAGGGTCAGGTTCTTTCGGGCTCAGCTTGGGTCACGTGCTCTTCTGGCGAGAGGGAGGCTCTGGGGAAGTGACTGATCAGCCCAGCCTGAGTCAGCCTGCCTCTGGTCCAGCAAACAGTGGCCAGTGGATAGGGCCATCTCCTCAAGGCTGGCAGGGCCCCCTGTGATGGGGCAGTGGCAGTTGGAGAGATGGGAGAGTCACTGTGAGCTGGGGAGATGGCCGCTCTGCGTGCCCTGTGCCGACTCTGCTTTTACTAGCCATGCCGCCCCTCTGATCCTCCACTGGGTAGTCTTTAAAATGGCAGCAAGACCACCTGTTTCATACTCTTCTTGTAACAAGTTAAATGAGACAGCACCTAGAGCTCTTCGATAGGCCTGGCACTTGGCTCATGTCTATTTTTTTTTTTAATAATTTAATCTATTTTTGGCTGTGCCGGGTCTTCATTGCCGCGTGGGCTTTTCTCTAGTTGCGGAGAGCAGGGGCTATGCTCTCATGGCAGGGCACAGGCTTCTCATTGCGGTGGCTTCTCTTGTTGCCGAGCTTCAATAGTTACAGCACTTGGGCTCAGTGGTTCCTGGGCTCTAGAGCACAGGCTCAGTAGTTGTGGCTCATGGGCTTCGCTGCTCCGCACCATGTGGGATCTTCCCGGATCAGGAATTGAACCCATGTCTCCTCCTGCTTTGGCAGGAGGATTCTTTACCACTGAGCCACCAGGGAAGCCCAGCTCACATCTGTTAAATGGTGGTGACGTGTGCTGGATGATGGGTCTGAAGGGAGGCGTTCCCCGACGGGTCTCCCCATCTGGGTGCTTTTGGATGAGGGCATTGAAGTAGGAGGTTTCACGTCACATCATCCCCACCTTCCTTCCACACCTTGGAGATCGTACTTGTGGCTGGTGAGCAGACTGCGCCGTGAGTCTCCTGATACACCCGGCAGAGCCAGCTCCCTACTGCCCAACAGGAGGCCGGGCCAGGGGGGTGTAGTCCTACCCTCACAGCCGCAGGGACGTTCACTGAGTTGTCTGTCCATACCCCCAACCCGCCTACCCACCAGAAACGTTGCTTGACTTGCAAGGCCTCGGGTTCTCAGCAGGTGGTCGCTGCTGGTGGGTTGTCATTCAGACAGGTGCTGTATTTCTCAGGAGGAAGGTTATGTTTTCCTGGGAGTTGTCACTAGGATCATTTTTTACTTTTGAGTTGATCAGGGTCTTCAGTCTGAGGATTTTTCGGTGCCTTGTCCCTGGTGGCTCAGAAGGTAAAGAATCTGCCTGCGATGTGGGAGACCCAGGTTTGATTCCTGGGTTGGGAAGATCCGCTGGAGAAGGGAATGGCAACCCACTCCAGTATTCTTGCCTGGAGAATTTCATGGACAGGGGAGCCTGGCAGGCTATATATAGTCCATGGGGTCGCAAACCATCAGACATGACTAAATGACTAACACACACACAGCTCCCTGTAAGATACCCCATTGGTGCACAAGGGACCCCAACTATCAGGTGTCAAGAGAAAGAACAGTGGCCACGCAGGGTTCTTGATTTGGGCAGTCTGGAAGGACCAAAACCGTGAGACTGATGTTATCAGGACAATTGTCCTGGTGTGGCTGGATTTCAGACCATTCTGGAGGATATGTTGGCATCCAGATGGAAAGGGAATAGGAACAAGGGCATTTAGGCCAGGGGACAGCACGAGGAGCCTCTCAGAGATAGAAAGGAGCCCAGCTTGGGCAGGAAAGAGACAGGGAGCTGACTGAGCTGGAGTGCGGACATGCGCAGGATGCGCTGAGACAGGCATGGGGTGGGGACCTGGATTACTGTGGAGCACGAATGTTGAATAAAGAATGGACCTAATCCGGTGGGTACTCTGGAGCCATAGCAGGTCATGGAGTGATGTGTGTGTGGCTCGAGTGTTATTATTATTGCAGATTTGTGTGTAGGATGGACTAGTAGACCAGTTGTTCCAAAGTGGGTGGAAAATAGCTCCAACCAGCATGGCACAGAGGGCTAGAAAGGAAAGCATCAGTCCAAGAGAAGTTCTGAAGGGAAAATTGAGAGACAAGAATATGAGCAAAAGGGAGGAGTTAAGAGAATCCCAGGTTTCAGATGGGTAGGTGGGCAACAGGAATCCCATTGAGAATGTGGAGGTGGGTGCCTTGGCAAGGGTGACCATGAGTTCTTTTGCTTGACACACTGAACATCTTAGCCCTCTTGGGCTACTCTAATAAAAACCATAGACTGAGGAGATTAAATAACAAAAATATTCCTCTTAGTTCTGGAAGCTAGAAGTCCAGGGTCAGGGAGATCGTATAGTTGGGTTCTGATGAGAACCTTCTTATTGACAGTTCACTGGCAGCTGCCTTCCAGCTGTGTCCTCCTGTGATGGAAAGGGGGAACTTGAGTTCCTTCTTCTCCTTCTAAGGCCCTCATAACCTCATGGAACCCAAATCACCCCCAGTCACCCACCTCCACATTGTGATTCAGGGCTTCAGCACGTGAATTTGTGGGGTGGGGGAACACCAGCATTCAACCCGTAGCAGTGAATATGAGGGGGCAGTGAAGGCCTTCTGCAGGGAGAAGCCCCAAGGATGGTCAGGGATCTCAAAGGGAGTTGGAGGTCCTCACACAAGGCCCGGTCTCTGCAGGACATAGGGGTGATCGGCCCAGAAGGAAGACTGGGGCTGTGAGGGTGCAGGGCCGGGGAGGAAGGGGCATAGAGAGAATGGCTGAGAAACAGGATGGGATTCTTCAGGATAGCTCATGTAGGGGAAAGAGCAGCGCCCGAGACACGGGACTGGAGGGTCACTGAGGGCTCAGTCAGCGTCGTTTTATGGCTGCAGGGAAGTCGCCAGGCGCAGGCGTGACTGCAGGAGAGTGAGTAGTCCCGGCCCTTCAGGAGCTCGCAGCTGAGACGGAGAGACAGATACCAAGGGCACCCTCCAGGGGTCATCTGCCAAGCGTTCAAACCCCACCACTGACACCGACCAGTGGTGTGACCTCGGGCAAGCCCCTGCACATGCCAGAGCCTCAGTGTCCACAGTCCGTGTGAAGGAAAAGAATGACAGCCCCCCCCCGCCCCAGGGCTTCTGTGAGGATGGATGGGCTGGCGCCTAGGAGGAGCTCTGCCTGGTACCCAGCTCTTATCAAGTGCTTGCCGTTAGCATAGTCATTATTAGGGAGGAAAGTTACCTAGTACCCAGCAGAAGCAGCCTGCAGCCTGCAGAAGCACCTGCAACACTGGGTAGCTGGGGTCTGGGCCCAGGAGGCCGGGAGCACAGAAGAGCTCCCCCGCCCCGAAACAAGAAAACATGGTGTCAGGTCATCAGAGGTGCTGTGGTCTCATTCGCTGTTGCTAGGCGTGCAAAATGCTGCAGCCACTTTGGAGGACAGTTTGGCAGGCCCTCACAAAACTAAATATATTCTCACCATACGATCTAGCAACTGTGCTACTTGGTATTTACCCAAAGGAATTGAAAACTTATGTTCATACAAAAACCCACACATGGCTGTTTATAGCAGCTTTATTCATTATTGGCAAAACCTGGAAGCAACCAAGATGTCTCTCAGCAGGTGAATGGATAAATAACTTGTGGTACATCCAGACAATGGAATATTATTCAGCAATAAAAAGAAATGAGCTATTAAGCCACTAAAAGACTGGAGGAAACTTAAAAGCATATTATGAAGTGAAAGAAGTCAATCTGAAAAGGCTGTGTGTTGTTTGGTTTCAACTATGTGATATTCCGGGAAAGGTAAAACTATGCAGGCAGTAAAAAGATCACTGGTTGCCAGAAGTTTGGAGGAAGCAAGGTTGAATAGGTGGAACACAGGGGATTTTTAGGGTGTTGAAGCTATTCTGTGTGATACTGTAATGGTGAATACATGTCATTGTACATTTGTCCAAACCCATAGAGTGTACCACACCAAGAGTGAACTGTAATGTCAGCTATGGACTTTGGGTTTCCCAGGTGGCATGGTTGGTAAAGAATCCAACTACCAGTGCAGGAGACCCAAGATACTTGGGTTCAATCCCCGAGTCGGGGAAGATCCCCTGGAGGAGGAAATGGCAACCCACTCCAGTATTCTTACCTGGAGAATCCCATGATCAAAGGAGCCTGGCGGGCTATAGTCCTTGAGGTCACAAAGAGTTGGTCACGACTGAGCACATACACATGAATGCATTGGGTGTCTATGACATAGGTTCTTCCATGGTAACAAATAGATCACTCTGATGGGGGATGGTGGTGGCGGGGGAGGCTATTGTGTACGGGGAACAGGGACTCTATAAAAGAAAGAAAGTGAAAGTTGCTCAATTATATCTGACTCTTTGCGACCCCATGGACTGTAGCCCGCCAGGCTCCTCTGTCCTTGGAATTCTCCAGGCAAGAATACTGGAGTGAAAAAAAAAAAAAAAGAATACTGGAGTGGGTTGCCATGCCCTTCTCCAGGGGATCTTTCCAACCCAGGGCTTGAACCCAGGTCTCCTGCATTACAGGTGGATTCTTTACCATCTGAACCACTAGGGAAGCCCAAGGGACTATATGGGGATCTGAACCTGCTCTAAACAATAAACTTGGTTATTTTAAAAACAGTAAAAAGGAGTGTGGCTGTGCAGAGGCAGTCCTCATTTCAACAGTGAATTGATTAAGCAGTTATTTGAGCATTGACTGTCCAGAGACTGCGGCATCCAACACAGAGAGACCAGGGAGGGGGAGGTGCCCTCAGGAGCCACTTAGGTTCTCGGAGGGCTCAGCCAGCATCTGCTGATGGCCGCTGAAGCACCGTGATGCCGGGTGTTGGGGCAGCTCCCAGGAGAAGGGGTTCCCAGCCTAGTTTCGGGGACTGTAACTCTGGGCCTTGAGGTCTGAGAGCACCAGATGGAGGGGTTACTTTTAGGATGGTTCACAGAAGGGTGACTGACCCCACCTGCAGGGCGAGTCCATCCACTCCTCCTATTCTTACTACAGTGGGTCTGGGAAGCGTGAGCCCTGCAGCGCCCGTGAGGAAGCGGGTGAGCTAGGTGGAGTGACCTGGGCCAGTTCACCACTTCTCTGAGCCGTGGTTAGTTTGGCTTTAACATGCCTACTTTGTAGAATCATGGTGAGCATTAAATGAGGTAATGGATATGAATGTTTTAGGTCTGTGCTGGCCAATAAATTATAATGTGGACCCAAAATGCGAGCCTCATTTGGGATTTTACATTTTCTAGTAGTCACATTCAAAAAAATAGAGAAGTAGGTGAAATGAATGGCTCAGATGGTAAAGAATCTGCCTGCAGGCCAGGAGACCTGGATTCAGTCCCTGGGTTGGGAAGATTCCTTGGAGAAGGGAATGGCAACTCACTGCAATATTCTTACCTGAAGAATCCCATGGACAGAGGAGCCTGGTGGGCTACAGTCCATGGGGTCTCAGAGTCACACACCATTGGGCGACTAACACTGTGTAAAATGAAGTTTTATTTAACCCAGTGTGTGAAAAATTATCATTTAAACGTGTAATCAGCATAACATTTGTTCATGAGATAATTACACTTTTTTTTGGACTAAATCTTTTTTTGTTGTTTGTTTGTTTTAATGTTTATTTACTTGGCCACGCCAGTCTTAGTTGCAGCACACGGGAACTTCGATCTTTATTGCAGCATGCAGACTCTTAGTTGCAGCATGTGGGATCTTGTTCCCTGACCAGGGATTGAACCCAGGCACCCTGCATTGGGAGCGTGGAGTCTCAGCTGCTGGATCGCCAGGGAAGTCCCTGGACTAGATCTTTGCTGTCTGGTGTATGTTTTGTAGGGGCTTCCCAGGTGGTGCAGTGGTGTCAGTGCAGGAGACACAAGGGATGCAGGTTCCATCCCTGGACTGGAAGACCCCCTGGAAGAGGAAATGACCACCCATTCCAGTATTCTTGCCTGGGAAATGTCATGGACAGAGGAGCCTGGCGGGCATTTATCTCAGCTGGGACCAGATACATTTCCCGGGCTCCCTGGCCACGTGCAGCCAGAGGTGGCCATGCTGGAGAACACGGCGGTTCATCAATAGAGGCAGTTTATCTCCCTCCCTCCACGGTGTCACAGCCCAGAACTCTGCTAATTACTCATCTGGTCACACTGTACCTAGTGTGTATTAGTATTATTATATCAAGAGCTTTATTTCATGCACCATGATTGTGTGTTCATAAATTCTAACTCATGAATTCACAAACTTGCAATCACAGGCCTGTGCAAACACAGCAATTAGGCTTTTGTTCCTGAAGAGATGTGTGTTCAACTCTTTTGGAGTGTTCATCCAAACCAGGCATGCGTTTGAATTGGTTTGTGTGAATCACCATCTCCCTCGATGCTGCCCCAACTCTAAGCTTCTTGGAGGGAAAAGATGTGTCTCGTGCATCCCTCCATCTCCCCGCCAGCCCTTCCCTGCACCCCTGAGTGTTTAGCTCCTAGCGGGCGCAAGCAGGTTTTCAATAGGCAGTTTTTGAATCGACTCCATCAGCCAAAAGTATCGGTTCCTTTTTAGAAAAGAAGCACATTATAAAGTAAAGGCTCTAAAGTCAGATTATGTAAAAACTGTGTTGAAAGGCAGCAGGGACATCAAACATAACCAGTGGATTGAAGTTTTTATTCACATAGACATGGACCTGGCGGAGGGGAGCGCAGGGCTCCAGCAGATAGGTGTGTGTTTGGGACACGAGGCTGGAACAAAAGTGTCTGGAAATCTGTCCCAGGCATTTGAACTTCTGATGAGATGAATTCTGGCTCACCCCCGCATGACACACTCCAGTCAGTTCAAAGGCCTTGCAGAACCTGGGAGCCCCGTGTTCTCTCTGTTTGAGTCAGAGCCCTCGTTTGGGGGCATTTGCCGCCCCCCCCCAGTACCTTCAGTTGCCCAGATCCACAGGAACCCAGAGAGAGATGTCTAGAGAGGACCAGTGGAGGCAGGGGAGGCAGCATACAGGAATCAACAACCCAAAGTCACAAAAGCAGAAGAAGGATAAACACTTGGACAGAGAATCAGATACACACACGCACGCACACACACACACACACACACACACACACCTCTCCTAATAGACATAGTGTCTGTAACAAGGCAAACATAGTTTATTAACATTTTATGACAACCCTGGAAGAGGGAATTCTTAAACCAGTTCCATGGAGCACAGGGTGGACATTGGAAATTAACTGTACGTGATATCTCATGCCTACTTTAAGATGTGTAAACGTCTTTGGTAGAGGGCTATGTGTGACAATGTGTGTGGTGTGTTAGGTACAGGCATGAGAACTTTCCTAGGTTCAACTGAAATCGTGATTCTCCCCACCTCTTGTTCCTATAAAGCTTTTTCTCTAGTCTTTATTGAATTTGTTACAATATGTCTTCTGTTTTGTGTTTTGGTTTTTTGGACATGAGACGTGAGATCTTAGCTCATCTGCCAGGGATGGAACCCATACCCTCTGCATTGAAGGCAAAGTCTTACCCACTGGACCACCAGGGAAGTCCCTTCCTTCAAGGTTTTAAGTTCCCTTCTATATATATTCCCAACTACTCTACCCATTTTGCTGGGGAAAGACAGTGCACCTCCGTAATGAAGAAAGGTCTCGAGTGACAGACTGGCCCTGGGAGGGGCGCAGTGTGGCTTCCGGCGATGCAGCTGTTGTTCAGTGCTCGGTTGTGTCCCCATGGGCATCAGACCTCCCTGTCCTTCACCATCTCCCGGAGTCTGCTCAAACTCATGTCCATTGAGTTGGTGATGCCATCCAGCCATCTTGTCCTCTGTCATCCCCTTCTCCTCCTGCCTTCAATCTTTCCCAGCATCAGGGTCTTTTCCAATGAGTCAGCTCTTCACATCAGGTGGCCAAAGTATTGAAGATTCAGATTCAGCATCAGTCCTTCCAAGGAATATTCAGCGTTCATTTCTTTTAGGGTTGACTGGTTTGATCTCCTTGCTGTCCAATGCAGGGGAGAAAGTCCCATCTGGAGGAAGGCTCTGTTGTGGAGAGGGTGCCTTTGGGGAAATGCTAACTGAAAGAGACAGGGGACATCTTCTGTAGCTGTGGATTTCCTCAACTCTAAAGAGAGCCCCTCCTAGGGCTCCCATCCTCAATGGACCATGTTAGATTTTAACATAGAAAGCTCTCTTTCAAAGGTAATCTCCACCGCTGATACCCCCAACCCGACCCCACCCCCGCCTGCTCCAGCCTCGAACCCCTGTCTCCTGCCTGCTGCAGTGTTTTTCAAACTAGAGCCAGTGGACCCCCGGTATCACATGCCTGGCGGATGGGGTCGGGTTGCCTGTGAGGCACCCCAGCCACGCCCCTTCTGGGGCAGAGTGGGGCGGGGCGGGGCCTGCAGGTGATTCTGGCACATGCTGGGTCTGCGAGCAGTGTCCCCCCCGCCGACCGCGGGCCGTGTCCAGGGCAGGGCCGTGGGGACAGCGCGACCTGGGGGAATGGGGACGCCGGGAGAGCCGCCAACGCCGGCCGTCTCCGCCCCGGCACTTTCTCGCCGCCGCCCTGACTCAGGTTGAGACAGGTTCCTGTCTCTGGTTTTTGTTCAGCACATCAGAGGCTGAGTCTGAGCCTTTGGTCTGGAGTTTGAACAAATTGGAGCTGAAATTGCCTCAGCGGGGTAACTGGGAGCGCTGCGGAGTCAGCGCCCGGGCGGCTGCCCAGGGAGAGGAAAGGAAGCGCGGTGGGCGTGTCCTTCTCGGGGACCTGGGGAGGCGGGGGACGCCCAGCTGCGACCCGAGGACACAGAGGGTGTTTAAGAGGTGCTTGATGAATTAAATATTGATTAATTAAATATTAATAGCAAATAGAGAAATGGAAATGATCGCTCTATTTTTGTAGGCTGCGTGGCATAGTTGAGAAAGCTCAGGCTTTAGGGATAAAAAAAGAAACAAACCCATGGGTCTTGGTTCTTCCATTTAACCATTGAGGAGCCTTGGGACACAGAACCCGTTTGAGTCTCTGTTTTTGCATCTGTAAGAGGGGATTAATCAGCCTCAGCTGAGTTGTAAGGAGAAGACGCATATGAATCCTTCTCTGCTCCCGCTGGCCACTTCATCCCTTGCTTGAGGACTCAGTTTGGCATTTTGATGCTCAATCTTTGTCCCGTATGCTGCACCCAGGACCTGACTTCTGGGATTTGTCTCATGTCATCATGTACTCTTTTTTTAACACGTTTTAAAAAATTAGTTAATTAATGTGGCTGCACTGGGATGCAGGACCTTATGTTGTGGCATGCTGGCTCTGGACCAAGTGGGCTCAGCAGTTGCAGCATGCGGGCTTAGTTGCCCTGGGGCATGTGGGATTTTAGTTTCCCGACCAGGGATCTAACCTGCATCCCCAGCATTGGAAGGCGGATTCTCAACTGCTGGACCATCGGGTAAGTCCCTCCTCATCACTCTTGCACTTGAGGTGGACCTTGCCTTGTACCCAGTGGGACCACGTGGCCACTTCTTATCTGCAGCAGTTTTGGCTCTTTGAATGCAGAGGACAAATACTGGAGCTCCTCCTAGCAGTGGCCACGGTGACCAAGCAGGACGGCCAGCTTGGTCACGACCTGCAGGCCTTCCCTAGGAGTGCGCCTGGGAGCGCTGTTCTGCAGTACCTTTTTCAGGACTACTGGTTCTTTTGGCTGGCTGTCCCATGCATAATCACACAGAGAGACGGGTTGGACTCTTTTTAAGATAGAGACTAATCTGTCTCGGATACACTGCCTGGACAGGGCAAGGGCTGTTGTGGTTACATTTCTTGAGAAGTTCCCCAGTGGGCTGGAGGCTCCTCGAGGCTGGTGGCATTGCCCCTTTTCAGCGGGAGGGAAGGGTTAAGTGAGTGCTGCTTGGGACCCAGACGCAGTTTCTCAGAACCAGCTGGCGGTGATGGTGGTGAAGCAGGCAGGCAGGAGGAAAGAGGTGTGCGGGGAACAAAGCCAGGCTCAAGGAGCTAGGCTGACCGTAAGAGCTCCTTGAAGGCAGTGCGTGTACGCAGTTGGGTCTGACTTTTTGCAGTCCCCTGGACTATAGCCCATCAGGCTCCTCTGTCCATGGGATTCTCCAGGCAAGAATACTGGAGTGGGTTGCCATTTCCTCCTCGAGGGACTCTTCCCAACCCAGGGATGGAAGCTGTGTCTCTTGCGTCTCCTGCATCGGCAGGTGGGTTCTTTACCACTGGCACCACCTGGGAAGCCCTTGAAGGCAGGGCTTCTGTCTTATCACGTTGGTATCTCTAGAAGCTGGTTCAGTCTTAGCACAGAAGAATGGGGCAGTAAAGCAGGGAGGGGAGACCTGAGGCTCTGATTGGATGCTGTTTGGAATTTAACAGTATGTCAGGACCAAGCATGTATAGCAATCATGAATTCTGGTGTTCTTGACAACAAAGTCTCCATGGATTTCGGAGCTTTGGGGATCCCGTGTGACCTTGGACTCCTGGTTGCAGCTTCCTCTTGAGTTTATGAGCTGAGGGCTGTTTTCTGCTTGAGGGGGCAGAAGGCTAGAAGCTACTATGAATTGTGCCGGGCTCTGAAGGAATAAAATATTATTGATGAATGTCTGTGTCATGATTGGAAACCATTACTTAAACAAGGCAGCACCCCTGCCCGTGGGTTTCTATGCTAAGAGCATCTAATCTGATGGGATGTAACGGCAGCCTGCACATCTAGGCGCTCCCAGCTGTCTGTCACTTTATTATATGCCTTGTTCTTCCCTTCCCCATCACAACAAAAATCCAATCTCTTCGCCCACCCGATTGTAGGAAGAGAAAAGACGGGTTCTGTATTTGGTTGTCCTTCCTCTGGGAGGCTCTGCTGTGTCTTTTCTGAGACTCAAGAGTCTCCAGGCTGAGTTTGTAAGAGAGTCTCCTCCCCACGGAAGCTGTTGTAGGGAGGTGGGTTGAGGTGTGGGGAGACCAGGGCTTGACGTGTCTTAAAGCCAAGCGTTTGTCCACTGGGCTCCCCTGGATCCTTTACAGAAGGTTAGCTTGAACCCTCCTTTCCCACCAGCAGGATCACACCGTGGTCCTAAGTAGCTCTTCTTTACATAGTGTGAGCCAGCCGCTACGCTAAGCACTCCACGTAAACGAACTCTTCAGATTCTCACAGCAGTCCTGTAAGACAGTTACTCTTTTCCTTTTTTTTAAATAATCTTTTTGCTGTGCTGCACGGCATGTGGGATCTTAGTTAACCAACTAGGGATCAAACCCATGCTGCCTGCATTGGCAGTTTGGAGTCTTAACCACCATCACCAGGGAAGTTCCCAGTTAATCTCATTATCCCCATTTTCAGTTCAGTCGTTCAGTTGTGTTTGCGACCCCATGGACTGCAGCACGCCAGGCTTCCCTGTCCATCACCATCTCCCGGAATTTACTCAGACTCATGTTCGTCGAGTCGCTGATGCCATCCAACCATCTCATCCCTCTGTCGTCCTCTTCTCCTGCCTTCAATCTTTCCCAGCATCAGGGTCTTTTCCAATGAGTCAGCTCTTCCAATCAGGTGGCCAAAATGTTGGAGTTTCAGCTTCAGCATCAGTCCTTCCAATGGATATTCAAGACTGATTTCCTTTAGGATTGACTGGTTGGATCTCCTTGCAGTCCAAGGGACTCTCAAGAGACTTCTCCAACACCACAGTTCAAAAGCATTAATTCTTCAGCACTCATCTTTCTTTATGGTCTGACTCTCACATCAGTAAATGACTATTGGAAAAACCATAGCTTTGACCAGATGGACCTTTGTCGGCAAAGTAATGTCTCTGCTTTTTAATATGCTGTCTTGGTTGGTCATAGCTTTTCTTCCAAGGAGCAAGTGTCTTTTAATTTCATGGCTGCAGTCACCATCTGCAGTGATTTTGGAGCCCAAGAAAATAAAGTCTGTCACTGTTTCCATTGTTTTCCCATCTGTTTGCCATGGAGTGATGGGACCAGATGCCATGATGTTAGTTTTATAGATTATACAGATGAGAAAACTTGGCACACAGAGAGGCCAGCAACCTGCTTAAGGTCATAGAGCAAGTTTCTGGGGAAGCATGCTTTTATAAGAGCCTTGAAAATATATCCTAAATCCTTCTGTTAGGAGTAACTACAAAGTTGGCCTGAGAAATTAGCCCATAAATGCCAACCAACAGCTCCTTGGCTGAGATTGCAAGGACCAAGGGAGGGGAAGGGGCCCCTTAGGGGCTGGCACATTCCTCTCTTGGAAGCACCCAAAGGGCTTCTTGTTAAAACCACACCTTGTACCACTTCACAGGCTGTAAGCACATGGCATTTGTTTTCTTGTTTGAGTCTCACAAATACCCTGTGGAAGCACAGGTGGAACTACCTCCATTTTACAGGGTGGATCACAAGGACCTTAGCACAGGGCTAGGTACAGAGTCGCAGAAGGCAATGGCAACCCACTCCAGTACTCTTGCCTGGAAAATCCCATGGACAGAGGAGCCTGGTGGGCTGCCGTCCATGGGGTCGCACAGAGTCAGCCACAACTGAAGCGACTTAGCAGCAGCAGGTACAGAGTAGGAACTGAGTTCTTACTTGTTGGATTAATTCTTTTTTCTTTTTTTATGTATTATTTTTTAACACCAAAGTCATTTTGTATTGTCAAATTAGCAATGTTGTGATAGTTCCAGGTGAACAGTGAAGGGACTCAGTCACACCTATACACGCATCCATTCTCCCCCAAACCCTCTTCCCATCCAGGCAGGCACAGAACACTGAGCAGAGTTCCGTGTGCTCTACAATAGGTTTTTGTTGGTTTTCCATTTTAAATATAGCAGTGCATACATGACCTTCCCAAATTACTTGTTGGATTAATTCTTGAACAGCTGATGTTGGGGAGACTGGCCGGTGGGTGAGATTCTGGTGGGGATGGACGAGTGACAGGGGCGGGGTGGGGGCACACTCACAGTGCCCCTTCCTGCCTTAACCTACATTAACTGGGGCGCATCCCCGCCTCCACCAGGAGCCCAAGCTCAATGCCAAGGCCTTTGCTTGAAGTCCCCTCCCGCTCTCCCCACCCTGGAAGATCCTGTGTTGGGGAAGTCAGGGCAGATGCATGCCCTTATGAGACAGGCCAGGGGACCAGGACTGGGGGGAGCAGGCGTGAGGTTCACTGTCTCCTCCCATCTGCTCTGATCAGGTCTGGCTCTTCCCTGGAGAGGTGGCCATGCCCCGCCTTGCGGAAGAGAGCCATCTTCCCTCCTCACCATTGATTTGTCAGTGGTTGCTCCACTATTTATAACCCACTGCCTTTCTGCCACGCTTCAGCGCAGCTGGGAAGTGAGCGCCACGACCTCTGATCATATTTCTCTTTGCTGAGTTCAAGCCTATAAGGAAGTGAAACATCCTCCGAGGTCACAGCTTCTGAGCCCCCCGGGTGCCCAATCAATGCTGGTGCTCTTAGCTTGAAGGTTGGAACCAATTAACCACGTTAGCCTTGCCTCCAGGAGATGTGTGTGCAGGCTCAGCTGGGGTCTCTGGGGGCTGCAGCCACAGCCTCGGCCAGCTGTGCCCTGAAGGCTGGAGCCTGCAACTAACTGCTTGGCCCACTTGCTGGGTTCATGCCCCGAGGCTGGGCCTGGGTGTGCTGGGAGCACCAGCCAGGCATTCTACTAGCCTGTTTCCTGGGTCTCTTACCTCGGTTCCCTGATGCCGGGGCCCTGTCTCCACCTGCAGAAGAGAATGCCCAGCAGCCCACCTCCCCTTAAGCAGCTCCGCTCAGAGAGCTGGGATGGCAGAAGTGCCGCTTCGCTTGGTCCAGAAGTCTGCGAGTAACGGGTCCCACCCGTCGACTCTTGTAGCCCCAGTCTGTATTGTTTTTGTTTGTGCTTCATTCGCGTCCGACCCTTTGGGACCCCATGGACTGTAGCCACCAGGCTCCTCTGTCCACAGAGCTCTCCAGGCAAGATTACTGGAGTGGTTGCCATTTCCTTCTCCAGGGCAATCTTCCCAACCTAGGGGATCAAACCCACATCTCCTGTGTCTCCTGCATTGGCGAGAGAATTCTTTACCACTGAACCACCTGGGGAGCCTTTGATGGAAATGATACCATCTGACAAATAAGCGTGCATCTCCCCCAGGTGTATTCTCCGAGGATACACACGTGTGCCATGACCTGGAATAGTGGAAAGACCTGGTCTGTCCTTTCTCAGCTGCTGCCCCCAGGGGCTTTGTCCCCGTCCCACTAGAGACCCGAATCTTACGGAGAGAAACACCAGCCCAGAGTCCCCATGGCGGAGGCACCTGTCCCCGTCCCTACTGCTGCCCCCACCCCGAGTTCACACACGGATGGAGAGCCCTGAGACGCCATCTGACACGCACCTCTGCAGGTGAGCAGCTGTGCCCAGGCTTTCCTTTCAGGAGCAGTTTAGACATCCAGGTCTCCTCTGGGAAGACAGGCATGAACCGCCTTGCGATCGCTATGGTAACGGGTCACACGTCTCAGCGGGTGGCAGGAAGGGAAGGAGCCAGGAGCTGAGTCACCCTGGGAGGGAGGCTGTGCCTGGACAGGGGTGCGGGGGTTTAAGTCAGACAGATGGAAGGCCTGCTGACAGCAATGTAGCCATGTGACAGCCAGAGCTTCTCTGATAACAGAGAACTCTCGGACTGTCGTGTGTCCGGAGTGTGAAGATCTGGCCCAGAGGCCTGGGGGTTCACCCTGTGTCACCATAGGTGCCTGGCGACAGGTCTAGCAGAGGACCCGGTAACCAAGGAAATAGGCTGGTGGTCAGGGCCCCTCTCAACCTGGCACCAGCCGACCTTCTCCTCTTCTCTTGAACACCATCTACTACCCAGCATCACCCATCTCAGGAGAGATCAGGTCTCCACTGCTGTGGGTGCATCCTGGTGCATTTGCTTGAAAGGCCACTCCTCTTGGAAACTCCCAACCCACTCTTCAACACCCAAATCAAATGCTTTCCCTCGAATGCTTCATAATTCTCCATTCTTAACTTCTCCCAGGGCACCTATCACATGGACTTACTGTGTTGGGGGATCTGATGCCCACCAGAAGGTCAGACCCCGGGAGCAGACACATGCCCAGCTGGTCTTGGGTGACAGGACCCAAGAGTGTGCAGGTACAGTAGGCTCAGTGGATGCTGGTTGACCGAAAGGATGAATCAGGGTGCTGATGACAGAAGGCAAGCCCGGCAGGCTCAGAGCTGTGCCCACACCATCAACAAGCAGAACCTTGGGTGTCCAGGCTAAGCTGCCGTTGTGGTTAGTTAGGAAGGAGGGCAAAGCTCTTTATAGTTTGCACAGCTTATGCAGCTGGAATGCTACAGCTTCATTTCTGTTGGGCAAGTTGTGAAAGCCTGGGTGCTGACCTGGCCAGACTGAGGTCCTAGGTTGCCCCTTCATTATACATTCATCTCTCCATCTGCCCGTGGATCTTCTACTGTTCTATCCATTATCATCTGTTGCTATCATCTATCTGTATGTCTGTCATTCATCTGTCTCTATTGGCTGTCTAGCATCTATGTATATGTCTCTTTCTATCATAATTATCTATCATCTATGTGTATCAATCCATCCATTGATCATGTCCCTATCTATCAACTGAAAGGTGACTTGCTCACCATTAGGGCGCGGAGGATCTGAGAGGAGGTGGAAGCTGGAAAGAAAGTGGAAAACTAGGGAAGAGAAGGGTGGACTGGCTCTGGGTCTTGCAGGCTGGACTCGGGAAGAGATGCGCTGGTGGGTAGGAAGGATGAGCTGGTTCCCAGCGGAGGTGTGGAGGAGAGGCAGCACCAGTGGAGCTCAGGCGCGGGGTCGAGGGCTCCAGGGGGATGATGTCATCCATGGCCAAGACCAGGGAGGCGGGGGCTTTCGCGACGCCCTCACCAAGAGCTCCGCGCATCCGCAGCCAGCCCCGGGGAGGCGCTCTCGGGGCGCGGACTGTGGCTTCTTGGTGACAGCGCTGGCGACTCCGGGCGAGAAGAAGCAGGCGAAGGCGACCGGTGGCGAGAAGAGCCGGGAGGAAAAGCCACCGGGCTCCCGGTGCGGAGGGTCGGGATCAAGTGGGGTGGTCGCGTCCCCTGCGCACACTCACCCGGGGTCGCCAGCCCGAGCGCGCGACGTCACCCGCCGCCGCGGCACTGACTTGCTGTTCGGAATGCAGACTCTTCCCATCCGGGGCAGGGGGCGGGGGTGTCGGGCAAAGGGGACGCGGTGTGGGCTGAGGAAGCTCCCACCGGGGAATCGGGCTCCCTGCGCAGCCTCCCGCCCTTTCCCCATCTCCTGGGCGCGCATCCCTGGGCTGGCCCGGCTGCGTGGAGCTCAGGAGGCGCCGGGAGGACTGTACTGGGGATGGAGGGTGCAGGGGGCGAGGCCAGTGGGCTGGGGCGGGATTGTGTGGGGGCAGCGGGAGGAGCAGGATTTAGCGACGGGTTTGCTGAGAGTCCGGTGTGCAGGTTCCTCTGCCCTCCCCAGTTACCGCCGCCTCAGCAGCCCAAGATTTAGAGAGGCCAGCGTCGGTGAACAGGGTTGCACTGCCTCCCACTAGCGCCCTGCTGGCCCTCAGAGGAGATCAAATAACCCTTTTCCTCTCTCCTTTCGTTTCTCACCTTTCCCTCGTCATTCCCTTCATCTCCCTTCCCAACCCCCTCCCCAACCCCCTCCACAGCTTTCTCTGCTCCCTCCTTCTGGATCTAGCAGCAGCCGGTCCCTGGAGGGCCTGGCAGTGGGTCTCAAGTTCAGCCAGCCCTGCAGTCTGCCGGAGGCTGGAGAAACCCGGCGCCATCTGGCCCGGTGCCCATTCCCAGCTTCAAAGACACTCAACAGGGAGAGATCCCTCTTTGGCAGACCTGGCTGAGTTTCTCTGCCAGCTGCTTTTGTGCTTAACACCTACCCCTCACCCCCATTAGCCATCCCTCTCCAAAGTGGATTTCTAGCAGGTATGGGAGTTAAGGAGCAAAGAAGTCCCCAACCCATTTAGAGATATCTGTGTTACTATAAATACCCCTCACCCTTCCTAAATCAGAAGTCTGGACAGTGTGGGAGTGTCCCTTTTCACAGGTAGCTGGGCTCCTGGCTGAACAAAGGTGCATGGGAGGGGATCTGAGAGCCCTGCTAGGAGTAGGAGAACCCCGATGCGGGGGGCGGGGGGGTGGGAGGGGGGGTAGTGGTGATCTCTGTGTGTGTGTTATTCGCTCAGTCGTGTCCAACTCTTCGCGACTCCGTGGACTGTAGCCCACCAGGCTCATCTGTCCATGGGATTCTCCAGGCAAGAATACTGGAGTGGGTTGCTATTTCCTTCTCTAGGGGAATCTTCCTGACCCAAGGATTAAACCTGGGTCTCCTGCATTGCAGGCAGCTTCTTTACAGTCTGAGCCACCAGGGAAGCCAATTTGGATAACCTCAAAAAAGAAAAGAAAGGGTATATTGCTTTGTACATATCTCCAGGGTGAACACGCCCAGGTAACAGCACGTAGATCAAGCTCTCACCTGCGCCTTGGACGCACCCCCCCAAGTCTTCTGTCCAGCCCCAACTCCAGGGTAAACCTAGCTTCTCTCATCGTAGCAGGTTTGTTTTTATCAGTTCTAGAAAGTCAGTAGGAAGGAAATCATACAGTAAGTACCTTTTAAGGCCTGGTTTCTTTGGCTCAGTATTCTGGAGGGAGAAGGAGGCGGTGTCCATGTTTGACTGTGGTTGTAGACATTTTGGAATTTGGATGTCCTTCCCAACAGGACGGATCATTTTTCCATCCAGGAGAGTTGGAGGGGTTGCAGCAGGGGTCTTCTTCGTCTGGATTCATCTTCCTGGGGGCTTTTCCTTACTAGCTCCTGCGGCTTTCTCTTGCAGGAATCAAACGTTCCTGTTACTGGGCAAAAGCTTCCCCCCAGATTCGTGTGAATAGCCCCCAATCCTGACACTGAAATTTCTCCTAGCAAATTGCCTTTCCTTTCCATAGGGGAGGCTTTGAGCTGAGACAGAAACTGGAAAGGTGGTCCTGAAAGAGATGTTCAGGCGAGCCTGCATTCTTGGTAGCTCCAGGAGGGAACCAGTCTGGGCGGGGGGAGGGCTCCGGCCTTCACTGAAGCGTTCGCAGGGGCCAGTGTGTAATTAGCATCCTCAGGAGCCCGCAGGGTTTCCGGCCTTCAAGGAAAGAACATTTGCAAGCCTGCACAGGTTAACAGCTTCCCTTTAAATGTTTTCCTTTTGTGGTTAGCTCTGTGCCTGCTTTTGAAAATGTGGTCATTAAAAAAAAAAAAAAAGTAACAAGAATCAATCCTCCCAGAAGGGATGTGAAGGGCTGCTACCCTCCTTGGGAGCCCTTTCTTCCTCACACATAATAAAGATTGAGATTAGGAAGGCAGGACAAATGTTTAGGGGCTCTGAAAATATGGATTATGCAAATGAGCTATTTAAGGACCTTTAAAAATGCTGACTGGGTCTCAGAGTATTTACTGGCTGTTAGAAAGTGAGGATTGTCTAAACAGGGCATTGGGGAACCCCTAAGCGCTCAGATTATGATGGATCTGAAGAACCTCACACATCCCTCCTGGCCTCTTAGGCCTGTCTGCTGTGTGAGGGAGGAAGGCGTGTTTGGACGAAGCTGAGGTTTCATGCAGTGGCCTGCAATGGATTTGGGTCTGTCCTGCAGGCCTGGATGTTGGAGGAGGAGGAGAGCCGATGCTGGAACCAATGCTGGAGGAGGTTCGTGGGGAGCCCCCTACATGAGTGGCTTGGGTACAGGTGGGCTGGAAGACAGGGCCATGGACAGGGGGACTCTAGAGGTCCTTCGACAGCCCTCAGATCTGTGTAATTGCTCAGTCATGTCTGACTCTGTGACTCTTTGGACTGTACCCCGCCAGATTCCTTTGTTCATGAGATTCTCCGGGCAAGAATACTGGAGTGGGTTGCCATTCCCTTCTCCAGGGGACCTTCCTGACCCAGGGATTGAACCCAGGTCTCCTGCATTGCATGCAAATTCTTTACCCACTGAGCTACCAGGGAAGCCCACAGACATCATATAGCAAATCCCTACTACTTAACGAACGCCTCTTAAGTACATTTCAATTTTTGTTTAATTCATCCCGCAAAGTAAGGGTAGAGCATCTATATAAGTGGATACAGCACTGGTTTCCATATATATATGGTGGGAACTGTTCCCATTTGCACTCGGATGAATGGATGGCATTGGTTCCCATCATGGCCACCCACTCCGGTATTCTTGCCTAGAGAATGCCACGGACAGAGGAACCTGGCGGGCTACAGTCCATGGGGTCACAAAAGAGTCAGGTTCACACACACACACACACACACACACACACTAGTTCCCATCAGCAACACAGATTCACACACACACACACACACACACACACACACACACACTAGTTTCCATCAGCAACACAGATTCGGGGCCAAGTCTAGGCACTATGAAATCACAAAAGGGGACCACATATTAAATGTCTTTCTCTATGAATCTGTGGGGACAAATTGCTGGTCTGAGTGTTAGTCCTTTGCCGTCTGGAGCCTGCCTCTGCCAGACAGAGCCCTCAGGCAGGAGTGTGTATCTCCAATAGGTACCAGTGCAGCCCCCTCTGCTGGGCGCATCCTCCCTTCCTGCCTCACTTCACCCTTGGTCTCTGCTGCTTCCTCCACCTGCAGGGTTCTTCTCCTGCCACCCTCACCACCAGCCTCCTCACGTCCTCCTTCAGATTGTTCCTCAGATATCTCAACCAGGCCTTTCTGCCTCTCGAAAATCGCAGCCCTCTGGCCCCAGACATTCCCTGTCACCTCACTGGTAGCTCAGCTGGTAAAGAATCCGCCTGCAGCGAACCCTGGTTCGATCCCTGGGTTGGGAAGATCCCCTGGAGGAGGTTATGGTGACCCACTCCAGTATTCTTGCTTGGAGTATCCCATGGACAGAGAAGCCTAGTGGGCTACAGCCCATGGGGTCGTAAAGAGTCGGACAGGACTGAGTGACTTTCACTTTCTGCTTTATTCTTCTCCCTACACTTACCACCATCCATGTCACTTATTTATTTATTACCCCCTTCTTGGTTAGATTGTGAATTCCGTGTGACTGGGGGCTGTGTCCCCTTATTCTCTGCTGTATCCTTAGCATCTCAGACAGACCTGGCATTTAGGAGAAGTCCCATAAACATTTGGTGAGTGAAGGAATGAATCAGCATATAGAAACATGAATGAAGACTTTAGGAACCTTTTTCCGCCTGGTGCCCACCTGCTTTCTCGTCTTACCCACCTCTGGCGAAGGCCCTTCCCCTCATCCTGCAGGGTAGGATGCCCCCACAGCCCCACCTGGCTCTCCCCCTCTCCCCCACCTGAAAAGGCTCTCTGATCTCTCTTGAGACGCCTTGCTTCCTTTCTCTTGGTCCCTGTGGCATCCTCCACTTGCTTGAGTATTGGCACTTTTGTCATTGTATTGTTGTAATAACTTGTTCCTGTGCCAGTCTCTCCCAGTAAATGGGGGCGCCCTGAAAGGACAGGTGGCTCTAGTGGTAAAGAACCCATCTGCCAGTGCAGGAGATGTAAGAGACGCAGGTTTGACCCCTGGGTTGGGCAGACCCCTTGGAGGGGGGCACGGCAACCCACTCCAGTATTCTTGCCTGGAGAATCCCATGGACGGAGGAGCCTGGAGGGCTATACTCCATGGGGTCTCAAGAGTTGGACATGACTGAACAACTTCGCATGCATGCCCTAAAAGGACTATAGTTTTGGTTTTGGGGAAAGAACTTGAGTTTTAAGTCAGAGTTCGAATTCCAGCTTTCTTAGTGACTGCTGTAGGACTTTGGCAAGTCTCTTAATTGTTCTCAGCCTCCGTTTTCTCGTCTGTCAAATAGGGATAATCATCTTAATTTGACAGGATGGCTGAGAACCGTAGGGGCAGTGCATATGGTGTCCTTCGCAGAATGCACGGCATGTGGTAGGCAGGGCATGACGTAACGGAGTTATGAGTGAACAATGGCCACATCACTTATGCCAGAGTTCACCTCCCTCTCTGGTGGACAGGTTTTGTTCTTTGACCTCCTGGGAGTGTCTGGTTTAAATTTGTGTCAGTGTCATGAAAAAAAAAGGGGTGAAGGAGGGGGGCACTGTTTTAGACCAAAAGGCAATATAATGGAATATGTGAGCCTTGAGATTGGGCCAAAACAAAAGTTATAAAGGACATTTTGGGGGAAAATGGAAATTTTAAATATGGGTTAATTACTTGCTAACAGTGAATCAAGTACATTTCTTGGTTGGGATTTTAGAAAGGACTGTTTAATGAGTGCAGATTGTGTGCTAGGCATTGTGAAAGCATTTTACAGGTGCTCCATCATCCCTATGACATAGATATTTTTGTCCCATTTTATAATGTGGAACTGAGGCTTAGAGAGGGGAAATCATTTCCCCAAAGTTATACCACTATTAAGTGCCCAGGACCAGTTATTATTATCATATTTTAATAAACATTTTGTTTCAGACTATTTTAGATTTACAGAATTACTGCAGAGGTTTTACCAAGGGTTTCTGTATATCTCATACCCCATTTCTCATATTGTTAATGCTTCATGTCAGTGTGGAACTTTTGCCACAGCTTATGAACCAGTATAGATCCATTATTATTAACCAAAATCCATACCTTATCACATTACCTTAGTTTTTTTTTTTTTCTAACATCCTTTTTCTGTTCCATGATCCCATCCAGGACATGGCTTTGCTTTTAGGCATCATGTCTCCTTAGACTTGTTTAGACTGGCTGCCTTTCAGACTTGTTTTTGGTGACCTTGACAGTTTTGAGGAACACTGGTCAGGCATTTTGTAGAATGTTAAGCTATTCAGTCCATGGAATTCTCCAGGCCAGAATATTGGAGTGGGTAGCCTATCCCTTCTCCAGCGGATCTTCCCAACCCAGGAATCAAACCAGGGTCTCCTGCGTTGCAGGTGCATTCTTTACCAACTGAGCTACCAGGGAAGCCCTGTTTTGTAGAATGAATGGGACCAATTCTGAACTCAAATCTGTCTTATTGCAAAGCTCCTTCTATTTCCATCAGACCCTCTGTCTCTTCACTGAGAGAGAGAGAGAGGTGGAGGGGGGCGGGGAGAGAGATTGATTTACCGTCAGAGCGATTTGCCAGAGGCCGAGGGGCTTCCCAGGTGGGCCTAGTGGTAGGAACCTGCCTGTCAGTGTAGGAGACATAAGAGACAAGGGTCGGTCCCTGGGTTGGGAAGAGCTCCTGGGGGAGAGCCTGGCAACCCATTCCAGCATTTTTTTTCTATTTTTTTTAATTGGAAGATAATTGCTTTACAATATTGTGTTGGTTTCTGCCATCCATCGACAGGAGTCAGCCACAGGGACACATATGTCCCCGCCCTCCTGAACCCCCTTCCCGTCTGCTACCCCATCCCACCCTCTAGGTCGTCAGAGAGCGCTGGGTGGAGATCCTGCTGTCAGACAGCAAGTTCACACTTGCTATTTTACACACGGGAGTGTAAATGTTTCCTGGCCATTCTCTCGGTTCGTCCCACCCTCTCCTTCCCCTGCTGGGCCTACAAATCTGTTCCCATTGCTTCCCTGAAAGTAGGATCATCAGTACCATCTTTCTGGATTCCAAATGCTTGGATAATTATACAATATTTGTCTCTCTCTTTCTTACTTCACTCTGTATAATAAGCTCTAGGTTAATCCACCTTATTAGGACTGACTTGAATGCATTCTTTTTTTTTAATAGCTGAGTAATATTCCACTGTATATATATACACCACAACTTCTTTATCCATGTTTGTCGATGGACATCTAGGTTGCTTCCATGTCCTGGCTATTGTAAAAAGTGCTGCCATGAATATTGGGGCACCTGTGTCTCTTTCAATTGTGGTTTCCTCAGGGTGCATGCCCAGTGGTGGGATTGCTGGGTCACATGGCAGCTCCATGTCTGGTTTTCTAAGAAATCTCTGTACTCTTCTCCATAGTGGCTGTATCAGTTTACATTCCCACCAGCAGTGCAGGAGGGCTCCCTTTTCTGCACACTCTCTCCAGCATTGATTGTTCGTAGACTTCTAAGTGATGGCCATTCTGACTGGTGTGAGGTGATACCCCGTCATAGTTTTGATTTGCATTTCTCTAATGATGGGCGATGTTGAGCATCTGTTCCTGTGTTTGTTGGCCGTCACTCCAGTATTCTTGCCTGGAGAAGCCCGTGGACAGAGGGGCTTGGTGGCTGCAGTCCGTGGGGTTGGAAAGGAGTCAGCCACGACTCAGTGTGAGCACCAGGAGCCGCAGAACAGGGCCAGCCGCATCTGCTGACTTTGGGGAGAGGTCTGATTCGGGGCCTGACCCTGCATCTGTGCTAACAAACCCCTTACGCAGCTTTTGTTGTTCAGTCGCTCGGTCATGCCAGACTCTTTGCGACCCCATGGACTGCAGCACGCCAGGCTCCCCTGTCCTTCACCATCTCCTGGAGTTGGCCCAAATTCGTGAATTGAGTCAGTGAAGCCATCCGACCATCTCATCCTCTGCCGCCTCCTTCCCCTTTTGCCTTCCATTTGCCCAGCATCAGTGTCTTCCAGTGAGTCACCTCTTCGCATCAGGTGGCCAAAGTATTGGAGCTTCAGCTTCAGCATCAGTCTTTTCAATGAATATTCAGGGTTGATTTCCTTTAGGATTGATTGGTTTGATCCTCTTGCTGTCCAAAGAACTCAAAAGAGTCTTCTCCAGCACCACAGTTCGAAAGCATCAGTTCTTCAGTCCTCAGCCTTCTTTCTGGTTCAGCTCTCCCGTCTGTGTATGACTGCTGTACACAACTCAGACGATTTAAGAGGGATAATCTATCAGGCCCTTGCTCTTTTTGAGCTAGAAGGTCTTCATGAGGTAAGCCAGTGTCCCTCAGCTTAGGGAGCCCCAGGCCTGGAATGGATTCTTAGGGTCTGGGGGGTGTGATTTGGGCAGCGTGACCTGGGGCTCCTCCGGGGCTCCCAGCAGCGCTTGGGCCCAGATGGATGTGTTATGTCGGGCATGGAGCCCCCGTGGGCCATGGACAGGAAGTGGGGAAGGGCACCTCGCTGAGAGAGAGGGAATCGAAGAGACCCCTGATACAGTTCACAGGGTTTTGACGGTCTGCCCCCCTGCCTGAGAGCCCACATCATCCTTTGGCCTTGGGTACACACTGGAGCCCCAAGTGTGAGACAAAGCTGGCATGCTGGGGCACGTGGTGGAGGACCGGGCACAAGAGGCTGGGCTGGATTCGGTAGAAGGAGGAGCTGTGGAGGGCGTTTGAGCAGGACGAGCACACGAGAAGGAAACGAAAGAGAGGTTGGCTAAACCGTGCCAGAACCTGGCTGGAGCAGAGCTACATTGTCCTACTCCCTGGGTGGACCTCACGGTCGGAAATGAACATCAGTCCCCGAACAAGGTGGCTGCACGTTTCTTTCTCCTCTCTCTCAGGGGAGCCCTGCACAGCCCAGCTCTGCCACCCACCCCTGTGGCCTCAGGATCCTGCCCTGCCCATTGCCTCACTCACCTGAGTGTTACCTCTTCTACCTCTGGGGAAGGGGAGCAGGGAGGCCTGGGAGGAAGGCAGAGGTGTCCGTGGTGCGGACATGGCCGCCATTGTACCCACAACGACCAGATGAGATCTGGTGGATGTTTAACCTTTGGTTTCGTTTCCTGCTTCTTTCACCAAGTGTGCTTTGTTTGGGGGAAAGAAGAGCTGACTCCACCAGCCCGCCTTCCTCTCTGGGTTTGGTATAATCTGTTCTGCACCCAGTGCATCACTGTTGATGGCAGTGATGATGATAGCTGGCTGGCAACAATGTTAACAGCTTTATTTCTTGGTCCCTGTGAAAAGCTGCAGGGGAGGACTGACCTGATGGAAGGGAAATACTGGCTTCCAGGCATTAGATGAACACTGGGACCCAGGTTTTTACTGCCAGACCCACAGAAGCCTGCATATTATCATCTGGTCTTGAGGCTGGCATATTACTTAAGATGCATTTAGCAGCAGGAACAGAATAACCAACTAACAGAACCTTAATGAGAAAGACATTTAATTATATTACATAACAGAATGCTAGAGATGGGCATTTCTAAGAACTGTCTAGTAGTTCGAAAATGTTAGGATGCTGGACCCCTGTCTCTGCAACTCTCCTAGCCTGACCCTCACGCTCATAAAGTGGCTGCCACAGTTCCCGTTATCAGAGCAGCATCCCAGGCTGGATCTAAGGGGACAGGTATAACATGAACTTGTTCCTTAGCAGCTCCTTCCTTTTGCTGAGGAGCAAAACCCTAACCAGAAGCCACCTAGCAGGGTTCTTAGGGTTCATTGGCCAGAATTTGGGTATGTGTCCACTTCTATGCTAATCACCAGAAAAGAGAAATAGGAGTAATTGCTTGACTTAAACCAATCATGTTCATTCCCTAGGTTGGAGGAGGAGCCTACTTTCTCCACTTTGCAGCTGGAACAGAGATGAGTTTCTGTAAACTCAGGGAGAAGAGGGAGACGGCTTCTTGCTGGTTAACCTGCAGAGGCAGCCGCTGAAAACCCCATGGCCAGTTGGACAGGAATGCCTGCTTGTTCTGCAAGTTCTTCACGGGAAGCAATCCCACAGCCCCTGTCAGTAGTGTACCGCCAGGCTCTCCGTGGCCTCTGAGTCTTTACACATGCTGTGTCCTCTGATTGAAACCCCAGACTCTGCTCCTCTGGGTCTGGCCAGCATGAGTCTGCAGGTGCCAGCTCGCAGAGAAGTCCCCTTTTACGCGGCTCCTGTCTCAGCCCTCTGTATGGCCACGGATGGCTTGCTCTGTATCCCTTGGGGGCTTATTTTTCTCTCTCACGTCATAGGATGTATTTTATTTCCCATCATAGTCCATTCTGGGAAGGCAGATAAAGTGTCTTGGTCATACTGGTGTCTCCAGTGGCTGATGTGTCGTAGAGCATCCAACGTACAAAGTGAGGAGTGAGCAATGAAAACTGTGTTGCCGTCTGCCCCAGTTGTCGCCGGGCGGATGCCTGCTTCTCTTCGCCAGGGTTGCCCACGGTGGGCACTGTGTGAATGAACGACTCAGTCCTTCATTCATTGCGGCAAAGGCCACATCACTGGCTCTCCTGCGTCTGTTCTTTCCCTCCCCAGCCCAATTCTCACTCCACTCCTTAGTGAGTCAGTCATTCCATCAATCTCTGTCTCCCACATTGTTCTTCCTTCTATCTTTGAAAACATTTTTATTGTTAAGTTATAATGTCCATCATAGAAACAGAAACACAAATATGTAAAGGAAGACAAGAAAGTGGCGTCTCATGGTTCAGAAATAACCACTGTTAACAGTTTGATTCATATCTTTTAATATTTGTGCTAGCATAAATACATATGTTTAACATAACATAACATATTATGTTTTTCGTTAAACAGAACGTTGTTGCATATTTCTGTATTAATGCACACCCGTGATATTGTTTCTTATTGTGATGAAGTACACATCATATGGGCTTCCCAAGTGACTCTAGAGGTAATGAACCAGCCTGCCAATGCAGGAAACAAGAGATGTGGGTTCAATCCCTGGGTCGGGACGATCCCTGGAAGAGGGCATGGCAACCCACTCCAGAATTCTTGCCTGGAGAATCCCAACACTGCTCAGCTGCAATGACCTTTTTTGTTACTAGAGGGCGCCAGGGCAGTAAGGCTGTGCATGGGCTCAGTTCCTGTGCCTTTTCAGCTCAGTTCGGTCAGTCAGTCGTGTCTGACTCTGCGACCCCATGGATTGTAGCGCGCCAGTCTTCCCTGTCCATCACCAACTCCTGAAGCCTACTCAAACTCATGTCCATCACGTCGGTGATGCCATCCAGCCATCTCATCTTCCGTCATCCCCTTCTCCTCCCACCTTCAATCCCTCCCAGCATCAGGGTCTTTTCAAATGAGTCAGCTCTTTGCATGAGATGGCCAAAGTACTGGAGTTTCAGCTTCAGCATCAGTCCTTCCAATGAACACCCAGGACTGATCTCCTTTAGGATGGACTTGCTGGATCTCATTGCAGTCCAGGGACTCTCAAGAGTCTTCAACACCACAGTTTATAGGCATCAATTCTTCGGCGCTCAGCTTTCTTCATGGTCCAACTCTCACATCCATACATGACTACTGGAAAAACCACAGCTTGACTAGATGGACCTTTGTTAGTAAAGTAATGTCTCTGCTTTTTAATATGCTGTCTAGGTTATTCAAACATGCTTCTTGGCTTGGCAACTGTGGGAAATATCACTGCACCTCTGTCAGGCTGTTTTTTTCATCAGTAACTTGAATGTGTTGGGTTAAGTGTTCCTCAAGGCTTCTCCAAGGATAGAACTTTCTGGTTCTCCTCACAGATGGACATTTCTGATAGCTGCTCTTGGTCTGGGCATTCAGACAACGTCCTCTTTCACATTTCTCTTAATTCTCTAAATTGTCAGTTTATAAGTACGTGAAAGTTCTCCCAGTTGACCTTAAATCTTGGGGTCTGGGGAGAAGCCTTCTTGGCTGTGCTGTTGACTTGCATGCTGGCCTGGAGCTGAGCGTCTCATGCTTTCCTGAGAGTGATTGATGAGGCTCCATCTGCACGCACTGACGGGGTTCTGTCTGCACACACTGATGCCTACCCCATCCACAGGAAGAGAGTCAGTTACTTTAAAGCTTCCCCTCAACTCATTTATGCACAACCACAAGAGGTCCAGAACAAGACTCATTTCTCCATCTCCTTGGGCTGCCTCACTATTGGGTCAAACATGGAAAACAGCTTTTATTCAGAACTTTAAATAAATTTTGTTGTCCAGGAAGAGACTCTTTGCCCCTCAATTGTGTTGGCCCAACTCTTCTCTTTTGAAATGAGAAATCTGGTGGCTATCGCTTTGTTTCTTTAAACATTTTTGTTCTGGAAAGAAAACAGCATAAAGAGAAAGCTCTCACTGATAAATCCTTAGCCCAGAAATGCTCTGTCAACATTTCGCCTAGTTTTATTTTTGTGTTTTCATTCACATTACTGAGATCATACTATAAATACAATCTGCATGCTGGAGTTTTCTCTTAACATCATGTTTTGAGCATTTTCTCATGTCAATAAAACAGAATTTGAATGCTTGCACATAACTTCATAGAAGAGATGAATCATAATTTGGCCATGTCTTCAACGTTGGATATTGAACTTTCCTCCACTTTCTCCATGTCTTAAACGATGCTGTGAACTGACTGAACTTCCCCTTACTTACTGTTATCAAGATGTGTTTGAAAGAGTGAGACAGCTGGGCTTAGGAAGGGGAAGAAAAGGGTTTCTGTGACCTTCCAGTTGTGGGCCATGGGGTACTTTGTACCTTAGGTTTATTCTTAGAGCAGTCACGGGAGCCAGGTTTTGCAGATGGGAAACTGAGACTGGGGGAGATGTAGGAATTTGACTGTCACGCCCCACGGCCAGTTAGCAGCTGTGCAGGCTTTGACCTTGAGTTAGTCCACTTGCAGAGCTGGCCCTCCTTCGCTGCCATGATGCTCAGTGGCAGAAGGAACAGAGTCTGTGGGGGTCTGGGCTGCAGGGTCTCACTATCAAGGGGTGTTCAGGCCTTAGCTTGTCTATGAGGGCCTGGGGGAACTGGATCCCCACTGGGGGCAGTGGGATAAATGAGTGCCCCAGCTTGGAGAACTGGGAGAGGTGAATCTGCTGGGTTGCGGGGTTGAGTGTCTGCCAAAGTTTCCAGCCTGCTTTGCTGAAAACTAGCTCAAGTCCCTGCGTCTTGTCCACCACTTTTCTCTACCGCTCTTAATAAATCTGAATCACAGCATTTGGCTTTGTACTCATGAATTTGAAGTGGAGTTCTTACCAGGCCTGTCAGCAAGATGGAGAAGGGCAGGTGAGAAGGAGAACTGAATTCTAGGAATCTGGACTATTTTTAAACACATCCTTGTTATTCTAGATCTTACAGGTCACTGGTACCAGAGAAGAATTTTGCAGACCTGACAGCTGGTGTTAAAACAATTAGGCTCAAAATGACAACCAAGGGATATGTGTGTGTGTGTGGCCACACTTCCTCTTTCTCCTTGTATTGTGGGGCAGATTTCCTAGACATGTCTGAGGTGGAGCCAGCTGGGTCACGGAGGACGGGTGATTTGGGGAGTGAGCTCCAGACTGGGTTTTGGGGAGAAGTTGTGACCCCCACTCTGTCACACACAGAGATGTCACCCCAGACCTATGCTCCCCTCCCTGACCTCAGCCTCTTCTTCCATAAATGGCAGGGCAGGGTGGGGTGAGGGGAATTAGGACCTCTCTAATGCTGAAGATTTGATGCTTTTGAACTGTGGTGTTGGAGAAGACTCTTGAGAGTCCCTTTGGACTGCAAGGAAATCAAACCAGTCAATCCTAAAGGAAATCAGTCCTGAATATTCTTTGGAAGGACTAATGCTGAAGCTCCAATACTTTGGCCACCTGATGCAAAGAACTGACTCGTTGGAAAGACCCTGATGCTGAGAAAGACTGGGGGATGGAGAAGAAGGGGGTGATAGAGGATGAGATGGTTGGATGGCATCACCGACTCAGTTGAGATGAACGTGAGCAAACTCTGAGAGATAGTGAAGGACAGGGAAGCCTGGCGTGCTGCAGTCCATGGGGTCGCAAAGAGTCAGACACGATTTAGCAACTGAAGAACAACAAAAATCCCCCTTCATCCCCAGATCTGGATCCTGTGATTGGGACCACAGATGCCTCTTGGCACACTAGTTTATGGTCATCGTGAGCCCCAGTCATCCCCTACTCACCCTGGTCATGCCTACCATTCTGCTCTAAGAGTCTACGACTTGGCCACCCATTTTAACAGCAATTCTCTGGGAGGGACAAGAGACAGCTTTGTCTGTTTCCTGGTCCTCCGTGATCTCAGCCACATTTCCTTACCTGGACACAGCTTGCCTTTTGTTTTCATTTCCCCCAGCACTTCCCAGGCTTCTCTGGTGGCCCAGTTGGTAAAGAATGTGCCTGCAATGTGGGAGACCTGAATTTGATCCCTGGGTTGGGAAGATCCCCTGGAAGAGGGCACAGCAACCCACTCCAGTATTCTTGCCTGGAGAATCCCCATGGACAGAGGAGCCTGGCAGGCTGCAGCCCGTGGGGTTGCAAAGAGTCAGACATGATCGAGTGACTAAGCACACAGCACTTCCCACCCATCTTGACCAGAGTTCTCCAGAGAAATAGAACCAGTAGAAATAGAGACAGAGGCAAGGAGATACTTATTTTGAGGAACTGACTGACACAGTCATGGAGGCTGATGAGCCTCCATGGTCTGTAGCTGGCAAGCTGGAGATCCAGGAGAGCTGCTCTGTAATTCCAGTCTGAGTCTGAAGGCCAGCAGGCCCAAAACCCAAGAAAAGCTGATGCTTCAGTGAGAGTCTGAAGGCAGGAAAAAGTCATCATCCCAGTTCAAAGGCTGTCGGGCAGGAAGAATTTTCTCTCATTCAGAGAAGGTCAGCCTTTTTGTTCTATTCATATCTTCACCTAATTGGATGAAGCCCACCCACATTGGGGGGGCAGTCTGCTTTGCTCCTGTGTATTGATTGAGATGCTAATCCCATCCAGAAACACCCTCACAGGCACACCCAGCATAACGTTTGAGCAAATGTCGGCACCCCGTGGCCCAGTCAGTTGACACATACCGTTAACATCACACCACCCAGTATTCTTTTTTTTTTTTTTTTAATTTTTTATTAGTTGGAGGCTAATTACTTCACAACATTTCAGTGGGTTTTGTCATACATTGATATGAATCAGCCATAGATTTACACGTATTCCCCATCCCGATTCCCCCTCCCACCTCCCTCTCCACCCGATTCCTCTGGGTCTTCCCAGTGCACCAGGCCCGAGCACTTGTCTCATGCATCCCACCTGGGCTGGTGATCTGTTTCACCATAGATAGTATATATGCTGTTCTTTTGAAATATCCCACCCTCACATTCTCCCACAGAGTTCAATAGTCTGTTCTGTATTTCTGTGTCTCTTTTTCTGTTTTGCATATAGGGTTATCGTTACCATCTTTTTAAATTCCATATATATGCGTTAGTATGCTGTAATGTTCTTTATCTTTCTGGCTTACTTCACTCTGTATAAGGGGCTCCAGTTTCATCCATCTCATTAGGACTGGTTCAAATGAATTCTTTTTAACGGCTGAGTAATATTCCATGGTGTATATATACCACAGCCTCCTTATCCATTCATCTGCTGATGGGCATCTAGGTTGCTTCTATGTCCTGGCAGTCAGGATGGCTGCTATCCAAAAGTCTACAAGCAATAAATGCTGGAGAGGGTGTGGAGAAAAGGGAACCCTCTTACACTGTTGGTGGGAATGCAAGCTAGTACAGCCGCTATGGAAAACAGTGTGGAGATTTCTTAAAAAACTGGAAATAGAACTGCCATATGACCCAGCAATCCCACTTCTGGGCATACACACTGAGGAAACCAGATCTGAAAGAGACATGTGCACCCCAATGTTCATTGCACCACCCACTATTCTTTAGCCAGCCACACACTCGTGGTTTTTCATGCCCCGTTACAGATGTTCGTGTCCTCAGGCCATTGCATGTACTATCCACTGTGCCTGGAATGGTCTTCTCTAATATAAGAAGAAATTCTGTTCGTGGTGCCTTGTTGTTTTTAGCAATTTTATTATTTTTTTTGACTGTGGTAGGTCTTCAAAGCTGCAAGGGCTTTTCTCTAGCTGTGGAGCGCGGGGCTGCTCTCTTGTCGTGGTGGGCGGGCCTCTCATTGTGGCGGCTTCTCTTGTTGCAGAGCACGGGTGCTGGGGCTCAGGCCTCGGTGACCACGGCCCGTGGGCTCGGTAGTTGCGGCTCCAGAGCATCGATGACCGTGGCCGTGGGCTCAGTAGTTGCAGCTCTAGCGCATGGGCTCCGCAGTTGTGCTCCACAGGTTTAGTTGTTCCCCCGCGTGTAAGGTCTTCCTGGATCAGGGATCAAACCTGTGTGTCCTGCTTTGGCAGGCAGATTCTTTACCACTGGGCCACCAGGAAAGCCCCTGATTATTTTTTTTCAAATGGCATTTCACCAGCTAGAAGGAGAAAGCAAGCTTGGCAGTATTGGGAGGCGGCTGAGGGCATAGACTCCAGGTGCACACACTGGCTCTTCTGTCTGCTAGCTCTCTGGCTTCAGGTTAATCTGTGCTCCGTCGTCTTGGCCTGCGTGTACTTGCTTCATGGGGAGAAAATGACTGTGCTTGCTTCATGGGGTAGTTATGAGGATGGAGGGAGCTAAAGCAGGTGAAACTCTTAGAGCCGTGTCTGACACACAGACGGCTGAGGTACTTGTAGGTGATGTGGTTGTCTTTGCTGTAGCCCCAGGATTAAGCAAGGTGCCTGACGTATACTGGGTACCCCTAAGTTTCTGTTGAGTGGACTCGTTTTTAATAAAGTGAATATAGAAAATGCGAGGGACTTCCCTGGCAGCCCAATGGTTAAGACTTTGCCTTCTAGTGCAGGGGCTATGGTTTCCATCCCTGGTCAGGGAGCTAGGATCCCACGTACTTTGGGGCCAAAAAACCAAACCGTGAAACAGAAGCAGTGTTGTGACAAATTCCATAAAGACTTTAAAAATGGTCCACGTTAAAAGAATCTTGAAAAGAAAATATGAAAGTCAGTACAGGTGAGTTAGTTTGAGAGAAAAACTGGAGCGACGCCTTTGCGTGTGTGTGTGTGTGTACACATCTGTCTAGTTGGTGGGGGAAGACTTTGCTTATTTCGCTCCCCATCCCCTAAGGCCAGTCCTTTTCTCATGGACAGGAACTGTCTTTACACAAACACATATGCACGTTTCTGTTGACACCACCAGGAGACAGAAGGCTGAGAAAACAGGGATGGGTGGATATCATGTTTCATTCTTTTTCAAGGAGGAAACTTGCAAGGGAAATCTGTCATTGGCAAATATTTTATTTCTTGCTCTCAACAGAATAGAGACACGCTGTGCTCCTTCACACTTAACTTCCGCTGTATATGAAGAAGGTTTGAGAGAAAAGTAGAGTCCATAGAAAAGCTCTTCAAAGCCTTTGCTCTAATTAGCTGGAGGCCATCAGAAAATACTGTCAGGAGAGGACAGAAGAGGACAGAAACCACTGACAAAGTAGGACCGTGACGTCTGGAGCTTTGGGCTCCCAGATGTAATAAAACTCGGTGTGCCCATGGATCCACTCACCCTCAGGAGAGCCTCTTAATAGAATAGAGAGAATCATGGTGAGTTACAAAGGTATATTTTAGTCAGTATCCGTGAAAAATATCATTGATCTGAGAAGTTGCTAACAGATAATGATGACCAAAGAAAACATGTAATTTTTGAGCCATTGCCTCCTTTAAAATTTCTCTCTACATTTAGATTTCTGTGGATCTGTAGCATAGGCTCCCAAAACTTGGTCCTGAAGGGGTTTTCGAGTAGATATAGTTCACCCTCAGTGATCATGTAAGTAAGGAAACTGAGGCCCAAGAGGGTGACTTGCTGGCGGACAAGTGTGGCCAGTGTGAATTGCAAATTTTTCATTGATCCATCACATTCACTCAGCCCTCACCTGACCATGTTCAGCAAAGAAATGAGATGTTGTCAAAAAGATCCCAATACTTGGAGCCAAACCAGTGTGAGATTTGTGTAATATGATAAATGGTGTGTGAATGTGGTTGCACACACAGGTGTAACCTCTCCAGACTTCGCAGCCCTGCCTGGAAGCACCAGATTCCAGGAGACTGGAGTGATCCTCCCATGCTCGCCCAGGCTGGGTCAGCCTCTAGCATGTGGCCAAAATCCCGCCTGGTATTTCACTGACCTGCTACAGCCAGAAACACCGGAGATTGTGTGCTCCCTGGCTGGGCACCTGAGAGGCCTGCCCGGCCCTGGCTCTGACCTCAAACCCTATCTGGGAGCCGAGGTCCCTCTAGAAGCACCCATGAGGCAATGTGGCCACCCACTCTGGTTCCAGGCCTGAGGTGCTGGCCCCGTGAGGCCAGTGCAGCCACTCCAAAGGACAGTGTCTGGAGGTGTGTGACGAGCCCAGGCTTGAGTCAGAGGGCGCCGATCTCCCTGGAGCCTCTGGTGTGGTGATGTCGGTGGGTGGCCACATTGCATCACAGAGGGATGCAACTAGAGGGACCCCAGCTAGGGGGTGCTTCTAGAGGGACCTCAGCTCCCTGCTGGGGGATGAGTTCAGAGCCAGGGCTTGGCAGGCTTTCGGGTGCCCAGCCAAGGAGGACGCAGTCTCCAGTGTTTCTGGCTGCAGCAGTAAGTGAAATACGAAGTGGAATTACGGCCACATCATAAGGGCCTACCCAGACCGGGTGAGCACAGGGGTTTGCTGAGCTCAGAATTCACCCGAGACCCCACCCTGACAGCTTGCGGGTGGGCTGAGGTTGCAGGTATGGAGTGAGGTGCAGGTGAGGCTGCTTCTGTGGCTATGGCTGAGTGGACTGGGGAGCCCTCAACCCTCTTTGGAAGAACTTGGCTTTTGGGTGATTGAAACCCCAATGGGCACCTCCCGAGGGAACACAGAGGAGGAGCCAGGGGTTCCAACTTGTCAGGAGTCAAGTGGGCTGGGGGTAGGACTGCTCCATGACAGCAGGCAAGGGAGGGGATAAGGCTGAGGCTGGGAAGGAGACAGAGCAGACAGAAGATACAGGGGCCAGCCATTGGTCCTCCCTCCTCCTCTGCACCCCCTTCCAACCCCCCTGGATCAGGAGCTTCAGTTGCAGGGACACCTGCTGTTTGAGCCAGAGCTTTGCGATGTGCCCCCCTGAAGACGCAGGGTCTGCCCCCTCGCCTCACCGTTCAGCCCCCACCTCGCTGACTCACACCGGCCAAGGAGGGTCCATTCACAGCGAGAGAGGTGGAGTCAGAGGGGTCTCCGTGGCTGGGCCTGCACCTCCTCCCCCACCCCAACAGCTCTTTCCCCCTACCCCCTTCCTCTCCTTCCTTCCTGTCATGACGTCACCTCTCGCCACTGCCCTGACACCCGGTCCGCCCCTCCTGCCGTCTGCTGCTCTGCTTCCTGACTGCAGAGATGCCGCGAGTGGTAGGTGCCGATTAAGATGGATGGATTCGTAAGAGGCATTCAATGTGACTAGAATAAAAAGCACCACAGCCTCGCCTGGACGCGAGGGCGCGCGGCCAGAAAGTAGCATCACTCAGGAGATTACTTTACGACTGCAGCTCGTCCTTAAAATAGCACGGGCCCCTCCACGTTCCATTTCGATTGCTATTTATATAAATGTAGATACACGCACATATACATTTTTAAACAGAATCTTTTCTCGATTTCCCGCCTACCCTCTTCTCTTGCTCCTTATTTGTTAACGGAGACACCAATTTTTTTTTTTTTTTTTAAGAAATGTAAGAATCCAAGGTCACTGGGGAAAGGTGACATTCTCTGACCTTCCAAGGGGGTTTTCGGCTTCAGGTCAGCATGAGGGTGGCACCATGCAGGAGTTTAGTGGAGCGGGCTTGAGGTCACCGGTGTCTATTTGGTGATGCTCTGCCCAGGCTGTGGAGGATATACCCCAAGGACCACTCCCTTCTCCATCTCCCATGAGACAGCATCACCTGTGCTTTCGGAGGCTTGCTCTCCAGATATAGAGTTGACTTCTTTGATACACAGTTGCTGCTTGGTTAGCAAGATGGAGGAGGTCTGGAAATTGGTTCAAGGTCAAGTGGAAGTGGAGGCTCCCCTTCCCATGTCCTTCCTTCTTATGTCCAGTCTGGGCCTCACTTTATGATGGGAACAAGAGGGGTGAGAGTTCCCATTAACACATCAGATTTGTTTTACTTTTTAATATTATTGTATTTATTTGTTATTTTTAAAATACATTATTTATTTGTTTATTTAGTTAGCTGTGCTGGGTCTTTGTTGCAACACACAGGGTCTTGATTGCAGCACACTGAATCTTTTTGTTAGTTGTGGCTTGTGGGATCTAGTTCTGTGACCAGGGATCAAACATGGGCCCCTGGCCTTGGGAGTGTGGAGTCTTAGTCCCTGGACCACCAGGTAAGTCTCAGATGTATTTTAAAGGATCACAGGCTGCTACTCACTCAAAGTTGAACCCAAGTTTCAAGTTTCTCACTGTTCAAAGAAATAGAGACCTTTTTTAGAGACAGTGCCAAGAAATTATTGAGAGAAGCACTCTGCCCCTTTAGACAAGAAGAGAGCATTAGGGGTTAGTCAGACTCAAGGTCTCCAGCATACATTCAGAGGGGTGGGCTCGATGAACCCTTGATTCTAATAAGCATACAAAGTGAAAGTTGCTGAGCCGTGTCTGACCCTCTGTGACCCCATCAACTCTACACACATTCCATGAAATTCTCCAGGACAGAATACTGGAGTGGGTAGCCTATCCCTTCTCCAGGGGATCTTCCCGACCCAGGAATCCAGCTGGGGTCTCCTGCATTGCAGGCGGATTCTTTACCAACTGAGCTATCGGGGAAGACGTTTTATTCTAATAAGTAGCCACCAAAATCTGTTGGCCTGCGGGATGTGTGTGTGTGTGTGTGTATGTTTATGGCTAAACAATGCTGTAGAATTTCCTACCATCTATTAATTTTTTTGGTAAGCTCTTTAAAAAGTATAATTGATAGCCAAACAACAACAGGCTGGAAGAAGGTGATGTCACTGCTCGGCTATTTATAGCTCTCCATTCCCTGAAGAGTGCAGAGCTTGATATTTAGACTGCGGAGGCCTGTGGGTAGGATTCCTGCCCAGTTCTGTGCTTCCTGCTGCATGCATCACATGGCTGTCTCATGACATCCGTTGTCAACCACCTGTTTATAAGCAGGAAGCTGAAATGTGGAGCCAGCATCTAAATGGAGAATGGAATTACCCATTTCTATTTTCCCACATTTTTTTGACTCAGCTTTTCCATATATACATATACATATATACACACCAGAGAAAAACAGTGTTTGAACCAATTCCATCTAGATGTACAGTCAGGAGTAAAAAGAAAAAGTGCTGTCTTACACAGGATGAAGAAAGAAAGTTGAGTGAACAGAGATAGATATTGAAGATCAGTTACTGAAGACAGTAATCCTGCAACTTTGCTTTCAATGAAATTTAGACTAGAAACCATGGTTCTTGGTCTGGGTCCAGAGGTTCACTGATTGCTTATTCAAGTCCATAGAGAACCTTTCTGGAACCTGGGTCATTCTTTGTGTAGAAGGTCCCCTAGAGTCTGCTTTTATATTGATTTCAGCTGTTTTTTTGCTGCTAATTGAGACCTGTAGCAATCCTGTTCTTTGTTGTTGTTCAGTTGCTAAGTCATGTCCAACTCTTTTGGAACCCCACGAACTGTAGCCCACCAGGCTCCTCTGTCCATGGGATTCTCCAGGCAAGAATACTGGAGTGGGTTGCCATGCCTCCTCCAGGGGATCTTCCCGACCCAGGAATCGAATCTGAGTCTCCTGAATTGACAGGCTGATTCTTTACTGCTGAGCCACCAGAGAAGTCCCATAGCAATCCTGAGGACCCAGAAAAGATAGACTCATCTTGTTCAGATAACATCCAAATTAATCCTGAAATAGAACTGACTTCTTTGATTCCTCTGAATCAGCATGACCCCCAGGCTAGTCTGTTAGCAAGAGGATCAAGGAAGAACTAGCTAGAACTCTCAAGGGAAGGGAGGAAGGCAACTTCAGCTAGAGCAAATCTTTGAACACTGAGAAAAAGTCTGAGCCACAGCGGGTTGTGACCACAGACAGCAACTGTTTGGACCAGAGAAGGCTTTTCAGAACCATGGTCAGCAACTCCTGCTACTGTTGGTATAAGAAGAGCAGTAAAATATCTTGCAGCTGCTCCATATCCTATCTCCCAACCATACTGGCTTGTGACTAAGGACAGCTTTGGTGGGGAAGGTAGGCGCACAGAGCCGATTTTTCAGAACCACAGCCAGCAGCAGCCCACACTAAAAGCCCCAGATAGAGACTCCCTTGTACAGGGGCAATTCTTTGCTGACACTGCATTGAAAATCACTGCAAGTATAACCACTGCCCATCCAGACACCAGGCTGTTCCAAAACTTTACACACACACACACACACACACAAATTTATATAAAATGGGTCTGTCCCTTTTATAGCCTCTTCTGTGAGGTGAGGAGTATCATGATCTCAATCAGAATTTTACAAGGAATGCCATTACTTTCTAGGAGAGCATGGTGACCTCCTGTAGGTCACATTGTGCAAAAGTGACCATAACCTGATTTCCCAGTTCGTGATCTTCTCTGCAGACCATCTGATCACATGAATACCTACTGATCAAGGCAGAATCATAACATTTTATCTGTTGCCATCACATGTAGCAGAGAGAAGTTAGTGGAAAGATACCAGGAAGGAGGGACTGATTTGGCTAGATCATTTCTCACATAATCTCTTCCAGACAACTTCCCATTTATAAGGAAGCACTTTTTTTTTTCTAATAGTCTGCTACCTAGATAGGATGTTTACATGTGTATTTTGCCTCCCTCCCATCATCATTACAATGTTATTAATAATACTTTCTCAATAGCAATAATAATTTCCCAATAGCAATAATAATAGTACTAGATTCTATTCTAAATGTTTTACTTGCATGGTCTCATTAATTTTCAGAACTTCAGTTCTGCGAGATGCACATATTGTCCCATTTGGGGCTAATTTAAGACTAAAATTTAGAGAGGCTAAGCAACTACTCCAGGGAATCTTACCAACCCAGGGATCAAACCAGGGTCTGTCACATTGCAGACAGATTCTTTACCCTCTGAGCCACCAGGGAAGCCCCAGGCAACTACTAAATGTTACCTATCCAGCAGATAGTAAAGCCAGGATTGAACCTATTCTTCCAGCCACTGTACTATATTAAGAGCTATTATTTTAGCCTCCTCTCCCTTCCTCATGACTTCTTTCAACTATTGAAATGGATTTGGTGTTTAGAATTATATCTCATGTAGGTATTGGCGATCTCATGTCTCACATGGTTTGAGATTTTGGCTTAGCCAAGTTTCAGCTAACTCTCATATCCAATTGTAAGTCATTGTGTAATGACCCCTCTGGCTATCTTGTTTTTATCACAAACAATTCAACCAAGGGAATGATGAGAAAAGTGTTAACCCATGTACAGTCTTTTTCTCAGCCTTGGTGATCTCTCACTATTCATTTCCCTTAATTCAAGCAAATGAGTCAGTTATTCATGCTTTCTGCTTAACTACTGGGTTCTCCAGGTAATTGTTCTCACCTTGATGTCAGCTCTCCTGGACATTACCCCACTCTCTGTATAATATAACCATCACAGAGCCCATCCCATTAACCAGGCTGTAGATTCAGCCCCTATGTCTTGATACTTAACACAGGTAGTTGCAGGGAATCAACAGAAAAATGGAGCTGGTTCCCAGTGGTGTTCAGTGACTGTCAGGGCTGAATCTCATTGCCAATGTCAAGTCAGTCCTTCATGTCTGTCTCTTCCTGTGAGTGACCTAGAGTGTTGTGACTTCTTATCATTGGGAAACACTCCACAGTCCCTGAACAGAAGGGTAACTCTGCACCTTAGGTCCACAGCAGGGCCTTTGGCAGATTCTTGACCTTGAATTCAGAGAGCCATGACTCTTTTTTTTTTTTCTTTTGCAAGTTTATTTCTTGAAGAAGAACTGGGACCAGTCTCTGTCTGACCTCTTTCTTCCTTTGGCATCCTAAGGTGGTGCTGGCTTCCATGGCTGTGATACATTCTACACCTCTTTGCTCTGAGGTACTGATGGGCCTCAGAACAGGCCCAGAGTCCTTAACCTCTGTATGTAATGTGTAATGAAATCTATACAGTCTGCTCCTCAAGAGCTCCCATGGTCTGTGTGCACCTTGCATGGAAAAGCAGAAAGGTGGTGGGGGAAAATAGAATTGAGCTTGGAGTCCCTGCTCCTTCAGATTGTGGGTGACGCTTACATGGCAGTGGGGTTCTCAGCTCTCCTGGAAGCGAGAGTAATACCTGTAGGTCTACACAATGTCTGTAAGACCTGCTGGGGATTTCCAAAGGATGGAAAGCAGAAGGTTCCACAGGAGACCAGGATTCACCAAACAAAATGAATTCACCATTCATCATCACTGGGGGCTTTCCAGGTGGTCTAGTGATAAAGAATCTGCCTGCCAATGCAGGAGATGCAGGAGACGTTGTTTTGATCCCTCGGTCGGGAAGATCCCGTGGAGTAAAAAATGGCAACTCACGCCAGTATTCTTGCTTGGAAAATTCTATGGATAGAGGAGCCTAGCAGGCTACAGTCCATGGGGCCTCAAAGAGTCTGACATGACTGAGCAACTGAGCACACATACACGCCACTGGGTGTCTTAGGGAGAATGACCGGGTTTATTCACCTACTTGTTTATTCAGCAGCACTTTATTGAGCAGCTTTTTGTGTGTGTTCCAGGGGTTGTGCTAAGGAATGGAGAGATAATAGCAAACAAAACAGATTAAAAACTCATGGTCTCATGGAGCTTATATTCAGTTAATAGATAAAACAAATAAAGACAATGTTAGTAACAAGGAACAAAAATCAAAGCAGGGGATGCAGATATGAAGTATTGTTGGAGAGAGTGCTAAAATTTTAGATGGGCTAGCCAGAGAAAACTCCAGCAAGAAACTGACTTAACTAATATTTTAGTGGAAAATTTTAAATACACTCCAAAGTAGAGAAGAGAGCATCATTAACTTCATGTACACGTGACCCAGAGAAAGCGGTTCTTGAGTAAAAAGACCTGAGAGTAGTGAGGGGTAGGGCACACAGACGTTGGGGAGAGAGTGTTGCAGGTTTCTTCAAAGGCCCTGGGGCAGGAGCTCGCCTAGAATGTTTGAGGAACAGCAAGGAGGCCGCTCAGGCTGGATGGGGCAGGACGACAAGGGAGGGTGGTGGGAGGGGATGTCAGAGAGGAAATCGGGCTGGTATCACGGGGGAGGGATCTTGGGTACCATAGTACAAACTTCGGGTTTTTTTTTTTTTTTAAAACTTTAGTCACCATGTTGCACATTAGATTCTCGGACCTTATTCATCTCAGAGCTGAAAGTTTGTACCGTTTTTCCAACTTCACCCTATTTCTCCCACTCCCTAGTCCCTGGCAACCTATTCTACTTTCTGTTTCTGTGAGTTTTATTTTAATTTTTTAAGATTTCACATATAAGTGAGATCATGCATTTGTATTTGTCTTTCTGTACTGGCTTATTTCTAGTCCTTCTGTACTAGAAGGACTGATGCTGAAGCTGAAACTCCAATATTTTGGTCACCTGATGCAAACAGCTGACTCATTGCAAAAGTCCCTGATGTTGGGAAAGATTGAGGGCAAGAGGAGAAGAGGCGTCAGAGGATGAGATAGCTGGATTGTATCACCGATGCACTGAACTTGAACTTGGACAAACTCCCAAACATGGGAGATGGTGAGGGACAGGGAGGCCTGGCGGGCTGTAGTCCATGGGGTCGCAAAGAGTCAGACGTGACTCGGCGAGTGAACAGCAACAGCAATGGCTTATTTCACTTAACATAGTGCCCTCAAGCTCTATCCCCGTTGTCACAAATGGTAGAATTTTCTTTTGTCTCGTGGCCACGTAACATGGTGTTTTGTATATTATCACTGCAGTATGGTTATCCATTTGTTTGTTGATGGAAGCTTAGGTTGTTTCCATATCTTGGCAATTGTGAATAATGCTGCAATGAACGTGGAGTGGGTACAGATATCTCTTTGAGATAGTGATTTCATTTCCTTTATACAGTCTATCCAGAAGTGGGATCACTGGACTGTATGGTAGTTCTAGTCATGCTGTTTTTCCATAGTGGCTGTACCAATCTACTTTCCCACCAATAATACACAGTGGCTCCTTTCTCACCACATCCTCACCAGCACTGGTTATTGTCTTTTTGATGACGGTCATTCTAACAGGTATGGTATGAGAGGTCACTGTGGTTTTGATTTGCATTTGCCTGATGAGTCAGTGATGTTGAGCATCTTTTCATATTCCTGTTGGCCACTAGAATACCTTCTTTTTAAAACTGTCTATTCAGTTCCTCTGTTCCGTTTTAAATCAGATTATTATTTGTTGTGTTTTGCTGTTGTGTGGGTTCTTTATTGGATATTATTGGATATCCAATTGGATATTATTATTATTTGGACATTAATCCCTTATCAGATACAGGATTTGAAAATATTTTCTCTCATTCCGTAAGTTGCTTTTTCATTTTGCTGATGGTTTCCTTTGCTGGGCAGAAGTAAGGTCCTTGGATTTTGAAGTAAGATCTCTAGATTTTGATCTCACTGACATGGGAGTCACTGCAGATTTTTTGAAGAGATGAGATGATTCACATTTTAACAGGAGCCTTCTCATTTCAGTGAAGGATAGACTATGGGGACAAAAGTAGCAATTTTTTTTTTCCTTCAGGGAAGATCTATTGCATGGTAGTGATTGAGGTGAAAGAGAAGGGTATTGGATTAAAACAGTCACATGAAGGCTAATAAGGAGTGGTTGAAATATGAATATATGTTTGAAGGCTAAAATAATAATAGACTGGATGTGGATATGAGAGAAAAAATTCAAGTCTGACTCCAAGGTTCTGGGCCTGAACAGCTGGAATGGTGGCCTTCCCCATTTTCTCAACTGTAAATTGATGCTGCTGCTGCTCTTAGCAAGTGGATCATTGAGAGACTCTGAGTGAATTGATGAGCTAGCAATGCCATTTTAGATTCCTTGGGCAGAAGGCACCTCTTCAGGAAATAGTATCGTGGCACCTAATTGGTCATCTCTACATGGATGTGTTTATCGTGTTTTGGAGTTTCTAAAATTTGAAGCTGCTTAAATATTACTTTCTTAATACACAGGTAATATTTGTAGATTGCTATATATCATGCACTCAGCTAATCCAATCACATACATTTAGTTTAATCCTTAAAGCAAACCTGTGAGAAAGATCTTAGTATCCTTATTTTGGGGCTTCCTAGGTGGCACTAGCGGTAAAGAACCTGCCTGCCAGTGCAGACACAGGTTTGATCCCTGGGTCGGGAAGATCCCCTAGAGGAAGAAATGGCTCTTTGGTGTTCAGTGTTCAAGAACCCCCTCCAGTGTTCTTGCCTGGAGAATGCCACGGACAGAGGAGCCTGGCAGGCTACGGTCCATGGTGTGGCAGAGTGGGACGCGCCTGAAGCGACTTAACACGGGTGTACATCCTTACTTTACAGATAAGAAAACTGAAGGTCAGTGAACTTAAAAGGAAAAATGACCGTGATCACTCAGCCTGTCTGTGGCACAGTGCAATTTAAACCTAAGTGCGTCTGATTCTAAAGTTTTCTCTCTTAAATGTTGACAGTCTACTGCCAGGGCCCCCTACTTCTGGGATCTAATGCCTGATCATCTGAGGTGGAGCTGACGTAATAATAGAAATGAAGTACACAATAAATGTAACATGCTGGAATCATCCCCAAACCATCCACACCCCACTCCCTGGTCTGTGGAAAAACTGTCCACGAAACCGGTCCCTGGTGCCAAAACGGTTGTGGACCGCTGGTCTGCTGCCTTCCACTTCCTTTTTTTGCTCAAAACCCAAAAGCCCCCCTCTTTTGATCAGAGTTCTACCACCTCTTAGTAGCAAAAAATTATTTTAAAACTTCTCCATAGTACCACAGTCTTGAAATATAAAGATGATAGTGGTCCTTTTATCTTTAATGTGAGTTATAAATTTTTTCCCAATTGATTATTTGTCTTGATTTTATGGTATTTTGTTTCATGAAAAAATTTACTTAAAAAAATCACATTTGTAGATCCTTTTTTTAGGGTTAGGGCATAGTGTCATATTTAGCAAGGCTGTCTGGATGATGAGATTATAAAATAATTTCCTAATTTAACAATTTCATTTTATGTTTAAATATTTGCTCCATCTGAATTTTACTTGGGGTATGTTGTGAAGCAGTGTCCACTTTTCACTTTTCCTGGGTTCTAAAGATCTGTGTGGGGCTTCCCTGGTAGCTCAGCGGTAAAGAATCTATCTGCAATGCAAGAGCAACAGGAGACACGGGTTCAGTCCCTGGGTGGGAAAGATCCCCTGGAGGAGGGCATGACGACCCACTCCAGTAATCTCGCCTGGAGAATCCCCATGGACAGAGGAGCCTGACGGGCTGAGGTCCATACGGCCGCAAAGAGTCAGACATGACTGAAGCGGCTTACCACGCAAAAATCTGTGTGATCATCACTTATGAAGAATGCCTCCCTGTCCCCAATTGACTCAAAATAAATGTTGTCTTTGTGGTTTATTATATATTCCAATATACTTTTCAGTCTATTTCTGGCCTTTCTAATCTATTCGGTAGATCTGACTGTACCTATTTGTCAGCGCTACACTGTTTTAACTATTAATATTATATAGCTTTGTAATTAAAAAATTTTTTTTTGACGTGAATCATTTTTAAAGTCTTTTTTTGAATTTGTCACAACATTGCTTCTATTTTTAAAAAAATGTTTTTGGCTTTTTGACCACAAGGCACATGAGATCTTAGCTCCCCAGACAATCGAACCCATACCTCCTGCATTGAATGGCGAAGTCTTAACTGTTGGACCGCCAGGGAAGTCCCCTGTGATTTTTTTTTAAATCATTTATTAGTAGTCTGCTATTACTCCTGTTTTTACAGAAATTTCCTAAGTATACTTATTTGTTTATTTTTCCATGTGAATTTGAGAGCCTGCTCATCTAGTTAAACAAATATCCATTAGTATTGTTATTGGAGTCAAGTGAAATTTACAGATTGACTTAGGGAGAATTCTAAATCTTTTCAATGTTGGAACTTCCTGTTCAGGAACACAGGATGCCTTTCCATCTGTTTAAGTCACAGTTGAGTTTTAATATTTTCTTCATACGCATTTCCCAGTGAATATATTTCTGTGACTGTATTTTAGCTTTTGTGTTACTATTATACAGCACTTTCGTTCACTAGTTGTTTTCATTTGGAAAGCTGATGGCTACTGCTTACTAATTCTGTACTTAACAACCCAGTTGAATTCCTTTACTTATTTAATTCTCTGAAGTTTTCACTTGAAAATAATAATAATTTTACCTTCTCCTTTCTAGTTTTTATATTTTTTTCTACCTCTATCTCTAGTTTGAGTTCACTGGTACCTTCAGACCAATGCAAAAAAATTCATATTTCTTGGCATTTCAAAGCATTCTTGTGATACTTCAAATGTTTCCTAAATAAGCATGATACAGCCTTTTGAGTCGAGGGATGTGTGTGTGTGTGTGTGTGTGATCATGTATGCAAGTTAAGTATTTTATTGTATTTTAAGATGAAAGCAAGAGTTTTATTTTGATTGAGAATGGATGTTGAATTTTATAATAAAGTGTTTTTTTCAGTGTCTATGGAGATGATCGTATGATTTTTCTCTTTTGATCCATTAGTATGGAAAGTTATGGTAGTAGACTTCTTAACATACCCCTATGTTTGCAGGATACATAACTTGTTTGTCTGAGATATGTCTTTTACTGTCCTGATGGATTCTGTTTGATAATATCTTATTTGAGTTTGCAGTGCTATTTCTAAGTAAGGTTGGTCTACAGTTTTTAATTTATGTTATTGTCTTTTAGGTTTTGTTGCCAGTGTTATACTGACTTTATAAAAAATTCTGTAAGCTTTCCTTCTTTTTCTGTGCTCCAGAACAGTTTGAATTGCATGGCAGTTGTCTTGTTTCTTCAGGATTAAATAGAATTTTCTGTTAAACTGATTGGGCTCAGTTTTTTTTAGTGGGCTCAACTCCGCAACAACTTTTTCTGTGATCATTATTTTCTTTACTTCTATCTTTCTAAAGATTGGTTTTGGTAATTTGTACATTTCCATAAAATACTTAATTTCACTCAGGATTGCAGGTTTCGCTGTGTGGCATGGAGCACCTAAGTCATTTCCTCATCCCGTTTCTCATCTTGTGCACTTTGCTTTCTTCCCTGCTTTCCTTGATTGTGATGGATAGCAATTTATTTTACTTTTTCTCAAAGAAACAGCTCTTAAATTTATATATCAACTCATTTAAAAAATCGTTGAGGAACTTCCCTGATGGTCCAGTGGTTAGGACTCCACACTTTCACTGTTTAGGGCTTGGGAACTAAGATCCCGCAAGCCACATGATGTGGTAAAAAAAAAAAATTATAAAATAAAATGATTAATTAATTCTTTATTGAATTAATTCTTTTACTTTCCTGAGGTTTATTTTATTAGTTAGTTTTCTTCTCCAGATCTACATCAGAGCTTACATTTGTACAATATTATTTACAAGTTGCCCGACATAATTCATATATATTCTTTCATCTGATTCTTATGAACCCGTAAGGTAATTGGCAAGTACCCCTGTTGTACAGGTAAGAAAACAGGGAAGTTAAATGACTTGCCCAAAGTTACACAGTGAGAAAGGAGCAGAGATGGGATCCCAGAGGCGCCAGCCCTCCCCAGGGGCTCTTTCCCCAGCTTGTCCTTGGGTCACTCCCCATCCCCAATACCTTCCAGTGTTTGTGCTAAACTCCACTGTCCTTCAGCCACTTCAGCATCTGCAAGTGAACATCACAGCATGTGGAGGTTCAGAGAAATGAAAGTGAGTCAGTCAGTCATGCCGACTGTTTACATGGACTATACAGTCCGTGGAATTCTCCAGGCCAGAATACTGGAGTGGGTAGCCGTTCCCTTCTCCAGAGGATCTTCCCAACCTAGGGATCGAATCCAGCTCTCCCACATTGCAGGTGGATTCTTTGCCAGCTGAGCCACAAGAGAAATGCCAGGCCCTCCAATTCCAGCCACAAATCAGTTTGTGATTCTTTTCTACACTTGCACCCAAATCCTTCCTTATAAGCTCATGAAACTGACCCTGGAAGGATCTCTCGTGGACTGTGGCCTTTCCCTCAATACTAACTGGACAGCCAAGAGAACATTTTCCATGTTTTCCTCTTTGTCACAACACAGCCACTAAAATTCCTTCTTGGCCTTGGGGGTGGATCAGACATAGGTTCGTGGCCCGCGGATGGAGTCCGGGAGCAGCGGAGGCAGGAGAGGGGGTCGCTCATAAACAGCCCCGTGTGTCCTGATTCTCCAGGTGGGGCTGCACCTGGCTAGCAGGTGTCCCCGTCACTTTCGCATTCATTGTACGAAGGCATCTTAGAGAAACCGGGACACAAAGCGCGTGTCCCCAGACTCCCTGTCTTGTAAAAGTAAACAGTTCATCTGCTCTCTTGGCAGTGATTTTCAACTGGGAGAAATCAAAAGGAAACTGTGATTCTCACTGTATCTTTTATTTATCTTTGCTTTGTTGCCATGTATTCATTTTACCCTCCACCGTTTGCCTTTGAAAGAGAGTTGGTTGGAGGGATGGCATAGAGAGCTGAGTTGACATGTGCAGACTTTGACATGTGCAGACGTGATCACACCTCCACCTGAAGGTCTTCGCTTGTGGCACCCTTGACAGGCGGCAGCAGCCAAACTTTCAGTGCTGATGGTGGGCTTTAGTGCAGGAAAGACTGGATGGCGTGAAACTTGCTCTGTGGAAGCTCAGCAGCCAGCCTTATTCCAAGCCAGAAGTTTTTCTGAACAACTAATCTTTGGAATAAAAGCCCAATTCGTGGATTTGTCCATTTTTTTGCATTAGCCATCATTTGGATTTGAGATGTGACATCTCTACATAACCCCCTTTTTTAGGGGGTCAGCTTTGGGATTACCTGTTTTTTAAAAAGTCTTTGTTGAATTTGTTACAGGATTGCTTCTGCTCTATGTTCTGGTCTTTTGGCCAGGAGGCAGGTGAGATCCCAGCTCCCCGGCCAGGTATTGAACCCACACCCCCTATGTTGGAAACCGAAGTTTCAACCAGTGGAAGTCAACCACCAAGGGAGTGCCAACAGGTCTATTATTAACCATGAAATGGTGGCACTTCCACCAGAGAAAGAAGGAATAATCAAAGAAAGCTTCAAAATTGCTGGATAATTGGGATCATCAGCCAGTAAAACAAGTTATAGATGGAAGCTGGGAAATGTCATGGCCTTTAAAAGAAATTTTGTTGTATTTTATTACTTGGGAGAGTCTAGTCAATACTAAAATTTATTTATTTATTATTTTTGTTATTTACTTTTTATACTTCAGTTCAATTGCCTAGTCATGGCCGACTCTTTGAGACCCCATGAACCACAGCACGCCAGGTTTCCCTGTCCATCACCAAGTCCCAGAGTCCACCCAAACCCATGTCCATTGAGTCGGTGATGCCATCCAACCATCTCATCCTCTGTCGTCCCCTTCTCATCCTGCCCTCAATCTTTCCCAGCATCAGGATCTTTTCAAATAAGTCCCTCTTCGCATCAGGTGGCCAAAGTATTGGAGTTTCAGCTTCAGCATCAGTCCTTCCAATGAACACCCAGGATCAATCTCCTTTAGGATAGACTGGTTGGATCTCCTTGCAGTCCAAGGGACTCTCAAGAGTCTTCTCCAATACCACAGCTCAAAAGCATCAATTTTTCGGCACTGAGCTTTCTTTATAGTCCAACTCTCACATCCATACATGACTCCTGGAAAAACCATAGCCTTGACTAGATGGACCTTTGTTGACAAAGTAATGTCTCTGTTTTTTAATATGCTGTCTAGGTTGGTCATAACTTTCCTTCCAAGGAGTAAGCATCTTTTAATTTCATGGCTGCAATCACCATCTGCAGTGATTTTGGAGCCCAGAAGAATAAAGTCAGCCACTGTTTCCACTGTCTCCCCATCTATTTCCCATGAAGTGATGGGACCGGATGCCATGATCTTAGTTTTCTGAATGTTGAGCTTTAAGCCAACTTTTTCACTCTCCTCTTTCACTTTCATCAAGAGGCTCTTTAGTTCCTCTTCACTTTCTGCCATAAGGGTGGTGTCATCGCCTATCTGAGGTTATTGGTATTTCTCCCAGCAATCTTGACTCTGGCTTGTGCTTCCATAAAGCATAAATATATATTCTGCTGCGCTGGTCTTCGTCACTGTGCGGGGGTTTCTCCTCGCAGTGGCCCTTTCGTTGCAGAGCGCAGGCTCTGGGCTCAGTAGCTGTGGAGCACAGGCTTGGTTGCCCTGTGACACGTGGGGTCTTCCTGGACTAGAGAGTGAACCTGTGTCCTTTGCACTGGATTGTCAGGGGACGTTCAACTTGAAGGGATCCAGCATGTTTTCTTCCTTTGTGTGCCATTTCTCAAGGACTCTCTGTTCCTTATTGGTTCCTGGAAAACAGGAACGAGCAGAGCTGCACGCAGTTCTCAGGACTGAGATCGTGGGAAAGGGCACCTGCTTGGATTCCCTTCAGTGACTCCCTTCAGTGACCTTTTACTTAATGGACTATCCATTTTGTTGCAACTGGTGGAATTTCGTGCTTTTTAATGGCTGAGTAATCATTTTATTGAGGATATATAAGCATGCGTTTCTGCAAGTAGAGTGCCCTTGTTTCACTCGAGACTCGGGTCCCCTGCATCCTTCTTCTCATTGACTCCAGTCCCGGGTCCCGGTCTAAGACCATGACACATGAGCACACAGGTCTGTCTCCGAGTCTGTGCGTGAGCTATGGCGTTCTCTCTACTCATTCATCCTTTTACGTGGGCCTACCTGACAGTGGGTGAAGGGTAACAGGTGACAAAGGGTTTGGGGGGAGATGGGGTAGGAATTTAAAGTTGAAAAAAATACCTGCATGTCTCTGGCATTTCCCCCTATTAACATACTTTTAGGATCCTTTTTGCTGCAACAACTTAGAGGTTCCTACTGCTACCCAGAAGTTTCCCTGACTTTAGTTCCTCCAGTCTCAAGGTGGCTAGAGAAACAGGAGTCTTTGCACGGAAGGTGGCTGGCAGGAGAGGAGATGTCAGAGGGACTGGGTCTGACGTGGTGATGCTGATGCCTCATGTCCCTGGCGGATTCCAGGCAGGGCCATCCAGGAACCGGGAACGTGCTGGCGGCCTTCTGCTGGCTGGGGCTGCATGTGCCCAGAGCCACTGGGACTCTGGAACTTGCTTCCTTTTTCTGCAGATACAAAGGAGCATGCGTTGGTTTTCGTTACGTGTTACTTCAGCAAATGCATATTGAGACCCACTGGGCCGCTCGGGGTGGGCGGGGACAGGGTGAATGGGCCTCAGTCCTTCCTGACGTCCTTCCTGGAGAGAGAGAGTGGGAAGAGAAGTGGAGTCAGGTATGCCATGAGACCCCCAGAGGCCTCAGGGGAGGACTGGCTTCTATTCAGCTGGGGACTCAGAGGGGCTTCAGGGAGAAGGTTGAAGATGGGGCTAGACCCTGATACTCAGGGAGGAATTGAAGAGGAGGAGGGGAACGGTGGGAATTCCAGGCAGGGGGAAGGGCAAAGGGCTGTGTGTGGCAGTGGGAGGCCCAGCCAGGGCTGGTCATGGCAGCAGCGTGATGTGCCTGGAGGGAACCTTCGTATGGGGTCACTTAGAGCTGTGGCTGGGAAGGTGGCAGGGAGATGCTTGGGAGGCCTGAAATGTCCAGCTCAGAAGTGTGGCCTTGCCCATAGGCCACGTGGATGCATGCTTAGTCATGCCTGACTCTTTTGTGACCCCATGAACTGTAGCCCACCAGGCTCCTCTGTCCATGGAATTTTCCAGGGAAGAATACTGGAGTGGGTTGCCATTTCCTCCTCCAGGGGATCTTCCTGACTCAGGGGGTAGAACCCACATTTCCTGTGTCTCCTGCTTTGGCAGGCAGATTCTTTACCACTGAACCACCTGGGAAGCTCCTACAGCCATGGGAGCCAGCTGATTTCCTAGGCAGAAAGTGGCAGGACAAGGCTGTGTGTTAGCCTTTGGGGGGTCAGGGGAGAGTTGTCAAGCCACCTCTGGGGCCAGGGAGGGTGGCCGGTGCCCAATGCCTCACAGCCGCACTGAGCCGGAGGCACTGATTAGGGTGGAGGAGCCCCAGCAGCCTGTGGATGTGGGCGTATCCATGGAGACACAGGATAAACACCTTTGTCAAAGCCAAGAAGCGATGCAGAGAAGAGAGGGTGCCCAGGACAGAGCTGGGCAGGCGGGGCAAGAGCAGCTCATTTCCTTCTGTGTTTGGGTCAGAGGCTGTCACTGCAGCTGACATAGCCGTGGCGAGCAGGCTGCCTATGTGCCGCTCTCTGTCTTTGGAAGAGAATGCACAAGAGTTTCTAATAAGAAGCTCATAAAATACACCTATTTCCTATTAAGCTCTAATAAATTGTCCTACACTGCCCCCCCACCATATCACATGCATTATTTAATTTGTTTTAGATGGTGTATATTTCCCAGGATGTATAAATCCATGGAAATTTATTAAGTTTTGACTAGAGTTATTGAATGTCATATTAAGTTTTTCAAACTGGCAAATGTTGGATGGTGTAAAAATTATTAATTAATGCATAACATTAAATACCAATAAATTGCGTGGTGTATTTATGAACTATCTTTGAAGGTCATTAAATATGCATATCAGGCAGTAAATCTGTTCTCTCCTATAAATCTGTTCTGAATTGAGGCAAGTTATGGTTTAAGTGGTAGTGGGGGGAAGGGTAGGCATCCCTGGACATCCCTGGGGGCCCAGGTGGTGCACGGGAACTAGGGACCAGTCTCCTTCATCTCCATCACTCCCTCTAATGGAATTGGACGCAGGCTCGAGTTAGTGGGCCATTTAGGTTTCAGATGTGGAATCAGGAGAGCAAAACCCTGGAAGTTGGAGAGATGGAGGTGACAGTGTCTGCTCCAAAATCTATGTCTTTGATCATCACCTACATCACCATCAGCTGCCGAAATAAGAGCTGTCCAGAGTTGAGGGCCTGTTGTGTGTTAGTTGCTCAGTCGTGTCTGACTCTTTGTGACCCCATGGACTATAGTCCACCAGGTTCCTCCATCCACGGGATTCTTCAGGCAAGAATACTGGGGTGGGTTGCCGTTCCTTTTTCCCGGGGATCTTCCCGACCCAGGGATCAAACCTGGGCCTCCCATACTGCAGGGAGGTTCTTTACCACCTGAGCCGCCAGGGAAGCACCTGACCCTAGCCCAGTCACGGAGGTTAAATGCCTATCCTACATAGCTCATTCCCCAGGGGGAGGGCTCTGGGTCCTGCACACCCAGGGCATGAAGGGTGGGGATATGTTGCTTCTTGTGTCTGCTTGTCAGTGTAGCTTTATCTGAGTGTCACTTTTCTAAGAGCTGGGGGATCTGCCAGAGCTGCTTTCTTTCCTGGGCAGCTGACACCACTGTGCCCTTCCTGCTTGGAGAAGCAGGTCGGTCTGTGACTTCTTCGTGAGGTCGTGTGGGGTTGTGTCAGCCACGCCCCCTCCACAGCAGTCTGTGGGGACAGCCCAGGGGCTCTTGGCCAGCACATGGCTGCGAGTTCTTTCCTGTATCCTGTAGCCAAGGGAGCCTTGCCAAGGTCAGGCATCATGGGACCGCTTGACAAAGGAGGAAACAGAGATGCTAGGCTGCCCCCAGCGTAGCGTGAGTTTGAACCCAAGTCTTCTAAAATGTTTATCTTGTAAAGCTGTGGCAAAGCCGACATAAAATTTGCTCTCTTAACCGCATGCTGTTCTGTGGCACTGAGTCCCTTAACCTTGTGCTGTCACCACCACACACCTCCAGGATTCTGCCATCCTCTCTACCGAGACCCTGGTACACACTGAACTATAACGTCCCGTCTGTCTTACTCGGCTTGGGCTGCTGTAACAGAGAACCATACACTGGGTGGATTAAGCAACAGACAGTTCTGGGAGCTGGGATGTTCACGATCAAGGTGCCAGCAGATTGGGTTCCCAGTGAGGGCTCACTTCCTGGCTTGCAGGCAGCCGTCTTCTTGCTGTGCCTCTGCGTAGCCCTTCCAGTGTGTTCATGGACAGAAAGAGAGCTCTCTTCCTCCCTTTTAAAGGTGCTAGCTGCATCATGAGGACCCCAGCCTCATGACCTCATCTTGACCTAATCACCTCTCAAAGGTCCCACCTTTTAATACCATCGCATTAAAGACCATGAAGAAGGCTGAGCGCTGAATAATTGAAATTTTCGAACTGTGGTGCTGGAGAAGACTCTTGAGAGTCCCTTGGACAACAAGGAGATGAAACCAGTCAATCTAAAGGAAATCAACCCTGAATATTCATTGGAAGGACTGATGCTGAAGCTCCAATACTTTGGCCACCTGGAGCTCACTCATTGGAAAAGACCTTGATGCTGGGAAAGATTAAGGGCAAGAGGAGAAGGGGTGGCTGAGGATGAGATGGTTAGATGGCATCACTGACTCAATGGACATGTGTTTGAGCAAACTGTGGGAGATGGTGGGTTTGAAGGACAGGGAACCCTGGCATCCATAGGGTTGCAAAGAGTCAGACACAACTTAGCTCCTGAAGAACAGCAAGGGGCTAGGACTTCAGCATATAAATTTTGGGGGACAAACACCATCTCCTCTTCCCTCACGGACCCTGATGTACTGACATCAATTTCTGTGCTCTTTCCTCTGTTGCTTGGTACAGATGGAGCCTTTTTCTAGGGAAGCAGCTCTTGGAGAGGAAATAGAATCTCGTGAAGGTGACATTTCCTGGTAAGATGGAGAAGTGGGAATGATGATGAAAGTGAGACTGTTTTCTAGACACCCTAGGTGGCAATCCAGCTATTCACCTGGCACCTCTCCCTCACCAAAGCTGGGGATGGGAATGAAATAAGAAATAATTTTTTTCCTGCTGAGGATGTGGCTGGGGCTTCCCCAAGACCAGAGTCTGTCAGGGCCTGTGGTCCAGGTTTAGGGCCAAAGAGGGGGACTCTGACCTCTCCTGGGATATCTACCTCTGCCAAACTGGTGGTCCCATGCTGTGCTGCCCAAGTGCTGTTTTGAAGAGAAACACAGGAAAGAATCAGGCGGCACTGGTCCTACTGGGTGACTGTCCTGTTTGTCCATCAATCTTTCTATCAATAGAAAGTCCTCCATGTACCTACGGAGTCATGTTTCACTCTAATTCTTGGTTTATTTGTTAAAGCTAGAAATATACAGCACACTGTTCTCTTAAGACGAAGATATCAGAGTCTGCTAGCATCCACAGAGCCCCAGCTAGCTGCAGGTGCCTTCTGAAGTATCTGCTCCTCTCTCCTGCGCCATCGTCTCACAGAGGCAACTGGGACTTAAAGGGAGGCATCACTGGGCAGTTGGAAAGATATGTGTTCCAGTCTGGCTTTATCATTCATTTGCTGTGTGACCTTAAGCAAATAGCTTCACCTCTCTGAACTTCAATTTCCTACTTGTGGGGGAAAAGAAAGGAATGATAGTAATATCCCAAAGAAGGAAACCCTATTTGGAAAGCACCTAGTCATGATACCTCAAGAATTACCAGCAGCCTCCTGCTTTCCTTGGGCCTCAGTTTGTTTATCTGTGAATTGGGGATCAAGTAGGTTTCAGAGGGCAATTGGGAAGATTGAAGGAGAGAGTGTGTGGAAAGTCTGGTACATTGAGGCTTAGGTAATGTCACTCCTTCCTCTGTTCGCAGCCCGGCAGGCGCAGATTCTAAATGTAGCTGATGCTTCACAGGCTTTCTGGGCAGTGGACATTTCCGTGCCTGTCCTGGGAAGAATGGTCAATGTAGTGTCTTACTCCTCCACCATGGTTTTCTTACTCTTGGTGATGGTCACCGAGACACTGGGATGCCCATGGCAGTTAGCACTGGGTTACTCTAAATTCTTCGCTTAGAACATGGGTCAAGTTCATTCTTTCAGAACGGGTGGTCCATCAGTTCCTGTTAATTTGGTCTTTGCTCCTGTGATACGTGTACTCAAGGAACACTTCTGCATCATGTGCAGTAATACCCTCCTGACTTGGAAAAATCGAACCTGAAGCCTCGTCTATCAGGTACAAGGAATGAGAAAGAGCAAAGCTACTACCAAATGACCAAATTAACTGCTGCAAACTCCATGTGCAAAAACTTAGGCAGATTCCTCCCGGAGATTTACCAGGCTTTCGCTAGGGACTTACGGAGTGTGACTCTTGGCATAGTTTTAAGTTGTATGTGTGTGTGGTAAGCGTGTGTGTGGTAAGCGTGTGTGTGTTAGCCTCTCAGTCGTGTCTGAGTCTTTGCGACCCCATGGACTGTAGCCCGCCAGGCTCCTCTGTCAATGGGATTCTCCAGGCAAGAATACTGGAGTGGGTTGCCATGCCATCCTCCAGGGGATCTTTCTGACCCAGGCACTGAACCTGTATCTCATATGTCTCCTGCAATGGCAGGTGGGTTCTTTACTACTGAGTCACCAGGGAAGCCCCTCTGAAATGTCAAGGAGCATCAGAATTACCTGGAGGGCGAGCTCAAACCAAATTCCTGACCCTGCCCCCAGAGATGCTTTTCCAGAGGTCTGAGAGCAGGGCCTGAGAACTTGAATGCCTGACAAATGCCTGGCCGATGCCCACCCTGCTTGCACATAAGGGTGCCCCGAGTGGCCAGGTCGTACAGACCAGCATCTCAAAGGTGGGTCCCTGGGCCAGCAGCATCTTTGGGGAGCTTATTATAAATGCAGATTGTCGAGCTCCACTGAAGCTGAAACTCTGGGGATGGGGTCCAGAAACCACTCCTATCTGTAGCTTAGCAGCCCGCTCCTCATCCTCCAGGTAATACTGATAGACTCTGAAACTTGAGAACCCCCACTGTAGACCTCTTGGCATCACTGTACTTGAAAAGGCTCCCAGCTCAGACCCCTCAGTCCCCTGGGCTGGAGGGCAAGCTTGGCTTCCTGGAGGACGACTAGTTCTTAGAGATACTGAAATCAGTTTTGGTTCCCAGGGAACCGGGCAGCCTGCATCTATGGGGTGTGAGACAGCACCACCTGGAAACGGGAAGCACCTTGACTTGGCCCAGACCAGATGCGTCAGAAGCTTCTTTCCGTCGTGTGAACTGTCGGAAGCAAGAACATCTGTTAAATTGTTCTCACTTTCGTGTTTTGTGCAGAGTAAGAGTTAAATTGTCAGATCCTGTCAGACAGCTTTCTGTTGCCCCAGCAACGCCTTGCAGCTGCTGGATTGGGAGAGATGGTGCTTTCAGGCCCCAAGCCCTCAGTCCCACATGTCTCTAGTGAGCTGTTTGCTGTCTTGGTTTTCCTTCTGGAAAGAGAGTAATCCAGAACGGCTCCCTCAGGGCCCCTGAGTGCCTGCGATTATCATGTAAAATGACCAGAAAGCCAGAAGGATCGCCCTATTCTTATAGTCCTCGCAAATTATTTGCTTGAAGAGGCACTGTGCTAGGTGCCAGCCAGCAGTTCACAGTGAACCCGGCAGCTCCCCATGGAGGAGTGTCTAGGGGGCCCCTGAGCCCTCGGGGACCAAGGTGCTCAGGAGACATGTCACCTTCTATTGCAGCTCTATTCGCTCTATGGTGAGCAGATCCAGGGAATAGACCTGACTCAGAGCCATGCCCACTGGGTGGAGCCGCATCAGAGCTCAGCTCGGCCACTGTAAGAAGGGCCCAGGGATCTAGGCCAGAGCTTGCTAGTCTGTGGGTCTGGAGCCTGGGAAATGCTGGAGGAAGTTAAAGGCAAAAGGCGAAGAGGCGGCAGAGAATGAGATGGTTAGATAGCATCACCGACTCAGTGGACGTGAATCTGAGCAAACTTAACGGGAGATGGTGAAGGACAGAGGAGTCTGGCTTGATGCAGTTCATGGGGTCGCAAAGAATTGGATACGACTTGGCACTAAACAACAGCAACAATCAAGTGGGCATGTGAGAACTCAACACACTGGCTTGCTGGGGCGTCCAGACGTGGGGCCAGCTCCTTCAAGGAGGAGGGTTGGGGTTGAGCGGGGGGGAGATGTAGAACAGGGTCACCCAAAGCAAGTTACAGAATTGAGTCGCATTATGTGATTTAATAACCTCTCCATTGTATGGTAATATTATGCTTTGGGAAAAAAGCATTTAAGCCTACTTATGGTTTGCATTTTCTTGCCTCTTAGAAAAGGTTGAAAATAAGTCCCCTCCGTGCTCTCGGGAGGCACCCCCTGCCCCCCGCTTGGGCACCAGTCCCTCCATCAGAAGTGAAAGTGCTGGTTGAGCCAAGATCTTTCATTGTACTTCAGAGAACCGCGCAGTCAGAGCAGCACTTAAGGGAGAAGGTGCTTGACGCTCTCCCTTGAAAAAAGGTGTAGCTTTTACGCTAAAAAGGTGGTGTATGGTTAGACTGGCATCTGTGTCAGATGCACGCAAAATACCCCATTTTATCATCAGTGAAATAAGCATTCCTGTGGCCCTTGGCAGGAGGAGAGGGCCCAGCTATGGTCACCGACCTTCCTTCTTTCTCTCAATACTCCTGCTTCCTCACGTTAAAAAAGTGAGAGGAGGCAAACTGAAGGGTACAGTCCCTGTTTCCCGGCCCCCTGGGCCAGGATGCCGCTGATGGCTGCTGGAGCCCTTTACATCCTCCATCCGGGTGGGTGTCTGTGTGGGAGGTTCTGCCCGAAGGGACAGTCTTGAAATTCTCCTGGACTTCTTCACTCACTCACTCACTCATCAGAGGTTTCCCATGTCTCCCTCCACACATCAGGGGTTCTGGATTCAGGCTCACAGTGAGTCCCATCCCTGACTCCTGTGTCTCCGGCCAGCCCTGGTCAGGCAGGGAGGGACCCGCAGAGCTCTTGGTCTAAAAGCCGTTCTGTGTCATGACTTCTGGCCTCACTGCCCACTGCCACTCAGGGCACTGCCCTCTCTCGTCCGGAATGTGGCCCAAGCCCCGTGGTGTCCAGCTTCCCCACCGGTGGGCACACAAAAGCCAGAACCATCTTCTTACTTAGTAAATTGGATCTTGCCACTTTGCCGTTTAAATCCTGTCATTCTAAATGCTTCCCTTTGTACTTAGGGGAAAACCCACCTGCTTATGGGGGCTCGAAGGTCACCTCTGCTTTCCTCTCTGACCTGGTGTCATGGCACTTGCTGTCTGCTGCTCATCAGACCTCAGTCATTCTGGGGGCCCAGATGCTCACCCTGCCCTCTGCCTGCAGCACTCTAACCCCGGACCTTAGTATTCAGGACACATGTCCTGTCCTCAGAGAGCCCTGCTTACTGGTCAGTCCAGCCTGGGCACGCCCAGCCGCTCCCTGTCACATGGCCCTCGTTTTGTTTTCTTGAAAAGACTTACTGTTTTTTTGCGTAGGTGTTTCTTCCTCGCCCACCACTAGGATGCCAGCTGGATCCCTGGAACAGATCGTCTGTGTCTCAGGCCCTCGAGCACTGTTGGATGAAGGAGTGAGTGGTGGAGAGCGCGGGGGAGAGAGGAGGAGTGAAAATGCAGGTTTGGGGACTCGAGGCGGCTCTGATGTCAGACCTGAAGCTCCGACTTTCTCTGTGTGTGTCAGTCGCTCAGTCGTGTCTGACTCTTTGCAACCCCATGGATCATAGTCCCTCACCAGGCTCCTCTGTCCATGGGATTTCCCAGGCAAGAATACTGAAGTGGGCTGCCGTTCCCTTCTCCAGGGGACCTTCTTGACCCAGGGATCAAACCCGCGTCTCCTGCACTGAAGGCAGTTCTTTACTGTCAGAGCCGCCAATCCTTTGGCACCTCTGAGCCTGTTTTCTTGTCTGTAAATGGAGAACAACCCTCTCTGGCTGGACTATTTGGGGATCAAATCAGACAACCCCGACTCAGTGGCAGACCATCTGACCCACAGTGAAAATTCTTGAGTTTGCTTTCTTCTCTTCTCCTCTCCGGATCAAAGGGAAGGCCTCAGTTCTCACTTTAATCTGTTTCTCCTCTGCCTTTGGGAACAGATGCCTCCTTTCCCAGGGACTGGCCTCAAACTCTGCCTGATGTTCGTAGGTTAATGCGCTTGAGGCTTCCTTTGATCTCCTGGAGGAACCTATGCCCGTACCCACCTGCCTGGGGAGAGACCTGCGTGCCCTGCCCATCGGGAGGCAGCCCGGACCGCGGGCAGGCTGAGGGTGAGGCAAGCAGGGCGCCAGGGCATGGAGTGAGAAGGGCTTCACTTTACTCCGCAGGGCTGTTGCAAGCTCAGGGTCATACATGAGAGCAAGGGACAAGTTGAATTCTGTACTCTTCACCCCTCATGTCTTCAGCCATTGTTTGGGAGGGGCCCGAGAAGGACCTCCTAGCCATCCCTGCCAAAGGCACGCGGAGCCTTCAGCTCCACAGATGGTTGACTCCTCTGTGATTTTCTCCTGTCTTCTCTGAACTGGGTGGTATGGACTGAGTGCTGTGTCCTCCCAAGAGTCGTGTCGAAGCCTTAACTCCTAAGGTGACAGTCTCCGCATTTGAGAGGTAAACTAGACTTAAGTGAGGCCGTGAGGGTGTAGCCTCTGTGATGGGCTTGTGCCCCTATCAAAAGAGGAGGAGGAGAAGACTTCCCTGGTGGTCTAGTGGTTAAGACTTCACCTTCCAGTGCAGGGGCTGTGGGTTCAATCCCTGGTGGGGGAGCTAACATCCCACATGCATTGAGGCCAAAAAACCAAAACATAAAACATGAAGCAATGTGGTAACAAATGCAGTAAAGACTTTTAAAAATGGTTCACTTTAAAAAGAAAAAAATCTTAAAAAAAGAAGAGGAGGCCAGAGCTCTGTTTTGAGCTCTGAACTCGTATGAGGACACAGTGAGAAGGTCGCCATCTGCAAGCCAGGAGGGGAGTCCTCACCAAGACCTGGGACTGCTGGCACCTTGATCTGGGCATTCCCCGCCTCTAGAACTGTGAGAAGTGGTGTCTGTCTGCTATTTGAGTCCCACACCCGCCCTCTTATTTGGTTAGAGCAGTCCCAGCTGATGGAGATATTGGGCCAAACCGGTATCCCCATAGTGTCAAACCATTGGTCCCGACCGCCCAGCCTCCGAGGCCACGGGGAACTGGTGGCAGCAGAGAGGGACCCAGTTCCTCTGTCATTTCTGCAGTCACCACGCCAAGCTCACTGCAAAGCAGGAGGAGCAGAGGAGGAGAGGAGGAGAGGCACCTGAGGAACCCTCCGGCTGTCTTAGAGGGCTCATCCCTGCGTGAGCCTATATGCAGGAGCCACGGAGCCAGCAGGGGCCCAGGGTGACTGGGAGAGGTGGTCAGGACTCAGGGCATCAGCACCCCCAATTCTGTCTGCAGGAGCCCTGGAGAGGGCTGTCCTCCAGCCTCCAGGGAGGTCAGGCCCCCTGCTCAGGCTTAGTGTTTTCCTGTAGAAGCGTAGACCTGACTTTTGCCCGGGAGGAGTTACCCGCTTCACACAGCAGTCCTGCTCCCAGGCCTGGCTGCTGACCGCAGACCCGGATGCCCCCCGGGACAGTCCTCCGTCCTGATGCCTCCCCCGTCCCCTCTCTGGAGGCTCTCAGGCTCTGTCACTTTCTCCACTGAGCTCCTCCCTCCTGGTGGGATAGAGGAGCGGTGAGTCAGCCTGTTCAAAGATGGGAAATTACAGCTGAAATGGCACCGCCTCTGTTAGCCAGCGACCAACCTGCTTCTCCATCTGGAAATGGGAGAATGGGGGGGGTGGCCCCAACCCTTTCCACCCCCACTTCTGTGACTCCCACCCTGGCAGCAACAGGCACACGCCGTCCCAGGTGACAGATGCCTCCGAAACCGCCCATCTCGCCAGTGGGTGTTCAGCTCTGAGGATGACCCCCGCCTAGAGTAACTTTCCGTGGGCCCTTCTGGGAGAATGGCGTCACCCACCAGGCAGCTCATTGTCACTTTTGATTTAACCACATGGAGCACAGTGAAAACCGAGGTGAATGTCCTAATCACATAATTACATTAGTGCCGGCTCCAAAGAGTCAGCAGGCTCCCTGAGTCCCGGGGTTCGGGCCTGTCTCCCACGCTCCTCACAGATGGCACAGAGAGAACATTCCTTTTCCAGATGACTTGTCTTGGTTATCATCCAGGCCGAGAACCGAACTTCGTGGAGGGCTTGCAGAGTCCATTTGGAGACTATTTTGAGATTGAGGGATTAGATAAGCAGGGCTAAGAGCCATTTGGATCATCTAGCCTGATGCGCTTGAGGGAAACTGAGGCCCAGAAAGGGCCAGGGACTTACCCAAGGTCACCCCAAGGTCACCCCTTACTCAAGCACATCCCTGGACCAACAGACTTTACAAATCGCCATGGTTTCTCCTGTTTGTTTTGGTCCAGTGCATTTGGAAATGTCCATGTTTAATTACAAATCTAACTGTAATAGCTTTTCTTAACAGTTAAAAAATCAGCTTAAAAAAGGATGATAATATTAGGGGGTCATTCTGAGATTAGGTATACGAGGTGATACTAGTGGTCAAGAATCCCCCTGCCAAGGCAGGAGACACTGGTTTCATCCCTGAGTCGGGAAGATCCCTTGGAGAAGGGCACAGCGACCCACTCCAGTATTCTTGCCTGGAGAATCCCATGGACAGAGGAGCCTGGCAGGCTACAGTTCATAGGGTCGCAAAGAGTCGGACATGACTGAAGTGACTTAGCACGCATGTCAGCTCTTAATTCGGTTTAGTTCAAGTTCCTGGACCAAACACAACCAACTCAGATCTGAACAGATGCCCTCTGTCCCCAGTTTGGCTGGTTCGGAGGAGGGAAGGAGAGGCATTCCCTGGGTTGGGGTGAAGGTCCCTGGCTGATGAGCTCCGTCCGCCCCCGGTGGAGGGACTGGACCTCGGGTGGGGGGTGAGAACACGCCGCACAGAGGGAGAGGGGCCTCGGAGCGGGAGCCCGTGGCTCCTGGCGGGCAGCTGGAGCCTCCATCTGTCCCACAGCCCTTTCATCCCTTCTTCCTGTCGGTGACTGACTGCGGCATCGCTACCTCAGGGCCTGCCTGTCTGTCTCCTGGGAGCCCGCCAGACGTTAACACTTCATCCCCCAGTCCCGGGGAGCCTGTCACTGCCAGGGGGAGGGAGTGGGCTGGGGGACACTCGGGGGACCGCAAGTCTGCTGCTGGAAGCTTGTTCCAGGCGTACGATGCCCCGCTGAATGGAAGGGCCCATCTGGAGGGAATGGGCTCTCCCTTCTGATGGGAATGGATAAGAGAGGCCTCACCTGTCCCCAAGAAGCTGAAGGCAGTTTAATTCCAAATTCTAGTCCAATTCCTCAGCCCACTGGGGTGGAGGTTGGCGTGGGAGGAGCAGAGGGGCAGCCGGCCACTTTGCTGTGAGTGTTGGCCATGGCCCCTGTGAAGTCACTGGCTCCGCCACCCCATCCTTTGATGCCCGCTGCTTTCTCTGGGATGCCCCCTGCGTGGCTGCAGACCCTTCACGCCCTGGGGCTCGCCTGGCTCTGCACCTCCAAGTGTTCTTCCAGTGGGGTCCGAGCATCGCTGTGCCCGAGTGTCCCTCCCACCTTCAGGCGAGCTCGCTGCCTTCTTGGGGAGCGTCTCTGAGTAGGGTCAGGCGCTACCTTGCAGGAAGGGTGGAACTGGCCCCCCAGGGCTAAGAAGACAGACCAAGGCAGGGCTAGAAGCGTGACAAGCTGCCAGCGTCCATCCCTGCCATCCACCAGGGCAGGCGGTGCAGAAAGTCTTGGGGAATGGAGCCAGGTAAAGGACCACCTCTGGGGGGCTGTGGGATGGTGAATGGGGGAGTCTGTGTCTCAGGCTACCGAGGAGGGTAAGGCTGATCTCCTTTCCAGCTCGAGGCAAACTGTGAGAATCATGCTGTGCCAGCTCCCTTGTCTGCCCTTCCCCTCACCCTGCCCCCTCAGTTCCCCAGAAGAGACCCCGTGAGCAAAGGCAGCAGTCAGGGCCGAACCACAGGCTGGGAGTCAGGAGACCGGGGCAGGGGGGATCGTCACAGCCAGGCTCCTCTCTGGAGCCTCCGTTTTCTTCATCTGTAAAGGAACTGGTTGGATTCCTGCCCATTCCACTTCTAACTTTCTGTTATTCTTGCAAAATGAGATGGAATGTGTTACCTCCTTTGGCTGAAGTCAAAGGGATGACTGTGTAACACCGGGAGAGGAAGCAGAATTTGAACCTCCAGGTTCAGAGCCCTTTGACCCACACCCTGCCCCCAGACTGGCCTCTCTGGTGGCTCAGACGGTAAAGAATTGGCCTGCGATGCAGGAGACCCGGGTTCGATCCCTGGGTCAGGAAGATCCCCTGGAGAAGGGAATGGCTACCCACTCCAGCATTCTTGCCTGGAGAATCCCATGGACAGAGGAGCCCGGCAGGCTACAGTCCACAGGGTCACAAAGAGTCGGACACGACTGAACGACTTTCACTACACCTACCCACCTGCTTCCTGACCTGATGACCATGAGGCCTGGCACGGGCAGCAGGCAGCAGCTGTCAGCTGAAAGGACAGACAGAGACGCCTTTTCCCCAAGGACAGGCCCAGGACTCCGCTGGTTTGCCAAGACTTCTTAACATAGTGCCGCCGACCGGCGGCTTAAACAACAAAAACTTACCTTCTCACAGTTCTAGAGGCTGGGAGTCTGAGAGCGGGTGCAGGCGGGGTTACTTTCTGCCAAAGCCTCTCTTCCTGGCTTGTAAGTGGCCGCCTTGTCCCCGTGTCCTCACATGGCCCTCTGTCTGGTCTGTGTGTGCACAGAGGGAGACGTCTCTGGTGCCTCCTCCTTTTCTTGTAAGGACTCCAGGCCCATCAGGTTGGAGACCTCATTTAACCTCAGCCACCTCCTTGACTGTCCCACTTCCAGATGCTGTCACTGTAGGGGTGGGGGCCTCAATACAGGAATTAGGGACGGGGTGGGGGACACAGTTCAGTCCATGGTAGCCGCCTCCTGCTGTGTCCTCGCGTGGTACCCCCCCCAAGTCTGTGTGTTACCTGTGTCCTCACCCCTCTTCTTAAAAGGATACCTGTTGGCTCAGGGCCCATGATTATAGCCTCATTTTACCTTGATTACCCCTTTAAAGATCCCGTCTGCAAGGATACTCAGTCTGAGGGCTTAGGCCCTCACCATACAGGTTTTGGGGGAACACAGTGTAGCCCCTAACAGAGTCCTAAGCAGACATTCCTGGGAGTGACTTCCCTGTGAACAGGCTGACAGTATCCCAGGGTGATTATGAGGAACACGGCTGCAGGGGCTAAGAGGGGCTGGGAACCAAGTCGCCTGATCTCGGAGGGTGGTCTTGGAGACCACCTGTGTGGTCTTGGAAACCCCCAAGAGACCAGCCTCCGCTGCTGTGTAGGAGTTTAGTGGGTAAAAGTCAGCTTCTGCCCCAGTTTCTCCATCTGTAAAATGGGACTATGGTAGTACCTACCTCACAGGTCACATTAAGCAAGTTAATACACAGTGCACTTAGCCCTGCATCTGACATAGATCTCCACTCAATAAATGTTAGAAAGCAGAGAGAGAAAGTCAATCATGAAAAAGAATAACAGAACTGGAGTAATTATACTTCCTGTTTTCCAGCCTTTTCTACAAAGCTATGGCAATCAAGACAGTGGTGCTGTCATAGAGATAGACAGGTAGGTTGCTGGAACAGAGCTGTCCGGAAACATATCTTGTGTGAAGACAGTTAAATGGGGAAAGAATAATCTTTACTGCAAGTGGTGCTGGGACAGCTGGTCTCCACAAGCAAAGGAATAAACTTGGGCCTCACTTTACATCTTACCTAAAGATCAACTTCAAAGATGATATACAAATGGCCAGTAAGCAAGCACATGAAAAGGTACTCAACAACATTAGTCATTAGGGAAATGCAAATGAGAATCACAAGATACCACTGCAAACCCATGAGGATGACTAAAATTAAAGACAGATAATAACAAATGTTGACAAGGATGTGGAGAAATTAGAGCAGTCCTGAAAATGGTGCAGCCACTCTAGAAAATAGTCTGGCAGTTCTGCAGAAAGTTAAACCTAGAGTTACTATATGATCCAGCAGTTCTACTCCTAGCTCTGTACCCAACAGAACTGAAAACACAAGTCCACACAAAAATTGGTACACCAATGTTACAGTAGCATAATTCAAAATAACCAAAAAAGTGAAAACAACCCAAACATGTTCATCAATGAATAAATGAATAAACAAAAGGTAGTGTATCTATGGGGCTTCACTGGTGGCTCAGATGTAAAGAATTCACCTGCAATGTAGGATACCCAGGTTCAATTCCTGGGTCAGGAAGATCCCCTGGAGAAGAGAATGGCCACCCACTCCAGTATTCTTTTTTTTTTTTTTAATTTTAATTGAAGACTAATTACTTTATTATGGTGGTTTTTGCCATACACTGACATGAATCAGCCACAGGTGTACATGTGTCCCCATCCCAAACCCCCCTCCCACCACCCCATCCCTCTGGGTTGTCCCAGTGCACCAGCTTTGAGTGCCTGTTTCATGCATCAAAGTTGGACAGGTCATCTATTTCACATATGGCAATACACAGGTCTCAGTGCTATTCTCTCAAATCATCCCACCCTCACCTCTCACAGAGTCCAAAAGTCTGTTCTTTATATCTGTGTCTCTTCTGTTGTCTTGTGTATAGGGTCATTGTTACCATCTTTCTAAATTCCATATATATGCATTAATAGACTGTATTGGTGTTTTTCTTTCTAACTTACTTCACTCTGTATAATAGGTTCCAGTTTCATCCACTTCATTAGAGCTGATTCAAATGTGTTCTTTTTAATAGCTGAATAATATTCCATTGTGTATATTACCACAACTTCCTTAACCATTCATCTGCCAATGGGCATCTAGGTTGCTTCCATGTCCTGGCTGTTATAAACAGTGCTGCAATGAACATGGGGGTATACATGTCTCTTTGAATTCTGGTTTCCTCAGTGTGTGTGTCCAGGAGTGGGATTGCTGGGTCGTATGGCAGTTCTAGTTCCAGATTTTTAAGGAATCTCCACATTGTTCTCCATAGTGGCTGTACTAGTTTGTATTCCCACCAACAGTGTAAGAGGGTTCCCTTTTCTCTACAACCTCTCAAGCATTTATTGTTTGTAGACTTTTTGATAGCAGCCATTCTGACTGGCATGAGATGGTACCTCATTGTGGTTTTGATTTGCATTTCTCTGATAATGAGTGATGTTAAGCACTCCAGTATTCTTGCCTGGAGAATTCTATGGACTGAGGAGCCTGGCAAACTATAGACCATAGGGTCACAAAGAGCCGCACCCGACTGAGTGACTAAGACTGACTTACTTAGTGGGTCTAGGCAATGGGGTATTCAGTAATAGGAAGGACTAGAGTACCCCAATGGAGAAGGCAATGGCACCCCACTCCAGTACTCTTGCCTGGAAAATCCCATGGACAGAGGAGCCTGGTAGGCTGCAGTCCATGGGGTCTCGAAGAGTTGGACACGACTGAGCGACTTCACTTTCACTTTTCACTTTTCATGCATTGGAGAAGGAAATGGCAACCCACTCCAGTATTCTTGCCTGGAGAATCCCAGGGACGGGGGAGCCTGGTGGGCTGCCGTCTGTGGGGTCACACAGAGTCGGACATGACTGAAGTGACTTAGCAGCAGCAGCAGCAGAGTACTCCAAACCCATTGGCAGTCACTTGCCACCCCTCACACGACAGCCCCATGTAAGGAAGCGGAGAGACCAAGGCACAAAGATCAGAAAGAAACAACGTGATGTGCAATGTACAAGACGCTCCTCCTGTTATTTGGCACTAAAACCAAGTTCCACTGTGATGAGCCCCAGGTCGCCCTGTCCCCACATGCCTGCCCAGCCTGCAGGTCCCCGGCATTCCCACAACCTCTGCTCAGGTCCGTTTCTGTCACTGAGCTGGGGACTGTCTGTTCCTTCCGCATGGCCCAGCCCCTAGCTGCATGCCGGCCTGTGCGCCCCCTGTACACACACGCGTCCATGCACGCTCCTCCGTCTCTACCCTTCTGCTTTGTTCACACCGGGCACACATCACCCTGGGCATAATGCTGCATAATTATCTGCTCCTGTGTTTATTCTCTACCTCAATCTGGAACGTGAGTTCTAAGGGTGTGGGCTTAAGATGCTGTGTTCTGCTGACTTCCAGAGCAGCTGTACAAGGAGCTGCCTGGCATAGCTGTTCCTGGGGATGTTGGTGGGCTCCGATTGGGTAGCTCTTTGTGATTTTGAAGGCATCTTCACAGGGAGACATGTTGCTGAGATTCTGGGGCTCAGCCAGCCCCAGGTGTGAATCCCAGCCCCTCCACCCTTGCTGTGTGACCTTGGGCACATAGCATGCCCTCTCTGGGCCAGCCTCAGATTGCTTGTGTAGAGAATAGCCCAGCAGTAGTGCTTGCTTGATGGGGCAGCCATGATAGCTACTTAAGATGGCCCATGAGAAGCTTCCAGCAAACTGCCTGCCTTACAGAAAATGATCAGCAATGACTCATGGACGGCCTTGGGAGGGGGACGGTTTAGTCAGTGAACGAGGGGTCTGCAGTGCCGGCCAGCTGTGTCATCTGCTCTTGTAGCTCAGACTCTGTTCCGAATGTGCTGAGGTGTGAATTGATAGTTAAGCCTCCTGTGTCGGAGGGGAAGGCTGGGCTCTCTATTCTTTTTTTACTTTTGGCTGTGATGCACCTCCATTGCTGTGCAGGTTTTTTCTGTAGTTGTGGCGAGCGAGGGCTACTCTCTTTTTGCAGAGCATGGGCTTCTCATTGCAGTGGCTTCCCTAGTTGCAGAGCACAGACTCTAGGTCACACGGGCTTCAGCAGTTGCGGCTCCCGGGCTCTAGAGGACGGGCTCTACTGGAGGTGCACAGACTTCGTTGCTCCGAGGCATGTGGGGACTTCCCAGACCAGGGATCAAACCTGTGTCTCCTGCATTGCCAGGCAGATTCTTTACCACTGCGCCACCAGGGAAGCTCCTAGGCTTTTTACTCTTGTCATGCGTTCTTAGACCAGAGACTGTTGTGTGGATGTGTCCCTTTCTTCGCTTGCATGTGCAGGAACCCAAAAGAGATTCCACAGGGATCCTCATTCCCATTGTATGGATGATGCAGGAGAGGCTCCAGGTGTTGATGTGATTCTGGCCATCTCGGGCCTGGCCAGTGGGGAGGACAGGAGAGGCCTGGGGTCCTGGGCCCTGCTGCAGCCACCCTCTGCCCTGTCCAGGGCTGCTGGCCCAGGATAGGTGCTCTCTGCTCTGACTGGCTCCTCGGAGGAGTGCTTGCTGCCTCTGGGCCTCGGGAGCCCATGGGGGATGGGGCATCTGAGGCCTGGCTGGGAGGGTGCCCTGGGCCACACTGGCTTCAGGGGGCATCCTCTTGGCAGGCCTCAGAGGGGTGGTGTGGTTGCTCAGTCAGGGCCAACTGTTTGTGACCCTGTGGGCTGTAGCCTGCCAGGCTCTTCTGTCCATGGCATTCTCCCAGCAAAAATACTGGAGTGGGTTGTCATTCCCTTCTCCAGGGGATCTTCCCGACCCAGCGATCCGACCCAGGGATCCAACCCAGGTCTCCTGCATCGTAGGCAGATGCTTTACCATCTGAGCCACCAGGAGGCAGAAGGAATAGTGACTGAGAGTAAAGCGGAACCCCCACACTAGCTACCAGCCAGGCTTAGCCCACCTGCTGGAGGAGGCAGAACGCCACCCTCCCCTGCTCAAAAGCTGTCCCTCCCTCTTGATGTGGACCTTCTCTGGTCCCAGCCACTCCCTCTTCATCCGTCCGACTGTCACTCCACCCATCCATCTATCCATTCTTTCCTGGGCTAGGGAGGATGGGAAGCTGAGGATGGCCCAGCTCCTGACCTCAGAAAGCTCCCAGTTTCAGCCCCATGGGTTATCTCTCACCAGAAAGATTCAGGTCATGATGCAGAAGCCGTATGCTTGGCCCCATGCCCACTGGGTCAAGGCAGACGGGACTGGGAAAGGGACTTATGGCCTGTAGAATGGGTCTCTTGAGTATCTGAGATTTTGCCCAGACTTCACCTCCTCCTGGAACCCTCCTCATTGCCTCCATTGTGTTGGGAACTTCCTCTTCTTTACCCAGAGCCCCTCCTGCTTTTGGGAACTGTGCAGTCCATAGCTTTGGCCCTTGACTAAGTGCCCTCACCTCTCCCCACTGAACAGGAGCGCCTTCGGGCCTGGACCGTGCCTGGCTCTGTGTCCGGCACGTGGGAGGCCTCCGGCACCCCTCTCAGGTAACCGTTCCATGAATGAGGTAACTTCCCAGCCACGAGAGGAAGAGGTCAGAGCTGCGGGGAAGAGACAGGGCCCGGGGGTGTCTCCTGCTCATACAGCCTGTGCCCTGTGCTGCTGGGGGAGCCCCTGCTTTCCGCCTTGACTTCAGGGGAGATTCGTTGCCCTGGCAGGTGATCTGAGCTCACGGTCAGATGCTGTTGCTCACCCCACCCCTCCTCCAGCTCCCCCCACCCACACACCTGAGGGGTTGCCCCGGCTCCGTGGCTTCGTCCAAGTCACTGCTGCCATCACCACGATCATCACCCTGCAGGCCACAGGGTAGATTCTGCTCGGTTGTCCGCTCAGATGTGGAGATTTGGAAAGAAGTCATATGATCAGAGCTATGGTTTTTCCAGTAGTCATGTATGGATCAGAGTTGGACCATAAAGAAGGCTGAGCATTAAAGAACTGATGCTTTCAAACTGTGGTGTTGGAGAAGACTCAAGAGTCCCTTGGACTGCAAGGAAATCAAACCAGTAAATCCTAAAGGAAATTAACCCTGAATATTCATTGGAAGGACTGATGCTGAAGCTCCAATACTTTGGCCACCTGATGCGAAGAGCTGACTCATTGGAAAAGACCTTGATGCTGGGAAAGATGGAGGCCAGGAGGAGAAGGGGACGACAGAGGATGAGATAGTTGGATAGCATCATAGACTCAATGGACCTGAGTTTGAGTAAACTCTGGGAAACGGTGAAGGACAGAGAAGCCTGGCATGCTGCAGTCCATGAGGTCACAAAGTCGGACACAACTGAGCGACTGAACAATACCACCACCACTGTGGGATAGAATAGGGACACTGGGATGTGCTGGCCACACCCTGCACCAGAGGCTTACGGCAAAGGCACAGGCGTGTCCTCCTACCCGGGCCCAGGGATCCTCAGGGCCGTTGCCCGGGCAGGCTCATGCTTATATGTTGGTCACATGATTCAGAGCTCATGCCAGAGTGCACGTGACTTTACTTGGGGCCAGTGGATTCCTGCTGAGGTGGTGAGGCACTCTGAACGTGTACTTCACTGGGCAGGGCCAACCTCCTCCCATAGTGCTCGGTGCAGACCGGTAAATCCGTTCCAGCAAGAAGCAGGCAAAGCCAGCGCTGGAGGGCCATCGTCAGAGTCTTCAATTCTCATCCAGATGAAGGCGAAGCGGCCTCTCCGCGGTGGGCACAGCGGTTCCAGCTCCCAGCAGAGTCTCACAAGGCTGGGTGGGGCTGGTGATGGGCTTGCAAACTTGGTTAAGACGAGCTGTTGGCTGGAGAGAGGAAGGCAGTCCCTCGTTCCTTCAGGACTGGGGGCCCAGCAGGCCAGAGAGTGAGGCTTGAGGACGAGTTGGGGGCGGATGGGGAGGCCGGAGAAGAGCAGGGAAGAGGGCTCCAGCTTCTGCCCTGGGCTCTAGCTCCCAGACGCCCACTGTGGACACTCCGAGCTGACACAGAGCTTGGAGAAGACAGGGGTTTTCCTTATACCCGACCAGGGAGGTTGCACTCTAAACGTCCCAGGGCTCCAGGGTTTGACTCACAGGCTGACCAGTTGGTTCATTCATTCATGAGACAAACTGGGAATGTCCACCAGGTGTGCGGCAGTGTGCTGAGCACCAGCTGTGCAGAGAGAAACCCACACCTCAAAGCTCGGCTCTCTGTCCTCCTGGGAGCTGATGAGAAACAGAGAGCGTGCCTCCAACATGTACGTTTGCAAAGGCGTTTTGATTGTTTAAACCAGGTGTCTTGCAGAGTCTCAGAGAAGATACAATCGCTTGGGCCCCCCTGTGCCAGTGGGGAATTGAGGCGGGTGGGGCGCTTCACACCCACGCTCGGAGGGATGCTGAGGCCACCTTGCCACCAGGACCTGACAGCCACCTCCCTTCCCTGAAGCATTGGGGCGCTTCCCCGTCATCTCCCTGGGCCCCAGCTAAGACATGCTCTTTCAGAGGTGTGCCCCAAGCTGGCCACCACTGCTCAGCTGATGTTAGACGCTGGAGAGAAGGGCTAAAAATAGCTCTGATTTGATGCACTGCTCTCCGGGGCTGAGCCGGCAGCTGGCCCCTCCACCCCTCCTGCGAACTGAAGACGTCTCAGCCGGAGTGGGGGGAGGGGAGGAGTGGGGGGCTTCCAGGCCAGCCAGGCGGTGGAAGGTTCCACTCAGGGCCCAGAGCCCTCAGCCGGGGCTGTGTTGGTAGTCGTGCCAGTGTGCCGGCTTAGGGGCCCCGTGAGCCACCCACGTCGGCATTGGACAGTGTGAGGGGGCCCTCGGCCAGGACCACTGGGTGGACGCACACGTGTGTGTGCCCAGGCGGGCAGTGGGCGCACCGCGCCGTGCCTTTGATGCACTGGAAGGACAGTTCCAGCCGCTCTGCTCTGAGCTGTGGGCCACTGACCCCTCACAGCCCCGGAGCTTCACTTCTCTCCGAACCTGTCCAGAGAGGGCAGAAAACCTGCCGCGTCGTGGTGGGGTCCTGCCAGGCTGGCTGGCATTCTCTCTTGGGTCCAACCCGGGTCATTCCTGCTTTAATCATGCTCCTCACACCCGCTCTGGCCACCTGCCTCGGGGACCATGTATTTTATGTATTTGAAGGTGGTGTTGCAGGCATCTCTTGGTCAAACGAGACTGTCAGAGCAGGGGATAAATGCACCTTAGCACCTCTGCGTGGATGCTCACCATGGTGGGGTAGGGGCAGCGGCGGTACAGCACATAAGCCGGGGGTTAAGATACAGCTGGAGAGGCCTCTCTGTCTGACTCCAGTGTGGATGGGCTGTGAGCAGGGAGGGACCGCTTGGGTGGAAACCAGGCGTGTGGCGCCGCTAATCAAATCAAGGCTGAAATCTGACTTTCCAACCTGGGGTGCTCTGTAACCCCTCTGAGCCTCAGTTTTCTGATTCTATAAAACGGGGCTAATAGATGACGTAATTGAAAGTGAAGTGGGAAGGAGAGAAGGGGGAAATGATAAGGAATAGAAGAATGCAGCGTTTCTGGGTTAGAAGCACCGCCTCTGGAGTCCAGCGCGTGGCATGAGGCTGGCAGCCGCATCCTGGGACTTCCTCTCACTTGGGTTTCTTCATCTGTTGATGATCGTGACATTCTCAGGTTAAATGACATAACATACGTAGAAGGTTCTCACTGTGCCTATTATGTAGGGAGAACCCCACAAATAGGAGCTATTACTATACTGAGGACCCAGCATAACAGAAGTGGGGAAGGGAAATGCTGTGACCTGGGCATGGAGTGAGGCACGTGGGGAGAACTGGGTCCTTCGGGGATGATGGGGACAGCAGAAGCCAAGACACTGAGATGAGCAATGCCAGGAAGGCCTGGGACTGGAGGGCCAGCGTGTGTGGCCAGGGGCGGGGAGCACGTGTGTGGGGGGTGGGGCAGAGGCAGGAGGTTGGGTACCTCACTGCACAGCCACTGGGGAGCCCCCTGGGTTACTGGATCCAGGTTAGCCTCGATTTTCCTCATCTGTAAAAATGGGAGTATCAGTGCCTGGCAGAGGTTAGGCAGGCAGGCTGAACCCCGATCCTGTCTGCCACAGCTTGGGTGCCCCCAAGATCTGTGATGGCCTAGAAGAGCTTGAAGGACTTTTCGCTGTCCTGACCTGGGGCCCCAGGGAAGACTCTCAGGGGTTCCTACTTGGGCATGGAGTCAGTATCCTACAGGTGGGAGCACCCCCTTTTTGATACCACAGCCCTGGAGCCCCCGTTAATGCCTGGGGACCCAGGTCAGCTTCCATCCTCAGCAGGTGACAGACCCCAGACCAGCAAGGTTCCTGCACAAGCGCCACGCAGCCCAGAACCCTGAAACCGCCCCACCTTGCTATGGGGCCACTTCCCAGCCACCTGGCCCTGGGCCCCTGGGATGCAGTCAGCGATGCAGAGGACATGCGGGAAGGAGCCCCTCCACCTAGAAGGCCGGACCAGACGAGAGTGCAGATCAGGCATCATGGTGACAGCTCTCAACGCCTTCACCGCGACCACAAGCCAGGCTTCCCCGATCTGCCAGGCTCAGGTGGAGATGAAGCAGGACAGGTGTGGCAGGGCCGGGGCTGACAAGTTCAGATGGCAGTGAGCTCGGGGGGGTGTGGAGGTAGCAGCTGGCCCAGCTCTGTCCTTGATGTCAGGGGGCAGGATTCCTCCCACGATGAGAGCCCTGCATGCCCTCTCTCCTTGCCCAGTAGCTGCAGCGCCCTCTCTCTGGCGATTCCCGGCTACCAGTGGGGGAAGTGGGAGATCCCCACGCCTACCCAGAAGTGATGTGCTTTGGGCTTGCCCTCTGCGTCCGTCCTCTGAGTCAGCTGTGACGCCAGGGGCAGGCAGGGACCCACCCCTCAGGGGTCCCCGGTTGGGGCCTGTTGACACCAGGATATGATCATGGGCTACGGGGTTCTATACAAGCGAGGGCCTGGACTTGGGCCGTGTGTTCGGGTGCGTGGCAGTGTGTGCGTGTGTGTCTGCATTGGACACAGTTTGTGGCCGTGAGGGTGCGTGAACTTCACGTGTGGTTAGCATGTACACATGTAGCAGTGTGTCCACATTGTGAGTGCAGTGTGCATGAGTGTGTTGTGTTTGTGTGGGGCGTTCTTGGTGGTGGTGTGTGTGTGCCTGTGAGAGAGTGCTCCACGCCCACCCAGGACGAGGGTCAACATGCCCCTGGAGGCACGGGCTGCTTGTGTTTAAATACTGCAAAAACATAAAAGCTTTTCTAAATTGACGGATAAGTCACTTACAGTATTATACTGGTTTCAGGGGTGCAGCAGAGCGATTCGATATCTTTATAGATTATACTCTGAACAAAGTTCCTGGGACGTCCTGACAGCATTTCCTGTGCTGTGCGTTCGTCCCTGTGACTTATTTATTTTTAATGCCTCATGGTTTGTCCCTCTTAATCCCCTTGCCTGTCTGCCTTTCCCTAAGGGAACCTGTTTAAGTGGTACCTTTTTTTTTTTTTTAATTTCAATTTCCCATTGTTCACTAGTAGTCTAAAGAATTACATTCAGTTTTCACACGATGACCTTGTATCATGTTGTTGCTGGTGTTCAGTGGCTAAGTCGGGTCAGACTCTGCAAACCCATGGACTGCAGAGCATCAGGCTCCTTCCTCTGTCTTCCTTGTATCATGAGACTTTGCTAAACTTGCTAATTATTTCTGTGAACTTTTTTTTATATTTCTGGGGATTTTATCCAGATAATCATATCATTTACAAATAGGGACAATTTTACTTCTTTCCTTGCAATTAAAAAATTTTTTAATTGATTGATTATTTTTGGCTGCATCAGGTCATAGTTGTGGCTTGGGGGCTTAATTGCCTCCTGGCAGGAGGAATCTTAGTTACCTGGCCAGGGATAGAACCTGTGTCCCCTGCATTGGAAGGCAGATTCTCAACTGCCAGACCAGCAGGGAAGTCCCTTTCCTTGCAGTTTGTATAAACTTATTTCTTTCCCCTGACTTATTGTACTGACCAGGACTTCTAGTATGATGTTAAATAGGAATGGTGAGTGTAGACATTACTGCCTTGTTCCTGATCTTAAGTTTTTCAGTCTTTATATCATTAAGTGTGATATTAACTATTAATTTTTATAGATGTCCTTCATCTATGTCAGGTTAAGAAAGCTCTTTTCTATTTCTAGTTTGCTGAGAGTTTTTTTTTTTAAATCATCAGTGGATGTTGAATTCTGTCAAATGCTTTTCTCTGCATCAGTTAATATAGTGTGTGGTTTTACCTCTTAATATCATTAATTACATTAATGATTTCTGAGTATAGAATCAGCTTTACATTCCCCAGATATACTCCAGTTGGCTATCAAATACTATTTTTTCCCTATATCACTGAATTTGATTTGCTAGTATTTTGTTAAAGGTATTTGCATCTGTGTTTATAAGGGATGGGGCTTCCCTGATGGCTCAGACAGTAAAGAATCTGCCTGCAATGCACAAGACCCAGGTTCTATCCCTGGGTAGGGAAGATCCCCTGGAGAAGGGCTGGACACGACTGAGTGACTAACACTTTACTTTTTTAAGAGATATTGTCTGTAGTTTTATTTTCTTGTGTGGTACATGTCTGACTTTGATAGAGTAATGCTGACCTCAGTGAACACAGAAGTGTTCTCTCCTCTTTTATTTTTCTGGGAAAAGAGTGTGTAGAATTGATGCTATCAATATTTCTACTTCCAGTGTTTGGTAGACTTTGTTTTTCTCTTAAAGATTCTCACATTACTCACAGCAGTCACGTGTGAGCGCCACACAAACAGTGGTGTTACTTGTCACGAGGCTTGGCCCTTCTCTAGGCTCTGAGAAGCCAGAGAGAGATGGAGTTAATCAAAGGATCCTTCGGCTTAGCGAGCCTTCGGCCTGCCCCTCTGTGATGGGTGAGTTGCCCAAGGTCGAGCAGCCCCGCGGACCTCATACCAGACACAGGTTTCCTGAGTCTTCGCCCCACAAGGACAGCTGCCTGCAGATCCGTGCCTTTCATGATCCAATGTTCTTAGGAGAGAAACAGTGTGACAGCAGGCGACACAGAATCCAGGTGGAAGCCAGTCAGGAGGAGGAGAGTTGGATGTTTTTCCTCCCAAACCACCTTTCTGGGGGAGGTGAGCTTTCTGGAACCTGCCGGGGAGAGGGAGAAGGTGAGGGAGCAGCAGCCCACCTTGTGTCTCCTGCAGATGCTCTCTCGTGGGGACATGGCACACCTGGGACTGCCCCTCGGCCTGGCCAGCCGCCCCCTTGCACCCCGACGCTGCCGCATTGAAAGGTGCAGGCCTTGGGAGGCCGCCGGCTGGGCATGAGATCACGGTGCAGAGGAGCAGCCTTCCTGCGTGGCTTAGGGTCTGGCGCCACCTTGTGGCCCTGGCCATGGCTGTCTCTGCACAGGGGTGACGGCTTAGCAAGAAGAGGCTGCTGGCTGGGCTTCCCCAGAGGTCATCAAGACCCCACTCTGGATTCTGTAAGGTCTACCAGGGACCCAGGGACTTGAGGACAGAAGAGGAGGGCGCAGGAGCCAGAGGACAGAAGAGGAGGGCGCAGGAGCCAGAGGACAGAAGAGGAGGGCGCAGGAGCCAGAGGACTGGGTGGAAGGCCCTTGACTGGGAGTTTTGAACTGGACTCTGATACAGTCCCTACTCCAGGCAGCAGGCTATGTGAGCTGGCATCCCAGGAGGCATGATAACCATTTTTGGTCTCAGACTTGATCCTGGTGCACACGGGGCTTCCAGCATCTGTCTGCTCACGGGTGGGGAGTGGCTCCTACCTTCATCTCTTCCCGTATCTTGGGATGTTACCATGGAGGCAAGCTTGGTTTCTCTGGCAGGTGTTATGGTTCAACCAATGTGTTCTGGGCTCGTTGTCTTCCATTTCTCTGGCCATGCTGGACAGAGGGGCTAGGGGCTTGGGGAACAGGGGCGTGGAAGGGCAGATCAAGAGCTCCCTTTGCCCTGGCGAGGCTGACCTGGGTGAACCTGAGTGTTGGTGTTACCTCGCCTGGGGACCTGGATGCATAGATAGGCTTGGGTTGTGATACCAAATCGTTCCCCCATGGGGCCCCCTTGTGAGGCTAGGGGAGGTGGAGGCTGAGGTCTGAGAGCAGACCTGACAAAGTAGAGCTTTGTGGTCTGGCCCCTGAGGGAGTCTTGGCCCCCGGCAATGTGCCCTGCAGGCAGCACAGCTGAGCAGAGAGGAGTTTAGGAGCACAGAGCCCATATCTGACCGGGAGACCCACGGCACCAAGGCTCTCGGGCCACGTGGCTATTCTGGGTGCCCGTGTGGAGCCTCTGGACTCACCAGGGCACCCTCTTCCCCTCCTGCGCTGTCCCCCCAGGGCACCATCCGACCTGATCCGACTGTCCCCTCTGCCCGGGGCTCTGGAGTCCGGCTCCCCGGCCCCTTCCAACTACTTGGGACCACAGGTCCTTACAGCGGCCTCCCCCGCCCAGCCTGTGGCTACGGTCACCTCATCTAGCCGGTCTCCTTCAGGCCCTCTGCTCTGACATAGCTCCCCTCTCCCTCGTCCCTTTCCCTCTCCAGGGTCTCCTCCGTCCCTCTCTGTGGCCGTCTCTCGTGTCTCTCGGTCTCTGCCCCTCTCTCAGTGACCCCGCAGCTTTCCAGGTCAGGTCAGCCGCCAGCGCCCCCACCCCATCCTCCCGTCTGCCTCTGCCCTGGCCCCGTGATTCGGGGAACTTACAGACAGAGGCCTGGAGAGAGGCAGGGACTCACGGGAAGCGGCGCAGCCGGTGAGTGATAGAACCTGGAGCAGACGAGGAGTCAGCGCCCTGCTTCACTTCAGAGCTTCTGTCTGGTGTTCAGTGACGGTAACCAGAGCTGACCCCCAGGGCGTGGCAGGACCTTCGGGAGACGCCTGGCCCGCGGCGGTGCCCGGTGGGGCTGGCAGCCACGCACTGTTCACTCCAGCCTGACACCATGCCTGTTGCAGCGCCTCCCCAGGGTTGTTCTCCGCTCACCCCAGGGAGTGTATATGCAGGAAATAAGGCGTCTGTCTCAGCCCCGCCGATGGGTCTTCTTCGAGGTCTTCTCCATAGGTAGGAGGCCCACCAGTTTGGACTTAGATAGGAGCATCACTGTAGTTTTATATTGTTTTGCAAATGTACGTTTTCTCACCTCTGCTTCTAAAGCACGGGCTGCTGTAAACTCCATGAGAGGTTCCTGGGCAATGCCCACCTTTCCCATTGCTTCAAGGAGGGGGGAACAGAGCCCCTCTCTGGGAGCCTCTTAGAAATTCAGTGTACCCGGGGAGGTGGGCTGCCTTCACAGTGCTGTGACAGTGCAGGGGGACTCAGCCCTGGGGGCAGGAGTCTTCCTTCTTCCACAGGCCCCCGGGGGACAGTGTGAGCAGAGACAAGCTCACGTGTCCACGGGAGAGACACAAGACACGAGAACGTTTGGCGAGAGAACAGGCGATGAGGCTGGGGGGCGGGCAGGGCCCAGGAGCCGAGGGAGGGGTGGGATTTTCTTCTGAGCA